>NC_066638.1:3888119-5202474 GCF_025201925.1 Gopherus flavomarginatus
TTTTGTAAGGTTACAGATAAATGCGCTCCGTAGTGGGAAGCAGCATCCGAATCAGTGAGAACCGACGGCGGGGAAAGGAGGTCGGGATCCGAATCAAAGGGGTTGGAGAAGCTGTGAAATGGCTGAGATCAAACTGTGGAGCCCCCGAGAGAAACCAGCGGGAATGGGCTGTAAGCGCCTGGGAATCCCCCGCCGAGGGGAGCAGCAGTGACACCCCTCCAAGACTCAGTTTCCCCTGACCTGATCTTTAATCCCAGGCTCTGGAAATAACACGGGGTTTACAACGCGCCTTTAAATCGTTTAAAAATCAAGTTTAACGTAAGAGCGTCAATGGATAAATATCTCCGGGCCCATCAAGATCCGGGGGGTTTCTATTTAAAAGCTCCCCGCTTTCGGGGCTTCTCTCTTTCCAGAAGAGCTGGAAGGCTGGCCGGGTTCACAGACGTGCCGTTAATTCGCAGATGAGCTAAGCGGCATCAGTCACCGCATTAGGGGGAGTTTGTTTTTCCTCTGAACTGTTCTCTGGGACTGGGACTTGCCGGCCAGGCGCACCACAGCCCTGCGCGGCCTCCGGGGCGTTTTTGTTTTGCAAAACAAGACGAGAAAATAGTCTGGAAGCTGCATTTTATTAGAGCCCTTTCCGGGGGGGTCGGGGGCGTCCCGCCCTCCCCTCCCAGCCCCCCCTGGGAGAAGAAAATCCAGGTGACGCATTGATTCCTCACTGTCTTCTACTGAACGGGGCGCCGGGCAATAAAGCAAAGAAAGAAGCAACCTGAATCAGGACCTGAGCCGTGTGAAACGCACCACGCCGCGGCTGGAGAGTCCTGAGACCTGCCGGCCCGGCCTGCCCGGGGAACTGCCTGGTGGCAAACCACCTCCGCGTTTCCCCTTGGCCGGAGAGACCCGCCACGGACCGGGCTTGCTTTGGGGCTGATCAGTTCCTAGGAGCGGCTGCGCCCCCAGTTCAATGGCGGAACTAGCGGGAATTCCCCGTGTCCTGCAGCCCCCCCGAGCCCCGCAGAGGATGTTCCCCCCAGTCAGCGGGGACTCGCGGAGAGGGGAGATTGAAAGCGACTCCTCACGCAGCTGGGAGACTGATCCATCATAGCGACATCCAGCCCCATCCTTTTCTGCCCCGATATTAACACTATTCGTCACGCTTCACTTCAGCCCGTTTGGCTGCGGTATCCTCAGCCTGTTACCCGTTTGCGTTTCTCTCTCTCCCAGCCTAACCCACAGCAGCGGGGCTGCAAACAGCCCGAAGAACCTCTCTTTGCGTTGCCTGGATCCGGTGTAACGCTCAGGCCTGGATCGTTTCATGAACAAGAGAAACTATTTTCTAGTCTTGAGAAAACACCACCACACGGTTCTTCATGTAACACACTCATTCCCCTGGGGCTCTGTCTGCGTTAATGCTCCCCAGACACCTTTCTAAGCCCCTGTTTAGTCCGAAATCAACATAAACTCTCCCATACAAATGTTTTGTTGCAGACGGGGACTTGGCATAACTAGTTTTTCCAAGAGTAAGTTTACAACAACAACAACAACAACCAAAAGAGGGAAAAGCCGGTGCATTCGGTGCTGCATAAAGCATTCAAGTTTTAACAGCCGACCGAAGAACTTTGCCGTCTAAAATCAAAGCGGGGCGCTTTGCAGTCACAGCTGCAAACGCCTTTTCTTTTGCGTTAGTCGAGAAAGGCTCGTTCCAAAATACAGCGCGGTCATTAAGTGTCTCTGGTCTTTGTTTTCTATTCAAATGGCTTCCTGGGAATTCCTCCCGCTTTGGGCCCTACTTTAAGCTGGTTTGGGGGGAGCTGCGGGGGGAGAGAGGAGTTGTGTAGAGTGTGACCCAGATGCGGTGATCTGGAAATCAATTGCTCTGTGCTCGGGGGGTAACTTTTGACAGCAAACTCTGTTAGGCATCCTGGCTGCGCAGTGCCATCAGCGCGCAGGGAATGTTTGAAAATCTGCGCTGACTTTTTTGGGAACCTGCCTCGCGATTTTGAAGCCAACCCCTGAAGTTCCTAGGGTCGCGGCTGGAACCAGGGTTTTGCTGCCTGTTACTGGGCAGTGACTTTTGGGGAGATTGTTGCTGTTTGGGGGGGGGGGGGAGGGCGAGGGATGTAGACGCGGAACTTTATTTTGAAAAGTGCTTAACCCCAGGTTTGCCCATTTCTCCATAACCCCAGGGAGCTGTGACGCTCCATTGGGGAAATGCGGTTTCCAGAATGGGAGCACAGACCAGCTCTCCTGTTTGGAAACGCGGCTCCGGGGCTATTCCAGTCTGCGGGGTAAGTAACCCGTGAGATCACTGCCTGGTCTGATGGGAGCTGCTCTCTCCAGCTCCAGCCGCGTGCGGGGCTCGAGAGAAGGACATGTTCCCGGAACGCGCCCCGTCCTGCATGTCTGTACCGGCCCGGCCTGAGCCTGCATTTCCCGGCCACGCAAACCTGGCGGGTGATGCAGCAGGCGGGGTTGGCCAGCACCTCTGCCCAGGTTGCTCCTCCGAGACAGGCTCTCCTGGGCCAGGCCTTCCGCCGGTTCAGTAGCGGAGCCAGCCAGCCTGCAGGTAACTCACCCCCTACCCACCCCCCGGCCCTGCACAAACGGCTTGGCTCTGATTTTCTTTAAAGCGTAATAACCTGGGGGGTTGCCGCCCACCCCTGGCTGGGATTCCAGGCTCTGGGCTGCTTTCCCGTCCCCAGCCCAGCGAGGGGGGTGTAGTGACATTGGCCATGAGGGCGACTCTGAGGGGGCCATACTCTGCCCAGAATCCAGGAGCCCGACCCTGACTGAGCAGCAGCCTACACTGTACAGCGCTGATCGGCCCAGGAGGGTCCCCCCAGTCTGAGCAGCACGTTTCAATGGGCCGTAGCCTGCCCTGGACTCCTGTGCGGAGAGCGACCTGGGAAGTTGTATGTGTGGGGGCAGGGGTTACTGGGGGGGGGGGTACAAGGACTTGCCCTGGTGTCTGGGTCCCATCCTGGCTTTGCCAATGACCCGCTGCTTGGCCGAGGTTAGGGCCCAGACCCAACGCGCACAGGGCCAGCAGCTGGATTCTTCCCGTGGCCCGGCAAGGCAGGGTACCAGTCCCCTGCCCAGGCGCTGCGCGTTATGGAAGGAGGTTTGGGCTGGAGAAGGACAATTAGACACAACGCCGCTGCTCAAAGCCCTCCCCCCGGAGACGCGTTTCTCCTTCTCCCCACTTGTAAATCGGACCTGGGTTTTACTGCGCTTTGCTGGAGTTTTACTGCTCTGGCTCCCGGGCCATCCCCGGGCCCAGCAATGACACGTATCACTCTGGGCTCCAGCCGCCCCTAGGACCCACGGGCCGTTTTCATGTGGGGCTGGCTGGACAGCTCTGACACAACAGCGGGGGCTTGCTAGCTCTTGTGCCTCTCTCCTTCCCCCCCAGCGATTTCAACCCAGCAGGTCTCGTGTTAACACACAAACGCGCTATTTTTGACCGTTGCTAAAGTTATTTTACTGACCCAACGCAAACGGGGCATTTTGATTTTATGCGTGACTTAAAAAAAAAAGGCAAATGTAATTTTGTCTGCGATGAGCACAGAGTGTAAGAACCCTCCCACCCCCAGTCCGGCAGTGAACCCAAGGACTTTCCATGCTGAGCGGCGAGCGCTGATGGGATCCCAACCAAAGACAGAGTCTATTTTTAAAAATATTTTCCTAATTATATTTACTCTCCTGGGGAGGGGACCGGAGAGAGACTCTTCCCCCGTCCCTCTCAGCTTCGGGAACTCGCCAAGCTTTCACTTAGCCAATCAATCGGGTGAAGTGCAATCGATCGGGAGCTGCCGGCCAGGACAGTAAATAATCAATAGTAGATAATCACCCCCGAACTCTCCCGCTTTCTGCAGGATCGCGGCTGCTCTGATGAGGAGCTGGGATTGGTGCATAGTTTAAAAACACCCCCTCCCCCCATCCCTGCTCCACACTGGTTTATTGTGCCACTCCTGTTCCCGGCTGCTGAAGGCGCCGATCCAAAGCCAACTGAAATCCATGGAAGTCCTTCCATTGGCTTCCTTCGGCTTTGGATCAGGCCCCGTGTCCACAAGCTTGGGGCCTCTCCGGAGAGGGTTGTAGAGACGTTTTTTGGTCTCACCCTCCTCCGCACCCTTACGTAGGAATCAAGAGACCCAGGCAGTCCCGAGGCGCCCCGACATGTTAGCCCCAGCCGGTCCGGATCTGGAGCAACGGCGGATCGCTGCGAAATAGCCTCAGCGCCAGGACTGAGCAGCAGAGTCCATCCTTGGGCCGGATGGGTTTGGTGGGGTGGGGGGATTCCAGTTATTCAGCGCCCTCCCCGCCCCCATGTATTTCTCCTGCCCCTCCGAGCGCTGACATTGTTAGTGCTTTATGAGGCAGTAAATATCCAGAGGCAGGGAGGATGCATTTGAACGCCGGGCAGGCCCTAAGTAATTACTTTTAACAGGGGGAAAAAAAACCCAGGGTCTCTGCGAGAAACCGGAGATTGGACCAGGCCCTTAGTCCGGAAATGGGCGCAGGCAGTCCGGATGGGCAGCTTGTCTCTGAGCCGCTGTGAAATGTGGTTAGGGGTTTAGTGAACACCAAGAAATGCTGGAACCGGACCCCATAAAGAGGAGAGGGACCCGGAACTGGTGTTCGGAGCAAGCCAGGGGCTTCAAAACCTGGGCAGCGCCGGAGATTGCGGGCTCCCCCCTTCCCAGAGGGAACTGGGGTCCCGCAGAGCCGGCCCACTCCCCAGAGGCGGCTGGGCTAATAAGGGCTTTCCTTGCAGCCCTGTTTTCAGAGGCGATCTCCTTACCTTTCTTGATCACCGACTGATCCAGTAAATTCAGCCCAGCCTCATCCACTGCCTGAAAACAGCAAGGCACAAATATTAGGGTGCAGCACTGGGCGGGGGAGAATGTCTCCATTTTTAAATGGGCCACATCAACACCCCTCCCCAACAGCAGAGCTCTAGGCTTGTATTTAAATAAAGATCGAATGAGATAAATTAGATCCTACAAATATTAGGCTTGCAAATGGATTCGTGCAGCTCCTCTGAACAGTCACCCCAGGTTATTTCATCGGACAGCTTTAAACCTACTTTGTGCTTGCCTTCATACCGAGGGCGAAAACCTAGAGCTGTTCTTTTTCGTTAGCAACGCGCAGACTTTCCTGTTCGAATTTCTAGCCTCAGTCGCTGGGGGGGGGGAGTGTCGTTCAAGTTAACTCCTGAGCTAATTCCTAGCTGGGGGGGGGGGGGATAGTTTGCAATTGCCTCCAAGCGGCAAACAAAAATATTCCCAGATTTGAGAGGACAGAGGAATGGGTTGTTCGCAGTGTGGTTCTCCCCGTTGGTCCCAGGATGTGGAGAGAGACCAGAAAGGCGAGGAAATATTTTTTATTGGACCAACTTCTGTTCATGGAATAGATTTTTCCTTACAATGGGGGGGGGAGATTGTTTGAGCTGGGGATTAAATATTGTTCCGGTTGGTTTTTTTATTCTTTGCGCATAATGTTTCTTGCTCCATATTTCCTTTGCTAGAGAGTTCACAAATCCGGAATAAAAAGCACGTTAACAAAACACGACCAGGGTTTTAGTCATTGAAGTTCTCTGCAAAACTCCTGCCCCTCTGCTAGCCACTGTCTTCACGCGGTAAACAAATAAAATGATACGAAAATACAAATAAAACTTGAACTACTTCGATACACTTGGGAGGGCGAATAAAACGCCAATAAAAATTCCCGTCCTGGGCTCTTCGTTACCAGTTTGTCTTTGCTGGCTCCGATAAAAGCATCGCTGGAATATAATTGAATCAAACTCAAGGGAAAGTCTCGGTTTCTGTCCTTGAGAACGAGGATCGCATTTTGCTCCTTCTTTGAGAACAGTGAAATGGTGTTTTGTAAATATCTGCGCGCTCCCTTTCCCCCGAGTCCTTCTGCGGCTAATGTCCCGATCGAAAATGAAAACAAGAGAGGAGACCACGCGTGGCTAGAAAGTTATCAAACCTTCCACATTCGGGGCAATTTGGATCGCAGAGGAAATCTAGGTTCTTGGCGGGACAAGCGAGGAAAGGATCTGAACGGAGGCGCAAATGGGGGGAAAGCGATTCGGAAGGAGAATCTCGAATTTGCAGCAAATCCAGAATTTACCGCAAAGACCCAACCAATAAAATTGCACATTTATAAAACAACAAAACGAATCTATCCAGCGGCCCGGTTTGAAAGGGAAAATGTCTCCCTCGAGCCTCCCGGAAACCAAAACCCCCCAACCAGGTCAAGTCCAATCTCCCCACCCGGGGCCTTGGCATGTTCTGATTTTAGTGTTTAAATGAAGCACCATCGAAAACGAAGGAGTTAAGGAGCAAGGAGAGCTGCACTTTTAGAAGCGACCCGGCCTTTCGGAAAACGAACCATCTTCACAGCCTGAGTGCGAAGGTCCCAACTCTCCCCCGCCTGTTCCCACAGAACCGAGGGGCTTTTCGGCTCCGAAAGCGCCGCAGGGCCTGTTCCGGATCCCGTTTTGGTTTCACTCTCGGGACGGAGCTTTGGCTGGAGCAGCGAGGGGCCGTTTTATGATTAACTGCCCCCACTGAACAGCTTCTCTCAAACAAAGGGGCTCCCCCTTTAGCCCCCCCCACAATTAAAATAACCCCCTTCCCATCTAACCGCTTTGTTCCACCCCCTTCCCCCTGGGGCTGCCCCGGAAAGCCCCTTCCGAAGGACTGGACACAGCACGTGCCTACGCCGGGGGACCCCTCCAGCAATGCAAACAGGACGGGGGGCTCCGGGCTTTGCGCCTCCAGGGCAGACAGCTGGGATCTGGGCACCGGGGGAACGGAGCCCGGCCGGAGAAAGGCTGCTCACTCCTCGCCAGCCCGGCCTCCTGGGGTGCCCCCTTCAGTCCCCCGCCTGGCAGGCCTTGGGTCACTACTCAGCCCCCCGCCCCCCAGGGAGCCCGCCAGGTACCTGGATGTCCTCGAGGCTGGGATGTCCGAGTCCGTGGAGGCCCAGCGGCCCGTCTCCAAGCCCGTGGCCCCCATCGGCCAGCCCGTGCAGCAGGCGGGGGACCCCCGGGTATTCCCGGCGGGGATCCAGGCTCAGCGCCCGGTGGGTCTGGGAGAGCAGCCCCGCTTCCTCCTGCCGGGTCCGCTGCGAGTGCCAGCCGGGCTGCTGGTGCTGGTGGATGGGGTTGATGGCGCTGTACGGGTCCCCGAGGTGCGGGTAGCCGGCCTCCTGGCTCTGCGAGTAGGGCATGGGGGGCTGCGGGTAGGGCGGCGGGAAGTAGGGGGGCTGGAAGTCCGAGGCCGGCGTGTGGCAGAGCGGGGGGGCCGAGGAATAAGCCGCCTGGTTCAGGGAGGAGAGCTGGGAGAGGCGGCCTCCCGTGGAGCTCCCGTTCAGCCCATCAGGACGGTCCTGCGGAGGCAGAGAGAGAAGAAAGACGACGGTCAGGCGGAGCTGGGGGCCGGGCTCCAGGGCCGGGCTCCAGGGCCAGCTGGCTTCCCAGCGGCGCAGGGAAAGTCACCAAGCCCTGGGCAAAGCCCCCAGCTCCAGCGCCTGACACAGCCCAGCCACCTCCCCCGTCACGGGGCTAGGAATCCGCTTTGCCCCCCGGCTCAGCGCTCCAGCCCGCAAACACCTTCCTACCTGCACTTCCCTCCTCCGCCGGGATCCTCCCAGCGTTAGCCGGGGACCCCCGAGCTCTGCCGTCTGGCCGAAAGCAGAAGCTGAAATCCCGGGCCATTTGCAGGGACACGGCTGCCTTAACTACATTTCTCTGGGGTGCGCCTTAGAAAAGTGGCTCCCGAGGGTGGCCCCCTAGGAGTCCCCCCCAAAAAAAAACTTACCATGGCTGAATAAGTGTGAACTAACATCTGTGCAGAAGGGGAGGGGGACCCTACAGGAAGGTGCCAACGCAGAGATGTGGAGGAGTAAAAGAAACCCCGGTAACAATCCTTTAAAATCGGGTGCAGCCCAGCAGCTCCATGGAGGAAGTTCCCAGATCCAGAGGGGGGAGTTACGCGGATGGCTTTGTTCCTTCAATTACAAAATAGTTCAGTTTCAGAGTATTTCAGATGGTTCCCATCTCCCACTCCTCCTCCCTCTGAGCCCAAACCAACTCCATGCACTCCAGTTATAGAGCCGGGGGCGCGCAGGCAGCGCCGGGAGCGCGCGTTAAAGAGACAGAGCCTGAATCTCGCCTTTTTTGCAGTATTATTATTTAATGGCCAGGGGAGAGGTTTGTGTCTCTTTCTGGGGAGGGTTTTTTCTTTTTTTCTTTTTAAACCACTGCGTTCAGGGAAAGAATCTTTAAAAAAATCCATGTGAATCCGTTTACATTTAAACAGGGGCGGCTCTAGCCATTTCGCCGCCCCAAGCAGGGCGGCATGCAGCGGGGAGCGCTCTGCCACGCCTGCGGGAGGTCCACCGGAGCCGCCTGCCGCCCCCCGCGGCATGCCGCCCCAAGCACGAGCTTGGCTTGCTGGGGCCTGGAGCCGCCACTGCATTTAAAGGACTCTGGATTAAAAACACACACACACACAAACATTTAGAGAGATGGAAACCGTTTGGCAAAAATCAAATTTGTTGGTAGGATTTTTCTTAGCGGTTTCTTTCAGACTAGATTGGTCTCTTTTCTGCTGAATACGCATGAGGCATCAAAGGGCGGGGGGGGGGGTTGATTCCGCTCCCACGGAAAATTCAGAGGGAATTTTAACTCGCGAGACCTCATTAACTATTCCCCAATCTGGATTTGTAACAATTGTGTTTTGTCCTGCTCTGCTTTGCTGGATGTTTGTGCCTTTCTGCGGGGGGGGGGGGCACCGCTTTCTAGGGGGTCCATTTCTTACATTTTTGTTTCATTCTTGCATGTTTGTGTCCAGCACAGACTCATTTAAAAAGAAAAGTCCTCCCCTTTCACAAACCAACCCAAGCCCGCATTTTAGGGTGGGAGTCGGTAAATCCCAACCGTTGCAGGCTGCAAAAATCTTGGAAATTCCGGGGTTTTTGCCCCCCCCCCTGAAGTCCACCGTTGTCGGCTCTGTATCCCGCGGGCTGATGGGCGGGGGACTGTTTCAAATGGCTGAGTCGTGGCTGTGCTGAGGGAGGGAAGATGGGTGTGGAGGGGGAGCGCGGTTTAAAGGAAACGTTTGTGTTGCTCTAAGGTTTCAGTTTATTAGCCTGAGCAAGGTGTTAATTCTTCTCTTGTAAAAAAAAGGGAATTTCCCAGTAGCAGCCTCGGAAATCAATAGATTCTCTCCTCCCTCCCCGCCCTTAACCCAGTGCAAAGCGGCTTCCTCTGCGCCCAGCAGCGACCCGCGGGGGTTACTTTGAAATTTACGAATTAACTCTGGAAATGGCAAGAATCAAAATAAGCAGGAAACTTCAGAGCAGCAGCCAGAGACTCCAAATCCCGTCGCCCCCGTTCGCTCCCCGCGGTGAACCCCGGCAGGGGGAGAGAACCCTCCTGCTGCTGAAATCCGCCCCGGGGAAGGAGCAGGGCCTGGGATCGCCAGTCGCGACCGAATCCCGGTTATCATTTTAGACAATTATCTCCAGGCTCATCCCCCAGCCCCTCTGGATCCCGATCGGATGGGCCGGCGGGCGGGTGGGCCGAGCCCAGACAGGCTGGGGAGCTCTGGGGAGCCTGTCCCGGGCAGGTTTCACCGGGTTAGCGGGGTCTCTGCCAGGTGCTTAGGGCGAGGATAGAGGCTGGCCCGCTCCGCAGATGTTTTGTGGTTCAGAGCCCCGGCCAGCACTCAGCTAGGGCTGAGGAGAGGTGGTGGTTGGGCAGGGGGAGGTGTGAGTTTCTGTGTGAATTAAAAACAACGAAATCACTTTGTAAACCCCCCCAATGCGGAATCCAACGCTAAGCTGCGATCCCTGCCCAAGCCTGCTGCCCCTGAGCTTCAAAATCCGTCAGCAAATCCGAAGTGATAAAGTTCAGGAGACTTGGAGTTTGAATCTCGGATAGGTGCCACTTTAGCGCAGGCACCCACAAGCGCATCTGTGCAAAACCCACCCCAACAGATGTGCACACATGTATCACCACACGCATACACACACATAAGTACATCTGTACAAAAACCACACAAACGGATCTGCACACACACACCCAGACCAGTCACACACGAACGAATCGATCTCTGGAGCTCCACACGGACTTTTTGTAACTACCCAGAAGTCAATCTAGCGACACAACCAAGATCTCGTTAACTCCACGGACACACAAATCTCTCGCTAGAGCTGGGCACACAAGTAGCTTCTGTTTTTAGAATTATCCACCCGCCGAAAGAGAATTACACACCCACTCTAGCAATGCACAGCCGGATATTAACACCTGCATCACACACCATGCCGTTGTCAAGGCATGGCTGCACACACCCAGTTAGCTACCCTAAGCCAACACCGTGTGCATCCCAGACACACACGCTGCCATGCCGTGATCAGTACCTACAGACGGACACAAACAGCTCCCGGGAGCGAACACGCCGAGAAATACACATCTGGGGACACCCGGGCTTGCCCCACAGCCCTCTGAAATAACACAACGCTGGGCACCGCGGAGATTGCTCCCAATTTCCTTGGTTGGAGAAACCGGATCAACTTTGCTTAACACCCGCACGCCAGCCCCAGACAGCACAGAACCCCCTCCCCTGCCATCCCCCCCAGGACCAGAAGGAGCCCCCGGAGCAAAGCCGACCTGCAATTCTCCCACCTCCTGCGGGACATCGCCTAGGCAGGGACTCGGTTCAGGCAGAGCAGAACAACCCACAGAAAACGCACAAATATTGCCCCGAAGGAAGGTACCGAGTCGGAAAGTGGCGAATTAAGCTGTTTATTGCTGAGTGGAAAATAACAATAATCAAGTAATCGGCGTATTTCCCTAGCACTAAAGATATTGTGGATTTGTAAAAAAAAAAAAAAAACAAAAAGTAAAATACTGAAGGGGAAAATCCAGTTCCTTAGATGGCTGGTGAAATGAACGTGTTCTACAGACAGATGCGCCGGCTCCTTTTCCCCTTCCCAAACAGACTGAATGATCGGCCCTTTTCCGCTAGTGCTTCAAGGGCAGCGCCTAGCGCCCCACTCCACCGCTGCGCCCCCCAGAGGGGGCAGAGAGCCGGGGGCAACGTCGGATTTCAACAAAGTTGGATCCATCGCTTTGTTTTTGCGCTTTAGCAAATTCCTCGCCTCAGTCGCTGCTGAAATGCTGAGCGCCCCTCTCTCTGTGTCTCACACACACACACACACACACACACACTGTTCCCCCTTGAGAAAGACTGAGGAATCCGTTGTTGTTGTTGTTACACAACAGACTTGAAGGGCCATCAGAAAACAAGACTCTTTCGGGTTCTGCTGCCTCCCTCCCTGCTGTGGCTGGTCCCGCAGTCCAGAGCCTCATTCTGCCGGCCCCATAACTCATTGCCCAGCCCCGGGACGAAGCCATGTGGCATTTCCCGGCACCGGGGGCAAACCACACGAAAAGGAGGCGAGCGGAGACTCCCCCGCCCCGGCACAGCTGCGAGGCTCCAGCCCAGCCGGGGCTGAAAGCCGGAGCGCGGCCAGGCTGCAGCAGAGGGGAGCCGCCCGCAGCCGGCGCGCTGTGTCCAGACACCGTCGCTCCCCGGCCGGCCCCCAGAGCGCCCGTGTCCTCACCTGCAGGTACAAACATTCCTCCTTCACCTTCTCGGCTCTCCAGGGCATCTCGGGCCCCAAGGGGGCTCGCGGCGCTTTTGTAAAGAGATGGAACAAACAATCAAATCCCCTGGGCCGAGCCCAATTCTTCTCCGGCCCCCGGGGCCCTTCTGCCCAGCCGGGGGCTCGCGTTCGGGGCGGCGGGGGGCAAACTCTAGTGCAGGTTGCAGGAAACCCGCCCCCCCGGGGGAGCCCGTGGCCCATGACCCGGCGCAGGTTTAAACTCCAGCCGGGCCACAATCCCGGGGCAGGGGCAGCTGGGCGGGTTTGAAGATTGAGCTGCAGGGAGGCTGCTCGGTATCAGAATCATCGAATCCGGGGTCTCCGAGTTCATCGGGAACTTCCCGGAGACGCGCCAGGCTGAGCCCCGGGAGGGGCGAGAGGAGCCGTGTCAGGAACAGAACTAAAGGCAAATACCCCCCCCCCCGAGTGTCAGGTAAACCCGCTATCCGCGGAGACATGGGGCCCTCCCCGCGTGGGACTGGCCGGTGCCTGCCGGGCAGCGGGAATCGATCGCGTCTGGACCCAGGCGAGGGCAGAATTAGTTTGACAAAACTTTCATTTCATTCTTTGGGTGAGTGTGTGTCAGGGTGTGTGTGAGTGTGGGGGGATGAGTGTGCGTTTGGGAGTGGGGGGTGAGTGTGTGTCGGAGTGTGTGTGCGGGGGATGAGTGTCTGTTGGGGTATGGGGGGGTGAGTGTGTGTTGGGATGTGGGTGTGGGGGGGTGAGTGTGTTGGGGTGTGGGGGAGGTGAGTGTGTGTTGGGGTGCGTATGTGTCGGGGGGATGAGTGTGTGTTGGGGTGTGTGTATGTGGGTGGGTGAGTGTGTGTTGGGATGTGTGTATGTGTGTCGGGATGTGGGTGGGTGTGTGTTGGGGTGCGTATGTGTCGGGGGGATGAGTGTGTGTTGGGGTGTGTGGGGGTGAGTGTGTGTTGGGGTGTGTGTATGTGTGTCGGGGTGTGTGGGGGGTGAGTGTGTGTGGGATAAGTGTGTGTGTTGGGGTGAGGGTGGGGAGATGAGTGTGTTGGGGTATGGGAGGGTGAGTGTGCGTTGGGGTGTGGGGAGTGAGTGTGTATTGGGGTGTGTGTATGTGTGTCGGGGTGTGTGTGGGGGTGAGTGTGTGTTGGGGTGTGTATGTGTCGGGGGGTGAGTGTGCGTTGGGGTGTGTGTATGTGTGTCGGGGAGAGTGTGTGTTGGGGTGTGTATGTGTCAGGGGGGTGAGTGTGCGTTGGGGTATGTGTATGTGTGTCGGGGGGTGAGTGTGTGTTGGGGTGTGTATGTGTCGGGGGGTGAGTGTGTGTTGGGGTGTGTATGTGTGTCGGGGTGAGTGTGTGTCGGTGAGTGTGCGTAGGGGTGTGTGAGTGTGTGTTGGGGTGTGTATGTGTCGGGGGGGTGAGTGTGCGTGGGGGGTGTATGTGTTGGGGTGTGTATGTGTCGGGGGGTGAGTGTGCGTTGGGGTGTGTGTCTGTGTGTCGGGGTGAGTGTGTGTTGGGGTGTGTATGTGTCGGGGGGATGAGTGTGTGTTGGGGTGTGTATGTGTCGGGGGGTGAGTGTGCGTTGGGGTGTGTGTATGTGTGTCGGGGTGAGTGTGCGTTGGGGTGTGTATGTGTCGGGGGGGTGAGTGTGCGTGGGGGGGTGTATGTGTTGGGGTGTGTATGTGTCGGGGGGGTGAGTGTGCGTTGGGGTGTGTGTATGTGTGTCGGGGTGTGTATGTGTCGGGGGGGTGAGTGTGTGTTGGGGTGTGTATGTGTCGGGGGGGTGAGTGTGCGTGGGGGGGTGTATGTGTTGGGGTGTGTGTATGTGTGTCGGGGTGAGTGTGTGTTGGGGTGTGTATGTGTCGGGGGGGTGAATGTGCGTTGGGGTGTGTATGTGTCGGGGGGGTGAGTGTGTGTTGGGGTGTGTATGTGTCGGGGTGGTGAGTGTGTGTTGGGGTGTGTATGTGTCGGGGGGGTGAGTGTGCGTTGGGGTGTGTCGGGGGGTCTAGGAGGAGAACTCAATTAAAGCTGCTCCCAGCGCACCATGTAAACCAACCTAGAAAGAGGCGTGAGGTTCTTCCCGTGGGGCTCTGCCTGCAGCAGGGTGGATGGGGCTCACCCAGCCGCTTTCTTTACCAAATCCTCCCCCTTCTCCTGCTGTCTTCTATTTGTTCGCTTGTTAGCACCGTCTTCCATTTCCCTTCTGCCTTCCGGAGCCCAGCCAGCGCCCGAGACGCGGAGGAGGGGGCGGCAGAGGAAGGCCTTAGTGGCAGACAATCGGAGGTGCGGGGCTCTCCCCCCTCCAGCTCGGTTTATTCAGTGAGGTGTCTCTGCTGAACGCTTTGGGAGCTGAGCAACCTCTGCCCCACACTGAAGGTTCTTTTTATTTTCCTTCCCTCCAAGCCGCGGAAGGCCAGTGGGCAGAGTCCTGGCCCAGGACACCTGGGTTCTGTTCCCAGCTCTGTCACAGCCCTTGGGCAAGCCACTTCCCTGATCTGTGCCTCAGTTTCCTCTCCCGCCCTTTGTCTTTTAAGATGGTCAGTGCTTCAGCTTGTCTCCTGGTCTGTGTTTGTGCAGCACCTGGCACAATGGGGCCTTGATCCCCTTTGATGTGACTGTCATACCCATAATAAACAGCCAGAAAGTCTTTGCGAGGACCAGACTGTCCACTGTTGTGCAGAAGTTTCCATTCCTGGCAGGGTGTAATTTGTGCATGAGCAGAGAAGAAACACTTTAGCCTAAACTGTAATACACTGTGATGTGTGATAGACATTAGCAAACAGAATCCCACATTACATTTAATTTAATTCCACTCTTCCTGCCCCGAGCTACAGCTCCCTTCATTTTCATTTTCCCTCTGAATTCCCACAACTCAGTCCTCTTTGATTTCCAGGTTTAATTAACAATGCTCATTAAGTGAATTTTTATTCCTTTCTTTTAATATTACTCCGCCACCTGTCTGTAGGAGGCAAAGGCTGATCATTTATTCTAATTTATTTCTATTAAAGATGGCATTTAAGGGAGGGAGGAGGGATGTGCAGAGGTGTGAAGGGCTGATCTCTGCATACGCTCTTCAATTCCTCTCCCCACTCTCCTTCCAAAAATGCTTTTCAAGGACATTGACCCTGAAAGTTGTCTGGAGCTGTATTTATTTGCTGCCAGATCCGTTTCATTTGCTAAGAAAAATTGGATTGGCCACGCTGTATTTTGCAGTTATGTTCCAGTTCATTCTTCAAGCCCCTCGCCCGTCTAGTCCGTATAATGTTGATTCTTTATTCATCTGAAAGAGGCGCAACTGTGCAAAATGCTAGTGGTGAACACAGCTAACTCGCTTGCCCACGGGATCGCAACACAATGGGGGAGGCTGGGATCTAAGCTGGGAGCATCAGAGAGGAAGCTGTGGTTCCACAGGAAAACAAAACAAAACAAAAAAGCACAAAGCTACCACGTTGTTACCAAATATCTCTGGTTAACTTGTTTGGTGACAAATCCCTATGGGCACCTGGGAGAATAATTCTCAGCGGAGCGGCTCTCCGCTCTCCTCTGCATGGAGGTGTAGGAGGGTAGGACTTGCCGGGATGGATGAGACCCGGGGCTCATCCAGCACAGGGTCCTGTCTCGGACAGTGGCCGGCACCAGCTGCTTCAGAGGAAGGTGCAATACCTTTTAAAAGTGTGAGTGTATGTTGGTGCTTTGGGGATGTGTGTTTGTGAGACTGTGTCTGTCTGCCTCAGTGTAGGAACCCACCGCCACAGCAGGCCCAGCTCTCTAAGATGAGAGGTTCTCCCTCCACCAAACCCCCTTTTGCTGGGTATTCAACTCTCCCTCCCTTGTTCTCACCTAATGATCAGGGCCCAAGCTGGCTTCCATTGAAGCCAAGAGGACATTTGCCATTGATTTCGACAGGGGTAAGATGAGGCCTTTTTGCTTCCTTGCTGCCGTGATCAGGGTCAGTCTATGAGTTTGCTTTATCATGAGCACCTACAACTTCCAGTCATGCGCTAGGTGCTGTACAAACAGAACAAAAAGATAGTCCCTGCTCCAACCAGCTTACGATTTAAGTACAAGATACAGCCTACCACACTGTCCAGGCACTTCCATTGCTGCGCGCGCGCACACACACACACACACACACACACACACACAACCTGTAGTCATTTTTGCATTGGAAAATTTCCCTATAAGCAAAGGTTTCACTAATAAACACAACTGCAACGTGCATGTCATGATACATTGAACCAGCTGGGACTTTGATCCTACCAGTTTCAAATTCACTGTACACATGGATTCATGGATACACCAGTGAAAATGTGTCATCCTCTGCTGAGCCCACCATTTACCAAGGGTGAGACCCTGGCCCCATCGAAGTGAACTGGAATCTTGTTCACTTGTGAATATTGACAGCCAAACTAGCAATCCCTGAAAAACTGGTCACATAGTGGAAGTGACAGAAATGTATCCCCAGCCAGGTCTCTTTACCCTTGATCATGTATCACCATTTATATAACACCATGCATGTGTGTGGTGCTTTATGCAGTCTCTGCTGTAGGGCGTTTGCAGCCTAAGTTTAGACATGTCATCACCAGTGAAAATAACTGGCTGAAATTGGGTGTTAGGGGCACATAAATAAGGTTATATGGTTGCTTGGCTTTTCCCCACATTGATTCTCTGCCATTAGGAATCCTGTCCCAGCTCTCATCAAATACTTGGGTGAGTCATGGACTGTTCCCACAGTGTTCATTTAAAAGAAATACAGAGAACAAACAAAGCTAAATAATGACAAAGTTCATATGGGGCTTGAGAGGACTGAAAAGGGTTCAGACGAGAGGCACTTCCTTAACATGAGAGCTACCTCTAGAGGTGCGCTGGAATCAGTGCAACTCCTGGCACCACTGAGCCTAGCCAGACTAACCAACTTCATCACAGTCTGCAGCAGGCCATCTGAACAAATGCCCTGGATGATTTCTGAGGCAGTGCAGCCGCCAAATAACAACCTTATGAAATATTTAGTTTAATCACCAGTGCTTCTAGGGTGAGATGATCTGACGTGTCGGCTAACGGCTGTTACTGCAGAACTGGCGCTGCACCTTAAGCTATAAACATAAAACAAAACGAAATATGCAGCAGCCCACTTGAGACCTTACCCCGTGTGATGGGGCCTTTAGAGTGCTCCGATCATACAAAGATTCCTGACTCCGCCCCCTGTGCTGCAACCACTAGAAAACACTCCCTTTGCATCATCAGAGCACACTGGGCCAGGGAGGAAAAGAGCCACCTTTACAGGCGTATTGCATCCAAACCCGTGTGATAGAAAGCCAGATCCTGGGTGAAGCTGCAATGGCATTTCACATACAGCCCAGTTCCTTATGCAATGCGTTTGCCCTGTGAAATAAGTCACTGTCAGGTATTTAGTCCCATCTCCCTCTAACCCCCAAATGACTACCGGGGATCGCTCTCTTTGCCTGTCGGCTCATGGAAAGCAAGGGGGGTATAGTCACTCTTACGCATGCATGAAGAAACATGTATCTTTTAAGCAAATGGGGGACTGCCAATGGCTTGAGCTATCACCCACTTCTGTCCAGCAATGGACATTCATTCCCACATCCTGCCAGAGCAAAAGTGTGCTTTCCCTGAGCTGCGGAGTACAGGAATCAGGAGTTTAGGGACTCAGACATGGAGTTTAGCAGGCTACTTCTAATCTAACGGGACTGATAGTTCCTCAAAGTCATTGCCCTTGGATGGAGCAGTTAAAAGGCTGATCTGAATGGAGACTGTGGCTCTTAGTATTTTTCCAGATGACACAAGTGTCCATATCGCAGACATCACTGTTGCTGCTAGCTACTGCCCTGGTTGGCCTGAAAGGTCAAGGATCAAATGGGTCACAGGGACTGGATTCCCCTCGCCCTCTTAGAAGGGAAGCCCACTAGCACCCACCTAGGGCTCTGTCCAGGCATTGTGCATGGGAAGTTTCCAGTCTCTAGGGTCATCAGGCTGGCACTGCTCAGGAGCAGGGAGGTGGAGAATTCCAGTGCTGAGCCGAGGGGTCCTGTCTGCTGTGGGTGCAGGCACATATCTCCTATTGATTATATCCTCTGCTAATGGGTGATCCAGGCCTAGTGACCAAAGGTGGAATAGCACAAGGAGTCTGGAGCAGGGGCCACCTTTATTAAATAATTTGGCAGGTTTTGATGATCTGAAGTGCATTTTAAAATATTTCAATTCCTTTTGCCGGTCCCCTTGTTTGCCGAGGGCCAGGCTTTCTTGGCAGGATGGGGAGCTTCACCTAATCAGCAGGAAGGATGCTGATGGGCCCACGCTAACACAGTGATGTACCGTCTTTAACCCTGGCAGAGTCATCCACTTGCTTGGCTTGGACGATCATTCCTAGTGCCGCTTGCCTTTGTTTTGACTTGCATTCGGTTCCAAGCTAGGGAGATCAGAAAGATACACCTCTGAACACCAGGCGACTCCAGGCAGCAGACGCCATTGCTCTGATTATGATTGCCTTACATAAGATTGGGAGTTTGGAAAAAAACAATCTAGCTAAGAGCTTCGTCCAGGGAAGCTCCTCTCTCTGCATCCTCTCTGTCCCAGGAATCTGACAGTGCCCCCTCACCAGGGGTTTTCAGGGCATAGCCACCCTGAACAGTTTGCTCTCTCCTCTTTGAGAGTGGCAAACGCTAGCTGAAGAACTTTTTTGTTAAAAGCTCTTAGGGTGACCCCTGGTGGTCATGCCTCAGAGTAGCTGGCTGGCTGGCTCCTGAACAGAGAGCTTATCTTCGCTAGTGAATTTTCTTTGGATAAAATTGGATTTAACTGGTCCATCTAGGCTATAGGTTTTTTATCCCTGGACTGATATGGTTATATCAGGTTAAGCAGAAGCATGGTGTACTCTAACAGTAACAGCATAGAACCGAGCACCAGGAGAGCTGTACTCCTGGCTCTTCCATAGCCTTACCTTGCTTCTGTGCCCCTTAGTTTCCACTTCTGTAAAATGGGTACAATACATTCCTCACCTCAGAGGGAAGCCCTGAGGCTAAATTCACTGATGTCTATAAAGTTCTTTGAAATCTGTATCTGGGGGAGCGAAAGAAGGATAAAGGACCTGCTGGTCCAAAAGCCCCTCCCTTAGCATGTAGAGAAAAGATCCCATCATCATAGATATTTAGATGGAGCCAAACAAGTAGCACACTCTCCTGCCTGTAAGTAGCACTGGGGTTTTACAGGGAGCGCCTACATGATGGCATAGGGTGCAGTAAAGGTTTTACTGGTAGGAGTTTGGGACAACCTTAGTCGTGAGCCATGAAGCTGTGAATTATGCAAGTCACCTGACAGGGTGTCTATAAACCCTTTGTCCTGCTTCACAGTAGCAGGGATTTGGGTTGTGTCACATTAGAGAGAGAAGTTATGAGGATTTTTGAGTTTTAAAAAAACTTTTGTCGTTCCTAGTTTTCATCTCCTTCTGCCGTAAGGTCAAATGACCTCAGTAACATGTACAGGCCCTGGAGCTACAGAAACATGAGGACACATGTTTAAACAGACGTCTCAATGTAGGAAGCTATTTAGGTGGGCTGAATGTTTTTGAGTGCGAGGTCTGCTATTGAGCTTTGCTAGTTACAGATAACACTCCCCCCGCCCCCCAGGAAGCCCCTTTTTCCATAAGGCTAGAGCAGGTGGTTTTATCACATCAGCCTTTAAAAGTCACTGGTCCAGCACGGAACAGGGGGTGCTTGTGGGGGCAGGGGGAGGGGAGTTTCAATATTTGGTTGGGAAGGAAATTTTTCTTTGGTATCAGAAGTGCAGCTATCTGAAATGGGATGTCAGAAGCAGCACTAGCAGAGATGAAGCAGAGGGCAGATGAGACGGCAAAACAAATAGAACTTATCTAATGGCTGCAGAAATATCGTACAAGCATTTGTCCCATAAATATCATTATCACGCCAGTAACATAAAACACACACACACACACACACACCCCTTTACCTACCTACCTCTGAATTCAGCCTTGAGTAAATTTAATCATCTAATTTTATCAAACAGCCAGGAAGCAAATCATTTGAACTAACAGTCACACCACTCCCACTCTTCACATCGATCACTCTTGAACAGCATTGTTGGATCACTCAGTTACTACCAGGCGTTTCACTACTCAGGGGCCAATAGAACGAAGAAAAGATAAGCAGGGAGCTTCATGTTAGTAAAAACACCACCTGTGCACTGGGCTATTCACACGGTTAGTAGTAGTCTTGTCTGCTATGAAGTTGTGCTCTGCATCCTAGTGGATAAAAAGAGCAGCTGCTTATTTCAATGAAGACAGGAATAGGTGAAACTGAGAGAGACGCACAGTACTATCTGTTCAGGGAAGCCCCCCACAGAACAGGAAACATGCAGTAATAAAGAGATTATTTATTAGCTCAGAGAAGCAGCTCTGCTCCGCTGTGGATATACAGCTAGATTGTGTCGAGGGTTTCTGGGGATAAATGGATCTTAAGGCCAGAAGGGACCATTCCAATCATCTCATGCGGCCAATGACAGAAAACAGATCAGAGAATTCACCCGGTGATTCCTGCATCCAGCCCACAACTTCTGGGGGGAGCTAGAGTGCATCTTTCAGCTCTGGATTTAAAGATGCCACATGATGGAGAATCCACCATATACCCTAGAAAAGTTGTTCCAATGATTAATTACCCTCAGGGTTAAAAATAGGCTCCTTTTACAGGCCCCAAGGTGGTAAGAGGCTCTGTGTGGCATAGGAGTCCATCAGCGTAATGGCCCTTCCAAGATTGGGTCCATACTTGGTTAGGCGGCCTAGTGAGGTCATCAGAGCCTTGGAAATGTTTGAGGGGTAAAGGGAAGGTGATCTTTGGGGCTCCCTTGCCTTACTCATCTTTGGAGCTCTCCAGTCCTCTTTCTGATCTGCTGCTGTAATCACAAGCGTGGTGACTTTAGGAGACCCAGCAAAGTGAGTACAAAGGAGAAAGGACGAGAGAAGCTCACATACTTTCATAGAATTAAACCTCATTAGCAAAGGGGTTTGCAAACTGAAGCAACAAACAAATTCTTCTGTTGCAATTGGACTTTTACTAAAACACTTTATTTAACATTTGAAATGCCAACAGAACGAGAGAAGGTCAAGCTTTTCCTTGGTTCTTTTGGAAACAGCAAAGCTATCCCGCACATGGGAACACAGGATTTATAGGCTGCATTCAAGAGCCAAGGGAGAGACAAATAAAAATCCTTTGGTCAAGATGAGAAAATATAAAATCAACATCCTGGGAAGTTTAAATCCCAGGATTCCATCTGTACATGGCCTGGGGGTGCTCTCCAGTGTAGTGCCTGGTTTAATGGGGAGATAAACGTCCATTCTTATAACAACGAAAGAGACCTGCCAACAATGACAGACCAAAATTAACTGCAGCTTTGACCCTTTTGAAACAAAAGCTCAGCTGCACTATGTACAATCACGCTGCTTGATCTGACAGCATGCAGTCATTTCACCTCCAGCTCACCAGCTCCCAGTGCAAGGCAGGCTCAGGTCACAAGGGAACTGACTTTTGGCAGTCTTGGATCTAGGCCCTAGTGAAATTTTGCTCACATTGCACCATGGAACCATCAGACAATTTGACACAGGGTTGTCCCTGTTTCTCAGCTGAGACCTCAGGACTAGATAGCAGGGGTGCGGCAGATCAGGACTGAAATCCATTCATAAAGCTGGTGGGGGAGAGGGCTTCATTTTAGGAATGAGGTGCATTGGTAGGGGAGCCCCACCCAAACTGGCAGATCAGGGGAGGGCTGCAGTTCAGGATGGCGGTATGCTAAGAGAGCTGTGTGAGAGCCCAGATTTGACCAGCAGGGGGTGCTGCTGGTCACAGGAGAGGTAAAGCCGAGCCATGGCCCAGGACTGGAAGCTGTAGGCCTGCACTGACATATGCTAGCAGAGCTCTGCAGACCAAGCTTGCTCAGTTCCTGGCTCAGGCCTGAGAGAAGCAAATGCTTCTGCTTTCATTAGCCTTATACACAAACTTCCTTGGAAACCACGCCCAGAACATGGAATCCAGGGAGGGTTGGTCAGCGGGCCACTTTCCCAGCAACGCCAGAGCCTCATTAGTCCTCAACAGAACGCATTTGTAAGGGGCACCCTCACGCCAGCCCTCTCTCCCGTTGGGACCCAACTCCTCCCCCCCCCCCCTCCCCGCCTGAATCTGGTGAATGCAGAGAGCCAAAACGCAGCCAAGCAGCAATTATTCTGAACAGCAGGTGCCAGGCAGAGCAAACCCTGCTCCTCCGGGCCCTGCTGAGCTCTGACTGCACCCCTCTAATCTTATGAGGTGTTTGGCTACTTAAACGCCTCTTGCCCACGTCTTGGCAGTAAACGGTTGAAAGGTGTGTGAGGAGCTAGGAAAACACCCGGATTTATTCCCCGCAGCTGTGGGAGGCCGGGCCCTTCACCACTCACAAAGGCACTGTTCTAATGCTGCCATGCCATAATGGTTGGCCAGCTCCTTGCCCTGCTGTAAGACGATCACCTCTCTGCATTGCTGGTTGGCTCTGGCCAGCTCCAGCAACACACCCTGCAATGCCGTAACGAGTTCAAAGTCCACTGAGACTGGGGTAACTTGGCCCAATAACCGCAAGAGGTCGTCTAGCCAACGTGACCGGAGAACTGTTTGGGGCAGCCAGGGAAAGAGCGGCACACAGCTGGCAAAGGCCTGCATCCCCAGGAACCACAGCTCACTGAGGTCCGCCCAGGCTGCCTCATAGGCTGGTGACACAGCCACGACCAGGCACTGGCTGGCGGGATCCACCCGGGCAGTGTGGGCCTGAGAAAGGAAACAGATAGCAGCTTCGAAGAAGTTCTTGGCTGGTGGCGTTCCCTGGAGACCTGAAAAAATGGGAAATGAATTAATTCACCAGGCCGGCCTTGGCAGGCTCCCAGGAGTCAGCTTGCTGCAGGGCTTTCTTCAGCAGGTGAAGAATAGGTGACAGGGGAGTTCCTTAATCCATGTCTTTCCAGCACGCCACAAGCGTACCCCATGTTCTTTGCTCCACGAGGTTTTGGTTTGTTCACTCAACACACCTTTCCAGTAACAGGGCTCCTGACCCCAAACTGGGCAGGTCACCCCTGCTGTGCAATCTCCCCCAAACCCAGTCCCATCCTATTGACAACAAAAATGCTCAGCTTCGTCACCAGGATCACTTCTTACCTGGAGAAGTGTCAAGGATCCTGGCCATCATCAAGCCCAGCGTGGTAACGTTGGCTGCTAGAACAAGGCGATCTCTCCGGGGCAGCAGAGCAGGGAGAGACTTCAGCAGCGCATCCATCAAGGAGGAAAAGCATCGGTCTCGCCTAGAGAGAAAACCAACTCAGAGAGACGTGCGCTGAGTAGGGCCAGAAGTACCCAGAGGTGCCAGGCTTAACCCCGAGGCAGGGAAGTAACACTGTCATAGTGGGAAAGTCCCCATCCTAAACCCTGGAGTCGTGGGCAAACTGGATGCATGTTTTACAGCAAAGCTGGTGTCAGAAAGTGGCTGCAATCAGGACTCCGGAGGGTGGCGACAACTCTTTCTCTCAGTGATGTCCCAAACGATCACACTCCTGTTACAGGTCAAAAGGCAATTTCTCTCCATCCTGGCACCACAAACTGCACCTGGGACCCGAAGTGCCATCAGAGCTCTTTCTACTCAGAAATACCCTGATCCTTGTCAGTGATGTGTAAGGAAGAACAGACTCTGGCTTGCTCCCAGTGGCTGGGTCTGGTCTGCAGGGCTAACACGAGCCCACGCCTGTTGATGGCTGTTCTGATTCACACATGCAGAATGTAGAAACCTGAGTAATGAGGCACCCTTCTAAAAAATCCCTTTTGGACCAGATCTGCATTTTGAGGACCCAACTCCTGCCCAGAAGGGCTGGATTCAGCTTTCTCTAATGCAGCTCAAAGCACTGGGCGGTGTAAGGGAAATCCTAGCTCTACCACCATGCCTCCAGCCCGATCTGAGAGGGCAATTCAGTGCCATGGCACATGCAGTTCTGGCCTCTCTTCTGAGCCTGCCAGCGGGGAGCCAATTAGTGACATGTTGGCAACTAGCCTGAAACCCACCAAACTCCTCTCTCCTGGCACCTTCGTTCTTCTTACTAAAGACCTTAAAGCAAGCGGATTCCTGCAGTTCCGGGTTTGTTACCTGACCAAGTCTGGAGCAGTCACCACAAGGTTAAGGAAAACTCCACAGGTGGTTTGCAAACTGATTTCTGTGCTGTCTGGAGGAGCAGAGATCTGGGGGTCAGAGGCCAACAACACCCACTGGTGCAGGAAATATTGACACAGCAATGCTGGAGCCCCCTCTGAGATAAGGATTTCCCGAGGTCGGTCCTCTGCCGTCAAATGGCACAAACCAGGTAGCAGAAATCTGGAGAGGGGACGGGGCGGGAAATACGGCAAAGGAGATGTAGTTAGCTGGTTACAGGCTGACATTTCAATCTGGTAAAAAGGAGTGCATGGGAGAATGGAACATAGGAATTATCAGACTGGATCAGACTGGATCAACCCACAGGCTATCTACTCCAGTGTCCTGTCTCCAACGGGATGCTTCAGAGTAACATGCAAGAAACCTCACAGCAGGCAGATGTGGGAAATCTGCTCCTAGGAAGGTCTTACCCTAACATCTAACAGCTAAGCTCTGGTGCAGGAGGTTCTGTAAGCCTTCCAGAACTCTTTGTTGTATTAACCGTTACCACTCTGGCTAGTCTCATTATCAGCATAATCAATCAATCAATCCTGGATTCTTACAAAGGGAGTTCCAACTGCCTCTTGAACAGCAAACGAGGAATCCATGTATACCGCTGAACTACAGTCAAGCTGTGAAACACAAGGCTAGAAGCCTGGTGTGTGCACTGCGCTGCCGTCCAGGAGACCACGGTTCAACTCCCTGTCCTGCCCCTAGCAATCACAGATTGGCTAGAAGTACTGTCGAGTTCACGGCATTCTGCCAGAACACAGCAGAAGGTCCCCATCCCCGTGTGCGAGCTGAGCTCCGAGTGCTAGGATCACACTGGTAGAATTATTCAGCTCAGAAAGAAAAGGTGCTTTGAGGCTACAGTGGCATGCTCTGTACAAACCCTACGACTGAAGGAGTGGGGTTAACAAGAGTGAAAAATACAAAATTTGATCAGGCCCCTATGCTGTCAACAAGGGGACACTTGATATGAATGGCTGGTAAGTTTAGAACGGAATGCTAGTTCCCACTGAATGTAGTCAACTCGGGGAACACTATGTTGCAGGAGGGGATGAAATCAAATATTGTGGCAGGACTCCTAAAAACACATGAATGATGATCTACTGCAGTTCTGCTAAGACAAGAAGTGTCAGCTGTCATGCTCCAAGACACTGGCTGTTACCATGGGGCTCAAGAAGGGATTTCTCTAGCCACCTCATGCAGAGTTGCACAAGTACGTAGATGTATTATGGGTTTTTTCCTTCCTCAGGAAGGCTGTGGGCTGCTGCTGGAAGCAAGATACAGACTCGATGGCCCCCCAGTCTGATGTAATATATGTTTCTGTGCCAAGATGTAGGAGTAACTCAGGCAGTAGCATAACTGTGTCTATCCTGTGCTTGAGATACTCACCTTAGAGCGTCTCTGGGCCACACAGAGCCCTGAGGGCTATCCAGTCCAGCTAGCTCTGCCGCATGCTGGGATGGGCTCCTGGCTTTGTCCCCCTCTTGGAAAAGCGTCTTTGCGTAATGAATGAGGAAAGGCAGGAGGTCGCAGATTTCCTGCTTGAGGGAGGAGGTCTCTTCAGCCAGCCAGGCGCCGAGGATTCGAACAGAGGCAAATATGAAAGGATCCTTCAACTTCTCCTCTCCCACCTACCCAGAGAAGAAAACAGGCATGAGATGACGCAGCAGAGGAGAGGTCTCAGAGCAGAGGCTTTTCCTCATTTCAGCCTCCCCTATGAAGTGGGGTCAAAGGCAGGAAACCCTGGATGGCCCTTCCCCTCAGCACTGAGCAGTTTGTAAAGGCAGGAAAACACTGCAGGAAAAGCTGGGCTCTGCAGCTCACTCCAGTGAGGTAAACTGATAAATGCACTCCAGTGGGACATTCGTCCTTTCAGTGTTAAGTCTTGACACTCCCCCGAAAGCTAGTGAACTGGGCCACCTAGCCCTTCAGCTACACAGGGAATGAAAATTACACTGGTCCCAGGTCCAGGACTTGCTGTATTCAGTCCTGGACCACAGCTGAGTCAGCACTGCTTGACCAATGGACCAGGGACAGGTTTCCAACCTCCTGGGATTTCTGATGCTAGAAAGCATTGATTCCTGATTCTGGCTGGTCTCTAGAGAGCATCTGACAAATATCTTTTTTCCTTTGCAGGGAAAATGGTGTCACCAACATGAGGATAATCACAGTGTTCATGATTCTGAACGTCTCGTGACCAGTCAGATCTGAAAACATCTTGAGAAGACCAGTACAGATGTTTCTGGAATCAGTGAGAACTGTTCCAAGCATCTGGGTGATGGGAACAGGGAGCAGAAAGGAGCACCTGGGGAGGGGATTGTGTCAGTCTGCGGATACAGCTGTTAAAACTACACAGAAGAAAGAAACGCATAGAGGCCAAAGCAATCTCTCCCTGACTTCCATGGAAACAGGCATGGGCCGGTGTGCATTTGGGATCTCCCAAAACCCAGCAACTGCGAGATCTCCCAGTGACTGACCCCACAAGGCAGGCATCATGCCAGGGAGGGGGCTATTTCCACTCATAGCTTTACCTGTCTCAGGTAGTGTATTACAGCCCCAAACGCCTCCTCCATGATCCTCACTAGTTGCATTTTCTGCGTCTCCCTCAGCCGTGGTTTCTCTTCTTTCATGCACTCCAGGATCCCCAGCTCAATAAGGGTGTAGCAGCCTGTTACCACCTCCTGCTTCCCATCCACATCTGCCGGGTCCAGCTCCTCCAGGGACAGACGGACCTCCACACAAGCCAGGTTCACCAGCAGGGCCAGGAACTTGCTCCCGGCCCTCTCCGTTGGGATCCATTCTGAGCCACAGGCCTGTGTGAGGCAGGCAGCAAGCTTCAGTGCAGGGTCTCGCTGGGACTGGCTCAGTTTGCTGCTCAGGATGCTAACCAGGCCTCTGTAAAGGTTGCAGAGGCACTCGGAACCCTGTCGGTCCCGGGTGAGCAGTAGCGTTGGAGATACAAAGTGAGGCAGAACATCACACAGCTGGAATTTGGTCATGTCTTCAGCCTGGTGGAATTCCTCACTGAGCTTGCTCAGCACAGCCATGAGGTCAGGGGTGGCTCTCTGCCAGCACTTAGTCTCTGCTGTGGCTAGAAGCCCCAGGAGCAGCTCAAGGGCGTGGTCACAGCCGTAACTGTGATTCACATAAGCCTGGCACAGAGCTGACACGGTTCCCTGGGACACCAACTCTTTGGGGCCCCTGGGAGTGCCCATGACAGCGCCCAGACACTGGTAGACATCATCGATCATGAAGCTCACGGACATATCGTCTGGATCAGATGGGGAAGCCAGGATGTTGTTGAAGGTCGGGATTTTGTTAAGGATCTGGGAATGGCTGGCTAACTCCGGATCAGTGCAGAAACATGCCAGCAGGGTGAGGCCAAGTCCTTGGAACATGTGCTGTGGACAGCCAGCTGGGGGCTCCCTGGATGCAAGAAGCCGGTTTGGGAACGTGAATCCAACTGCATCAAAGATCCGGCGACGGGTTCTGGAGTCGATGTCTCCCGCTCTGACCGCTTTGGTCACCTGCCAGACAAACCAGGGATCTGTGAGCAGCACAAGCACCTGGGCAGAGGTCTTGCTAGGAGCTCTTTTTACATGGCGGAGTAGTTCACAAGAGGCCCGAGGAACCCATTCATTTATACAGTGAAGTGGACCCCCAACCATCCAGCTGCCCCCAGATCTGCACAGCAGCCTGGGCACCTGGACAAAGGTACAGCTGTGAACACTCACAGCATCTTGCAGCTGAGCATCTCAGAGTGCTCTGCTAACACCAATTAACTCTCACAACTACCCCATGGGGACGTGTTTTACCTCCATTTTACTAACAGGAAGGTCAAGGCATAGAGATTTGGAGGAACTTGCCCAAAGTCTCATTGCATGTCAGTGGCAGAACTGGAAATAGAACCCAGGAATTCTGACTCCCAGTCCCCTGCACTAACAATTCTCCCTGCAGGGACACCTAACCGATGGTGGCTGTTCCTACGTTTATTTTGGAAGTGGTTGCACTCTATTGTGCCAGCCGGAAATGGACTCTTACCAAGAGCAGGGCTGCAAACTGCTCACTGTCATGTTTTGCGTCTCTGAGCACACACAGGCACCGCTCCAGCGTTACATTCCTTGTGCTTTCACTGGCCTCGGAAGCAGCTCCTGAATGGGAAGTCATGATGCCAAGTCCACCTGTGAACACAGAAAGGCAGCGTTTACCAGACCAGAAAGCACTGGGATGGGACGGGGCTGCCAGTCCCAATGGAGAAATCCGGTATGATGGAGAGACGCTCTAAGTAAGAAGAACAGTCAGAAGGGAACGTGACAGAGATGTTTAAGATCACTGAGAACTAATCAGAGCCCCGTCATCACCCTGCCCCATAATCAGAGAACAATTAAATTAATAACCAAAAAGATCTAAAAGAAAAAGAAAATGTTCCTGCCCATGTGCTCAGCCTGTAGAATTCCCCACCGCAGATAGTCAGCATCTCAAATACAGTGGCTGGATTTTAAAAGGAGCTGGGTTATTTTATGGCCCATAATAAAATCTGTAGTTATGTAAGCTACCATAAGAGTAATCAAACATCAGGCTTCAGGGCATAAGCTGATGAATGTAGGAATCAGGAAGGAATCTGCATCATGGTAAAATTGGCCAGGTGTCATGGTTGTTACTTTGTGCATTTATTTGAAGAATCAAATATTAATCACTGCCAGATCAATGGACTGATTTGGACTACACGGTCTAGTCTTATTTAAATAAAGAGAGACGAAATTATTAAAAACCATTTCAAACTAAGGGATGCCAACTCTTGATCATTTCGAGTCAAATTTATTTCTAGTTTAAATTGTAGGGTAGCGCCTTTCTCAAATGTGTATTCCACGCAGGCTGCTGGCAGCTTTCTTTTGTTTGGATAATTACATACCAGCAAGCTTCCTTAATTCTAGCACGTATTCATGTGGCTGGGCTCAAGAATCTATCATCAGTATTTCCATTACAAACCACAGTTTCAGAGAAGTTTATTATTCGGCTATAAACATTTGTTCCAGCGTCAAACATGGTACAGTGCGTACAAATCCACCCATGAAAAAAGCTTTTAAACCAACTTTGGTTTAAAGTGTTGAGGCTATTTTAAAATTACAGAAGCACTAGACAAATAGAAAACAAGAGTGTGGACATTTTGTATGTGTGCTTCCACTGCTCAACAACAAAGTTTGTTTTTTCACAAGGATATTTTGCAGAGTTGGATTCTTTTTAGCATTTCACATCAAAACAGCCACGATATTTGGGGGATGAATTCTGTAATTGTACCCTAGTCACTCTGCATAAAGCTTTTTAAATAGCCATTTGGTATTATGGTGCCACAATAGGTAAATACAGCACATACTAACATGAATGTGTATTTGCATATTACAGATATGCTTCCTGAGTCATAAATCTGCCTATTAGACTAAATGAAGGAGTCCTGAAACTACAAATTACTGGAAGCCCGACTATATTACAGTGTGGGGATGGGTGAGAGCAGGCTAGTTTTAGCAGTTACATTTCCAGAGCTCCTCTCCTTCTGGAACAATGCACATCACTTTATAAACTATTATATAGACAAGGATCACTCCATGCACCACAGAAATGCAACCACCTCTGGGATGGCAGACAGCCAGCATTTCACAGCGCACAGCAATGCTATAGAACGGTGTCATAGTAGTAGAAGAATCCAAACCAAGGGGGTGACATTGTGAGAAACCATAAAACAATAGCTTGTATTGAAATTAGACCAGCTCTATGGATCTTAATAAGCACAAGCAGCCAGGGCCTCCGCTTAGTGTCCTCCCAGAACAGTGGCACTCCCAGCTGCACAGAGTCCCTTGCCCCATCCAGCAGAGATTCAGAGGGGAAGGCAGTGCAATGACACACCAACACCACGTCTGCAGCCCCCGGATCTCCTGCACCCTGCAAGTTTGGGCATCATGACCAAGGGCTTTATGCATTGCCATGTGGCGGCATTTCCCAGGGCACTATTAGTGGGCTTCTGGGAGTCAGTCGCCCTGTCAGTCGCACGATCCCCAAAGAAACAGTGACCAAGGTTGACTGCCTGGTGAGATGGGCTCCTGTCCTCCCTGGGGGTATCCTGCCTGCCCTCCCCGCCGAACACATCCCCCCATCCAGATGTGCCTGTCAACTCGCTTACATCCATGCCCCCCATTCACCCCACAGGCCCTGGCCACCTCCCCCCCCCCAACAAGGAACCCTGGGCAGCCCCCCCCCCGGGATCTGGTCTCAGAGGGGCTGACTCAGAGGCTCCCTCCACCCCCCCAAAGTTCCCCTCATTCACAGCTATGACAGCCTGACCATGCTGCCCTCACATCAGCCGCCTGCGTCCGGGCCCTCACCTCACCACCTTCAGCCTCTCCCTCCAGCCAATCAGGGAGCCCCACGCCCCCGCTCTAGCCAATCGCGTGCTGGATTGTTAGGCGGCGGGTGTAGCAGCCGCCGCCATGCCGAATATGGGCAGAGTCCGGCGGTAGGACACCCCCGCCGCTCTCCGGAGGCAAGATGATCCCCCGAAGCCCTTCTCTAACCGGGTGGCTCCTACGGGGCAGAGGCGGCCAGGCCACGCTAGATACGCAGAAACCACCGCTCTCTGGCGTAGCCCCGCCTGTTTCCGCTTCCGGGTACCTGGGGGTTGCCTTTCCGGGTCAGAGGTGAACAAGTGCCCGCCCCCCGCCTGCTGCTGAGTGAAGCCGAGAGAAGGCGTCTCGAGCCCGCGCACGCCCAGTTCCTCGGGGCTCTCCCCTGACGACAGGGGCAGCCCCGGCCCCAGGCCCCCATGGAAGCGGGGGTGGAGGCTGCGCGGCCCCCCGGCGAGAGGCCTGAGCCCCCCCTGAGGTGAGGTCGCGGGGGCCGCGTCTGGGGCGCTTGGCCCCGCTGTCGGCGTCCCGCGCGCAGCCCGGGCCCGGCCCCAGCGAGAGAGCCGCCCGTGGAGCTCCCCCGTCATGTGCCCGTGGTAGGTACCTGCTCGTTAGGAGAGCCGCGGTCCCGTGCTCGGCGCTGCGCAGAGCCAGTGGCCGGGAGTTCCGCAGGCAGCAGCTGCTGCGCCCCCTCCCGCCCCCTGGCTGGCGGGTTGGGCTGGGGGCCGTTTCGGTTGGAACTTGGCGGTGGGAGACAGACCGCGTGGCTGCGTTAGCCACCTCAGAGCGGCCTGGGCGCTTCTTGTAATCCGAGCGGAGCCCGAGCCGCTCCTGGGCCGCCTGGGTGCTAGCCGCGGGGAATCGTTGCCAGTCGGGACGCTGAATTTTTTATTTTTTTTAGTCCCTGCCTGAGATTAACTCTTTCCAGGACAGACGACTAGTGTCAGTGTCAACTGATCAGCTCCCCATTACTCTCATCTGGTTCTCCATTTTTTTCAGGAAACGACTTTCTCCTGTACAAATCCAAACTGGCTTTCGCAGTGCTAAGAGTTAGCTGTGCTATCTAGAGCTGCATGCAGGCGAGAGGGGAAAAGAGCAAACGTTTGTTTTGTTTCCCTTCGCAGTTTGGGGTGGGGGAGAAAGCACTGCAAGGGAGATAAATTCAGGCTTATTTGAAGAAGTGTTGTATTTTATTGTGTGTGTGTGTCTGTGTTACTTTATTTTGTACAACAACTTTAGGATGTACTGTTCCTAAATGTTATACGATGGCATAGTGGAAGGATAAAAAGAAATCAAGAGAGATAATAATGGGATAAAGACTTTGTCGGATAAAAGTAGACATAGTAGATATTTTCATTGTTGAACTCCGTGTCTGTGTGACTGCCCAGACAAAGCTCACCTTACAATGTTTTGTAAAGGGGTTTGTTTTATTTTATGCTCTTTCATCGGTTAAGAATAAGTTGCAGTTACAAACTCCCCCTGAAACATAACATTTTAAATATATATGCAAGTGAAATGTATACTTTTAAATGTCATCTAGTCAGTAGGTTTATTAGGTTGTCTGAGTTTTAACTTAAAAAAAAAAAAGTCCTGATTACTGAGACTGTGTCTCATTTCACTGCTGTTACGGATGCTGATCAAACACACCTTATCGCTGTGTACACGAACAGACTGCTACGTAGCTTGCAGACCGGATTATAATACATCTTCATCGATCTAAAGACATTTCAAGTTAACATTGTCCCGTGATCCATGCAGAAAGCTGCAGCAGCAGAAATGGAATGTTTGGTTTTGGGTGTGCTTGGAACACGCAGGACAGAAGTGTTGCAAACTTTCTTAGCTTCCTAATGGTTAAATTCCCTCCCTCCAACTCCCTTTTCCCGTTAGTTACCTTGTGAAATTTTTTTGTTGTCATAGACTATGTTGGCATCAACAAGAATTATTTACTGTCCATATTCTTGTCTGCTGCTATTGGCCAAAATTCTCTCCCTAATTCTATGAATTTCCTTAAGAATATACTTATACTCAACTCTCTGATGATGATAATACTACTGAATCTCATCTGAGGAACTTGAGGTGGCTTGCAGACATAAACTACATGAGCGTCACAATGCCCACATTCTGCCTTGTAAGGTAGATATTTGGTATTAGATCATTAACTTTTCATGTCATTCACATTTCTGAGCAGTATATCTGATAGCTCCTTCCATCGATTTGGACTTTGATAACACATGATGTTATGAAAGGACTTGTGACAGATCTCTTCAGAGCTAGGTAATGTTACATCTGGACTCTTATTCTCAGTCTGAGAATGAGACTAATCAGGGATCAGAAGGAAAACTGGTCAAACTCCAGTTATAACTTTTTTTTGTTTGTTTTGATGCCACCCTCACTCTTGGCACAGATGAGACCTGGAAATTCAAAAAGATTAAACTTCTTGTTTGACCATTAGTGCCACCATCTGTGTCCTTAGAAGCAAAATTAGCTTTTAATTGTTTGTTTTATCAATGCTGCTGAACTTTTGTCTGTTTCTGGCTGGTACCAGCCAGCACAAACAGCCAAATGATGACATTTTGTGCCGCCTGCCTAGCAGATGTTCTGGGCTTATTGGTGTTTGTCTTATCCAAGCAGCTCTGGCTGGGTGTCAGCTGCATGTTGCAGATTTGAAAGGGAAGTTTCCAGAGTGCGCACACAGAATCAAATGGATTATAACGACACTATTGGGGATTTTGCTTTTCATGCTTCAAAGATGTAAGTGATGGTGTCTAAAGGGATTGTGAAGGAAACCAAATTTCCTGACTTACTGCAGTACAAACACAAGAAATGAACTTTTCTGCTACTGTTGGTTTCATTTTAGATCTCATAATACTGGCAGTTACTTCTCTGCAGTTAGTCTGAGTCATGATAGATAAGACTGAACACTCCTTTTTCCCTCTAGCTTCTTTAGCCCTTTCACGTTGTCAGCTTCCTGAAGAACCACCTATATGTTGTTTGGTGCATGATTTCTCTTTCTTGTGTGTGTATAGAGCCCTGGTTCTGCCCACGAAGGCCATGGAGAAGAGGTTGGAAGCCAAGTTCAGCATTAGCTTCTGGATTTTATCAAGACATTGGCTGGGAAGTTTTCACTTGTTCTACATGTGTGCCTGCCTCTGTGCCCTCTCTTCATCTACAGGTGACTGACTATTCAATTCTCTCTCTGAGCTATTTCTGTGCCTCAGTCTAGATTTAGCCCCTTGATTCATTTTAAATGTTTGAAGGGTGGGGTGTGTGAAATCTGTTAATTACCAGCCAGACATCCTAGCTAGTGAAATAGCCAAAAAAAACAACAGCAGCAAAACAGCTGACACACAAGTACCTGTGATGAAGTGGGGTTAACCATGGATTTTCCTAGCAAAGTATGTCTCTAAGCTGTTAGAAAGATAGGCTGACCAACACATTTTATAGTAAAATCACCATTTTACTAACCCTTTCTGCAGCACTATTTTACTACCCTAAGGGCTTGTCTGCAATTAAAATGCTACAGCAACACAGCTGATCCACTGCAGCACTTCGGTGTAGACGCTATCTGTACCAACTGGAAGGGTTTTCCCTTTTGGCATAGGTAATCCAAAGACAGTAAATCAGTTCACTGACCTGAATTTGCTTACAGAATCAAAGCAATGTAAGTTTGGAAGGGACCTCCAGAGGGCATCAGGTCCAACCCACTGTATTAAGGCAGAACCAAAGATACCAAGATCATCTCTGACAGTTGTTTGTCCAGCCTATTCTTAAAAACCTCCAGTGGCAGGTGTTCTACAACTTCTATGGAAGCCTATTCCAGTACTTAACTATCCTTGTAGTTAGAAAGTTTTCCCTATAATCTAACCAAAGGCTCCCTTTCTGCAGATGAAGCCCATTACTATTTGTCCTACTTTCAGTGGACAGGGAGAACAAGATCGCTCTCCTCTTTATAACAGCCCTTAACTTATCTGAAGACTGTGATCAGCTCCCTCATCAGTCTTCTTTTCTCTAGAGTAAACATGCCCAGTTTCTTTAACCTTTCCTCAGAGGTCAGGTTTTCTAAACCTTTTATCATTTTTGTTTCTCTCCTGTGGACTCTCTTCAGTTTGTCTATATCTTTCCTGAAGCGTGGTACCCGTATTGGACACAGTACTCCAGTTGAGGTCTCATCACGTGCCAAGTAGAACAGGACATTTACCTTCCTTGTCCTACATCTAACACTACTGATAATACACCCCAGAATTATATCAGCTTTTTTTGCACCTGCATCACATTGTTGGCTCATGTTCAGTTTGTGAACCGCTATAACGTCCAGAACCTTTTCTGCAGCTCTGCCACCTGTTTTGTAGTTGTGCATTTGATTTTTTTTCCTTCCGAAGTGAAGTATTTTGCACTTAACCTTTATTGAATTTCATTTTGTTGATTTCAGACCAGTTTCTAATTTGTCAAAGTCATTTTGAATACTAATCCTGTCCTCCAAAGTACTTGCAGCCGCTCCCAGCTTGGTGTCATCTGTGAATTGTATAGGCATACTCTCCACTCCATTATCCAAGTCATTAATAAAAATATTGAACAGTATCTGACCTAGGACTGATGCTTGAGGGACCCCATTACATATGCCCTCCCAGTTGATAGTAACCCATTGATAACTACTCTTTGAGTATGGTATTTCAAACAATTGTGCACCAATCTTATAGTAATTTTATCTAGATCATATTTCACTATTCTGCCTATGAGAATGTCATGTGGGACTGTGTCAAAAACCTTGCTGAAATCAAGATACATCACGTCTACAGTTTACCCCCTATTGGTTAGGCCAGTAACCCTGTCAAAGAAGAAAATTAGATTGGTTTGACAGTATTTGTCCTTAACAATACCATGCTGGCTATTCCTTATAACCCTATTATACTTTAGATGTTTACAAATTGATTGTTTAATAGTTGGTTCTAATATCTTTCCAGCTATGGTTAAGGGTTTTTGTTCTTATTTCCTGTTCAGACTTCAGCCTCCCAAAACCCTGAAAATGAAAACTAAATTAGTTACTTGTGCAGGAGGCAGGCAAGGCCAGGGAACACATGTTGTGTTTTCACTCACCGTTAAAAGCCAAGTAAGAGCCCAGTTTAGCCTGACTCCTTCCACCATCCACACAGAAACCTCTAAACTGGGTTTGCAGGTAAGTTCCACTATTCCCAACTGGGGAGGAGGGGGCTAGAGCCTGAGCTTCACTTTAATTCAAGCTGGAACCTGCCCATTTTGCAGAGAGCAGGCCAAGTCACGCATGTGTTGATAGTCCTCCAGGGCCCCTTCCACAGTTCCCCTGAAGGCCAGACACATTCTCCCACAACTGACTTGGAAAGAGTCCTAGGAAGTCTAAGCACAAAGGACCCTGGGATATGCCTCCAGACACCACAGCAAGTGCAGAAACAGTGAAGACACAGTGACATGTAGGGTTGTGCTGGGGGAACACTTGTACCTGGGCTAGGGTAACGGGTGCCAGTCACCTAAGTTAACTGCATTGAGGACACACCCACAGAAACAGCGAGAGCCCCTTCTGCGAGCACAACAGTCTTTCCCAGCCAGAGATGAGATTAGCTGGGCTGAGGGGAATTTAAAAAATCTGTTGAGGAAAGATCAAGGTGTAAGGAAGACCCTGGTGTATTGGCCTTTTATTGTTTTTATCCTTTGCTCTACAAGCTTTGTACCTTTGTACAATGCTTTGTTTTGAAGGCACTGTTTTTGAATCATTTTAATCAACTCCCTGGTCATAGGTCCCTGGAGTGAAAGGGCTGACCAATACCAAATGCAGTTGGGCAGGTGACATTAACACAGTTAGGAAACTGGGGTTGTTGCCTAGAGACCCAGTCCCAGAGTGGGTGGACTGCATAGATCTGCTAGAGTGAGGTGCAGGAAGCCCTAATCTGTCACCTAAGAGGTGCACTTGAGAGGGGCTAAAAGTGATCTAAGGTACAGGTTATCTTGTAACCATGACAGATGTAATTTCTTATGCTGAGGCTATAAATCAACCTCCAACTAGTGGGGGAATGGAGAAAAACTGCAGGGTTTCTTGTCTCTTTCTCTGAAGCAGCTAGTGCTGGCCACTGTCAGAGATAAGATACTGGGCAGATGCACCCCCAGTCTGATCCAGTCTGGCACTTCCTATGTTCCAGTATTCCTCTACTGGTGCCTAGTCTTGCATGGCAATCAGCATAAGAAAACGCAGGAGAGCATTACCAGTAACAGTTTTGCCTGAAAACAGCTGGGTGAATGCAAACATTTCCTATCCTTTCCTCCGCTTTTCCAAATTTGGCAATAATGTTATCACTTGCTGAGTGATGCTATAATGAGGCTTTACTCATTTGCACAACAAAATGGTCACAAAACTCTGTCAATATCAAACTCCAGTAACGGTCCAAAACTTGTTATGCCACAATTTAAATTGGCTGTTTAGGTATAATATGTGCAAGAGACTCTGTCTGAAAAAATCACTGAGATCTTTTGAAATGAACCATAAAAGCTGGCCATCAGCCCTCTCCGTTCAAGACCTATGTTGTCTAAGTGCACTTCAGGAAAAGCTTCAGCTATTAAGTCTTTATTGTAGTTACCATAAAAACACTAAAATTCCATTTTCAGTAGAAATACCAGAGCTTGCTCAAAGATGCCAGTGCATTTGTGTGTCATACAGAGGTGTCATGATAACTTTGTGCTATGGGTAATGAGTCTAATTTCATTTAAAGCTTGTTTTAAATTACCAGCACCTCAGTTTCTTTCCAGGAGCTCCCACAAAAAAGAAAATGGGTTAATGAGAGAGCCTTTTAATAGTACAATTTACTTCATTGGATAATGCGTTTTATATTTTAAAGGACCGGGTGACCTTTTGGGGGAGATACCCAGAAAATATTCTGCAGGACATAATCCTGCATTTGCCACACAAAGCTGGACTAGACAGGATCTAATAGATCACTTCTTTGATTCTATAAACCCCATCTTATAACATGACATGTTGCTTGTGTGCATGAGTTTTGTGAGTCCCATCAAAGATCATGAGAATTGTATAGTTAAAAACCCAGTATATTTCTATATGCCCATTACGCTGCATAGAGTACTGTAAATGCCCTACTTCATAAATGCAAGCTCTTTCCATGAGCTGAGTAAAATATGGTGCAGGTGAATATTAATAGAGCTCTGAAAATTAAACCTCAACCAAATGGAGTTTTAATCTCTGCTTTGTATTTCTACACCTTCCATATGCCAACCAATTAAAAGGAGAAAGGAAATGCTCTATATGCAGTGCCCTGGGGTCATCTATGCTGACGTGATTGCACTGGTGTATCTAAGAGACGTTTATTAGGATTCAGACACGAATTCTTAGAGGAATGTAAAATTTTTTTTTTTAGGGTGATTTGCCAGGGGAGATGTTTTCTCAGGAACTGTTTTTGTTATGTATGTTTGTTTTTAAACACCTACTATTCATTCAGCTTTGGATCAGGCACACACAGGAGACTATGGACAGATACCCATGGATTTTTTCAGTGGGCTTTGGATAAAGCCTTAAATTCCTAAGCACAAATTTTCCCCTACAGAAGTCACAGTGAGCTGGGGATAAGATCATCCCAGGATAGGGACAGGTGAGCAATGTAAAAAGGGGATGTGGTGGAGGGGTATAGTCTTCCAGAGGCAGGGAAAATCCATTGCTGCCCTGCTTTCAATTCACTTTATAGTTCTTTGACTTCATTAGATTGCGTTCTTGGCTTCCAACAGCAAGTATATTTTACACAGTCAAATAAACAAAACCTCAAGACAGGCAAAATTCCTCTTGATATTCACAATGACGGTGTTAGTCTTTAATCTCTGTAGTACAAATCAAAGGACTGAAAGCTTTGCACTCGCAATAAACATGCGAGCACTGAGAATTGTCAATTTCAGATTTTAAATGTGCATCTGATCACCAGCCTCTTCTCCCTCCCCCTGCCCCCATTTAAAAATATGTATTTTTGTGCTCCCACCCTTATAACATGATGAACACTTCAGGTTACAGCAGGGTCATTTCCCGTGCTAGACTCGCATGATGCCCTGTCACTGTGATCACAATCCAAACACTTCAAAGTGTAATGAGGTCATATGTTTCCCCCAGGCAGGCGGCTGGTCTGCTTGCTCTTTGAGAAGGGGCTTTATGATGATAAAGTGTGACAACAATGATGCTGGTTTAAAAGGTACTGTTGTCAACTTAGCCTTCTGTTGCATTTATTCAGTGTTTTATTTAAAAATAGCAATTGGACTCTGCTTTGTTAGAAGAGGGGAGGTGAAGGTTTCTATCTTCTAAATGGAGGGTTAACCCGGAGTTGCTGCCAAAACAGATTTAGAGCAAATTCTGTTGTCTGATGTTTTCCTTCACTAGTTGTGCTGCCCATTTATTTTCAATTTGCATTTGCCGGGTAGACATTAAAAATAAGTTGGAAATAAAACAGCATCTTCATTCCTCCCTGCCTTTGGAGAACAAAATCACCTTTCAGTTGGGTTGTTTTTAGATTAAAGTAACTATTTTGGGGGAATGGACTATTTGTTTGGAGTAACACATCCTTTGAATAAAACATTAACATCTTTAGAGCAGAATTTAACTTCACTTGGTTTGCCTGCAAGTCCCTGTTTAGATTGTGTGGAAGTCATTGTGACCAGACGCTTTCAATGATTGATATTATAACTGCAGAGTTGCTGCATCGTTGCAAAACTGCACGCACCCAATTAACTGGGACAGTTGAGAAAAATATAATATCCTTTATCATTGGAATAAGGCTTGCCAAGGAGACTCTGTGCCTAGCTGCTAGATTTTCATGTAAAAGCAGCAAAGAATCCTGTGGCACCTTATAGACTAACAGACGTTTTGGAGCACTATAAGGTGCCACAGGATTCTTTGCTGCTTTTACAGATCCAGACTAACACGGCTACTCCTCTGAAACTAGATTTTCATGGTGATTTTGCAAGGCTGGGTTACTAGCCCTCTCAGTTAAACTGTAGTTCAGGACAGAGGTACGTTTCAAATTTTAGCACCAAAAAAAAAAAAAAAATCCCCTTCTCACACACTTGAGTAACTTTGGTGGCTGTCCAGTATGTGGAATTTAGGTTTCCCTATACTTGTGGCTTTGAACATGACCCAGGTCAGCAGAAGGCATCAAAGAATTATAGTTAGAACAAAGAAACACATGACACTTCATGTTTGTTTGCCTCTCTCATGCAAGGATCATAGAGCATTTTACAAAGGTAGATAAGAATTATTTTCATTTAATAGCTAGGGAAAGAGAGGCACTGAAACTTGAACTCTCCTTCTCCCTTGCCTCAACACACACACACACTCTACCTGAAAAATCTTTGCCAAATGTAGAATCCTTGTTTTCTTTGGAGTGGAGAAGGAAGGAGAATGAACATTTTACATGGGGGAGAGGGAGAAAATTTTTCTAACCATTCCCTTTTAAGGGAAGCTGAAAGCAATGTTAAGGATGGAGTAGTAGCCTTCTGCTTGTTGCAACTATAACAAGCATCACTGAGTCTAATGCAGTAGGACCCTTTCTCATTTGCAAAGTGTCCATCCCTGTAGTAGCTACACACTGTGCAGAATCATTAGACTATTAATATGTAACTCACACTCTTGTGTTCATATTTTAGGGAAAAACACAGAATTTGTCATCCATTAAAAGAAACAAGTTATAAAGTTTCCAGCAGTCAAGAGGACCTTGCCAGAGAGGCAGGGAGCCTGCTTTTTGGGGTGTGTCAGTCTGTGCACAGTGACATGGTTTGTAAGGTAATCTCCCAGTGACCTATTATCTCTGAGGCATTATAACAATCCCTTAGGCCATTAGTCTATTTTAGGGACTCCTGAATCTGCAGAGCTCTAGGTATAGGGAGCCTTTAATCCATTGATCTATGCATGCACTCTTAAATTTTTCATGCAAAAAAAATCCTTAGGCAAGGTAGTTTGTTGTTTGAGCTGTGTGTACCTGATCTAAGTGTAAAATAACTTGTCTTTTTAAAAACACTTGAAAAAACTGCAGTAGTTTACAATGTGGAATAATCACCTGTACAATCCAAGTCACATAACTGCAATAAATAAACCCTGAAACTAGAAAAGAGATTTTTTTTTTCTCTGCTCAGACTGAAAATTGGTCAAACTGACTTTTTTCCCCCTCCAAAATTTGATGATAAAGTTTTGCTCCAGTGGTTTAAACATCACAAGTCAGGTCTCAGCATAAGGCAAATTCTTTTTGTGACACAGAACAGTCTGAAATGACAGGTTTATAATGGATAAGCTGACATAACCTTTACTATAGTGACTCTAGCTGCTGGAATCACACTTCATGTTACCCTCTGAGTTATTTCCTGTATATTCCAATTTACTGCCACTTCATTTAATCCAAAAGTCCTATAAATGGGCCCATTAAATAAATAGTTTTCAAACAAGAAGTCTTACAGCCATTCATTCTCAAACTTTTTAGTTGTAATGTGCAATTATAATGTACACCTATGGCTTTTATCTGCCCTTTATAACGGGGAGATTAACAACCTGTTTTGGCTAGTGGGTAACTCCTAATAAAAGCTAGAGATGACAGATGATAGTTTATTAGGATTTCTTAAATCATCCTTGTATTTCCTTCTCTGCAAGATTTAGGGTTGGTTTGTTTTTTAAACAACAATTCAACACTTTCTTTAATTTGAAAGTTGATATTTATTTATCTTTTTTGGCACATTACCAATGCCCCGTCTTCACCATTCAGTTTTCATTGCAAGTAGGTCATTGAAAAAACTTTTGTTCATAACTGGTTTCTAGTCTTTCTTTTTGTGGTTCACAGTGCTTCAGTGGTTAGGTTTCTGGTTGCTGTTTGAGAGAGGTTAACATCCAAGAAAGCTGTATTCATTGAATTAAAAAATGTAATTCAAAACCTACTAGTAATATCTGCAGAATGTATTGTTTAAATCTAAATTTTAGCTGTAAATTTGTGTCCTTTTACACTCATAGTTGTCGTCATGTAGGTTATTTTTTTAAAAGTGCTCTTACTAGAAGCCATCATATTGCGTAGTACCTCGGACCCTCTCACTTTAGAATTCATCCGTTTTTTTGTTTTTTGGCAAAATCTTGTGTTTGAAATCTCTGTGGTTTAGATTCTTTAACAAATGACATTTTAATCATGCTTATTACAGCAGCGTCTAAGGGACAACCAAGAAAGGGGCCCCATAGTGCTGAGTGGCGTACAAATTAGAGTCCTAAGTGGTCCTTGCCCTGAGGAACTTGCAGTCTAATCAGACAAGGCAGACGTGGGTTGCAGGAAGGACTAGAACACGCAAGCAGCATGAACTATGTGATAGTAGCAAACCTCATGTTAGTTTTGGATGTGGCTTGAACTAATGGAGTTGTATGTGAAATAGAGGTGAAAACCATGATGGACTGTCCCCCTCAGTGCATAGCCTCAAGAAAATCCCACCTCCTTTAATCATTGCCCTCTGAAGCTGCTTTAAACGTTGTAGAGTCCTCAAGGTTTAAACAGGCAGCTTTCTTAAAACATAGCTGATACAAGTCATTTCCATTCAAAAACCTCTAGTTATAAGTTAGTCATTTTAAAAAAAACATGCTTCAGATTGAAATGTGAAAAACAAGGTCTCAGGCAGATGCATTCTTTATATTAATTTTTTCACCTTACCAGAATAAATATTTGTTGTTTTTAAATTGCATGAAGGGGAAGAGGGACAGCCTCAGAGACCTGTTGGTGGCAGGGAAGCTTTACAGTTTGTGATCACCAAGTTATGAAGTTCTCTGGGCACACTGCTGGAGAGGGATGTTGCCCCAAGTGGTGAGTGGACCAGTCACAGAGAGACAATGAGGACTTGTTCCTAAGGCTAGTTTGAGTGATGGTGTGGGGTCAAAGCTTGAGTCTAAATCTTCTGTTTCCCATAGAGGTGGCGAGTATGCAGAAGGCAGTGCCTTGTCCCAGCTGAGAAGAGGAGTGTTTCATGTTGCTACTGTGGTGACGGGCATGCTGTCCAAATGGGGGAAGAATCAGACTCCCAAGGGTCCTCCGCATAGACATTGTGTTACGAATAGCCTGATACAAAGTGGGACAACAGTGCTGATACTGTTCCAGGTCAGGAAGGAGTAATATGTTAGGAAGGGGGAAGATGGAATGTATAGCCCATTAAAAGCTGCTCCCTTGCAACCTAAATGATATGTTGTCCAAACAGGAGGACATAGAGAAGTGGAAATCAGTTTGGGGAGGCCTTGTCTCCCAAAAAAGTGAAAATTCCAGATATCAGACATTTTCCCCACTTTGCTCATTTGTTTCCCTAGCATTGACCTGAATTTGATGGGTTACTTGTTATGGCTCGCCACTGATCGCATCCGACCAGAAGATTTATAGGTTCTTGTCCAATTCAGACTACTGGGTCCAAGAACTCAGAGTTCTATATTGGGAGAGGACTCTCAGGGTGCTTGGTAAAAACACTTACACGGAGGACAATACCAAACTGATAAAACCTTTGAGATTAACTAAAGAATAATGCTATGAAACTTATGACTGCAAAGCAGTAAAAGAATTCCAAACTCCTGTTTGGTAACATTCCTATTCTAAGTACCTTAACCTGACAAACTCTCACCCTTCCTTGAGGAGGTGAAGGACCAGCCTCACTCATGGCATGCCCGATAACACGATGGTGCTGGCTTCCCCAATGGTTAGGAATGTTGAGTAGTTCTACTATACTGCACAAGCTGAGCTGATAGCGTGATAGAAGATAGAATGATAGGTAGATAAAAATATGGTCTATTGAATATAGGAGAAGAAAAAGCCCCTTAAGATATCCTTACATGGTATTTTACAGGATTCTGACACTATATAATTCAGGCCCAACCTACTGTACCCAAACGTTATTTCTGTACCCTAAGAAGTTTATGGATGCACCTACCCTATAGGTTAGTGGATTATGACACTTACTTTCTACATATTAATAAGGATTATTTTACTCTAAAAACTGCCGACCTAGGCTTTCCTGGCGACTTCCAGGTTTGTGGTATACCCTGCGGTTACCAACTGATTGCAGACACTGGATAAACCTGTTCAGTGTTGTGTGTAGTTCCTCTCTTTGGTTCCCCGAAGTTCAGGGACCACTTCTATCTGTGCCAAAGATTGCCAGACTTACTGTTAACTGATTAAACTTTTAGCTGTTTAGCAGATCTTACCGGATACAGGCTGGTAGGCTTTTTGCGTTTCAGCAAAACATATTCTGTGTATAATTATTAGAAAACACATCATATGCCTCAACACATCCTAAGTTCATAGGAATTACTACTGATAAAATACAAGAATCATGTAAGAAATGGATTAATTCAGAAAGAGAAACGTATTACATGATACAGCCGGCTGGATTAGTAGGATATAATAGCTAGCAGAATAATCCTATAGGCTATACTAGTTAAAGCCAAAGTGGTTTTAATCAACTTCCATGAGGCAATCTTGCCTCTTTTTTTCAGGGAAGCACAGTTGGGTGACTGTGCTAAAAATACTCAGTCCGACTCAAACCACCCATATCCGAGAAATTCCAAGTATCGATTCACACGCTACTCATGTTCTTGATTTTATTACTTTGTGTCAAGGAGGGGTCTGAGTCTTTGCTTAGGATTTTTTCCAAATCAGACGTTCTGAATGCAGGTTTCTCACATTGAAGTTCTGCTTACAAGTCTTCTGTTCTCCCTATAAAAGTCTTAGTAAAAGTATCCACCTGCAGCTGTAGTGTGTTGGAAATATTCCAACATGGCTTAGATGTGAATTGATATACACTGGTGTGTCTGCAGCAACTTTTTTTTTTTTTAACTTTGCGTAGTATGTTTGTTTCAAGGGAAGTGAAAGTCTGCGAGGACTTGGATAAATGGATTGAAATGGATTATTTTTGTTGTACCTGCTGCAGCTCCTTTGTATCAAATCAGAATCTTAGTTATCTTCAGTACTAAGTTCTGCCACAACACCTGAGGGACTAGCGTAGGGTTGTTCCCTATCCTATATTTTCTAGTAGATTATCCATTTTACTATTAAGAAAGAAAAGAAAGGTGTATCTCAGAGAGCTGGAAAGGACCCTGAAAGGTCATCAAGTCCAGCCCCCTGCCTTCACTAGCAGGACCAAGTACCGATTTTGCCCCAGATCCCTATGTGGCCCCCTCAGGGATTGAACTCACAACTCTGGGTTTAGCAGGCCAATGCTCAAACCACTGAGCTATCCCAACAAGAGGTCTGGGCCTTCCCTTGTGCGGAACTGTTCTGGATGTACTTGATTTTCCCCTTTCTCAATTTCATTCCATTACTGTTTGTTATGCTCCCTTGTATCACCCTATATAATTCCTCTCCATTCTCTTCAAATATATTCAGCTGGCTGTCGGCTCTCCCTTTGCATGCCTTAACTATGCTGTTGCTAATTGACATGCACGTTGAGTCCCTGAGATGCATTTTTGTAAGAAGCTAGGTCCCCTTGCCATTTTTTAGCAATATTATATGATGTAAATGGTACACTAGAGGAAGCTATTTCCTCTTCGGTGAGGGAAGCATGTTGGTGTTCCAAGACCGTGACAAGTTTCTGGCCCTCTGTACATGATGTCAACCTATGTTGGAGATCTAGTTCAGCAAAGAATGTTGCCTGGCAGTCTTTACCCTGATCCCAAAACCTGGAAATCCATACACATTACCAGGAAACAATGCACTCTCTAAACCTTTTCAGCTGCTGGTGGCTTTCTGAAAGTATTTGGTCCTTTCCCCATAGCAGCAAACTGTGCATGATCCTCCGTCATAAGTGAATAGCTGGCATATGGGGATCCATGTATAAATTTCTCTGTATGTGTAGACTGCAGAGCCTGCTCATTTAAATCTAATAGACTATTGTCTTACAGAAAGTGCCTTCTAGGCAGGCTAGTATATTGTGTTTGAGTCCTACCATGATATTTTAATCTTCAGTTTTAATCATTGTTCTGCATGAAGAAACGCAGACTTCAAGCTGTTGACTCAACTGTTGTCACCGTCCTCCCATACAGGAAACCGTGACCGTCCTTTGATAACAATTGATACACAACCATACCACATCCTTCTGGGATTACCAAGCGACTTTGTTTAGACAGTGGAACCTGCGCTTGCTCTGAGGAGCAGTGATTGTTTCACATGACTTTGTAGCTGGGATTCCTGTGGTTTTATTTAATTGAAATTTCACATAAATGTGCATGCAATAAAGCGGCAACCACTTACTACAAGAGAATACACATCCTAGAAGAAGACGACAGCATGAATGCCAAGCTACCTTGTGTGTGGGGGAGAGGAGGTGAGGGAGGAGGTGTAGAAGTAATATTCACCACAAATGCATCTGCTCCAGTAATCATCCAGAAACTGCTTCCAAAATTAAATCATAACTGTCTGTTTTATCACCTTTCCTAAAAGGGATTTTTCTCACCATCTTGGCCTTGTCTAATGGATCATTAATCAGCACCTCTATACAACATGTCTTCTCTACCTACCTCCTTCATCAGAATAGACCTTGACGCTCTAAATTAAAACGTTTGCTTCTGTGAAAGCGTAAATCTTTGCAACATTTCTGCAAGTAATAGCTCCCCTGTGGGGAACCTGAGCCACAGATAAATGAAGCGATTTCCCACAGACCACAAAGAGTCATGGCACAGCCAGAATTAGGACTTTGGGAATCTGACTTCCAGTCCCATTCTGAGTCCACTAAAGCACATGACCTCTCCTGGATAAATTTTTATGCGTCATGTATTTCTCATGTTAGCTGTAACTTTTTTTTCTTTCTTTTTTTTTTTTTAAGAAGCTATATAGTAAAGCTTATTTTGATTAGAAAAAATTAGCAAGTGTCTCCTTGTGTTACTTATGGTTGATGATGTCACTGTACTGCAAAGTGGTATAGTGGATGGACTGAATATTTTGCACCTATTGTACTTGTCAAGTGGATTCAGTGGGACTGACAATGGGGAAAGGACTCAGTGGCCCAAGGTGCATTGCACAGCTGATAACCTAAACTTAAAATATTTAGTCTCTTCAGTACAAGGTTAGAACATCTCATTAGCCAAGGCTTGTGCTGCCGTCAGCCAAGCTAAACATTCTTTATGCAAAGTTTCTGCAGCAGGAAAGCAACTTTGCATTGACTTGGGCTTCAGAGCCCTAGTACACTGAGCTACCGTAGATAAGCATGCAGGCAAATCTGGATATAGAAGAGCCTCCATGTGTTTAAAATGTTTACAGTGCTATTGCCAGAACTGAATCTGTTTGCAACAGGTCATGCACGTCAGAAGGTGAGGGACATGAGTGTGTTCGTCTTCATTTCAAGATGCAGAAAAGAGTATTAATCTATGTGATGCTTTACAAACATTATTAAAGCCTTAATGCACCTGTGACCTCGGTAAACTCTAATGCTGTTTTGCAGAAGCGTATACTGAGGCACCGAGACTGAGCAGTGAATCCAAGGTTATGCAGCAAGTTAATAGCAGATACAGGAATGGAACCCAAGATTCCTGACTTTAGTCTAACCACTAGACAACACTGCTTCTCATAACTCAACTGTCCACATTTTTACTCAAAGCAGATCTCAACTGGCCCCCTCAGGGATTGAACTCACAACTCTGGGTTTAGCAGGCCAATGCTCAAACCACTGAGCTATCCCAACAAGAGGTCTGGGCCTTCCCTTGTGCGGAACTGTTCTGGATGTACTTGATGTTCCCCTTTCTCAATTTCTGAGAATGGAAGGTCATTTCAATTTTCTACCCCATGCTATGCTGAAGTCTCAGAGCTCAGTGCTAGTTAATGTGGTTGAAGTACCCTCATTCTGACAAGAATCTCTAGAACATGGCTGCATCCTCCACGGAGCAGTGGCTTGGCCAGGTTATGCCCCCAGCTTGGTTTGCCACCATGTTGCCTGACATGACGATTTATAAAATCCCCTTCTGACTTCTAACTTTAAGTAAAATGGTCTTTTAGAAAATCAAAAGTGATGTACTCAAATTTGCTCAATCTACTGGTTTTGCTGTTATGTTGGTGCAGCCCATAGCTGATGGTGGAACGCTTGATTCTGTGCCTTTGGTGACAAATAAAATTTGTATCTCTGTGCTGTGGGAGTTTTTTAATCCAAAAGGGGCCTCAGTGTAGAGAGATGGACTTACCAGCCCAAAGTGAGCACTGAGGCAACTCCAGCCTCTATCAGAAACTAGCCGTGCTGCCTAGTATTACTTTGCTCTTCTGTGATACCTTCCAGAGAGTTACAAGCAAGGGAATTTAACCTCATGATGACCCTATGAATTGGGTAAGTTGCCGTTTTGATTTAGAGAGGGAAACTGAGGCACAGATGAAGTGACTTGCCTAAGGTCATATGCAGTCAGTGGAGAAGGTTCTGGAACCCAGGAGTCCTGCCTTCTGGTTCCTTGCTCTGACCCCACTCCTGTACTCTGAATACTCCTTGGCAGTGCTAAGGATTAACTGTTTACAGCATTTTGAATTGTCTTTTCTTTTCCACTCTGCCTCCTTCCCAGATGCAAACTGGAATCAAGCCGTGTGCCAGCCAGAGAAGATCCTGCTTGGTGGCCATTTGAGATCATGGGGAGATCGCCAGCTACAGCTTGTGGAGGGATTTCACTCTGCCCAGTCATGTCAGGCTGCTTGCTGCCAGAGCCCCAGCTGTGATGCCTTTTGGCTGTTGGAAAAGATGTGTATCCAGGTGAACTGCATGGTTCCCCACCAGTGTCAGGCAAGCAGGACTGACTCCTCAGATTCCATTTTGGTGTTTCTAAAGAAGTCGAAAACTACAGAGCGCTCCTTAAGCTCTCAATGTGAAGGTGAAGTGGAGACTCTGCTTCACAAGTTGTTGGATTGGTGCACGCCAGTCCAAGCCAAAAAGAGACTGCGAAGATCCTTCCGGGAGCTGTTGACCCAAAAACAGAATTTGGCAAATGACAAGAGGGACTTGCTGAAAAGGGATACAAGAGATCTCCTCCCCACCAGGGGGAATGCTGAAAATCTGTCAGCCAGTACCTTGGACAGCACATCTAAGAGCGGCTTGAGTAATATTGGTCTAAAGGATAACCCAGAACCTGGGCCTTCATTGAGGAAGGGGTATGTTCTCAGTGACCATGCAACTCAAGAGAAAACTTCACTGCAAAATGGAACGGACTCAAGAGAAGAGAAAAACCGAAGCCCTGCCTCTCCTGAGAGCCATAGTGTGAGTGAACTGAGTGATCCAGCTGGTAGCGGCTCTCTAGGGGTAAGTGTATGGTACGAAATGGCGACATGAATGGACTGTCTGTTGCTAGTATCAATCTTAACTTTCATCAGTTGAACATTCTTCTGGTTGTCATTTATTATGCAGGCTTTATATTAAGAACACTTAGAAGGCACTTCAGAAATGTGCTCTCAGTCTCCTTGCCGGGAGACGAGGCAGTAGTTTGACTCTGAATTGGGGTAGGATTTGATTTGATTTCTTTAGCCCTTTGGCTTTTGGAAAAAAGATGACAGGCAGACTGCTTCCTGTCCCATATAATACGCACCATAAAAGTGAGAGATAAGGAGAGATGTCTGGTGGGTGTGAAGTAACCAGCAAAAGGTAGGGGAGTGCATGGGTGTTGGAGTCAGTTACCCATAATATATCTGGTTGACCCACAAAATAAAATAAGTAGCTTTCTGTAAGAAGATTGCTGAATTGCTCCAGAATTCAACATGTTACTCTACAGATCTATACTATTTTGTCATGTATCTTCAGATCAGCTTTGCTCTGTAACTGATATGAAATCGTAATTTTTATTTTTAAGACTCATTCTTTCATACTCTGAAGTCCATAAGGGTTTGCATTAGCAGTGGATGAATGAGGATCATTTGGGCTTCTATTCCCAAACAAATAGGAAGTCAGTACAGTATTTCCAGTTGTCAGATCTAAACAGAAATAGACGTGTTTGAAATACTAGGTGTTCGTCATATATGCAAAGAGTCTGATCATAGGCATTGAAGAGTCCCTAATAGGAGTGGCATTGCAAAGTGAATCATGCATTAGGAAGCTACGTTGCTTGAAGATCTCCTGTCATATTGTAAGGATGTGGGATTATTCCAGTGGGCTCCTTTCTCCTGTAGTAACATTCTGGCTTTGGAAAATTAAGAGGATCTGTTCCTCTCCAGCTATGCAAATCTTATGGTGCTAGGTAGTGCTGTGATTGATATCAGCCACCAGCTTGCAGAGCAGGATGTGGAGTGGAGCCAAAGGACACCACTGAGAATTCCAGAGCCAGGTGTGTGTGGAACAACATTGTGGTTTAACTTAGCATGTGCAAATGTTTGTTCTTCCAGAACCTCATGCTACTTAAGAGTGACTCATGAGTTTCTTTGTTTTCTCTCTCTCCTGCAATATTGCAGTATTTCTGGTCTGCCTGAAACATTTCCTTCATCTAGCATTTCATAAGAGATTGAGATTTAAACAGAGATCTCATTCTAACACTCCATATGCACCTGACTTCTGGGGAGACTTCACTATAGCTGACCTTAAACTCTTCTTACCTCTCTCAAGCCTTGTCTACAATGACAAGTTTCTGTATGCACTGCCAAGCCACTTAGTGCGCAGAAACTGCGCAGTTGCAATACAGTAAAAAAAACACCCCTATGAGACGCGTACAGCTTTCTGCGCCTGGGCTACAGTGCTGTGGTGCCAGTGTAGACACCCTTGTCGATTACAGCACTGCAGTTGGCCTCCGGCAGGTGTCCCACAATGCCTGTTCTCACCTCCCTGGTCATCGGTTTGAACTCTACTGCCCTGCCCTCAGGTGACCAACCAGGAGCTCCATGCTGTAAATTCCTTGAGAATTTTGAAAGTCTCCTTCCTGTTTGCTCGGTGACACATACAGTGGTTTCAGCCCATCTTTCCAGGTGACCATGCCTGGTCCACCCACCAGGCAATCTCCCACTTGGAGCAATGCTGAGCTGCTAGACCTCATCAGCATTTGGGGAGAGGAGGCTGTCCAGTCCCAGCTGCGCTCCAGTCATAGGAATTATGATACCTACAGACATGTTATGATGCATGACAGAAAGGGGCCATGACCAGGACACACAGCAGTGCAGGGTCAAAGTGAAGAAGCTGTGGAACGTCTACCACAAGGCCCAGGAGGCAAACCACTGCTCCAGTGCTACGCCCATGAACTGCCGGTTCTACGAAGAGCTGGACGTGATACTTGGTGGCAACCCCACCTCCACTGCGAAGGCCACTGTGGTTACTTCGGTGGCTCACGTGCCAGTTGAGAGGAACCGAGCCAGGAGAGGAAATCTTGGACAAGGAAGGGGAGGGGAGCCCAGAGGCAGAGGATGACTCGGAGGTCAGAGATGCATGTAGCCAGGAGCTCTTCTCTACCCCAGAGGACGCTAGCCAGTGTCGGATCTTGGCAAAGTGCAAACAGGAGAGGAGGCTCTGGTAAGTGGCTTTGGTTTTTGGGAATCACTGAAGTGAGTTGTTGGGGGCAGGAGGGTTGCAGAAAGTAGGCTTGTGTCTGTATGATGCGCGTACCTCCACATACCTAGTCTGAGCAGTGGAACAGGGTGTTGACTGACTCCCTCACTTCATGGGAATCTGCCAAATATTTCCACAAAACTCTCGTGGAGATACTGGGCAATCCACTGCCGCGGGTTCTTTGGCAGAGCTCCTTTGTTTCTTGCCCCATTAAGGGTAACTTTCACACCCTATTGTACCATCACTGGGAGGGGGACCATTGCGGCACACAGGCGAGTCGCATAAGGGCCAGGGCGGAAGCCGCAGTCTTGGAGAAGACCCTCCCTTGATAGCTTGCTGCTGAGAGTGAGCAAGGAATCATCTTCCATAATGAACACAGCCTGTGGAAAATGTGGGGACAGTAATGATTGTAAAGAACCCCTACAGTGCTGGCTCTCCCCAAGAGCCATGTGCCCAGTGTACAGTACAGTCCTGGAACACTGATTTCCCCTGCCCCTGCAGTTACTCACCGTTTTGGGGGTCTTGTGGCTCATGTGTGCATGTCTGGGGTAAGCCAGTTAGTGACAGGTATGGGAATAGTGGCTGTGTTTTAAATCACTGACTCAGTGGTCTGTGTGTTGCAGACAATACTGCTTCTGTAAAATTGTTGCATTTTGGCTTCACAGGTATGACCTTGGAAGCCCAGCCTCCCACTTTATCGCTGGCTGAACGGCTGCACAGAATTAGAAAGCGGCCACGAAGAACTAAAGAAGACTTTCTGCATGATGTCATGATGCGCTCCACGGATGAAAAACAAGAATTGAAGGAGTGGCAGGACAGCGAGAAGGGGGACCAAAAGGAGAATGTGGCGCACCAGAACGAAGCCACGGAGCGGCTCTTAAAGATTATGGAGCGCCAAGCGGACACATTCCAGGCACCACTAGCATTGCAAACTGAGCTGCTCCGTGCCCGCCGTCCCCTAAATCTGCTGTCACAAAACTCTCCCGTGCATCCCCCAGACACCACCAACACACTCTTATCAACCTCCTGACTCGGGTCTATACCCACTTCATTCCACTCCTGCCCCATCACAGTCCAGCCCTGTGGACTCCCAGTAGCCATTGCACTCAACACCCATCCCTCTGCAGGTTAGCCCTGCTGAAGTACAGTACCTGCTGCACTGTACTCCAGAGGACAAGGTTGCATATGATACATGGATATGCACAAATCTTCCAGGGACCCCACCTCCTACTGGGACCCTCCCTTCCTCCTGTCCCCCACAGTGCTGATGTGCTTTTGTTTGTCTCTCTCCTCCAGTGGTTGTTTTTTTAATAAAATTGTTTTGGTTTGAAAGCAATCTTTATGCCATTAATTGAAAGAAAACAGAGCCTTGCAAAGCAAAAGGCAATTTTCTTTAAACCTTCACAGTGCATTGTTTGCACCAATCACAGTTACCTCCTAGCATTACAAGCACTGCATTCCCAAGCATAGCAAAAAATATTAGTGGCTTTCAGCTTCAAATTGCTGCCTCAAGGCATCCTTGATCCTCATGGCCCCACACTGCGCCCCTCTAAAAGCCCTGGTCTCTTGTTCAAATTCAGTCTCCAGGCACTGAACCTCAGTGGTCCAGTCCTGAGTGAACTTTCACCCTTCCCTTCACAAATATTGTGGAGCATACAGCATGTGGCCATATGCATAGGTATGTTGTCATTGGCCTGGTCCAGCCTCCCATAGAGGCAGCGCCAGCATGCCTTTAAATGGCCAAAAGCACGCTCAATGATCATTCTGCATTTGCTCAGCCTGTTGAACCGCTCCTTGCTGCTGTCAAGGTTCTCCGTGTATGGCTTCGTAAGCCACAGCATTAAGGGGTAGGCAGGGTCTTCCAGGATCACAATGGGCATTTCGACTTCCCCTACGGTCCGGGAAGAAAGTCCCTGCTTGCAGCTTCCTGAACAGGCCAGTGTTCTGAAAGATGTGTGTGTCATGCACCTTTCCAGACCAGCCTGTGTTAATGTCTGTGAAATGCCCACAGTGATCCACAAGTGCCTGGAGAACCATCAGAAATACCCCTTCCGATGAATGTACTAGGTGGTCTGGTGCCAGAATTGGAATATGCATGCCATCTGTCACACCACATGCACGCACGCACGCAGTTAGGGAAGCCTATTTGAGCATGTTAACAGAAGCTCCTGCTGGTTATGTTCAGACTGTTAATGAGGATTGCTACTGAGTAGCATGTCCCAAGATTTGCCTGCTTCTTTAGTGCACAGAGTCTATAGCTTCACCAAAGCATGAGAGCCCATTAACTGATAAAGTGGAGAGAATCCTCCTATGTGCATAATAGTGCTTTACCCTTGTATCTTCTGTCAGTGGAGCTGAAAGTACTTTAAACGCCTGAACAAATATAGTTCTTCACCCTTGCATTGAGGGAGAAAACACTGAGACAGAGCAGGTACAAGTGACCTACTCAACACTGCAAGGAGAGAGCGTTTTGCAGAAAAGCCTGAACCCCAAGGCCCAGCTTCCTCCCTGGTATTAGCATTGGCTGGCTGTTTCTGTGTGTATGTTCAAGGGCTTTGATTTTACCAGTGGTGTTAAAATGTGCTCTATAGTCTAATCGAGCTACTAGGACATGTGGCAATGCAGCATCCATTGCCTAGACTGAATGCCAGTAGCATGGTATTAAAGTCATGAATGCCTTTCTTTGGTTTGACCTTTTGACCCAACTCTACCAGTAGAGTCCGTGATGGGGTAATTCAGTTACAAAACCGGTTCCAAATCAAAGATGGAGAAGTGCAACATTTTAAGTGTTCAGCAGATATTATTGAAACAGGATTTGCTCAACAAAATACGCAATGCAGATGTACTCTACAGATAAACCCAGTTAAAGCTGAAATGTCCGGGCTACTAACCAGAGTGGAGCTAGGTGCTATAGAAGGAATTTCTGATGAAAGAGAGGAAATTCTTTTTGTCTGCTTTGATTATTTGTAATAAACTGACTCATGCTGCATGATATGCAGAGGGGGGATGTGTACAAGCTTTCTGATCCCTTTCCCCAAATAGTTTGTGCTGTGACATACACTCATAGAGCTGTTTGACTGCCAGTCATTCAAGGCCTGGGTTGTCTCTTTTAGGGGCAATCTAAAATTAATAACTCCCTGCTGCAGTGAGGGATTCTTAAATAAAAAAGATGCCGGTAGAATCCTCTTCCTTCATACCTGCCCACATCGCAGCTTCAGAAATAGGAATAAGTGACTGACAAATTACCAGTGGGAAATCTGGTTCCCTGCTTTAGTGTCTTTGGCATACTCTACTGTCGCTCTGCCCATTTAAGTGTTGCAAGCACCCCAGCATCTTCTATGGAGCCTGCTATAGCACCTGATATGCCACAATAGCTGATGTATTTAGATCTAAGGGGACTGAGCTGTATGCAGCTGAGCTGTTCTGGAGAAAGAGCCAGGGAGAGGGGGGGCGCGGAAATGCAGGGGAAGCAAAAACAGATAGTAGTCATGTTGGAAGAAAGGAGAGGGAGCTGCAAAGCTTCCTATCAATAGGAGAATAGGTATGGGGGGCTTTGTTCCTCCCTAATTTTAGGAGGAATGTGTGAATATCTTGTAGACATTTGATGCAGTGCAGAACTGAGGGGAATTTGGGGTCAGTTTGAGTTTAAAAAGTAAATCAGCATCCAGTTTCAGACTGAGACATTCTCTTCTTTCCAGGTTCATGCAGGAACATCCATGTCAGAACTCCCAGTGCTGGCTACGTTCTCCAGCCCCATAGCACAGGGTTTGACTGCCACTGGCAAAGCTGAGAAACTCAAGCAGTCAAACAACACTTCCGTCCAGCCTCTTTCCTTAGAGGAGATTCTCCCTACGATCAGTGCTCTGCAGGGGAAAAACACGATGAAGATGCAGACCATTACCGCTATGCCTACTGGTGTTCCCACCAATGACAGCGGTACCACAGTCCAGACTATCCCTGCCACGTCATCAAGCACCTCTACACCAGTGCCAGGTGAGTGTGTACTCCACAGCACCTTCCAGAACCAGACTATCCCACTGAGAGACTGATGAGACATTAAAGCATAGTAAACCCACCACCATGGGACAGTACCTAAATACAGTTTCTCCAGGAGAGTATTGAGGGGGCCTCTTCCAACATGTATGTCGGTTGGGGCCTTTGGCCCATCCTGGGGGTCATGACGTGGGCTGGGATGGGTCCTATACCATAAACCAGGGGTCAGCAGCCTTTCAGAGGTGGTGTGCCAAGTCTTCATTTATTCACTCTAATTTAAAGTTTTGTGTGCCAGTAATACATTTTAACGTTTTTAGAAGGTCTCTTTCTATAAGGCTATAATATGTAACTAAACTATTGTATGTAAAGTAAATAACATTTTTTAAAATGTTTGAAAAGCTTCATTTAAAATTAAATTAAAATTCAGAGCCCCCCGGACCAGTGGCCAGGACCTGGGCAATGTAAGTGCCACTGAAGATCAGGTCACGTGCCACAGGCTGCCTGTCTCTGCCATAAACCACCCCGAGGGCTTCTGGTATAGGCCCATGACAGTCCCTGGCAGAGACCTTGAGGCTGTGGGATTGGATCCTGTATTTGAAATTGCAAATCTCTATATGTCTAGTGAATTTGTTCTCCAAGTACAGCTCAGAAGGAGTGATAATGTCTCCAGTACTGTGATGGTATTAGAGATCTGGCACAAGATGTAATGGCATGAAACCTTGTTTCAGCAACTATCTACAGTACATTGCCCTCCACCAAGCTGAGTGAAAATCCCTCATTTTATTTTGTAAGGTGGTTGCCCATAATGGGGTATGACTCTTCCCCTCCCCCCTTCCCGGAAATGTCAATGTATAGTTCAGTCACACAGAAGCAGTACACTTGGCCATTAGCCATGTCTCACTCTGCAGCAGAGTGTCATGTTTCTATTCACACAGGTGTTCCTAATGGTGATCATTACAGAATGTGTAAAATAACAAAATAACCACAAACAACACTAGGATAAACCAAACTTCACTCACTAGCTTCCTCTATGAGAATCTGTGCATATACACAAGGCACTGTGTGTTGCTCGCCTGATATGACTAGCTGCAGTATAACACAATTCACTAAATTCAGTTCTTGGAAAGACCCAAACTGAATTCTTGTAAATTTAGGATATATTTTGCCCCTGAAAATGGAACAGATGGCTCAGTGGAAAGGAAATGATATGTACTTTGACACTTGGCAGAAAGCCAATCGGCTATCTGAACTAACCAGTTTGCTAGTTTTTTTTAATAAATTCCTCCCCCCGCTAATGTTGGAATTTATATATTATTAAATGTCTTAAAAGTGACTTTCATAGGCAAACATTTGGCTAGTGTCTCACTGCTCCTTTATGAAGTATAAAAAAGACCTGAAAAGTTATTTTCAAAAAAGGATTAGAGATTTTATCTACTTGTTTTTTTTCTGTTAGAAATCCAGATCTCCTTTTCCTTTGGGACACCCTCTGTGTGCTTGGAGCACTAGTGGAATTATGATATTGCAAGAGGTTGAGTAATTGAGAGGGGAAGGAAGTTTTAATCACTCTTTTAGAACTTTTGTTCTGATTTTCTTTGGTTAACTATTTAACTAATAAACAGATGGGAGTTTAAATATTCAGCTTTCCTAACTTTTTAAAGTAGCTCACAGTATACCTCTCTGAGATCCCAGTAAGGTCTCGGGGAAGAACAGACTTCTTCTTTTTCTTAATGTTTTTTCTCACCCCCCTGCCCCTCCGGATTTAAAAAAAAAAGGGTGGGGAAAGCAAAAAATACTCTGAGAAAAGTAATTGCCTTTCAGGTCTTTGTACATAGTAAAGAACCAGAAAAGGCCCCAAATCCCATTTTTCCCCTACCTTTATCAAGTCACCTTTAAGAACAAAATTACTCCTCTCTCTTCATCTCTCTATACATATAAAATGATAGGGTCTAAATTAGATGTTACCACTCAAGGAAGAGATCTTGGAGTCATTGTGGATAGTTCTCTGAAAACATCCACTCAGTGTGCAGCAGCAGTCAAAAAAGCAGACAGAATGTTGGGAATCATTATCTATCCCTTTTTTAAAAAGACAGAAAATATCATATTGCCTCTATATAAATCCACGGTACGCCCACATCTTGAATTCTGCATGGAGATGTGGTCGCCCCATCTCAAAAAAGATATATTGAGATTGGAAAAGGTTTAGAAAAGGGAAACAAATATTATTAGGGGTATGGAATGGCTACCATATAAGGAGTGATTAATAAGATTCTGACCTTTCAGCTTGGAAGAGAGACAACTAAGGGGGGATATGATAGAGGTCTATAAAATCATGACTGGTGTGGAGAAAGTAAATAAGGAAGTGTTATTTGCTCCTCATAACACTCAGGATCACCAAATGAAATTAATAGGCAGCAGGTTTAAAACAAACAAAAGGAAGTATTTTTTCACACAATGCACAGTCAACTTGTGGAACTCCTTGCCAGAGGATGTTGTGAAGACCAAGGCTATAACAGGGTTCAAAAAAGAACTAGACCAGTTCATGGAGGATAGGCCCATCAATAGCTACTAGCCAGGATGGGCAGGAATGGTGTCTCTAGCCTCTGTTTGCCAGAAAGTGAGAATGGGCAACGGGATGAATCACTTGATGTTTACCTGTTCTGTTCATTCCCTCTGGGGCACCTGGCGTTGGCCACCGTCGGAGACAGAATACTGAGATAGATGGACCTTTGGTCTGATTCAGTAAGGCCATTCTTATGAGTCAGCATTAGAAAGAAATGGATAAGAAATGCTACTGATCTTTTCTTCCTGATCAGGAAATAAGAGGAAAAATCAAAGTAAGTGGAACACCCTTCTATTTAAGATTAGAACAGCGTGAAAGTGGAAGGTGTGCAGCTTGTTTTAGAAAATCTGTTAGCCTCCAAGAAGCTGTTATTTTTCAGCTAAGAATACGTTGAATTCTTCATATATTTGTAAAGATCTGAAATTGCAGTTTAGTAAATAGCAGCCCTTGTCTTCCCCCTTCCATACAAGAGCAGCTAGGTTTTCAGGAAAGAATCCATCTGCTGCGTCTTTCTCATCCCTGCCAGACCGGGTTGATAGAGGCCTGTGTACAGGGCAAGAGGGTTCCATTTCAGCTCTTCAGAAACGCAGAAGAAGTTACACAGCCTCTCCAAAGAGAGGGAGGTAACTGAATAATTCTAGGCTTCCCTCACAATTGTGAAATCCTGTTAGTGTTTTAACATTCAGTACTAGACAGAAACCCAAAACGGCACTGACTGATGGGATATTAGCAAAATACAACCATTTTATTCCATAAGCTCAGCAGCCAAAGTTTTCTTTATGTATGTAATTTTTTCGCTGTTCCTTTTAACGCTGTAATTCTCCCTCCCTCACAGTTATGAAGGAGCTGGTAGTTTCCGCAGGAAACAATGTCCAAGTGACCCTGCCAAAAAATGAAGTTCAGTTAAATGCATTTGTCCTTCCTGAACCACCAACAGGTAAGACTTCATTGGGAGCTCTAAATGTGCGGGATGATGAAGTGACAAACAAGAGAGAGGTCCCTTGTTATATAGGGAAAATCTTGAAAGTCTCTCGCATCCAAATGTAGTCCTTCTCTCTAGTTCACATGGCAGTGTGCTCTGGGTCAGAAATGAGGAGCTGAATGCAGTATGTTCTGCTGAGACTTGTTTTTGCTCAGCAAAAATGAGGACATTCTTCTTTCCCATGAATGCGTGACAACCTCTCAGAGAAGACCATTGTTTTAAAGAACTGTTGTGCAGGCTAGGAAAACCGGGTTTCAGATTAATATTTTTCCCCTTCGAAGGACAACATGGTTGTAAACTTTTGCTGTTTGACACACAGATATGGCTGTCACAATTTTCTCTTGTATCCATACAGACTTAGGCACGAGAAGGAGCAAATAGCAGAGCTGAACCTTAGGAGTAATTCAGTGGCATGACAGGGTTTGTTATTTACAAGAAAGAGAAGGCAAGATGCCACGTCTCATTTTCAGCTTAAGATCTGATGTACTGGTCAGGAATTTTTAATACAGGTCAGCAGTTTACCCTGTGGGCTGTGAAGATATTTTACTTGTCTGGACTGAATTTATGTTGTCCTGGTCTGCGAAACTGTAGGCCTTCCCCTAGCTGACCGCTGACATATTACAGAAAACTCTGGAAAACCATTAATCCAGAGAGTATTTTGCTGTTCACTGAGATGGAAGTTTTGCACGGAAATGGAATCTTGCTTTCTTCAGAACTCATTCTCCACTATACTGAATTCCTAAGTCTCCGAGGACATAACTTTTACAGAAATCTGCTGTGACACTGCATTACAGTGTTTGCGAACAGATAAGAGACTTGCTCCTTGAACTCAACTGTTCTTGTTTATTTTCCCCACCTGAAATACAAACATCCTTTGTCCTAATAATAATAATGCTTTGCGCAGACATATTGTGCTTCAGCTGAGAGTCTGAAAATTCTAATGAAAGGTGATGAAGTTTCCTCTCCATTTTATAGGGGAGTTAGCTGAGGCACAGAAAAATACAATTTGACCATGGTCTCCCAGTGAGTCCCTTGTCCTAACCATTAGACCTTGCTGCCTCCTATAATAGCAAGGGGCAGAAATACAGACACTACAAGTGTATAGTCCCCAGAGAGATCAGGTTTGGGAGCACTTGTAACTTTAAAGTTTTCCATGAGTTAGTGGGTCTTCAATGCTAGTTGATGACATGTGCAGTTAGGAATTGTACCAGCTTGTAGCAACTGACTTCTGATTTGCTGGACAAGGCTTTGACTTTTAGGGATTGCTACACTGAGAAGGGGGAAACAGAGAAACCAAAAAGCTGGAGAGTTTGTTCAGTTGTGTGTTGGATCTAAGAAATGCAAATTCTTCAGAGTTTGCTTGTGATATGCTCATGTCTAGCCCTACCCACAATGACCACAGGGAACCTTGAAGCAGAAATAGAGGGGGACTTTGTGTGACATGTGAAATGGAAAATGTTTCTTGTTTGATGCAGAGGGTCAACTTTTCAGACAGGTGCCTACAAGATTTGAGAGCAATAAGTCTTTCTCCTTCCCTAGTACTCTGGAGCTGTGATTGTTCCAAACCGCTTTAACCCCTTAAAAAGGTGTGAGGTATCGCTGGCTCCCAGAATGAGTGTGGTGGTGAAGTGCAGACCAGCATTTCCCCATAGTGCAGCTGCAGCAGGGGCTGATGGGAATCTGAGCACCTGCTCGTCTCTGTTTTTTTAAATGCTCCTTTAATTGTGTGGCCTCTGAAATTCTCCTTTCTTTAGGAACCAGCTACACCTATGACTGGGGGCTGATTACTCACCCAAAAGACTACAGTGGAGAGATGGAAGGCAAACACTCCCAGACCCTCAAGTTATCTAAGGTGAAGCTCTGACTGCTTAGCATCCTGCTGTGTGTCATGCAGGGTGACTCTCTAGCAGAGAAGGCAGAGACCTTGTCTGCCACCAAGGACTTGCATGCTATTTCAGAATAAACAGGAAATTGCATGACAGGCAGGCTGCGGGTGTTTCAGCCAAAAACTTTTAGATAAATGTTTTATAAAGAACTGAATGTAGTGCAGTAAAACCTGTGATAAAGAATGGACAGACGAACGAGCCTCAGTGCTGTCTACAAGCAGCATATAAAACCCTAAAATGGCAGCTAACAATAAAATTCAGGAGAACGCCTTGATTGCTTTTCCCCTGAAGCTGGTCTGTGGTTAGATTATTTTTAAAGCTCCCTTTTACACACTCCCTCATCTTGCCAGGATTTGGGGTGCTGCACAGTTGTTATTAATGACACTAGCTCCCTGGCCTTTGCTTTTAAGGTGTTTTTATAGCAGATTGAGAAGATGGCTCTTTTCCACAGAGATGTGGGGAATTTTTAACAAGAGGGTGAAAATGTAACACTACTTTTACTGCTCCAACACTGCGCTCAGAAAGACCAGAGCTTTAACCATACAGCATGCAGGGACCCCCCCCCCCCCTCAGCCCCATGGTTCCATCCAGCATATAGCCTCAGCATTCAGCCATCTCTTCTCCACACGCACATGCAATTCCAGACTTCTGGGGGTTTAGAGAAGTGAAGGGACCCTTGGCTGAGCCGTATTATGGGCAAAATCCATTTGTCCATGAAGGCTAAGTGGAGGAGATCCTCTATGTGAACTTTTTTCTCTCCTCTTAAACAGGCCCTGGGTTTTGGCCAGGAGACCTGAACTGAGCTCTGTAATGCCTCTTCTGTTGGCCATCAGGTATTGCTAGAAAATCTAGCCTGTCTGACAGCCCTGTGTCATCTGTAGCAATGGGAAATATCAGTCTTTTAATTTATGATGGAGTTGCTGAGACAAAAGATGCCTCAGGTTGCCTTGGAGTAGAAACCCTCTGCCTCACATGTGTGGACCAGAACAGAGTTTCCTCTGCTAAAAGTGTATCAGGATCCAAGGTGATAGTCTGACCTCTTAATGGCTCCTGACAGATTGTCACTGCCTTGAAATTGTGTAACTTCTTCCATTTCCTTTCCAGCTCACCGTTGGTCTGTATGAATTTAAAGTGATAGTTGATGGAGGAAAAGCACATGGGGAAGGTTATGTGAATGTGACAGTTAACCCAAGTAAGTTCAGTGGCTGGATTGTGTCCCTGCAGGTTTAATTCAGCAGCTGTATCATGGTATTTTGTTTGCTGGTCTTGGTTTGGCTTAATATAGTAAGGGGTGTGTGTGTGTGTGTGTGTGTGTGTGTGTGTGTGTGTGTGAAATTACTTTCTGAAATGAAAAATGACCTTCTGTATACTTAGCTTTGCTATACTGAGTGCAAACCTATTGAAAACACAACACTGTCTGAATGCCTGATGCTCTAGAGGTGACAGTGACAAGACAGTATCATCATCCCTGTGTGAGCACTGGCTTGGTGTTATAGTCTGCTTGTTCCCTTCTTTACTTTAAAACCCTCCACCTGTAGCACAACACCTCAGGTTGATGTGTAACTAATTGGACAGAGCAGTGTCCAATCCCAAGGAAGATCAGGGTTGGGAGCTGTAATCATTGCAGGATTATCATCAGCAATCTAGGGGAGTGACCATGCCTCACAACTGTACTTTGGACCTCTCTTCTCTTGGTCTTTCTGAGGCTGGACCATAGAGGCAATTCTGTTCGCAAACTGAGTGGATTGGGCATGGGGTTGCAAAGAGTGGAAGGAATGTGCTGCATGCATTACTTTAGCAACCTCTAGTGGGCAATCTGAACAGTTTTGCAGAGTTCCTTATCTTATGTATGTACCATTGAGCTGCCTGTAAACGTTGTCACAGCGCTGTTGTTGTTGCAGAGCCTCGTGTGAATCAGCCTCCTGTGGCTATTGTGTCACCACAATCCCAAGAGATTTCACTGCCAACCACCTCTACTGTCATTGATGGCAGCCGTGAGTACCCTAATCACATGTAATCCAGCGAGCTGAGGCTGCCTGTCCACCCTGGCAATGATCAGACTCTGTGTCACATTAAGATGGAATAGATGTGACCCTTTGTGCCACATTTCTGTGGAAAAAAACAGTTCATAACCTGGGGACTTGGATAACTCATCCCATTTATTTTTTAGGCTTTCCCTATAATTCCTGTTAGCTTGTGGCAAGGACAGCACAGCTACTGGTCTTTATTGCCAATTTCTCTCTCCATTCTGCACACACCAGCTTAAATACAAGGTCCCCCTCCTGAGGGCACGTGCCCTGATATGTCCCCAGAAACAGGAAGACCCAGAAGAGTTGCAGCCCAACTAGATTTGTTGGTTTTGACTAAAGTACAAAGAATCAAATGAGTCTTTTCAAAATTGGTGGCCCTGTGTGCTAAGCTGCAAGCATATCAATTAACCAGCATAAGATCTATTGATTTTTGTTGTTGTTGTTGTTGTTGAAGCTCTGCCAAGCTTTTTTTTTTAAACTTGTTGAGTTTTGTCTCATTGTCTGCCCAAAACCAGTATCTTTTTCCTGGGAAAGGTGGGATATGTGTGTCTGCAAAAACAGTGTACGGCAGGGGTGGGCAAACTTTTTGGGCTGAGGCCCTCATCTGGATGGGAAAATTGTATGCAGGTCGAGGGCAGGGGGTTGGGGTGCGGGAGGGAGTACGGAGTGTGGGAGGGGGTCCAGTGTGAAGGAATGGGCTTAGGGTAAGGGATTGTGGCAGAGGAGGGGTGCAGGGTGTATGAGGGGACTCAGGGAAGGGGGTTGGGGTGCAGGTGCAGGAGGGGCTCAGGGCAGGGGTGCAGGAGGGTTGTGAACTGCAGGAGAGAACTCAGGGCAGGGGGTTGGGGTGCAGGAGGGGTGTGGGGTGTATGAGAGGGCTCAGAGCAGGGAGTTGGGGTGCAGGCAGCAGGCTTAGGGCAGGGAGTTGGGAGACAGGGCGCAGGCAGGATTTGGGCACTGGCCTGGCGCCGCTTACTTAAAGCGGCTCTGGGGTGTCAGTGGCGCACACCAGGGCCAGGGAAGGCTGCTTGCATGCCTGCCTGGCCCCGGCCCTGCACCCCTCAAGGAAGTGCTGCAGCCCCTGGGGGAGGGCGGGGCAGAGGGCTCCGCATGGGCTGCCCTTGCTGAGCCTCCTGGTACCTCCCCTGAAGCTCCCATTGGCCGCAGTTCCCTGTTCCCAGCCAATGGGAGCTGCGGTGGGGGGGGTGCCTGGAGGTAAGGGCAAGGCACGGAGCCCTCTGTGTCCTCCCCACCACCACCACCCAGGAGCCACAGGGAAATGGTGCCAGCCACTTCTGAGAGCGTCTTGGGGCCTGTGGCGCCACGCGGGGCAATCCCACGGGCCAGATCCGGCCCCTCAGGGCTTTGGGCCGTAGTTTGCCCATTTCTGGTGTACGGCATACACAATTTGACCAAACCAGCATAATAGAGAGAGATCTGCAGCTGGGGACTGGGATAAGAAGCTCCACTCTCCAAACTTATGTGTAAAGAACAAATTAAAGCTCTTTATTTGAAATGTGGCTTCATAAAACCAGACTCCTAACGCATATTTTTTTAATTGAATTAGAAAGCACTGATGATTATAAAATAGTCAGTTTCCATTGGGAAGAATTGAAGGGGCCACTACGGGAGGAGAAGGTATCGACTGACACTGCCATATTGAAACTGACCAACTTAGTACCTGGGAATTACACATTCAGGTAAATTTTGCATATAGTAGTTCCTTAGTCTAAGTTCCATGTGAATCTCTTTACTTTATACCTGATTACATCAGTCTGGGGTGCAAAAGATAGCAGAACAAATCCTATTTTGTGGTCTCTTGCTCCAGGAACTTTCTGGTCAGTTACTAATAGAGGTTTATACTATGTTTCACTTGAGTAAAGTTTTAAAAAAAAAAAAAAGTCAGCCAGTTATTTTTTAAACTTTGTAGAATCAATATAAGACAATGGCAGAAAAAGGATAATTTAGTATAACAGAGCTACTAAAATGTCTTTTAAAATACCAAAAATAGATTATTCTACATTCAGGAGGAAATTGAGTGTTTAAATATTCTACTCTCTATATGCAATGTGTTCACCACCAGTGAAATTGTTTTTAGAATTAAGTATTTATACAAATCTCTGGATAGCTGCATAGCATTTGAGTTTATTTTGACATCTGCTTGGAAAAAGGAGGGTATATTTATTTCCTTTGATCTGTAATTTGCTGTGGTGTCTGTGCTAAACACAGCAGTGGATCAGATTAATTAAATGACATATGCTATAACTCATGCACACGTGATCAGAACAATACCTTTTATATACAGCGGTGTAATGTGTTACCTGGTACAAACTGGGATTGGAGGTTTAGTAGAAGACTGTCCCACTTTGTGCCTTTTTTTCTGCTTAAGAAGGAATGCTGTCACCACAGGATTAATGAGGGGGTGTAATGACAGATACCTGAAATGAACTTTCTGTCAGGAGCTCTGGATTTTCGGTATAATGGGTATGACTTTAACAGGGAGTTGGAAAAATCTTGTTTCATGGGGATTTCTTTGCATTTGTAACTACCTGATAGATGTTAGGAAGGGGATGGATTTGGTTGTGGAATGCCTTGCTCTGCCCTTACAACTACACGCTTTTTTGATGCACATTTTGCAAGTGCACAGTTGACTTAAACTGTGTTTACTTCCCCTCCCCCTCCCCCCAAGGGCAAACACTTCAATCCCATACCAAAGTAATTCTAGATTTCTAGCCCCTCAGTTAAATCCAGACTGTTTCATTCCTTTGCATTTGAGCTCTTCGCTCATAGCCCTAACCTTTCTGTTTTTCCTTTTTGGTCTTTAGCCTAACAGTTGTGGATTCAGATGGTGCCAGCAACTCTACCACAGCCAGCTTGACTGTGAATAAAGAAGTGGATTATCCTCCAGTGGCAAATGCAGGCCCAAACCAAGTGATCACGCTTCCCCAAAACTCTATCACCTTGTACGGGAACCAGAGCACTGATGATCATAGCATTGTCAGCTACGAATGGTTACTCAGCCCCAGTAGCAAAGGAAAGGTGATGGAGATGCAGGTAAGTGGAGGTTTCCCACTAATGCCCTACATGATGCTTATCCATTGTGCTGTGATGTTTGCTATAGCCATTTAAAGGGCTGGTTTGTATGCTGAAATGTCTCTCATAATCTGTGTAAGCCTGTGTGTTGATTAAATATTAATAGATGTTTAAACCTGCATAGCCATTTTAAGATCACGTCAGGTTCCGTGATTGAACAAACAGCCAAGTTTAGCCTTAATCAAGTCTTCCCTGTTTCCTCTTGGTATGTCGCTCCACTACTCTCCCATCGTGCTCCAAGGAGTTGAGGTTATGTTCACTTATAATTTGGACACTACATATCCTTGGACACTACATCTGTGTTTGATACCATGCATACCTATGGTCCCATATATGTGATTAATGATAATAAGCAGCCAGTTTCTACCCAGGATCGTTAGTACTGGTTCTGGCCCTTCATATCTCTGATCCCTTCAGTGTAAGGAGTCGTCATAATGCATTAACTTGTTTTCTCAAAGGGTGTGAGGACACCAATATTACAGCTCTCTGCAATGCAAGAAGGTGATTACACCTATCAGCTAACAGTGACTGATTCTGCAGGCCAGCAGTCCACCGCTGAGGTCACGGTGATAGTGCAGCCTGGTAAGTTCCCTTTATTACTAAGCAGTGCTGTTGCAAGGCATGGCAGGCAAGATTGTTGTTGCTAACTCTTACCTCTACCGACATACTTGTGATTTGACTGTGCTGCACTTTCTCCTTTGTCAGATGGGGATAATACTATCTATCTGGCTAGCTTGTCTGAGGCTTCTATTCAACTGGGTATTTATGGGGAAACAATCCTAAACTTTGCCTCACAGAACAAGCCACATGTTTAATTCCATCTCCTCTTCTTTTGTTGTTCACAATCCTTTTCCAGAGAATAATAAGCCCCCCAAAGCAGATGCTGGCCCAGATAAAGAACTCACCCTCCCTGTGGACAGCACCACTCTAGATGGCAGCAAGAGCTCAGACGACCAGAAAATAGTCTCCTTCCTGTGGGAGAAAACACGGTCGGTATCACATCCCAGATCCTTCTGTTGGTAGTAGCTGTGCCTTTAAACTTTAGTTTAAAAAAAAATAGCGGGGTCAAAATCTTGGTCCCATTGAATTCAGTGGGAGTTTTGCCAGTAACTACAATGGGAACCAGGATTTGGCTATTAATTGGAGGAGAGCCCCAATATAGGCCTTGCTGGAGCCCTGAGCCTAAGTAACATACGAACCAAAGGACTCCAGCAAGGCCTGCGCCCAGTTTTATTTAAGCATTGGAAATATCCTGGCCTGGGCATTAAACTCTTTAAGGCCAATTCTCATTTATACTACGGTTCTGGTAGTGCAAAGGGACCTCACCCACTTCAAAAAGCCCCTTTACACCGACAGCTGGGATAACAAGCTCCTTTTTATTTTAAACGGGGTCCTCTTGCAACACAGGCGTGAGTGGAGATAACACTTCTTCTCCTGCGGCCCTCTGAATTCTGATCATTGTGTCAGGCTTCCCTTCAGAGGCGTTGCAATTCAGGGCAGAGCCTATGGACAACTTTTAAATGTAACTTTTGGTTTTGCATTAGCCCAACAATGCAAGCTGTGTGCTACTGTAAAAAGTTTCTACTGTACAGAGCTGTAATTGCTATAATATTTTCATTGTTTACTCATTGTGAAATTACCATGAAGCTGTTTTTTTTTTCTAGCAGTCATCTGCATTCAGTAAATAGTAATAAAGCACTTTTGGCCTAGGGGGTGTTTGGCGCAACTTTTAATTTGCGCTAGACCCTCAGAGACTGTGCAGAATATACTGTATGTAGGATTTACCCATTTTAGTGTCTTATTGCCTGAGTTTGGAAGAAATACATTTTCTTTATATGCTCGGGTATCTTGTCTCCTTCTGAGGAGCAGGGATATAACCTGCTGACTACTCTTACTGTTATTAGTTTAACTCCCCTGTTCATTGGTAGGAGACCCCATCCCAGGTCCATGGGCACAGACTAATGCTCTTCTGTTTTGGCTAGGGGCCCGGATGGTGTAAAACTGGAGAATGCCAACAGCAGCATTGCCACTGTAACTGGGCTTCAGGTTGGAATGTACGAATTCACGCTGACTGTCAAAGATGAAAGGAGCTTGCAAAGCCAGAGCTCAGTTAATGTCATTGTCAAAGAAGGTGTGTCCAGTTATACTCAAAAGTGAACTGTAACATCAGAAGAAAGACCTATGCAATCACGGAGAGCAGTCAGTGCAGACCACTGCCCAGTGTGCAGCTGTGCTAAAAAAAGAAAAGGCAAAGAAAGTGCCTAAGGAACAGGATGGAGAATAATACAGGAAGTGTTCTAATGTCATTATACAAAGCAGTGGTTTGCCCTCACCTGGCATACTGTAGGCAGCACTAGTTACCCCATGTCAGAAAGGATATTGGAGTTGGAGAGGATTCAGAGAAGGGCAAAAACTTTTTTTGTTCTGTTTGTACAGCACCTAGCACAGTGGAGTCCTGGTCCCTCTTAGTCACTATGATAATACAAATAAATAAAAATAGTGAGAAGAAGAAAAGCTAGGGGGCTTGGAAAACTCTCATTTGAAGAGAGATTGAAAAACATGGGAGTGTTTAGTTTAGAGAGGACTATAAGGGGAGCCTATAAAATAACGAATGGCGTAGAGAAAGGGAGAGCAGGAACTTCCTGTTCTCCCTGTCTCCAATGCAAGAATGAGGGGACTTCAACTGAAATGAAAAGGACTCAAATTCAAGCCTGTTAGAATGTTTTTTTCGCACAAGGCATAATGAGACCGGAATTCATTGGCACGGGATGTCATTGATCCCAAAAACTTAGTAAGAGCCAAAGAAGGATTTATACAGATAACAAGAATATCCCATTAAAATAGTTAATGCTATAATGAGAGGTTTGGAAGGGTAATGAAATCTCATGCTTGGTCTTAAGCCAGTGTCTACCTGTTAGGGGTTAGGATGAGATCTTTATGGGGCAGATTGTCATCTGCCTGCTGGGGGGTTTCCAGCATCTTCCTCATAAGCATCTGGTGCTGGCATCTGTCTGAGACAAGATACTGCTCTAGATGAACCATTGGTCTGATCCAGTATGGTAATTCCTGTTCCTGTAAATCAGTATCAGTTTCTCTTGCTACTACTTAACAGAATTCACTTTCACAAGACATAATATCTGGTTCAGAATTTGGCCAGGACCTTGAGGTTAACACTTATTCTTACAAAAATTGCCATGGGATCATTAATGTGAGCATAGTCGGAAACTCCTGTGTGTCATGTGAGCAGCACAGTGCCCCCTCCCAGCACCATACTGGGGTACAGATTCAAATGTGACTGAAGGAAGAACAAACTGCACTGAATCCCGTAGTATCTGGGTGGACCCCCATTTAAGCCTGTGTCCCGCCAGACCCTGCAAGATAATGGATTCCTGGATTACAGCACAGTTCCCGGTGCTATATTTAAGTTCTAACAAATTCTTGTAACAATTTTTCATCTACTTGTTTAGAGATGAACAAGCCACCAGTGGCAAAGATTGCTGGGAATGTTGTCGTCACCCTGCCTACAGACACAGCAGCCTTGGATGGGTCCAAATCCTGGGATGATAAGGGAATTGTCAGCTACCTGTGGACCCGAGACGAGGGGAGTCCTGCGGCTGGGGTGAGTGCTGGAAACATGGTCTCTGTAATGGGAATATGCAGCATTGCACAGATATGGAAGATGCAGTGAGGTTTAGCTAGACTCTTTGGCAAATACCTCCTGGGAGAGTATAACATTGGTTCCTGCACACTGATTGCTGTGTGGCGTGATGCAGCTCAGTATGTTGTATAGGAGTCAAATCTGCAGCGACCTTGTTTGTTTCTTAATATTAGTTTTGTTCAAATTTCCAGGAGGTGTTAAATAATTCAGACCACCACCCTCTGCTTTTCCTCTCCAACCTGGTGGAGGGGACATACACGTTCCATCTGAAAGTGACAGATGCCAAAGGAGAGAGTGATGCAGATAGGACCACTGTGGAAGTCAAAGCTGGTGAGTCCTCTTGTTCTCTGCACCATGGAGATTCTTTCTAAACTGGAGTATCCTGCCATGAATGCACCTTTCCTGGCAATGGCAAAAGCAGGTTGCAATACCCAGGATCTTAGTAACAGTGAAGGATTCTCTTTGTAAATTGTGTTTAGTGACTTTGTACTCTGATGCATGCTCTGAAATGACAGAATTGGCTGCAGGAAAGTTGTGTGTCTGTGTTTGGAATGTGCCGAAATCCATCAAGAGCAGGAAAAGTCTTAACGTAAAGTTAGAGGGAGCTGATTAAATTATGTAGAACATTATGCCTGATGAACAGTAGGCTCTGGACAAGCTATTTCAACTCAGTCTCTAGTCTGTTGATCTGTAAAGTGTAACATGTAAAGTGTAGCTTTCGGGCGTAGATAATGTGCTACTGCTTTGAGGGGCTTTCAGATGAAAAGTGATATAACAGTGCAAACTGTACTTATGCCATATACCCAGTTGAATGACGTGGGTTGTCTTTTTTAAAAATAAACTCGTATATCCTGGTGAGCTGAGAAGTTGTTTTCAATTACTTTCTGTAACGTACTGGACATCTGATGGAAAATTCACTGGTCTTCTATGCTCAGGGAAAGTACAAGTGTCATAAATTATGGGAGGGAAACAATTATGGTTTCCTAGAGTCTTTAAAGATGTTGGTCCATTCTCCATGTGGAGAGCCCCACTGCAGAGAGCCTTACTACCTGCCATTGTGTCTAAAGATCATGTCATCTCTATGATCTCCTTGCTGTTAGACGCTGCACTTTGTGTCCCAAATAAGTGTTCTAGGGAGGTACTGAAAATTAAGATTTTTTCACCCACGCTGTCATTTGGAAGCCCGTAAGGATCTGCATGTGCTTGTTCTGTGTTCTGCGTAGATCCAAGGAAAAACAATCTTGTGGAGATGATACTGGATGTTAATGTCAGCCAGCTGACGGAAAGGCAGAAGGGTATGTTAATCCGTCAGATAGGCGTTCTGCTGGGCGTCCTGGACTCGGACATTACTGTACAAAAGATCCAGCCATACACAGAGCAGAGGTAGGTGCGATGGAGGGGGCTGCCCGAGGGGTACTAAAGCAACATCCATTTTCCAGTGGGAATCAGAATGGATAATGATGGCATGCTGAGATGCTGCTTAAATGTCTGTGTACTCTCCCTTTCTGGAATGTAGTGATGACCAGTTGACATGTAATGGTGGTCAGATTCTCTTGGTGACATTTTCTCGTGTTTGATTTGCAGCACAAAGATGGTGTTCTTTGTGCAGAACCAACCACCCCATCAGATCTTCAAAGGGCACGATGTAGCATGGACGCTCAAAAGTGAACTCCGGAAACAGCCGTCAGGCTTCCTCATCTTCCGAGCACTAGAAATTAATTCAGTCAGTAAGTAGGAGTAATGGTGGAAGGAGCTAATACCTGTTCCTTTCCCTTTACAGATGCTTGTGGGGCCAGGGGGCCTGACACAGGTTGTTACCCCTTCTATCACCTCTCCCCTAAGAAAATATTCTAGCTCTAGTGCCAATAGTAAATCAAAGTGTACCCACTGGGCAGTGAGGGTAATGTCCCGCCCCCACACACACACCTGTGTCTGCTCCACAAAGCCTATTACAGTTCTCAGCTTGAGAGCCTGGCTCTTTAGCTGAAATTTGTAGACACTTGTGCTTTTAGATCTGGAGCTGCCAGGTTCAGTCCCCGGTGTTGGCCAAGAGCGTGATCATCACAAATGTATCCCCATTCCTACTCCAGGTGAGCTGTGCTGGGAACCTGCCACTTTCCTTTTGTCCTGTTTATGGGAGAGCACTGCAGCACCACAGGGCAGCTTTGTTCTCTGCTTAACGTGCTTGAAATAGAAGACATGCTTGGCATCCATCTCCACTAAAGCCACCTAGGGAGAGGGTTAATTATCCTTAACTTTATCAGTGGGTCTGGAGCAGCTCAGACACAGCTGATCTGTTTGCAGCTCTAGCTGTCTGATCTAGAGAGAAATTTAGCTCAGTTTTCTTAAGAAATGAAAACCAGAAATGAGAAATCAGGTTGGTTTCACAGGCTGGTGAGAAAAGGAAAAGATACTTAATTGGGTGAATGGATTCAAGTTTGATCCCCATGGGGGCTGGGCAGCTCAGGAACTTTGTTATATTCACCGTTTTTTTTCCCTTTTGTGCTATTCCAGTTCTAAATCATGTGCTGTCTGTTGCTTAAGTCTCAATCTAACCTCACTCTCAGCCATTCCTATCCACAGCATGCCAGCTGAATTGCTCCGAGCATGGGCGCTGCGACTCCTTCACCAAGCGCTGCATCTGTGACCCATTCTGGATGGAGAACTTCATCAAAGTGCAGATGGGGGAGGGCGAGAGTAACTGTGGTATGTGCAATCTGGGGTGGGGGGTGATCTCCTTTCTGCAGAGGGCTGTGTGGAAGGAGTGGAGGGCTCCTTGTTAACAGATGCATGAAGCCCCTGGCCGTACTGAAGAGCAGTTATCTGCTAGCATTAATTCAGCTGTTTTTTTCTTAACATCCAGTTACTGGATTTGAGGCCCAGTGCTGTTAATGCAAAACTCTCATTGATTTTAAGGGGAGCAGGAGCAGAGTCCTTATCCGGGTCAGTGAATGTTTGGTAGGGAAACTGATCTCCAGAGCCCTCAGATGATAAACTCTGACGAGAAGAGTTGAGTCAATTTCAGCATACAGCTAGCACCCCGGTCCTTTCCCTGGCTCACACAGCAAAGTGGACTCGCTGCCCATGCTTCTGCCTCCATTAAAGGAAGTCTAATGCTCACCTTTTGTGTGATTATGCTACAGAAGCAGAATTCAGTGTTAAACCAAACTGATGTGTCCCTGCACAGAGGAGTAACTTTTTACATAGTGTTAGAAGTGTCTTGCAAGTGGCATGGGCAACAGACACACGAGCAAAGAGAGGGACTGGAAAATCAGTTCTGAAATTGTAGGCTCCCTAGAGAAGGGAGCACTAGAGCTGGCAATAGAATGCTGGTCTCCTGAATGCTATTAAGTGATGAGGCTCCTTTTTGTTATGATTGACCTGCTACAGGAGGGTCACCTAAAGTCCCAGCCAGGAACTGTGTGAGATACTAAGTTGTGTATCTCTTGGGTTTTTTTGGTCACAGAATGGAGTGTGCTGTATGTGATCATTGCGTCTTTTGTCATTGTGGTTGCCTTTGGAATCTTATCCTGGACTGTGGTCTGCTGTTGTAAGAGGTAATAACCTGAGCCCTTCAACCAGGGGTCTCAAACTCAGTTTACCTTAGGGCCAGTGCCAGTCCTCATATCCTCCCAGCCAGCCAATAATGTCACTCCACCCCCCAAAAACTCTGCCCCCCCCCACCTGCCTAAGGCTCTGGGAGGGAGTTTGACTAGGGGAGGAGATCTGGGGTAGGGGATTGGGGTGCAGGCTCTGGGAGGGAGTTTGGGTGCAGAAGGGGTGAGAGGTTGGGCTCTGGGAGGGAGTTTGGGTAGGAGAAGGGGTGGGGTTGCAGGATCTGGGAGGAATGAGGGGGGAGAGGTGCAGGCTCTGGGAGGGGGTCGGGTGTGGTGCTTACCTGGGGCTCCAAGGCGGGACGGGACGGGGGACCTCCTCGTGCTGCTGCCCCCAGGCACTGCCCCTACAGCTTCCCATTGGCCGCAGCATGCAGAGGCACAGCCTCGCCCAACCCCGGGGCCGCAGGCAGACACATGGAGCTCTGCTGTGCTACTGGGGCCCCTAGCCATTTTAAATCACCTGTGGGGGAGTGCCCAGGGGCAGCAGGTGGGGCCAAGGGAGAGACATGGCCCCAAAACTTCTAGAGCCATTGGGGAGGTTCGCTGGCCACAGGTGGCCAGTGGGCCGTGAGTTTGAGACCCCTGCCTTAAACCCTTGTCTCTAATACTTTAATACATGTAGCTGCCTCCTGAAACCGAGGTCATGCAAACAGATAGTCTAAGCAGGTCACTTTACATAGGCTCTGTTATTCCCGTATCTAAAAGTGTGTCATTTGTTGCCAGTTTAGAAAGAATGGAGTATGAACAATGATGTAATGAGGGGAGAGTAGGGTGGAGGGGTACAGGTGAAACATAAAGGTCCTAGAACTCTAAGTTCAATTTGGATGCAAGATTTTGATTTATAATAAAAGTGTGCGCCCAAAGGAACTTTTTTAATATAGTGTCCTTTCCTATGGATAAAACTGGAAACAAGTTACACAGCTCTTACGTTTAGATCTTTTCCTATCTGGGTTTGTCTAAATATGCATTTCAGACTAACTTTTTTCCTCTTCCTCATCCCCCTCCAGACGAAAAGGAAAACCCAAAAGGAAAAGCAAATACAAGATTTTGGATGCCACAGATCAGGAGAGTCTGGAGTTAAAACCAAACCTCAAAGCAGGTAAAACATGAGAGAAGATGTTAACGCTTGCAGAATTCTGACACAGGAAATCCCGCTCCTGCAGCTGTAAAATTGCAGTGTGAATCTAGCATGGTATTGAATGATGATGACAAGGCTAAGAAGGTCTGGGCTCTTGCTTCATATCTAAAACCTGGTCACTTAGTTAAAGCATCGAAACCTCTTTGGTCTAGAAGGGAGGCTGGAGACTGCCTAAGAATAGTCTCTGTCCTGGTATTTCCAGCTTCTGTCACATTAGAAAAAGCACATGTACAGCCACTCCTGGTATTGTGGTACTTCCGGTTCTGAACCCAGCCAGATCCAAGCAGTGAAGAGATGGGCAAAACCATAACCAAAAGCTATTTCTGTAAAGAGTTTGGGGCTCATTTCTTGGGCCTTTGTTGAATATGTTTACTCATATCTAGCAGGATAAAAACCCATTGCCCTCATTAAACCTCTCAGCTGGATTCCAGAGCTGAGCCTCTGACACATATGCGTTGCAGCTGAGAAATGGAGCAGCATACTGGGTTGGACTTGCCAATGAACAGCAGGACGTAGTTTGACTTCTCAAAACGCACTGGGGACCGTGCTCCTGCGCAGCCTGGTCTGTTCTTCTGACGATAGGCTCTGTGATTTTTTTCTCTCCTCCCGCCTAAAACGTCCATCTAAAAATATCCCAAGAGTCTATGTGAGAGTTAATTGTTCCCTCTTGTCGCTGCCATAGGACAACTAGGCAATGGGCTGTGTGCAGAGAGGTTCTTGTAATTGTAGTGTGAGTTTGAACTGAGATGGGTGGGAAGAGTCCTAAGCAAAGTGTTTGTAAATGTCTAGATTCCTTGGGATCACAGGTTTGAACGCCTGCCATGCTGGCTAGGAAGACTTGATATCCCCCATGGGAGCAAGAGCTTTTAAAAACCTAGGTTGTGCATGCTCTGTGTAAACACGGAATCCATTGGCCTTTTCCACCAGGACAGGGTTTGTCCCTGTGTCCCGGGCCAGTATTTCCCTCCCCTCTCTCACCTGGTGTATCCTGCTGGTTGTCACCCTCCACCCCAGAGATGGCTGCATTTGTTATACAGGATGTAGGTAATCTAGAAATGGTGTGTTTGTATCTGTAGAACACCTGCACCAAATCATTGCTGGTGGAGAATATGACTGAGGGTAGGAGGAAGAGGTTGCAAAGCATGTGTAGAACTTACACACACACTCCAAAGAGTGAGAGAGATTTAGCTCTTAAAATAATTCTTGCTAATGAGACTCTTCACCTACTGTTCGTGTGAAAGGGAGAGGTTGTTTTAACGGTGCATGGAAAATAGTCCTTAATTTTTATTTGCTAGCTGAAAATAATTGCTCATCCTAGTATTATCCTACTTAATGATGTTCCAGCAAAGTGAACAGTACCTAATGACGCAGTGGAGGGCATTGCCATGACTGTGCTGATGAGATAATTCCTTTGGGAGCAACGCATCCTGAAAGCCCAAGTCTGAATGCCATTGAAGAAAGGGGGTTCTTCCCCCTCCCATAACATGCCCACCCTAGTTAAGTCTGACCCTCTGGCAACTAGCACCGAAGAGCCTGACCACCAAACAAAGGGGTTATTGTGCCACCATCAGTCTGTGGCAAATGTACCTCAAACTCTCACTTTTCACTGGTAACTAAATTCCCTCCTTGATGCTTCAGATAGTGTCTGCTAAGCAGAGTGTCCCTTTGCCCAGTTACACATGGGAACATTCCTACTTCCAGAGCAAATGTTGCATTTCACGATAAAATAAAAGCTGAAATCTAAATTACTTCCTCTGTTGACAGTATCAGTAAACATGTCTCTCCTCCGCCCTTGTGAATTTAATCTTAATTCAGCCCGTTAATTTACCTTCCTTCCCTTGCAGGCCAGAGGAGAAGCAGTGATGCTAGAGAAGGTGAATAGTAAGAGTGTGCAGTGATATTCTGTCACACCCCTGCCTACTCTTTACTACAGCCTCTAACCCCAATAGAACTAAATGTAGGGCAGTGAGGTGTGACAGCCCCAAACACCTCTCATCCACCCTGACAACCGCACCAGATTCTCTGCAGGTTGTTCTGGAGATCAACATGAATGTGTGACCCTGATTGTGTCACAATGCCTGAAACACATTCAGGGGTGGTTTGTTGTCTCGCAGGCTCGGTGGCTCTTGGAGGGAGTTGGGGGATAGCTCCAGGAGATTCAGCTGAGTTCTGGACGGATGACATGTGCCTAATAGCAGCGCCGAGTGAGCCTGCGGTCCCTTCTCCTGTTCGCTCTAGTGTATGTTACTGAGAACGTTGAAAGTGTTTCTAATGTGGGATTCTCTTTGGCTTCCTTCAAGGCAGCAGACAGAAAGCTCAGGTCCTTAACACCAGCCTGATGCATTCCGAATCTGAACTGGACAGCGACGAAGCCATCTTCACATGGCCAGACCGAGAGAAAGGGAGACTACTGCGGAGTCAGAATGGCTCCCTGCGCAATGGGCAGGTGCTGCCCAAACCGAAGAACCAGAGGGAAGAAATCTTGTAGCCAAGCGCTAAGTTGCCTTTAGCTAGGGGACCGAGTGAAAAGGGAGGCGACTCCATTCCCCTGTCCCAGGGGGGCCCTTGGAGACCAGTTGGATCGTTTTAGGACAAAGCTGCTAACTTATTTCATGGAAACTACCTTTGTTTTTGTGGGTTTCTTTTCGTTCGACTAGAACTGGCTGTACTTGAATCCTGACTTCAAGGGAAATCAAAGGGAGGAAAAGGACCTGTGAAATACAGACTATCTGGCATCTGGAATGCCACAGGACAGAACCACTTACCACAGCTGTGAAAGCACAGACCCACCCACCTCCTACTGCAATGGAGGCAAAATTCCCATGGACCTTCAGTCTACTCCCTACTGGAGGATTCTTCTCTCTGAAGGAGGGTCAGGGTCGGGCTTGTGAGAGCCGTGCTTTGGGCTCCCATCAGACCACCGCAGCCTCCAACAGTGATGGCACACTGACTGACTGACTTTTTAAAAAAGAAAAACAAACCTAGCTCACATGCTACTTCAGCTGCAGAAAAAGCTTTCCCCCCCCCCCCCCACCCCACCCCGCTCCACTGATTAAGCACCATTTTCTAAGAAATTAACCTTGTCCTTTCACACCAGCTAACCGCGTGGGGTGGGGGACATTCAAAATACTGTGCTCACCCAGAATGGCCTGCATCAGTTCACAGCTATGAAGGGGTTGTAATTGTTTTAAATCGTTAGTCTTATCACTGGGAATGGAGATAAAATGGCACCTAATCAGATGCCAAAAACTTAGCTGGAGTGAACAGCCCAGCTCCAGAGTCTGTGCTAGCCAGCTGAACGGGGCGCCCCCATCCCTGCACCCAGCCCTTCCGGGTTTGTACCAGACCCAGGGGATCATTTGCCAGTGCGAAGGAGAGTGCCTGCCTTTCTGGTATCTGTGACTAATAGCTTAATTCCAAAGCCCTGGGAAGCTTGTTCAGCTCCACGGCACACTGTCGATTCTGAAACACTTCAGTGTGTGCTCAGTGACACTGTAGAATATCAGTACTGCCCTCCCTACTGTACGATGCCATGATGCTGTCCTTTCTTCAAACACTTACACACGTCAAAGACAAACATGGGTGGATACCTTCACTCCCCGATGGCTGGACATCCCCCTCCAGCTGGCACATCAGTAGCCTTTTGTTGCGCTGTCATTGAGTAGCCCTGTGTATGCTCCTAGCATGGAATTGTTTTGACTGATGGCTGACATGCACACGTCAAATTTATTAACTGACTGAAACAGGGACCATTCAGATCCTCTTTGCCCAAATACCTGCAGGTGGCTCCCAGAGGCACATCCCCATAGGGAGTGTGTCCTCGCTGGGCAGCGTGGTTCTGAACTACATGCCCCTTTCAGTCGATGACAACGTGGAGTCGAGTGATTGTGTGTGACGCTCCCTCCCCATTGCCATGTCTGTCTCAGCATGCTGCTTTCTTGAGCCAAACCTCCATCTTTGGCAAGTGTTTGCCCTTTTCAATGGGGTGTCAGATGCCTCAGCCCCTCTAGGGTGAGTACTTAGTTTTTGGCCTTTCTTTGTGTTTAATTAAACTGGTAACTTGTTTCATTGGCTTCCTTTTTTGGATACTGAAAGACAAAAGGCTTTAAACTCCGAAGTTGTATTTATGTTGCTGCACTACTGATTTGTGTTGAACCAGATGAAGATTAAAGACACTATTTAATTTGAGGGAGTGTTCCCCTCTGAATGTAGTCATGGCTGCTGCTAATTTAATGTTTCCGTGCAATGAGATGTCTTCCTTAGGCACAAGTGTTGGATTCTGTGTTTATTTCTACTTGGCTAATAAGACATGAGGATTTTCGCAATTGACTTAGGCCAGCTGTAGTTCTTGACCTCATGTGATAGTGCCTGTTCCTCTCTCCAGACTCCTGTGGTGGGCTCAGCCTGGCTGGTCTCCCCCTAGGTGATGGGACCACCAACATGTTGCCATAATCCCACATGCACTCCTGCCTTACCCCCGCCCCCCATGCAGGGCGAAGGTAACACCAGACTTCTCCATTTAAAGGGACACAGTCAAGTTAAAAATCACACTTCGGTCTGAAATTTACTGTTGTAAGTAGCACTGAAACCTGTGGGCAGGGTGTCATCCATGAAACTCTTTTAAACTGATGGTAGGTAACCCTTTAATCTTCTCCTCCCTTAGGCACATACTTTAAGCTGGTCACTCCCCTTCTGTCCTGGGGAGGTTCTCCCTGCAAGGAATTCTCAGCCTGTTTGCAGCAGTGAGGCTTTTAGGGATTCTTTTCCTGCAGAGATCAGTACCTCTCACAGGAGATGCACGCTGTGCCTTTACACTGGCGCTCTGCCTTCCTGTTACAGAAGGGGGAAGCATTAAAACCTGTCCAGCTATTACTCGACAGCACCTTTGTTTAGCTGAGGGGTTGTTTTTTTCCTTCCTCCTGTTTCACTATGGGAACTGATCACTTACACCGAAGTGCTTTAGTTGGCTGACTGCACTGCTGTCGATAGAATAGTTGTTTCCTGCCTGGCATGGAGACGACTTGCATTTTGCAGAAGGCGATAGGCCTTCTACAGACTCCTTGCTAACCAGTTTTGGTAGGAGAGCTTCCTGTCCTTAGTCATTTGTCATCTCAAAATGCAGGCTTATAACCGCAGATCACAAGTCCCGAAGTTAGATTTCCTGCTTGCCATTAGTATTCTTTTATTGTGCAACATTCTGCATCTGCATGAAACACCCCCTCAGCTACCTCCCAAAAAAACCCTGTTCTGCACTTCAGATATTAACCCTTTGTGCCTCTAAATTGTTTCACCCTAACAGAGGTTATGAAGAAGTATGTCCAGTATATACACCTGCCCTCACTGTGCACTGATAAGTATGAGAAGCTTTTCATAAATGAATTTGGAATCTAGGAGACTCTAATGTCAATCAAGGGACAAGAGGTCAGTGAAAAACCCTGACAAGCAGAAGATGAAAGCATTAGTTGCCTTGATGTGAAAATCTCCATTAGGGTGGAAGAGGGTGTGGGCAGATTGTCTGCTTGGAAAAAGACAACAGCCCATGTTAGAGACGATCCTCCTCTGATGTAGGAGTGTGTACAATGAAAGCATTAGTTTAAAATCCTGTAACTCCCTTTCCTCCTCCTCCCCCCAGGGTATTATTAATATCATTGCTCATTTGTTACCTAAGTACCCTGATCCTGGTTTGACCTTGCAATAAGATGTTTTCTGCATGGGTATGCATTATGATTTCACAGTTAGAGACTCTATGGCTACAAGTTACCCATGTGTGGAAGTTAAAAGCCGAGACATCTGTTAGATGAACCATCAGCTGAATTTGATTTTGTTTTCCTCACTCTTCAGTGTAAATGTATTTCAGACACACACTTCTGTTTAGTAAAGATGTTTGAGTCAGAGGCCAGAATCTCTTGCAATGCTGAGATCCAGTTTTAAATAGTTTTTGTTAATTTTTCCTTGTTCTGTACACTGGGGTGGCCCAACCTGTCTGACCTTTAATTTCATGATGTTTGTTTGATTGCAGTGTTACTTGGATCAAGACTGGAAAATGATTTTTTTAAAAACCACATTTCTTGCAAATAAAAGGGGAAGTTGTTTTGCTGCTGCTTATCTTACTTCTGGCTCCTGTTTCTCTCTAGATATACTTTGGTGGGGTGTCTAAACCAGGCATCCCAAATGTGGGGCTCTTCCACTTGGAAAATACGCTGCCTACAGTCAGTCAAATATCCTTTTGTTCCCTTTTCCCTATCCTCAGTGTCTGCAAACCACTTTGGAACCATTGACTTGCCCAGCTGAGTGTTGCATTTGCAACTTGTCAGGAGCTGGGTCCAATATTCTAAATGTGTAGATGGTTGAAACATGCTTCACCTAGAACTCAGAGGCTGCTCGAGACTGGCTGGAGCATCCTGTGCTGGATCTTGTCAATCTTGCCTAGACACAGTTCTCTGTGTTAGCTAGGGATGGCCCAGGATCCGCAATATAAAACTTCATGGGTTTTATGAGACCTACCAAAGATGCTTTGAGTGGGTGCCCCTGCTTTAGTGCCAGTAGCTGTCTGTGCATGAGCTTGACAGAGCTGTTGAGAATGATCTCTTCAGCTCCCACCTCCTGTGCTAACTTTCCAGCCATTTCATGGCGATTACCTTGCGAGACAACCCCACTAACTGCTCTTGACCTGACTTCTTGCTTTTCAGGCTAGGACCGAAGAGGAAGTTCAATAAAGACAAATGCAAGCTACTACTTCACTTGGGAAGGAAAAATCAAATGCACAACTACAAAATGGGGAATAACCGTCTTAAGTGGTAGAACTGCTGGCAGAGAGCTGGGGGGTTATAATGGATCACAAACCGAATATGAGTCGTCAGTGTGATGCAGCTGCAAAAAAAAAAAGTGAATATGATTCTGGGGTGTATTAACGGGAATGTTGTGTGTAAGACATAGGAGGTAATGGTCCCGCTCTACTCGGCACTGGTGAGGCCCTAGCTGGAGTAGTGTGTCCAATTCTAGTGCCACTCTTTAGGAAGGACATGGACACTTTGGAAAGAGTTCAGAGGACAGCAACAACCGTGATAAAAGGCTTATAAAACCTGACCTATGAGGAGAATGTTTAGAAAAAGGTTGGGCTTGAGAAAACAGTCACCCCTCTGTCTTAAAGGCTGTTATAAGAGGACCGTGATTAATTGTTCTCCCTGTCCATGGGAGGTAGGACAAGAAGTATTGGGCTTAAGCTGCAGCCAGGGAGATTTAGGTTAGATGTTAGGACAAACTTTCTAATTCTAGGGATAGTTTGGCTCTGGAACAGGCTTCCAGTGGGGTTGTGGAATCCCCGTCATTGGAGGGTTCTAAGAACAGGTTGGAGAAACACGTATCAGGGCCAGTCTGGGTTTACTTGGTGCTGCCCCTGTGCAGGGGGCTGGACTTGCTGACTTCTTGAGGTCCCTCCCAGCCCCACGGTTCTGAGTCTGTGATTGCTCAGTCCTCTGCTGTGTGCCTTGTCTGTTGGAGGACACTGCTGAGCCACCCCAAAGGCAGCCTCTGTGCTGGTGAGCAATACAGTGGGAGTTGGTGCTGGGGGCACACAGGACCCCCCCCCCACACACACACACACACATACCCCATCTCTGACATCCAGCCACGTGCTTTAGCCGCAGAACCAGCCCTAAGTGCAAAGGCTGCCGCAGTCCCTGGCAAAAAATCTCTGACAACTAAGATTTCCGAGGCTGGGCGTGGAGAGAGAGAGCTTCATGTGCATCCGCTGAGGGCTGCTCTAAGGAAGCAGGAGATGCAAATGTGGACTATTGATTTCACTGGAAAGCAAAATTGCTGAAGCTTCAGGGATTGAGCTTCAGCAAAGTGCCCCAGCGCACGGGCTGTCTGTACCTCCTAATGAAGCTGAGGAACGTTTATTAATTAGTGCAGTCCTTGAAAGAGATTCACAGGGGCTGCCCTGCTGTCAGTTAAAGGAGTTGCTAGAGAGATTGCACATTAGCACTGCAGCTGCCAGAAGGAGCCTGTGTAACATTAGGGTGCTGGTTTGTTTCAACAAGTGGAGGGAACTCATCTCTTTCCCCCACGCCAGCCCGGTTACTGTACAATTTATAAACCATGCACTGGCGTATAGGCAGCTGCTGCTGCTAGCAGTCACTCCAGGAGATGACCCGGCCGTGCACTGTGCTACCTGCGCATAGCCCCTGCTGCTCAGGGCAGCCTCTTCCCTCCCTTTGCTGGCTTACGCTCAATTTCTAGTTGGCTCAAAAAAAAAAACAATCTTAAATTTCTCTGATTGTCTAATGGCTCCAAATGGCACCATCTGCCCCAAGCCCCCTTTGCTATCCCCATCTCTTAGCCCCTTGTGCCTGCTGCTATTGGGCAGGATCTGGCCACCTGAGAGCCAGATTGTTACAATGTCCCAACAGCCCTACCGCTTTTTAATCGTTTTTAAGTTACAGCTTCCTAAAATGGCCACGTCTCAACTTTTTCTAGTCCAGGATCTTCCCTGCCCATCTAGCCAGGATCCCCCACCCACTTAGGGATGGCCGTGACCCCAAGGCTATGAGTTCATGTTCTTACTCAACCCTCACCTGGGGGCCTGGCTTTTTATTTTAGGTGGGGAACAAGCCACCCGTTAGCTCTGGGGCTAAAGGTTTGTAGCCAGCACTGCCCCTAGTGGAGATTCATCAGCATTGCACCCAGTGAGATCACAGGTGGGGTCCAGTGGTTGCCTGCTGGATGAATCCCAATCCTGTCCTCTGCATTAGGCCATGCGGCCTCTCCCTAATCTAAGTGTCCAATGAGGCAGCAGGTGGCTCCTGCTGATGAAAAGAGCTAGGTATTAGTATCATTAGCTTGTGGTGTGCTTTGGGGCAGGTACTGACACTGTTCTGTGTTTGTACAGGGCCTAGCGCAATGGAGCATGGATCTCTGATGGGGGTCCCTATGAGCAACCTCAACACAAAGGAAGAATGATTAACCCTGAGGCTCTGATGCCTTCTCTGCTGGACTGTTCATTGCACCAGTGCGGCCCCATTGATAGAGCTGCACCCTGTGCGAACCCTCGGGATGAGGGTCAGCTGCAAATTGCAGGTTATCTTTTGCCCCAAGGCAGCAGCGCTGCACAAGGGGTCTGCACTGGCCTCAGCCCTCCTCCTCTCGGGACCTTCAACTCAGCATCTGCTCTCTCCTCTTTCGAGAGGCAGCTGCAGCTCATATGGGGGTGCAGGGGCTGCCGTTAGCCAAGTCCTCCAGAGACCCTGCCATGGTCCTGAAGCACCAAGCCTGCCTCTTCTGATGTACCAGGCAAGGGGAGAAGCTACACAAGGCCCAAACTATCCCTGAGGGGGCTGCACCATGGTTCTGTCACCAAAACAAAAACCACCCCCGGGCCCTGTCCCTCAGGGGCCAGTCCAGGGTCCTCCTCTGCAGCATGTTTGCTGGGTGTCATAAACAGATAGCTAAGGGTTAATGTCTCTTTCACCTGAAGCACCTGACCAGAGGACCAATCAGGAAACCGGATTTTTTCAACTTTGGGTGGAGGGAATTGAGTGTCTGAGGTCTTTGTTTTCTGGCTGCCTGCTTTCTCTGAGCTTTGGAGAAGTAGCTCTACTTTCTAGTCTTCTGTTTCTAAGTAAAAGGACAAAGAGATCAGATAGTAAGTTCTATGGTTTTCTTTTCTTTGGTATTTGCATGAATATAAGTGCTGGAGTGCTTTGATTTGTATTCTTTTTGAATAAGGCTGTTTATTCAATATTCTTTTAAGAAATTGCCCTGTATTGTGTCATCTTAATACAGAGAGACTATTTGTATTTTTTCTTTCTTTTTTTATATAAAGCTTTCTTTTAAGACCTGTTGGAGTTTTTCTTTACTGCAGGGAAATTGAGTCTGTACTCACCAGGGAATTGGTGGGAGGAAGAAATCAGGGGAGATCTGTGTGTGTTGAAGTGGCTAGCCTGATTTTGCATTCCCTCTGGGTGAAGAGGAAAGTACTTTTTGTTTCCAGGATTGGGAACAGAGAGGGAGATTCACTCTGTTTGGATTCACAGAGCTTGTGTCTGTGTATCTCTCCAGGAGCACCTGGAGGGGGGAAGGGAAAAAGGATTATTTCCCTTTGTTGTGAGACTCAAGGGATTTGGGTCTTGGGGTCCCCAGGGAAGGTTTTTCAGAGGGACCAGAGTGCCCCAAAACACTCTAATTTTTTGGGTGGTGGCAGCAGGTACCAGGTCCAAGCTGGTAACTAAGCTTGGAGGTTTTCATGCTAACCCCCATATTTTGGACGCTAAGGTCCAAATCTGGGACTAGGTTATTACATGAGTGGCAGCTGGTGGGAGACAGAATCCAGAAGCCAGTAGAAATATTATATTTTTCTTTTCTCTGCTAAGGGCTTTTTAGCAGAGAGAAGCAGTTGGTTTTAAAAGGGAACCAGAGAGAATTTTTTTTTCTGCTCTCTCTCGCAGTTTGTGGCTTGCATGTTAAGCGAGAAGCCATTAAGAACCTGTTAAGGGTCTTTTGTCATGCAATAGCCCTCCCATTAGGAGGCAAGACCAGCACTTATAGGCATGCAAATAAAGTGGTTTTTCTGGTTTCCCTTCATTGAACATTAGCTAGAGAGAGAAAAGGACAAAAAACACTGTTGCTAGGCAGACTTCAGGAGGCAACAGAGAACCTGCAGTTCAGAAGATAAACACCGGAGGGCACCCCAACACAAGAAAACAGGAATCATGACTTCTAAGGCAAAAATTGAGGCCCAAGAGCAAGTCAGAGAAGCTGAACACAGGCGACAACTGGAAATAAAACAAACAGAGATGGAAATAAGAGAAAGAGAAAGAGAGGCGGCCCACCGCCGAGAAATGGAAAAACAACAAAAAGAAAATGAAGAGAAGGAAAAACAGAGAAAACATGAACTGGAGTTGGCAAAAGCTGGGCTGCATGTGCCAGCCAACCCTAACAACCCGGCGCCAAATATTGCTCCACAGCACAGGAAATTTCCCACCTACAAGGCAGGTGATGACACCGAGGCCTTCTTGGAAAATTTTGAAAGAGCCTGTCTTGGGTACAGCATCCCCGAAGACCAGTACATGGTAGAATTGAGGTCACAGCTCAGTGGACCTTTAGCAGAGGTGGCAGCTGAAATGCCTAAGCACCAAATGAATGACTATAAACTTTTTCTAACCAAGGCCAGATACAGGATGGGGATAACCCCAGATCATGCCCGTCGGCGTTTCAGAAACCAAAAGTGGAAACCAGAGGAGTCATTTCCCAAACACGCCTACTACATTGCAAAAAACTATGAGGCCTGGCTAACAGGAAACAACATTCAAACCTTGGAAGAACTGAACCTCCTCATACAAATGGAGCAGTTCTTGGATGGTGTTCCTGAAGACATCACGCGGTACATACAAGATGGAAACCCCAAGAATATCGCTGAGGCGGGGGAGATTGAAGCCAAATGGATGGAACTGGCAAAAAGCAAAAAAGCTACTGTCAAGGGGAACGATTACCCCAGGGGGCACACAGACCATAAACCCTACCACCGAGGACAGCCAAAGACCCCACATACCACCCAAGTAAAGCCACAGATACCCTACCCTTCAACCTCACCAGTCTCCAGTAACTCACCTCGGCCCAGTGACCCATCAGATGGAAGATGCTTTAAGTGTAATGAACTGGGACATATCAAGGCCAAGTGTCCCAAGAACACCATGCGAGTGCAATTCATTACACCACCATCACACCCAAGATCCCCAGGCCCGGATGCCTCTCAAATACCCTTGGAGCGAAGGGAAAATTTGAGAGTGGGCGGAAAGAAGGTTACGGCGTGGAGAGACACGGGGGCACAAGTGTCAGCTATCCACCAATCCTTCGTTGACCCTAAATTCATCAACCCAAAGGCCAAAGTTACAATTTACCCCTTCATGTCACAAGCTGTAGACTTGCCTACAGCTCAACTGCCTGTCTAGTACAAAGGCTGGTCAGGAATGTGGACTTGGGCTCCCTTGCTCTGCTTCTAGGCCTGTGCATGGTGCTGACAGCCCTGCGTTTAGGGTAAGGTCTGCCACCAGCCCCTTCCCGTTTTGCAGGGAGGCCAGGCCAGGAGAAAGCCAAAGGCCTGGCACTGAAGCAGGTTCAAAGACTTTTCTTTCCCTGAGGGAAAGTTTAGACAAAAATTGAAACATCTTTGTACCTACAAGAGCTGCAGTGATCACCTTGTTAGCAAGGTTCAATGTACCATCCCCCCTGCCCAGTTTGGGGGTGTCCAGCTGCATTTCAGACTCATCCTGGTTTCCGCAGTCCAGGATTGCCTTGCTATTCCCTTGGACACTAGGTGGTGATTTAGCTGCACTTGCTAATGAATTTGCACTGATGCCATTAAGGTTAACTACCTGCTCGTTAACAAGAGAAGATGGCTTTGAAGGGGAAATTGTTCTAATAATTCTTGTAGTCAACACCTATGAATGACACCAGCCTGGTTGTACTGCACCAGCTCCCACCTGCATGTTACATTAACAGCAGGGTAACACCTGCACTGCCACCTGCTTTTGGAGCTCATCAGATCCAGGGGCCGGTTGCTGGCATGTCTGTTCTGCAGGGGCCACAGGCTGCATGGGACACAGCCGCGCTCAGGAATGGCTCTGCAAGCTGGGGCAGAGTGGGACACTGGCCTGATATGGGGGGAGCAGCCTGCAAGGGTGGGGCCAGCTGAGGTGCTGAGTAGGGGGGTGTTGAAGCTGCTCCGCAGATCCGGCTGCCCTGAGCCCATTTGCGCTGGGCAGCACATCTAGGCAGGTGGTTACTCAGCGTGGATAAAGGCCAGGCTTTATGCTGCTTGCTGTCGAATCTCAGGGCCTTGATTTAAGGAGAACCCGTCTCTCAGGGGCAGAGCCTGCCCAGTTTCTCCAGGAGACCTCTGGCCAATTACTGTTGTTTGCATTATGGTAGCAATGAGAGTCCCCGGCTGAGACAGGTTCCCCAGTGCGCCAGGCACTGCCTGAGCCTTGACCAAGACATGGGCCCCTGCACAGAGAGGCCTCTAGGAAGAGGCAGCTCATCCTCCAAAGAGGGTACAACTGAAGGGCGCAAGGGTGGGACACAAGAAGTGCCGTTATCCCAACTGCATAGATGGGACGCAAGGCCCAGAGAGACGCAGCTTTTGGGGGCTAGTACCTCCCCTTCCGTTCCAGCCCCGGGTTCTGCTTGGAGCCCAGGGCTGGAATTACGAATCCCTCTTAGTTTCAATGCAAAACCATCAACCAGCCGAATGCAGGCCAGGCCGGGTCCCGCCTCCCTCTAACCCCGCGCGGCCCTTCCTGGCCACCCTGGCGAGGAGCCTGCATTTGCAGCAAGTCTCTGAAGTGGAGAGATTTGGACTTTGCTGCCCCAGGATGCCCCCAGCAGCACCCGCCAGATTCACCCCTCGCTTGGGGAGATTCTGCTGCCCGGTGAAGCTTTTCCCTGCATGTCCTCCTGGCAGCACAGCTCTCAATGAGCTGCCCTATCTGCTGCAGCAGCCAGTCTTGCACTGAGGGGGGGCTGGACTCATATGCACAAGGCTTCCCTGGCTGCAGATTCCAGCACTGGGAGAAGCTCCCCTTAAATTCCTGCTGAGCAGGGCAGCAGGAAGGGAGAGGCCCTGAGAAATGCTGGGGTGGGGAAGGTGCATCTTGGTGTTTAACTTTAATTCATTAGAGCTCCAGTCCTAGTTGTCCGTTATCTGCTCCCCTCTCCGCTCAGCCTGACAGGTGCTGAGACCCCCCACAGCTCAGTCCCCGCTCCCAGGAGCGTGCCTGTGGTGCAACCAATGCAGCATCATGCCCCTTCTGCTGCCCCCTGGCTTGCAGTGGCTCTGACCCCTCTGCTTGGTGCTTCCCAAAGCCTTCCCATGGCTGCTCCAAAGCCAGGACCCTCTGCCAGCATCCCCTGCCCCAGACATGCTGGATGTGTCACACCCTGGTGTGGTCAGCCTCTGGCTGCGACCATCCACCCACTGCATATTAGCTGCCCTCCAGGGGCAACTCTGGGCTTAGGAAGAGGGAGCTCATCACCAGCCTTGGCAGAGAGAACCCCCAGGTCCCTGCTCTGCATAGTGGAGACACTGGACTCAAGCAGCTGCAGAGGCAGCTTTCCACTAGCCAATACATCCCACGGGGCCCCTCTGAGTAAGTCTGGATTGTAATGAACTGGAGTTCAGGGGAGCTCATGTGCCTGTGCACTGTGGCCCTCTACTGGAGGGAATCAGACTGTGCCACTGTGTCTCATAGGCCCCGTACTGCAAACAGAGTCTCCTTTAGCCCTGGGGCCTGTGCTTTAGGGACAGGAGGATCTGAGGTCTCTCCACCCTTCTCTGTTGCTGTGATGTCCTGAGCGGTTGTGATGTGAGTACAGGTCACGTCGTAAGGGGACATGAGGTTGGCTGTGAGCATGGGACATGACTCACATGCAGATGCTTTGCCATGCAGAGGGGGAGGCCAAGCAGGGTATTGGGGCAGGGCGGAGGCATCCTGCTTCTGGGGATGTTTCACTGGCTGCCTGGGCAGGTGCAGATAATGCTAGTGATCAATACAGCCCTGGCTCCCCTATTCTGTGTGAGTCCCATGCTCCTTAAAGACCTGAGCTGGGGCTGCCGGCCCATGGGATAGCACAAGGGGTCTGGTGACCCAGGCCTGTGAAACTATCCCCATCTCCTGGGCTAACGTGGACCCTGGAATTAACCCTATAGCAGGTTTCAAAGCCCTTTAATTTCCTGGCGTGTTTGCTGTAGTTTAATCTGGTATTTCAGGTGACTTTTGTTATGTTCACAACCCCATACAGAGAAATTAGAGAAAGGCCTACACGCACTGGCTGGAAGGCTGCAGCAGCCCACTAGATTTCTTAGAATTCAGAATGATGATACTCGGGAACCCCAAAACAGAGAGAGACAAAGCAGGCTGCTCCCTAGGCAGAGAGGCCAGCTACTCTGATCACAGGTTTCTCTACAGAGTCCCATACTTTGCAAGCAGGACCAGGAACACACCCAGGTCTTAAAGTGAGCTTGCAATTCCAAGACAGCCCTCCACCTCACAGCTGTAGCTGGTTATCGGCCTAGTTTTCAAGCCCAGGACCCCAGCTTCCCCTACTGCACGTGTACACAAGTACCCAGTGTGTGTGTGCATGAGCACCTGCCTGAATCCTTGTACATCCGGATGCAGGCAGGACATGGGTAAACATTGCTCAGCCGGGAGGTCTGCCTGGGGTCTGCACATCTGCCTTTGCTGCCTGCCCTGACTACCTCCACTATGGAAACCAAACAGGGTGTTAATTTCTGGGTACGGTTTGGGACTAGGAGTTAAGGCCAGAATCTCCAACAGGGCCCAGAGCTGGGGCCCAATTCCACAGCCTGTTGGGTGCTGAGCGCACCTGGGGGAATCCAGCCCTCGTTTGGGTTCCTGAAGGGGAGCCAGGCGGTGTGGATAATCTCTCATTAAGCCCTCACAAGCCACAGGCGTGCCCACAGCATGGTGAGCAGCCCAGGGGCCTGGCAGGGCCTGTGCAGCCCCTGAGCAATGTCACCTTCCCATGTGCCAAGGCCCCACGCTAGCTAGCACTGAGACCGTCTTTCCATTGTTCAAAACAATCTCTTTTCCACACTTGCTGCCAAAGCTTTCCCGCTTTCCCCAGTTCTGCACACTCCAGTATATTTAGCTGCCTCTAGCCTGCTACCTTTCCTTATATAGCAGAGGCCAAACGAATTTCTCACTCTCATTATTAATAGCCTGTGAGGAGTTCTGAGGAGGCTGCCAAAAATAGCAGGCAAACACTGCACGGCCGGCCGGGAAGCGGGGCATTACTGCTGAGGGACGGGAGTGAAGGGCCCTGCCAAGAAAGTGCATTCTGCCAGGAGGAGGCCTGGGGGGGACTCCTTGTTTTTTTCCTTTTCCAGCTGGTCACTAGAACAAGGTGTCGTGTGTCCCCCACCCGCTGACCTCCCCAATACTCCACCTCATGCCTCCGGGTGGCTGCAAAGCCGCCTCTTGCGTCTGGGACATTCTGCAGATCGGAGGATCCACGCTCAAAGCCCAGAGGATTCTGCTGCCGAAGGGACCCGGTGGAGGGAGAGCTGGGAGGTAGGAGCTTGGTTTTAGAGTCTCTCTAATCACTTTGCAGGCACGAGGCTTTTCACAAATTGTGGGGGGGGGGGGGGGCGGTGTTCAATATACTAAGAGCAACCTGCATGGCCTGGGACAACTTTGAGATGGAGGGGTCAAGTCCTTTCCACAGCCCCTCCCCATTCCTCCTTCTCCCCACTGCTTTTCTGCTGAAGGCCGATGGAGCCCTGATCAGTGGGGTTTTGGCATGTCACAAATGAGGGGTATTTGGCCTCCCCACATCTCCCAGAGTCTGGGTGTCAGGGACTCCGAAAGTCACCCCAGCCCCAGGTGAGCAGGCGGCCCCAGTGCCTGAGGAGTGCAGGCAGAGGGGACCGCGGGGGACCCAAACCATCGACACATTGCTGTGCACGCCAACTTGGAAAAGCCAAACTGAAGTCCAGAGCCACTGGCGAGAGGCGAATGCTCCTTGCAGCAGGGTCAGGAGAGTGGCAGCGCATGGCGGGTTCCCTTCTGGGCCTTGCCAGCACGTGCCCTGACAGAGAGCCCGGCTACACCGCTAGACCCAGACAAATCCCCACATCCAAACCGACCGAACCCTCATGTCTCCCCAGCGCTGATGAGCCAAAGGTTTTGGATGTCCTAAGACAAGCAACCACCTGAGCTCCCCTCTGACATTCCCTGGAAACAACCTGGACCTGAAGTCCTGGCTGCTTTTTGCCTTTTGTGCCATGGGTTGGTTTGATGGCAGCGTCTCTGAGCCCCTGTGGCTGCTTGCGGCCAGGGTCTCCTAGGGCTGCTTCCTGGCCTGCTTCAGCTGGCGAAAGGGGAGAGGCAGAGGCCTCTTGCAATTTGTGCACACGCAACAATATTTACTGGTAAATAAAGAGGCTGGAGGATTCATTAGCGTAGATCTGTGCAGCTCCCTCGCCGTCTGCCTTGCAGCCGGGCATGGTTGTGTGGTGTGGAAGGGGTGGGACTCGTCTTGGGATGGGGAGGTGAAATCTGCCTGCAGCAGCAGGGGAGGGGGAAGCCCCAGCAAGGAACCAGTCTCCTTTATAAAGAAGAGGGGAGCATCTTTCTCTCCATGCACCTGGAGGTGTCTGCAAGCCAGGCAGGGTCTGCCTTTACATCTCCTCTCTCCCCTCCCCTCCCTCACAAGGAACTTCTCAAGCTGAACCGCGAGGATGCTGCATGCTCCTCGGGAACAGAATGCAGACAAGCTGAAGGAGTTCTGTGGCAAAGTCAAGATGAGCAGGCAAGTGCCGGGAACTGGCAGGCGACACCACCGCTCCCGGGTGCCGGCGCTCCAGCCCCAGACAGAAGTGGAATCACCTTCAGGACAGTAAGTGGCTCAGCACTGGGGAGGGGGCCAGAAATCAGGATGCTGGGGACTGCAGGGCTGGGCGAGCTGGGTTTCCCTGTGCTGAGTGTTTAACCTTCACTAGTACAAGGCTGGTGCCTGGGCTCCCATCTCCCACGCCGGAGAAGCCTTTTGTTATTTGCAGCCTCTGCGCTAGACACTGATAATCAGAACCGTAATCAGCATTTTATTTGGGCTTTGGCTCCTTGCAGCAGCTTTGCAGAGTGTGTGTGTGGGGGGCTGAGTTTCAGCCGAGCGTGGGAGGAGAAGGGGCTTGTAGTCTCAGCAAATGTCCTGCAGGGTTAAGGGTGGCTGTGGTCCTCCTGCTACCCCACCCCCTCATCTGCTTGGGCCCAGCGGAGGTGCCCTGGGATTGTCACCCCTGGCAAAAGCAGAGAAGCAGGGTCATCGGCAAACTCTCCACAGGGACGGGGGGCTGCAGGGCAGCACGAAGCAGGCTCCGCACCACCCTGGCACCCCCACAGTGTCTGCACGGAGTGGGTGATAATGGTGCCCTGGGCAATGCTGCTGTGGGGCTGGCAGCCTAGCAGGGTCTCTCTCTTTAGAGCCCTGCGCCCGCTGTGGGGGAGAGAGCCTGAGCCGTAAATCACCAGCCTGCAGGCAGCAACGTGGCAGGGGCCTCCCAGAATGGGGTGCAGGGCTCTCCTGCTGCTGGGCAAATCCTCTGGGGGCCAGGACAAGGAGGAGCATCCCCTGCATTAGTGGGGGGTGGGAGCGAAGAGATCCCAGCTCTAACTTCTGGGCTCCTGATCCCCATTTTCTGCACATGCCCACGGAGGATTGTCGTGGCAGGATGGGGCTCCTCCGGGCTAGCTGTCAATCAGGCCCCACCTTCGCATTGTCACCTTGATTTGAAGCAGGGGGAGGAGGGGTCACATCACAATTTCCTAGCTAGCTGGTTTCTTCGGGGTGGGGGCAGAGGGCCCTGAAGCAAGTGTGGGGGAGGAGGGTGCACCTTGGAAGGAGCTGCCCTCTCCCCCTGCACCCAGCCTGGCTGTGTGTCTCTCTTTAGCCGCTTGCTCTGATAAAGTGGCTAATGCAGTTGGTTTGCTCTGGATCAATGGCCGGGGGAGGTGGGGAGCGGGGCCAAGCCGGAGCCACAAACGGTACAACTTGGAAGCGGCTGTGTTAGGAGCGCCTGCCGAGCACAGCCGGGCCGCACTGGGGAGAGAACAGAAAAAAGACACTTCCTTTTATAGGCCGGCTGGGGCTGTGCTGGCCCTGCCGGTTGCATGTAAATCCCCACATCAAAGCCACTCTTGGCAGCCTCCCCGGCCTCCATTGCTCTGGCTTGTTGTTGTTCTGCCTGTGCAATGGAAGCCTCAGGAACCCCCAGGGGCCAGCTGCTAGCTGGGGATGTGGGGAGAGCTCCATGGAGGGGCAGCAGCCGACAGGGGCTGAAGATCTGGCCCACGTATGGGGGTTGGGGTCACTCAGCGATGGCTCCCCCGGCCCAGAATCACAGGCTTGGCACCCAGGTGTGCCAGCTTCCCCCTCCAGTGAGTGGCCAGATATGTTTAGAGGGTCAAATAAAAGGCACTTGGGAGCAGTGGACCTGGTCCCAGCCCCCTGATTTATCAGAGGGGGTTTAAATCTTGCCATGGGGCTGCAGCCTCCTGCGAGTTTCCCCTAGCACAGTGCACAGCTGAGCAGCTGCTGGCTCAGAAACTCATCTGCACCCGTCAAGGGCGGCTCCAGCCCGGGAGGAACGATGCCACCCCAGAGGGGCTCTGGCAGGAGCTCTGGCCAGAGGGAGGTTTGCAGAGAGGGCTAGGGTTGGGGCAGTTGAAGGCTGCCAGATGCAAACATCTGGTTTTGCAGGGTGGGAGAGTTCTCTGCTTAAGTCTAGGCAAGACCTGCCTTGGGGCCAGCCCCCTGCAAAGGATGCCACATCCGTGAAAGGAAGCGAAGAGCCCGGGCTGCTCCTCAGCTTCCCATCTCAGCTCTCCTAAGCCACTCGGCTCAGGCTGCCGGGAGACAGGCTCCTGTACCCTCCAAGGTCACCAGGGCTCACCCCTGCACCCACAGCCAAGGTCAGAGCAGGATTCCTCTGCATGGTTGGTGCTGGGCTCCAAGGGATAGCGGCAAAGCTAGGGTGTGGGGTCTGGGACCGCAGGCGGGAGTGAAGGGCACCGCAGAGCCGTGGGGGGCGAGTCAGGACTGAAATGCACTGAGCTGTGGGGGGAGCCCATGACTGGAATGAGAGGGGATGCGGCTGTGGATCAGGAGTGAGGGGCTGGGGGATATGGAGGCCTTGTCTGCAGGTTGTGGGGGAGGCTGTGGGGCAGGAGGGAGGGGCATTGCCACAGCTGCCAGGAGGAAGCTCAGCCTGGCCCTGCCCAAAGCGCGCCTGGCTCCCCAGCTCTGGCTGCTCCCCACGTAACAAATCAGGTGGGGAACAGGGTTCAGCCCCAGTGCCTGTCAGTGACACCCAGGCACCTCCATCCCTGTGGCTTTCCTGGGCCCCTTCCAGAGCTGGGTCGAAGGGCCCAGGCCCGCAGGAAGTCTGTGCCAGACCTGGGACTTGAATCCAGGGCTCCCAGCTCAGCCCCTAACCCTTGTTCCTCCTTGAGCCAGGCACCTGATTGTGGTGTCACAGTCCCCTAGGCACCTGCTGGCCATCTAGCCAGAGCCCCCTCAGGGCAGGGGCAGGGGCATGGCAGAGATTCCTGTGGGGGGGTGGGGGCAGCCATCCCTTTAGCAAAACAACCGTGATCAGCTGGGAGACGGAGCGGTGAACAAATGCAAAGGAATAGCAGAGCTCCCCAGACCAGGCTCCGGGCTGTCAGGGCCAGTTCCTGTACCAGCTGGGCCATTTCAGAGCCTCTCTGCTGGGGGTGCTGTTGTGAGCAGACAGAGACCCTGTCCAGAGATCCCTGCCGTGCACTGCGCACACAGCGTCACACGCAGGCAGGTACACAGACCTGGCCACTCACAGTGCACGACCACCTGCATCCACTATTCCACTAGTGCACGCAAACGCCCCGGGCTGGTTCCCCTTGCACTCACACCGGAGGAGACCTGCTGCTCACTTGCGTGTGCCCTGTCCTAGGCATTCTGGTATCACACCCTCCTCTTCCTCGGCCTTTGCAGCCCTTCTCTCCTGGGGGAAGGCAATGAACCCTGGGGTGAGCTGAGGGCCTGATCCGGCCTGCTCTCGGGGCGTGAATGGCTGTACTGAGGTGGAGGGCGCTCCTTGGGTAGAGGGGAGGGTCTGGCACTGAGCCTGCCGCCAGAGCAGTGCCAAACTCCAAGGAGATGGCTGCAGGCAGAAGAGAGCTCAGCACAGGGAGGAGAGGGGGTGGGACGGATTGCACGGGGTTTGCTGCAGGCTGCCCTCCAGCCCTCTGTGTGTGTGTGTGTGTGTGTGTGTGTGTGTGTGTGTGTGTTGTGGGAGCGAGGCCCACCCAGGGTGCTGGCGATGCAGGGCAGGAGGTGCTCTCCTGTCTGAGGGGTACTGCAGAGGCAGGCCAGCGGGAAGGGTTAAGCTCCTGCTGTCTGGGCAGAATCAGGCCCAGGGGCCGCTCCAAGGGACACACAGTCACAGTGTGGATCTCTGCCTGTGGGGTAGGGTGACCATAGGCCCCGTTTTGGCCACGACAGTCCCTTTTTTAATCCCTGTCCCGGCCACCCTGACTTCTGGCAAAAGTGGTCATTTGTCCCCTCGATCAGTTGGCAAGAGCAAACAGGACAAATGCCCCTTTTTATCAAAACAGTGGGGTGTGGTGGAACGGGGGAAGCGGTGATGCCAGCCCTGTGCAGGGGGAGGCAAGGCTCAGGGGGTGGGGCAGGTAGGGCTCCTGCAAGCAGCGATATCAGCCCCAGCCTCACGCAGGGGGCAGGCAGAGCTTTGGCAAGCAGTGACGCCTGTCCCGTGTAGAAGGAGGGCTTGGGCCAGCCCTGTGGTGGTGAGGGAGACCACAGGCCAGTCCCAAGGTGGGGGGCTCGGGCCAGCCCCACCACGGTGTCCTGTTTTCCCTTTGGGAAATACGGTCACCTCCTGTGAAGGCAAGAGAGGGGGATCCTGGAGTGTGCAGGGTACACCAGTCCCTTGTCTGGTGCAGGAGGAGCTGCCCAACCCCTCTGCTGCTGGGGCTTGGGCCAGGCCCAGATTTCAGTCCTGGGAGCCAGCAGCCCAAGGACCACAGAGGACCAGGGCTGGATTGCAGCCAGAGGGAGCCAGGTCCCTCCCTGGGGTACCGCCAGCCGCTTGGGTGGGGTGCACTGTAGGGATGGCCCTGGCTCCAGAGGCCGAGCAGCGTCTTGTCTGCTGAAAGCTGCTGCTCTCCCAAGCTCCCGGAAACCGGGTCAGTCGCGCAGTAAGTGCATATTTGGCACCCGGCAGCTCCTTGCAGAGAGATGCAGCACGTGCGGTCGCTGTCTGCCCGGTGCTGAGTCATTGCTCGCCTGAGGCCACACCGCCTGCTCTGGAGAATGGGCCACTGGGACCAAATGGTCTCCTGGGCCCAGCCTGCCCTGTCCCCAGAGCCCAGAGGGCTATGGCCCTGGCTCTGGGCCCAGGGGGCTGTGCTCTGCCCATCTTCCTCAGCCAGAGCCACTGCTGCTCCTCATGGCTTGCTTGAAAACCAGCCCCATCAGACACGGGCCCGGCCAGGCCTCTTCGCAGGGGGAGGAGAGGGGCCTGTGTTTGGCTTGGACCCAGCGCTCCAAGGGTTCATTCTCCAGCTCTGGTTCAGTGCAGCTCAGGAGAATGGGTGTTTGGGGGAAAGCTCCCCCGTTTTGGTGCCATTGACTCAATCTCCCCTCCCTCTAATTCCGCCTTGATTCTGGACCCCGTTCTGTGGCCTCCCCCAGACCCGAAACCCCCCTGCTTGGCCCCTCCAGGCTGGGGCTCAGACAACAATCCCCAGGCACCCAACTCCACAGCTGGGGCTCTCAGCAGCAGCCGGAGAGCCCAGCTCCTCCTGTTCCAAGGGTGGGGGCTGGGAATCAGGATGTCTGGGTTCTATCCTTGGCTCTGGAAGGAAGTAGGGTCTAGTGGTTAGAGTAGTGGGGGCTGGGAGTCGAGACTCCTAGGTTCTATTCCCAGCTCTAGCACCAATTTGATATGTGACCTTGGGCAAGTCACTTCCCGTTCTTGGGAGATACAATGGCCAAAGAGGGGCCTGGCCCAGCAGCTGGTATTGCCAGAGGCTCCGCTCTGCCCAGCCTCTGTGAAGAGCCAGCTTCTGCTCAGCACCACAGCTGAGAGCAGGAACTGGGGTGCGGGGGCATGCGGCTCTCGCTCAGTGACCTCGGGCAGCATGGCGCGCGCTGAGGTGGCGAGCCGTCCTCCAACCTAGAATGGCTCTGCAGCCCTCCCAGCCTCTCCACTACCTGTGGCCCATCCAGCATCCCTGACCCCAGAGTGCCTGAGACCAGGGCTAATGGCGCTGTTGGGGCCTGTAATGAGCAGGCCAAATTCACCCCTGCACTGATGCAGGGAATGGGTGGGGACGCGTGTATCTCTTATGCCGTCGTCTCCAGCCCCTCCTGGCCCATGGGGAATAACAGAGGGGCAGGACTGCCCCAGCAACCCCTCCCCCCATCCCTGACCTACCCATGCTGGGGAGCGGGGGCTCTTGCAGGGGGATCGCAGGCAGCTCCAGGCCAGGCTTGGGGGAGCCCACTCTGCACAGCTTTGCACCTCGTGCCAGCCAGGAAAACAGGGCGAAACGCTGCCCTGAGCAGGGAACACGGAGCCAAGGGCCCTCTGCATCCACTGTGCACAAGTGGAATGGGGTGCCAAGGGGAAAGGAGGGGGGCAGTGGGCCCAGCTACAGCAACCCCTTCCAGAGAGAGAGAGAGAGAGACACACACACACACGCACACACTCTCTCACAGAGCTCTGCAGAGGCAAGTGCAGTCTGCTCTGACTTTCCCTTGCTCCAAAGTCATCTGTGCCCTTTGCTCAGCGCCGGCAGGGCCCTTGGGGGACTGGCTCGGGACAATGCGCTGTGTGACGTAAGTGGCACCTAAGCCTCTGTGCGGGGGCTAACGTCACCCATCGTGCCTTGGAGCCAGGGATTTATTTGCAAGGGGGGAGAGCTGGGGTAGGGGGGTCCATTCCAGCCATCCATTCCCTAGGTCCAAACATTCCCAGCCCAATGGGCCCAAATCTCCCCTGCAACCAGTGCAACCTCATTGGCTCCAGCAGCGTTATTCCTGATTTACACCAGGGTGGGAACAGAATTGGAGCCAGGGAGCAGGTCCCTCCCCCAGTGATTTCCAGCAAGTTGCATGAGGCCCCCTCCCCCTTGACCCTGCTCTGTGGCTCCAAACCCCCACCAGGTGGCAGCTCCCGCTCCAGGAGTTTAATGAGCTTGTCCGTGCTCAAACAAATCCAGCAAGTGGCCCCTGGGCCTGATCCTTGGCTGGTGTAAATCAGTGCGATTCGGTGGATTGCAGTGGAGCAATGCAGATTTACACCCACTGAGGTTCTGGCCCTTAGGGAGTAGGAGGCGTGTGAGTCCCTGGGATCTTCCAGCGCCTGATTGTCCTTGTGGCTGAACCCCAAAAGGCCGCACTGGGTCTGCAGAGGCAGGGGGGCCCAGTGGTTAGACTCTAGCCTGCACGTGGCAGCGCAGCAGTCAGGGCCCTGCTCTGGCCTGTGCTATGGGGTAATAGCACTTCCCAGCCTCACGAGGGGATGGGGGTTGGGAGGCAAAGGTTGGGAGGTGCTCAGATATTACAGTGATGGGCGCCACATTGGGACCTTGGCTAGAGCGGGATGGGGGGGGGAGCATGAGCATCCGGTGTCGTTCCCAGCCTCAGTATTGAACTCCAAATGTTGCTTTGACAGGGAGAACACTCGAGAGGCTGAGTGAGTGGGGCCATGGTGCTCTCGTCCCAGCTGTAAGAGGATCCCACAGCATTGGAACAGAAGCCTCAAGTCATCCTTGAGAGGTAGGTGTTTAAGTCATTCCACCACCACCCCACCCATTTTACCCCTGGGGAAACTGAGGCACAGGACAGTGGCTGGGGCACAGGGTGACACAGCGAGTGGAGGCAAGGGATGGATCTAGAAAGGCTGTTGTGAAACTGACCAATTTTTAAAATGAAGAGTGGGTGGGACAGTGTGACACCAAGGTCCGGGGTTTGAGTCTATGACAAGGCATGGAGGTCTATTGGCTACACAAAAGTTAGGGGTAAAAGGTGCAGCCGGTTTTCTCTGGAACAAAGAGTCTCTCGATTTGTCTGTCTGGAGGGTCACAGGGTGCTGTGGATTTCATACCTAGTTCCCAAGGCTCAGCACAGATTTTTGCGAAAAGGGTAATAGACTTTGGGGTGGGGAGGTGGAGAAAGCCACAAGGATTGCAAACGCCTCCAGCTGTTATTTGTATTACAGTTGTGATCAGGGCCCCATTGTGCTAGGTGCTGTACAGACAGACAGTGCCTGCCCTGAAGTGCTTACAAGACAAAGGAGGAACTAATATCCCTGTTTAATGATGGGAGAAACTGAGGCAGAGAGAGACTAAGTGACTGGCACAGGGTGACACAGAGAGGCAGTGGCGGAGCTGGGAATTGAGCCCTGATCTCCTGAGTCCCCAGGCAGTGCCTTAAGCACCAGCCCAGCCTCTGAGCTAACACAGTTCTAGGTCTGAGCCAGGTGACTCACAGGCACATTTGTTGTGCTCCCGGCAGACAGCACTTGGCCAGACTGAGGCAGGAGCTCACAGAGTTACCAACTGCAGCAGAAAAAATGACCTGCACTAGGAGTTAATTGTGCAAAGAAAGAGGAAATGGTTTGGGGCTTTGAATTCTGTTCTGGCCTGAGCACCCCAGCTGGCAGAGCCAAGGTCTGTGTTAGGGTAATAAACACACAGTTATTGGGGGGTCTGGTTTGTATAATCTCACAGCTAGGGGAAGCTAGAAATAAGTCCCCATCCCTGTTAAATGTGTGCCTTTCACCTCACTAAGGCAGCCTTAAGAAAGATGAAATATTTCCTGCACAACAACCTGAATAAAACAGAGCTGGGGTGGGGGTTCTTGTTTTTTTACTTTTAACCTTGCAAGCAGTGAAAGAAAGAAGGCAAATGAATCTCCCCACCCCATGTGCCCCACCTGGGTGTGATGTCAAAGAGAGAATTCAGACTCAGTATTTCAAACCTTCCTAGACTGTGGAAGCAAGAAGAGCTGGTTTAACACATGAGTCTTGAGTTTCTAGCGGTTCAGGAGTCTCGGTGATTTGCACGGCTCAGACTGTAGATTTCTATCTAGCTGGGCTCTGATTTAAGGCCAGCAGAGATCATTAGATCTTGTCTGATCTCCTGCATAACCCAGGCCAGAGAATGGATCTGACCCTCACCACTGTAGTATCTGAGCACCTCACAATCATGCCCAGCTTTCACTCTCCCAGCAGCATCCTCCCCACGTTACAGACAGGGAACCCTGACACAGAGGTGAAATGACTTGCCCAAGGTCACACTCAAGAGTCTGTGGCAGAGGTAGGAACTGGCGCCACATTTCTTGAATGCCCCTCTGGTGCTTTCATGACTAGCCCATCCAGCCTGGCCAACAAGAGATAAACCTGGGTTGTTGGTGCAGTTTGGCAAACCAGTCTTCTGCTCGGGGTTGAAAGCAGAAAGCGGGGCGGAGGTTGGGTTGCTTTTCAGCATGATGCATGTATCTGAAACAGCCTTATAAGGAGGTGCAAATTTCAGTTAACAGAAACCTTTCGGTATGCAACATGCCAGGAGTATGCTACTAATAGCCCATGTAGTAAATCTTTGGCTGGGTCTAGACTACAGACACGGGATGTGACTGGAGTGCAGGGTGACAGACCCACGCTAGCGTTAATCTAGTGAGCTCAGGTCCTGGAGCAGCAAAGCCACAGCTGCGCGGGCCGTCCCACAAGTTATTATCCAGGGTTCCGGGTGGGTTGAATCTCCTGCTGCTGCAGCTTCACTGCTCCGGGCCCTGAGCTAATAGGATTAAAGCTAGTTCGGGTACGTCCCACCCCGTGACCCCAGTGTAGGCGTGCTCGTGTTTTCCTTCTGTCTACACTGCAAGCAGTGGATAGATCTGGGGTCTTTGTTCTGTGGAACACTGACCCTAGTGCATTAGCACGTGGGCCAGATTTCCCAAAGAGTCCAGCACGTTGGGCGCACGCCGGGCATGAGGCTCTTGTGAAAATCTGCCCCAAAGTATCACGACAGGAGCGTCTGGCTGCTGAGGGCATCAAAACTCAGCCCAGAGGAAGAGATACGCAGTGCAGCTCCACCGGCTCCGATGGAACTCGGCTGATTCACTCCCGCCGAGGATCCAGTCCATAAATCTGCCTATAACGCCTAGAGAGTCAGCCAGGGGGTTCAGCAGACAGTGACGCTGAGGTTGGATCCTGGAGGGGAGGGATTTGCTCACCTGGCCTTTCCCCTGGGCTGTTGTGTGACATTGTCCGATTGGTCGTCTCAGCCTCTGGGTTACAACTAGGTACCTCTATGGAGCTAAATATCCTAAGGGCTCTGTCTGCTCCACACAGGAGAACCCAGTTCCCTGCTCCAGCTATTAAGCTTCCCTCCTTCCCTGAGCCAGAAAAAAGAACCCAGGAGTCCTAGCTCCCAGATCTGTGTTTTAAGCACCAGACTGGCCTTCCCCTTTATGAATAAGCAGCAGTGAGACTGGATGAATCCTGAGTGAAAACATCCAGGAGAAACCCAGTGGCCTTGCCACCAGGCTGGGGAGCTCGCTACAGCTCTGCTTCGGCCAGCGGTTCCCGACCCAGGATGCAAATGACACACGGTACAAAGATTCCTGAGCCAGAAGGGGAACGTGGAGAAGCTTGTCAGCTCCGAGCTGGGTCAGAGACAATTTGGGGTCCAGTCAAACAGGTGTAAACTGGCTCATTACTGGAACCAGGGAAAACCCCTCCCCACTCCTGCCTCCACTGCACAACAGGAGCCCCCAAGTCACCTCCAGCTCCTGATTGAAACAGAGCCTGTTTCTGTGAAGTTTAGTAGTTCCCAGGCCTTTCCGTGCTCCCTTGCTCGCCCTCCCCAGCTGGATTTCGCTTGCTCTGTGCATTAGGGAAACGAGGGAGCAGTTCTGCTGGGTCAATGTTTTTGTCCTGCTCTCCTTTGCTTCAGGGAGAGGAGGTCTCGTGTGGGGATTAGGCCATGCGGGGGCAAGGTTATCGGCAGCCGTGTATGATAGCAGAGGGCATTTGCCAGGCTAGTGGTGGGTTTCTCCCACAGTTCTGCAGGATTCAAGCAGTGCCCTGAGAGGCTCTGGGTTGGAATAGCAGGGGGCTGTAGGTCAGGACTGAGGGGTATCAGCAGAGCGGGGGGGGGCACAGGACTGGGGTTGCAGGGGGTTGTAGGTCAGGACTGAGGGGTATCAGCAGAGCGGGGGGGGGCCAGGACTGGGGTTGCAGGGGGTTGTAGGTCAGGACTGAGGGGTATCAGCAGAGCGGGGGGGGGCCAGGACTGGGGTTGCAGGGGGCTGTAGGTCAGGACTGAGAGGTATCAGCAGAGCTGGCGGGGGCCAGGACTGGGGTCGCAGGAGCACTGTGGCTCAGGGCTGAGGGATATCAGCAGAACTGGGGTGCACAGGACTGGGGTTGCAGGGGGCTGTAGGTCAGGGCTGAGGGGTATCAGCAAAGCATGAGGGGCCAGGACTGGGGTTGCAGGGGGCTGTAGGTCAGGGCTGAGGGGTATCAGCAAAGCATGGGGGGCCAGGACTGGGGTTGCAGGGGGCTGTAGGTCAGGGCTGAGGGGTATCAGCAGAGCTGGGGGGGACCAGGACTGGAGTCGCAGGGGCACTGTGGCTCAGCGCTGAGGGGTATCAGTAGAGCTGGGGGGGACACGCGACGGGGGTCACAGGGGCACTGTGGCTCAGGGCTGAGGGGCATTGGCAGAACTGGGGGTGAGGGGAGCCCAGGGGCTGGACTAGTGGTTGGGATTGAGGGGAATCAGCAGAGCTTGCCATACACCCCTGCTCTGTAGCTGGCTCTGTCCCTTGCTTTCAGGAGAACTGAATTCACCCCTTTGCTTTCCCGGGGGTCACACTAGCCCCTGCTCTAGCCCCTGGCTCCCTGGCTGCGCAGCTTCCTCGCACTGTGTGTCCTCCCCTGACTATATCTGCTGCCCCTTAACCCTGGCCTGCCCCTGCATTCTGTAAGGAGCCACAAAGAGAGAGCAAGGCCTGGAACGGAGGGAGCCCAGCTAATGGCAGGGGCAGGGCTCCCCGTTCTCTCCCTGGCTTGGAGGAGCAGCTCCTTCTCCTGCTGTGGGGAGAGACAATTTGCTTGGACCCTCAGCCAGCCCAACGGCAACCCTGAGCCGTCGAGCCTCCAGGAGTCTCTTTGGCTGCCCAAGCTGTTCATCTGCCATTTGAGTCAAATGCAGCCAAGGCCCCTCGGCCGCCCCCGGCCCTGGAATCTGGGTCTGGACAGAAATGGAGGAGGTTTGTTTTTCATGCTGATGAGCAGTGCCAGCCCTGCAACCCCAGATCTGCAGGTGCAGTCGTGCCAGGGACAGTGCAGGCCACTTGCCCCTGGGCCAGGAGGCAGGAAGTCCAGTCTCTGGCTCAGTAAATTCACAGCCTCTCTGCTGTGGCAGCCAACAGATGGGATGGGCCACTAGGAATTGCATCAAGCGCCTCCAGCTCATCTCAGAGAGCCACGGCAGCTCCCGGCTCCCCTGCAGTTTCTAGAAAGTCCATCTCTTTACTCCCTGTTCTAAACCACTGAGTGGGGGTGCCCTGTATTGCCAAGCTGTTGCTGTGTTCTGCCCCAGAGGTGGCTGCACTCACTGCAGTGTTGGGTGAGGCCTACATCTTCCTGGCAGGTGTGCTGCAAAGCTTAGTTAGTTAATGACACAGGCAAAGTGCTTCCAGCTGCTCCCATGAAAGGCAGAGAATTTGCATGAATGACAGTGAAACAGGCATGCGAGAACACCCTGAAAGTAACTGGGTGTCTGTTGGGAGTCCCCGCTCGTTATATCAGCACCTAAGGGGCCCGACGGCAAGTCTGATTGGCCCCCAAAACCCAGGCACCAGACTGCATGTTCCAGAGTGCCATCTGCTGGCACCGTGTCTATTTACGGCTGGGCAGACGGAGCCCCCCTGTAACACTAGCATGACCCACCTGCCCAGAGCCCAGTTAGGACGACTCTCCTGTCTCCACTAAGCGCTTCATTTTTCATGCTCTCTGGAGTGGTACAATGTTTCAAGCTGCAGCCCACTGTTGCATTTGAACTCATGACCGAGAGGGTCTCTGTAGCCAGTCATTCCCCACCACTAAGCCCTTCACCCCTGGCCTCTCCCGCAGGCAAACATCAGACTCCAAGCACATCTCACCGTCGTTGTTTCAGCCAGGCCCATCCTGCCCCCCTCGTCCCCAGGTGGGCAACATAATCGTCTTGATGTAGCTCCAGTTACAGTCAGTGCCGCTCGGGCCAGCGGTGCCCTAGCAGCCCGGAGAGGTTACGCAGGAGACATTCCCTCTTTCTCTGCCTTTACAGCCCAACTCGCTTGTCCTCCCCGCTCCGCCGCCAGGAAGGAATCAATAACATTTAGCGCTGACAAATGAATAACATTTCTGAGCAGAGAGGAGCTGGTGGGACGTGGAGCTTTTAGCGTGGTTGGTAAAAACATGTCGTTGTCCCATGAAAAATGAGGCTGGTTCGGGGAAGGGTTTTAATGCAGCCGGATCACTTTGGGGAAGTTACTTTTAATGGAGATGGTGGGGAGAAGGTGATACATGCTGCAACGAATCTCTGACCGGTTCAGGATCTTTGACGCCATCCTGTGCATTGCAGCCGCTCTCAGGGTCGGGAGTAGAACTCAATCTTGCTCTGAAAGCGGGGGCCTAAACATCTTTAAGTGTTAGCACTATAGGGACAATGAAACACATTGCAGCAGTCTGATTCTATTCAACGGAGGGCAGCGGTGCACATTTTATACACATACATGCACACGTGTGTGCACATACTGACACACCCACACCCACGGCAGCAGCCAGGTGGTAGAACTACTTTGCATTTGTATAGCACCTGCCAGCAGAGGATCCCATAGTGCTTTGCAAACATTGAATGAAGTCTGACAAAATGCTACTTGGGACCGCGAGAAATCTGTGATCCTCATTTTACAGATAGATAAAGTGAGGCACTGAGAGAGGACCGGCTGGTCTCAGTGGGCAGACAGACAGGAGCATGAGATGGAGAATGGGAACGAGAGATGGGCAAAATTGGCACCGCAAAGCTCCCTAAACACAAGTAGTTTGGGAGGAGTTTGGCGAGGGTCTCCAGGGCCGATTCATAGACCTGGACTCTCTGCAGCTCCACCATCCTCCCTAGTGCATCCTGGAGGCTGGCAGCCTGGCAGAGTGAATCAGCATCACAGGCTGGAGTGTGATCAGCCTGCAGCCAGAGATGCGCAAGAGCCAGATCTGAGGGGCACAGGCCCTGGGTTTGCCCCTCAGTCTCCCATGTGGCTTTGCTGAGAGCTTTGTGCCCCAAAGGGAGATAAAGCAACCCCAACACCCCCAGCATGAGCCACAGCTGAACTCCCCAAGGGCACTCGCCATTTCAGGGTGGAGGGTGGCCCTGCCATCAGGCACTCCCGGCTTCCTCCTGCCTAGGGGGTGCTCACAAAACAGGGCAAGGGGACAGAGCTCCCCCCTCCCCACAGTCTCTAAAGCCGCTGTTTCGTTACATTCTCTTTTCAGGGTCCAGAACCAGCCTCCCAGGGCAGGAGCTGGAGCAGGGGGGAACTGGGAGCAGCAGCCTCGGAGTCTCCAGGAGCCGGGGTTTGTTCAGTCCAGGAGGATCACTGGAAGGCAGCCTTGAGATGGTGGTAGGTGCTGATCCTGGCTGGCGAGCCCCGTGCATGCTGCAGGGAGCTGGTACACATGGGGGCTTGCCCCTCAAGGCCTCAGCACCCCAGCAAGGGCCAGCAAATGATTTTCATACACACACCCCATCCTGTCCGCGCAGCTAGAGGCCCGACTCACCCAGCTTAGGGGATGACAACAGCAAACCAAGCACCAACGGGGGCTGCTGGGTGCATGGCCTGGAGGAGCAGCCCCTCCCTCCCAACCCTACATACTTCTTCATATGCCCATAGGGAGTCAGCCGGCGTTATGGAATGTTTAGAAGTATGTATCTTTGGGCTGGGGTCCTCACGTCCTGCAGGTACTAGCTCAGGACAGGGTCTGCACCCGTTCACTGGAGGAAGACATGGGCTCATACTCGTCTAGTGGGGACGGAAGCCCCGACGTGGGACTGGGCCCTGGAGAGAGTGTGTCCCTGGGGCTGGTAAAAAGGAACCAGATCAACTTGGAACTGGATTTGGTCCCCTTCAACCAGCTGCAGTGGCGCATAAGCCAGCCTCACCAGGCGATGGACAACACGCGTGTGCGGCATGCTATGTACATGTGTCTTACGTGCCTGCTATGCTTGGGAAGAACGAGACGTGGGAGAATGGGGCAGCTTGGAGCCACCAGGGTATTTTAATAGGATCCAGCTCGTTCGCCTTCCCCTAGGGCAGGAAGACAGGAGCTCCCAGAGTCATTGGAGGACAGTGGTTTTGGGTAAGATCTCTCCCTTTGCCAAGGGACCCCTCCTCTGGGACTCCTTACAAAAGCTAAACCTATGTTGATGGGTGTGTGCAGGATCAGGGTTAGAAGGGAGCTTCAGCTTTTGGCCTGGGAGCTTGGTTTACCCAGGATCTCAAACAGGAAAAGCTCTAAGGGAATTTAATTGTGACCTGCAAAGAGAGTTTCAAAGTTTGATTTATGTTCCTTTTTCAATTCTTGACGATGGATAGAGATGGCCTGAAAGGTTCTCCCCTACCTTGTCTGCCCACTTTTTATTTTGAACCTTAGAAATATCAGCCAGGTCAAGATTGGCTGTGATGGTATCACTGGAGGACTCCCCAGGGCTCTCAGGGATATATGCTGGGAACTGCGTCGTGTCTTTCGTTCAAACCTTAATTGGTTGTGGAACTCACTGCCACAGGAGTTTATTGGGACGAGGACCCTCACAAAGGAGGATTGAAACAGAAATCTACAGAGCTAACATAGATAATGCTAAAACAGAGAGTTTTGATATGAAAACCTCCTGCTTCAGGGCTCAAGCTAGTCTCTAACTATTAGGGGTTAGGATGAGGACTTCCTGTGGAGTAGCGTATCCCACAGAGCCTGTACAGGGTTTCTTGTCCCTTTCTCTGAGGAATCTGGGGCTCCTTACTGTTGGAGACAGGCTACTGGATGAGATGGACCTGGAGCCTACATTTAACTGAAGGGGGCGGGGTGCTGAATCTTTAAAGATGTCCTTTCTCCAAAGTGCTTATTGAACAATAGAGTTAAATAGAGAACTAACATCAAACGAAGTCTTAAACAGTGTGACTTGAAATCTTTTCCTCTCTTGATTGCTAAACGCTTGCCCTCTTGCACTGTCACCATTTCACTCATTTTCCAGTTGCACATAGGCTAAACAAGACCTTAATTTCTAACATTAAAAAAAACCTCATGCAGAATTTGTAACCCTCTCAGCTTTTTTTATCCACCATAAAGAACGAAAACAAAGCACTATGTTCTTTTCGCTTTGCAGGCCACCTTTGCACTATGTTTATTGGGCCAACAGCTATTGCCTTAATCACTCTATAGTGCCCAACCTTGGAATTAAACACCTGATCAGAACATATATGGGCTATACCATCTGGTCATGAGGGGAGAGGTTCGGGGGGGGGGAAGTTTTGTGTGCTAAGGACATTAATGATAAATAAGTCCTGCTAATTCTGTGTAAGGCATGGGAGAGGTTAAAGGGGCGGGGTTCCCTAATGATTTACCTGGCCTTTGGGATGGGTTGCATATTCCTTTGTCCATGGACACCCACATAAAAGCTGACTCCCTGTAGCTGGGTGCTGGGCTCCTGTACATAGCTGGAGTGTTTTCTCTTTAGTGACCAGATGCTCTAGGGTTAAGTGAAATTTGCAATGATCAAGTGGCCTTGCTAATTCCATCTTGGGCTGAGACATCTTCTGAGCAAGGCTGTTTGGAAGAGACTATTTTAAACAGAAATGGCAGGAGAACTAACTGTCTTGTGTGAAAGGGACCCTCTTACGCCTTATTTTAAGCAGACAGATTTTCTTATCCAAAGTTACTAATGCTCCCTTTAATTGTTAAACCTGAAACAGCTTTTTGAATCCAGTTCTGCCTTGCATTGGCTGTGCCATTTCCTACGTGTGTTCACCCCTGAGATGGGCTGGGAAGCAGGAGCTAATACAGTCAGGCTTGCTATCAAGGCTGTAGAGTCTGTGCAAACTTCTCCAATGGGCCTGGGTTTTGTAGCAGACTCTGGTGTCCACCCTTGAGGCCAAACCTGAGTTGTGACGCATTTGAAGGATCCTTGTGCTCTTACAGCATGTCTGTCTCCTACACCCACCTGTCCACCTCTGGCTTTTGGCGTGGACTGGTTGTCCGTGTTTCACTTGCCCTGATGAAACTGGGTTGTGGAGGGTTATTTTTACTCCATGTGGATTGCAGGCAGTTTGCAAATTTCATCTTAAAGGCATGACTTCATGCTGTCCCTTTAAAGTGCCAGAAGCAGGTGTCACTTCCCTAGCCATCTAGCCAAAGCATTTAATCTTGGGATGCCTACATGGAGTCACTCCACTAAGGGGCTGACCCCACAGCTCCCTTGGCCTCAGGGGGAGCAGAAGTCAAACCTATGCAATCCACACAAAAAAAAAAAGCTTCTGCAGCCACCTTAAAGCTCCTTGTTCCAGCCTTGCTGGGCGTGTGAGAGACCTGGCACAGCTGAGTCATGTACCCAGGGCTGAGAGGGGGCCAAGTGCCGCCCTGGTTGCACAGTTGAGATGTCATGAGCAATGTGCCCAGTTCACGCACCTGCTGCTACAGAGGTGGAGCCGCCCGTGGATGGGAGTGGGGGTCATTCCTTCCTCTTGGGCTGCCCCGCCGAAGACCTGGAGTGAGTGAAGGATCCACCGCTGAAGTGCCACAGAAGACTCGGAGCACCGCCCGGTGAGTACAAGCCCCGAGTGTTTTTATATTTATGTAACAGTCATCCCTGCCGGGGCCCTGTCCAAACTGTTCAGATAGGGCCCCGCACTTCCTAAAGCCGGCCCTGTGCACAGGGAATGTGTGCGGCGGCTGCCATGCGTCTATTGCAGGGGTTGGCACCCGATGGCACTGAAAATCATGCCGATGCGGCGAGCTGCAGGGTCCGCGCTCCCCGGCCCGAGCGCAGCAAGGTGCCACCCCCGCCTTCCCGAGAGCTCTGCCGCGGCGCTGCGCTCTGAGCGTCGGGGCGGGGCGGCCACAGGGCTCCGGGTGAGCGAGCAGCCTCATGATAAGGGGGGCTGGGGGGCAGTCAAGGGACAGGGAGTGGGGTGGGATCCCGGGGGGTGGTTAGGGGTGGGGGTCTCTGGAGGGGGCAGTCAGGGAGGTGGGGGTTGGATGGGGGGGTGAGATCCTGGGGGGGTGGTTAGGGGTGGGGGTCTCTGGAGGGGGCACTCAGGGAGAGGGGTGGGTTGGATGGGGGGGTGCGATCCCGGGGGCGGTGGTTACGGGGTGGGGGTTTCTGGAGGGGGCAGTCAGGGAACAGGGGGGGTGGGATCCCAGGGGGTGGTTAGGGGTGGGGGTCTCTGGAGGGGGCAGTCAGGGAGCGGGGGGGTGGGATCCCGGGGGGTGGTTAGAGGCTGGGGGTCTCTGGAGGGGGCAGTCAGGGAGCGGGGGGGGTTGGATGGGGGGTGGGATCCTGGGGGGTTGGTTAGGGTTGAGGGTCTCTGGAGGGGGCACTCAGGGAGTGGGGTGGGTTGGATGGAGGGGTGGGATCCCAGGGGGTGGTTAGGGGTGGGGGTCTTTGGAGGGGGCAGTCATGGAGCAGGGTGAGTTGGATGGGGGGGTGGGATCCTGGGGGGTGGTTCGGGGTGGGGGTCTCTGGAGGGGGCAGTCAGGGAGCGGGGTGGGTTGGATGGGGGGGTGCGATCCCGGGGGGGTGGTTAGGGGTGGGGGTCTCTGGAGGGGGCAGTCAGGGAGCAGGGGGGGTGGGATCCCGGGGGGTGGTTAGGGGCCGGGGGTCTCTGGAGGGGGCAGTCAGGGAGCGGGGGGGCGGGTTTGATGGATGGGGGGTGGTATCCCGGGGGAGTGGTTAGGGTTGGGGGTCTCTGGAGGAGGCAGTCAGGGAGTGGGGTGGGTTGGATGGAGGGGTGGGATCCCAGGGGGTGGTTAGGGGTGGGGGTCTCTGGAGGGGGCAGTCAGGGAGCAGGGTGGGTTGGATGGGGGGGTGCGATCCCAGGGGGTGGTTAGGGGTGGGGGTCTTTGGAGGGGGCAGTCAGGGAGCAGGGTGAGTTGGATGGGGGGGTGGGATCCTGGGGGGTGGTTAGGGGTGGGGGTCTCTGGAGGGGGCAGTCAGGGAGCGGGGTGGGTTGGATGGGGGGGTGCGATCCCAGGGGGGTGGTTAGGGGTGGGGGTCTCTGGAGGGGGCAGTCAGGGAGCGGGGTGGGTTGGATGGAGGGGTGGGATCCTGGGGGGTGGTTAGGGGTGGGGGTCTCTGGAGGAGGCAGTCAGGGAGCGGGGTGGGTTGGATGGAGGGGTGAGATCCCAGGGGGGTGGTTAGGAGTGAGAGTCTCTGGAGGAGGCAGTCAGGGAGTAGGGGGGGCTTGGATGGGACATGGAGTCCCGGGGTCTCTTTGGGGGGGTGGATAGGGGTCAGGGGACAGGGAGCACGGAGGGTCCTGGGGGAGCAGTTAGGGTTGGGGGGTGGTCTCTGGAGGGGGTGGTCAGGGGACAAGGAGCTGGGGGGGTTGGATGAGTCGGGAGTTCTGGGGGGTCCTGTCAGGAGGTAGGAGTGTGGAGAGGGGTTGGGGCAGGCAGGGAGCAGGGGAGGGGATTGTATAGGTCCAGAGTTCGGGAGTCCTGTCAGGAGGTAGGGGTGTGGAGAGGGGTTGGGGCAGGCTGGGAATGGGGGGGGGCTTTGGATGGGTCCAGAGTTCCGGGGGTCCTGTCAGGGGGCGAGGAGCGGTTAGATAGGCAGGGAGTCCAGGGGGTCTATCTGGGTGCAGGGGTGTGGATAAGAGTTGGGGCAGTCAGGGGACAGGTAGCGGGTAGGGTCCTAGGGGGGCAGTCAGGGGATAAGGGGCAGGGGTCCCAGGAGGGGGTAGTCGGGACAAGGGGGGGGTTGGGGGTTCTGGGGGGGGGCTGTCAGCCCTCTGCCCTGAGCCCTGACCCCCCCCCACACACACACACAGCCCTCTGCCCTGAGCCCTGCACCTCCACACACCCCCAGGTGCCTGCCCTGAGCCCTGTACCACCCAGCCCTCTGTTGACTCTTTCACCCCCTCATGACCCCAGCCCTGACTGGCACCCCCACACATACCCAGCCCCCCTACCCTGACACCTTCACCCCCCTCACGTCCCCAGCCCTCTGCCCTGACTCTTGGACCCCCCACATCCCATGCACCCTACACATCCCCATCCCAACCCTGAGCACCAAATGGGAGCCCCTGCACCCCTCACACTCCCACCTGCACCCCTCACACCACATGGGAGCTGCCCAGGTGAGTGCCCCCACACCCAAACCTCCTGCCCCAACCCTGAGCTCCCTCCTTCATTCTAGCTTCTGGTCAGACCCTTCACCCCCAGCCCTGTGCTCGGTCCACTCCCACCCTCAGCTCAGTGCAGAAAGAGGAAGAGAATGGGCCAGAACCAGGGAGAAGGTAGGTACCCACTGTATGTGGGCAGGGCTGGGACCCCAGACCGGCACCGGGCTGAGCGGGTCCGGCAGCTGGGATCTCGGCTGGCAGGAGCCGGAGGATGGAACCCCTGAGCGGCAGTAGGCTGAGCCGCTCAGCCTACTGCCGGTCTGGGGTCCCGGCTGCTGGCCCCGCACAGCCCGCTGCTGGTCTGGGGTTCTAGCTGCCAGACCCTTCCCAGCTGGAGTCCTGGCCACAGGTCCCACTCAGCCCACTGCCAGCCTAGGTGAACAGAACCCCAGACCAGCAGCGGGCTGAGCGGGCTGGTGGCATAAGATCATTTTAATTTAATTTTAAATTAAGCTTCTTAAACATTTTGAAAACCTTGTTTATTTTACAATACAACACTAGTTTAGTTACATAATATATAGACTTGTAGAGAGAGACCTTCTGAAAAACATTAAAATGTATGACTGGCACGCAAAACCTTAAATTAGAGTGGATAAATGAAGACCGCTTCTGAAAGGTTGCCGACCCCTGGTCTATTGTGTCCTCTCCCTCCATTCGTGCTGCCTTGTTGAGTGTGAGGCCACATTAACAACGTGTTAACCCTTGAGGGCTCAGCCGAGTGCTAGTTCATCCTTTAGCAGCAAGGCATGTCCTGGGAAATATCCCTCCCTCTTCCACTCTCTGACTCCACCACCTCAACCAAGCTTCACAATCAGCATTGCTGTGTACAGTATTAAATTGTTTGTTTAAAACTTATACAGTGTGTGTGTGTGTATACACACACACACACTGTATTTTGTCTGGCGAAAAAAATTTCCCTGGAACATAACCTCCCCACCCCCCAATTACAGTAATTCTTATGGGGAGATTGGATTCACTTAACATTGTTTTGCTTAAAGTCGCATTTCTCAGGAATGTAACTACAACATTAAGTGAGGAGTTACTGTAGTTTGTAGGCGGCCAGGATGCCTGTGGGCCCAGCAGAGCATCAGTGTTGCCAAAGATTATCACCAGAACTTAGCCATTGATGCAAAGCAGTCCTCCCATGCCTTCCTACAATCCCGCTGGAATCTCCCCACTGGCCTCCACTGACTCCCATTTGCAAGCGGTGACCCTGCCTTGAAATTCACAACCAGGTCATGTTGGCCATGCAGGTCCTCGATCCTCAGCTGCCAGTTCTGGTTTCTGATCCAGAGATGGAGGCCAAGGCAAGTGAATCACCATGTGCGGAACTGGCACCTGCTGCTTTGGCCCTGCCTTGGCCTGAGACGGGATCACCTCCAGTTGGAGAGCCGGCCCAAGAAGAGCAGGCTGAGATGGACATAGAGGAGGAACCAGAATCAGAACCAGAGCCCAGTAAGTCCCCTTGCTGACCTTGCCTATGGGTGATGTGCACTGCATTACTTGTTATGGGGTATGGGGGGGCGACACTATGAACAAAAAGGTGGGAATAATGACTAATGACAGATACAGCTTCCCTGGTGGGCACTAACTTCCAGCTTTCACCCTCTCCCCCTCCAGCACGCACATCCCCAGATGGATTTGAAGTGGGGTGGGTGAAAAACCATTACCAGACTGCAGAGGGCAAAGGAGCTCTGATTCAGCCACAGTATCCTGTTGTGACATGAGCCCCTTTCAAAAGCAGGACACAGTTGGATTGTCTCTTTATAGCACACTAAGCAAACAGTGCAGGATTTTTGCATGTTTGCCAGTGCACAGTTAGTTATTTAATCTCTGCTCATAAACCAGGCATCCATCATGTATCCACATGGTACCGTAAGCATCCAAGGTTAGCCAAGCAGGCAGCAGAAGGGAGCATGCCCAAAGATCAGGAATGAGGCAACACCTCACTGGTGCACAACATGTTATTCCTGCTCTTATGACGTCCCCTCTCTGCTATGAGGAAGGCATATGTGCTAATGTCACAGCAGTGGTACCCCATGCATTCAAGCCCAGTGCAGGGGGTGGAGAACTGATTCTGATGTGTAATTTCACTACCTGTATCTGATTAGAACACCTACTTTCTGTCACATGCCCCATGCCACTTGGTCTTGAGAGCCATGTGGGTTTCTCAGTATCCTGGCAATTCAAAAACTCCCCTCCCCCCTTTTTTTTTTGCTTTGGGAGAAGGGTTTGAGCCAAAATCCAGATGGTGTGTGGTTTGTTTTTCTTTTGTTTGTTTTTGTTTTTGTTTTAAAATATCAGTGAATTTAAAAGTTGCAAAAAATTTGTTTTTGGGGTGAATGAGACATTTGTTCTGATTGAGTTTTCTTTACATTTTTAAACAAAATTGTGTGGAACTAAAAAGTCAAAACATCTTTGACTCTTGAAATTTTGATACACGCAATTCTGTGAAAGCCACACAAATCTACGCATTTTAGCATTGCCAATTCTGCTGCTTTTTAATTTTTTTTTGTAAAATAAATAATCTTTGGCTGAAAGGTCTGCCAGCTGCATTTAGCACACCAGAACCTGTCTAGAGCTTGACTTGCAGAATTCAGCAAGAGCATTTGCATTGCTGCTGTCAGTGAGTAACCACCACTAACATTTAAACTGTTCCTTCCTTTTCATCCAGTCATACTGAACTGCCTGGCACTTTTCAAGTTCTGTTGCATACTGACGATAACAATCTGGCTGCTAATCCTTCACTAGAAAGGGTTTTGAAATATCCCTCTCTTGGAAGACCTCACGTTTTAGAAAAAAATAATTGGCTTTTGCATGTATTCAAGTAATGAGCTTTCTTATGCTGGTTTGTTGACGAAATGTACCAAAATAGAGCCATTTGCCCCAGCATCTACACGTTGCTATTGTCTCCGTCATACAAAGCAAACGTGAGAGTACAGGTCACCTCTCATTGCCAGGCTCTGGCACAGGTCTAGTACAAAGTAGCCTGTAAAGGTTCAGATTCTTGAACCCACTCAGTCTAAAACATTCCCCTTTATCTTCTTAGTTCTCTCCTGAAGCTCTGCATGTAGCTGACACATTCTCCTGTCAACATCTCACCTTGCCATTCTGTGCTGCTGGGACACCTACTGCTGCTTTCTGCTGTACCTGCTTCTCTTGCCTCTCGTCAGTAGCTCCATAAAAACTGCTACTAGCAGCAGTGCGTCGTTTCTCTGTGCAGGATCCATGCCACCACACCTGCTGGCTTCCTGAAACTGGGTGGATTGTGGGAGTTTCCAGGTTTTAGATCTTTGCAGTCTCCAATCCCCACCTGGCGGGGAGCAGAGTTCTCTCACAATGCCTAGGGAGAGTGGTGCAGTTTGTAGTGATGCTGTGAACCCTGGGACACACTCCCAGAAGCCTTAGCATAACACAAGTGGATGCAGTGCTAGTGCGGACACAGGGAGTCATAGCCCGCCACAGCACACACTTGTTGGGTTATGGCATGGTCATGCTGTTGCATGTTAGCCTGACTCAGGAGAAGTTTGCTGAGATAGGGTCAATCAAGGCAGCTCTGTAGAGTAGATACGCTTCCACAGAAGAAACCAGTGGTGGGGGGAATTTGTTGGGACAGCTGGAAGAAAAACCATTCTAAGCTGATCTAAGTGAATGGTTACTTCACCCCTCAGAGCAGACAATACTGAGGCAAATCTGCTTTAAATGTGTAAGGACAGAAGGCCTCTGCTCCGAGTGATGTTCATGGAGAATGTGCTCAGTATGGGTTAGAATCCAGTGCTACTGGTAATGTATTTTCTGCAGCACCTGAAACTGCCTCTTTCCTCTACTGCTCTTACCTGGACCGCCGTTTCTGGAATGCCAGTAGAGTACAATCTTCCCACTCCTGCTGCTCCAGTCTCCTCCTCTGGGCTGGTCAGAGACCTTGCTAAACAAAGAGGACAAAGGAACCCTTCGGGAAGTGGATCTGCTGGGTAAATGTGGCCTGTTGGCAGGAGCCTGCTTTGTGTGGAAGTACTTGCAAGAGCAAAATCCATCAAATTCAGACAGCGATTTAGAAACAAGCCTGGACCCTGGCGGTGGCTGCACCAGGATCTGGCTTCCTCCTCCATGTGTATGTGTTTAAAATTTGCTGATTTCACTGTAGTGATGCAAATCTTCTCCTTCCCTAGAATCCAGCAGCAAAGCAATGAAGGCCGCAATTGGAGCAGGTATCGGAATAGGTAAGGGGCTAATTCAAAGTACTTAATTCATCCAAGTATTAGAGGGGTAGCCATGTTAGTCTGGATCTGTAAAAGCAGCAAAGAATCCTGTGGCACCTTATAGACTAACAGACGTTTTGGAGCATGAGCTTTCGTGGGTGAATACCCACTTCGTCAGATGCATCTGACGAAGTGGGTATTCACCCACGAAAGCTCATGCTCCAAAACGTCTGTTAGTCTATAAGGTGCCACAGGATTCTTTGCTGTTAATTCATCCAGAGTTTTGTGGCACAGCTTCTCCCCTGCAGACAGAGCAGGTGTCATGCTGAGTGATGACAAAGAGACTTCAGATGAGTGAACATGCTGGCCTGTTGGGAGCAAGGACACTTCATTGGCTACTTGACTCTGTCCCAGTGAGTCGGCAGTGGCTCCAGCGGAAGAGTGGGGTCACTGGCCTGGTGAGCAGAAATCTGCATTTGAACTCATGTGTGCGCCCATGGGGGCTGAGCCTATTCTGCAGAACTGGACAGCCCTTCAGGCATGGGGTGTCCTAGCCATGGTTGTTCCAGTGATCTGCCTTGCCTGGGATGACTCGCCCTGTAGCCCTTCCTGGGAGCCTAGGTCAGGACATGCAGCTCTGTGGGAGCTGGTTCATGGACGTTCTGGCTGGAGCCACGCTAAGGGCTTGGCTACACGTACACCGGTCCTGCTGTAGCGCTTTAGTGAAGTTGCTACTACACCGACAGGACAGCTTCTCCCATTGCTGTGGTTCATCCACCTCCACAAGAGGCAAGAGCTGTGTCGACGGGAGAAGCTCCCCTCTTGACATAGTGCTGTCTACAGAGCTGGCGTTAGGGGGTGGCAAGCAGGGCAGTTGCCTGGGGCCCCACGCCACAGGGGGCCCGGCAAAGCTAAGTTACATGATCGAGTTTCGGCTTCAGCCCCACATGGCAGAACTCGGGGTTCGGCTCCTTCGCTTCTGCCCGGGGCTCTGGCAAGTCTAATGCAGCCCTGACTGTCTACACTGGGGGGTTAGGTCAATAGAAGTATGTTGCTCAGAGTGTGAATTTTTCACACCCCTAGGTGATGTGGTTACACCCATTGTCAGGATGTAGTGCGGACCTGGCCTAACCGCAATGCTGTGCTTGACAAGGCAGTATCTCTAATGCAGGAGTTGCAGTCATTGGAGCCCCACTAGCACTCGGGGCAGCAGGCTTTACTGGAGCAGGCATTGCAGCTGGGTCGATGGCTGGCAAGATGATGTCAGCAGCTGCCATAGCCAATGGAGGAGGGGTAGCCGCTGGGAGTCTTGTGGCAACACTGCAATCAGTGGGTAAGCCTATGGGGCATCAGGAGGCGAAGCCTCATTCAGACCCGGGTCTGGTGCTCTCCTGCCTTGCGATCCTGCCACTGCCACACAAACTCTGATTTTCCTTTAGAAGGAAGAGCAACGTCTCTATATTGTTAGACCAAATGTGTTGCTAACCAACCTTGCTAACGTGTGACCTGCAGGGGCAATGGTGCATGTACTCCACAATATGCTGCTGATGGTGGTGGTCTGGGTAGCCTGGGCCTGACCTCATCGAAATAAGTGGCATTGATCACATTGTGTATTCAGTATTTTACCAAGTATAGCTTTATAACTTCTGCTAAACTGTCAGGCCAGGCCCCAGTGCTCCATGCTTCCAGCATTTGCATCTAAAGGTGGAAGTCCTGATTATCATGGGTGGGATGGGAGGGAGGTGCTTTCTTGAATCCATAGCTCATGCCATCAGAAATTAAGGCAAGGATGCTGTACATATCCCACTATTGCACTGGGGTGCATGCTCAGCTCACTGCAGGAACCAGAACTAACTCACATGTTTGGGTTTAAATGTTCAAAGGATTTATTTCCTCTAGGAAGGAGTCATGAGGGGGAGAGGTGAGAGCTGGTACAACTTCAAACCTAAAACCCTGGCAGATGCATAATAAATACAGTATTGGGTTCACTGTGCCTCTGATCAGGGACTCATCCAATAATGGATGATGCAAGTGAACCAAGGCCGAGGTGCACAGATCAACAGGTGATCACCTCACAAGTGGCTTGCAGCTCCTGGTAAGAAAGAAGACTGCACCCAGCAGCCTTAAAATAGCAGAGTCCATTATGTCAGTGCCAAAAGCATTAAGGGTTAATTCTCAGATTTCACTGGCAGGCTATCCCTTATCAGCAGAGGCCAGTGGCAGGGCTTAGCTGGTGGCTCTGGGCTAGATTCTATTCTCAGTCATGCTGGTGCAAATCCAGAGTGACTCTGCTGATCTCTGGATTTACACTACTAAGAGCAGATTTCCCTCCTCTAGGCAAGTCAAAGGACTAGTGCAATGTAGTGATACTGACTAGCTGTTCCTCTGATTCTTTGCAGGTGCTGTAGGACTCTCGCTAGGAGCTAAAGTTGGCCTGGGCACTGCACTGGGATCTGTAGGTGCAGCTGTTGGCTCCTGGTTCTCTAAGAATAACTGAAAGCTGTGCAAGCCCTGCTGGCATCAGAAGTAAACACTGACCAGTGCTGGAAACCATTAAGCTGCAAAGCAGGACCAAAGTAGCAAGCTATGTGATATGGGTCGGCGATTACTTTGTTGTTGCCTGGGAAAAGCTACTGCAAACGTGTCGCTTGTTTTACCTTCTCTTTAACAGGTGTTGAGCTGCTCTGATTATGGTGGGGGTGTGTGTGTGAAAACAATAAAGCTGGTTTTAAATGGACAAACTTGTCAGTTTGAAATTGATGTGGGGAGAGTCAAAGCCCTAGGGAGCGTCGGAGGTTCTTATAAGCATCTCCCTTGGAGAGGCTTTGGAGTGAATTCTGTGTCTAATCCTAACTGGGTAGTGGATTGTTGTATCAGCTGATCCTCCCTGTATCTTTTCCCTCAAGCACGCATAGGGTGACCAGACAGCAAGTGTGAAAAATCGGGACAGGGGTGAGGAGTTAATAGGAGCCTATATAAGAAAAAGCCTCAAATATCGGGACTGTCCCTATACAATCAGAACATCTGGTCACCCTAAGCACCCATATGCCTGTCCCCTGTGGGGTTTTTGAGAAGATACAATATGCTGAATAGAGAAATCTCATATCAGATGCATTGTCTGCTCCTGAGTGTGGATGCTGCCAATCCCATCCACCCGGGCTAAGTGACAACACAATTTCTAGCTAGCCCTATCCCTCTCTCTCAGCCAGGCCTTCAGTTGCCCTCCTGGGTTTCTATCAGTTTTACTCTCTTGCTGCAATTGAGTCAGCTATTTAACCCTCCTTCTGAAATGCTGATAACTCTGTTCTTGTCAGTAGCCTGCCAAGATCAAATCAGTCTGAGTGCCTGAAAACTGCTCCGAGCCCTTGTTAAATTGGCTGAACCAGAAGTCTCTAGCCTCTTGAGCACTGGCATGAGAGAAGAGAAGCACTAGCCCTGATTTGCAGGTAGAAGTTAGTTCTGTGATGTAAACAGCCTTTGTCAGATGCGTTCATCGTGGCTGATGCGAGAAACCTTCCTCTGAAGCAGGAACTGTTGCCTAGCTCGTGCAGCTGTCCAACGTGGCAATAGCAACGTTATAGTTGCAGTTAGTTGTGTCTGCAGACTGGACTATGTGAAAGTGGCTCCTTGCACACGAGGACCTCGTGTGAATATTCAGCCATTGCAGCTTGCTTCCTTCTGGCTTTAATCCCACTAGTCCGACAGCTCCACGGCGCAATGGGAGAAGGAGCTAGATTCCATCTCCACCTTGCGCGTCCACAGACTTGCTTGCTGCGGTCCAAAGGGTTAAAGATGGACGGGCTGCATAGGTGTCACTGGGGGCAGAAACGCCACGTGTGGCAGCAGTTGCTGGTGAGGATGCAGGAGGAATCCCATCCAAAGCAAGTGAGGTGCAATTACTCCAGAACCGGTGCTGTTACGCTGGTGGGTGCAGAAGAAGCGCCAGGCTCAGCCTCTCGATGCTAGCGCCTCGCCTTCGGTTGGCTTTAGTGCCCAATATCCAGTGAGGTTTAGCCTCAGTTCAGATCCCAATGGACCAGTTCCCTGCATCCTGCAACCTCATTTAACTGGCTCCTAGCCCTGTCCTTTGAGGGTAGTCGCAGCAGAGAAACAAAGGACTGAACAGACCTCAGACTACGCTTCCCTCTCCCTCCAGCCCAGGCATGTTGGCAGAGGGTCTGCTAGGTGAGGACAGCTTCCAAGCCAGGGCTGCCAAGCCACTAACCTGCCTTTTTACAAAGAGCCCCTTTTCCTGTCAGGGGAAGAGAAAAGAGGATGGGGCGGACGACTGTTCAGGGAGACTCAGGTAAGTTTCCGTTTTAATTCTAATCCATTTCTCTTGAGGATCACCATGAGGCCGGGAGGAGTCACGCCAACAGCCCATAGAATAATCTTTTAAAAAGTGTTTTGGGCCCTTGGTTATGCACCAGGAAGCAGCAAAAATAAATAAAGAGGCAGAACCCGAGTGGCGTGTTTGCTCTGGGCCTTCTCTGGATAACCTTTGTCAGGCAGGCAGACCCGTGATCAGTAGAACAGGACTGGAAACTTTCAACAAAATGTTTTTCATTTTGCACGCAGACTGTACCATCTGGCTCCGAATCGCAGGGGCTAGGATTTGGAGGGGGGCGGGGGTTGAGCACACTTTGACTGCTCACAAGTGAATCCTCCCTAACCCTGTGTTTAACGGGGAGTGAGGGGACCCTGGCATTTTCCCTGCCTTTGAGGTGGGCTGCTTGTCCTGCGCTCTAGACACCCACCCAAAAGCTGGTTCACTGTAGGTAGCTGGGTCCAGCGCTCCCTATATATAGCGACACTCCTTGGAGAGGGACCATGCTTCTGCCCCAAGGCTGACGGTAAGTTGCTGCTCTGTTGATAAGAGAATTTTACCCTGCAATGGTGGGAAGTAGCATTTGCTAAAAACAAACACATTGAAAATGACAGGAACATGCAGCTCTGGCAATTGTACTCCTTCCCCCCGTAACATTTTTAGCTTTGCCTGGGCTTCAGGTACTTTCTAATTAGGATTGAAAGCGTTAGATTTGTACTGGTAAATGTGGATTGCCTCATACGCACCCCCACAAAAAATATTTCCAATAACTGAAGTTTATGGATAGGCAAAGTAAGACAAATGCTGCTGGATAACTTAGAGTTTGAATGAAGGATATTTATTTACTTTGTATATTTTGATATGTGATGCTGACAATTCATCATAATGGTTATAAGGCTTCTGCCATTAAATAATTATTCACAACCCCCAAACAGCCCTACCCCAGTTGCCTGCCCATCCCCAATAATTTCCTGCAATGGTGAAAATTTAAATCTATAAAAATGCTTAAAACCCACAGTTTTGCACAACTGTGACAATTTAAATAGATAATATTTTTTTTAAATGTATCTGTTAATTTATTTTAAAAACATTAATTCTGCCAACCTTATCTCTGGGAGGCTTTCCCTGGAGCGGACAATATTCACAACAGATGTGGAAGGAAGGCTTCCAACAAAGTAACCTCCCCATTAGCAAGATCCTTTTTAATCTGATTTCCTTCCCGTGCTTAGCCGCACGTCTAATTCAGAAACCTCGTACAGTAGAACCTCAGAGTTACGAGCTGACCAGTCAACCGCACGCTTCGTTTGGAACCAGAGCAGGCAGTCGGGCAGCAGCAGAGGCAAACAAAAGCCAGTACAGTGCAGTGCTGTTACATGTAAATACTAACAGAAAGGGAACGTTTTAAAAAAAAAAAAGATTTGACAAGATAAAGAAGCTGTTTCTGTGCTTGTTTCATTTAAATTAAGATGGTTAAAAGCAGCAATTTTCTTCTGCGTAGTGAAGTTTCAAAGCTGGATTAAGTCAATGTTCAGCTGTAAACGTTGGAAAGACCAAGCATAACGTTCTGGTTAGGGTTAGGAACATGTCAGCGTTACACATGACCCCCATTCCCAGGGGTTCGGAATTCTGAGGTTCTACTGTATTTTTTAAGTCCAAGTTTGCTTTTACTTTCGTTTCTCCCAGCTAGGGCTGGGAAATTGAAACCTAGAGACCTTCTTGCACCTGCCTGTCATCAGTGATTATGCAAACTTCTCTAATGCACTTGAATTGTGAGGTTTGATTTGGTTTGGGGTTTTTTTTTGGGGGGGATGGGGGTGGAAGGGAAGGGTTGTCTTTGATTTTGAGCCAAATTTCACAAGTACCCCTTGAAGAGCCTCCCAAGTCTAACTTCTGTGCAGAGAGCTTTGAAAATTCTTAGTGGACGCATTTGAATTGGTCTCAGACAATCTTCTGGGACTGGGTGGGGGCAGTGAACAACACTTTTAAAAAATATTCTGGAAGGGTTCAAGGCAGGAGGATCTGAAAGCTGTTTCCTTTCAGGCTCTCGCTAATGCACAGTGGAGGGAGAGCACGGATGGAGGAGGCTAGTACAGTGAAATTTCAGGGCAGTTAGGGCAGGGGGAGCAAACTATGGCCCGCGGGCTGAATCTGGCCCACCAGCTGCTTTAAGCTGGCCCTCAAACTCCCACTGGGGAGCGGGGTCTGGGGCTGCTTCACACGGCTCCCAGAAGCCTCGGCATGGCCCCCCTCTAGCTCCTACACGCTCCAATGGCCCCACTCCAATGGCCACTCCAGTGCTCCAATGGGAGCTGCAGGGGCGGTGCCTGTGGAGGGGCAATGCGCAGAGCCACCTGGCTGCGCCTGCACATAGGAGCTAGAGAAAGGACATGCTGCTGCTTCCAGGAGCTGCTTGAGGTAAGCGCCACCCAGAGCCTGCACCCCTGAGCCTCTCCCCATGCTCCAATCCCTTGCCCCAGCCCTGATCCCCTCCTGCCCTCCGAACCCCTCGATCCCAGCCCAAAGCACCCTCCTGCACCCCAAACTCCTCATTCCCAGCCCTACCCCAGAGCCCGCACCCCCAAATGGAGCCTGCATCCCTTCCCACACCCCAAAGCCCTGCCCCGATCCCCCACCTGCCTTCTGAACCCCTCAATCCCAGCTAGAGCACCCTTCTACATCCCAACCTCCTCATCCCCAGCCCTACCCCAGAGCCCGCACCCCCAAATGGAGCCTGCATCCCTTCCCACACCCCAAAGCCCTGCCCCGATCCCCCACCTGCCTTCTGAACCCCTCAGTCCCAGCTAGAGCACCCTTCTACATCCCAACCTCCTCATCCCCAGCCCTACCCCAGAGCCCGCACCCCCAAATGGAGCCTGCATCCCTTCCCACACCCCAAAGCCCTGCCCTGATCCCCCACCTGCCTTCTGAACCCCTCAATCCCAGCTAGAGCACCCTTCTACACCCCAACCTCCTCATCCCCAGCCCTACTCCAGAGCCGCACCCCCCAGCCAGAGGGGAAATGTTCAGCAAGAATTTAAATTACAATCTGCCCAAGAATGAGAGGGGTAAGAGACAACCCCCTTAGCATGGCAATGCAAGGTCTTGCGTGGGCGGGGACAGTCTGGGCAGAGAGCGAGGCTGGATGTGTGCTAGCACAGAGCGATGCATCCCCCACGTGCAATTGGAAGGGTGCTGAGCACTCACCAGAGTGGAGCGGGGGGGGAGGTGGCTAGAAGGGCGATGAGGTTTGGTGAGACATCTTGCAGATCAGCTATGAGGATGAGTTACCCCTGGACACTAGCTCAGGCTGCACAAGGGTAAGGAGCTGAGGGCTAGTTCGTGACACTTGGGCATGTACAAACACCAGCAATTACATGTGTGCTGGCTTGTGCAGCCAGTGGTGTAGCCCCACACCCGTGGCACCGGCCCCCAGGGGCTGTATTTGGGAGGATGCTTGGAACTGGACTAACTGCATTTCCCACTTTCTGTCCAGGGCTAACGATACTCAGGTGACAGACTCAGAGCCACACGCAGCAAACATGCTTGGTAAGAGCCTTTTATTTACCTGCACCTTGAACAAGAATTGGCCCCCGACAAAGTCACTATGCCATGCTGGCAGCCAGCCACCCCTCGAAACCCAGAACAGGGGGAGGCCCTGGACACTTCCTGTGCAGCCCCAGCGCTCCCTTCCTGCAGCGGGGCGTGCGTGAGGAAGGGTCTGCCTGTGGCAGTGAAGAGAACAATTCAGAACTAGCCTCTCTGGCTGGGTTCCTTCTACCTGGCGCTGGCAGTACTGAGGTGAATCTGCTTTGGACTCGTCACCACCATAGAGCAAACAGCCTCCTGGGTGGCCCTGCTCCCATGGGTAGCTGGGATGGGGCCAGGATGTGGTGGAGACTTCAGAGCTACTTTTGTTTTTCTTTTTTAAATGTTCCTTTTGCAACAGACTGGAGCATCCCCAAATCCCTTCCCTCTTACTCTGCTATTCTGACCCTCGCTGAGGCTCGTCATGGCCTCCCTGGCCTCAGCTGCAGCCTCCTGGCCAGTGAGATGCTGCTTTACAGAGACAGGGAAACCATCAGGTAAATCCCCAGGTTGAGTAAGTGTCACTCTCCTTACCAAACACTTCACATCGGAAACAGGCACTGCAGCTGCTTTAGATGCATAGGTGCGGAAAAAAAAAATCCTGGGGCTCACTAAGGGCACGACCTCCCCAGCTTTGCATGGTTACATGTTTATAGCATGCGAATGTCTTTGCTGGGTCACTAACATCAGATTCTCATTCCCCAGACAGTCTTGTTACTCTGGCTGGAGCAGGCATTGCAGCAGGTAAGGGGCTAACCCATGGCACTGATTAGTTGACACGTAACATCTGTACTTATCAAAGACTTATTGAAGGGGGTTGGACTAGATGACCTCCTGAGGTCCCTTCCAACCCTGAGATTCTCTGATTCTATTCAGCCAGGGACTCTCCTGGTTCACCAGCTGCCCCTGCAGTGCAAGGATCCTTCCTAGTGTGAATGAACCTCAGGAGAGTCAGGCATCCTGTGGGGAGCAAGAACTCTGCCCCTGTCTGCTTGACTTCTTCCCCAGCCCACATGAGGCTGCAGGGTCACCATGGGAGCAGGGAAAGGGGCTGGAGACAAGCCCTTTGAAACTCTGCAAGCCCACAGTGCATTTTGCTGGTGTGAAAACGGGGAGCTTGTACCCACTGGGCTATACTGGGCATAGGCCTTCCTTGGACTGTACGTGCCCTCGGTGAGAGCTCCATCCCAGCCATTGCCCTGCCGCTGTCCTTCCAGGGGGCGACCAGCCCCAGAGGAATGCAGCAAGGTCCTGTAGCATCAATGCACTCCACTGAGCAGAGCTAGGAAGGCAAGATGCTGCTTCTGAGCTCCACTTGTGCACCCTGCTCGGGCTTGCTTTGCAGATTAGCGAAAAGTTCAGTTCAGGGAGTGGTTCTCAGATGGCTCTGACCCTGTCGCCCTTCCTGGTTGCTAACCACACGATCCATTAGACCACCCAAGAGAGGAGCTGGGCGGGTGGACGGATGCAGGTCCATGGAGGGCTGGCTCTGCTGCAGAAGCAATTGCTGTAGGAGCCTGGACTGTGCTTAACCTCGCTGTCTCATGAATGCAGGCGTGGCATTCGTTGGGATCCCGGTAGTAGTTGGGGCAGCAGGCTTTACTGGAGCAGGCATTGCAGCTGGGACACTTGCTGCCAAGATGATGTCAGCAGCGGCCATAGCCAATGGAGGAGGGGTAGCCGCTGGAAGTACTGTGGCAGTGCTGCAATCCATTGGTAAGTAATGGGGAGCTCATCTATCATTGAAATGCATGTGTCTCTGGTAGTGCTCTCCTGCCTTATGAACAACCCTGCATGGAGAGAGTCCGTCATTTCTGTGGTGCTTCTGATTTCTCTGGCATGTAATGAGGAATAAGCCTCTCCCCTGACTGGCCAAACCTGCTCCCCACAGATCCTGTTAATAAACTGCTAAGCACTTAGATGCAACGTGCTCTAGCTCAGAGGCAGGCAACCTATGGCACATGTGCCGAAGGTGGCATGCGAGCTGATTTTCAGTGGCACTCACACTGCCCAGGTCCTGGCCACCAGTCCAGAGGGCTCTGCATTTTAATTTAATTTTAAATGAAGCTTTTTTAACATTTTAAAAACCTTATTTACTTTACATACAACAACAGTTTAGTTATGTATTATAGACATAGAAAGAGACCTTCTAAAACGTTAAAATGTATGATTGGCACGCGAAACCTTAAATTAGAGTGAATAAATGAAGACTTGGCACAGCACTTCTGCAAGGTTGCCGACTCCTGCTCTAGGTCCTCTGTTCACTATCCCACTGGCTAGGCGCTCACTCCATACCGTGGCTTGCTTCCATTCTTGTAGAGGAACAGATGGGATCTTCAGAAGCACTCAGGGTTCACCCACCTCCCTCTGTTCTCACTGGGGATGTGCCTCATTGACTTTAAGGGGAATAGAATTAGTGCCCTGTTTGAAAATCCCACTCCTGTTCAAGGCTGCACCATCAAGGCAGCTCAGCAAAGTACCAAACTGGCCTCTTGGCTCCTGGTAAAAGGGACTCTACCAAGCAACAGTGTAACCTATTGCATCCATACAAAAAAGAGTCACGACTTCTATAGTGCCAGGTCATGGGAAGGGGATAACTGGCCTGCTAGTATAACATCGTGATACTGACTAGCTGATTCTCTGTTTCCTCTCAGGTGCCGCAGGCCTCCCTGCAGCTGCCAAAGCTGTGATCGTAAGTGTTGGGGCAGCAGTTGGTGCCTTACTTTGAAAGCTCAACTGCTCTTTTACGCTCTGGAAGACACACTGATTCGTCTGCTGCAGTTTCTCAATTGCACCATCAGGCTAATGCAACAAGTAGCAAGTTAGCGAAATGGCTCTTAGTTGAATACAAAAGCAAGTGGCCTGTAGAAACAGTTCCCACACATCTGTTGCTTGTTCTACCTTCTCAACAACAGACGTCGAGTTCTGTTGGGATTCTGGCTGAATTATTGCTGTTGGCTGAAATGTGACAAATCAATAAACTTTTGCAAATTTAAATGCCCCGAGTTGTTATGGTTGAAAATAGTTGATTGTGTGTCAGTGAAAAATAGCTCACTGAATGTGCACACACACCTTCATGCCAGTGTATTGTCAGAACCAAAGGAAAGTGTTGTCAAAGTGAACAAAGAACTAGAATCTCTTGGCCTCTGCCAGAGGTAGATCCATCCAATATCCTCCTCCGAGCCAGCTTTGCAATAAGCCTGGGGTTTAATCTTGTGGCCAAGCAACGTGGCTCTGGCTAGCCATTCCTCGCTCAGTGGCGGGTTACTCGGTAGACTGCTGCCACCTCTGCTGACTGTCCTTACTATTTCTTGATGACTCAGCTCCAAGACACACAATAAAGCTCTAACAAAAGCAACCCCTGCTACTAGGGCCCTCGTGGCGTGGATTGCTGCAGCTGGGCCTCCAGGCTCCCCATTACTGTGATAGTCTAAAGGATTAAACCATTCTCTGTCTAGCCCAGGCATTAAAGTTACGTGGCTATTAAAATCAAACAGAAAACAGAGTTTTGGGCCATGTCTCTAAAAAGCCCTCCCTCCTTTCAGCCTCTTGTGATGTCGCCATTTCACTAGTTCACCTTGACCACTGAATCGTCTAGGCTAATGTAACAAGCAAAAAAAAAACCCAACCAAGCAGAATTTCAAACCACAGAGGTCCCCTCTATCCTCTCTACAGCAGCACAGAAGAGGGTGGAACCCCAGGGGGTTGGTTGTTTTGCAGCTTATATCTACAGACTGTTTCTTGGGCAAGGAGATGGGTGGGTGGGACTCTGCCCGGCTAAGATGTGGCAAGGACGTCACAGGGTTTACTGTCTTGGCATAGAAGGACTGTACCATCTGGGTCTGGATCACAAGGGGAGGCACTTCAAGGGTTTTTATCTGTTTGTGCCCTAAGAATGCTAACATGCAGATGCTCCAGCGGCAGGGAGGCTAAGCGAGAGCAGGGCGTGGGATCTTGCCATCCCTGCTAGTGGTGGGGGATGCTTCGTCCTCTCTGCACACACACCCATGTAGTAGCAGGCACCTGGAAACTGGGCTCCTGATATAGCTGCATTGCACAGCAATCAATTCATTCTGCTCACCAGACGTGGGAGGTAAGTTGCTGCTGTTCTGAGGGCAAGAGACCCTTCACTGTAACAGCACTGACCTACCTCTTCTAACTCTGCCCAGGGCTAGGGAATTTGCATGCAGTGGGCGATGAGTCAAGGAGAAGTGAGGGGCAGTCTATAAATTACATAAAGTATTGGGGGGTCGGGGGGGGGGCTTAATTTTGCTTATCTGTTTCAGTGTTACAAGGGGTGGATGGATCAGTGGGTCTTGGCAAAAATCACCGAACTATGTTATGTCATTTATACACAGTCCCTGAAAGACAAACTGCAGTGAAGTGACTGATGCCTTTAAATGAAATCCTACTTTGAAGGCCCAGCCAGCGTTGCTGATTCATGTTACTAATTGGGCTTTGGGAGAAAGATTCTTTCAGGGTGAATAAAGTCCAACTTGGGCTGGAAAATAGAAACCTAAGAAATCAGTTTCGTTTCCTATGTTGTTTGGCACACAGCTGTAAACGGGCCTTCTGTTTGGGCCAATCAGCGCAGAGAAGCCCTGGGACCACGGTCCTGTTAGAGCTTGCATAGCTACAGCCGAGAGGGGGGCAAATCCTTCTTCAAAGCTTCTGAATCTCTGTCTTCTACCAGCTTTTAGGGGAGACGAGGTGGGCGAGGTAATAGCTCTTACTGCACCAACTGTTGGTGTGAGAGATGAGCTCTCAAGCTACACAGGCTCTTGGTCAGGTCTGGGACAGGGATGCCGAGTGTCACAGCTACAGGCAAGGTGGCACAGATTGTTTAGAATACGGAGTTGACACCTAGTCGAAGGGACCAGTCCAGGTGACGTGGCCTGTTTAACACCCCTGCAGTCGTGGGACAAAGGGGTGTGTGGGTTACGGATTGTTGTCATAAGCCAGAAATCCAGTGTCTTTATTAAGCCCAGGATTTTTAGTATCAAACAAAATTTAAGCTTCCAGGCTTGTCTTTTGAGGGTGCTGGTTTCCTTTGAGGGCAAGGCCTGAGAGATCACAACAGAGTGAGCCTCTGGTCAGAAGCGTTCGCCCCCCGAGTGACAGAGTGTTTTGTCTTTTATCATTTTCATGCGTGAGTCCATCTGAGAGCGCAGCGATTATCTGGCTTCACCCACATAGGGACCAGCAGGGCTTTTACCCCCAGCTGGCTGATTATATGGTTTTCAGAAGCCTCATCCCAGTTTACACGGCAGCTGCTATAGAAGGGGAGGAATTCACACATGCTGGGGTGTGGGGGGGAGGGAGGAAGATGGGCAAAGACGACTCTGTGCTGAGGTGGTGACAGTCCAGGCAGGGGAAGGGAAGAGCAGACAGAGGGGCTGGGATGTGGTTGTTACCCTAGAATTTTTTGATGCATGTGCTGCTCCCCAACAGATCTGTACTCCTCACACATGCACTGGGCATGACTCCTTGCAGCTAGGAGTTCAGTTGTCCGTGAGAAGGTCCCACACACTCCATGTGGGGACCAGCTATGCAGGAGGAGGATAGGGTGCAGGTGGGTTACTCCATCTATTAGCCCAGGCTCCGCAAAGGAAGGGGCCTGTGCTGATGCTCTCTTTTGTTAGTGGCTTTGGGACACCTTCCCAGAGCTGTACTGGGCGTTTGCTAGGAGGGAGCTACCCTATGCTGATGCAGACATAACCCCAGGCCTCTGGCACCGGCCCCGAGGCATGGGGCATGGGTGGAGTCTCAGAACTGATCTAAGTGTATTTCTGGCTTTTTGCTCAGGGCTGACGAAGCGGAGCCGCTATCCCAGTGATCAGGGCGTGTGGGTCAGAGTCTCAGTCATGGTTGGTAAGGTCCTTCTCTTGCACTAACTGAGCTTTGACCAGGAACGGCCTCCGTCACAGGCACCACTAACGTGTCCGTGTATTGTACTGGGGGTAGCCGTGTTAGTCTGCATCCACAAAAACAACAAGGAGTCTGGTGGCACCGTAAAGACTAAAAGACTAACCTCACATCTTCCCCAAATAAATCCATTAGTCTTTAAGGTGCCACCAGACTCCTTGTTGTTTTTGTATCTGTGTATTGTGCAGGCAGCCAGTAACCCCGCAGTCCAGAACTAGGGTTCTTGCACTGTCCTCTCACCCATCTGGCTCCAGCCCCTGTAAGAGACACGATTCTGGATGGAGATGGACCTCAGGTCTGCTCCAGTTTATCAATTCCTATGTTCATGGCAGGCCTAGGAAAGTTGCTCTTCTAATGCAGCCCAGTGGTCTGTTCATACAGCGCGGCTTGCGTGAGGATCTATTTGCCATTGAACTTAGGCAGAGAAAGGCTTCCTGTGACAAGCATTAGCTTGGACAGACCGGAAGGGGGCCAGATTCTGGCGAGGTACAGCAGTGTAAATCAGGAGTCTTTCCACTGATCTCACTGCTCCCTTGGGTCTCCTTTTAAATATCCCGTTTGGAGCAGCTGAAACTTTGTTGCCCTTTTCACTGCTGTGCCGACATGGCATGAGGATCCCAGAAGCCACCTTCCCAGCTTTGCTGGCCCCACCGGGAGCTAGGGTGACCAGATGTCCTGATTTTATAGGGACAGTCCAGATTTTGGGGCCTTTGTCTTACATAGGTACCTATTACCCCCCACCCCTGTCCCCATTTTTCATACTTGCTGTCTGGTCACCCTACCAGGAGCCCTGGGGCTGGTCAGTGCTCTTAAATCAAGAGAATGAAAGAGCCTTTGTGAGAGAGGACCACTGAGCACATGGCTCATTATCGAGTAGAAAGGCTCAAAGACGATGGCACAGTGGAATCCAGCATGTTTAGAGGCAGAGAACTTTCAAACAAAATCCAGGTCACTCATGCTAAGCAGCGGCACAGGCCTCTCCCCCTTTCTATTCTTATTTGCTGATCGTCTGCTAAGGTCTTTGATAGCTCACTACTATAAACATTTCTTTGACTAGGATTTATCCCTATTGCTGTTGGAGCAACTGTTGGATTAGGTAAGTTGCAAGCTCAGGACAGTGGGTCAATATTGAAAAATACTTGAGATTGTAACTGAGATTTATTTTGCCTTGGGTTTACTTGGCTCATCTGCTCTCCCGAAGCACAGGGGTCTCGCCTGCTGAGGATATGTTGGCCCTTATGATCTGTGCGGAGCAGAACACTGCAGCACTTGGCTGGCTGATGCCTGCCCCAAGCCTCACGAAGCTGCAGGTGCTCACAGGAGAGCAGGTGGAGTGGCTGGAGACAAGTCCTTCGGACTTCTGCTTGCAGCAAGTTTGCCTGAAAATGTACAAGCCCTGTACTGAATTTTGCCACTGCAAAAATGGAGCCCTGGGTGGTGGTTTAGAGCATGAGCAATTGAAGCAGCGAGGGAGTCGGTCTGGGGGTGGCTCCGGGGACCGAAGCTGGAGATGCGGTGCTCTGGGATCCCATTTTGTGATTAACATCGCAGCGCTTTTTGTCATGCAGGCGTTGTCACCGTTGCTGTCCCAGCAGCACTCGGGGCAGCAGGCTTTACTGGAGCAGGCATTGCAGCTGGGACCCTTGCTTCCAAGATGATGTCAGCAGCGGCCGTAGCCAATGGAGGAGGGGTAGCCGCTGGGAGTACTGTGGCAGTGCTGCAATCTGTGGGTAAGTCTTGCAGGCGTTAGGAGCTGAGCTTCATTCGTACGCACCAGTCTCTGATCTTATGACTGGCAAACAATTCTGCAGTGAAAGATGATCTTAGTATTTCCACATTTGCTCTCACTTCTCTTGCACGTAAAGAAGACTGGCTCTCCACTGTCTTGGCAAATGAGCTCTGCTCCTCCTGGCAGGTATGGTCCTCCATACTATACTGTTATCGGTGGTCTCACTAGTGGGGACCTGGGCTCACTGCCTAACTAGCGCTGGCCTTATCCTGTACTCACCTAGGATCCTGTTCACGATCTTCTTATGAAGTGTAAACTCTCCGATGTAGGGCCTCTAGCTGCAAATGCTGTCAGGCAAGAGGTGGAATTCCACATTGCCGTGGGGGATGCTTCCCCAAACTCACAACTCTGGCCGGCCATGAGGCTATTAAGCCAGGGACGCTAGCCATTTCCCAACACTGACCCGGGTGTACGTGCAATTCCAGTCAGCAGCCACGACAGCGCAGAGGAACACAAACAAACAGATGCTTGGAAATCTTTTGGTTTTCTCAGTGCCCAGGAGAAGGGAGTGAGGGGAAGGGGAACAGATTAGACAGTAGCTGCTGTTACTCATATAAATCCACAGAAAGCCCTTAAAGGTTATGGCAAAAGGAAGCCAGACATGAACTCCACTCTATTCTACATTACACATAAATGACCCACACAAGAGGAACGCGGATTCCAATGTGTTCTGTGAAGACAGGTGAGCAAAGCACACAGTCTTTGCGTGTCTTACCAGTGCTGGGTGACGGGAGGCCGATTTAAGAGCGTAATCCATTACATCCATGCCAAAAACTAAGGAGGGTTATTTATTTGTTTTGTTGCGCCCCTGTCAGATTGTGCTGGCAGGAGCTTTGCTGGAAATTGACGCACCAATGGCAGGGGTTAACTGGCCTGCTAGGAGAGCTAATGACCTGGGGTAAAATTTCCTCTGTTTCCTTTCAGGTGCTGCAGGTCTTTCTCTTGCTACAAAAGGGGCGGTGACAGCTGTTGGGGGAGTACTTGGATTCTTCTTTCCAAAGTGAGAGCTACGACTGTTCTTCCCTCTTCCTCCTGCAGGAACAGCCGCTGCAACCTGCCTCTTGCTTCTTCTGCCTTCTCAACAAAGAGCCCTTACAATCTGTTTGGCTGGTGGCTGAAATGTGAGAAAACAATAAAAGCTTTTTGCTGATTTAAATGCATCCGCTCCTTACGTAGCTGACAGCTGTTGATTGTGTGGCAGAGTGGAAGTTAACCACTGAGGTTGTACACGCGCGTCTGTGTCACACACACACACACACACACACACACACACACACACAAGCTGAGTGTTGTCAAAGTGTGACTACAGCCCCGCTCATTTGGAGTCTGCTCCTGCCCAGCATCTTCCCAGAAGAGGGCGCTGCAGGGCATTTGGGGTTCCCGCTCGTGTCCATTCCTGACTCAGGGTGCTGGAGAGCACGATGCTACTTCTCTTTCCGGTCTCATGGGCGTCTTTTCTTTTGTTCAGCGCAGTCCACCTATGTGCAAAGCCCCAGAAGGGGAAAGCTCCAACAAGAACTAGCATCTGCCAATAAGGCCCCTGTGGAGTGGAGATCACAAATGGTCCCCTGCGTCCAGGCCAGTGTGCTGGTGTCTCCAATGGCACACAACCCATTTCGCATCCTGATTGCTAGGGGCACTGGAACAATGTGTATCATGGAGGTGCTGAGAGCCATTGAACCAACTGTAAACCCTGGATATCATGGAAACCACTTCAAGCCGGGAGGTGCAGCAGCACCTCCAGCACCCCTAGTTCCAGCACCTGTGTTGAGCTCTGTTCACCTGCCGAACCACGGGAACAAAGCTTAATCTGATCATCAATGCTGGTCATCTGCATCTTGTGCTTTCACTTGCTGCAGCTGAATCAGAAACCGCTGCCTGACTTAGGACTCCCACCCCCACCCCCTTGCTGAAATGCTGATACTCCCACTCTTTGTGTGTAGCTGGATAAGATCAAACAGTCTGAGAGCTTAATGCTCATGTAAGACAGCTCCCAGTATCTGTGACATGGATTCAAGCCAGTCATGATGCTAAGGAGCTTCTCTGGGGAACCAGAGATCTGATTCAAAGGTAAAAACTAGTTCTACTGTCATATAAAAACATTCTCCACCAGCTGTCTCAGAGAGAGATTAATCTACACTCCCATGGTGACCATTAGCCTCCAACACAGAAGCTGAGTTTGCTCAGCTCATGCAGCTGGCCCTGGCGTGCACAGAAAAATGAATGGTTGCTGCAGTTTTAATTCAAGAGGCCAGTTCAATGGAGAGTGACGGGATGAACCAACCCCACCCTGGGCCAGAAGGGGTTAATGAGAGCCTGGAGGAGCTCAATCAACTCTGCCCTGCTACACCTGCTGTGTGTGTCAAGCCAAGAGGGTGCCATTAAAGGGCTGAACGTGGTGCAGGTGTGGCTGGTTATGAGGGAGAGCAGGTGCTTGGCTCTCACTCAAGGAGGGAAGCTTGGCTGGAGCCAGAGTCTCCATGAAGGTAGCCAGGCCTGCAACAGGGAGCCCAAGGCAGTTGGGAAGGACAGTGGCAGGGAGTGAGTCTGCCTAGGGTTGCTTGCTGGGTCAGAGACTGCCCTTCCAGGGGGAGAGAACTCCCCTCCTGCAGAATCAGCTGGCAGATCTGCAGGCAGTCTGGGGAAGAGGCTTGGCGAGAGTGGACCTGGTGCCCCAAGAGTCTGGGGAAAGGCTGGGAGAGAGGCCCAAGACACAGCAACGTAGGAAGAGATTCCACAGAGACAGCAAGGGGGATGCGTAGTCAGGCCTTGACCGCTGATTCAAGGCTCCCTGGACCAGGACCCAGTGGAGAAGCAGAGCCTGGGTTCCCCTGTCTGCCCACTGAGGAAGATGGAGCAGAGACCCCCCAACAAGGGGTGAGAACCGATGAAGTCCCCTGATGCCGTAAGGACTAGTGGGACTGGAGTCAGACCCTGGGACTGCTTGTCGGACCCTGGGTTTACCATAGAAGGAGTAGGACTATGCATGACCCAGCCAGAGGCCAAGCCACAAGCAGACCCGGACCAGGGCCCCAGTGGCTGTCAGCAAGGGGTGCCGAAGGAGAGCCTGCTGTCCCAGGAGCAGCTCCCAGGGGATGGGCTGGCTGGTGAGTCTCACTTGTACCTGCTGTTTTATACAAACGTGGCTCCCTTCCCCACGTTAGCTCCCTGGGTGAGCTCAGAGTCACATGCACTAGCTGTGGTGGCCATGTCTTTTATATGGCTTTTACTCTGAGCTCTGCATCCCCAGCCAAACTGCCAATGTATGAGCAGGATTCAGGTCCTTCTGATATGTCCTCAGTGGAACTGTATACCAGGCTCCAAGCCTGTGTGCGACTACACAGGTGTTGCTGTGAGTTGAATTTGGCCAGTAAAACCTCTTGCAGGAGACTGCACATGAGGAAAGCCACCAGCTCCACTCTCTGATCTGGGATGGGGGGTTGCAGGGCTGGAAGTTAGATAAAGGCACCTCTTTAACTTGCAGCCTGACCACATTTAGTCTTGGAGTCTCCTAGACTAACTGCCTCGGACCCCAAAAGGCCAGTTTTGCAGAGTAACACCCCACTTGAAATCCCCTTTTTCCTTGTATAAAAGAAAAGCATTTTCCCTGTTGCCTGGGGTGGTTCTGTGGGTAAGTGGCTCCCACTGCTTACTGCTTGGCCACTGCCTGTTCTGTAACTAGTATTCCATGCAGTGACTTTAATGAAAGATGCATTTCAAACAGCAAGCCAGGAGCTCTGCTGGGAGTCCACTCCAGGTTAGCCCCTGGCCTTCCACCCTCTAGCTCTTGCTTAGAGAGAGAACATACAGCCTCCACAGCACTCTGCATATTTGGGCTTTACTTCAGGCAGACTCCTCCTTAGAGAGGGTCTCTGGTAAACACCCTCCCAAAATACAGAGATGTGACCAGTCAGCTGCCCTTCCCCAGGGAACTGATAGGTTTACTGATGCTGCAGAACACTCATCGGTCACCTGTCACCAGTCTACTTCTAAATGTATCAGAGCCTAGTTCTCCAATGCATACACTAAGATACCAGCCTGGGGCCAGAACCAGATCCTCAGCTGGTGTAATTAGAGGTGAATGACAGAACTCTGATCTACACCAGCTGAGGAGTTGGCCCATGCCATTTCATCTCTTTGACCTTTTATGGACAATGGTGCCTGGTCATAGCCTGTGTTTAGCAAAGCAGGAACTACTGTTTTGGTGCAAAACCTTGTTACTTGCATTACTGCATACCAGAGCTCTCTGTGCTAGGCACTGTACAAATGCAACACAGAGGATCCCTGCCCCAAAGAGCAACAAGAGACAACACATGGATACAGACAGACACAAGGAGATAATATTGGGCTGCATGATAAGCAGTGGTCTCAGCACACCAGAGGTTGAACTTAAGGTTTTTTTTTCATAGGCATCACAGAAAAGGAGAGTTTTAAGGGAGGCACTCAAGGCGGACAATGATTTAGCACTGTCTATATTTAGGGGGAGCAACTCCAAACCTGAGGGGGCAGTAGGGGGGAGGAGCACAAAGTGGCTTGTTTGAAAATGTAACAAGTGGCCAATGGAGGCAGAGCTGATCTCCCAGTAGCAAATGACTGATGATGAGTGGGGTGGGGAGAGACTGTCAAGGGATTTGAAAGCAAAGACAAGTAGCTTGTGGGGAGGAGCTGGAGAAAAGGATGTTTTTAAAATGCATCTATGCTAATCGCTGTTACTGAATGGCAGAGCATTGCAATGACGGGGGAACCCCACACTGCCGAGCTGAGGGCGAAGCATTACAGCTTTGAGCACGTGTAGGAGGCTGGTTTGTTGCCAGTGTGAGATTCTCTCTGTCACGGAGTCACCGGGCGATGCTCTGGAACTGCTCCCCACAAAGCCAGTCAGGACTTTGGGGAGCCTCCTCTCCCTTGGAGCAGACTTGTTCAGGGCAAGAAGCTCACACGGCTTCACCTCCTGGGTCTCTCCTTGGAGCATTCAGCATCCTCTGCCCCTCCGTGCGCTTCCCACAGCGAGTCCACCCCAGCGGGGTCCTGGGGAAGCCACCGGGTCCTGCACCCCCACTTTGCAGTCAGACGTGACTCTTAGCCAGCCAGTAACACAGAGGTTTATTCAATGACAGGAACAGGGTCTAAAACAGAGCTTGTAGGTACAGAGAACCGGACCCCTCGGCCGGGTCCATTCTGGGGGTCAGTGAGCCAGACCCCCAGGTCTGCCCTCCACCCTTGACCCCAGCCAGCTCCAGACTCACAACCCCTCCCAGCCCCTCCTCTCTCCTCAGCCCCTTTCCCGGGCCAGGAGGTCACCTGATCCCTTTGTCTCCAACACCTTCAGCTGGCACCTTTGCAGAGGAGGGGCCCAGGCCATTAGTTGCTAGGAGACAGAGTGTCAGGCATTTAGGTGCACTGGCCCTTTGCTCTGCCAGATACTTAAGAACTGCCATGGGGACACTGAGGCACCAACACAGTACTCAGAGAAAACATTAAGAACTTTCCCAGTTCGTCACACTCTCCCACACCCACAATCTAATATTTGCATAAGTCTCAGTTGCATTTGGTGCCCCAAGTATGGAAAGCTGCTGACTCAAACTACTACTCTGATTAACCCCAGGGCCGGGGGTCCAGCAAGGTCATGCCGACTCTCTCTAGAGAGAGCCAGGGTTTCCTTCCGCTGGCAGCACCTCCCTCTGGGTGATTAGAGGTTGGGTGAGAGCAGAGACCCCAGCACCTGTTCAGGCTTTAAGACTAAGAACGGTTTCTCAGGGACACCGCTCGACTGACCCTCATTTTATGGGATGTCGCTTGTTTTTGGTCTCAAATTGCTCCATGCAGATTTGGTGTTTTCTCACTCTTAGCACTGGAAGTGATTTGCGTCTGCCCTGTAGAATCATGAGGCTGCTGGTGGTGGCAGTAGCTCTTTCTGTAAGAGAAGGCGTCCCTGCAGCACTTTGTCCTACATGAATATATTTTCAGGTCTGTCATTCAGTGTCCCATGTTTGCTTACAAACAAGCGAGTTATCCAGCAGCACAACACCTCCCCATCTCTTACTTCACTGTGTGTGTGACCAATTCATTTTTAAAAAGTTTGATGCTGACTTTCCCAGTGTCACGAAGCTCTTCACCCCCAAGTAACTGGAGCTATTTTAAAATGAGGCAAATTGTGGTGTGTGTGTGTGTGTGTGTTGTATATTCAGTTAAAAAACAAAGTTTTACATGATTGCATGAAAATGGAACATCTGTTCCTTACCATAATTTATCCAGAATAAGAGGAGGACAGTATTTAATTGGCGGCCAGATGCCAGGGCTACCCTAATCTGCTCGCTCCAATCCATGAGTTCAGTCCATAGGCCGCTGTTTGTGCCAGAAGATCTGTTCTTCTGATTTGGAAGCAGCAGACATCAGCTACATGTTTAAAAACCACCAAAAAGTCAAATTCAGTCCTTTCCATCTTACAGTACCCAGCAGGTTTCAGCCAGTGATCGCTCCATAAAGCACCTTACTCCCCAGGGACAGACATAGAAGCAATAGAATGAAATTAAGGGAGAGTTAGGCTCAATAGCAATAAAATCTTCTCCATGGAGAGAGTAGCAGCTTAGGAACTAGTCTCTGACTGCTCTTCAAGAATCTCTGCCCCTCAAGCCTCACCCAGTACGCCGGAGAAACCACAGCAGCTCCCCAGCTCTCACTGCTCACCACCACTACACAAGTTACAGGTTGACTGAGTGCAGCCTATTGTATTGTTGGGTGTGTAGAGAGCAAGGGGCCAGATGGATGGCACAGGGCATTTGGCACTGAGGTTATTCCAGGGCATTTGTATTAGGGCAGCATATAGAGGATTCCAAACAGAGATCAGGGCCTCATTGTGCTTGGCCCTGAACTGACATAATGAAAAGGCAGGTCCTGGCCCAAACAGTTTATTTAGAATCCAGCCTGGGTCAGCAGTGACCAGAAGTCATTATCAGCAGTCTCTGAGCAATGCTTTAAGATCAGGTCAGTTCCTGATGCACAGATGTCCACAAGAGTTAGTCTCTGGGACCCTCAGGACAGAGCAGGGAGACTGTCACTTTACCATGTGCTTGGATTAGGGTGGCTGCCGATTTAAAGCTTCACTTTAATTTCATGCAGGATATGGGGGACCTGTTTTGGGGCACTCCCAGCCACTCGTAAACTGGCCCATGGGCACGCTCTATACTGCATTCAAGAGGGCAGCTGAGTGTAGCCCGCTCCTGCAGCAGTGCGGGGAAAGCCTATAGATCATTGCCAGGTCTGTTGCCTTCGTTCATGCCCTACAAACAAGCTGGCACATCAGCTTGTTCCCTTTTCACCCCAACCCCTTATTGTTGGACTCCCTGCCAAGGAGACAGGGCTGAGACAGAAAGGAGTGAAGGGGCCGTGGTTTTGTTCTGCAAACAAGTGGTGGGTGGGTGTAAATATATATAAAAAGGAACCTTCCCACGTTTTCATCGGAAGGTACTTTGCTCACCCACTCATCTGCCCCCCTACCAAATCCTCCCTCCAACCCTGTTTTTTAATTCTTAAAAAGACAAGCCCGTCAACCAGCCTTATGATGTTAACAAAGCAGTATTTGCACACTCTGCTGTCAAGTGACCCTCCAAAATCAAAGCACAACCTCCCAGCCCTTGCAGACCAGCTCTGTTACAGCAGCAAACTGGGATGGGACCAGATTTCAATGCTAAGCTTCTAGGGGAAGCCTGTAAAAGATAACATCCCATTGGTCAATGTGCCGGTCAATGGTAGCACGATACTCTGATGCAGAGAAAAAACAAGTTTACTTCCAGACTCCACAGCCCTGGGGGGCTGAAAGGACCCCAGGCTGCAACCCTCTGCCTCTGTGTGGGATACACCTCATCTTTATTACCCACTTGGTTTTCACCCCAACAGTAGAGAGCACTCGGGGCCCCGTCTGAGCCTTGTTGTACAGTTAAGCATATTCACGTGAGACAAGATGTAAAGAATCTTGAAGCAGGACCATCTTGCCTCATCACGTTCACACCAGCTCAGGCAGCTTCCCCGGGCTGTGCAAGCAGAAGGTCCAGTATGTCACGCTAGCAGTAGGGTCTCTCCAGTGTGTCCGCCGGCTTGACCTTCATATTGGCAAAGGTCACCTTTACCAAGCAGCAAAGCTTTACAGGCTGCAGAATATAAAGTTCTTCCTTTGTTACTGTCCCTAAAAATGGCTGACCTCCCGCTGAAACTTTCTCTGTGCACCGCCAAAGCTCACCCGCTAACATAAGGCACTTGGGGGAGAAGTAAAGGCTACTTAAGCACCATTTAGAAACAAATTCCTTTCAGGTGGGCTTAAGAAAAGGCTCTTTCCCCTTTTCCTACCCAGACTAAGTCAACGTAGGGCTGACATACAAATGAATGTTAACTTGTACAAAGCACTCTCTATGCAACCTCAAGACAATAATTCGGAAGTGGTCTGCATGATTCCGTCAGACACAGCTTTCGGGGTGGAATGGGTGGGGAGATATGGTTGGCTGGACACATGTTAAACATGCAGGGTAAATGGGGAAGAATATTTGGGGCCAGATTCTGCACTGAGTTACATCAGTGTAAATCCTGAATTCCTCAGCATTCATATTGGTGTAAGAGCAGAATCTGACCAGCTCGTTTCCTTTTAAAACTTTCCACAGACACAGATGAGACACTGACAAAGATGTAGGTAATTTTATTATAAACAGTGTTTAATTCAAAGTGTACATGGCGACAGATGACCGACTGGACTGATATGTGAAATGAGAATTTTATCGGAACAATATTAAAAAAAAATACAAATGCAGTAGGTGCTTAATATACACATGTACTTAAACCTGCTACTTTCCCCATAACCTCCCCACCCCACTGCAATTCCTCAAAACAGCCACTACACACATGGAGAGCAAAGACCAGACATACAACTGTTGGTTATTTAAAAAAAAAAAAAAAAAATTTACTGCAATAATATGGACCAGCCCAAGAAGTTGAATGGATTTATCGTTTAATTGCCTAACCGCTTTGTTATAAAGAAAGTAGACTAATGCCTACATCATATTTGTATATACTTAAGGCTCTGATCCTGTAAACACTTGTGCTGGAAGTTGAGCATGTGCATATGAATAATCTCATTCATGTCCAGGGTTTTATTCACAAGTTTAAAGTGAAATCCATGAGTATCTCTGGGATTTGAGCCAAAATCCTGAGGAAAAGAAAAATATCATTGCAAGAGCAATGATAAAAATGTACTACATAGAACGGATTTGCTAAAGTATCTTAAATACATTTTATATTAATGTGAAACTTTTCCCCGGGGCAGAAAAACGTCACTTGCGTTCCCTTTGAAATAGAGTTCAGGGTAGTTCTGCCTCTGAGGTCAGGAATGTGTTTCTGGGCCTTCACACCAAGACTGATGCCCTCCCTAATGTCTAGGTGTAGCAAGCACGGGATTCCTCTTTAAAAAACACAAAAAACTCCAAATTGTTTGTATTTTGAAGCATGTAGAAAAAGAGCCTTATCCAGTGTTAAACACTTATAATACATTAGTGTACAAGGCTTTCTACTGTGAACATTTGTATTCCAGTTACTAATCTTCTACGATAAACTATCTAGACTAAATGCCTTAAGCAACAGTACTGATCGTCGAGCTGCCAGTCCCATAGTTTCACTACTATCTTTTCAAACCACCTGCCATTATTTTTAACAGAAGTCTTAGTTTAACTTTTTCTGTCTCCTTAGGTGAACACCAGTTGTTAATGCTCATGTCTGGCTCCCTTACAATGACACAACAAAGATACCAAAAAAATCATGCAGAGTTTCCATAACTTGTCTTGATAGATTTGGCTTCATAAGAACCCCAGGTTACAGCTTTGGAAGAGGGTCTAAAATATCTGGTCACTCTTTCTTTGGTCTACGTAGAGAGAAATCCTGTGGTTCAGTAGTTTGCCACTAAACAGTATTAGTGCAATATTTAGTGCTAAAACAAGGATGCGTGTATATAAATACTACACATACTTTATCAGGACAGTTATTTGGGGTGGCAAATGTTAACTGCACTGTTATAAATTTATCTATAAACAGAAACGTGACCAGTGGTGTATCATTTCTCAAACCTATTGCGGCACTTAGTCATGTTCAGCAAGTTTAAATTGAACAGTCCTTTGACTTTAAGATGCCTTCTGTGAACCAGGAAGGGTTGCTAGTAGGCTGCAAACATACCATGTAGGTCCCAATCCTGCAACCACTTATAGACATGCTTATGCATACTCGTGTGAGTGCACCCACAGAAGTCAGTGGGACTATTCACGTCTCTCAGGTTAAGTACATGCAAGTTTTTGCAGAATCAGGGCCTTAAAAACATTCCCACTCACCTCTCACCCCCAGTGTATCCAAATACAAAGGAGAAATTGGAATCTAATCAGAAAAACAGGAGAATTTCACTGCACACATTAGAGGGCAGAAACCACATTTTGGATTGATTTTTTTTTTTCCAGCTAAAGTGATGTTAATATCAGAATGTAAGAATGGCCAGACTGGGTCAGAACAAAGGTCCATGCAGCCCAGTATCCTGTCAACTGACAGTGGCCAATGCCAGGTGCCCCAGAGGGAATGAACAGAGCAGGCAATTATCAAGTGATACCTCCCCTGTCATCCATCCCCAGCTTCATGACAGCTGTGTTATCAAGCTGATAAGATAAACTGTAATTGTGGATTTTCAGGGTCAACAGCTAAATTCAGTTGTCCTGTACCAAGGAATCTAGCTGGCCGTTAAGGATTATTACATCATTCATAGCAGCAGACCAATAATGCCAATTGTGCTCACACGCAGCTGTTGCACGTATGTCATCAGTAACTTTATTTTTACAGTTACCATCAAGCAAAGTGATTGATGGCTTATTACAATGGCAGGTGGCCTTGTTCTTTTGTAAATCTGCCCACATAAGTAGTGTAAAGGTCCCCAAAGCCTTCAGGAACAGAAGTTAGTTGTTATAATAGGATGTATATGAAAATTCTTTTGTAAAGCAGGGAAATGGAAAAGGAAAATCAGGACTTGGGCTTAGCTGTATGTAGTTATAGAAGAATAGGGGGAACAAAGTGATTTTTTTCCCCTCAAGTTTTGCTGGTGCGTGCCACAATTTTTGAAGTTTCTCAGTATAATTATGGTAGCAATCGGACATCAAACAGAATCGAGTCCTGCTGCGTTAGGTCCTGTACAATACACATACGAAAACATGGTCCCTGCCCTGAAGAGCTTAAATTTTGGATTTTTTAAAATAAAAACAGGTTACAAGACAAAACTGGGATCCTGCCATTATATGTGTAACAAGGATTTAACCTTTCAGCCAGGTTGAAAAATGTTTAGTCATTTTTCCAGAATACAGATATTGCGGATTAAAAAAAACATCCTTACCCAGCCAGCCCATCTGGCGAGTGAATCACCTGTCTTTTAGGTGCCACACATTTATCTACACCAATCAACATTTTTTTAAAAAGCTGATTTTTATAAGAGATATTTTATTCACTACCTACTCATTTAGGCCTTTTAACGTAATGCTTTGCAGTTGCATAGCACCTTTCATCAGAGGCCTGCAAAGCACTTTACAGAGTTTAGTCTTGTAACACTCATGAGGTAGGAAATTATATCTAATTTACAGATGGGGAAACAGGTACAGAGGGGCAAGTGACTCAAATAAGGCTTTCATCTACATGACAGGAGCGGTTTTTATAATGTAGCCAGGTCTAGGGCTACATAATGAGTCAATTGCAGAGCTGGGAATGGACTGCAGGAGTCCTGTCTCTGTCCTTTTGTCAAACCTAGAGAATTCTGTTAAAGTCACTAGCTGCCCAACAGATCCAGACTGTGCCCTTTGGTGTATTCTGGTTGTTAGCGTTATAAACACATGTAGGAACTACTAAAACGTGAAGCAGTTCCACCCAAGATAGTCTGTTCATTTGTGGATAAGCTATGAGAGCCATCTAATCCATACCCAATCCAGCTGCTGTACACACGTAGTCTAGACACCAAGAATGCAGGCTGGATTTTGGTCAGTGAAATGGACTGTACCTTTATGATGATCTGATTTTCAGTGTTTTAAAACTTGACCACTTTTCAAGAGCTGCCCTTTGCATTGTATTGTTCACCCCCCAGTCAAGAGTGAGGTTGGGAAATTCCAGTTGTTAAACATAAACCTCCAGCAATTAGCACCGAAAAAGCCTTAGCTGAATGTTACCATCTTATCAGTGTTTAAGAACTAGGCATCGGAGAATCCAAGGGGTCTGGATTTTATGAAACTGTTAAAATGTTTAAAACCATTCTAGAATTTTTCAACATATTGGGCCAGATCTAGAGTTGGTATTAAGAAGTGTAGTTCCATTGATTTCAATAGATATGGACTCTTTTATAACTTTTAAAAAAAAATTGTTGGCCAGAACACCATCATAACTCTCTTCCTCAAATCTAAATAGCAAAAAATCTTGTTAGACTGAGCTTGGAATTCTAGACCTATGAATTTGTAAATTAGGGCTACCATAGACTTGTCCCATCTCTCCTCGAAGTGCATGTGCACATCATGTTGTTGATTAGGTTGGATCTTCTTTGAATAAGAAACACTGCATGTGGAATGATGGAACGCATACACCTTAAGCCTATCTAACATTATTCACCTGCTATACAAAAATCACTTGTCTGCATAAACTGACCCCAAAACCAAACATAATAAGGGATTTGCAACGCAGAGCTCGTGGGAATACAGTACAGCAGCTGCAGATTCTCTACTTTTATTTAAATATTCCATTACCCCTTGGCAAGTGCAAAATAACTTCCTTCTAAGGCAAAACAAAGCCCCCCCCCCCACACACACACAAAAAAGTATCGAGAGACTTTGTTGAAAATAACACAGAAGATTTTACACCTGCTCAACCAGACACGGTGGGCTTGGGGGGGAATTGCTGGGTGAAATTCTGTGGGCTGTGTTAAAGCAGGTGGTCAGACTAGATGATCATAATGTTCCCTTTTAAACTCTCATCTTTGAGATTTACAGCTGGAAATCCCAGCTGTAAAAGCAAACTAATCAAAACAGTCATAATACAACCCTATTGTGCACAAAGTGTGTACCCTCTGTTTTCCAGGTCACTTTTCCCTGAGCAAAAAGTATTCATATTTCTGGTACATGCATTGGTAGGGCTAACTCCTGAACAAGCTTTCCTTGGCTTTACTGAGCTACAGATGGTTCTCAAGCTACTAACCATAATAAAATGAGGGATTAAAATTATTATGTAAAATCTTGTCCTGCTCTTTCAATGAATCTATGAGCAGAGACATAAAATGGCAATAGACTGCTTGTCTTTGAGTATGCCTACAGTTAAACAGCCACAATGCTTCAGTGGAGACATAGGTCATCCCTCTCTGAAAGGCAGTAGCTTGGTTGACAGAAGAATTCTTCTGCCAATCTAGCGCTAGCTAGGTCAGTTTAACAATCTCAGGGGTGTGGATTTTTCAGAACCCTGAGAAAGATGGAGCTATGCCAGTGTAAATTCCCACAGTACATCCAATAAGAAACCAGCAGCTGGTCTGCCACTTCTCACCCAGTAATCCATAATCCAGTATGAAATTGCCATGCCTTGACATTGGCTGCACAATTTCTCTTGAGAACTGAGAAAAGCCTGATTCATGTTGCTCTTTGGACACACGATGCAATTTACAACTAGAGAAGGATTCAAATAGGCTTCAACTGTTTGTAAGGATTCGTCCTGGGAATTAAAAAGTTTTGGGACTCCCAAAAAGGATTTACAGTGGGCTGGTCTATGCTGGGAATTTACACTGGCATAACTATGGCTCTCAAAATCCACACCCCTGAGCAATGTAACTATGCCATCTTAACCCCCAAGGTATAAACAGCACTAGGCTAATGGCAGAACTCTTCTGTTGACTCTACCTATGAAGGGAGAACCCCTCCCATGAGGGTAGGTAGTGTCTACACTGCACTGCTGCTGTAGTGGTTGAGGTATAAATATGCCTAGTATATACAGTGAACATAGGTAGATTCCATCAGTTTTCTGCAACTTGTCTGCTAAGTTGGCTGCTCAAAACTAGCTCCTTCTTTCAGGTCTGCAAAGATGTTCCCTTCTACTTGGAACGTACTGTAGAGCAGCAGCTGAGCAGAGCAAATCCAGATTCTGAATCCACTGGATTGATCAAGAACATTAAACAGGGTAACCTATAAGGCTCTATGTATACACAGAGAATGCAACCATCCTTTGGCAAGGCCAGCCAGATGCCAAATGCCTTCATTTTATACATAGAGCATGGAGACGGGGAATGAAAAGAGCACAGTACATAAGGTTTTATACACAGTAGCTGTTTTGTAAGGCAACAGTTCATAACCCTGCTTCTAAAGCCTCCTCAGTACTGCTTGGCCATTATACTACCGTACCCCTTATGAAATAAGAAATTGATACCACTGCTGCCATTTTATTTTAAGCTTGTGAGGAGACATTACCAAACTGGAGACTGTTGCCAGATGAATGCAGATTTTTTTCTTGTTGATTAGTGCCTAATGAAGTCAATGGAATAATTAATACAACATGCATCTTTCCTTTGTGCCTGATTCTGAAGTCAATGGAAGTTGATGGAGATCAGCACATACAGTATGCTCAGAATATTTCAGGATCCATCCCACTAGAAAATGTCAGAATTGTGCAGAGGAAAACCACGCCCCAAAAAGGCATTTTTAAAATCTTTGCAAAATCGAGTCTCAAAATTACTGGCTCTAGCTGTAATTCACCATGCAATATACCCTGTAATATATAACCGGGCAGCCTGGTTTCCGGGCCCTCAAGCTAAACAATCTTAACAGCTTTGCTGGCCTATCTGTGCCCAGAAAAGAAACACTTGAAAATCGAAAGTGTCATTGGATTAGAAGGCCTAAAAATAAGCAAAGAAATCCTATTGGCAGGAAGTAGCACCTTCTGTTTGTCCTGCTTGCACTCGCCCCTGTCATTTCTTTGCCCCGTGCAGACTAAAAAAGTGATTTGTTTTCTCCTTAAATAGAACATTTCAAGTTACGAACAGTATTGCCTGGGCAGCAAACAATACAGATAGAACTATTTATAATAAAAATGAAGTAAGTGTTTTAGGATACCCAGTAACTTTGAAACTGTGTATGCAATTAATGTATATTGAAATCTTCGAGGCAACAGATCTTGCCTCAGTGTTGAGGCCAGTCAAAACGACCACAGATCTGAGAGGCTGAGGCAGCACTGGAATATCAAGGAAATGCATATTGTCTCTTACAAAGAACCATAAAGCAGAAGTTGTTACACTGGAAAAAAATGAACTACTGTCCTGTTAATACGACAAAAAGAACCAAAACTGCAATTAACTGTTTATCATATAAAAAAATTAAATAAAGACAAATACAACATTCACCAACGTCGCTTTCAATCAGTCAGGCTAAAGTAGTATAGATTCGTTTGCTAAGAGGATATATGGGGTAATTATTTTTCATTACAAGAACCTGGAACAAACTGACATTCTGTAGTTCCATAGACAACAAAGAGTGAGGTTCTCCAGAGAGAAAGAAAAATGAGTAAGTCACCCATCATATACAAATATACTATTTTATTCTACGGGAATATTTCTGTAACTTCTATCCAGGGAAAACCAGAAATTTTTGTTTAAAAACAAACCTAACAGGATGTCTTGACTGTTTCCCTTAACTGATAAAATTTCACACAACTCGCTAATAGAAAGGGGAAAAAACAAAAACCTGACAAAGACATGATAGCTGCACTCCTGAGGAATGTCCAAGAATTACAATAATTCATGGATATTTCCTGTGTTGTGAGGTTCTGGGTAGACCTGCATGCAACTGAGACACTACTTGTTGTGTTTTTTAGGGGCAATAGGGTTGTGGGGTTTTTTTCCCCCAACTATACGGTATCTGCTGTTGTCAGTTAAAGGCATAGGCATATTTTTTCTTCCTGAAACACATCAGCTGTCCAAACACAAACTGTGTGTTTGCTATCTAACTACTTTTAATATTACTATAGGGAGAAGGTTAGTATTTATACACTGTAAAATTAATGTAATTGAGATCATTAAGCCTCCAAGTCTCTGGGTAGTTTGCTGGTAGGGTAATAATGGCCAGGATATTTTCCCAACACAGCTTTAGGACAAGATGTGAAATAAACAGACACAGATGGACTTAGATCATACAGAATCAGGGGCAGGTTTACTTTTCACACAGTTTTCTGTATTAAAAAATACATCCGTGAAATCTGTTACAGGCAGGGACAGGACTACTGAGTACACAACGTCAATAGACTACTTTCCAATTTTATTGTTTAAATTACCTTTGTTACTGCTAAAAATAAAGAAAATTTAAAAAACAAATTTAATTCAAGGCTGTTGGTTTTCAACTCCTGAAACTGCAGTGAGAGGGTCAGATATCAAAACCCCTGCTACAGAAGTTGGGCAACTGGCTGCAACTACTGATTAAAAAAAAAAGGACAATTCTCTTTAAAAATAGTCTTGTATTTCCAATGTATTTATGACCTGTCGTCCTTAGAAACGAGCATCGTAAGCTTGAGAAAATGAAGAGACAGATGTTATCTAAACAGTGTCCTGTCCTCTGGATACAGTACGGGAGATTCCCCTTTTAAAAGATACAGTAACAGCCAAGCCATTGAAAAAAAATTTCAATTTCCAACACTATCACTAAATTTCTTTGGATGGGGTGGGGTAAAAAACCACACAAGGTACTTTTCTACCACAGTTCTGTTGTCAGAAGTAATACTGCACACGTTGAAAGGGTGGAAAGAGTATCTTCACTTTGAAATGACAAGGCCCTCCAGACTTGCACTGTATAAAAACCAAGAATTAGGTGGGAACGGGGGGAAAAGGGAAGGAAAGCTGCCTTATGCCCAAACCAAAACAAATCCCTCCAAAACGACTATTTTTGCGCATCACAGCATTTGCTAGATTACATCAACAGACTGCAGAGGCTATTCAGGGGGTTTTCTGCACACAGCCCTAGACCCTTGCTCTCCTATATGTATTCCAGAGTTTTCTGTCCCATAATGTGATTGCTCTGATGCTTGACTTACAGCATCTCCCCCACATCAGAGATCCAACAGAGTCCTCATTATTAGAATGGACTAAGAGCTAGACTCTGGGGTCATGTGACTGTTTGAACGCAGTCCAGGTAGTCATCCACTAGGGTAGTAATCTGGCAGATATAACTGACTTCTCGCTTAATATCTTTCTTAATCTTTGATCCCAGTAAAAAATAAAACAAAACTAAAAAAGTGTGTGTATACATAACGGAAGGTGTCTATTTGTCTAGACCTCACTGCACTGTGTCTCCGTCCACATGGAGATCTCTAGGATCTCCACAGGCTCTTTGGCAGCAATGGCTGCCAGCCATCGGGCTGCAAAGTCATGTGAGCCACAGTCTAGTTCTCTATGCCCATGGTTACTATGGTAGAATTTATACAACAGTTTTGCTTAAAAATATTTCATAATTTTGTTTTAATCCCAAACAAATGAAGGATTTATGCACCACTTGAACAGGTTAATTCATCTTGAGTTTGTTTAGAGGATTTATCACTGCACTGGACACTGGCGTTTCTTGCAGCTTAAAGTAGTTTGCTTCCTTCTGATTCCAGTTTGCACATCCATTGTGGTTCAAAATATGCCTGTGTAGTGACGTTAACTTGGCTTATTTGATACACAACATTTTCTGAAGGCTGGATGTGTTCACAGTTTGGTACTTGCAATGTGTATTGAAAGGAAAAAATATCCCACTTCAGTTAGTCTGACAATTCAATATCAGAGTCCTCTGATCTGACTTTGGCAAGTTCTTCATGTACCTCCCTCACCATAAGAATACGTGTTAACATGATGTCCAAGGTCCCGGGGTCTATTGGCAACGTGGAGTACCACATAGGGCTATTAGGTACACAAGAACGCTCAGGTTGAAGGTAAAACACATCACTTCTCTGCTTCACGCTTTCAGAACTGTTAGTGTAAAGAAAGGAAGACTATGTATCAGAAGGCAGCATTAGCAGTCCTGTTTGCAACACAGTTAAAGAGATGAAAGGAAAGTAGCTGAGATCTACTATCTGACATCACCTTGAGACTCAATAACTATATTTTAAAAAGCAAAATTTGGATCTCCATTCTAGCGCTTCAATGTCTGCCCTTCACAGCAGTGAGCTGCCAATTCGTTTCCAGCTCAAAGGGCATTAGCTATTTACAGAACCAAGCAGAATAGCTGCATCTCCTTATAGAGGTGGTTCTTCAATTGCAGTTTCATCCCACTACATGGCATCACCCTCTTAACACAGTTAACGTTCAATCTCAGAACAAAACTGGTTCTAGTGTTCTAGGCAACATGGGAGCTCCGGCTAAATATATGCAGACTAATGCATTACTGTATTTCCTGGGACGCTTGATAACTTTTAAACATTCTTTGGGATACTGAGGGTACAAGAGCCAGTGAACTACAAAAGCAGAGCCTCGCCTGCCTGTTAGTGATGCAGAATGGTGAACCCATCCACTTGAAAGAATCTGAGAGAGTGCCTGCAGTGTTGCTTAGCAAGAAGTGTAAAGCCCTCCGCTCCCCACTGGGCTTTATAATTGTCACATTAAAATCCAGAAAGTGAAAGAGGCTTTTCACTGCCACTTACACTACTGCAGAGGCTGAACTATGATGTCATATGAGGTGGTGCTGCAAATATGTGACAGCTCAGAATGACACCTTCTGACAGCACGTGAGTGAACACAAGGGGGTGGAGAGGGTTCCTGGACATGGCTGTGCCTGAGCAGGGCTATTTTGCCTTAATTTGGTTGTGTGCATTTCAGATAATGATTTACAGGCTATTAACGGGCACTAATGATGTCACTCTCTGGCATATATGTTCTTTTGAGAGAGAATAATATTGAACTCCATTGCTCAGTGATCTTAAGTGGAGAGGGGGGGAGAGACTGAATAATTTATACGTTCATCCTTGTTCTGCAGCTTCCTTTGTGACTTCTGGAGTAAAGTTAATCTCATCTTTCAGCAAGTAAATGTCAGCATCTCTAGTTGTTACCTCTATTCACACTCTTCCACCCTGCTTTATGAGGAAAGTGCTACTAAGATGTTGCTTATCTTGCACAATGGATTACTGCATTGTAGAGCTTGGCTCTACTTCTCGGAGCAAGGGGCCAGATTACAATCACTCTGCAGGGTCCAGGTCCGTGAGCATGAAGGCAAAGAAGTGGTGGGGGTTTTTGCATCTTCCTCTGCCCCTCTCCTCCACCCATACCAGGGAACTCTTAGCAAAATTAATAAAACCACAGCTGTATTACCATGTAACAGCATTTCCCCATCTCTGGTTGAACCTCGGAGGATCTGCTGGTGCCTGGCTCCATTTGAGCTGTGATGTTGTTGAGGAGTAGGGAGCCTCAGAGCCTGTGCAGAGGCAAAGGGCTGGGTGACCCTGATCCTGAGGGGCTCAACAGGGATTGGGGGACAGATAACTTCCTTGCTTCTTTGCAGGGTAACTATGTGTGTGGGAACCCCCTTCTTGTGGGGCGTCTGAAGCTCCCCTGGGGAAGTTTTCTCCAGAGCTGCCCTACCCCACCACAGGTTTCCTTGCAGGAGGGCACAATCTGGTCCAAGTATAATCCAAAACTAGGCTGTGCCAATCACTCACCATTTTGACAAGTAAAACTCATAGAGTCGGACTGGACATCTCAGAGGGTTATCTGTGTTTTCAGCCATTTCCACTGCTGTTGGAACCTCCTCGTCCTCACTCCGTTTCCTTTTTCCTACAGATAACTTATCTGGATACAGGAAAATGACACATGAGCTCAGTGGAGAACAATCCTCCTCTTTGACAGTAACTTGAAGCTGTTTGGTTTAAGTTCTGCACCCTGATGGGGCTTTGCGCAGCACATAAATGATGTGCTGTTTGAGAGGATCACTTTTCATGCAAACTGGCACTGCCAAGTCAAACACTGGAAACAACTCTATCAAATGAATGCCATCATTTGTGTTGCTGATAGTTAAAAAGGAGCCCAACGTAACAGAAAGGATCTGTTTCTATGCAGACTGAAATGCTGGATCAGGAAAATGTTAATTGCTTAAACAATTTAGTTTCACCTTGTTAATGCTGGTTTACAGTGACTGATAAGACCCTCACCCTCATCCACAGCTCAAATGCTAGAACACCATAGTACCAATGCATGGTCATCCTTGGTGTGTCTGTTCCACATCCTTTCCAAGGCACATCCACTTACTTGCCACTATGCTTTTCTCCACCCATCTCCTTCTGCTGCACCTTCAGAGCATACACCCCCACTGCTTTTGATAGTAGTTGTATAAAAATGAAATCAAGATCTACCACACAGTGTATCTTGCTTATGCAAATGACCTTTGCCAAGACACAGAATGAATTTTGGATAAGTTCCAAAACTAAGGCTATGTCTGTACGTAGGGCAGTGCAGCTGTACCAATATAGCTGTGCCGCTGTGGTGAAGATGCCGATGGGAGCAGCTGTCCCACCGACATAAGCATTTGTGTGCATTGTGCTATGTTGGTGCAACTTACGTTGCTCAGGGGAGTGGAATATTCACACCCCTGAGTGACATGAGTTTTGCCAGCATAGGCTATGTCTACACTAAGTCATAGTGGCCCAATTCTGCATGGACTTGTAACACTATTGGAACCAATGGAGCTACACATGGTGTACGTCAATGTAGAAATTGACCCAGTATCCTCCAGAGCCCATAGAACAATCAGACCAGACATATTACAAAGTACCTCCCCAGTGAAAGATTGTATGAATAATAAAATGGCATAAATGCTTGTCAGGTGGTTTCTGCTATTGAGAGACTTTATCATCACTCACTTAGAAAATCAGTAGTGCATGTTATCAATCTTATCAAGGACTTCAACTCTAGGAGGGAAGAGTAGAAGTGTTACTCCCCTCCTGGAGAAGTTAAGACGACCTAGCACACAAACAATAGCATCTACCTTAATAGAGAGAATTCACAGCTTATCAAATTAACTAAAGTAGACAGTAGCTTGGTGATCCTGCTTGCTGTCCTTACAAAGAACACTGTCTGATCAGTGGCAGTCAGCACACTTCCACGGAGTTTTCAATTCACAAACAAACGTCACTACCACCAACTCCTCTCCCAGGGCTCATTGCCACCCCTCACAGAATCAGATTGCGCTTTAACATTTCCCAGCTTACCAATAAGCTGCTCAACCACTACCGCAGCAAAGGAAAGCTGCATTCTCTCTCTACATCTGGGGCCTGCAAAAGGAATTTCCACTCCCTCCTCCTGAATTTCATGTGTGTCAACAGCTCTGGCTGGCTTGGCTTTATCTGAACTGTTGTCTTGTGGCTGGTCTGTCTTAGGGCCTGCTCCAGTGTGACAGAGTGTGCAGACTACAAAGCAGATCCTAACTAAGCCGAGTGCCCCAGACTTCAATGAGCATCTTAAGGAGCCTGGTCCTTCAAGCGATCAGCTCTTCAGGAAGGGAATGATTCTTATTCTAGGTTTGAATTGCTGGATGTGCTTAGGCTGCTCTAAAAATGATTAGTGTGAATCTTTCAAATATTTTGGGCATCCCATCCACAAGTTTCTATCAGCTGTTGGGGCTCATACAGAATTTTGGTTTTAAACCCAGCTAGAAGTCAAAAAGAAAGAGAGGAGGGAAGTTAAAGTATCAGCAGAACCCAAATATTACTAAATGTGCAAAACGCACAACATTGTTTCCTCATTTTAAAATAAAGCATTGGCAATGCTCCTGGGACTATGTAAATCCAAATTAAAACCACCTTAAGTAATTAGAAAGCAGCAACACACCTGATTCTACCTCTTGTTTTTGAAAAGGTGGGAAAAAACGCAGGTATGTCATCTTGGTGTTGTATTTCAGAGTCCGGGTGCGTCTCATAACGTGGGCAAAGGACAGCTTCAGATGCTCACTGACATTCTTTAGTTGGAAGTATTTGGTATTGAAGAACAGAAGTGTGTTCAACAAGACTATAGGGGAATATGCACCGAGTTGTTTACATTCCCATAAATGTTCCTCTTCAATTCTCGAGAACATGTAACCTAAGGATAATGAGTAAAGGAAAAGGAAAAATCAGCTTTTTATTAAACAGTCGTCTCGTAAGGGCAACTCTCTGCCCTCAGGTATGAGTAAGCAGCTTCAGCAGTGACTTGAGCGCACAGTGTGATCCCTGAGGATTTTTCATAGGTTTAAGGAAAGCAATAAACCCCGGTTGGATTAGGGGCGGGGGTTACATTAAAAAGGCAGGTCCTGCCAGACAAATTATAATATAAATGAAATCCTTCTACAGAACCTGATGCGTCAATGAACTGTACATCAGGTCAATCTCAGATCTGCAGTAAGTAGATTTAACTCGACTGAAATCAACAGAACTGCATATGCTTACACAAGGGATAAATATGACCCATCAAGCATGAGAAAGACCAAGCTATTGATCAGTGAGACTTTTCAAGCAGCCATTATTTATCTCAGTAAGACCTCAGCACAGTTTCACTTTGCATAGCTCAATCAAGTGCTCAGACATTACACTTCTTGGGTTAGAGCACGGATAATTATGTGATACCTCCACATGGAGAAACTGCTGTGACATAGTGAACCTGAAAGCAGGTAAAGAAAAGGAATTATGGAGATAAATCACAGATGTGTTAGGCAACAAGAGGCCTTGGTGGATGTAGCACCGTGTAAATTCATGGGTTTTTTTTTGTTTGTTTTTTATTCAAGGAAATACACAGAGAGATGGTCACGGACCCAGGTATGCAGTCACCACAATCCCTAAAGATTCTTTGGTATCCTGAAACCAATCTCCTCTATCCAAATTACAGTAAAAGTTTAAAAAAAAAAAAAGAAGTGTTCAGCTGTTTCAGTTGTATTTATAAAATGACTACCTCTGTCTCGTTCAGTGCCCTTCCCAAGTATACCAAACAACCAACTCTGCAGGAAACAGAGGGAGGATTTATAACAATATTTTGAAAGCCTCCAGTGAAAGATGCTAGATGGAGAGCACTTCAAACATTAATTCATGAAGCTTCATGACAGATGGCTAAGGGAAGCATTATATCCATTTTACAGAGGCATAACTTGAGGCAGAGAGATGGTTAAGTGTGTCTTGCTAAAGGTCCCATAGTCGGTAAGTGGCAGAGTTGAATACGGAATCCAGGATTCCCGATTCTCACAAATGACTACATGTTGTGGAGAGGGGAAGAAGGATAACACCTCACAGAACAGATCATGCTCCTAATCATGGTAGACTTAATGGAGTAGTTCAATGCTGCTGTTCTTTGGCCACAGCACTCTTCAGATGACATGTACTGTAAGGAGCACCCTTGAGAACTATTCTTTTATAAAGATGAGTTTCACATAAAAACAACACAATATGAAAAATAATTGTCCTACCATTTGGAAGTATTGTAGGTTCCCAGATTTTCAATAGTTTTGTAAGTTCAATCATAAACCTGGAATAGGGCTCGGTAAATATGTTATCTATTCTACCATTCTCAAACAGGTACTACAAGAGAAAAGAAAGGAAGAGATACAATTCATAGTTACATAGAAGAGTGCTGACAGGTTACAGGGTGTCAGATTTATTTTGGTTCTCTCCTATGGCATTTCTCTTTGCCTTCCTTCTACAATTATGCTCAAAATGAATGTGCATTTTGAAATGTGTTATGCTCCAAAGCATTTTACTGGCATCCCAGGTCTGATAAACACAGGGGCAGTGGCCTCTCTTATTAAATGGGAGATGCAGGCCAGAATTATTATTAATGCACAGATCTAGAGCAGTGTTCTGAAAATTCACTATCCTCGAACACAACAAAATACATCCCCAAATATAGCTCTGTCTATAGATGCCGGCGTAATCATTTTAGCTACCAATTACTACAGACACTACATTAAAAAACCTCTGATTTACACACTTGGCAATACAGTAGTTCAATGAGTTACCTGCTGAATTCCAAGGCACAAGTATAAGATGCTGTCAGGATCATATTTTTCACCGTTTGGTCTCCGCACCTCTTGGATAAACTGGCACAAGCCAAAACTCAGCTCAGCAAAAGTGCATGAGAGAATATCCTCCTTGAGTTTCACAGGCCGAGCTGTGGGGAATAGAAGCACAGGAGACATAAGACTCCATTCTGCAGGTCAGTCCTCCTGTACTTCCTGGTCCCGTACATCACATGAGCAGAGTTGTTACAACATCCATCTCTGACACACAACTCGTCTCACGCCTAAAATAACAGTTCATCACTTTCCTGTTTGTTAGTTAACAATTATGAAGCAGTTATTGTTTTCTGAATATTTAGTAACAAGCTTAACTGCCACCATATGTAACCAATATACATTTTAACTGAGCAATAACGAAGTGAGTACTTAAAACTAAAAGACTGTACAGTAGTGTGATCACCAAACCCAAGGAATAGTGACTTATACTTTAGGCTGGCAGTGTAGGTTTCATAAATCAATTTCATTTCTATAGCTGGATTCAGGGGAATCTTGAGTCTGAGAATGATCATGAGCATTTCCTAGTAGCTCTGGAAATGAGTTGGGTGCAGTATGTTTGACTCATTTACTTAAAGAGAGGAAGGAATTAAAAGTTTAAAGGACCAGGATATGGAGAGTGGGAAGAAGAGCAAACATAAGAGTTGGTTCCAGAATAAATGGTCAGAGAACTCTGAGTGAATGCACTGGGTTTGCTCCCTCCATCCCATAGGCAAGTTGCTTCTGCAGACTAGACAGAAAGTCTTTGTGGGGTAAGTTTGGGTATAGAGGCGGCTCCTGGGAGTATGCAGGAAGATGAGTGAAGTTCCCTCACCCACAAAATATAGGATAGACAAAAAAACTTAATGGATTGCATTTCTGTGGGGACCTACAACCAGCTGTTCTCATATAACAAAAAAATTCCAAAAGGAGCACAGGGGAAGCATTCTCTTCCTAATCAGAAGATTTTTTCCTCTTTCTTATATAAACCCCTCACATTCTGTTTCAGAAAAATTTTAAAATGTTTATTTCCCCAAAAGTATTTTAAAATCTATGAGTTTCTTCTATTCCCTGCAACCAAACTGCTCCACAACTCCCAACTATTATTTCTAAATTAAGGGCCAAATTTTCAGCTGGCCTCTGAAAACATGCCCATAAAACTCTTGGTGTATTCCTAGGTCAGACTAGGGAAGAGGGAAAGGGAAGCAGTAACATTTGACTCAGATTCTGCCAGAATTACTGGATGCTTCTGCTAAAAATTATCACCAGTGAAAACATTAACAAGGTTGACATTTCAGCCACCATTATTAGGTTCCAGAGCCAACATACCAACGGTATGAAAGAAATGGTTCATGTTTTTCTGAGTTAGTTTCAGGCTGGCTGTAGCATGGCATTGGGACACATCTAGAAGATTTTCTATGCAACTGTAAGGGCAAGAAATGAAGGGTCCGATTCTCTACTTCATCACTATAAAACCAGTGAAGAGTTACAAAATTGGCATATGAATGCTTAAATTCTGGAGAAACAGATGGGGACAACACAAAGGTCAGTACAGGGTCCTACCCCCTATGTTAGCTCAGTCAGAACCCTGCACCTTTTATAAACACACTTGTGCTTCAAATTAAGTACAAATGTGCATAAAATGAACACTTATAGGGACATGAATGATTGTAATATTTATACTGTTCAGCTTCCAAATTTCAGTCTGAGTCCTGCTTCAACAGGTGACAGATTAAAAGCAACAGACAGACAAGATGCTTTAAAAAAAAAAAAATCAATAGCCATGAAACTTGAGACCAGTTTCCTAAAATCCTTACTCCACTCACAGGGACATGGGCCTCAATACGAATGGCATGCCTCAAACTCCATCTTGAAAGCTACATCACAACAGGTGCCCTCCAAGTAGCAGGTTTTGCTTCAATAGAAACAAGTTTACCTCCAAATTTTAGTTCCCCTTGGTCTTCCTGTGCATTCTTCCATTGGACCCAATTCCTCCAGGCATTTACCCCATACATGTACTTCAGAGTCATCCCGGAAACAGAGCAGCCTGGATAGGAACCCTGCATAAGATTCCGAGGCTCCACAGAAACTATGGACTTCTTCCTCCCCTGCAGGAAATCCAAAAAGCTCATATAATACAGTGTCCAATTATGGCCTCCTTTTAACCTGATCTCACAGGAAAAGTGCATTATACTTTGAACAGCTAGTAAATGCTCGCATTCCTGACGCTCCTGATAAAACACAGTGTCAGAGGACTTCACAAAGAGTGGAGAAATATTAACCTCATTTTAAAGAAGGGACATCTAAGACACAGGGAGGTTCTGCACACACAGCAAGTCAATGACAGAGACAAAACAAAAAACCCAGGTCTCCTTGCATCTAGTCCCCTGCCCTAATCACTGGACAATAATGCCACAGCCCATGATTAAAATACATGAACAAGTAAAACTTGATAGTTTTCTGTGCACTATTATACACCTAAAAATACAGGATCCAAAAGAGTTGCTTTTAAATGCTACCCCATAAAAAGAACACTGATTCCCCTAGCAAAAAATGCCTAATTTTATAGAATAAACATAAAATGTAGATAAAATATTTCCAATCCTGATTTTTGTTTCCTTATTCTGATGATTGTTCAAACTCAAGAGAAGTAAATATGTACGTAAGATTAGCACCTTAGATGCATGGAGTTTTTAATATGATGGAAGGATGCTTTCCTTACCCGTCTTTTCGGCTGTGGGAAGCCATCTCTATGTCTCCGCCTTGCTCGCGAACGTGAGTGGAGACCCAGTCCTTTATTGAGCGGGTCAAATGAGTCTAAAGTTAAAACAACATCAGCACAAGTTAAATTAATTATATGATTTAACAGGGCCAACGAGAAATGAGAGTTTGAGTCATTATTAAGTATCTTAAGATTAGAGATGCCACATCTGGATATTCCTGTTGCATTACCACTGGATAATTAAGCAGTGGTATTAAGTTGCAAAAGCAGCTCTGTCGATGTCAGCTAGACGGAAGCCTCTCATGTAAGGGACATGGAATTCTCAGGGTAGGGGGAAAAGCCCCAACACACTGATGTGCTTCTGTACATAAGAAACCGATATCCTTTGTACTTATGAAAGACTCCCACCAGGACAGAGAGGTGACAAATTCATAAGCAGTCAAGGAAGAGTAACCACTATTCTCTATCAAATCATCTAAACTATGTTTTTGAAAGTGTAAGAAAACATGTGCTCTATCTTATAGGGATCAAGTATCTCTGTTAGAGAAGAAGATGTATTTCAGCTTTAACATGCATTTGTACTGAGTACAAACATAAGCCCTTTGTGGGCAAATTAACTTCTTGCAATAAAGATACTGGAAGGATAGTTCCTAGCAAATCATGTATATATTTTTTAATACGTGACAATGCGTTTTTCTACGTTACACAAACCTGAGGGAAAGTCTGCCTCCAGGTCCTGCTCCACGTCCCCTTTGGAGAACTGCCTCAGCTCGGGGTCTGGATCCTGCATGGCATTTGATCGTAAGGCATAGTGATTTAGCTCATCCTCCCAGCTGTGTGGAGTTGACACTGCTTCTGATTCTAGATCTCCACTGTAAGTGCTGCCTTGATCTGTAATGAAGAGGACCCATATACAAAATGCACCAAAAGGAAAAAGAGAAGTACAGTAGGACCAAAGTCCTCTCTACAAATGAAATACCAACCTTTCTCAAATATCTTAGGGTCCAGGAACAGCTCATGCTCAGATGTTTGGGATCCTTAAGAAAAAAACCATAACAACTAGAATTTGTACGGACATGAAGTATTTCACTTATTTAAAACAGCAGCTGAAATGCAGAATTTCTTAGCTCATACAATTGATCCAAAAGGTCAAGAGACTAACCAGTCAATCTTGGGCTAAGAATAGTGGACTGTGTTTAAAGGATTCAAGAAGGCATCCTGTCTTTAAGAGACAGGTAACCAAAATCCCTTATGGAGTAAGACCATTTTCACTGCATTTGCCCTTGTGAAAATAAAACAGCAGCTTGCTGATGGGGCAAAAGGAAGGCTTATCACTGCATGATGCAGGGGTATCTGGTCCAATGCAGGCAAAGTTGACATTTACCTATCTTCCCCAGGAATGCTTCCATTAGTATCCTTTTTCAAATGATCACATACCTCCATGAGAGTGTGTTTTTTCCTTCTCTTCATCTTCTGCAATCATTTCTGCCATTTGAAGGAGATCAGCCTCAAATGGATTTGTGGGAATCTTCTCCTTGATGTCCTGAATAGTCTCTATGATCTTATCGGCATTGTCCAGAGTAGTTGGGATAAGCATGGGAACTGGTACCTAAACACACACAGGGAAGTTTAGATTTCTGAGCAGTGACTTGTTTTGTCACACATGAAGTAGTTTTTTGCATACCAAATACATTAAAGAGGATCCAGCTATTTTTCTTCCCCTGGCACTTAGACTAAAGGGGCAACACAGACTATCCACAGACTGGACAACTTGCAGTATCTCTGCAATAACCTGAACGATTCCTTTTACCACCAGCCCTTTCCCCTGCTGCCCAGCTTTATGACCCTGCATAATGACCAAAATCAATCAAGCAGAAGAGGACTGGATGGGATTCCCTCCAAATCCCAAACGGAACCAGAGGTTTGAGTGCCAGAAGAACTCAATGTCTGAACATATTGCCTTTGTGGCACTTCCAGCCTCTGAAAACTCTGGGATCTACAGACCAGGATCTGAATCTGCTCCCGAGATTGTCACATTGGATTAGCCTACGCTAACTCTTTTCCTAAAAGGATGTTTACAGTACTTTCATTGTTAGAGGTTCTGAAAGCTCCCTGGGAGAATAGTAGAAATGCTACATAACCAGGTATTTGGTTTTAGATAAGAGAGACTCAGACTGAAGATTTTAGGAAATCTCTCTAATTCAAATCTTTTGATGATAAAGTTGGAACCTCTGGGTTACAATTTAGGGCACAGCAGCAGAGGAGCTTTTTGAGGATGAGTATTAAATTTTAAGTGACCTCTAAGACAATGTGACATGACTGCAGCTCTTGCAACCACCTTTTCCCTCGAATACTGCCTACTGGGACGTGTTTAGACAGAGTAAGAACAAATATAACTCTCACTGTTTTCTGTTCTAGTGAGATCAATCTTTAAACTGCAGGCCACAGAACATAACCATGAGTTGTCAGATGAGCTGAAGGGTAACTTACAGGTACTGGGACTCCAAGTGGAACTGGCGTATACTGGGTGAAGAGGTGAAGGGGCACTGGCACAAACACTGGTACAGGAACAGGCACCACAAGGATTTGGGGTCGAGCTTCATCTTCCTCTGTCATATTAAAAAAAAAAAAAAAAAAAAAAGTGGTTTGGTGCCCAGAGGCAAGGGAGCATCTGACAACTCAGTAATATCTCGGAATGGTCCATGAAGAATTATTATTAGTAATTCCATCAACAGTGACTTCTGCTCGTATCTTCCCATGCACAACCTTGTGCATTCATCCCAGTGACGGACACGTCTACATAGCTGGGCGCACACTTCCTGCCCCGAGCTTTTAACAGAGGATTACAAACCAGGTGATAAGACAGATTTACCTGAAACAGGACAGGATTCCTGTCACGGCAGATAAATGTATGTATCATAGAAAGTCAAGGGCTGTGACTTGGACCACTCTTCACTGGACTAGTTCCCACCCCCTTTGTATGGCAAGGGCTAAATCCTGGTCACAAAGGGTCTAATGGGAGTTTTACAATTGATTTCACTTGAATTGGAATGTAGCCTTAAAATGTTTAGGCTATTTATTCAAAGAGGATGCCAAACTTGTTCCTGTGTCTGCATCAATAAAAGCCAGCATTTTATTTAAAAATTGCATCTACACATGTCAAATGGATTATTCCATATCTAACTATTTAATCTGCGCACACTGGATTTAAGTTTGACATTCTTCTCTTTTTATGGACTTACTCTAGAAAATCCCCTGCATCTTCCCTGGAAGTGACATTTAACTTTAGTGCTGTTATTAGAAACTGTTAGCTATACAATTCAGATGCAAACAATATTGTGACCATATACATGAACAATGAGGGAGAAAGAGGTATTTCACACACTGTTCTGTATATCAGAAGCAGCATGACTGCAATGAATACTAGACTGTGTGATCTTGTGTCTTGCACTCAAATTAGGGAGCCAAAAACTCCTTAATTCTAATCCTAGAACAACACAAGCTCCCTCTGTAGCTTTGAGCATGTCACTTGACCTCCCTGCTTCACTTTCCATATCCATAACGATGATAGCACCCTTGTCAAAGTTTGAGCTGATTCCAAGATGCATTCCACATGCAGTTTTCATGGACTTCAAGAAATACAGACAGAGATTGTCTTATATAGTTATAACACAGAATGATGCTTAAAAGCACTATGCAATCAAGCAAAACCCTTTTATTTTAATATTAAAAATCCTTGTCACACACTATCTTACTCATTCACCTGCAATACAAGCCTTTCTTTTTTCTTTTTTTTTTTAAAAGGAGGGCAATCTGACACATACCTGTCTGGCATTCCTTATTCTGGGTATGAGGTTTGCAAGATGTGGCCTTGGTCTGGGTGATCGGCTTGCACAATAATGCTTTGTTTTTTAAAAGCCTTGGAGGTTGTGATGGTGGTAGTTTCAGGGCATCTGTCTGAGTACTAGCCTGGTTTTAAATACAGAAAAGAAAATATGGTAAGTTCAGTACATTTGGCTATGGTATTTTGTTACAATATGAGATACAAGCCTCCTGCAATATAATACAGATGTAATTTAAAAAATGGAGAATTTGGTATGCAACATGTTTGCTCCTCCTGTGTCTTCACATCTCTCTCTTACTTTTCTTATTTCCAGCAAAGCAAGGGGTGTTTTTGTTTATTACTGTCCACACTGCTGAGAAGAAACCTGGAAGAGTGTCTGGTTTTAGATAACAAATAATGGTGACTACATTCTGATTTTGAAACCTTAACAGTTTAACAAATATCTAAGACTCAGAAAGAACATAGCTTAGTTTTCAGATGCCAAGTGGGGAATGCAATTAGAAATATCTCATCAACTAGGCAAACTGCTGTGAAGTCATTAAAAAAGGGAAAAAAATATAAAAGTAGAACACATCAAGCCTGTCAATTTTAGGATCACTTTTTTAACTGTAAGCAGACTGATTACTTTTGCTTCTAGTTTCCTGCACACTGTGCTGAATCTCTCTCTCTCTCTCTCGTCATCTATTCCAATAGCATGATCTGATTACAGTAGAGACTCCACTGGAGGGGGAACATATATTTGCATTAATTGGCATATTGTAGTTTAGAACATCAAATCAGCAGTTTACCAGTGTACACCAGAAGAAAGACTTCTGTGTGCAGTAAAAATTCTAGCTCTCTATGAAGATATTAGCAAGCTGGATGTATTTTGAATCTCAGTCACGGTCAGAAAAAAAATCAGTTCAAATAACCGCTGTAACACTACATATAGAACAAGAGATATTTGATATTTGGATAATATCTCTAACAAATCAGTGTGTCTGAGCAAAGCAGGGGGAGACAAAAGGGGAGCAGGAGGAAATTTAAAGGTTCTTTTGCAAAAACTTACATCTCCAATGATCTTTGCTGTCACAGTAGGAACTGCACCTGTTAATTAGAACAACATAAACTTAATTTCTATATTGACTAACAGCAAGGCCTGCATCCTACAGAGGTCAAGTATTAATCTTCATTGGGACCAATTCTCTGTTGAATTTAATTAACATAAGAATATAAGAACGGCAGTACTGGATCAGACCAAAGGTCCATCTAGCCCAGTATCCTGTCTACCGACAGTGGCCAATACCAGGTGCCCCAGAGGGAGTGAACCTAACAGGCAATGATCAAGTGATCTGTCTCCTGCCATCCATCTCCACCCTCTGACAAATAGAGTCTAGGGACACCATTCCTTACCCATCCTGGCTAATAGCCATTAATGGACTTAGCCACCATGAATTTATCCAGTTCTCTTTTAAACTAATGTAGTTATTTACACCTGTGCAGAGTGAATATAACACCCTTGTCATTCTAATTTGGTAGCATTTTACATTCACTCTGCAGTGGTGTAAATGAAGACACAAAGTGCAGGGCAATGAAGAACTGGGCTGTTATCTTCAGTGGGAGCAGGACCTAATGTTGCCTATCAGACCTATGAGCAACCAAAATACAAGCTCAAGAAAAAAAGATGTAAAGACTTTGAAATTGTGTATTGAGGAATTCTACCTTGTAAGACGTTGTTGGAGTTAACCGTGGGCTGGGCAGCAGGGGCACTTGCTAGGGATACCACGTTTGCTATAACTGGAGTTGAATCCTTCCTTAGAGAAGGAGGGCCTGATGAAGAAGTTGGAGTCATGGAAAGGTTTGCTGTTTAGAATGAGCAGAAGAAATCTAGAGTAAGCATTAATATTACTGATAACAGGGCGTATTCATAGCTAACATATTATGCAAGATCCACCCTCCACTCCAATAAATACACTCTTATAGTTAAAAACTTGTGTAAGCATCAACTGCAGGTTTTTAATTTAGATTTAAAAAATCTGTTTATTTAATTTCCATATGCAAACCATGCTACGCAGTTAGTGGGACATCTCAAACGTTGATCACAGCATGAAAGGGCCTATTTGTATTATGTTTTATTACATAAGTGCCGTGGGGCCAACTGAGAACAGGACCTCACTGTGCTAGGCACTGAACAAACAGTAGTATAAGAGACAGTCCATGCCCCAAAATCCTTATGAGCTAAATAACTCAGGTGAATTGTAACACTGCCCTATGAGACTCTTCACTGTCAAAGGCTGGTTTAAGTCTTTGACATTCATAATCTCCATGTTTACCATATTTCACCAAAGATACTGTTCCCAGCAGTCTCTGGTACTACCCCAGGCACATAAGGCCAGATTGTCAGAAGTGTTGCCCACCTGTAGCACATCTGTTTCAGATGAAGTTGCAGGTAACCTGAACTTCTGAAAATCAGGGCCCTGGTACCTATCACTATTCTTTCTACTTAACGCACACTAACTGGCGAACTTTACACTAGACCAGGAGTGTCAAATGTTTTAGTAACATTTAGTATAAATAAATTACTGAGTTACATATTACCCTCAATCCACAGCAAAAGTCCCACTGCTATCAGTAGGAGATTTGCACAAGGATCAAGGGTAGAATATGGCCTGGAAGCATACAATCCACTAGTATTTATTATCTGGTGAGTAACTTACAGTGCTGCAGTCGCTATCATTCACTGGCAGACTATGCCCCTCTTTAGCACCACTACTATTTCTTCCCTTTGTTTCTCTTCCTGTCTTCCTCCCCTCTAGCACTTCATTCCCTACAGCAACTCACAGTTTCTATTCCTTGGGGATGAACTGTCATCCTCCTTCCCATTCCATCTGCTCAAATAATCAGTGAGGAATAGCTACAGCTTACATCAAGCTTAACATTAATATTTTAAGAGTCAACATCTAACCAAACTGGAGCTCAGTCATTGTTTCAAAATGTCTTCACATTTGGGAAGACAACCCAGCACTGGTTAAATTGAGTTCACATTTGAAAGTTTGTCTTCACAATCATAAAGTTTACAAATGTGTATTTTTTAAATGAATACTTAGATTCTGCCAAATATGATGCTGCCATGTAGGCTGCTTGAAGAAAATCAGGTGCCTGAAATCTCTGCAACAGATATTACACTAATCAAACGTGCTTTTGCAAACAGTGACACTCAAAAGTAATTTTTAATTTGTCTCGTTTTCTCTACATTGAGCGTTTGTATCTACTTAACACATAGAGAAATCTTGTTTCTCCGCTACAGAGATTAAAGTAACAAGAGGCAGAAGAGCCCTAGATCAGTGTTTCTCAACCTGGGTGGGGAGGGATCACAAGTGCAAGGCTGGCATTAGGGGGTGGGAAGTAGGGCAACTGCCCGGCACCTTAGCTTCACAGGCTCCCCTGCGGTGTAAGTTATATGCTTCAGCCCCGGGCAACAGGGCTCGGGCTTTGGCTTAGTAGGGGGGGGGGGTCACAATTTTTTGTGTTTTTTTTCTTTTTTTTAAAAAAGACCAAAGGGGGTTGCCAGCACAAAAAGGTTAAGAAACACGGCCCTGTATCATAGAATTGTAGGTTTAGAAGGGACTGCTAGGGTCATCTAGTCTAACCCCCTGCCAAGATGTGGGATATACCTGAGTCCATCCAATGGCTATTCTCTCAGTAGGGGATGTGTGTGTACATCACATGATTTATTGAAAAGCTCCACTGAACTGAGTTTTCCCCGAAATGGTCATACTGCATTATCCAAAGCAATTGTTCTGTTCTTATGTTCTAATTCACATCCTATTTTACCTGTGTTGTTCTGAGGTGGGGGTTCAGACACAGTTTGCTGATTACAGAACATCAAAATACAAAGCAGGTTGCAAAAATGTTTGATCTCCCCTTGCCATTTCATAGACTCACTGAGTTTACCTTGTCTTTTACAACCATCACACTTTGCCATCTAAAAAAAAACCAGCACAGGGAAAAAATTAAAAAACACTCAAATACCAGAATAACAATGAATGCATATAAGTGACCCCCTTCCCACCTACCTCCAAAAAAAGCTTTCCGCTTATATGCTGGTACTTTTATAATAGCTGCAACATTTATTGGCACTGCCACAAAACAGCCTAAAGAATGAGAGCATTAGATTGTGTTCTCCTGTAAGGTTCCTTTACATGTAGAACTGGTGTTCACAACAACTTGTAGGGGGTCGGAAGGACATTCAAAGGCACAAAGGGAACCTGGGCATCCAACTCCCCTTTCTGCCTTTGGCTATCTCCCCAAAACCTAGGAGCAGCACCAAAGCCAATAAACAGGATTTTACAATTATAGAGGCACAGCGTGGTGAGCTGTGTGTGCCCCAGAGTGAGACAGGGAACAAGCAGGGCTGAAGACCCAAGTAACCTGACTAATTCTGACAGCAAATGCAAAACACCAAAGAGTGAAGACTTCTTTTTCATTCAGCTCCCACAGATATGCAAGATCTTTAAAGGAAGCAGAGGTCCACTGTAGACAGTTTCACGCAGCCTTTGGGCTTCTGAAGTTCTTTTGTGACAGCATTTAAATTTCAGAAAGTGATGCATGAAAGCTACTTACCTGATAAAACAAAACCGTAAATTTAGACATGCATTCTTCTGAGCAGAACTCCTCCATCTTTCCTCCAAAGTGATTCTGGACCAGTTTGGGGGAAGCCTGTAAACAGTAACTGCACATCTTACAGTGGTTTCCCCAGCGTTTAGCCAAGTCGTGTTTATAGAGCAGCTTACAACCTAAGACATCAAAGGAAGAACAAAAATAAACAATTTATATTAAGGTGTTTTAGCTCTTGACGTTAATTGTGACTTTATGATACTTTATTAAAATTGATCATAAAAGTGTAAAGTATGGACAAAGACCTAGTTAGGTTAACAGATGAGATTTCTCAGTTTTATTGCTCTAATTTTATGTCAGGATGCTTTCTGATAGGATTTACCTGACACACAGGCCTGCCTTTTCTTACCTTCACTACAGAATGGCTTGTCTATTCCTGAGAATCGCACAGTCTCCTTGATAATCTTCTCAATTTTGCAGTATGCACACATTGCCATTACACTACTTCTCTTCTTGTATTCATCACAGCAGGTCTTCCCACAAAACTGAAACATTTTACCCTGTAATTACATGAGATGAATTCAATTATGCCAAATCTTGTTTCCCCCACAAAACCAGTCTTTTTAAATAGTTAAAAAACAAAACAAAAAAACATGTAAGGGATTTCTAGTGCTGGTGAAAGTCACCATCTGATAATGCTGGAGAATAAAGTCCGCAGAACAGATGACGCACAAGGAAGGAGTGGAAAGGTTCCTACAGATGCACCTACCAATGTGCTTCACTCCTGACCAAAGGGATCATCTCTAGACGCAAGAAGGAATGCTGCCTACATAGTCATTTAATCCTTTGCCTTTCTTCTGAGGCAATCAAAAAGGAAGTAAATTAATGCCAATTTTGATGGTGGTATTGCTGTACCGAAACTACTACTCAAATCCTAGGATAGCTGGCCACAGCAAAACACCAAATGACTATTGCCAGAGTGCCCCACGTTATGGTTTTGTGTCTGTTTCTGATTCAGAAAGATCTGCATGCAAAGCTCTAATCTTTATTACCTTGTAGTCAAGCAGCTCAGGTTTGGTTGCAAACAGTCGGTTACAGTGCTGACACTTGAGTTTCACAACAGTGCGGGAGAAAGTGACTTGCTGGGACTGAGCAGCGAGCCTCTGGAGACCAGCTGCAGCTGAGCTGCTCATGGAGCTAGGGGAGACAGTTGAGGTAGTGCCACCTGATGCTGAGACCGTTGCCCCAGAGGGAATGCTTACAATGACTTGACCCTGCGACAGGGGCACCACAGAGGAGTTCATTCCTGCAGGTTTGTTGAACAAGTTCTGTTGGAAAGCAATTAAGGAAGGTATATTTTGAAACAGGAAACCCATCTCTTGGAGATTATAGCACTAATCTGTCATTCTATTAACTGAACTTTGAAAGAAAGTCTGGACATGATACCTGAAAAGCTACAACGCAGCTGTAACTGCAGAAATTGCGTATACTCCCATCTGACATAGCCAGGTGATACTGAGGGATTGCTGAAGTTTTACAGCTGTTACACTGAACTTGGACACCTGATGGAAAAACAAAGAAAAAAGAAAACCCAGTGAATAAAGCCACACAAACATTTCAAATGGCTTTATACCGTGCGTACAAAAAAACGACGATGACTCTGAATGACAAAGTTAGATATATTTAAGAAAGAATATGATCAATGTCCTATAGAAAAAGCAGCCAAGGTAGTTTGAGCACTTTATGATAGGTTGACATGAGCACTGCAATGATGGTACATAGGTGCCTGCATAGTACTTTATAGTTAATTAATGCTCGCACTATTGCTGGCAGGTGAGTAAGCATTTGCCCATTTTACAAGAGAAGCATCTGAGGGACAGAAGCTAAAGCCAAAGGGGGAATGAGTGTCAATCTGGAATATTAAAATGCAAAAGTCCTGGGGCCCACACCTGTCATTTGTGACATGTAAACCCCCAACCCATTTAAAATAAAAATACAAAAGCTGCTGTTTAAACAATAATACATTTGAAGGGCTTAGCAGAAACGTGATGATCTATGTACAAGATATAGGCAGCAGAGTACTAGAGTGATTAAAGTCTGCCCAGTGCTTTTGACTATCTATATGAAAAGCTATAATTTTTTTAAATTATAATTGTAGTACTGGAACAAAGTGTACACAGAACGTGATAGAATGTATGTTCCTTGATAAAATCCCATGGTTAACTGGCTGAGAAAGAACTTGGCCTGCAAAGAACTGGAGTGTTTTACAAACAAAGGCCAACAAACCAACCATGCACTGGTTATCACCTCAGAACCATCATTTATGCACAATTTCATCACAATTGTAGGCATGTCCATGACAAAACAGTGCACTAGACTAGTGCACCCTGCCACTCACACCACACCTGTCTGTTTCATGCTTGTGAAGAGGAAGTACATTAAGGTTTACAGGTATCTTCCTGCTCTCTGAAGTCATAGGAAATTCTGCACAGGTTGTTATTCTAGCAGACAGGGAATGGGATGTGCATTAGATATCAACACAGCAGACAGATCCACTTTTAGGGAGATCAGTATTCAAAGCGTGCAAGTAAGTTTACACCCAAGTGCATAACAAGAAAAAGTAGTAGTAAATGAAAAGTTGATAAAGCTTCAGCTTCTTGTTCTTTTTTCTTGGCAAAATAAGATAATATTTAAACTGGAAGCACTGCAAAGTTAATAGTTGTATATAGAACAGGAAAAAACATAGCTCTTATTTCAGCCTATTATTTAAATTATTTTTTAAGCTTTGTTTTCAAAATGAACTAAGTTTGATCTAAACTAGATGGAACTATGGATGTAAAACAAAAACAAAGGAATAAAGTTACCTGCGGATGTAACCATTTTAACTCTGTAGGCTGACAAGCAGTTAACAGAGCAAAAGAGTTCGGTCTTTCCTAAATTATTTGTGCTCTCTATCATCTCAGCTGAAGATCTCAAAGACTTGCACAGTGCACAGGGTGTAATTTTTGCTGATTTCTGCGGAAAGAATAAAACAAGTCACTCATTTGCAGGTTTTATGCAAATTTTAAGATCCAAATTAACCACTCTAGCACATAAAATGTACATAAAATATGAGAGCCAGTGTATGTGAAGTTTGATTTCTTATGAAGTTATTGCAGTGTTTATTACTTACAATATATTTCTTCACTGTAACTGTATACTCCCTCATGTTTCTTTGTACTCTTTGTTTTATATCTAGGTTATAAGCCCCTCTTTCTGTGTGTATAAATAGTACTTAGCATAATAGTTCTGGGGCCTCCAGCCACTGCTGCAGCACAAACAATTCCACGCATCTAGTAGCTTTTGTTGGAGTGTCTCAAATATTTTGCTAAAGTTAACTTTCAACACACAGTGAAGTAGGTACACACTACTGCCATTTTTGCAGATGGAAAGATGAAGGCACAGACAGGTGAAGTTACTGCCTAGGGACACAGAGTCAGTGGCAGGGCTGAGACTAGAGTCAACTACCATCTCCTATCCTTAAAAATAAATTTTGTTCTGTAATCAAGTAATATCAGAATTTTGTAAAGGGACACAAGGGAAAGAGAGACTAGATACAATTTAAGGATTTAAAATATCACAGACAAGCAGTTGGTTAGAACTGGTTTATCAGTTGCGATAAGTATATTTCGGGCATAAAAATATAAAAGCAATAAAAGATTTATTAACCTTTCTTTTTTTTTTTATAAGCTTTGTAAATATTATGGTGGTGCCAGTAAGGTCTCCATAGTTAAGGTTATACTGAGATTTGTACAAACAAAAGTAAAATCCCTTTTTTTCACTGTTTAATTAATTTGGGTTCTTAATTTGTCCCAACAGCTCTTCAGAAGACAATTTAATTGTGTAGGTCATTTTCTGGATGAAATGTTCCTACTTTTCCAGAATAAACACTTAAAAACATTTTGAAATTCATCCCCTTTTTTGACTTAGGTAATCTGAATAATGGAACTGCAGGCTCTTCAAATGACATACTGCATGCTTACTCTAGCTACAGTGCAGGGAATTTTTTTCTAAAATTAATTTTTTTTAGACGCTATTTGTCATAACATTTTTGTTTTAATTATAAATCAAAAGCTCATGTCTTTAAGAGGCACCATTATAACATCAGAGGTAAAGATGAATGAATAGGGAGATATGGATGACCCCATCACTGTCCCCTCCCACATTCTCCGTCGCCCAACTCCCTTTACACAGTCATCTCTCCACCCCACTGGCTCCCCACAAAATTGCTTTCTGGACTTAGAGGAACAGAAGAGGAGAGTGGGGGTGCTGGATTGTTAGAGATGTGAGGGCGCGGAGGGACATTAAGTCCTACCACTGATCTGCAGCTGTACAACTACAGTGTCTTAAAAAATTTCTTCTAAAAAGGAGAGAGATGGAAAAAAAAAAAAAGAAGGAAAAAAGAAAAAAAAAACAGGAGGAGGATGCAAGTGACCAAAACGTAAAATATGCTCAGCCCTAGACTGAATTTCTTAAAGCCCAGGGAGAAGGAGAGCGGGGAGGGATCATTTGCAGGAACAGAACCTAAGAAAGAAAAGACTAAAGAACGGAAGGCTAGAGGCTGACATTAGTACAGGACACAGTTACAGTTGTGTGGGTGCCTTGACTATACATTTCTTTAAATTGTTTGATTGCTTAAGTTTAGCCTTAACTCTAGTTTTTTGGAGTCGCATTCCTTTTGAGGGGATAAAAATATTCTTGTGATTTTGTACCTTCAATTATTGATATATATTCTCAAAATTTAACACCAGATTAACGGAGATTTTTCTCTGGGAATGTCTAAACAAAATATAGACCAGTGATACTGAAACAATTGTTTCACACAGCTAATGGCTTTTAGCTGCAGAGCTATAAAATATTCACTATTCACGCTGGAAAGCAACAATTAGCCAGCTATTTTTTTTTTTTTTTTTTTTAAACAAGTTAAAGGGATCAGAAAGGGCAGTGAATCAAGCAGGGTTGGGAAGAGAGGAAATAAAGCCCCTCAACTCACTGTCATATGAAAATGTTTGTGATATATGTTCCTAATTCATTTATGCAGTACAAATGGGTTTCTCCAGTGATATACAACATAGAACTTAAGTTTGAAATTATTCTTTCCTAGATTTCTACTGCATAAAGATACATTTTTCTCCCTTTTCCCATCTAAGACCTGTTCCTTGCTCTTACATCCAGGTTTAGGCTACAATTTTTAGCAATGATCATTGTTTTTGAAGGTACATTTTTGCATCTGCATATCAGTTAACTGCAGATACAAATGCCACCATTTAATCAGCCAAGTACCTGATTTGCAGGCAGAGTCAAGTATCTTGACATCTTAATGGTGATACCTGAATGGACAATGCAAAAATGGAGGTTACATTTAAAATATCAGGGCGTTATTATTTATCTTCTATACAATGCTACAAATCTACAGAGTACCATATTGTGGTAGGTAGGTTTCTAACAGGTAACTGGTCCCTACACTTAAGGACTTACAACCTAAAGACAACAAAATAAGGGGCATAGCCATTAGAGCTTGAATGTTCAACATAGGGTTTTCTTAGAGACAGGCTTGAGGTATAGTCTGGATGTCAATTTGAATTTCTCCAAAGTTGGTGGTGTCTGGATATGAGACTTTGGTTCAGGTCTATTTCCAGTTTATCAGAGGTGGAGTCAGAGGAAGCTTAGCATATGCTGGTAGCCCTTCTAGGAATACAAGGTGGCATGAAAAAAAGGTATGGAGACAAAGTGACATGTTTGAGCAGAGCTTCAGAAATTAAAGGGCAGAGAGGTATTCAGGACAGAGTTAATGAGAACTGAAGCCTTCTATTAACAGACCAGGTCTATTCCTTAAATAGTCTGAAGTCCACACTTACCAATTAAAGTAACTTCTCAATCAATGGGACACATGAAGTTTTATAAGTATCAAAAAAGTACCTGTTTGTACCCAGTAACACATGTTGAACTGCAGAACTTCTTTGACTGTCCTTCTATTTGAAGAACGTGGCATTGGCCAGAGCCACTGTAACAGTAGCCCCCACAGTTCTCACAGCAGTTCATAGTCAAGTTATTAGCGGAACGGAACTTGGAGAAGCAGGCATCACTGCAGAGTTTGTGTACAACATTCTGATAATTCACTTCATGTCTAATCTAAAAAAATAAAAAGTAAAATAGTTGGTGTCCAAGACATTAAACTGTTCTGATCTGCAGGAAATTCAGACGAGAAAGTAGAAGTTACATATAAATTACCACTGCATTCTTCTGGCACATGCTGCACTTGGTTGAAATGCTGTTAGTATGAATAGTAACAACAGGTTTCCTTTTCAATTCATATGTAGAAAGACATGACTGGCTGCAGAAATCCTTGCTGGAGTTTGTATTGTCAAACTGTGCAGTGATCACATCCTTTGGATTTAGGATCTCTCTATTTAAATTAAAAAAACAAAAACAAAAAATCCATCAGCTTGATACACCCATGGCAGACCAAACACATTGTCTGGAAGAGTAGTAGTGCAGTAATAAGAGAGCATGACAGTCTCACTCCCGTGGGCTTTATTTCAGTACAGTAGCCTTCCTCAACTATACACCCAGCAGAATACACTGAGACAAAACTTCTTTGTTTAAAAATCTCACTCTCAAGGCGGATTGTGTTTTTGCGACTGCTTTACACATTGTCTTAGTGACATCTAAGCAAACCAGATTGTCTAAGTAACTAAGTTTTTAAATGCAGTATGGAAAATGAGGTGATGTAGACTGTGCAAGAGAAACATTTGTCAAAAAACTTCAGACAACAGGATACATAAATTAAATTAAGAAGAGTTCTTTTAACAAGGAAAATACTCATCAGAGGGGAAAAACAACAACAGAATATAACTCCTGATCACTGTGAAGCCAATCCCAAGATGCCTTGACAGTGCTGTTCCAATCCTCTCTTTTTTCACTTCTTGTGCTACTCTATTTGATTCTTAACTGCTGAATTTGACAGAGACGAGTTAGTTTTTCATCTTATTTCCTGCCCTGCCTGCTCTCTTAATTACTGCAACTCTTTTGGCTAAAATGCTTTAAAATTCTTAAAGAGCAAATCTTCTATGCCAATGCTCTTGATGGAAGGCTTCTGACAGTAAAATCAAGTTTAAAATAACACTGCACTTATAGCAGATGAGAACTACTTTTCTGAACACAAATGTGAACAGCAGACAACTGAACTTTGTTGTATGGATTTTTCACAGCGATGCTTTAAACAAACCAAAATAACAAATTGCAGTTTTATATTTAAGCTGAGCTAACCCTGTAAATCTGAAGGTAACAAATCTGTTGTTGAGGAAGTCACAGTGATATATAAACAAAGTAGAATTCACTTTGCAAAGTGACTTTCGTAACTTAATGAATGAATGAATAAACAGCAAAGAGTCTTGTGGCACCTTATAGACTAACAGACGTTTTGGAGCAGGAGCTTTCGTGGGTGAATACGTAATATGAATAACTCTCCCTGATAATCAGATTCAGCCACAGTTAGGCTCAGAGCCTATTCTTTGCCAAAGGAGTATGGTATTTATTAGATATTGATGAAAGCTGTAACAGCTACACCCACAATTTCTCTTGGTTTAGTTTAGAGATAAAGACACAAAAGAAGATATGGTTTATAGGAATTAAAACTGCTTCTGCAGCAGTAGACAACAAATCCTGGTTCAATGCTACTTTCTTATTCAAAACAGGGGCTTTTCAAATTATGCCTATAAAAGGCAAAGTTTCTTTTTCCATACTTGACAGGAGTTGTGAGCATCTGATTTAGGTCCTGACATCCCCCTAAACCAGAAACTTATTTCATGCTCAATAATTTCATCTCTTCTGCTCAGCAAGGGTTAGATATTATATAATGAAGTGCCACCAGCATGCTCTCAGGTGGCTTCTTTGGTGAAACTTAATGGACAAAACCTAACCTTGCAAAGTGGAGAGACTACCCCTATTGCTAAATTTGATAAATAGCTTAGAGAACTAGAATTTGTAGGGAATCTCATGAAATACAATCTATCAATTACATTCAATGACTAAAACTTGATTTTACTTCATTGACTTTAGTAATTTAATTGTTTTAAGTTGAAGAGCATCTGTTAAATGTATTCTCAAAATATATTTAAAACTTAAAGAAGAGTAAGCCTAATTTTGGATATGATTATTTTAAGAATGGGGGAAGGGGACCAAGTACCTTTTGAGAGGCAAACTTTTATTTCCTGTTGATTTTAACTGGAAAAAAAGAAGGTGTGCATATCAGGGTAAGCGTTTTAAAAATATATATGTAGTTGCATACAACAGCCCATTTGCAGTGACGGAAAACCAAGTTCACACTACGATTTGCAGACAGTTAAATCAGCAGAGGCAGAGAATGAAATGTATTTCTGAAAGGAAAAGACTGGTGATATAAAAGTGGGTCCGGGAGGGGGGGCGGGGAGGAGGAGAGAATGTAAAATAGCAATCCCTAACAAGCTAACTTTTCTTCACAAACAAAGCCTTTGATTATTCATCTGAATGTTAGTTATTACTAGAACTAGCTAGAACACTGCTTTACTTTGAGCAGCTTGAGCACATCTTCTTTGTAGAAGCTGGTGGACGAGAAGCTGGAACAGTGTATCCAGTGAGGCACAGTGTGGAGCAGAAGAGCTGAGTAGAGCCTTTCCTCTGGTACGCCGTTTGTCCTTTCTGGAGGATTTTTTTACAGCCAGAACAGGAAACCCGAATGGCTGTGGTTGGAACTGAAGGCAGCATTTTACTCATGCCAGAGGATGCCACAGCCGGCTGGAAACCTGATGTCAACTGTGGAGCTAGAAAAACAAGAGGAAATGTATATTAACAGCCAATATGTACTGGGTGAAATTCACCCTGTGCAGAAGGCCAGCCTCTGCATTTGAGGGACTAACCGGGACTTCAGTAATGCACAAGCTTTGTCCATACATACGTATATATGCACCTTGTGCTGGCCTTCTGCACAGGAGCAAATTCCACCCATTGCTATAACTAAATACATACTTTTACATCCCTTTCAGAGTTAATTCTCTCCTGAGTTCTGAAATACAAGCGTTTGTAGGTCTCCAACTGAAGAGTGTCTAGAAGCTGAACCAGACTTCATTTCTGCTGCAGTTAGATAGCAAATGAAAAGCATGCTAATCCATGGGGTCATTTTTTGAAGTTGAAACATGTGGAAGATTTAATTAAATTTGGTCGGTTTTGTTCCTTACCAAGAGGACTGCCACTGACTGAAAATACAGCACTGATCTTCAGCTCCCCTTCCTGAGTTTTTGGCTGCTGGCCATACTCCTGAACAAAGGAAAAAAGGAGACCAAATAAACAAACCTAACTAAAAGTGATATTAAAACAAATGAAATGACATCAATTCCTTCATAATGTGCTACTGAATACTAGGTCCAAGAAACCAAAAAATGAGAACTCTTCATTAACTTCTATGTCAAAAATCAAGGGCCAGAGACATATCAGACATTGTTGCATACAAAAACCATACATATACCCACTGCATTCACAAAGCTCACATTGGTGTATGCAAACTGTGTAGTGGTGTGTGGCGATTTCATAGCATGAATTATATGTTCCCTTCCTCGGTTATATTTTCAAGACACTTTGAGGGCCAAGCCTTAAAACATCTCCATGCTTCTCCCCAAATAATTAGCAGTTATTAGAGAGCTTTTCATCTACAGAGCACTTGCAACTTATTGTTCTTGCCCTTGCCTTGTAAAATAGAGGCAAGTATAATCCTCAATTTACATATGAGAAAATAGAGATTAAGTGACTTCCTCATGTCCATAAAGGGAGTAGGTGTCAGAACTAGAATGAGGCGTTCCTGTCTTCTATTCAAACCATGCTCCCCTACTTGCTCTCTCCAGACATTTAAACTAAACAGCAGCCACCACCCAGAACCAAGGCACATTCTATATGCAGATTCTAAAGTTTAAAAAAATAGTTTCATGGAACTATATAAATGTTTAAACAATTTTCAAAACACACAAGACATTCAATGTTCTATAACAACGAGGAGTCTGGTGGCACCTTAAAGACTAACAAATTTATTTGGGCATAAGCTAATAAATTGGTTAGTTTTTAAGGTGCCACCAGACTCCTCATTGTTTTTTGTGGATACAGACTAACATGGCTACCCTCTGAATGTTCTATGATGGAATCTACAAGGCAGAAAAAGTTTATCCTATTTCTAGGCATGTGGGGGCAGTAAAATCCACCTACTGTGTATAATGTCAAGCTTTATATTTCTATTGGGGCTGGAGGAAAATTCCAAACTTCTTTCCTAAAGTCTTGTCTAAACTACGCAGCTTTTAGCGACAAGGTTGTGTCGACACAGCCTTGTCGCTAAAAGTCAGTGCATGTGAACACTCTATTGGTATTTTGTCAGCACTTTTGCCGACAAAATACTTACAGCCCCGCAAGCACCATGAGCTTTGTTGGCAGAAGAACGCTCCTGCCGATAAAGCCACATTCATGCTGCCGCTTGCGTCGGCAAAACTTTTGTCTTTCATGGCAGGCGGGGGGGGCAGGTGCAGCGGCGGGTTTTTTTAAGTACCTGCGAAAGACAAAAGTTTTGGCGACAAAGTAGCAGTGTAGACAAGCTAAGAAAACTGAGTTACATCTCTTAGAATTTCCCACAAGAACACCCAGGGATACTAGTCCCCTTTGGGAACTGATGGACTGCAACATTTGAAGTTTCTTCTCTTTTAAAAGTGAAGTTTTATCTGCGTGCACCAGAACTGAGCATTTTTTTTACTATAAAAAACTTTAAAACAACTGAAAAACACTGTAACTTTTAAAGTTTACAAATCAGCTGTAAACAGATGTTTTAACAACTTTAATTATAGTGTTAGCTGCAGGCATTGTTGGTAATGGGACTAGGATCACACCCTGATGTCCATTATGCATGATTGAGTCCTTAGAGAGCAAAATTTCAAAGCAATACAATGGAACTGAAAACTAGAAAGCACCAGTCTTAAAAATCACTTGCAGCAAAGCGTGCTGTGTATTTCAGGTTGGAGAAAAAACATTCCCAATTTAACAGAGCCAAATTAAAGAAAATCCTCACCAGCTTCGATATTTCTCCTCAGTAACAAATAAAGATGATTACTATAGGGTTCTTTTACTCAAGGGATTTGTGTGTCTAAGAATTTAAACTTCATAGACTCATAGACTCTAGGACTGGAAGGAACCTCGAGAGGTCATAGAGTCCAGTCCCCTGCCCTCATGGCAGGACCAAATACTGTCTAGACCATCCCTGATAGACATTTATCTAACCTACTCTTAAATATCTCCAGAGATGAGGATTCCACAACCTCCCTAGGCAATTTATTCCAGTGTTTAACTACCCTGACAGTTAGGAACTGTTTCCTAATGTCCAACCTAAATCTCCCTTGCTGCAGTTTAAGCCCATTGCTTCTTGTTCTATCATTAGAGGCTAAGCTGAACAAGTTTTCTCCCTCCTCCTGATGATACCCTTTTAGATACCTGAAAACTGCTATCATGTCCCCTCTCAGTCTTCTCTTTTCCAAACTAAATAAACCCAATTCTTTCAGCCTTCCTTCATAGGTCATGTTCTCAAGACCTTTAATCATTCTTGTTGCTCTTCTCTGGACCCTCTCCAATTTCTCCACATCTTTCTTGAAATGCGGTGCCCAGAACTGGACACAATACTCCAGTTGAGGCCTAACCAGCGCAGAGTACAGCAGAAGAATGACTTCTCGTGTCTTGTTCACAACACACCTGTTAATGCATCCCAGAATCACGTTTGCTTTTTTTGCAACAGTATCGCACTGTTGACTCATATTTAGCTTGTGGTCCACTATGACCCCTAGATCTCTTTCTGCCATACTCCTTCCTAGACAGTCTCTTCCCATTCTGTATGTGTGAAACTGGTTGTTCCTTCCTAAGTGGAGCACTTTGCATTTGTCTTTATTGAACTTCATCCGGTTTACCTCAGACCATTTCTCCAATTTGTCCAGATCATTTTGAATTTTGACCCTGTCCTCCAAAGCAGTTGCAATCCCTCCCAGTTTGGTATCGTCTGCAAACTTAATAAGTGTACTTTCTATGCCAACATCTAAGTCGTTGATGAAGATATTGAACAGAGCCGGTCCCAAAACAGACCCCTGCGGAATCCCACTTGTTATACCCTTCCAGTAGGATTGGGAGCCATTAATAACTACTCTCTGAGTACGGTTATCCAGCCAGTTATGCACCCACCTTATAGTAGCCCCACCTAAATTGTATTTGCCTAGTTTATCGATAAGGATATCATGCGAGACCGTATCAAATGCCCTACTAAAGTCTAGGTATACCACATCCACCACTTCTCCCTTATCCACAAGACTCGTTATCCTATTAAAGAAAGCTATCAGATTGGTTTGACACGATTTGTTCTTTACAAATCCATGCTGGCTATTCCCTATCACCTTACCACCTTCCAAGTGTTTGCAGATGATTTCTTGCTCCATTATCTTCCCTGGCACAGAAGTTAAACTAACTGGTCTGTAGTTTCCTGGATTGTTTTTATTTCCCTTTTTATAGATGGGCACTATATTTGCCCTTTTCCAGTCTTCTGGAATCTCTCCCGTCTCCCATGACTTTCCAAAGATAATAGCTAGAGGCTCAGATACCTCCTCTATTAACTCCTTGAGTATTCTATATCCTTCATATATCTAAGTTTCCAAGTCTTCACTGACATTCATTAATATGACTTTAATAAGCAAAGGATATCCTGCATTAAGTTCTGCTGTCATAGTCAAACCCATGCAGCCTGAAATAAGAATCTGCAAATTATTACATACAGGAATGAATGTTTAATTACAGTGAACAAAATAAATAAAACAAACAAAAAAAAATCAACGTTGTACCAACTAGCAAGCCCTAGGATAAACAAAATTCATGAAATATTTTGTCAAATAATTTGGAATAATACATACACGGGAGAAAAAAATTCACAAAATATTCATGAACTTTGCATAAATAAAGTGAGGTGAAATTTGAATAAATAGTTGTTACAAATGATGATATTTCCAGCGTTAACCAGTACATAGGAAACTTTTTCTTTACATTTATCTATGAATAACATCTTTGTTTACTTGGACCCAGAAAGCACCATAGTGCAAATTTATAAAGATTTTCAAAGTCTAAAAGTGGCAGACACAGAAGAAAGAGTACAAAAAGGTACAGAAAGAACAAAAAACAGAACAAAACAAACCCCACCACTAAACAAAAACACCGAAACACAGGCAGCAGTGTCAATATTGTCAGTATTTACAAACCCTAACTTTGTTCTCCTCTTACCTACATATATATATATACACACACACACACACACACACACACACACACACACACACACACACACTTTATTTTTAAAAGCCTTAGGCAAACACTAATTAACCATCATAATACCCTACGAGGATGAGATTATACCCATATTAGGAATAAGGAAGACTGAGGCACTGTCAAATCAAATGATTTGCTTAAGACCACAAAACAATCAAGTGACAAAGATAGGTTAGAAAGTTTTAAAATCCTGCTCACACCTCCCTGCCACCACATTCAATCCACTAGCCCAGCCCAACTTATTATACAGGAGGGCTACATAAATCTAAGCAAAACTTTGTGTGGGAGGCCAAACATATTCTACATATATTAATAAGATTTAAACTCACCTGTACTGATTTATATTTTAAGTTCAGTTTGTTTTGCATGTATTTAGATAGACGATACTGTATATAGAAACAACCTATTTATACATTTGTGTAATCTAAAATATTGTAAACATGACGACAAAACACTAATGAACCGGCCATTAGTATATTGTGCTAAAGCAGGCTGCGGGCCTTATGAAATGCTCTGGTGGGCCATGTATGGCCCACTGGCCGTCGGTTATGCACCACTGCATTAGACCAATGGTTCTCAACCTTAGAATCATTAAGCTTTTATCTGTATGGTCACAAAAATGTCTATAAAGCTCAAGAATTCATGAAAGCATTTAAGCATACACTTAAGTGTTCCTATAACTGAAGTCAAGTCAATGGGAGTTAAGCATGTGATTAATTGCTTTAGTGAATCAAGGCCTATACGGGTACGTCTATACAGGGATAAAAGACCCATGGCACAGCTGCAGCTGGCCCGAAACAGTTGACTTGGGCTCATGGGACTCAGGCTCTGGGCCTGAAAATACTGCTATGTAGATGTTTGGGGCCAGGCCCCGCGAGCCTGAGCCAGTTGATCTGGGCCACCCACAGGTTTTTTATCCCCGTGCAGACATTCCCTAAGCTTTATTTCCAAAAATTGTTTCTAGCCCTTATGCTTGTGAAGGTAACCTTTAGGATGCAAACAGCAGATGTAGTCTATTTTTATATACTGCTATGGTGTGACAATTCACAAAAAATAGTCAATAAAAACCATTAATTGTACTTTAGATTTTTTTTAAACATGACATAGCCATGGGCTGGACCAAAGTGTCTACTTTAGCCACAAATGACATCATAAACTTATATGAGTGCTGTTTTTAAAAAATTATGTATTACAGCATTTTGGTTTTTACCTAACAAACAGTATGAAACATTCTGAGATATGAGGTGTTGGGAGGAAAAAAGGTTGTTTGGTTTTGGATTGGGGCTGGTAAAAGATCCCTGCACTAAGCTGTACTGCCTGTATGGTTGAAGCTTCAACCAACAACCAACTGCAAGATTTAATTCATATCCAATTTATAGGACTGGATGTAAGAAACTAGAATATAAAAAGTAATGGCAGACTTACCTCAGAGTTATCAGGTTCATCTTTAATTTTGTCTAACAGTCCCTGCTGTGGTGCCATAGCTTTATCATATTCATCATCCAAAGGCTCTTCCTTAATTCTAATATTTGATGCAAAGGAATTCCCCAGCTCCTGACCAATGGATTCCTTGCTAGCAAACAGGTAGCTAGGATCCTGAGGAACAAGAATTACATAATATCCATTTGACCATTTCCTGTCTGTAACTATTACCTTCCCTCTTCAAATCCTTTGGCTCTTGTAAACAAAGCAACAGACACTTAAAAACAGTAGGCTCTACAAATCTAGGATGAAATAATGGCCTCACTGAAGTCAATGGTAAAACTCCCACAGACTTCAGTAGGGTCAGGATTTCATCTATTAAGTAGTTTCTCCTGCGTAAGAACAGCAATAAATCGGTCAGACCAAAGGCCCATCTAGTCCAGTATGCTGTCCTCCAACAGTGGCCAATGCCAGGTGCCCCAGAGGGAATGAACAGAATAGGGAATCGTCAAGTGATCCATCCCCTGTCGCCCATTCCCAGCTTCTGGCAAACAGGCTAGGGACACTGCAGAAGAGCTCACCAAAAAGCAACTACTTGTCTAGCAGTTGGTCTCTAAATGATGTGTACAGCAACTTTACTATCAAGGACCCCCATCCAAAGAGAGTGGGCAAAATTAAAATAATCTGCATTTGATCTTTCAAAGTAGTAAAAATGTGTGCAGAGACAAACTGCAGTTATTTTGAAATACCCAAAACAAACACATTTTGCTATACCAACAAAAAACAACCCAAAACCACTGGAGAGTTCCATAACTTACCCTGAAGTTAGTTTCTGGAATCTGTGGTGCTAATTGTGTCCGTAACGTTTCTTCTACTTGATTAGTAACTGGGGAAAATGTATATTAATTAAAAGTTAATACAGTTCTTAGACAAAACTGCTTCAAATCTGCCTAGGGTCTTCTACCAATGTCCATCAGCACAGTATCTGAGTATCTCCTATGTATTATATTCAAACTTCTCCTCCTCTTCCTTCCCAAAGCAGGTCCAATATAATGCTCAAACAAAATTAAGATTTTTGTTCTTCTATTAGACAATTTATTTCCCAACATCAGTGAAATGGTCATAAAATTCTGAAGCAGATACCCCACCCTGTGGGTTATCTGCATCTGAATAAACTCTGAGGATCCTGCCATGTTTCTGCATTTACATTTATATCTGGCTATTGATTTTTTCAAAACAAGGAAGCAAAGAAGACTCATCTATTTCTTGCTTTTCTGCCCCTCTCCCTCACTCCGTAAGTACTAGCAGCTAATACATGAAGAGATGTATTCAGTGCATGTTCTTCTTAACATGTTCAAAGATACTGCATTTGTTACATAAGTAACAAAGCAAGTTTGTGAACAATTATTATAGCTGTGCCACTTTACTCAAGGTTGCAAAAATAGTTTCTAAGAGTTCAACTTTAAGCTCAACACAGTTTTCCAAAATATGCCCCTCTGGGGCAGAAATATTTTGTGCTTGGTCTCCGCCTGAGAGTGACGTGGTCTGGGGAAAAGAATCCCATTCACTTTTCTCTCTTTAAAAATTGCCCTTGTGTTGTTCCCTTTACATATGCTGAGATTCAAACATAAACAGATTGTAAAACATGGATTTTAAAATTCTTGTAGTGTTACAAGCCTTTGAAAATGCAGGATTGGGTATGCACAGCAGTAAATACCTGAGCTGTAAGTTGTGCAGGACACTAAGAAGCAGCAATCAGAAACCTCTCATTCCAGGGCCAGCCCTACAGCCTACTTTCTCCCCATCCCCAGAGATTTCTGAACATGATTAGGATCATATATTAATTCAGCTTGTTTTGTCAAGCTTTGCACCCCAAACTGTACTGAGGCTTCCAGAGCCTGGGAAGTTTGAAATAGGTGCATGGGTAGCAGGATCACCAGGCCACTTTCAAGCTCCCCTGACTGAGGAGAGGATCCCCAGGCATCCCTTTGGCCCTATCTATGATGGCGGGAGAGAGAGTCCGAGAAGCAAATTCCTCGTCTCTGTAGAGAGTGTGTCTCAAAGCTGCTCTCTAACGGACTACTTGGAGGCACTAGTGCAGCTTTAATAAACTTTCCCCCAATGCCACTCTCAAAGGTACATTCCTTGAAGGGCACACATATTAATAGCATGCATTTCACAGAAGCATCAGCGCATTACTGACAAACTTTTAAAGACAAAAATCATGGAAGAGAAGAATGGAAGTATAAAAAGACTGCAAAGAACATGATCAAAAGCACAGTAAGAAAGCTTAAGGTGACATTGAGCTCACTTAATAAAGCCACAATAACAGGGTTTAGGTTGAGATATTTAGAGAAGGCTAAGGGAGTCAAGCATCCAATGCCTAAAGGCTAGAATTTTCAAAAGAGCCTAAAATATATAATTTCTAGAATATGGATTTGTCATATTTCAGGGTTCAATGCAAACTGCTTTCCCTGCATTCAGGTGGACACATTACCCTTCCCAAGATAATTGGTTACCTAACTAACTCTATGTGTGGTCTGTATCTAGTTCTCTTTTTCCCCCTCTCCTGAGCTGTTATTTCTGTGGGTTAAACTGTTACCTGCTTTATCAAGGAAACTGCTTTTCAATCTGGAATCCAACTCTTTAGGATTTTTTTCCAAACGTTTTTCACGTTCTTGGAAAGGTCCTTCTCTGCTTTTCTCTTTTGTTGAAAAAGTCTCTTTACCATTATCTCTTGCTATGCTAAAATCCTTCCGAATGGGTTTAAATATAGGGCCCTGATCACATGATGAAGTGATGTCCTTTTGGATTGCATTTTGTATTTGCAATTCTTTTTCACTGTCCAATTCATGTTCTGTAACTCTCTTTCCGTCCTCCAGGTTATCTTCAGTGTGTATCGTAGACGGGAGACTGTCTTTTGAAGTAAAATTTTGATCGTCCTCATTGTCACTCCCAACAACTGGAATCCCTGCAAGATCCCCCGAGTTCAGAAAATAATCATCTTCATCCAGCAGTGAGTTTTCAGATCCTGTTCGATTCTGCATTTCATAGGATATGCTTTCAAGGGTAGGTATTAAATTGTGATCCGCGTCCTCAGACATTTCTGCATCCAGAATATCACCACCTATGAATAAGGAAAAAGAGAGCAGGTCTTGAAAAACCACCATTTAACAGAGAATATGCGTACAGTATTAAACTTTAGCTTACTCATAAATACATATATAAATAAAAGAAGCACTTACATTTCTCTGTAATGTCAAAAACTGCATTAGATTTGTCTTCAAACTGTAAGAAGGAAAACATTACATGATTATCCATGGCAAGTGTCATGTATTGTGATGTAACTTACCCTACAACAAAATTCACCATCCACCACTACCAAAATTGTCAATATAAAGTTTTGTAAATTAGGATTACATTGCAGAATAAAGTAACTACATTAGAAGTTGCAAAGTGACATTCATTGTAGCTGCTTTAGTAGTGTACAGAAGAGCACAGCATGGAGGTTTAGAATTAATACTGCCTCACTTATGAAAAAGGGTACCAAAAAAAAAAATTTAGTTTAATCCCCCCCTCCCCACAAAAAAAAAAATAAATCCCACACACTCAAATAAATAAAGATCAGGGATTCCACCCAAGGGAAACTAAGACCTAATGTAGACCAAATTAGCCTTTGTCATACCCAAATACTAAGGTGACCAGCACGCTACAAATATAGAAACACCAGCACACAGAACTTCCATTGACCTTATAGATGGCATAACCACAATGGCTACTCTTCCCATTTGCCAGGGAATCTTCCCTTTTCCATAACGCACATATAAAGTACAGTAACACCTTACTTCCTAAGAGTTTTGACAGTGCATGAGAGTAAGGCACAGAACTGAAAAGTGCTTGTGTTTATGTATTGTACAGAACATGTATTTTCAGTACACATTCCCTGATAGATGTTAACATTGATAGCATCCTTTGAGGCTTTTCAAAGCCAAAACGTGCACCAAGGAAACCAGAATGTCCAACAGAATTATTATTATTTCTTGTGGTGACATATCTTTCCTTTCAGTGGAAATGGTAAAGCTTCCATTTTAAGTTATATCTGCTTTCTTAAAGCAACTGTAAGAAGTGAAGTTAAACTTCCCATCAAGGCTAGAATAATCTTTGCCTTCCTCCTCTGGAGCACAAGTAATGTGTAGATCCTGGAAGGTTTGAGCTTTCTTACTGCAGCAATGAATTTGTTAATGTCTGGTAAGATGCAAATCTGAGGCTGGTCTATGGGCCCAATTCTCTTCTCAATTACACTAGTATAAATCAGGAGTATTTCCACTGAAGTGAACTGAGTTACATTAGTGTAAAATCAATGTGAGAATAAAATCAGGATCTATAAATCCAGAACTCTTCCTAGCGCTGGTTCCTAGATGCTGAGAACTCAAGAGAGAAGGATGCAGTACTGGAAGTGTCCCTGGTAGCAGAATCTCAGTAGGCACTTGCTTCCATTTCCCCAGGGTGTGCAGTATGTATCCAGACTGGAAGTCTCCTGGAGACACAAAAAAGGAGCAAGGTTCAGTTCTACATCCAAGTCCAGTAGCAATGTTTTCACTCTTCTTCACGAGGACAAAGAACATACCAGAGAGAACTTGCTAGTGGGGCATTTTAAGTTTCCAATGAAGGTGAGGCATTAGATCAAACTCATTTTCCTTCTTGAGTTGCATTAAGATATTAAGTGGTTCTTGGGCTCGTTTGAGATCTCCTGAGCATCTCCGATAACTAATTTTTAGGATCCACCATAGCCTTTGGTAGTCATCCTACATGTGTTCAGAATTTAGCTCCCAGAATCTTTCCTCCTCTTTGCACCCCATACGTGCTGGCAAAATGCTCAAGTCCTGCAGTTACTGGAGGCTGGAGTATTAGAATCCTAATTACTTCTGCTCCATGGAGGTGATTCAGAACCACAAAGTGTTAGAGATGAAGAAGGGGCCAGAGAGATATTTGTTTTATGGCAGATTTGCAGGATGTGTCCTTTATGGAATTCAAAACTTTGTCATGATCAATTTGACACGGAATCAGATGATAATGGAGTCGACATAAGAGGATGTTGAAGCTGGAAAGCTGCACTTCACGAACACATCAATTTCTCCATCACTGAAGTCTTTTGGAAAACAAATCTCTGTTGAAGGGATATTTATCCTGCAGAGGACCTCTCTAACCTGGGAGCTTTGACACAGTACTGTACAATCCTTTGTCACTTTATAGGAGGTGAGAGATCCTGCGAATTGTCACTGTAGGTTTTGCCCCTTCAATAAACTAACTGCTTCATTCAGGGAAATGAGAGGTTCAACTTAGATTGTAAGCAATGTTTGTACAGCACCTAGCACTATGGGACCTTAGGCATCAACTTACAATACCAAGTTCTTTTTCTGAAGAGGCTGAAAAATATTTGCAATCCAGACAGCTTGCAATGGCTCTTTAAAGTGTTTACCACATTTTCAAGCATCAGATTGTTCTTGAAGAAAAAACTTGTTTTGGATTTCTTGTCTCTTTCTTCTGTGGAGCTGTCAGAATGAGAGGTGATGTGTACGTTTGCCTTGGGCGTTATTAGATACTTTTGGATTTATTCTCTTTACAAGATTCAAGGCATACATGAACACATGAATAGATCACTAGTGTGTTTTTATTTCTACTTTGTTTTACTTTTGCTGACAACCATTGAAGGCCCTAGTTCTATATACAGTATATCACACAATCCACCTTAGAATTAAATATCTTTCTTGATAGGTTCCCTTCTTGGGACCCTTAGCAGACTTGGAGGAGGCTTCAACCACAGCAGGAACGAGGAGTAATTGACCTGGGAAAGACATACGGGAGTGTAACTGCTTAGGTCAGGGGTAGGCAACCTATTGCATGGGTGCCGAAGGTGGCAAGCGACACAAGCTGATTTTCAGCGACACTCACGCTGCCCAGGTCCTGGCCACCGGTCCAGGGGGCTCTTCATTTTAATTTAATTTAATTTTAAATGAAGCTTCTTAAACATTTTAAAAACCTTATTTACTTTACATACAACCATAGTTTAGTTATATATTATAGACTTATAGAAAGAGACCTTCTAAAAACATTAAAATGTATTACTGGCACACAAAACTTTAAATTAGAGTGAATAAATGAAGATTTGGCACATCGCTTCTGAAAGGCTGCTGACCCCTGGCTTAGGTCAATGCAGAAGCAAGAACTGGGAACAGAGGTACCAAGTCTAGACGTGTTGGAGAAGCTTCTCTGCCTATTGCCAATAAGGCCACCTATAAAGCTTCAGAACATAGGAACCATAATACATGACGGGTCCACCTTGTCCCGTATCCAGTTTCTGATGCTAACCACCACCAAAACCCTCACAGGCAAGTGCAAAAATCAAAATGGACAACTCAATGACCAGCCTATTGGGACTAGGGAAAACTTCCCCACTCAATCAGTGGTTTAATTATGCACTTTAGAGTGAGAGTTTATATCCCTTTTTTTCTAAGTAATATAACTGTGGATATTCTCACTCCTCATATACATTTCTAATCCATTTTTTAATCTTATTAAGTTCTATGTCTCCATGTTATCTCTTGGAAGTAAGTTCCACGTGTTAATTATTTGTTACAACAAAATGTATCATCTTTTAGCAGTTTTTGAATTTGTTGTTTTCAATTTCTTCGGGTCCCCCCACCATTCTTGTATTCTGAGGAGGGTAAATAAGAATGCCCAACAGCCTCTCTATACCTTTACTTTGTATACGTCTATCATGCTCTCTCTGAACTGTCATCTCTCTAAGAAGTCCCAGTATTTCCTCCCATGGAAGTCTTTCCACGCCCCCAAACAAATGTCATCTCTCTCTGAATGGCCTCTATTTATTCTGTTCTAGCCTTTCAGAAGGTGCCCAGAAATTAACAAAGTATTCCAAGTCTGGGTATATTTGACTTGTACAATGATATTAAACATATTTTTTCATCCCATTCCTTATGCATCCCAATATTGTTTAGTTTAAACAAAAAACACTGCTGCATACTGAACAGGAATTTTCACTGAACTTACAAGGAAGCCCCCTAATAATGGCTTGGCCCCTACTTGTGGGAAAGCAGCCCTGGTTCTTGACCTATCCAACATCCCTTAGTCTATCTAAGCTCCTTCTCTTCTTTACTATCACACTGTTGCATTGAAGGAACAGACCCCAAGAGCCATTTGGAGGTAGGGACTCAAATTGCCCAGATTGTCTCCAGAAGAGGTACCAAAAGACAACCTCTTTCATTTTTGCTGCACTGAATAACTACCGAGCAAGTACAGCACCTGCATTCTCCTTTTTCCCTTTTCAGCCACCCCTCCCCAACTCCTTCGACCTTCCGAGGTTGAGGCTAGACCGCCTAATTTTCTAAGAGCAGAACCCTGTGACATGAGTAGAACCCCTAACTCCCACAGAAGTCTTTGAAGGTTAAGGGTTCTGAGCAACACACATCATCAAGTCCTAAAAACGTAAGTCTGCAGATTGTCTATTGCTTTTTCGAAAAAGGTAGATGTTTTGCTTGTCATAGTGCAATCTTAGGAGGCTCACCCTTTAAGTGTCTGATCTACCACCAGGGTAGCTCTGATGAGCAGTACACAATCCTTTAGAAAAACATTTCTAGAAAATTTTAGGACAAAAATAATATATTCTTATAGTTGCACAATGTCCCCAAAGAGCTGGCTTCAGAGTTTGAGGTTATTTTCATATACAAAATAGTACATAACTGTGTAGAGCAATTTGCTCACAGGACAGTATCCTACTGATTACAAGCAGCAGTACACAACTACTACAAACTGGGACAATGAGAACATCACCATCTTACAGGAAACAGAAAAAGTCAATATCCAAAACCAAGTGTTGTTGCACTGAGTAATACAGTGAAATTAAAATAGCAAGGTTTTTATAAATTACCATATTATGCCGTAACAGACGTTCTGGTGTGATATTGTAAGTACACTCACAACAACTGCAATTAACAAACAGGAGGGAAAGGGAGGAAAGTTTTTCCTCATAAAAAGCTGCTTGACCTGCATTGTCCCAAAGCAGTTTTAAGGAAGCTGGCTGCAAAAATTAGCAATAAAATAAGATAAATGAGTGTTCTTGCTACTCACATTACTACATCACTTTGTAGTCCTGACTTGACTGCACATAGGTTTTAATAGACGACAGCACAATTGACACACTCCTTACCACTGGATCATAATACTCTCACACTAGCTACCACAGGCCTTATTGGGTGCTTCTGCATGTAGTCTTTTTCCTATACTGGAAAAAATGTTGTGTTATATTTAAGGCAATGTTCTGATCCTCTTCCCTACTACAATACTTCATGGTAGCTCTACTGTAATTTCTACAGCTCCAGTCAACATGAGAAAATTGTTAGTCCATGCCACTTTCAATTCTTCTGAACACTGCCTTCACTTTGCCCCAAGTTTGCTCTCCTGACATCGCTGGCACTGTTTTAGTGATCAAAGTATGGAACTGGAGTCCATGAATTCTCATCACGGCTCAACTGCTGACTCACTGCATTACCCAGAGAAAGTTAATTTGAACATTGCACCTCAGTTTCCCAAATTAGCATGAGGATGCCAGTACTTTACAAAGATGTTGTAAGGATCACTTAATATCTGTAAAGCTATTTAAACATGCAAGTTGCTATACAAGTAGCAAGTACTATTTTGGAAACCAAATCCTACTGCTTATAGGTCTGATTTTGCTGAACATCTTCAACTCCTATTCAAGACAGTGGGAATTGGGGGCACTCCACATATCACATGAAGTATCCCACATATTGCAGGGCAGAGGTCCGTGTACTGTATTTATCACCCACACTTTTTTATGATGCACATTTATTATTAGCTAGAAGGACCTGAGAGCAGCTGCCTCCAGATTACAGACCATGTTCTGAGCCAGTGATGCGGAACTGTAAGAGGATGGTGCACACCAAGCTCCAGTAGTCTGTGCCTAAAGTTCCAAGTGTATTCCCAAAAGTGATCTTAATAAATTAAGGCAAGATGTAGGCTTACTGCACCACTTTGCTAGCCAAAGAGCTTTTTTCTAAGTGAGGATGTTTTATTTTGCTATGTATTCATGTCACATCATTTCTATAAAGTGCACTTAGTGTGATAGGTATTACTTAAGGTATGTTTATGACAGCTAAATTCTGAAACTAGCAAAAGTTACGTGCTGCTATTTTTCATAATGGAGATGTTTTAGAAGACTATGGGTTTTAGGTATTTTCTCTAGTTTGAAGATTACATTAGCTTGTATTCTGTATATCCAAAGTGCAAAGAGAAAAATGCTCTTCGGCTGTGCACACAAGAAGCCTGGTTAGGTGTTAGCTTGTCTAAAGAAAATAAGGGTTTTGATAAGCTGGGCACCAAAATATTTAGCAGAATTGTCAGATTAATTTAAGTAAATCTGATATGCTGTGGTTTAGTTTAATTCTTCCTTCTAAGTCTAAGCATCTAAACAACTATACTGCAGAATTATTAGACACTAGAATGCTTACCACTAGACCCTTTTTTTGCCTGGCATGGGCGACAGAAGGGTATTAACTGCAGTTTAGTATTATACACTTTAATTTGTAATAATTAAAAAAATTGCTCATAATTACAATGGCATTCAAAACTGCAACAACATCCATAAACCATTAATAATAATTATTGTTGTATAATACAAAAAGCAAAGCTGCCTTGAGGCTGGCAATTTCATTTTTTATGCAAAACAGGTAAGTACAACATTTTTTAAAAAGAAACCATTAAGTTCCCTCTCTTGTTCCTTTGTAACAACCCCTTGGAAGCTTGAAATATTTTTTCCCTTCACTGTTTTTCACCACATAGATTTTAGGGCTGATTATTAGCAGGGATGCTACGTCAACTGTAATATATATATATATATATATTTTAAATCACAGATTCCACATTTTCCTACCTCCTATGCAGTTTCCCTTATGCACACACACCACAGCCTACGCCATCGCTTTGGAAAACAGAAAAAACTTTTACAGAAGACAGATTTTTTTTTTAAAAGGTCATTCAAAATTTAATTAATATTCCTGAACCCAGGTGTAATGAAGTCAGGAAGTGCTCCCTGACCCTTGGTGCATGACATCACTGGAGGGTTGTTAGGCACTCAGCCAATCACATTGCCCCTCCTAGATTTGAAACCTGTATAACACAAATAGTTAAAATTAATCAGTGGGCCATTCTTAGGGCTCCTTTTGCAGAATAACAGAGACACCAATTGATTCATACCTTCAAAACACCTAGAGAGTGAGGACAGCAGAGGGTAACAAAGAGCCAGCCTGCTGCAAATACCTGCTACAGGAAAAGAAGCACTTCAACAGGAAGAGAACCCCTAGAGGTCAGAAGAGCCATAGAGATCTGTGAATAAGAGAGCCACAGAGTTGTGCATTAAAGACTGCTCTTTAATTCTACAGAGCCCCCTAGCAGCTTCAGCAGTTTCAGCTGCCTGTAGCTAGCGTCTTATTTCTGCCATTCAGAGGCAGTGGATATGTAATGTATTTCTGTGTTATTTCTGGAGATAGCTGAAATAAAGTTTTGCTACAACATGTCTCTGGGATTTTAATTTCTACTACATGGTAGGCATTTTTAGATACAAATCTATTCTGAAACAGAAAAAATACAACTAAATTTAAATTTAACAATGGGGAAGTATCAACAAGTTGCTGCAACAAGACCCTACCATTTCACCACATGTATGGCAGGCGGGGGGGGGGGGGGGGGGGATTATATATGGGTTGTCAGTGCACTGGCCGATTTTCTTCTTAAGTCAAAGAAACTGCATTACAACATGCATTTTAGAGAATAATTGCAAAGTAGATAAATGTGCTAATACTGTGAGGTGTAGCCTTTAAAATCAATGGGACTGTAAATACTCAACTCCTCATAGGATTGGGCCCAGGTTTTTTTTAAAATCAAAATGTTTGCCTAACTTTGATAATGTCCCTTTAATTACAGTTTTGGGGTTTTTTTTTAAAGCATAGACAATTCCTAACAATTCTACATACATGTTAAAAAATACCAAGGAAGACATTTTTCTGTTTCTTATTGCTTCTGACCTTGTTGTTCATGATAAAATGATAAAGCTATACTTCATCCAAGGATATTAGGCCAGTTAAGCACCAAAATAAAATTCTCAAAATATCCTTAATAGATTAACAGTGAGTTGCTAGCATCTTTACCCAAGCATCTAGGCTCCTACTATACATGAAGTCTAACTCAGCTTTATGCTGCACAATCTACACCCACCCAGAAATCTCAGTTGCAGATTGCAACAAAACTATAGGCGGTCAGGCAAATGGTTTCCTCGCATGCATACACACACTTTATTACATATTTTTTCAAATTATTTGGTATTCTTAGTTTGTACTCAATAAAAGCAGAAGGGGTTTCTACCCCCATAAAAAAATCCTCACCAAAAAAATGCAAGAGGGGAAACCTTCCTACCTGGCCCAATGGCTCCCTATAGGAAGGCTGTGGTTTGCAGCAGTTTTGTGCTGGTTGCAAAACCACCAGCCTAGTGCACATGGAGCGGAAGCCTGCCAGTCTAGATGCCTGGAATCTACAACCATTTAAAACAAAAAAACAAAAAAGCGGGAAGGGAGTGAGGGGAATTGGTGGGTTACATTAGTTACATGCTGAACATCCTTCCTCCTCCTGCCATTTAAGTCATTCCACACACATCCTCCAAATCCCTGGATTGTGGTGAAACACTTTTGCAACTCACTTAGAATTTTAGAACTCTCACTTACACCAGTGTAAATCAGGAGAAACTTCACTTAAGTCAGAGTTATAATGGTACAAAAACCAGGATGAAATCAAAATCAGGCCCTATACATTTTAGCAGCAAATGTTACTGATGTGATATTCATTAGATGAATTATTCCAAACCAAGTTTCACTTTACATATTTAATTAACCATTAGAATGCTTGTATTTTCCAGATTGAAAGAGTGTGCTTAGAAGAATTTGTCCGCAGCTTCCAAAAAACTAATATTTTTTCAGTTAGGAGATTCTATCCTGCAAGTTGCTGAGAGCCGTCTGCTCCCATTTAACTCGATGTGAGTTGAGGAGGTTACTCAGTATCTCACAGGATTGAGATATTGATCACGTTAGGGAAAAAAATCACAACATACATGCATTTAAAAACTATTTGGGTCCAAATAATACAGCCAACTAACAATGATGACTACAAATATACTGTTTGGGGCCAGAGGACCAGCATACCAGAATCTAAGAGTCACACTTTCCTTTGCTCAGTGTATCTCCAAGAGGTTAACAAGTTAACCACAGTAACAATTGTTTTGTCAGCAATTTATATTACTAACAGTTTTGTCAGCAATTACATTACTAACAGAACATACGTTGTTTTATTAGACTTACTACAATAAGTCTCTGAAGACCGTGATGGAAACAGACTGTTTAGATTTTTCTGGTTTTGGCTCTAGTCCACCCCCAAATAAGAGACCTACAAGAGGGCTTTGCATATAAATTAAGACAATACAGGAGTGAGGTATCCTCTAGTTGCTGAAATATTACTTCAGGGGTTCTTAGACTTGTCACCATGTGGTCGACATTATATTAATAGGTTGGCTGGTGGACCAGATAACAGTCCTGTGGTCTTTGCCTACAGTTGCCTCCCTTCTCATAACTGTCCTGTGGCAACTACAACAGTTGCTTACATGGAAGATAGGAAAGCCTTTATTTGTTTTTAGATACCTCTAACTACAATGTGTTTTGTCCTTCCTGAAACAATGTAATCAGGACATTGACTTTAGCTCTTTAATTCATCTTCCCTACTGATGCTCTCTTTTGCCTGTTCCTCTTCTCCCTTTTACATGGTGCCCTGCCACCTGATCTTCTCCTTCCCCTACTCTCATAATCCTGGACATTCCCCTCCAGCTGGTGGCTAAAATTCCAGTCCAGCTTGTGGTTCTAGTTCCCATGGTTGGCTCCTATTTCCTCTTCTCCTCCTACATAGTTGTGGCTCTTAGTAGAGGCACCTAGACTGGATGCTCCTCCTCCTTTCCAATGTCTGTTATATGTAGTCTGGATACCTCCGAAAACAGGTGCAAACCAGAACACCAGTATTATGTGACCCAAAAACTCTCAGCAACCCACCAGCAAATGCTCCACAGGACAGTTTGGAGTTGTTGCACCATATAAATAAATGGAAGCACAAAACCAAGACAGTCTGTACAAGATGCCCCAGTAAAAATAGCCAACATAAATTAAACATGCTAGAAACAACTATCCAAGATGAGGACTCTAGTGGTAAAGATTAGACTGTTTCTCCTGTAGCATCTGGCTCCTATGACAGCATTCAAAATGACTGTTACCAGCAGCCTAGATCACCTTCATTCATTGGGATACTTTCCAGAAAACTCACTCTATGGTCGACAGAAGGAGTGAAGAAATTTTAGGAGACATAAAAATATAGAAATTCATACCACAATGCAAGCACATGACACTCCAATGTCCTTACAGAAAAATAAGAAGGTGTTGGTCTACAGAGCAGATATTTTGGAAAACAAGCTAAAACTAAACTCAATCTCAATCAAAAACAAAACAGTGTAAAACTTTAGCGCCTACAAGTCCACTCAGTCTTATATCTTATTCTGCCAATCGCTAAGACAAACAAGTTTGTTTACATTGATGGGAGATACTGCTGACTGCTTCTATTTACAATGTCACCTGAAAGTGAGAACAGGCGTTCGCATGGCACTTTTGCAGCTGGCGTTGCAAGGTATTTACATGCCAGATATGCTAAACACTCGTATGCCCCTACCATGCTTTGGCCACCGTTCCAGAGGACATGCTTCCATGCTGATGATGCTTGTTATAAAAAAAAAAAACAAACAATGCGTCAATTATATTTGTGACTGTACCCCTTGGGGGGAGAATTTTATGTGTCTTGCTCTGTTTTACCCGCATTCTGCATATATTTCATGTTATAGTAGTCTTGGATGATGACCTAGCACATGTTCATTTTAAGAACACTTTCACAGCAGATTTGACAAAACGCAAAGAAAGTATCGATGTGAGATTTCTAAAAATAGCTACAGCACTTGACCCAAGGTTTAATAATCTGAAGTGCCGTCCAAAATCTGAGAGGGATGAGGTGTGGAGCATGCTTTTAGAAGTCTTAAAAGAGCAACACTCTGAGGTGGAAACTACAGAACCCAAATCACCAAAAAAGAAAATGAACCTTCTGCTGGTGGCATCTGACTCAGATGATGAAAGTGAACATGCATCAGTCTGCACTTCTTTGGATCGTTATCAGCCAGAACCCATCATCAGCATGGAAGCATGTCCTCTGGAATGGTGGTTGAAGCATGGAAGGACATATGTATCTTTAGCGCATCTGGCATGTAAATATCTTGCAACACCAGCTACAACAGTGCCATGGCAACGCTTGTTTACAGTGTCACCTGAAAGTGAGAACAAGAAGCAGGCATTATCTTCTGCAAATTGTAACCAACCGTGTTTGTCTGAGTGACTGGCTAACCAAGAAGTAGGACTGAGTGGACTTGTAGGCTCTAAAATTTTACATTGTTTTATTTTTAAATGCAGTTTTTTTGGTACATAATTCTACACCTGTAAGTTCAATTGATTGGGAAGAAGACTGCACTATAGTATTTGTATTAAGTCAATTGAAAAATACAATTTTTCTGTTTACAGTGTAAATATTTGTAAAAAAATAAAGTGAGCACTGTACACTTTGTATTCTGTGTTGTAATTGAAATTAATAAGTTTTAAAATGTAGTAAACATCCAAAAATATTTTAAATAAATGGTATTCTATTGTTAACAGTGCGCTTCATTACGCAATTAATCACAATTATTTTTAATTTCACGATTAATCGCTATTAATTTTTTTAATTCCTTGACAGCCTTAATAAACACTGGTGTTGAATTTTAGTAAATAGCCTGAGTATTTGTATATATGATTTAAGATCTTTTTAATTCAAACAGATAGATGAACTTTATGCTTTCTAGTTACAGAATGAAATTTATTTGTAGAACTCTGTTGTGGCTGAAAAAGCATAGGTTTGATGTTTGCTGTAGTGCCATTTGACTGGGACTTTTTTCTGAATGGTGCTCTAAAAAAGACTGTTTGATTCTGAACTGAGAGAGTTTGGGGTTTAATTTTTCTGTTATTACTGTGTGTTTAGTACAGAGGCGTTGTACTTCGGCCAGAGGAATAATGAGACTGTTAGTGTTTCAGATCCCAGACTTCATTGTGCTATACTGTCAGTGTTCAGTTGGACCAGCCTTCGCTGTCTCTGGAGCATGACTGCAGATTCCACTCTTCGTGATTTGTGAATAATTATGGATACAACTCTAAGGGGAAAATTTAATGAACGCTGTATATGTAGAATCGGTCTCAAATGCAAATTTCAGGAATTACCTTTTGTTACTGTTTGTACCTAAACATTTCTTGGTTTATTTTTATTTACACAGTGAATATTTCTACATTATTTCTACCACCTATATTTCACTGTTTACCTAATATTAACCTAGCTTTAGATGGGAGTCTTTTGAACATTAACATATTAAAGACTGAAGTAAAAGCTGATTATATGATCTTCCCAAAGGCAGATTTTTTTGTTTGTTTTTTTCTAAAACCATACTGATTTCCCTAAACAATTTTCTAGCTAATGCTACATTTTTTGGTCATGGAAAAAGTGTTATTTTTCAAAAAAAACCATGGCAACTTTCACAGGGTAACATCAAATTTCATAAACATTCATGTTAACAGCCAGTATCAATTAAACAATACTTCATCATGAGCTTAAATATTTCAGCAAAGAATCCTGTGGCACCTTATAGACTAACAGACGTTTTGGAGCATGAGCTTTCGTGGGTGAATACCCACTTCTTCAGATGCATGTGGTGGAAATTTCCAGGGGCAGGTATATATATGCTAGCAAGCAAGCTAGAGATAACGAGGTCAATTCAATCAGGGAGGATGAGGCCCTGTTCTAGCAGTTGAGGTGTGAAAACCAAGAGAGGAGAAACTGGTTCTGTAGTTGGCAAGCCATTCACAGTCTTTGTTCAATCCTGAGCTGATGGTGTCAAATTTGCAGATGAACTGAAGCTCAGCAGTTTCTCTTTGAAGTCTGGTCCTGAAGTTTTTTTGCTGCAGGATGGCCACCTTAAGGTCTGCAATAGTGTGGCCAGGGAGGTTGAAGTGCTCTCCTACAGGTTTTTGTATATTGCCATTCCTAATGTCTGATTTGTGTCCATTTATCCTTTTCCGTAGAGACTGTCCAGTTTGGCCGATGTACATAGCAGAGGGGCATTGCTGGCATATGATGGCGTATATTACATTGGTGGATGTGCAGGTAAATGAACCAGTGATGGTGTGGCTGATCTGGTTAGGTCCTGTGATGGTGTCGCTGGTGTAGATATGTGGGCAGAGTTGGCATCGAGGTTTGTTGCATGGATTGGTTCCTGAGCTAGAGTTATTATGGTGCGGTGTGCAGTTACTGGTGAGAATATGTTTCAGGTTGGCAGGTTGTCTGTGGGCAAGGACTGGCCTGCCACCCAAGGCCTGTGAAAGTGTGGGATCATTGTCCAGGATGGGTTGTAGATCCTTGATGATGCGTTGGAGGGGTTTTAGCTGGGGGCTGTATGTGATGGCCAGTGGAGTCCTGTTGGTTTCTTTCTTGGGTTTCTCTTGCAGTAGGAGGCTTCTGGGTTCACGTCTGGCTCTGTTGATCTGTTTCCTTATTTCCTCGTGCGGGTATTGTAGTTTTGAGAATACTTGGTGGAGATTTTGTAGGTGTTGGTCTCTGTCTGAGGGGTTAGAGCAGATGCGGTTGTACCTCAGTGCTTGGCTGTAGACAATGGATCGTGTGATGTGTCCGGGATGGAAGCTGGAGGCATGAAGGTAGGCATAGCGGTTGGTAGGTTTTCGATATAGGGTGGTGTTAATGTGACCATCACTTATTTGCACCGTGGTGTCAAGAAAGTGGACCTCCCGTGTAGATTGTTCCAGGCTGAGGTTGATGGTGAGGTGGAAGCTGTTGAAATCGTGGTGGAATTTTTCCAGAGTCTCCTTCCCATGGGTCCATATGGTGAAGATGTGATCAATGTACCGTAGGTAGAGAAGGGGCGTGAGTGGACGAGAGCTGAGGAAGCGTTGTTCCAGGTCGGCCATAAAGATATTGGCATATTGTGGGGCCATGCGGGTGCCCATAGCAGTGCCACTGATCTGGAAATATATATTGTCATCAAATTTGAAATAGTTGTGTGTGAGTATAAAGGCACAGAGCTCAGCAGCCAGTTGTGCTGTGGCATCATCAGGGATAGTGTTCCTGACAGCTTGTATTCCATCTGTGTGTGGGATGTTTGTGTAGAGAGCCTCTACATCCATGGTGGCTAGGATGGTGTTTTCTGGGAGGTGACCAATGCATTGTAGTTCCCTCAGGAAATCAGTGGTGTCACGGAGATAGCTGGGAGTGCTGGTGGCATAGGGTCTGAGTGGAGAGTCCATATATCCAGACAGTCCTTCAGTGAGAGTGCCAATGCCCGAGATGATGGGGCGTCCAGGATTTCCGGGTTTGTGGATCTTGGGTAGTAGATAGAATAACCCTGGTTGGGGCTCTAGGGGTATGTTGATTTCTTCTGGTGTTAGTGTAGGGAGTGTCCTGAGTAGATGCTGTAGTTTTAGTGTATTCCTCAGTGGGATCTGAGGGAAGTGGCCTGTAGAATTTGGTATTGGAGAGTTGTCTGGTGGCCTCCTTTTGGTAGTATTCTCAAAACTACAATACCCGCACGAGGAAATAAGGAAACAGATCAACAGAGCCAGACGTGAACCCAGAAGCCTCCTACTGCAAGAGAAACCCAAGAAAGAAACCAACAGGACTCCACTGGCCATCACATACAGCCCCCAGCTAAAACCCCTCCAACGCATCATCAAGGATCTACAACCCATCCTGGACAATGATCCCACACTTTCACAGGCCTTGGGTGGCAGGCCAGTCCTTGCCCACAGACAACCTGCCAACCTGAAACATATTCTCACCAGTAACTGCACACCGCACCATAATAACTCTAGCTCAGGAACCAATCCATGCAACAAACCTCGATGCCAACTCTGCCCACATATCTACACCAGCGACACCATCACAGGACCTAACCAGATCAGCCACACCATCACTGGTTCATTTACCTGCACATCCACCAATGTAATATACGCCATCATATGCCAGCAATGCCCCTCTGCTATGTACATCGGCCAAACTGGACAGTCTCTACGGAAAAGGATAAATGGACACAAATCAGACATTAGGAATGGCAATATACAAAAACCTGTAGGAGAGCACTTCAACCTCCCTGGCCACACTATTGCAGACCTTAAGGTGGCCATCCTGCAGCAAAAAAACTTCAGGACCAGACTTCAAAGAGAAACTGCTGAGCTTCAGTTCATCTGCAAATTTGACACCATCAGCTCAGGATTGAACAAAGACTGTGAATGGCTTGCCAACTACAGAACCAGTTTCTCCTCTCTTGGTTTTCACACCTCAACTGCTAGAACAGGGCCTCATCCTCCCTGATTGAACTGACCTCGTTATCTCTAGCTTGCTTGCTAGCATATATATACCTGCCCCTGGAAATTTCCACCACATGCATCTGAAGAAGTGGGTATTCACCCACGAAAGCTCATGCTCCAAAAGGTCTGTTAGGGCTTGTCTACATCACAAAGTTGCAGCGCTGGTGAGGGGGTTACAGCGCTGCAACTTAGGAGGTGTACACATCTGCAGGGCATCACCAGCGCTGCAACTCCCTGTTTGCAGTGCTGGCCGTACTCCCGTTTTGTCTCAGGTGTAGAGGATCCAGCGCTGGTGATCCAGCGCTGGTAATCAAGTGTAGACACTTACCAGCGCTTTTCTTGACCTCCGTGGAATAAGCAGGTATCCCAGCATACCTGAGGAAGCCTCTCTGGTAATCAAGCAGGTCTCCTTCCCCGCGGTTTGCTCCGGTGTTCCCCGAATCCCCCCCCCAAGCGGGTCTCCTTCCCCGCGGTTTGCAGGGGGGTTCGGGGAACGCGAGAGCAAACCGCGGGGAAGCAGGTCTCCTTCCCCGGTTTGCTCTCGCGTTCCCCGAACCCCCGTGCAAGCAGGTCTCCTTCTCCGGTTTGCTCTCGCGTTCCCCGAACCCCCGAGCAAGCAGGTCTCCTTCCCCACGGTTTGCAGGGGGGTTCGGGGAACGCGAGAGCAAACCGCGGGGAAGGAGACCTGCTTGCTCGGGGGTTCGGGGAACGCGAGAGCAAACCGCGGGGAAGCAGATCTCCTTCCCCGGTTTGCTCTCGCGTTCCCCGAACCCCCCTTGAAGCCGCCCAACAGCGCTGCAGTGTGGCCACATCTAACACCACTTGCAGCGCTGGTTGCTGTAAGTGTGGCCACTCTGCAGCGCTGGCCCTATACAGCTGTACTAATACAGCTGTAACAACCAGCGCTGCAAAATTGTAGATGTAGACATACCCTTAGTCTATAAGGTGCCACAGGATTCTTTGCTGCTTTTACAGATCCAGACTAACACGGCTACCCCTCTGATACTTAAATATTTCAGTATCTACCAGAATGAAGAAGCAAAGAATTTCCATTTACTTTTTAAACTTGTTGGAACTTTGAAAATATTCAAGAATCAAAGGGAGAACTTATATAACTTACTGAAAAAATAAGAATAAATTTCAATAAAAAGTGTAAACAAAAGATACAGGAACATCTGCTCTAGGAAAATTTTTGTTCAACTGAGTTCATCCTGCCACAATATTCTGTGTACCACATGCATTACGAAACTTAAAGTTGGTATAGATATTATTTACTCTCATTTTCAGTCCCTTTGCCAGAGTAGTGTAAAGTGGCCCTATTATAAATGAGAATGCAGCCCAAATTCTCTGGTCTTATGCTCCCGTGTTTAAAATCCTACAGTGCAACATAGTGTGAAAAGGTTATTTCAGCACTTGCATTGTGGACTGGCACACAAAGACAACTGTAACATTTGTCAAATCAGAAAAATGATCAAAGTTCTTATACTTTGCGAATCTCAGGCTGGTGAATCATGGCCTAAATAAGAGATTTTCAGATGACGTGGGGGAGAGGTGAGGGGACTGCTGCACAGCTAGAATTTTATGTTTTTGAAGCAAGTGATAAATTCTATGATTTCCATAAAATTGAAACCACAGTTAAGAAGTTTTAATTACAATGATATTTGAATATCATATATATTTTTCAATGAAAGTTAAGAGTTACACATAGACACTTTGAAACTTCAAAATGTGTTCCAATTTGCATATGCATCTGAAAGGCCACTTGAAAGTTTCTAAATGTGCAATTTCATTGCAGTATTATTGAATTAGAGACAATACTATTGTCAGAGCGTTCCTAGAATCTGACTGTTAGTTCTCGCTGGATGAATTAAAAAAAACAAACCAAAAACATTTTTGACATGTGACCAACTGTGATTTTACCTTTCTAATTTATTTTTTGCCAAAAGCCAAAGAAAAGCAATAATTTTGCACTGATAAATCAAATATTACATTTGAGATATGCTTTCTAATATGTAGCAAAAATGTATGGAAAATACAAAGCAGCTATGGGTTTCACAACATTACCAATTCTCAACTGGTCTAAACAAAGGCAGTAAGTAGCATGCATTTGTTGAACAAACAACATTTTTGTAACCTAAAGCTACAGATAAGTCTTTAAAAAACTAGTTACTTTTATTTTTGTTTCCCTTGCAGTTTCTGGAAAGTAGCATTTGCAGAAAGACAGAACTAAGAAAAAGGAAAGGGTAAACAGAGACCAAGACAACATTTAAATTATGAGGTGAGCACCATTTCCTAACCTTTCTTATGGATGCGTGTCCTTTTCCCTGAGAGGGCTAAACAGCAAACCAGGGTAGCAGACCTCCTATCTCTCTCAAACTCACCTGTCATGTGGTCTTTGCTTCAGCGTGAACTATGCTGCTGGCAGTGCAGACACTACCTGCTGGTGGAACCAGTTCCACACAAGAGGCCAACTCGCCAGACTTCCTACTGCATTCCTGATATAATCCATTTAATCTTCCCTGTGGCACAGCTCAATTTCTTCTCCAGGTAATTCCCCATATGGATCCTTTCACATCCTTTTTCTGTTCCCTTTAGACATCTGACATTAAAAAATGCACTTCTGTTGCTGTTCTCTGCCTGTCTCCCTTTTTCACCAGTAGAGACATGATGTTGCTTTCACTATAGAAGGGAAAGCAAAAAATAGGCTAAGACACTAGAAAGCAGGAGCAGCTGCCACCCTAATGATAAGTGCTTGATGAAAAGTCTTCTACTGGAGAAGTCTTACTTTAACAGGTATACACGATTACAAAGCACAGGTGTTATCAACAAGAACAGGATTGGGCTACAATAGCCCTGTTTCTATGCAGCTAGGAACTTGTTATAAAACGTAAAGACAATAGCCATCTCGATAGAGGGGGCTATTGACAGGAGTCCTTCAAGAAAATTCAGTAAATAGAATCAGCTACGATATTATTTAGACATTATTAGAAGGTGAAGATGGAAACAACAGTTCAAGAATGTTGGGCATGTTTCTCACTGCAAGGCCACTTTACACAGCTCTAGTTGGGTGAAGGGCCTTAAAGGCCCCTTTACACTGCTCTGGCAATGTAAAATGGCCTTAATGTATAAGAGACTCAGGCCCATTACATTCACATATAGCAGCCAAGTGTGGAAGGATAATGGTAGCAACATGTTCTTTGAGAGATGGATTGTAACAGCAAATGCCTTTGAGAATCATAGGGTTAGATGGGACCACAAGTCTAACCCCCTGCCAAGATGAAAGGCTGTTTATAATGTCTTTGCACCACTGAAGGAGGTTCAGCAAAAGCAATTCTCAAATGAGAGAACATTTCCTTCCATTTTCAATGGCACCAGAATCATACAGAAGTTAAACAAATGTTTGAAGATATCTGCCTTATTAATGTAAGATGTCAGCTTGTCTGTCAGCACTAATTTAAATTTCCAAGGCCTCAAGGCTGCCTAACTTTACTCACACTTAGTACTTTACTCCACAAATAGTCCCACTGATTTCAGTAAGGGCGACAGAATAAGAACCTAAATAAATACATGCCCTGTTTAAGTTGTAATTTGTTCAAAAGAGGGACATTACAGTTAACTGAGAGGAAAGTGCCTTGAGCATTTGAGGCACTAAAAAAAAAAAAAAAAAAAAAAATTCACTTCTTAATAGATGATATATTAGTGGACAACCTTCAATTTAAACCTTTAGCATTTATAAATACAAAAGTAGTTTTATAATCATTTAAGTAGGTTTATTCATAGTCATAAAATGTATCAGTGTTGTTTTGGGGAGAACACTAATCTCCTTTGATAGTGATTTTTTTAATATTAAAAGTCACAGAATATTATTAAAAAGCAAAGAAAAGGCCAGCTTTTTGTATTTTTGCAATGGCAAAGAGTTAATCTTTCCTTCATTCTTTGCAGATGTTCCTGGATCAAGTTGCAAGACTGCATCCAATGGATTTAGCAAGATGACTATTTCAACATGTACAGAACTATCACTCTGGAGTGACAGCCCTTGCAAAAGGTATGAGGCGGGGGGGCATGGAGGAGGTTCATAACACAGATCAGAGTAATTTTTGAATACGCAAGCATTATAATTTATTAGGCTACCAGAAAGTTTAAGGATAATTAGGATATCCAGAAAGGAAAGAGATTCTCAATTTTCCTCTTTTCACAATGCATTACCACTGCGTATCCCAAATATCTCCTCTCAAAGATGGAATACATTTGGCAATAAACACTGCATAATGTACCTAAGAGAAAGATACAGTTCACAGAAGAGCTATATTACTAACATCTACATTGAGTGGAAATGAAGTTTTGCTTTGTATTTTCAAAATGTATTTCTCTCATCAAGTCCCTCCCCTCCCAACTTTTTGCTAGTATATGAGAGCTTGATTCCCCCCACCCCCCACACATTTATATATAAACTTTACATTTGTGGGCAGTTGCACCAAGTTGAATGGGACTGCCCGAGTATAAAGCTACACAAATGTGCAAGTGTTTGAAGGATCGGGGTCTAAGACAACATTATGATGATGTTCCATGACCCTATGGTAGATGAGCAATATAAAACTTAGTGTCGCCAATTACATCCAGAAGATTCATATATTCTGCCTAACAACTAACCAGTCACAAGGTTCATGTTATTTGAAGCACATTAATTAAATTTATTCTCATTGAGTCTAACGTCCAGAACTTGAAATGACATCATCATAAAAAGCATCTCTCAGACAATGGAAATGGGACAGCTCAGAAGAATGGTAATGGGATATGGAACTTTTATTTCTAAATCAGAAGCTCAAATCCAGGTTAGCATTGATTCACTTATTAGTGACAGTTTTCAACTGGAGTTATACAAATGCAGAAAAGAGCCACTGACTTGCTGTAAATTTTAGAAAAATGCTTTAAAACTTATTTTTATCAACTATTCTTTAGGCAACTAAACAAAGGGAATAAGAAATTTATTACTGAGATCCCTTATCACTGTGGTAAAATAACATGCCTGATATTCATGCAGACTTAACTGTGGAACTGAAGGACCATGTCTCAGTATTAGCTGGGATAATAGTACTTATATAGTGGCTGCAGTTTGAGTAGCTAAGAACTGGATGAGCCTGCCATGTTGAGAATTCACTTTGGTTTGACATGGACAATTAACATAACTTATTAAAAACAACTACAGTGTGTGCTTAAACAAGGGAAAGCCAGGCAATTAAATCCAAATGATGAAACCTAATAAACTTGAATTGTGTTGTTTGAATAATGACACCTGGAGGACCAACTGACACTCCGTTACAAAATTTTAAAGAGGTAATATCACTCAATTGATTTGCACCAGACAGTTTTAGGGAAACCTAGAAAATTTTAAACACTTGAAATGCACCTTAGCTACCGGATTCCATACTCTTAATTAGAGGGGAACTGTTGGGTCATTGCATCCCACATGAATCCCCTGCATGCTTCATGATGGCATCTCACTCCCAGCCAGGTCAGGACCTCCTGCCATGGGGGGCTGGCAGGGGAAGGGGAAGAGAAAGAAGGATCGTTTGCAGACAACCATCTTTTCAAGACCACTATTAAAAGGTGTCGTCTGCTCTCCGATCACCGCCCCAACAGCAGCGGCGGGCTGCACGCTCCCTTTACCGGGGACAAAGAGGAACGGACGCCTGAGTCCCTCCCACCAGCTCAGCACACTCCAGATACCCAGCCCGGCTGCCCCACTCCCTGCAAGCGCGGCCCCCCCCTTCCCCAGGGCGCCTCCCACACGCCCCCTCCCCCTGACCCCCACCTGACCCTTCCCCTTTGACCTCCCCCGCCTCCCCCGGGCCCCCCCTCCGCTCACCCTGGCACGAGCTCCGGGTCCCTCCTCCTTCGCCTCCGCCATGTTGGGCCCCCGCAGCCCTCACACCCCGGGGGGGGGGGTCTCTGCCGCCGGCCCCCTGGGGGAGGAGGTGACACGGAGCGGTGGGTCGGCCCGAGCCCTGCTGCGGGGGAGGGGGCTCCGACCGGGCTCCCCGGGAGGGGGGGTGTCTAGGCTGCTCCCTCGGGGGGGGAAGGGGGGGCTGGTCGGACCCTCCAGGCCGCCAACCTCTTAAAGCTGCAACGACAAGCCCCAGCGCGGGGGGACCGAGTGCGCATGTGCACTGCGCATGCGCTGAGAACCAGCTTCCCCCGCCCCCTCCCCGCGCATGCGCGCTCCCCCCCCTTACTTTTTCAGGTCTAGGTTGGCTCCCTCTTAAAGGGCACAGCAACCATGTCTGGGCTGAGCTGGGAAGGGAGGAAACAGCCTGCAGCCTCAGTGGAGACCCATGGTCTCTGTGCTTTAAAGGGAGGGGGGTGGGTTGGGACCAGGCAGCACTATCCGCCATGGCCTGTCCGCAGGGGGACCATGGCATCTCATGCCAAGGTGTCCCCTGGAGCCTCAGCACAGCGCCACAGTGGCCTCTCCCATGCTCCAGTACCCCAACCTCACACCAGGATGCCCCAGTGCCCCCTTCACCCTCTGGCGCTCCCGCCTCCCATTTTGCACTGTAGCACTCCCCACCTCACACCACAGCACCCCAGCCACATCGCCACAGCGCTCCCTTGCACTATGACACTCATAGTCCACACTAGGGCACCCCCACCTTAGGCCTCACATCTTGGCATCCAGGACATGATACCAGTGCCCCTGCCTCTCCTGATACGGTGCCCCCATCACACACCACAACATCCCCACCTCATGCCATGGTGCCCTCCCTTCTTGTACCTGGGACCAACTGGCCTCAGTGAAGACTGGCTGCGTGTTACCACCCTCTGTGAGATTGCCTGATGCGGTAAAGCAACTTTGTTCCAGTGACCAAGCTGTTCACAAGCCCCCATCGAAGTCATGCTTGAAGTCACCTCGTGGTATCATGACATTACTCTTGGAGGCAGTATGTATTTGTTTATTTAAAGGGAGCTGGCAGGTTAAAAATAATAAATTCTTACAAGCAAATTTCCTCCCCTATGTTGCTCATGACATCTTCAGTTAATTAGCACTGAAAGGATGTTGTTTATCTTTCATCTCTGAGGCAATCTATTTTTATTATTAATATTTATATTACGACAGAGCCCCGAGGTGCATCCCTTCCATCGTGGGATCAGCACCCCATTGTTTTAGAGACAAAAATAGACACAGTCCCTACCCGGAGGAGCTATTTATTGTTTGCACTTCACTTGGACTGGCCAGTGAAACTAGATTAGTCAGTTTTGCTTTTGTTTATACTGCCCAGGCTATGTCAGTCACTAATAAGATCATAGTCAGTTTCTAGTTAATTTCACTTTATTTCAGTGCAATACCTGGATTGCAAATATGTGGAGGATAATTTCTTTGTTTTCATTGGATTTTTTCTAATTTTGCAGAAAGATTTCTATTGGTCTTAGGTTCTGCAAAGATCTGTTTCTGCAGAAACTAGTCCCCCAATCCTGCAAAGATTTGCACATGTTTAACTTTAAGCACATAAGAGGTCTCATTTTTAAGTACATGAATAGTCCCACTGATTTTAAGTTAAATTTAGGCATGTGTGTAAATCTTTGCAGGATCAGGGTTTAAATCTTTAAAGCTTTGTAATGGTGTTCATCACCTTGATCCCTCCCACCAGTAACAGGACACATGCCTTTCAAAAAGCATGAAGACTGTAAGTCTTTCATACTAGAGACTGTCATCAGTTTTTACCTGGTATAGTGTCAAACACATTGTCAGCACCCAAGGATAATAAATATGAACAACATAATCCCAGTTGTTTACTAGTTAAATAATCTAACTGTTAATTTAAATTTTTACTAAATAGAGTATTCTTCATTACCTATCCTAATCTTATGTGCACTATTGTTGAACAACTGTTAAACAATAGCCACATTCTTTGCCATAGATAGCTGCATTTCAGTGGTGGTTGAAATGATCCCTGCATAAACTGTATCCTTCACTTCCTATCCTAAACTGTTGTGCCTTGCTGTGATTCATTATTAAAATGCTGCTCCCTCGGGGGGACACTTCCTCAGGTCTCTCTCTAGAGGTGGCTGCATTCCAGTGGTGGTGAGATAATTCCTGTATCTAATAATAATTAATAATAAATTATTAATTATACTTATCATCCTTAAGTGAATTAAATATTTAATAGTTAATATATCAGTTTCTTACATTTTAAAGTACGTTGGGATCCTTCACAATGAAAAGTGCTATATAATACACACAATAAATTTGTTGTGAGACGTAATTAATATTTATAATGTTCTTTTAAGATTCTTGGATGGATGGAAGTGCAAAGTATAAATATTTATTAGTGGCCCAAAACAATAGAGTAACAATATAGTCAAATCCTGAAATATGATGAAGTTGTCTTAAAAATTATTAATTAAAAAAAATTGTGAAGTTCTTTTTCTTTGACTTTTGGTTTCTGAGCCTGTAAGTTGCATTAGGATCACATCTTCAAACTTTGCTCCACAATCATGAGGGCTAGAGCTCCAAATGAAAGCTGAGATTTTTATGTTATCACACGACTCTAGGAGCTGGGGCTTTAAGAAATATCACCAGACTCTCAATGAAATCACAAGTGTTCGCAAAACTGATGTTGCGCACTGTCATGTCTGGAATAATGCTGTAGAATGCTATGATACTTTTTCAGCGCACAACAACAGGAACAATAGGCTTTTTCTTCTTGTGTTTTTCTCATCAAAGAAATAAACTGGGAGCTGAGGAAATGTCAGCATAAGCCCCCAGATCTAACAGTATACTGAAAATGCATACAAAACACTGAGTAATGTTTTTTGTTAGCAATAGCCCTGTCATTCAAATTGAATGTTACAAGACAATGTGCTGTTAACAAGTTTGCCTGATAAAGGATTTTCTTGTATTGGTATGGTGTTACTGATAGTGAGGTTTATTATTTTGTGAAATAATCTCCCACTGGAAGTAGGGAAAAGCATGTCACATGAGACATTGAAAACTAGATCAGGCAGAGCCCTGGAACATAGATTCTAAAGTACAGTCTTGCATTAGCCCCTGTTAGGAACGGAGTAGACGAACTGATGGCACAAATTTTCAAAGTTGCCACAGCTTGACTGAATCTTGCACCTAACATAAACCATATTTGTATTACATGAGATTGTGCATAACTCTATTCTTCCAAAAATACTGAAGGACATACTGCTCAGCTATCGTAAAACTCTAGCTTTACTTACACACACATTTGCACTGGGTTAATTAAACCAGTGCCGACATGCATGTGGACACTCTTATTTTGGTTTAAGAATGACTTAGATTCATGTCGCTTAGACTTGTTATTAATTGATTTAAGATAAACTGAAGTAAGCCCTGTTTCAACTGAAATAAGGGTTTTCACATAGCCTTTGGCACTGGTTTAACTAAATCCGTTTTAAATCACATCTTAAGTTAACTGTGTGCAGCAGCATATAGGTAAGATTGTTACCAGTGGAGTAGAGTGAAAGTCCCAAATTATATCAGTACATTTCTGTGGTCTTTCTCTCTTTTTATAAGGAAGTGTCACTCCATTAATAGTAATTTTTCACTCCAGTGTGTTCAGATGACTCTGCTAAATCCTCTGGAATACAGCATTTTCCACCTACCAGATAGATGCATTCCAAAGAGACTACCACCGCTCGCTCCCCTGCTGTAGGGGCCTGATCAGCATACGGGAGTCTATAGGTATGTCTATATTACATTGTATGCCCAGGTCTGTGAGACCTGTGCTTGTGGACTCTGTGTTTTGAAGCAAACACATAAGCCATAGGTGCTGGAACTAGGGATGCTGGCTTGAAGTGGTTTCCATTATATACAGGGTTTGCAGTTTGGTTCAATGGCTCTCAGCACCCCCACTGTAAAAACTGTTCCAGCACCACTGACCTGAGCATCCACACTCCATTGTAAACCTGGGTTTACAGTTGCTGAATACGAGTTTCATAGCCATGATAACCCATCGATACTGAAGTAGGCAGATCTTGTGACTCAGGTTTGTGGCTTGAGCTGTATCCACACTGCAAAATGACAGGGCTTGGACTTGAGTCAAAGAAAGATTCAAGCTCTGACCCACCACAATAGCAGGATCCTAGAACCCGGGTCCTGTGCACTTGCTGACCCAAGTCAGACTGATTTTGTGTGTGGCTGGAACGGGGGCTTAGGCTCAAATCTGAATCAGAGCCTGGACTTAGTGTGCTATGTAGACATATTCTGTGGGAGTTAAATAAGATTTGGATCAGGCCTAGGTAATAGAGGAGGGTTAAGAGAAGTGGACAATATCCCATGGCAAAAGGCTAAAATGGCATCCACTGACTCCCACTCTTGGTGCATCTGTTTTTAGGGTGGGTTAAAAGGAACTGGATTACTCTTGCCACAGCTGCTTCCCACTGGTAGCAACAATACCCAAAACTGATAACCCCCCCTTAAAATGCAAGGGGTGAAGAAAGCCCTTGTCATTGTTCCTGGGCTGAGAAGGCGGGAGCAATAACCAGGTAGGCACTCTCCTGTTATAGCGAAACTCCTCCTAACTGTGACTTTTCTGTGTGAAAATAAACACTCCACTTCAGGACTTAGATTATGTGGTGATGGACACTATAGGAAAAAAAAAACATAGACAGGTAGATTAGACAGGTAGACAGAGGTGAGGGCTCAGTTATATTTTGATTTATAGTTGGTTTTAATTTACAGAAAGAAAAAAACCCCAAAGCATAGCCTATGGCACACCTCTGTTTAAGCACATTTGTCTTTAAATGATTGACATTTTTTAAAAAAGTGATTGTGAAACTCCAATTGTGTGCAGACTGCAGTTCAATGAATTGAATGCATGATCATTCCACATACGCGCAGGCATGAATAGCTGAGTGTGGATCATCCAAATAAACCCCTCAGCATTGCACATTCTTATCTATGCACTCCTTCCTCTATTTTAACTCAAGTCTATTCAAAGAATTGCAGCTGCAAATACTTGGACCATTAAAAATTGTTAAATACAAATAAATAATAATAATGTTTTCAACCAAATTTGGAAGCAGATTCTGTGAACATCTTCATTTTATTTTGTGGGATTACCTGGAAGGAACATGGCTAGCATAGGTCTGGAGCACACTATATACAAGTTGGGAGCTCAGTTTTGAAACGTTGGGACCTTAATAGGACAATATATTAACAGCTATAATTTAAAAAAATGGGAGTTTGGAGTTAACAGAACTATATGTCTCCTATAGAATAAAACATATATTGCTGTATTAGCAAAGAACCAGGCCAATTTTCGAGGGATGAGAAATAGGTCCGGGAGAAAAAAATTGGTCAAATAGTTTATACAGGGAAAAAAGCAGCTTTGGGTTAAATTAAACTGTTAATGAATTTGGTGAATAGATTTGGTCAAATAAAAAATTGATTTTTTTTTTAAAGTCTAAATAGTTTTGACATTTTCACAAGGAAATGTTTTCACTTTTTGTCTGAAACAATGTTTCCTTTCTAAATTTAGCTACATTAAAAAAAAAACATTCAAAACGTAAAAAAAACCCAACCCTGAAATGTAATGAATAAAACAAAAATTTCATTTCAGGTCAAAACACTTTTTTTTTTCCTTCCAGATTTTTGGTTCCGCCACCAAACCAAAAACTCAATTATTCGCTCAGTTCCAGTGAGAACTCCTTTCCCACAAGTTTATATACTACAGAGACACTCTGATATGATGGTGATGAGCCTGAGACATAAGCCTAGGCAAATTACATTAGACTGTAAAGTTGCTCACCAAAGACCTTGCTTTAGTCACCTCCTGTTGGAGTAATGTTTGTTTTTGGTCTCTTAGGGTCAGTGTTAATGAGGAGGGTTTAGCTCCATTTTGCTTATTTATATCAAACCAGTTTTTTTCTCTATAGTTTTTAATAGCAAAAATAATGACTTTGATTTTCCCTCTGCTGGAAACCTCTGAGTGAGAGAGAATCCCCTTTAAAGAGATACGTCCTAAGCTGTACTCACTGCTGCTTGTCCTCGCACTGCAGTGCTCTTTATATTCCCAACGTCTGCCCTGGGGAGTTTGGAAACACCTGGACTAGTATTCTCATCAGCAAGCGCTGGATCCATCTCTGCATTCATGGGTGGCTGGGAAGTGCAATATGGAAATGCTACATTGGAGTCTCGCCTGCAATAGGAATCATTCCTAAACCGTTTTTGTCGTGTGGCTTGTCACAATGAACATATACCCTTACCACACATATTGGAGCTCAGACTTCTGTTCCCTGCTGCCAGCCCTGCAGTTGCTCATATTCCCAGTTTGGGGACAGCTTTCTTCTTCAGAGGTTTTCTTTTGTATCCACAGTGTCATGCCATGTCCGCCATCATTGAGAAATCACATTCATCAAAGGGATCTTCACAGGGTATGCTATTTTTGCTTGGCTTCCAGCTCATTTCCCTTCTGCAAGCCTCAGTCCATGCTGCTCTCACTTTTCCCTTGGAAGGGAAGAAGTAAAAGAATTTGCCACTACTCTGGCCATTAGTACAAAAAGGAAACACACAATACACCATCCTGACCAGGTATTTGGTTTGCTTTCTGAACCAACTTGCAGGACAGCTCAGCTGTGCAATCTCTTTCCTTCTCCTCAAGTCTGCCACTCTGCGCAAGGCCTTCTTTTTATTCACAGCACTGCATTTCCCCTACCTTTACTCCTCCCACTACCAGCCAGCAACCATTCGATCCATTCATGCCATAGTGTCCAATAACCACCACCACTCCACAGTCCAGCAGGGAACTCTTGGGGTAGGAAAAGTGGGGGTTAGCCTGGGACTGTTTTGTGTCCTTTCAGGCAACACGATGGGTTGTGGGACTGGCATTCCTGGCTCCCCCTCTCCTTCCAGCATAGCAGCAGGGGTGGGAATGGGTGAATGTTAGGGACAATCTGTAACTATTAGTGGGGATGCAAATGGGAGTGTGAGGAGGAGCTAAGGTTTGCTCTGCCAGTGAGAGGGAGATGAATGAAGTACCAGGACTACATTAGAAAAGATGTGCTGGCATAGCTATACCAGCCTGGCTATACAGGCAAAGCCGCCTAGTGTACACACAGTTTATACTAGCAAAAGAGCGCTTTTGCCAGTCTAGCTTTTACTAGTTCAGCAAGCGAAATAAGCTATGCCAGCCAAAGCACTTTTATGCCAGTATAACTGTGTCTGCACTAAGACTTTAGCTGGTAAAGAAATGTCACCAAAATACTATATCCCTAACGGATATTACTATATTGCTGACGTTTCTAGTGAAGACCGGACCTAAGAGGGTTGCTGGGGAGGCACACTTGGCAGGGGAAAGCACCTATTCACAGTCATTTCACCCTTCAAGCACAGGCAGGGATGGTGCCAGCAAGGTACTGTGGGGTCTCAGAACTGGATCACTTGAGAGGAAGGGACAGCAATGCCCAGAGGCTGGGCCTTCCTGCCTGTGGCAGGATGTGGGGAGAGCGCAGTGTTCATGGACTCTGAGGAGGATGGCAGCAGGGAAAGGGGAACTAAGATTGAATCAGGGCTCTCTCCCTAGGCAGAAGCTCGTGGGATCTAGCAGCTGAAGTTTAGACTGCCTATGGATCTTGTAGCCTTTGCTCCTGTCTAGCTCCACCAGAATAGCAGCGGTGGCAGCTCTAGTGTAGACGAGGTGCTGGCAGTCTCTGTGGGTGGGGCTACATCACTGTTAGCAACGGAGAGCAATATTTCAGAAAAAAACCTAGTGTAGACACAACCTTTGTGCCGTGGCAGCCCAGGAGGGAGAGGAGGAAATTAAATGCAGGGAGCAGCCTAGGTTTGTTTTTCTTTTACACAGTTACCATTGTTTTATCTCAGAACCCTCCCAGCACAGGGCACCATTGGTGGGGAGAAGGAAGCTGGCAGACTGCGGGGACAGCAGGAGTTCAGATTACAGCGTGGTGATTTGCATTTCCATGGCACTAGTGATGTCACAGGCCTACACTAAGCAAGGTCTCCTGAGGCTCTGAAAACAAAGGGGAGCGACAAGAAGCATGAAACAACATAGACTTAAAGGACAGAAGCCAAGTTTAAAAAAGAAATGCATTCATCAGGCGCTCAGTCATATACTCACTAACACAGGAGTGATGGCAGGGTCTTAATTTTTTTCTTTGCAGTTCACCTTTAAACTCCCCAGGCACAAACTCCTCCCAGACTTGCAGGGCTGGATTTGTCACATAACATCCCCTTCCCCCAACCTTCCACTGATTAGCAAAGGAACCCGCTGTTGCAAAAATAAAAAAAAAAGGCAGCTGCTTCACTCTCCCTGCTAGAGAGATGCCCAGGAAGTGTCTGATGGTAGGTGGATTGAACGGAGGAAGTGGAACTCAAAAGGGAATATTCTAGCTTTCTCTCCACAAACAAGATGCCCTTCTGCTGCTGCATTTTAGTCAATAAGGTCTTGTGACAGGGACTTTCTGTAGGGATGCCGGCCCACGGTGGGCTATTCCCTTCTAGATCTGTGATGGATTTGATTTGCTTGTGCCACATTACCCAAAAACACTGCAGGAACTGGAGAGGGACTTATGTGAATAACTAGGGAAGAAAAGCAACCATATTTTCATCAATCATCCAATAGCTTTTTTTTGCTGTGGGAATCAATCATCAGATGAATTGCTCTATGAATGGACCCGACAACTGGAATTTGGACCAGAATTTAAAATCAGTATAAGCATGCTTTTATAAAGCCTAAAACCAGTGGAATCCCTCCACTGTTTTTTTTAATTCCAAAGAAAACAGCTGTTTTTTCTAAATATGCCAACATTCAGTGTTTGCAACCCAAACATGGCGGTGTTAAGATCTCAGAAGTGAAACTGACTGTACGTACAAATTAGGAAAACTGATTTCAATGATTTTCATTGTCCAGCCAGAGAAAAGTGCAAAAACTAAACAAGGAGAATATAAACAGTGAGAAGTACAATGGATTTTTAAAAAATCACAGTCAGTAACTTTAAAAAATGAAATTGTTTGTTTACACAACAAAAATTTTAGTTGACGGTGGCCAAAATATGCAAATTTGGGTGTCTATAGTTAGGCACCTAAATCCATGTTTAAAACACCAGAGGCTAGTCCAGGCTAATGGTTATGCAGGTCTATAAAATCATGAATGGTGTGGAGAAAATGAATATGGGAATGTTATTTACCCCTTCACATAATACAGAACCAGGGGTCACCCAATGAAATTAATAGGCAGCAAATTTAAAACAAACTAAAGGAAGTACTTCTCCATACAACGCACCATCAGCCTGTGGAACTAATTGCCAGTGGATGTTGCGAAGGCCAAAATTATAACTGGGTTCAAAAAAGAATTAGATAAGTTCATGGAGCATAGGTCCATCAATAGCTATTAGCCAAGGGGGTCAGGGACACAACCCCATGCTCAGATGTCCCTAAGCCTCTGACTGCCAGGAGCTGGGGACTGGATAACAGGGATGGATCACTCAGTGATTGCCCTGTTCTGTCCATTCCTTCTAAAACATCTGGCATTGACCACTGTTGGAAGACAGGATACTGGGCTAGATGAACCACTGATCTGATCCAGTGCAGCCATTCTTACGTTCTTGTGTTAACCTTTCTTGGTCCACACATACCCCCTCCCACACACACAATGAAATGCAGCCCCCTCTGGTGATGAATGCACACAGCTGAAAGGAAGGATAATTTATTTATTTATTGTAACAGCTAGGAGTTCCAATCGTGGGCCAGACCTCATTGTGCTACGTGCTGTGCAAATACAGAACGAGACAGTCTGTGCCCCAAAGAGCTTACATGTTAAGTATAAAGCAAGAGACAATAGATGAATACAGACAGACCAAAGGGGTAACAATGAGACAGTGAGTACAAGGAAGCAATAAGACAATACTTGTCAGGATGATAGGCAAGGATGGTCAAGCAGTTAGGCTGTTAGACTAGTGCATGAGTAGTCTCAGCGAAGCCAATGAGCAAGTAAAGTTATGCCTGTGTTTAAACATCTATAGGATCAGCGCTTAGGGCTGGGTTCTCTGATCCACTAAGCAGCTTTTCCACCTTTGTAAGTCATTTTTATGGCAGCTTTGAATTTTAACTGTGGATCTGAATCTGCTGCCACTGACATCAGCAGCAAATCTATCAATGACTTCAATGGGAGCAGGATTGTGTCCAGAGAAATTAAACACAGGAAAGTACTTAAACTTACCTTGTCCTCCCCTGCCCAGTCTCCAACAAAATGTACAGTCCCTGTAAATCTAGTATTTGCTTTCCTTTTTTCCTAGGATGTGGGGTCTGATTCTGATCTCTTTTACCTTAGTGTAAATCAGAACTAACTCACAGCAAAACCAGTGGTAGTGAGTGGAGAGTTAGGCCCCCGATCTATGTCTTTGCCTTTCTGTCACTGCAGTCACCTAATCAGTCTTTCGGGTTGACAACTGACCTGCAGGCATGTTTGTTATGGTGCACAGGAAATACCACTGGAGAGCAGATTTAATCAGTGCTCAAGCCAGGAATTAAAACTGTAGCAGAGGGGAAGGAGGGCCAGGAGGACTCCTATTCTCAAGTAACCTAGGAAAGTTGTTCAATTGATTGGAAGTGCCTCTAGAGCAGTAATTAGGCATTGCTGTCTCTTATCTCTATGTACTGGATGTTGCTGTATGGGTGTTTTTCACCCTCACTCATTCTTTTTATTTAATAAAAGGGTCAGTTTGGTGTTTGTAAACTAGGCTTGAGCCCTGGCATAATATGGGTAAACGTGCAAGCTTCCCCACGTACACCACTGACCTGCAGCTCTCCTGCTATTTCAGACATGCCCCTCTGTACTAGTTCTCCCACTGTGCACTTCAGTTCCGATCAACAGTGCCATCTGGGCATCACATCGCCAGTTCATAGCAAATCCCTCCACTTCGCCGCAGCAAGTGCAAGCTTCTTGTCCTCACCTTCCAGGTTCTTCATAGCTGCGTGTCCCCGTTGATCCACTCTAGTCCCTTGTGGCTTGATTTTCAGAGGTTATGAGCATCCACAGCTTCCCTTGACTTCAGTCAGTGTTGTGGATGCAGCCATTGGACCATTCTGCACTGTAGGTCAGCATGGTATTGGTAATGCCCAAGCATAGGATTGTTAACCCATGGGTGTGCATGCACTATCTCCTCTCAATATGCCATTGATTATTTAGTTATTATTACATATTTGTCTTTGGCATATTTGTCTGGAAAATGTCTCACGGTTTTCTTCTTCTTTGTTTTTGTGTTTCAGCAGGACACTCCCTATTGTGAATAATTACAAAATAGGGCACTGTCAAGAGAGGTTATGTTGTAAAAATTCCCAGCTGCTTAGCCAATGTGTCTTTGATTTCAGACCCATCAAAAATGCTCACAATGCACTTATAATGTCATGAGACATTTGGTTATATCCTGCTCTCTGTTAGATCTGCGTAAATCCAAAGTTACTCCATAGATTTCAATTAAGTTAGCCTAGATTTATATAAGTCTTACTGAGAGCAGAATTAACTCCATGGAAAATCATGGCTCTAGGTCTCAGTCATGGTAATTGGCTGCAATGTGGTAATTGGCTCAAGAGTTCTTGAGACTGGAATGGAATTAATCTGTGTCACAAGTCACTTGTGCTATGCACTATGGCCCCAGTTCTCCCAAGACTTACAAACATGCTTAACTTTAAGCACATGTGGAAGGTTTTGAAGGCTTATGCCCTATGTCATGTATATGAGGAAGTGGGGGAAGGTGTCATGTATAGGAGAAAGCAGGGGTTTCTTCCTGGCCTAGATGTCAACATGCTTATGTGCTGAAGCATGAGGACTGAGAACCTTGATGATACTCATCCATGCTTCTGTCACTGCAGATGCTGTTCTTATTCATATAAGTGTTCAACCCTTTTATTTAGTCTAAGATTATACTAATTATTACCAGAATAAAACTGTCAAACATATAGAAGAAACATAATGTGTCAAATTAATTCCTACTGTAACTCCAGTGAATTTAGTAGAGTTACACAAGGGATAAATTTGGACAATTGCACTTACACACAATATTTCTGTTCTTCCCCAAATGCATGAGCACCTTCCTAAGAAGTATTCTCTGCAAAGATTTCCTGATAAGTCTTTTCATACAAATAGTTGGGCACTTCTTCAATTTGGCTTGTTCTCTGCACTTCCCATGCAAAGATAAATGGTAATTGGGATAAAATACAACTTGGCTTTACAAAAGGTAAATCATGCCGGACCTATCTGATCTCTTTCTTTGAGAAGATAACTGAATTTTTAGATAAAAGAAATGTAGTAGCTCTAATCTACCTGGATTTTAGTAAGGCATTTGATACAGTTCCACATGGGAAATTAGTAGTTAAATTGGAGAAGATGGGGATTAATATGAGAATTGAAAGGAACTGGCTAAAGGGAGACTACAGTGGGTCGTGCTAAAAGGTGAACTGTCAGGCTGGAGGGAAGTTACTTGTTGTGGAGCTCCTTAGGGATCAGTTTTAAGACCAATCTTATTGTAATGTTTTTATTCATGACTTTGGCACAAAAACTGGGAGTGTGCTAATATAATTTGAGTTGACACAAAGTTGGGAGGCATTGCCAATACAAAGTAGGAGCAGAATATTGTAAAAGAAGATCTGGAGGACCTTGAAACTGCAGTGAAATGAGATGAAATTTAATAGTGCAAGGTCATACATAAGTGATAATTCCCTGAAAACTCCATGAGGCAAACAGCATAGAGTTTTCAATCTCTTTTGCACCCTTCCTGTGGATATCCTTTGAGGTGGGATAATTTGGCCACATTTATTTCTTGTTGGTGACATTTTAAAAAGCAGTGTAGTATCTCCGCTATTTTAAAATCACTAATTTAATCCCCTTCCTCATTTATTTATGAATGTACTTTCTTTCTCCCTATATGCCATATTCCTCTATATTTGTAAAAGCCTTCTTAGCACATTCGATAGCATTAGCTTATTTTGCTGTTTTTCTATATTCCTTGAATACCTTAACTGATTCTGAGAATTCTTATTTGGTTGCCTCCTCCTTTTCTATTTCCAGTTCATATGGATATTGACCTCAGAACACCTTGTGAAGCCATATGGACTGATTCTTATTCCTTGTATTATTTTCAGAGGAACTGTAGTTATAGTGCCTCATTTATAGAGGCTTTTAGGATTCGCTAGCATTTTTTCAGACATGTGGATTTTAATAATTTGTCTCTTGGCACCTTATTCTCCAGATTTAATAATTGCCTAAAGTGAGTTTTCTTGAAGTCTAATGCCTTGTCCTACGGCGTTCTATGAATTCATTCTTTACTATGCTCAATACAAATACTGTGTGTGTGGTCCTTGGTCCAACCTTCCCAATTATGTTCGTATTCCCAGGAAGTTCCTCCCGATAGAGCTAGGTTGAAGTCTCCCCTAGTTGGAATCCCTGCTTTATGGAGTTATAAAATTGTTTTTGTATACAACTCAAGGAAATCCTTGATATTGCCTATATAGCTGTCCTTGTTAGCCACAAGATATCTTGTTTACATCCCACATGTTCACAGCATCCTGACACTAAAAGTACACTGAGAGTTCGTCCCAAGAATTGCCCCTTGTTTCCACGCTCCTCTTGGCCTGTAGGCTTGTAGCCAATGATCATAGTTGTTTCTTTGTATCTAATCCAAAGAATGTTGTCAAATAGAAGCTCCCTAAACTAAAAATAGTTTTCACTTAGGACACAGCAAAGGCAGAAATATTGACTAGATATTGAATATTCTCTGTTTTCAGTGCCTACTGAAGGGAAACAGTCCAGCGTGAGGGAGAAAATGACAATTATTTGTATTTTGGTTAGACAGATTAAAAAACACTCTCTCCTGTCATACAACCACTGAGACACCTAGCGGTGGAAATGTTTACTGCTCTTGGCAATTGGAACTCACATTTCAGGAGAGCATCCATTTTAAAACATCGCTTTGGGTTCCATCCTGCTAGAATTAAGTTGATTGAAGTATCATGCCTGTTATGTATATAATGTTTTGAAAAATAATTAGAGCTGTAAGAAATCTCTCTTTAAAGAAAACATAAGTCATAGTGGAATCCATGAAACTTTGTTTCATGTACATATTCCATGCTCTGCCTTAGATCATGCAAAGGGTTAACAAACAAACCTGGGTCTGCTTTAGAATTTCACACCAAAACCACATGAATATTTTGGTTTCGGTATGAAATCAAGCAAAACTTTTGGTTTTGATTGAGTTTTGCTTTTAGTTTTGGGTCTCCTTCCAACCTAATATTGAATGTGAAACCGAAGGGAGAGGGAGAGAAATTGCAAATCCGCATGGATTGAAACACTCAAAACTGAAACTGCAGAATACCACATGCCTCTAATAATAATAAACTAAGTGAGTTCGTGGTCTAACTTCATTGCAGTTAATGGTGCTATCCACCTTGGCCTACTGTATATATTCATCTGCAGAATGTTGTGACAGCAGTATTATGGAGTCACAGTGATCTGTGTAGTAACTCTCTAGTGGGGCTCCTTTGTTACTATTTTGGGGTCCCAAATCTGCTTTTTCCACCAGCTAGTTGCCATGGTTTTTTACCATACACCCACCTTGGGGCTGGTACTAAAATCTAGCAGTTGGATAAAATGGTACTAAAATCTAGCAGTTGGATAAAATGGATAAAAGCTCAAGGTCACAGCTTAAATGTAATGACTAGTTCTATATAATAGCACGGGTTCATTAAATGACGTTATTTTTCTAACTTGAAATTTTTCACTTGTGATTAAAATTGGGTGAAATTTCTTACACTAAGCTTTTTTTTGGAGTGAAAAATGCAGATTTAGTGACACCAAAATGTTTTGTGAATTTGTGTTGATTTTGCCAAATAGTTCATTTAGGAAAAAACAAAAACATCCCTCCCAAAATATCAAAATGTTTTGTTTGACATTTTGAAAGGAAACATTTCAGTTTTCCCCACTGAGATATTGAAGTATGGTACAGAAGGACCTATCTGGTACAAAAGATGTTGCCTAACATGTTCAAAAGTCACTTCTGATTTTGAGTGGCCAGACACCATTTCCTTTTATTTTGACCTAAAATCAAATTTTTAACTTTTTGATTTGCTGGTCATTTTCCAATCTGAAATGATTTTTCAGCATCTCAAAATTGTCAGCAAACCAATAATCTGTTATTTAGCGAGCTTTACTCGTGATGCCTTCCTGAGCTGTAGATCAGGTTAAATTTAATAAAAATGTTAATGATTGCAATCCCCTACATTTTCCCCAACCAACTGTTCCGTGGATAAATGAAAGACTTCCAAACCACCCACCTTCAGTAGCACTAAAATCTTACATATATCTAATTAAAATGTTATTAAATTCTGATGCTTTTTTATATTGTGCCTACAATTATTTCACCATTTATTTATTATGTTTATTTATAATCTCTTCTATGGACATGTAACTAGTTTCTGAGCACCTCATACATACACATTCCCCACTGAGATAGTATTTTACAGAAGGGCCTATGATCTAGTTCAGGAGTTGGCAACCTTTCAGAGATGGTGTGCCGAGTCTTCATTTATTCACTCTAATTTAAGGTTTCATGTGCTAGTAATACATTTTAACGTTTTTAGAAGGTCTCTTTCTATAAGTCTAAAATATATAACTAAACTATTGTTGTATGTAAAGTAAATAAGGTTTTAAAAATGTTTAAGAAACTTCATTTAAATTAAAATGCAGAGCCCTCCCCGACCGGTGGCCAGGACCCAGGCAATGTGAGTGCCACTGAAAATCAGCTCGCGTGCCGAAGCGTAGGTTGCCTACCCCGATCTAGTTTAACATGTTCAACAGTGGCTTCTGATTTTGGGGTACACAGACACCACTGACTTCAGCTGGAGCTGGGGATATTCAGCCTCTCTGAAAATCAGTCTAAAGTGGGGACCAAGAAATCGACGAATCCCAATGATAAGTTGCTTTCGAAGGCAGCAGTGACTCTGTCACAGAATAAAGAGAATCCCACTATTCTGAATGCCAGACCAGTGCCTTATAACCACAAGAACAGTCTTCCTCTTGTAGCAATCACGGGCCTCCTTTCTGTTTTGTGTGGGTGTTAATTAGCCATTGACACAGCCAGAAAGCAGCCCTGCTCCTCCAGACCACACGGTCTGCGAGCCTGGCAGCCCAGGGTCATGCGCACCACGTGGCTCAGGCTGCATGGCGGACAGCTGAGCCATTGGTTACATTGTGGCAGTTGACAAACTCGTCGTCTTCCCTGCAGAGCCAGTAGTAGAGTGACTCCGCTGCCATCCAATCGTTATACGCATTGGCTAATAACCGACCAGCCTGCCCGTCAAATTGTCCAATCAGCACATAACAGTATAACGGATCATACCGTCGGGTAGTCGGAGGTCAAATGGACCAATCAGCAAGGAACAGATTTCCTACCAACGGGAGAAAAGATGTGGCACAAGATGTGCGGCCTATTGGCTATTAGAGCTATCAGTCTTTGCAAACTCGGCTCTCTATTGGTTACTCGGAGAGGAGGGTGGCTTCCGGGGGAGGAGAAGGTATATAAGGGGCGGACAAAGGCGCCGGCGAGGCCGTTTGACGTAGCCGCCATTTTGTGCGCAGGGCTCTGAGCCTGAAGAGAAAAGAGCAGAGCGGCACCATGTCTCGGGATCGGTTCCGTAGCCGAGGCGGGGGCGGTTTCCACCGGCGCGGAGGCGGTGGCGGAGGCCGGGGAGGCCCCAACCATGATTTCCGGTCTCCACCGCCCGGCATGGGCCTTGGCCAGAACCGCGGCCCCTTGGGGGGCGGCCCGCCTGGCGGGGGCCCTAAGCCCGAACCCCCGAAGCCGCCCGTCTCGACCGCCACGCCGCCCGCTTCGTCCACTTCCGCCACTGCCACTACCTCGGGTTCCTCCGGCAGCCAGGCCGGCTCCGGGCCCCCCGCGGGGCCTCCACCGGCTGCCGGACAGCAACAGCCGCAGGCCCAGGCTGCCACCGCTGCCGCTCCCCCTTCCACCCCGTCCGTCCCTGGGGGACAGGCGCAGGCGAAGCCGAGCCCCACCCCTGCCGTCGGCCCCAAGAAAGGTCAGGGCCAGTCTCCGGGCGGGGGGCCCAAGGGCCCGGGTGGCCCCCAGCAGGGCCCCGGCGGCCCGCACCCCAAGGGGGGGCAAGGACACCGCGGCGGCCCGGGCGGCGAGCAGCGCGGGCGCGGTCAGGGCCAACAGCACCAAGGGCAGGGCCTCAACTTGCAGCAGGGCCCGGCCGGGGGCAGCGGCGAGAAGACCGCGGACGAGGTGAGTCCCTTCCCCTCCCCCGCAGCTACAAGATGGCGGCGGCCGCGCTCGGACTGCCCGCGCGCCCGACGCCATCTTGAAGCGAGGCGGGGATGTGCTGAGGGGCCTGTCGGGGGTGGCCGTAGAGCGTGGGGCCGCGAGGAGCGGAGAGGAGACACCCTGGTGGGAGGGAAGCGGCTGTGGGCCCAATTGAACGGGGCCTGCCCTTGCCTAAAGGCGGGATGTGGCCTCCTGACAGACCGCGTAGGCGCAATTTGGTAACTGACCCCAGTCCCAGCTACAGGGCGAGCTGAGGTACCTGTGACCCTGTGGTTGGCGGGCGGAGCACGCACCGTGATGGAGAGGGTGGCATCTGTTTAAGCGGCTTTGATTGAAGGCTTGTGACTGGTATAACAGCATCGCGTCATTGAACTGGTCTCTGTTTTTTTGGTAGGGCTTTAAAGCAAATCTGTCTCTTCTGAGGCGACCTGGAGAGAAGACTTACACCCAACGTTGCCGTCTGTTTGTGGGGAACTTGCCTGCTGATATTACAGATGAAGAGTTCAAAAGATTATTTGCTAAATATGGGGAGCCTGGAGAGGTTTTTATCAACAAGGGGAAGGGATTTGGATTCATTAAATTGGTGGGTTCTCACACTGTAGCTATTTAAATCTGTTGTTCAGCTAAATTATAGCAACACAGTTGTTTTGTTGAAACTGGGTCTCATTAAATTTTTCCAGGAATCCAGAGCACTGGCTGAAATTGCAAAGGCAGAACTTGATGATATTCCTATGAGAGGCCGACAGCTTCGAGTTCGTTTTGCCACACATGCTGCCGCTCTTTCTGTGCGTAACCTTTCACCCTATGTGTCCAATGAGTTATTGGAGGAAGCTTTTTCACAGTTTGGTCCAGTTGAAAGAGCTGTTGTGATTGTAGATGATCGTGGCAGATCAACAGGAAAAGGCATTGTTGAATTTGCATCTAAGCCAGCTGCAAGGAAAGCGTTTGAACGGTGCACCGAAGGAGTATTCTTGTTGACAACGTAAGCTGTTTGACTATATAGAAATGTATTTTATTTAAACATGGCAGTTGGAGATAAACATTTAGTCTCTTACTGTCGTTTTATCACAAGTTAGCTTAAGTGATAATTATTATAAACAGATTTTCTTCTAAAAGCTAAAATTAGCATTCATATTGGAAAAAAAATCTTTTTTTGTTTAGTACTCCTAGACCAGTTATTGTGGAACCACTTGAACAACTGGATGATGAAGATGGTCTTCCAGAAAAGCTTGCTCAGAAGAATCCAATGTATCAAAAGTAGGGGCACTCTTTTGTTTTCCTCCATGTAGAGATAAGGCATATTGTTCTCAAATATACTACAGTACATGTTGTTATTTACAATATATGATAGTTTAGCATATATATTTTATGATTTTTAAAACAAACTTTGTATTTATGGATAGTCTAAGCACTATACCCAGATGTACAGGCACTCTTTTCTTAACCTGTGTATTATATCATTTTTTTAAACATTAGTTTTAATAAAATTTTTGCTGTGAAGCCAGCATTGAATTTGACAGCCTCTCATAGGTTTTTTCTTTCTATCCACTAAAAGGATGTCAACTTAAAAATCACCCTTCTGTATTAAAATTGCTTACTCTACTATTTTTACAAGGAAAACAACAAATATTTTTCTTTGCTTGCTTTGTGCACTTCACAACACTTTGGCAGTTTTCACACAGCAACAGGGAAGAAGGAAATTAAAAAATTGCAAAACCACAAACATTGGAGGGGCAGTTGTAGTATTTGGTGCTGGGTAAAATGTTCAGATGTACCCAAATCATCATTGAAAATGGGACTTCTTAACTACTTCTGAATTTTTTTGTTAATTTAAAAAAGAAAAATTCAAGTTGATGCAACTTTAGTGAAATGTTTTAATAATAATAGTCTGAAGCCAACACATTCAGAAAAGTATAAAGAAAAATGGTCTTTCAGAAAATTGCAGCGATGGTGTGGATATCATTTGATTTTTCAGTGAGCTGTGGGTGTAAACACCCTTTCTCAGTCCAGCTACTAAGTTACTTTTCCTCATGGGCAGAGACCTTGGTTTAACTGTTAGGCATAATCTTTTCTAATTCTAATATAAAAAACGTGTTTTGGACCTAGCTGACAATGTGTTCCTCCTTTGGTCATTGATTCCTTGAAAGAAATTAGTACTGCTGTTGTTGGGGGTATGTCTACACTACCTGCCGGATCGGCAGGCAGCAATCAGTCCAGTGGGGATTGATTTATCGCTTTTAGTTTAGATGTGATAAATCGAATCCCGAGCACTCTCCTGTCAACTCCGGTACTCCACTGCCGCGAGAGGTGCAGGCAGTGTCCGCAGAGGGAGCAGTTGGCTCACTGCAGTGAAGACTCCCTGGAATTCTCTAGATTCTTCTGAACATCTGGCCTGTAGCAGAATATATAGTGTCAGCAGCAGCAGCAGTGTTTTAAGTGTTTAAAACTCTCATTGTTAAGCATAATTCAAACATTTATTGAAAATATTGTGACTTAGGAAGAAACTAGTTAATTTTGAACTGAGTATTCAAATGAACCTGTTACACAACTCCTGTTGTTTTAAATTCATTATTAGTGAATATTTTCTATTCCATTTGTAGGGAAAGAGAAACTCCACCCCGCTTTGCTCAGCATGGCAGTTTTGAATTTGAATATTCCCAGAGGTGGAAATCCTTAGATGAAATGGAAAAACAGCAAAGAGATCAGGTGGAGAAAAACATGAAAGATGCCAAAGACAAACTTGAAAGTGAAATGGAAGATGCCTATCATGAACATCAGGCAAACCTCTTGCGTCAAGGTGATTGGCACTAATTCTTCTGTTGCCATTTGTTTTCTAGTTGTGTGTGCTATCTATGCAAATAGTCCTATTATATGGATGTTTGTGTTTTAGGTTTTCATGAACTGATCCATAGTAAACAGCCAGGTGGAGCTTGAGAATTGTTTTTAAAAAGTAGCTTGCAACTTAAATTACATCTTGTTTCCTGCTTGCTGTAAATTTTATTTTGCATAAAAATAAGGGAGCCTAAAAACTGGTTTTGTGTATTTGATTTACATAGTTATTGTGGCTCTGCGAGACTGGGAATTCTGGTTGCTCAGTAGGAAGCTGAGAGGAGAAAAAGCTTCCCACAAAGTTTTGTTTTTTCACGTTTTTTTCTGAGCATAACTCAAATTCTGTTTGAAACCATTCCGTTTTAAATTAGTTGGCCAATGACCTGTAATTGATGAGAAAAGCAGTTATGTTTCAGTATCAGTTGTGTGCTGTGTAGAGCTTAAATGGGACTAGGGCAAGTGGTTGAAGTGAGGTAACACTTTGTGAGAATAAAAACTTGGAAAAAGTATGCACAAAGGGGATATTGACAGACTATTTTTTCAGATCTTATGAGGCGTCAAGAAGAATTGAGGCGTATGGAGGAACTTCATAATCAAGAAATGCAGAAACGCAAGGAAATTCAGCTAAGGTAGGTCTGGGTTTGATAAACAAGATTGTCACTAAACTAAATTACAGCAACAATGTTCTTTGTGCAAATGACAGTTGTGCATGTGCGAATACAATTTCAAGTTGAGGTTTGCATGTTAAAGCTAGCTTAGCATTTTTACAAAGGTATCAGTTTTTACTTGAACATCTTGACATTTGATTCATGTAATATTTCTCAGTGGTTTCCTTCAGCAACTACAGTTAGCATCACGTTGTTAATCTTTTGTAGCTCTCTGAAGTTGAATTCACTTAACCTTTTCATCCACCAATCACCAACACATGTTGTAAGATGCTAACTCTTCTTGTTGCTCATGTTGGTTATATACATATTAAAGGAGTAAATATTGTGCTTTTGAGGTATAATAACACACAAATTATCAGGCAGGAGGAAGAACGTCGTAGACGGGAAGAAGAAATGATGATTCGCCAGCGTGAGATGGAAGAACAGATGAGAAGACAAAGGGAAGAGAATTACAGTAGAATGGGTTATATGGATCCGGTAAGTATAAACAAAATAAAACCTCGTGTTTTTATGAATAATTAAAATGATTTGAGGTGCTGCTGGGATTTTCTTTGTTTCAAAAAGTAGTTCAAAATAACTAATGCTCATATAGTTTTGGTAGGTGAATTGGTATTGTTAAATGGCACGCCTGCTTCATGAAATGCAGGCCTTCAAAGGGGGGACAGAATTGATTACTCATTCTGATCTATTTTTGCCTTTGCAGAGAGAGAGAGACATGAGAATGGGTGGTGCCAGCACAATGAACATGGGAGGTAAAGGATTGTTAAATATCTTTACATGGTTAACATATAACTTGTCAGAATATGATTATATTTTTCTTTCTTAGATCCCTATGGTGCAGCAGCTCAGAAATTCCCACCTATGGGTGGCGGCGGCAGTGGCGGCAGCATAGGTTATGAAGCCAGTCCTGGTGTTGGCCAACCAGCCATGAGTGGTTCTATGATGGGAAGTGACATGGTAATGTATCCTGTGGTGGCTGTACTTTAGTAGGGGGAAATTAAGGCAGGAAATTCTGAACTCTACCGATTTTTGAATGGTAGATGGTTTAAATCTTGGGTACTGACTGCTTTTTTTCAGTCAGTGTATGTAATAGCAATATTAAGGACTAGTCTGGCAGTATGTACAATAATAGCTCAGATCTTATGAGTATGGTCATTTAGACAGAAGTTGTCTGTAAACAAATTCAAATGTGCTATTAAGCATATTTGCTGTTAACCCTGTTACTGGCTGGGTTTTGAGTACCTGCATTATATTTAGGCTTGGAAGGATTTTTCATGAATTTTGATGTTTCAAAATACTGGATTGATTTCCAACAGCTTTTGCTCTAACATGAAACAAGTTTAAGCCTTATTTATCAAGATGTGATTATCTCAGAAATTAATGTACAACAAATTGACACAGGAGAGCTTGCACCTTGTCAATTTGTCAATTCTATCTAAAAACTGTTTCATAATTGTATCAAGTGTCTGCAAGTGTTACTGTGGTTCTACTCTTGATCTCCAAAGTGTAATTACTGAGGCCAGTTAAAATCTGGTCCTTCCAAGCCTAATTACAAAATCAGTGCACCCTCGCATTGATACAGTGCAAAATGCAAATTTGTGCTCACATGTATGTTTATGCAACAGATTACTTATCACTCAACTTGTGAGTAATCAAATGGCAAACAGTATACCATATGCTGTGTGCTAATGTTGGCCATAATATCAAAAGAGCAGAAATGCAGTTGTTAGCTTTAGGCATGTTTAATATTCCCAGTACTCCTTGACCTTAGTCATTTTGTGACTCCTATCTGACAAAGGAATAATGATAGCCTGTTCTAACTTCTTGTTTCCCACTTGTTGGGCATGACTGTAGATTCAGGTTCTTAATCTACTGCATACCTCTCATTTAGAGGTATGTTTCCAAACAATACTATTTTTGGTGCACACTAAATGTGTGCATGGGGTTGGAGTCTGCTTGGTGCTATCCCACTGGAGCAGTACTGACAGCAATGCTTTAATAGGATGGAAGTCTCTTCTGGGTCAAGTGGTTGATGATAGTGTGCTTCCACCCTCCCTGTTGAGGGTACACACCCTCTGGCACAAAATGCAGAGAATCTTTTTCTGGGTGGGTTTAAGGTTAGACTGTACTCAGGCCTTTGGCTTTATATGGTGTGCTACCACAGTAGCTTGCCAGGTATCTTCTTTTTATGGAAACCATATCTATGGTATCTAACTTTGCAAAGCATTGATCCAGTAGATGATGCTGCCGGCATTAATGCATCTATAATCTACTGATAACATTTTTAAGCAATTCATAAGCATCTAGTGAACAGTCAGGTAGTCTGTGGTGAACATTGTGTACATTTTTTTTCTTCATTCTAAAAGTCTTGGTACGGGTGCATGTTGAACTTGTGTAATATTTAAACAACTTGATACCATCAAAACATGTTGCTCTTAAGGTGATTTAACTGCCTAAAGTTCCCTAGGACATGGCTCTGTTTATGCCACTGCTGTCCCTGTTATTAAACTTAAGAGTTGCAATTAGATTTTAGCTGGTGTATAAACTTCATAAAGAAGACATGAATTATGGAGAAGCTAGAAACTCCTTATTTTCTGAAAATCCTTCCTCAGAAAGACTGAAGCTAACTTTCAAATAATTCTATGCCAGTAACTGGAGAAAAGTCTGAATTTAACCCATGGTCTGTATTTACAGACTTAGTTTAGTAAACTGAAATTATTATTCTTTTAGGGGGTAGTGAAACTTTTGTTTGAAATGGAAGTTGAAAGCTATCTTTGACTTCACAGTATTGATGTAACTTTTAGAGATCTGCTGCCAGCCCCACACCTACTTATCTGGTAGCTTGGTAGAAATATGTGCAGCTACATGCATTAGTAAAGATATTTGAAGTCTCTGCTTTATTGCAGTCCAATTCAGCGCTTACAACTCTGATGGGCGACAGTCCATGAAGTCTTTCAATAATCGTAAAGTCTTAGTGGACTTTCCAAGAGCTTGTGGTGAAGCTGGGAAGGGAGGGGGGCTTTAATGGGTGCACCTAGTGAAATGCACAAAGGGGAAACCTGAAACGCTATGATTAAAATGTAGTTCTGTGAACCCATTTTTACATTTGGTTATATAGCAGTAGACCTGAAAATGTGAGAATAAATGAAGGTCTTTTCATCAAGCAATTGTGTTGGTTAGGTAAATCACTGCTTATTAGTCTTTCACATTTTTCATTCTTGTAATCCAGTAGCATTGTATTACAGTTGTTTGTTTTACTGCTTAAGGCTTCTGCAGTTTAGTCAGCAGATGTAGTCTTAAACCCATCTTGAAAAGCACATGGTCTCTAATGCAGCACATGCCATTAACTGGTGAGTAGGCATCCTCCTTACAATGACATTTTATTAATGTCAACTCATACTTCAGTGAACTGAATCTGCCTTTTTTGGCTAGGCTTATTTGGAAATAACTTATTGACATAAACAAAACTTGTACTGAACTAAAGGTGAGAGTTTGCAAGCTATTTGCGTAAACTTGGTTGAAAATTGCTAGAGCTCATTTTGGAAAGGGTGTAAATTCACATCTGCACTAATGCTTACATTTCTAGCACTGCAGGGAGTATCTGTTCTTTGTAACAGATGTATGAGAATGCATCAAGTTGGGAACATACCTCAAGGCATGTATTACAATAAACTAATTTTTAAATTACCCTTTTTTCCTTTCTATGTTCCCGGTACCTGTGGATCGGCTCAATGGTGATTGTATCGACGAACCTTGACTACGGAACCTTCTAAAAATATATTCTTAACACACATGGACATCAACTACATAATAATGAACTGTTAATACTGTTCCAATAGCGTGCTGAACGCTTTGGGCAGGGAGGTGCGGGGCCTGTGGGTGGCCAGGGTCCTAGAGGAATGGGGCCTGGAACACCAGCAGGATATGGTAGAGGGAGAGAAGAATATGAAGGCCCAAACAAAAAGCCCCGATTTTAGATGTGACCAGTAGTTTCATTCCAGTTTGTTTTTGTCTGCCTTGTTTAGACACCAACTTTTAAATTCTTGCATTTTAGTAAGAAAGCTACATTTTTATGGATGTTAGAAACTAGTGACCTAATATTTGTAAGTGGTCTGTTTGGACGAGTAAAATTTAATTATGTAATGCAGTGTTTCAAAAAAAAAATTTAGCTGTTTTTTTTATGTATAACATCCCTAGCTTGATGGCAGTGTACCAATTTTTTTTACTGTGCTTCAAATAAATAGAATACTAAATGTAGTAACTATTCTGATCATAAACTCGCCATTCGTGGTTCTAAATGAGGCTAAATGCCGTATCTTTCAACATAAAACAAATGAGTTTTGGATTTAGAGGTCTGATTTAGACCAGGATGCGGAAAAGTAGCTTAAGGGTGAGGCTTCCTCCCATTATGCCACAAGCTTTACGTTTGGGTCAAATAGTTGTAGACCGATACTTGATCTTCCAATGGGTACGGATTTTCAGAGCATTCCTTATACTGCAATAAGGAAATAAATGGAAATTTTGCAAGTGTTGTAAGATGCAGTAATAGAAACTAAACAGCAAATGATGCTGTCATGTAATGAGTTTTAGATTTTAACAATGGAGGGTGGGATGGTGGCAGACACTTATCTCTTTGGCATCCACTGCTTGAAATCTTCTAAAGAAGTTGAAAAGGTCACTTTTTAAAATAAAGCCACAGAATGGCTTGGATTAACTGGCTTCTCAAATAAAGGGCTGTAAACGTGACAAATGTTTGTTTTATACGTAAGCTGTCTACCTGAGATGCAGGATTGGCCTAGTTCAGTATTTAATACCTAACTGAAATTGCTTGGCAAGAAGACCAGGGAGTATTACTTAAGTAAAACAAGGAGACTTTTAATTTGTACTCTGTAACTTGCTTATGTCCTTATGCTAACTGGGTGGACTAACTCTTAAAGTTCAGAAATCAACTAGGGTTAATTTTCAGGGGTCTTTAAAAACTGAAATCTTCTTTCATAGACCTTGTAGTACTTAAATCCTAAAATGCATCATGTTAAATTCAGATAAATAAATAGCCTCTTGCACTGTAGCAGGGTTCTCAGCTTTTTTTGAGTCATGTCCAGTCTTAGCATTTCTTTTTACTTGGAGCTTCTGCTGTCCATGTGCCAAGTCACAGTGCCACTTAAGTTTGGCTCAGCTCACCGCACCTTCTGGTTGAGAACCCCTGTTCTGATATTGTCAGATACCTTAATGCTGATGTTTGGCAGGCAAGAGTAGGACTAAACCTGGAGTTCAGTAGCTAATGCTATATAGTACAAATAAAACTTCCTCTTAAGATTCTGACGGAGGAGATGGTTTCATGAATTTACAGTTTGCTGTCCACTTAATTAAACCCCTTAAGAATGCAAGGTATTCTGGACTCTGATATTAATGTAGTTACTTCATTACTGTGATTGTAGCTGACATGCTGGGAGCATGGCTTCCCAGTGTAAAATGCCTTGGTATTAAGACACAGGATACATCAACCTGCTTGTGCAAAGTTGGCAAACTTATTTGGTTTGGTTGTATTTTTACCTGACTCCCAAAATGTTGAGCATTCTGTGAATAGTTTTAATTGTTAGAAGGTTTTTCCACTGTTTGTGCTAAGCATTGGCTAATCCTAAATTCTGTATGGATAAAAGTTTGTGTTTAGTTTTCATTACCTTGGAATACAAACAGTCCGTCCTCAGAAGTGAGCACTGTTTAAATGCTGACTGTTAAACTTCAAATGTAATACTGGCAAGCTGTGAAATGTTGATAACCAGGTGTGTGACTAAATGTTAAGTATCTAAATAGAGACTCAGCCAGTTTGGCAAATCTGTTCCTATTTTCCCAGAACTTTTTAAGAGGGTAGATGACACTTTACCTCTATGAATTGAAATGTAGGAAATCTTGGATCAGCAGTTCTTAAACTGAAGATCAAGTTTCTGGGATCTTTTGTATAGGATTCTTAGTTTAAAATCAGCAGTCCAATTACAACTTGTATAAATTTTATAGTAGGGACTCAATGCAAATGCTTTCAAAAGGGTGTTTGTGGACACCCACAGAGGGTGAAAGTGTCTGAGATGGGAAACTCTGACAGTAAACATTAAATTAATTTTTTCAGTTTATTTTTCAGATTACATGTCATTCTTTATTAAAGAGATGCTGGCACATATCCTAAAATACTTTCTTTTGTAGTACTGTAACTCTGAAGAGTGAAGGATGCTGATGTCCTAATCATTACCTTCCAGAGGCTTTCTTTTTAGAACCCCTAATTTGTATGTAAGCTGTTGCTGGGTCTTAAAAATAGACTGTTTGCTAAACTGTGTTTAGCAAACATATACTGAATGGTTCAGCAGTTTCTACAGCTTCTGAAATAGTTTTATTAAACAGTGTACCCTGTGTTATAGCTGCATAAGCAGACTTTTTAAAACAGAATCAAGTCCTGCTTTGAGTTGCATACAGTAGCTTCTGGCCAATTTGATTTCAGAACCTTTTAAAGGTACAATCTTAAAAGCTGACAGACAAATGTCAGAATTTTACAATTTTATACCCAGTTATTAAGTTGGTGGGAGGTGTTAAGGAAGTTGTCATGTTCCTTTGGTTTTTCCCCATGGTTCTGTGGTTTTGGAGTATTCACAAAGTTAGGTGATTTACATAACTGAAGTAAAGGGTTTTCAAATCCATTAAGAAAAGTCCTTGGTCTGGCAGGCCCATTTCCAGATGGTTGAGACCATGTAGAACTTTTTTGTATTGGATTTGGAGAAAATACTGGCTTTTGCAATTTAGTCTGCTTTAATTAAATTGAGCCCATTTAAACTTTTAATCTCTGCAACATATAGAAATGGGTATTCTTTTGCATGTTTTCACACTTCCTTAAAAATGAATACAGAGCATATCTACAGTACTATGTAGATTCATCATACCACCTAATAGAAATACAGCTTATGAGAAATTGAAACTGCTCTTGTGAGATTCTGTGGTATTTTTATGGTAGAAAAATTCTTGGCTTCTCCTTGGCGGCAACCACTTACTGTGGCAGCAAGTTTTTGCTGGAGTTTTTGAGACTGCAATTTTACACTCTTAAAAGTAGTGGCCTGCTACATAACTGCACTTAGCCAGCATTTCTGCAGTTCATAACTGTGAGGAACGTAGTACCACAAATGGCAATGGACATTAGGACCCGGATGTAGTATTCCTGCTTGCTCCGAGATTCTCATTGCCGACTGCGTACAGGTAGGTAACAAGCAATATAATATAACTTGGTGACTTTCTGTGTAACCTTGTTCTGTGGGTATTCTGACATCACACTTCCGACTATGAAATTACAGTGCAGCACTCTTCATACTTGTATGTTTAGCTTGCATCAAAGTTGCGTGGCTTTCGGTTTTAAGCTGTATCTTTTTCAGCAGCAATAAGCAACTTATTGCGATTCTTAGATAAGTATCACAGACCCGATTCCTTTGTACATATGACTTGGCTTGTGTGGATTTTCTTAAGTACGTTGTAATGAAGATATTCTTAGGTGAGCTCTGTGGGGAAGAGGGAATGTGATTTTAGAATCATTTAACTAGTCAACTAGGTGCAGTTTGCACCTAGAAAACCTGTCACTTGTATTAACTTTCTGTAGTTGCAAAATATCCCATCTGCAGTGCATCCCCTTGTAGAATCTTGGCTATTTAGAAAATATATTGGTAATCTTTGCTCTAGCCTTCAATGAACTAGGTGATAAAGATGTAAAGCTCACTGTAGTGAGCTTTAAGACTTGGTTGTAAGTACTACTTAGGTCATAAATTGTGTTCAAATATCTCCATTAGTTTTCAGGGTTTATCAACTTAAGATATGTTTGTTTTAATTTTTAGGTGGCAGTGATCATGATATATGTTCAATTAAAGGCAACTGAATATGCTGGGAATCTATGGATTCCTGTCTTTAAATACTCATCTTGGTAGTGAATGTACTGATCAAAGTAGCTTAATTTTTCATCAAAATATCTTTCAGGTGTGTGCTTATTCTAAATTCTTCACTGCTAGAAATAACAGGTATGGTGTTTCAAAAGGTTACATACCTAAATGTTTCCAAACTTCCGAATGTGTTGACCTTCAGCTCCTTTCTGCTTTGTTGTGCTAGTTAGCTGTAATGCCAGAGTCTGAATGTCATACATTTCCTTATTTCATCCCCTGATCTGGTTTCTGGCAATGCATAAGAAACCTTTTTCAGCGGTATTGCAAGGGTTTTTCTACTTGAGATGCAAAGTTTTACTTTGCATACTTGTTTCTGGTGTACATTTTTGTCAAATTTGGACATTATACTTCTGTATTGTATCTTCCAAGAAGGAATCTTACTCATTGATGAGCAGTTTATAAACTAGATAGGCTTGCCCTCTGCTGTTTGTATTCCTGTTCTTTAGAAAAATCAAAGTAATTTCTGCACTTCATAACTCAGACAGTAACAGCTCTTCAGTTACATTGAATGTGTAGCTGAACTTCAGCTATTCAACCTGTGACACCATTCGTCTCTAAGCCAGTTTGGCTGTTGCCATTGACTTTAGAGCTTTTCTATGAATAAAAATCAGTAATGAAATTAATGGCAGTATGTTTGCTGTGAAATAGCACGAATTGGATTATTAGGGATCTCTAAACAGTCAGGTCTGTTCAGTTTTGCCAGTGTGCTGAGTATTTACTAGACACGTGACTTGCCTTCAGGAATATCATGGAGGGCTTATGTGGACACATCTACCTTCTTCTGCATACTTGGAATGGTAACAGGCTTTTGACACTTTGGAGCAAGCAGTATGTGACAAAGCAATGGGTTTCATACTAGCTTTGAATTGTCTGCAGTAACCAAACTTAGTGCAGTAGGTCTCTGAAACAAGTAGGCATGTCTGTTTTAAGCAAACAACTTGTAATAAGTGGGTATGAGAAATAACAGTACACTGAAGTGCTTGCATTGTGTTTCATCTTGGTTTTATCTTTCTCTATGAATTATACTTTTCCCAAAAGTTTATCTGAAGCTCGGAAGTGTGGTGCCAGAATACATATGCGTACCTGTTAGATCAGATACTGGTGTTGTCAGAGGAGAGCACAGCACAGTATAGCATATGGGGGCTTTTACTGTAACATTAAGCGTACCAAGTCTTGCTTGCAGTTTCCCCAATAGCAAAACATTAAACAGCTAAATATTGAGGCCTGTGAGTAGTTTTAGGACTTGAGCGGTATTGGGGTTGCATGTCTGTTAATCATTGCCAGCTGCAGTGACATGATCAGGAAGGCCTGTGTGTTGTAACATGTTAAATGAGGCTAAGCATGTTAGAGAAATTGCATAAATAGTATGCTGGTTTGGACTGTTGGCTTCTTCCACTACTAGCAAGGCGGGAATCAACTGATCAGCTTCTGATTTCTCTCCATATCAGCTAGTGGGGTTTTTTAAATGGCTGCCTACTGGAAAAGAAAAAAATGGAGGATTGGCCTTCTCCCCTGTCTGTCATTGCTGCTAGATAATGATTGACAAGTTAGGACTTGATTGTGCAGTCCCACAGTGGGCTGTGAATACCCCATCTATAAATGTTGCTTTTGAACACCAGTACTGAAGAACTAACTGGGGAAAAAGGGGGTGGCTACAAGTGCATAATCTGGAGTGTTAAAGAGATGCACAAAGATATAGTATCCCTTATGCATGGTGTTTGGTGCTACAGCATAGAAAACAGTGTGCATACTACATTTTTTGTCGACTTATAATTCAGTCTCAACACTACCAAGAAGTGTTTGATATTAAATTTGGGTGTCTCATCCACTTGGCTGGCTAAGTAGCATTGTGAAGGCAGTGTGCTTTGCCTCCAACTAATAGTGTGTACAGAACTTTGTACAGACTTGTCCCTAGTTGCTGATGAGTAGATGATCTTCAGCCCCTTGCAGTTTGCCCTCAACATAGCTATAGTGAAAGGCTTAATATGCAGAGGGGGAGAAGCTGTGATGTAGAACAAAGGTAATTAAATGCATGACAAACTCTAGTGTCTTCCTTTGGATTGCAATGCACTTGTGGGATTCTTGGGCTGGGCACAGCTAATTTCAGGGACACTTTGCTTCATCCATATGGAGCATGTATTACTACAGATAAGCCAAATTGGTTAAATAACCAGTATAGTTTCACAGTTACATATCTCCACATAAGGGATAGTATACCTCTGACTGCAATCAAACTTCATTGTACTCAGACTGGTGAAGCTAGCAGTTATGGCTTGGTGTTCAGAGTAGGTGCAGTTCTTCACTCAACCACCTGCATATTCTTTTACTTTCTTACAAGTGTTTAGACTAGCCTACTTTTGCCCCTTATACTACTTCCACCTAGTATTTTGGAATAATTTGTAAATTCCCTCATAACTAATCAGTCCATTTATCTTGTAAACTTTTACTTTTAATTTAAAGGTTAGAATTTTGTAATGCGTTAGAACTTTGTTTTCAGAAACTTTCTAATGTGTGTATTTTTATAGTAACTTCAATTGTTATCCTTTAGGTGAAGATGATGCAAGCTGAGTGAAATCAACGTGCTCATCCATGTGAAGTAAGCATATCTGTTAATCTTATATAAAAAAAAAAAGTTTAGAAACTGGTCTAAAGGAATGTGGAGTAGTGCTGGTTCTTGTTTCCAGTAGCTAAATTGAGTTAAAAAGCTAAACTTACATTTTTGTGTCAGCAATGGCGATAGTTGCCATAGGCAGCCCATTATAACAGCGAATAGTGGAGAATGGAGGTAGTTCTCAAACAATCTTGTTATGTTTTACCCTCTGAATAAGTTTTTTGGGAATCCCTGCCATACAGTTAACATGCTTTTTACACCTCCAGATAAGTAGTTACAATTGTGCACACTGTCGTTTTTGGTTGGTCACGTTGTACTTTAGACTCCAATTTCCTCTTAATTCCATGGCCTCTACTTTGCTGAGATGCTGCACCTCATAAAAGGAATGGCCAAACTGAGAGTCACCAAATAAGTGACTTAGATTTGGGGGTATAAAATCATTTTATGGAAGACATCAACTTACGTAGTTTTTCCTCGTACAGCAGTAGAGCCTGAGCACAATCCAGAATGTGACTTGATGTCCGGTGATGTGGAGTAGTCAGATTGCGAAGTGAATGGGTGAGTATTAGATTAATCTTTGGATACTGAATTTGTAAGAAGAAATGACCCCAAGTGTACTTAGCAGTTTCCACCTGAAATTTGACCTGATCTTAATTATAGATTCTTAAGATCAGAAGTCATTCTTTAATGGATTTTATATAAAACTTTTTAATCTTTCTTTTATAGAACCAAGATAAGCATTGTTTGAGGCTTTCCGGCTCTGCAGCATCAATAAACCCTGCTCACTGAACTCTACAGATGCTCAGACACAAAACAAGGAAGCTAACATGTTAATTTCAAGCACCATAAGAAAAGCATGGTGCATTAGGAGGAGAGAGGTTTAGGGCAGATAGCGTAATACTTGATTAAAACAATTACATAAATTAAACTTGATACAAAAATATTGGTTTTGCTTTTCATCTTCAAAACATTTTACAGTTGAACTTCACAACACCCCGTAAGGTAGGTGAATCAATATTATACTTGTTTTATAGGTGGGGAAGCAAGCAGACCGGAGGTAGTATGCAGGGACTATAAGAAGGAATCTGTAGAGCTGGAATTAAACTAGAATTTTTTTTCCCACCATTTGACCAGACTTCAGTCTAAAACACTTACCAAATATGATGGCAGTATTTAAAACCACAGACCTGGGGGAAACTTGCTAAATATTTTCTTTTGCACTCTTGATGGTTGTATACATCTGATCTATCCTTTAGGCAGTTTGAACAGAATGAACACTTAGAATTTGAAACCAGTGACGTAAAGATTCTTAAGAGTTGATCCTAATGCTACGTAGTCCAATTCAGAACTGCTTCTATGTCCCTGTTTCTATGCTATTCACTTAATCCCAGATGTAACCTGAAAGCGCTTATATTGCTAAAGAATGTTTGTTCCAGATGCATGATTTGTGTTCATTCAATGTTTCTTTTTTTAAAGTGACCTATGTATGATGATTACTGGTAACATCTGTAGATTTTTGGGGCTAACTTTGTGTTTTTGCATTCACAGGAAGAAGCAGTGTTTGAAGTCGAGGAACCAGGGACTTAAGTGGCAATGTTTTTTTCTTTCAATAAAATACTCAATTGCTGTACAAATAACATTCGTTTTCTTAAGTTTGTTACTCCAGAAGTTCATTTAGTTGAACATATTTATGTACTTTGGATATCACTGCTAAAAATGAGATGGGGATGGAGCGTAAAGATAGAATCTGTGAACCTCCCCTAAACATCCAAACATCAGTGTGTGGGGAACACTGAAGACACTTGTCTTTTGAGCTTGTCTAAGCATTTGCATGGTTAGTGTCTTTCGGTACTGTGCTGCATCTACTGTGCTGAACAAGACAAACCCAAGACCCTAATGAAGCATAGAAATAGGCAGCTGCATGAGCTGGGATGGGAGCTTGCCTATCATGCTTACAAAACTAGAAGCCTGATTCTGAAAGTTCTTACTAGACAAAGCATCTTGTTCCAAAGTGTGCTTCCTTACAGAGATCAGGTTCTTAATCAGACCAACTGCTTCTCCAGCAGTAGATCTCAAAATTGCAGTTACTCATTAGCCAGAGTCAGCTATCTACTACAAAGTAAGGTTGCTTGTGTAGCAAGCACGAATTCTACAGCTGTCCAATCCTTTATTGCTTCAGTGTGAATAGGGATTTAAGTCTAGCAAAGAAGGCCATCATTTTCTCCAAGGAAAGAGTCTAGCTAGCAGCTAAGTTTATGCTCTCATGATGACAAATCACAAAGGGATGTATGGCTTCATTGCAGATGAAGCCTCACCTGGATTGGTCTGTCTAGGTCCTTAAGGTGGTTTGGTTGGATATTCAGTTTATCACTGGTAGTCATCTTGTGCCATCAAACCTTTTGGCGCCCATGTGATTGCAGACTGTAGCAGCAGTCCTTGGTGAACACACTTGTGAATTTCCAGTCTAATATGTCTATACCAAGAAAGCTGCCACAACTAAACCAGTGCTGGATGGAAGGTGGTTGCTGTGTTTAGGTTTGAATATCCATATTTCTGATTTTGTCCTGCCACGTAATATGGAGCAGCTGAAGAAGTTGATGCTCTGCCAATAGCCATTATGTGTATATTCCTTTGCTAGCCAAGGCTTGGGAGTAAACATTACAACAGTGCAGATTACTGTAATTACATTAATCCACACTAACATAAAACCAGCTTATTTTTTCCCATGTGTAACCAACTTTCAGATAGAAGATCAATCATGGGTTTCTACAATGCTGTAGAAAATTTCTTGAAACAGCTGGATTAGTGGATTAGAATGGAAGGATGGTAGCAGGAGAAACAGCCTTTTGCTTCATTGCTGCATGGGTCAAACTGAACAGCAGTCTGACAAGCCATGGAAATTTGAGTAGGAAACCTGCTGTCAGCCCTGTGGAGGCCAGCCTAAGTTTTAAAAATGGAGTTAGTGTCTTAAATGTCCTGGGAACATTTTTGGCAGTCCTTGGGGTGTTACTTGTCAGGGGAAGAGAGTACTGGATTGGAGCATGTACATAATTGTGGGAAGTGTAACCATGCTGTAAGTGAACAATCAGCCATATGTACATTACAGGTGCTTCAAGTGTAATACCAATGATGTCTGTTTGGGTTTTTGGTTTCTTAACCTCACTCCCAAAAGTAGATCATCAGCAAGTGGAACAACAAGTGGTATTACTGATTGAGCTTCCAATTGTGGGCTTAGTCATCCTTAATGAACGGCCCTGTTAAGTGTGGTTAGCAGTACCTGCTCAACAGGCTGGGGGCTGCAGGCCAGTAGTGAGGTATAGTGGCAAAGCGGCAGTGGGAGTCCAGCCCCACAACCCACAATGCTGAGCTTGCCATCACGCTTTTCTGCATCGTACTGAGCTATTTCCAGTTACCCATACAATTGTTCAGATACAGGACAATCTGTCCAGGAAAGGGGGGATTTCAGTCAGATATTTGGCATCTCATAAGTCATTGCTCTTTCGTTCAAGCAACTACAAAGAAAGCATGTTTCAGCTGCAGAGGGATGTCTAAGTTGCATTTTCTGTGTGTTAACCATTTATCTGGCAAGATTATAGGCAAGTCCTCATGTTACATACTCAAGCTAACTTCCCTTTAGGTTTGGGTGGTAATTAGGTCCCATTTTACTCATCACTTATGAATATTACATAGTTCAACTGAATTATTCATGTTAGTTTAGACCTGAGCTAAAACAGAAGGGGGCAGGTGCTCAGGGAAAGAGGCTTAGAGGACTCTTCCAGCATGCATCTGACGAAGTGGGTATTCACCCACGAAAGCTCATGCTCCAAAACGTCTGTTAATCTATAAGGTGCTACAGGATTCTTTGCTGCTCTTCCAGCACTAGCTCTCACCACTGCCTTTGGGAAGTTACTTAGTGAAATGAATGAACGTGGCAGAACATTACACTTAGCAGTGCCAAAAATATCCTTGGGACTAAGCAGCCCACTTGTTCTGGACTTGCAAGCAAGGAAAGGTACTCCTGCTCACCATACTCTCTCTGAATCCCCCATGAATCCTGCTCTTCCAGACGCTGAGTATGTGGCTTTGTTGCCCCAGCTATCTCACAGATACTCTAGCCTTCGTCAGCAGCAGAGCAGTTGGAAATTTCACTTAGAGCAGGTGAGTCCCCTACCACCTGTGTGTTGGTGTGTACCATTTTCTTAAATACTTGTAAGATCTCTTTACTGTGCCTGATTAAATCATAAAAATTAAAGTAGGGGGAGAATAGGTCATACCTTGTCTGGTTGGCTAATGCAGAACTGTGGTTTTCCTCTTCCCACCTCCTTCAGACAAATACTCCATTCTGCAGTGATCTCTTAGCTTTGTCACCAGCAGTGGGGCTTCTACCACTGCCTTGGAGACTATTCCGCCATCTAAGGCAGGGGGTCGGCAGCCTTTCAGAGATGGTGTGCCGAGTCTTCATTTATTCACTCTAATTTAAGGTTTCACGTGCCAGTCATACATTTTAACATTTTTAGAAGGTCTCTTTCTATAAGTCTATAATATATAACTAAACTATGGTTGTATGTAAAGTAAATAAGGTTTTTAAAAGGTTTAAGAAGCTTCATTTAAAATTAAAGTGCAGAGCCCCCAGACCGGTGGCCAGGACCCAGGCAGTGCGAGTGCCACTGAAAATCAGCTCGTATGCCACCTTCGGCCCGCGTGCCATAGGTTGCCTATCCCTGACCTAAGGCGTGGTCTACGCACGGGGGGTGGGGGGTTGATCTAAGTTATGCAACTTCAGCTATGTCAATAACGTAGCCGAAGTCGATGTACTTACTGTGGTGAGTGGACGGGAGGGCGCTTGGGGGTCATTCGCTGCCTGCTGATCCACAGGTAGTGTAGACACACCCTAATGTGATGTTAGAATCCAGGGCTTTCAATTAAAAGAATCCAAACTCAGGTGCCTCGCTGCAAACCACCTTGCAAAGTCAGAAAGCAAAGCTAGGTCATGCACATCCAAGACAGAAATGTGGCTTTAGCACTTGGAGCTCAGCTCAAGTCAATTATTCCCCTGGCATACCTTGCCATGCTGCCTGGGCTCCCACCCAGGCTCATGCTGCTGCTTTACTCTCAAATGGAAACACAGCATCTCTATCCAGTCTGTAGCTGCAGTACTTTGGAAGCCTTGAGGTACCACTGCTCTGTTTCCAGTGCATCAGGGATGCCAGAGTTCTCTGCCTGAAGGCAGTGCAGGGCACAAATGCTATGCTATGGATTGTAATTGCTATGCAATTGCAGAGCTATTAACTGTAGTATGTAACTATCACTTAAATCAGCCTCTGTACAGACAGTGTCAGGGTAGCTAATGTAATGGCTGATATATTTTTTTTTTTTTTTAAAAAGGCTCTAGAGGTGCTCCTGGCAATTATAGGCCAGTTAACCTAATTTCAGTTTCAGAAAAAGTGGTTGGAACTAGAGTAAAGAACAATTATCAGACACATGAACAGTCAAGCTAGAAGGACATAGCAAGCGTGTCCCACAGTCATCAGTCCTGGGTCCAGTGCTGTTCAATATCTTCAATGATTTAGACAATGGCATAGAAAGTATACTTAAAGTTTGGATGATACCAAGCTGGGACAGATTTCAAGTGCTTTGGAGGATAGAATTAAAATTCAAAATGTTCTGGCCAAATGGTCTGAAGTAAATAGGATGAAATTCATGAAGGACAAATGCAAAGTACTCCACTTAGGAAGGAACAATGTGTTTGCACCCATACACAGTGCGAAATGACTGCCTAAGCAGGAGTACTGCGGCAAGGGATGTGGGGGTCATAGTGGATCACAAGCTTAATATGAGTGAAGTGAAACACTTGCAAAAAAAAAACAACAAACAAAAAAGACCAATGCTAGGTTGTACTAGCAGGAGTGTGGTAAGCAAGACATGAGCAGTAATTCTTCTGCTCTACTTGGCTGATGAGGCCTCAGCTGGAGTGTTGTGTCCAGTTCTGGGCACCACATTTCAAGAAGGATGTGAACAAATTGGAGAGAGGCTAGAGAAAAGCAACAAAACTGATTAAAGGTCTAGAAAACATGACTTTTAAGGGAAGATTTAAAAAAATCGGGGTTGTTTAATCTGGAGCAGAGAAGATGGAGGGATATAACCATTTTCAAGTACATAAAAGGTTGTTACAGGAAGGAGGGAGAAAAATTATTCTTGTTAACCTCTGAGGACAGGACAAAAAGCAATGGGCTTAAATTGTAGCAAGAGTGGTTTAGGTTGGACATTAGGGAAAACTTCCTGTCAGGGTAGTTAAGCACTGGAATAAATTGCCTAGGGAGGTTGTAGAATTTCCATCATTGGAGATTTTTAAGGACAGGTTGGACAAAAACTACAGGGTATTGGGCTCAATGGACTATTGGTCTGACCCCATATGGCCACTTTTTGTGTGTGAGGATCAGAAATGGGGTTACAAATGTGGAGGGACTGGGAGGATGCAGTGAGGTGGGAGCGGAACTGCTAAGAGCCTGAGAAAACTAGCTCAAACAGCCAGAGGAGCAGGTAATGCTGGGGGAAGATGTCGGGGGGTGGGAGTGGGGAAAGTGTGCAAAAGGATGGAAAGGGGGACAGAGCCATGAGTTGCTGCAAAGAAGTGGGCTAGGGGCTTAGGCAGTGCTTGGAAGAGAGGAGCAGTGGCTGAGGTAGATGCGAAAGGGGGGGGGGAATAAGGCCAGGGGGGTAAGAATTAGCTGAGTTTGAATACAGTGCTGCCCCTTGCAGCAGGGCACAGCATTTCTGCAATCCTCATGGAATAATTGCCCGAGTGTCTCCCTGCAAGGTGTAGATTCCATATCCTCCGCAGCAATCCTCTCTCTAAGGCTGTGTGGCCAATCACGCCATATGGGCGAAGAAGCCATTACAGCTTCCCTACTTTAAAGGGAGTCCAGACTGGAGACTGTAAATATCACCCCTGCCCCCTCCACCCCAAAAGCTTTGAATGGAATGAATTGTCTTTGACTCCAGGGCACATTATTGTCCTTTTATGCAGGTGAATGAATTAACCTGCTTGTAACAAAGCCCAGCTTGCCTGCAGCAAACGCCTAGCTCCTCTGGCCTTTGTCAAGGGTATCCAAAGCAATGGGCTGTCAGCCTCAGGGTGTGTCAAAGAGCTCCCTAAGGCTCATGACATACTCCCCCTCACGCCCCGCTATATTATTAGGGCAGCGTTTCTCAACCTGGGGTCTGTGGGCCCCCTGGATCAACTCTTCTCCCTCTGGTGACACAGCGGGGCTGTCTGCCCTGGTCCCACACTGCTCCTGGAAGCAGCTGGAATGTCCCTGGGGGGGGCAGGGGTGTCTCTGCCCACTGCCCCTGCCCCAAGCACCAACTCTGCAGCTCCCATTGGCCGAGACCCCCCCCCCAGGCTCCCCCACCTAGCAGCCGCTGCTAGAGAGATGTCGGTCGCTTTTAGGAGCTGCCCAAGGTAAGTGCTGCCTGGCTGGAGCCCACACCTCTCATCCTCTCCTGCACCTCAGCCCAGAGCCCACACCCAAACTCCCTACCAGAGTCTGCACCTCTCACGCCCTCCAGCACCCCACCTCCCTCCCAGAACCCACATCCCACACCCCTGCCTGCCTGCCCCCAAACTCCCTTCCAGAGCCCCAGACTACACTGCATTGTACCCCCAGGAGGGATGGAAGAGCTTGAGAAACCACTGCTCAAAATCACCAGTTCTCAGACTTTGGGCTCTGGTGTCCCACATCTCAGCTGTATAAGTACTTGGCATGTCACCTTCATGGTTGCAAGCAGTCTAGTCATCTAGTTGCAAGCAGTCTAGTCATGGATTCTTGTTCTGCCACCAGCCTGATTTTGGCCACATGCCACCGCTGTCTGAGACCCACCCAGAACAGGAAGGAGCCCTCTGAATCTGGTGTGGGCAGTGAACTCACTCCCAGGGCTGCACTTGGCCCACTCTCAGGACTCCAAGGAGCCTGGATGGCTGTTCCTTGCTGGAAATGGAAATGACACCTCCCATCGTTCCCTGCTGCCCCTTCCTGTCCTGGGATGGTAAAGAAGAAATTCTGGTCCCATAATTCCTAGGCTCAGATTCTGGCATGATGATAATGGACCCCAGCACAGACCTGCAGACATGCTGCAATAGCAGAGCAAAGCAGTGCCTGTGTTTTAAGTGCTACAACCCCAGTTACATCCTCCCCCTGAACGGGAGCAGCAATTTGCCTAGAATTCCATTTCCTGAATGGGCTGTTATGAGGCAGGGGACATCATGCTGTACTGGGGGGTTGGGACACCTGGGTTCCATGTCCAGCTTTGCCACTGATCTGCTGTGTCATTTCACCTCTTTGTGCCTATAGCGATGCTGACCCAACCTTTATAAATCACCTTGTTGTGGCAGAAGCAGGATAGCAGCTCCGGACTTCTCCCTTGTGCTCCTCTTGCTAGGCAGAGCATTTCTGAGAGGGGCAGCAGTGGTTGGAACCCGGCCCCTGCTGAAGGCAGCTCATGCAAGGACCCTGACATTTCAAAGGGAAGAACCCCACACCAGCACAGCCAACCCTGGAGTGGGAGTCATCCCTGACCTGCTCACCCAAGGGCCAGCAGCAGAGAGGGCAAAGGGGTTTGCAGCTCCAGACTATGCAGACAGGGTGAAAGGAAAATGGGCTCCAGGCTTCCAAATTGGCAGGCAGCTGGGCCCTGACGGAGTCTTTCAAAGGACTTCAATGCACGTTGGATTTGGGTCTTTGGCTCTGGATTTGAACTCTTGCTCTCCTGTGTCTGCTCCCTGATCTAACCCCTGGTCTTGTCTTTAAAGCAGGTGCAAAGCTTTCCTCACCAAAAGAGAATGCTCTGCTCTGCAAGGCCTCCTAAAGAACAACAAGTTACCTTCCTAAGACCTCCCCCAGGGCCAATCTACTCCACAGGTAGCAGAGCACAAGATGGTGGCATTTCCAGCCTGAGGGAGAGGACAGGAACCCATCGAGGGCCGAGGAAACAACAGGCCTACGTGCACTTCTCCAGTCCCATCCGACCAGCTGTCAAGACATCTCCCAGCAAGTCGAAGCCTAATGGGAACAACCTCCCAGCAGGAGCAGTGGCCCAGAGGAATATGCAGCCAGCAGCACCGAAACCCTTTCCTGGTGCTACAGCGCAGAGTTTGCTGGAGTGTGGGCTCACTTGCCTGCCATTGGCCTGGGGGGATCTGCCTTTGCTGCCCCAGATCAGAAAATCCAGAGCAGAGATCCACGTCTATATACCCAGAGGGGAAGACAACACAGGCTGTGAATCGCTGAGGGAAGATATGGACAGTAAGCTGAGTTCATTGAGCTTGCAAGATGAGAAGTGAATTAGTTCACTGGGAATTTAGTGTCTGACCTTGAATGCACTAGCAACACAGTCTCAGGTGTGGTTCTGCTGCATCCCTAGCATGTAACAATGGATTCTCTTCCATTATAAATCTAATGCTTGGTGGGGGGGAACCATCTTCTGAGATCCTTTTCTCTAGGGTGTTTAAGACAGAGGGAAGGATTCCTGGGTTGTCTTTCTAGCCCCACTGCTGTGTGTCTTTGGACAAGTCACTTAACCTCTCTGCGTCTCAGTCTCTCTACAATGGGGATAACGCTGACCTGCTGTGGGGTTTGATTCAGTAATACTTGTAAACTGCAAACAAAAGTTGCTGAAAGAAGTGTTGGAAAAAATCCCCCAGTATCCTCCAGTAATGGTCCAAGACGCCACGTCAGCATCACTCCAGCGTTAATTGCTCAGTGCAGCACCCAGTCCCTACTGCCACATTTCTGATCTCGTGCTATCGAAGTCATTGGATTTACAGGGGTGTGGTAACCTAAAAATTCCCAGGCTGGATCAGACCCATGGTCTACCTAGCCCAGTGTCCTGTCTGAGAGTGGCCAACACCAGGTGCTTTAGAGGAAGGTGGAAGAACCGTCCTCTCCCCCCAGACAGGTGTGGAATAATCTGCCCCTGTGAAAGCCTCATCCTGATCGCTGATAGAGAGTGGCTTAAGCCCTGATTTTTAGAGCACAACCCAAAGTCAGTGCAAACTGGGCACACTCAGATGCTTTGAAAAGCAAGCTCTGTGCCTCCCAAGAAGAGGTGGGGTATGCAGAGAGCATCTTTAAGATGTGCTGGAATGTAAAGCTGTTGGGGTAAATCATAACCTAGGAGGTTATGCCCTCTGTAATCTCCGTTTTTAAATGCCTGGGGGATGAATTCAGGCCGAGCATAACCCCACCAAGGCTGGGGCTGTTACAGCAGCAAGTATTTGATCCTTATGGCACTTGAAATGGGCATCTTATGTTCTTGGATGAGGGGGAATTAAATGGTTCTTGCAGCATTTTAAAAATTAAAACCAGGCCTGTTTTGCATACTAAGCAGTCCCAGCAAGACAGAATTTGGATCAAAATTACCAGGAGTTTCCAGAACACATGAAAGGATTGGGGTGAAACCTCTTCTCTATTTAAACACAAGCAGATTCTTTTTCATCTGAAGTAAAATGATTTCCTCAGGCTGGCTTCTCCTTAGGCTCTCCTGCTTTAACAAGAGTCCTGAGAGGACAGTTTAATGTTTCATGCAGTGACGTGCAAGGTATTAAGGACACAAAATCCCGTCCTGGAAGAAGGGAACGAGGTTGCCTGATGCAGGAATCTATTATTCAGAAATGATTTTTAAAAAGGCTTTCACAGAAAACCCCACTTGAATTCTGCCCTTGTCTCTGCCACATTTCCAGTTGTTGATTAGTTTGCAGTCCAGAATAGTTCAGGATACTGCAGACTGGCCTGGAGGTGCCCTGTCTGACCAGCTCTCCAACATCTGAGGGGTCGGGGAAGGAAAATACGACAGACAGAACTGGGCTGTGTTTGTTCCATTCCATTCCACAGTCCCACATGCTAAACTTTTCAAAGGAAGGACCGATGGCAAAAAACTGACTTTGGTTTGACCCAAATAAATACAGCACTAGAGCAAAGATTGCTTTAGCCTCAGGAATGTAACTGCAAAGACTTATGCACGTGCTCAACTCTACTTATGCATATAGGCCCACTGAAGCAAGTCTGTAAAGGCCACGTGCATGCCCTGAAGTGGCCCTCTTGTCTCCAGAAGCCCAGTATAGTAAGATGAGGCCCTGAAACATAAATCCTTGTATCATAGACCCGGTATGAGGCCTAAGGCCTGAACTAAAGTAATGGTCACGACTTTGCTAACATAAAGCAAAGTTAAGCTGTGAGCCAGAGGCAGGCCCTGCTCACAGAAGTTGGCAAGAAGAAGGCTGCTCATTGAATGAATATATGTGCCAGGATGGCACCAGAACATCCCGGTACGAACACATCCCACAGAGATAACGAGGAACTGGCTGACCCATCCTAAAGACAGGGTCAAAAGGACAATATGATGGATAGGCTTGTTTGTTTGAACCAACGTGCACCAGGAGAGAAGCAGCACCCTAAAACGCAGAGGGGTTCAACCTCAATGCGTCAGGACTGATGTGTAACTTGTTTGTAGCTGTGTGTAAGAATGCTTCTTCTTCGAGTGATTGCTCACATCCATTCCAGTTAGGTGTGCGCGCCGTGCGTGCACGTTCGTCGGAAACTTTTTACCCTAGCAACTCCAGTGGGCCGGCAGGTCGCCCCCTGGAGTGGCGCCGCCATGGCGCCCAATATATATCCCTGCCGGCCCACCCGCTCCTCAGTTCCTTCTTACCGCCGTGTCGGTCGTTGGAACTGTGGAGCGCGGCATAGCTGTCCTCCACGTCCCTAGCTCTCCTTGTTTTTCTATCGTTATCTCTATTGTAGTTGTTAATTAGACTGTTAAGTTAGATAGTAGTAGTTAAGTGTTAAGTAGTTGTAAATAGTTTTTCGCCGGGGGCTTAGCCCTTCCCGGCACCCGGCACCGGGCTCATGCCTGGTTCGCCGGGCTTCAAGCAGTGTGCGGCCTGCAAGAAGCCTATGCCCACCAGCGACCCCCACGACGCGTGCCTGAAGTGCCTGGGGGAATTGCATAGATCCGACAAGTGCCGCATCTGCAAGGCTTTTAAGCCAAGGACTAAGAAGGAGAGGGATCAAAGGCTCCGGACTCTCCTCATGGAGGCGGCACTTGACCCGGCGGCTTCGCAGGCCGTGATCTCGGCGCCGGCACCGGATCGCACCGGCACCGAGAAGACTCCCCGGCACCGACCTTCTCCGGCACCGGGGACAGAGCCTAGGCCGTCGAAGTCCATTACTCCGGCCAGGCACACCCGAGTGGAGCGCCCGGCCTCAGCATCGGCCGCGGCGCCGCCGGCACCGTCGACTCCGGGCCCGGCGGGTCCGTCGAGTCCGGTGCCGCCAAGCTCCCCCATGACATCTGGGGTCGAGATAGTGGTGCCATCTACACCAGAGACCTTCGCCTCGGCACGGGACCTCATAGCCATGACCGAGCCCACTCAGCTACCACCCCCGGTACCTCCGGTGCGGGTCGTGTCCAGAGGCAAGCCTATGATGTCGGCACCGTCCCGGGACTCTCGTTCTCGCTCCAGGTCCCGACGTCACGGTCGCTCCAGATCCCGCCGCCGCTCGCAGTCCCGGCACCGCTCCCCTCAGCGGTACCGGTCGCACTCGCGGCGCCGGTCGACACCGAGACGATCGCGGTCAGACTCCAGCCGTCGTTACCGGCACCGCGAGTCCAGGAGCCGATCCAGACGTTCGCCGCACCGGTCGACCTCCCGGCGCCGAGCTGGTGGCAGGTCCCGGTCCCGGTCGACCTCCCGGTACCGAACCGGTGGCAGGTCCCGATCCCGGCACCGAAGCGGCGCCCGGTACCGATCCAGATCCCGGCACCGTGGCAGAACTCGGTCCCGCTCCCGGCACCGTTACGACTCCCGGCACCGGTCCCCGGCACTGAGACGATCGCCCGTGCCGGCCCGCGCGGACCCTTACCATCCAGGGTCCGCCCCGCCATGGCCCTCTAGGCAGCCGTCCGTGTCTTCGCTGGCGGACAGTGGGTACGCGCTGGGCACCGACCGGCAGGCGGCGCTGTTCAGCGAGCCTCCACAGCAGGACCCAGCCCCACAGCAATGGGGTTTCTGGACACCCTGGGCATATCATCAGGCCCAGGGCCCCCAACAGCTCCCTGCTAGGCCGGCGACTGCGGAGCGCAGGGCACCTGAGGCCTCGTTGTCTCGCCCCCCTCCCTCCCCGGATGGGGAGGAAGGATCCAAGCACCAGGACTCCACTTTGGCTCCTGAGGCAGAGGCGAGGGCCGAGGGAGACCCCCCTTTAGACACCCTCTTGCCGGGGGTCTCCTCATCTTCTTCCCCTGATGAAGCGGTGGCTGGGACCTCCTCCAACAGCCCCCCCCCGCTGGACCTCAGGGCGCACCAGGACCTCCTCCGGCGAGTAGCCCAAAACCTGAGTCTACAAGCCGAGGAGGTCTCGGAGGTAGAGGACCCTATTGTCACCATCCTCTCGGCAGACGCTCCCACCAGGGTCGCCCTGCCGTTCATACGGACCATCCAGGCCAACGCCAACACCATCTGGCAGTCTCCGGCCTCCATTCCTCCCACTGCGAAGGGCGTCGAGAGGAAGTACATGGCTCCTTCTAAGGGCTACGAGTACCTCCACGTACACCCGACTCCGTGTTCCCTGGTGGTCCAATCCGTCAATGATAAAGAGCGTCATGGTCAGGAGGCTCCAGCCCCCAAATCCAGGGAGGCCAGGCGGATGGATCTCCTCGGCCGTAAGGTGTACTCGGCTGGGGCGCTGCAACTCAGGGTCTCCAACCAACAGGCCCTGTTAAGCAGATACGCCTTTAACTCCTGGGTGGCAGCAGACAAATTCAAGGAGCTGTTGCCACAAGATGCTCGTCAGGAGTTTGCGGCCATCTTAGGGGAAGGCAAGAAGGTCGCACGCACGTCCTTGCAAGCCTCTCTGGACGCTGCGGATTCGGCTGCCCGTACCCTCGCGTCGGGTGTAACAATGCGTCGCCTCTCCTGGCTGCAGGTTTCCGGCCTTCCGCCGGAGCTCCAGCACACAATACAGGACCTTCCTTTTGAAGGCCAAGGGCTGTTCTCGGATAAGACAGACCCTAGACTCAAGAGTCTAAAAGACAACCGAGTCATCATGAGGTCACTGGGGATGCACACTCCAGTGACGCAACGCAGACCCTTCCGGCCGCAGCAACAGCAACAACAGCGCAGGCCGTATCTCCAGTTCCGCCAGCGGCAGGACCTTAACAGGCGCCGCGGCAGGAACGGAAGGCGCAGGCACTCGGGGAACCAAGGGGGCCAAAACCAAGGCTCCTCTAAGCCCCCGCCTGGTCCCAAGCCTTCATTTTGAAGGTGCGCCCGAGGGCGCAGTAACAGTTTCCCCATTGGATCCTTTCCCCCCGTTTTCCAACCGCCTTTCTTTTTTCCTCCCGGCGTGGTCCCTAATAACATCAGACCGCTGGGTCTTACGCACGGTGCAGTCGGGATACCGCCTGCAGTTTGTTTCATTTCCTCCTCCCCGCCCCCCTTCCTCGTCCCTCTTCAGGGACCCCTCTCACGAGCAATTCCTTCGGCAGGAGGTGCAGACGCTCCTCGGCAAAGGAGCTATAGAGGCGGTGCCGGAGAACGAGAAAGGCAAGGGGTTTTATTCCCGCTACTTTCTGATCCCCAAGGCCAAGGGAGGCCTCAGGCCCATCCTCGACCTGCGAGAGCTCAACAAGTACCTGGTGAAGTTGAAGTTCCGCATGGTTTCCTTGGGGACCATTATCCCATCCCTGGATCTGGGAGACTGGTACGCCGCCCTCGACATGCAGGACGCGTATTTTCACATTGCTATCTGGCCACCCCACAGACGTTTCCTTCGCTTCCTTGTGGGGTCTCTGCATTACCAATTTGCAGTCCTCCCATTTGGCTTGTCCACGGCCCCGAGAGTGTTTACGAAATGCATGGCAGTTGTTGTGGCGCAGCTTCGGCGCAGTCGTATCCACGTGTTCCCGTATCTGGACGATTGGTTGATTCGAGGCACGTCGCACCAACAAGTCTGCAGCCATGTCCGTGTGATCACCGACATGTTCGCCGCTCTGGGCCTCTTGGTGAACACAGACAAGTCCACCCTGGCCCCCACACAAAGGGTGGAATTCATCGGGGCCGTCCTGGACGCCACTGTGGGCAGGGCCTTGCTGCCATTGCAGCGGTTCCAGGCCTTGTCGGCCATCGTGCAACGGCTACAGACAGCCCCCTTGACGTCAGTGAGGACGTGTCTAACCCTGTTAGGCCACATGGCGGCCTGTACTTTCGTGACCAATTACGCTCGGCTCCGCATGAGGCCACTCCAGCTGTGGCTCATCGGTCATTACAGGCCGACAAGACAGCCACTAGATATGTTAATCACGATCCCCCAGGGGGTCTTAGATTCTCTCGACTGGTGGCTGGACCAGTCAGTGTTGTGTGCGGGTCTCCCCTTCCACCCATCTCAGCCCTCGGTGTCCCTAACAACAGATGCCTCAGATCTCGGCTGGGGGGCCCACGCAGGGACCCTGAGGACGCAGGGCCTGTGGTCCCAGGAGGAGGTGCGGCTACACATCAACATGCGGGAGTTGAGAGCGGTCCGTCTTGCTTGTCAAACGTTCTGTCATCAGCTCCAGGGTCGTTGTGTCGCGGTGTTCACCGACAACACGACGACCATGTATTATATCAACAAGCAGGGCGGCACCAGATCCTCCTCCCTGTGCCACGAGGCGATACGACTCTGGGACTTTTGTGTAGCCCACTCCATTCACCTCATGGCTTCCTTCCTCCCCGGAGTACGGAACACGCTGGCGGATCGATTGAGCAGATCCTTCCTGTCACACGAGTGGTCCCTCCGCCCAGACGTCGCCCTCTCCATCTTCCGGAGGTGGGGTTATCCCCGGGTGGACCTCTTCGCGTCCAAAGGGAACAGGAAGTGCCAAGCGTTCTGCTCCTTTCAGGGCAGGGAGCCCGGGTCGATAGCGGATGCCTTTCTCATCCAGTGGTCGACCCACCTGTACTATGCGTTTCCCCCATTCCCGTTGGTCCACAGGGTCCTTCTGAAGGTGCGCAGGGACAGGGCTCACGTGATCATGGTAGCCCCGGCATGGCCCAGACAGCACTGGTACCCCATGCTGCTGGACCTGACCATAGCCGACCCAGTTCCCCTGCCCCTTCATCCGGACCTGATTACCCAGGAGCACGGGACCCTCTGTCACCCGGACCTGCAGTCGCTGCACCTAGCGGCGTGGCTCCTGCGTGGCTGACTGGCTCTGAGCTGCGCTGTTCCACGCCGGTGAGGGAGGTGCTCTTGGGCAGCAGGAAGCCGTCCACAAGAGCGACATATTTGGCCAAATGGAAGCGCTTCTCCTTTTGGTGCGTGGAGAAAAATCTCCGCCCTATGGAAGTTTCAGTAGCCGACATCTTAGACTACATTTGGTCCCTCAAAGGGCAAGGTCTGGCCATATCGTCGTTACGAGTCCACCTAGCAGCTATCTCCACCTTTCACCCGGGTGCGGATGGTCGCTCTGTTTTTTCCCACCCGACGGTGTCTAGATTCCTTAAGGGGCTGGAACGTTTATACCCTAACGTCCGTCCCCCTGCTCCAACCTGGGATCTTAACCTGGTGTTGTCCCGGCTCATGGGGCCCCCCTTTGAGCCGTTAGCTACTTGCTCCCTGCTTTACCTCTCTTGGAAGACGGCCTTTCTAGTAGCTATCACCTCAGCTAGACGGGTGTCGGAACTCCGGGCTCTTGTGGTAGACCCCCCATACACGGTCTTCCACAAGGACAAGGTGCAGCTGAGACCACACCCTGCTTTTCTCCCCAAGGTGGTCTCAGCCTTCCACGTCAACCAAGAGATATTCCTCCCGGTTTTTTTCCCGAAACCTCACTCCTCAGGCAGGGAGCAGCAGCTCCACTCGCTTGATGTCCGTAGGGCTCTCGCGTTCTACGTGGAGAGGACTAAGCCCTTCCGCAAATCCCCCCAGCTTTTCGTGGCAGTAGCGGACCGCATGAAAGGGCTTCCTATCTCCTCCCAGAGGTTATCCTCTTGGGTAACGTCCTGCATCAGGACCTGCTATGACTTGGCCCACGTCCCTACGGGCCGTGTGACTGCGCATTCTACCAGGGCGCAGGCGTCGTCGCTGGCTTTCCTTGCCCGTGTGCCCATCCAGGAAATCTGTCGGGCAGCGACCTGGTCATCGGTCCACACCTTTGCTTCCCACTACGCCCTGGTCCAGCAGTCTAGAGAGGATGCGGCCTTCGGATCTGCTGTGCTCCATGCCGCGACTTCTCGCTCCGACCCCACCGCCTAGGTATGGCTTGGGATTCACCTAACTGGAATGGATGTGAGCAATCACTCGAAGAAGAAAAGACGGTTACTCACCTTTGTAACTGTTGTTCTTCGAGATGTGTTGCTCACATCCATTCCACACCCGCCCTCCTTCCCCACTGTCGGAGTCGCCGGCAAGAAGGAACTGAGGAGCGGGTGGGCCGGCAGGGATATATATTGGGCGCCATGGCGGCGCCACTCCAGGGGGCGACCTGCCGGCCCACTGGAGTTGCTAGGGTAAAAAGTTTCCGACGAACGTGCACGCGCGGCGCGCACACCTAACTGGAATGGATGTGAGCAACACATCTCGAAGAACAACAGTTACAAAGGTGAGTAACCGTCTTATCCCTGGGGCAGTGGAGAGCCCTGCCGCTGACTGAGCCAATCCATTGTCAGGGGGCGCATAGTATGTCCTGTAGAGTCTTTGGAGAACTATTACTGTGCTTCATTTGGTAATAACCCTGGCCGGGTGCCTTCGTACTTTATCGGAGTCTGTGGTTATTGGGGGTTCTCTCGGGGTCTGCTGTGCCAGAGATCTGCAGAACCGGGGCAGCACACATAGGGAACATGCATACAGCCAACAGTTATCAACACAGAGCAGAGCAGAGCACCACGCTGGTGGCATCTGACGACACCCTGGTTGGTTGGTTGGTTTTTTAAATGGAAGTTCCCAGCTGTTCAGGTTGTCTTGAAAACATGGACCCACAGCTCAGCAGATGCAGTGATGCCCTTCTGCATTTACACAACAGGAAGAGGGTGTGCCCCATGCATCAAAGATAATGCTATAAATGGCCACATTGTTAACTCTTTCACTGCTTACCAGAGCATGTAGGGGGATCAGCTGGTGAGGACAGAGATGGGTTGTCTATATTTAAAAGGCTGTGCTGCTGTGTTGCGTCAGTAAAGACATTGCCTACGCCCCTGGGAGGGCGTCTCCCATCCACACTGCCTATGCCCCTGGGAGGCCACCCCAGGAGGCCGTGCAGTAGCTGTGTTGACAGGAGAAGCTCTCCTTTGACGTAGTGCTGCTGCCTACACCAGCAGTGAGGTTGGCGTAACTGCATCGCTCAGAGCGACGTCAGCCTGACAAGTTGCCAGTGTGGGGCAATGTACATGGTAACTGTCAGGGTTGTGGAGCTCACTGCAACTATCCCCCCTTCCTGGTTTCTCAGCGTCAGGCCTTTTGCTTCTGCACATCCCGGGGTGGACACCAGGCTCTTGGCTACTGTACCCTGAGCTCAACTGTGCTGACACCGCAGGCCTAGCTGGGTTTGAGCACCTGCCATTCTGCCTATCAGGAGTCCATGCCCAGTGCGATGCAGTGATCAGCCAGCCACCTCACCACCAACTCCAATGAGATGAATTAATTAAGATGGGGAATTAATTAGTCTCGTTAGAGTTGGTATGGCAACACCCCTTTTTTCATGTTCTCGGGCTGTATATATATTGTCCTGCTGTATTTTCCACTGCACACATCCCATGAAGTGGGCTTCAGCCCACCAAAGCTTATGCCCAAAGACATTTGTTAGTCTCTAAGGTGCCACAAGGACTCCTCCTCCTTCTTGCTGATACAGACTAACCCGGCTGTTACCCTGAGACCTGTCTAGGGTGAACAGATGTCCTGATTTTTCAGGGACAGTTCTGATATTTGAGGCATTTTCTTATATTGGCTCCTATTACCTCCCACCCCTTGTCCTGATTTTTCACACTTGCTGTCTGGTCACCCAAGACCCGTCAGCCTGGCCAGTGGCTTAAGCTCTCCCTGTCTCATGGACCCCCAGCCCGGGGCTCTGACGCTAGGGGGGACTGGGGGTCGCAGGGGGCCCCGGCCGCCTGGGAAGCCCTGGCAGGGCGGAGCTTGGCTGCCCGCCGGGACCAGCCGCCTCTTCCAGCCGAGGGGCGGGCCTGGGCGGGGAGCAGCCGCCGGAGCCGCGCCCCAGCCCGGGCTGTGTCTGCCCGGCCATGGCGCTCGTCTTCCCCGCCGTGCGGGTGCTGCTCGGCCTCTTCTTCCTGCTCACCGGGGCGGTGAAGCTGACGGAGCGGATCTCGGCCGAGCTCTACCAGCAGCTGGTGAGCGCGGGGGCCCGGGGCTTGCAGCAGGCTGCGGCGGGGGCCTCGGGCTCGGGGCCGGGCTGGGAGCTGGTTCGTCGGCGGGAAGCGAGCTTGGCAAGCGGGGCTCGCCGCCCTGCAGCCTCCGAGCGGCTCCCGGGGGTCTAACCCCGGTCCCGTGGGGCTGGGCGGGGGCGGCCGGCGAGCTCCGACCCCATGGCCGCTCCCAGGCTCCGGCTGGGACTCTGGGCAGCTCGCCTGGCGAGTCTCCCCCTCCCGCCGCAAGGGAGGCTCTGGGGTATTGCCCCCTTCCCCTTTCCCATTGCCACCGTGCGGCCCCCCCGCACCCCCGGACTGTGGGGCGGCCCCCCCTTTCCCATTGCCACCGTGCGGCCCCCTGCACCCCCGGATTGTGGGGCGGCCCCCCCTTTCTCCTTGCCACTGTGCGGCCCCCCCGCACCCCCGGATTGTGGGGCGCCCCCCCCTTTCCCATTGCCACCGTGCGGCCCCCCCTGCACCCCCAGATTGTGGGGCGGCCCCCCCTTTTCTCATTGCCACCGTGCGGCCCCCCTGCACCTCCGGATTGTGGGGCGGTCCCCCTTTCTCCTTGCCACCGTGCGGCCCCCCTTTTCTCATTGCCACCGTGCGGCCCCCCCGCACCCCCGGATTGTGGGGCGGCCCCCCCTTTCCCATTGCCACCGTGAGGCCCCCCCCTGCACCTCCGGATTGTGGGGCGGCCCCCCCTTTCCCATTGCCACCGTGCGGCCCCCCCTGCACCCCCGGACTGTGGGGCGGCCCCCCTTTCTCCTTGCCACCGTGCGGCCCCCCTGCACCCCTGGATTGTGGGGCGGCCCCCCCTTTCCCATTGCCACCGTGCGGCCCCCCCTGCACCTCCGGACTGTGGGGCAGCCCCCCTTTTCTCATTGCCACCGTGCGGCCCCCCTGCACCCCCGGACTGTGGGGCAGTCCCCCCCTGCACCCCTGGATTGTGGGGCGGTCCTCCCCCCCCCCCCCCGAGTTGTAAGTGACGGGAGGGTGGTTGACCTCTGCAAATGAAAGTGCATCGCAGGTGCAGGCCAAGGGCTCTTCCCAGAATTGTGATTGGTGCTTTGTGTTCTGGGAGAGCAGCACCCCATTGTGCTGGGGGCTGGGGTAGGATCAGGGCCACAGGGGGAAACAAATATTTACCACCCAGCGGTGGCACAACTTACAAACATATATCAAGAGATCAAAACCTCAGCTTAACATTGCTCTGCCTGAAGGCTTGTTACCTTTCCTAGTTACACATTAACCCCCGGGGTTGGCAGAACTGACAGGGGTTGGAGAAATTATCTTTGCTTTCCCACCAGTTTGTTTCTTTGTATGTCTAACAGCATTTTGCCTGTAGTCACTTGCCCTGTCCCCTGTCTGGTCAGTGAGTTCTCCCTGTTGGTTGTGTGGCTTTCTCACAGCAGCAGGGGAAAGCGACCCCCGCCCCAAACCCAACCCAATGGTATTTACAAACCCAAAGCTGGTCAGGGACTCGGGCTGGAGGTGACATCTGAAAGGGCTGTAACTGGCTTGAGGTGGGGTGATCCAGTGGCTAGAACACTGGGCTGGGGGGCCTGCGAACTGGGTTCCATTTCTCACATCTGTCACTGGGGTCAGATTTTCCAAAACTGCTCAGCACCAGCAGTGAGAGTTGGGGCGGGCACACAGATGTTCAGAGGAGCTCTGATCACGGGCTACATGTTGGATGCCGAGCAATCTGGAAAATCTAGCACCGTCCATGGCTTCAGGGCAACTGTGTTCAGCCCACCCAGTAGACACGGGGATCGGTTATAAACCCCAACTTGGAAAGTGCTGGGGCTACGATGAACTGATTCTGTGTTACTTTCCATGTAAACGTTGTTGAGCCCCAACCTGTGCAGTTATCGAGAGAGGAAGCGCTCTCCAGTGTCACTTAGGCATGGACTGTCCAGAGATCAGCGGGTTGGATGCTGAGCATAGAAAATCTGACCCCAGATGTGGGTGCTGAGCACTTGAAAATGGGGGGCCTGATTCTACTCTCAGGTCCACCGATGTCAATGAAAACTAACTCCATGGAGTGATGCTGGTTTTACACCTGTGCAGGTGAATGCAGGATCTGGCTCACAGCCCTTAATATCTGTTGCTAGCAGTGTGGGATTGTTATGGCAATTCTTCAGGAACTGCTAATGTTGCTCTCCAGCGCCCTGCCAAGAGGCCTTGCAAAAATTAACTGACAAGATAAGAAGTTAAATAATCTGCCTGTGAACTTTCCCTGATATAACACACAAATAAATTAACTTCGATTTAAGCTGAGGCCAACAGGGAATAAAGGAGCAAAGAGCAGAGGTTTCCAGTGCTCTGTGGCTCAGAAGCAATATTGCCAGCTGGCAAAAACTATCATGAGAGGAGAGTTTTAGTACTGGAATGTCACCTAGAGCTGCAGGGGAATAAACAGTCTGTGTCAGCACAGCAAGGTGTTCTCTGCCACCTTGAAACATTCCACCTGTAACCTCACCTGAAGCCTTGACGATGATGATCTGTTAGGGTTGCGGCACTCTGGATGCACTGGCATTGCCTTCTGGCATAGTAACATTTCGTCCTTATGTAGCCCTTTCCATCCAAAGAGCAGGTAGCTGCCTGCAATGGGAACGATCATTAGCCCCATTCTATAGACAGGGGTAGTAATTTGCCCAAGGTGACCCACAGATTTTGTGTCAGAGCTAGGGGGAGAACCCAGGAGTCCTGGCTGCCTAAGCCACCCACTCAGTGCAGTGTAAGAACCCATATAATTAACATGCCCTAGGGTGGGTTGTGGGAAGGATTCTTAACTACCCCCCCCGTTGCCCCCCAGAAAGAACGTCGAGCCAGTCCAAAAGCAGCCTGGAGGTGCAGGTTGGAGTCAGGCACCATGGAGTTCCAAGCGTAGTGCTGCTAGGCTGGGACCCTCTTTCTCAGGCACAGAGGGGACACCCCAGGGTTGAATTTGCTGTTGGATTGAAAGGTCCGGCTGCTTGTTTCACAGCTTGGCTGGGCGCTGAGCACTTCAGAGAGCCTGGCTGGAAGTGTTGGGAAAAGAGGTTGGGCTGGCAGCCTGGGAAAGTGGGATCCTACGGGATGGGAAGGTGCTGGCCAGAGGGTGGGCGGAAGGGGGGATTTGAGGCAGGATGAGAATTTGCTACACTGCAGGGCAGATTTTTGGTGCTTACGCAATAAATAACAAGTCCCTTGTAGGCCTAGGGCCTGGTTTCGGGCAGTGCTGCGCTCCTGCTGCCCCACTGACTGCCCTTGGGGGCACCTAGCACTACTGCAGACAGGCCTTTTACTTGGGAGCCCCCCAGCTGCCTTTCTAGACCTGAAAGCAGGGGTCACCCTGCACCTTTCCCAGCCCCCCGTGGGCTCCAGGCCGCCCATCTCCTCTCTGCAAAGGACCATGCACCGTGACTGAGCCCCTGCCATGCCACAGGCTCAAATGCCCCATTCCCGGGAGGGGAACCGCTGCGGCCCCAAACCCACTGACGCTCCCTTCCCCATTCCAGAAGTCCCAGTTTGTGCAGTTTGCCGATGTCTTCCCCCTGAAGGAGTTTGGCTACAAGCCGGAGCCGGGGCAGTATCTGCAGGTGGTCGGCTGGATTGAGGTGGTGGCTGGGGTGCTGCTGGCCTTTGGGCCCCAGCTCCTGCAGGAGATCAGCAACTTCGTGCTCACCATCGTCATGATCGGTAGGTGTTGGCCGCTGGGCTTGTTACTGAGAGTTCCCTGGCCCTGCTATCCCCCCTCCTCCCCTCGCACCAGGGAGTCCTGGCTTTTGCTGCAGGAGCCCCAGAATTGATCTTTTCTCCTCTGTGGTGATGCCATCCCGTCCTCCGGAGCTCCCAGCCCCCAGCTCTCTGGGCAAGGGGCTAGGATACTCTTTGGAGCAGTCTCTCGTGATTGATGCTCCCCCCTTCCCCAGGGGCTGGATGCAGGGTCTCCACGCTATCCCCAGCCCCTGGGGCACCTCGAATGGCAGGCTCTGCCCACCTGAACCCTGCTCTGTGCCTGTGTGTGGCTAACGTAACCCGTGGAAAGATGCCCAGTGTCCTGAGACAGGAAAGGTCAGTCAGGTCTCTGCTCTCGGCAGGTGCATTGCTTCCTGCAGGAAGTTCCCCAGGGGCTTGGCCTGGCTGCAGGAACTGGGGTTCCACCAATTCCTTCTGCCCCGATATTCAGCCTAGGTTTTCTACTCCCTCCTATTCACACCTGTCAGCCATCTCTCAAGCCTCCCCTGGCTCCTAATCATCACTGTCCAAGTTCAGCCAATTGAGCTCTTTATGGTCCGTCATTTAAATCCTCTCCAGCCCCCGATGGGTATAAATCCTCGGCAACTGCCTCCCTTCTCGTGCCCAGCTCCAAAGCTCCTCAGAGCGGCTCTGGAACAGTTCGGTGTTAATGGGGGTGTTGCAGTGAAAGGTGGGCAGCAGTCTGCACCATGCCAGCAACCAGAAGGTTAAAGGCAAGTGCCCTTGACGCGGGCAGCGATTCTTCAGGGTGAAAGGCTGCAATTTCCATCTCTTGTTCCCGGCAGGATTCACCTTGCCGGGGGAGCTGGCTGGTAACAATCTTCTCAAATGGCGTGTCAGTTACAGGCCAGAAAATCACTGTCTGCTGTAATCACGAGGCTGCACATGTTAAAGTGGGGACCCTTGGCTTGCAACGACAGAGCTGACCTTAAGTAACCCGGCCCTGCAAGCTCCTGGGGCTAGCGGCCATTCATCAGGTTCAAATCTAGCATGCTCTGCACTGGTTAATAGCTTCTCCCTGTCTGCCAGGCCCCGGGCTGTGCAGGTCAGATGGTGCCTCCTCCGTCCTGTCACAGAATGATGGACGTTGGATTCCTTTCGGGCCCCATCTAGCCCAGCCCTGTGGCCAGCACTGAGAGCTCCATGCAGGGAATTTACTGCTGCTGCTCTGACCAGATCCGTGGCCCGGTTAATTGGAAGAGAGAGTGGAAAGCTGTTTAGAGTCGTGTGTATCCCTTTGACCCTGACTCCATGCTGTGGTGCTCACAGGGGTGCGGTCTGGTATGGGGAGGGGCAATGGGGGCTTTACGTCCCCTCGAGGGATTCTGGGACCTGATCTGCCCCCTCCAGCATAAATTAGAGCATCCCCAGAGGCTGCTCTAAATTTACTGCCCCCTATGGACAGCTCCACTGCCCCAGAACAGCAACCCCAATTCCATCCTCAGCATGACCCTGGGGCCTGCAGGGTGAGCCCAACAGGGACGTTGAGCAGGCACCATTCCACCCAATGGGGGGCCCCTCTCTATGCTGGGGATACTCCCCAGGGGCTGGATAAACTGGCTGTGCAGTGGCTGAGCTGCCGTTAGTCTGCAGCAGGGCACAGTGTCGGGACCGCCTAGGGGAGCGTTATCTGCACTGGCAGTGGAGTCCCCATGCTCTCTAGTCTAGCCAAGGACGTTTCCAGAGCTGCTGCAGAAGTTTGTGTGGTTGGTGATGGGGCGGGACCTGCTGGCTGCAAGCGTTTGCCATTGCTAGCTGCCATCAAGCCACTGAGCGAGGCCAGGGAGCCACAGTGTCAGAGTGGGAGCAGAGCCTGGGAACGTGTCCCCTTTCCACTCCCAGCGTCCTTGTCCTTAGGCAGCCAGGGGGAGCGTTCCATGCTGTTCTCCGTGGGGAGCTGTGGTGGCTTCTCTCATGTTTGTTTGGTGCCACGGCGGAGCTTGTGCAGAGAATGGTCTGTTGGCGTCAAAGTGAGCTGTAGGGTGGCTAATGCCGAGACCCGTAGAGATAAATCTCTGGCAGAGGAACATGAGCCCTGTGAAACCTAGGTCTGCCCAAACTCAGGGCCTGGTCAGCATCTGTGGGGTTCAAATATTATCCCCTAAAGAAAACCCTCTGCACCTGACCCGGGGTGCTGCACCCTGCCTGAGTCTGCAGAGTGCCTGAGACAATAGCTCCTAGAGGTGTGAATTGCCCCCATCCATCTCATGGGGTATGTTGACTCTGAAGTGTAATGACAACGGTTCAAAGCCATGGGGCCACCTTTTGGAGTCAGGTGCTTTGGACTGCTAGTGAAGGGGTGGCTCTGACCTTTCATTGGTCCCTCTCCTGACTCTTCCCCAGCGTATTTTCTTCTCTATCTCCCCAGGTGCCATCTACACCCTGCTGGTGCTGAAGGAGCCGTTGGCCATGTGTGCTCCAGCTACGATCTGCCTGGGCCTCCTGCTGCTGCTCAACATACGAGGAAGGGGGGGCAGGGCCAAGTCCAAGTTTGAGTGACTGGAATGAAATGGGGGGCGGGGGCACTGGATTGGCAGGAAATGATGTCCTCCCCCCAACAAAGTGTTGCAATGACATGGCTTCCTGCCAATGAACTTGCCGCTTACGCGCAGCACAAACTCACAAATCCTGGGGAGGGACCAGCAGGCCCTGCTGGCAGAACTGGGCCCCAGTGCTGGCTAATCCGGGGACCTGCTGCAGTTGTGTGCAGAGTGTGGGGAGCAGCTGCCGGTCTGAAAGCTTTGCACAGAGGCTGGGAAGTTTCTCTTTCTGCCCTGGCTTTGAAGGCAGCTTGTCCTGACCTGCCAGGTGGGGGAGGGTAATTGGAACTGGGCTGTGGTGCGTTGTGCTGGGACCTCATGGGGTGGTGGGGGAGCTCTGGAGTGTGCCCCAAATGGGTAACAGCTGTGTGAGTTCCCACAATGGGTCACCCTCCAGTGTGACCTGGGGTGAGTCGGGGGGTGTGTGTGTGTGCGCGTGTGTGTGTCAAGCTCCCATGGTCTAGCAACCCCTTCACCTCTCTGCCAGCCAGTGCTGGGGGGACAGTCCCCCTAGGAACTGAGTTGAGACCAGAAAATTCATCTCATGTCCAGACAGTTCCTGGCTGGATTTGAACCACTGACATCCCATCACTGATCCCAGTCCAGGCCTTGTGGGAATCTTTGCGGCTCCCATTCCTTGGGAGCCGCAGACAGCTTGGATTTTCAGTGGAAATAGCTGAGGTGAACCCCACCTTTGTTTCCTGGGGGCCCCACCCTTCCCCGCTGGCCAGGGAGCGTGGTGTGTAAGGACTCTGTGCAGTGGGAATGAAGGAGGAACCTTCCAACTCTGCAACGTCTTTGCTGCTCAGAGCCAGTGGAGATGCAGCGTGGTCCTCCGAGGCGGTGCCAGAAGGCTGCGGATCTTGCATCGGGTTCTCCAGGGTGGATGTTGTGAGGTCTCTCCACTCTGATGTATGTGATTCCAGCACAGGATCCTCCTCCATTCAGGTCAGCCCCAAAGCTGCACTGGGGTGCCGCCATTGCCAGCGAGACATCCTGCCCCCTGCGTTCTCCAGGCCTTCTGGGCCAAACCCCACAGGGCCGCTCCCCGAACTTGGACATTTGCTCTGCAGTCTCAGTTCTCCCCACACGCTCTTCTCGCCCCAGGAGCCAGCTTGCGTTGATTCCTTCAGGCTGCAAGGCTCCAGGGCTGATTCCCAGTGTCTGCCCACATTGCTTTTCCCTTCTTGCTGCTCACCCAGCATCTCCAATGTGAGCCCAAGTCTCCTCAGTCCTAGGACCAGCCAACCTGGCAGGCACAGGGCAGGGACTGCCCACTTTGCTCTGTCGCTAAGAATCATATTGTGGTGCCAGGGCCCCGTGGAGCTGTCTGGCCAGACCTCAGGGGAGAAGGTGGTGCTGACTGCTCTGGACGGGGACGACGTAGCGCTGACTTTTAAATAAAACCTCTGTTTCCAACGGGCTGCCTCTTGTTCTGCCCCCAATCTGGGCCTCAGCATCAGCGGCTGCTGCAAATGGGTGAGTCGCTGCCATGGGCTGCACTATCCTCGCTGCTGAGGAATTGGAAAGGGACCGGGGGCTGGGTGTGTGTGTGACAACCCCGTCCTCAGCCCTTGGAGGGCAGGGCATGCGGTGGGGGAAATGGGCCTCTTGGGAGACTCCCCGGCCATGCCGTGGATGGGCGATGCCTGCCTGCTGATCCAGCTGGGGCCAGGGGAGGGTGCAGGTGGGGTGTGAGCACAGGGTGGGGCTGGGGGAAGGGGGCAGCTGGGCGGAGCTTGCCCTTGGAGGGGCCATCCAATAGCTTGACCCTTCCCCTAGAAGAGGGGCTGAGCTCTGAGTCACACCTGGCGGGAAGCAGCAGTGAGTCCCAGAGGTCAGAGCTGGGGAAAGCCCCAGTGCGTAGCTGTGGCCAGAATGATGGTGAAGGTTCATGAATGGTCACAGGGGCCTGTTCTATGGAACGGTTTAAGAATAGACGTTGGAAGGAGACAGGCCGCCTGGTGCCTTGAGGATGAGGTCTCCTGCAGCCCCTGCCGGGGGCTCTCGCAGGGCAGAAGGGGGCTCCTAGCCCCTAGGTTGCTTGAAAAATGCATCTGCAGCAGGGACTGGTTTGGGGACAACCGCTTCCTGCACGAGCTTGGTCTGACGTGCGAGGGCATGTGTGTGAGCTGCTGGCATCCCCAGAGCAGGCGGCACGGCCCCCGCTGCGCTCGCAGGATCACAGGGCAGGTGCTGGCAATTTGGGGGGGAGAGAGGAGGGACAAACCCCTGCCTCGCTCCCTCCTCTGCACCCCCCACCCGGCAGCACTTAGCTTCTCCTGCCCTGACAGCCCCCCGAGCCCGGCTGCGAGGGATTCTGGCTGTGACAGGTGCAGCCATAGCTCGGGGGGTGGGGAGCAGGACAGTTCATGCTGCAGCTGCTGGGCTGGGGTGACTCTCTGGGAGCCCAGGCCCCGGGGGCGCCTGAGGCTCAGGGCTTCCTGCTGGCCTCCCACCCCTGCCCCTCACCCCTCCATCACTTGTCACATTCCCAGCATTTTTCCCCAGCCCCTCTGACTCCTCTTACAGGAGCAGGATTCACTTTCCTTCCTCTTCTGGTGAGCCTGGTGTTTGCCTGGCATCCAGCAGGATGGCTCCAGGGGCGCATACCCTCAGTGTGGGGCAGAGACGGGCCAGGCTTCCCGTTCTGCCCTGCTTGGGGGCTGAGAGCCAGGCTTGGTCTCTCTGGTGAAGCCTTGCTGGCGGACCCAGTGGCCAAGGGCTGCGTATCCCCAAGGACCGAGCTCCCTGCTTGGCCCTATCGGGGCAGGGTAGTGGCACGTTGGCAGGTGGGTCTTGGGGGGGCAAGGGGCAGGGCCTGCTCTTGCAGGGCCCCACATCTTCCTAGACCCAGGCAAGAGCCTTTCCATCAGCTAGCACAGCCCAGGGAGCAGTTTGCAGTGCAGACGAGATCCCCGAGGAGCAGAAGATCAGAGAGAAATCAGCCTGTGGGTGGATGGCAGGTGAGGCACGGTCACCGCGGGGGCGGGAGCCAGGCAGCAAGCTGGAGCCTCTGAGATATGTGCCGCACCAACTGTCACAGGGCCAGGGCGAGAGAGCCCCAGAGGACCCTGGGGCCTGATTCTGAGGTGAGGGATGTGTGTGTGAGAGAGAGACACGCCCACAGCCCTGTCAGACTGAGAATATGGGCCCTGGTTCTCCATTGCCCTGCTTGGGTGTGGAAAGCAAGTCAGAATAGTGGCACTCACTTTGCACTAGTGCAGGGTTTCTTAAACTTCATTGCACCGCGACCTCCTTCTGACAACAACAGTTACCACACAGCCCCGGGAAGGGGGAAAAGCCCCACCTCCCTGTGGGGTGCCAGAGCTCGAGAGCGTTAGCCCTGGGCAGTGGGGCTCGGACTCTGGCTTCAGCCCCAAGCCACAGCAAGTCTAACACCAGCCCTGGTGACCCCATTAAAATGGGGTCCTGACCCACTTTGGGGTCCCAACCCACAGTTTGAGAACTGCTGCACTAGTGGAAACAGCAACACCAGGAGCAGGGCAGTGGAGAATGGAGCCTAGAGGATTTACCAGGCAAGCTCAGACAGCATATGTCTAGCTAACATCCAAGACCTCAAGAGGAGGAGGAAATCCTTGCAGTGCGCCTGATTCCCTGAATGGGATGGATTCCTTCCTGACCCCTACAGAGTACACTGTGGAGACTGGCAGTTGATTACCACAATCATCCTACCTTGCAGAGATAAAAAGATGGGCCGAATCCTATCCACCTACTGAACACCTGAAATGCCTGCTGGAGTCAGTAGGATTGAGAGTGCTCAGGATCTGATTTTTGGTTGGTGATCCAGCCTCAGCATTTGCCTCAAAGAATTCCTGCAGCAAGGAGTTCCACAGCTTGATTATGTGCAGCATGAGAAAGCACTGGCTTCGTTTTGAAAATAAAAGAAGAGCCATCTATGCGTCATCCTGATGCTAATGTGTGTGAGTTGCCAGCACATCATAGCCCAGTGAGCTACTTGGCAAACTGCTTCGTGGTCTGATTTTTCACTGACGATCAAAAGGAATTATTTACCCCGTTCCCAAGCCTGAGACGAGTATCTGTAACGGAGGCCAGAAGGAGACCATGCGAAACAGTCTCAGGGGCATACATGCTGGAACTAAGGCTGCGGAGGGGGGCTGCCGCACCGCCTGGCTTGAAGTGGTTTCCATTATATACAGTTTGGTTCAACGGCTCTCAGCACCCTCGCTATACGCATTGTTCCAGCCCCCCTGCTCGGGGGCTCAGATCGGTGCCTCTGACCCACTTGCTTTTTGTTTCTGAGAACAGAGAATTAATTTTGGGAAAGTCGTGGGCAGGACAACCTCTGAGAACCAGGTCACCTCACCCATTGCATCCGCCCCCACCTAGTCGAAATGGAGCTGAGTGGGCTCTGAGACCGGGGGAACACATGAGGGGACACACTCGACAGGCCTGCTGAGATATTTATTCTGGAATCCCCTGGGGTATTGCAGCCAGGCATCTGAACCCCAGAGAGCAGCACTAGGCCCCAGCTCTGGACATTTTGCTGCTGCTGAAATCCCCAGCTAACCCCAGCCTCAGAGGACAAACAGGCATTGGGAGGATGACGCATCAGTGAACAGGGAGGGCTTTTCTTGGTGTGTTTCTACTAGCAGTGATTACTCAGTTGCTGAGTGGATGGGAAGGAAGGTCCTTGTTGCACATAGTCTCCCTGACTCAGCAAAGAGACCCCCAGTGTCTGGTGCTCATCACAGAGGGGGCAGGAGTCTCCCATTGGCAGAAGTTCCATTCTCCCAACTCCCAGGGAGGGTGGCAGGGATGCTTGGAGATTGGACCGTTGGAAGAAATGGAAGTCCTACTGAACTAGTTCTGGCCAGTACAACATAGTGTGTGTTATGCTGTCACTTCTCCTTATGTCTGCAAAGAAACCCCCCACAAAATGTGGCCAATACAGTGCTGTGAGCCTGAGTCTGTAGACAGACTGAAACTCCAAGAGGGATGTGAACATCGATCACCGTGGTGTGTGGACTCTGAAACCTGATGAAATATGCTGGTGTTTGTTTACATTTGTCATTGTGGATCCTTTTAATCAAGAAGTCTGTGACTCACTGTTTGTGGGTGGAGCTTGGTGGTGTGGGCGGAGCCTGAATAGAGACTAGCTACTTTTCCCTCTACAGCCTGATCTCCGCTGACTTGGAGGTCCTGGGGATCAGTAAGTTGTTTACTCTCATGCTTCCCACTCACAAACACAGAGCAGGAGGCCCGGTATTGGGTCCATGATCGTACACTGGCACAGTGTCCATCTGTGTGGTTTCTGGGTGCACACATCCATAGCTGGGAAGGGGCCCACAGGTTCCAAAAGGAAACCATCTAAGAATGTATTCCTTCCTTTCCAGCCAAGGTTTTCCGAGCACATTATAAGCAGTAACTAACTAACCCGTGCAAAGCTTGTTGCTCAGATAGGAGGAAACTGAAGCACCAAGAAGGGAAAGTCACGCACCCTAGTTCACACTGCGAGTTTTGGAACAAAACCCAGGTCTCCTGAAGCCCCAGTGCTGGAGCCTGTGACGGAGCACAGACCAATCTAGTGCTGCGCACCTGTCTGGCAGCACCTCCCAGGAGTGCATGTTAATTCTGAATGTGACTTTGAAATGAACAAGGAGCAAAACCTGAAAGGAACAGAAACTCGAGCATTGCTCTCCCTTCACCACTCGTTCGGCACAGCTGGTGAGTTGTGGAAACTTGACCACATGGAGTTGTCATGCTTCCCCATCCATCTCTCGGGCTGCACTGCACCAAATACATGCTCGTTCCTGCCCCGCGGGCTCCCACTGCAAGTCTCTGCAGGAGCCCAGGTCTCAGGGATTCCTGCTAATGTTTCCCTTGGCTCAGAGCCCAGGGGGTTCAAACCCCTCAGGCCATGATCCTTGCTCCCCCTCATTCCCGTGGGATACGCATAATTCAGCTAACGTGATTGTTAAAGGTGTAAATGGGTGTAGTGACTAGAAACATAAGAACGACTGTACTGGGTCAGACCAAAGGTCCATCTAGTCCAGTATCCTGTCTTCTGACAGTGGCCAGTGCCAGGTGCCCCAGAGGGAATGAACAGAACAGGGAATCATCAAGTGATCCATCCCCTGTCGCCCATTCTCAGCTTCTGGCAAACAGAGGCCAGGGACACCATCCCTGCCCTATCTTCCATGAACGTAGAGTCTAGTTCTCTTCTGAACCCTGTTACAGTCTTGGCCTTCACAACAGGAGCAGGATGGGGATTTTACCTGTGTGTACGGCATTGATGAGACCAATACTGCCTCCAGTCCTGGGCTCCATGTTTTAAAAGGGATATTGAAAAATTGGCAAAGGGGCAGAGAAGAGCCACAAAAGTTATTTGGGGGCTGTAGAAAATCCCCTGCAATGAGAGATTTAAAGAGCTCTGTCTGGTTTATCAAAAAGGAGCTCACAAGGTGACTTGATTACTGTGTACACATAACTTCCCAGGGAGAAAATACCAGCTCTGAGAGGGCTCTGATCTAGCAGAGAAGGTGAAACAAGAACTGATGGCTGGAGCCAGATGTGTGGAACAGAAGGTGCATGTTTTTAGCTGTTGGAAAGTGCTATCAGAGGAAGTGTTGACCTCTCCATCTCTTGATGGTCCAGCCTGGTTGCCTTTTGGGAAGAGGCTTTAGGCCAACACAAGTCCCTGGGCTCAGGACAGGGGTAACTGGGTGAGGGGCCATGGTCTACTATGCGGGGGGGGGGGGGGGGAAGATAAGCTGATCTGAAGGTCTCTCTTGGCCTTTGTATCTAGGAATCCCCATGGGAATCACTCATTTTGTAGAATCCTAGAATGTCAGGGTTGGAAGGGACCTCAGGAGGTATCTAGTCCAACCCCCTGCTCAAAGGAGGACCAATCCCCAGACAGATTTTTACCCCAGTTCCATAAACGGCCCCTTCAGGGATTGAACTCACAACCCTGGGTTTAGCAGGCCAATGCTCAAACCACTGAGCTATTGCTCCCCCCGTCCCAAGGTGAGCGTTGTCCTGTTGGAGTCTGGGGTTGAGGTCAGGCCCAGTCGCATGCAAGCACTGCCGCAGGTCCAGCCAGAGGTGCTAACCCTAGCGCAGCTGGGCAAAGACACTATGCATGTAATTTGCAGTCGTGCATCTTGCCTGAGTAGTTGGCCATCAACAGGTGTAACCAGTGCTGGTGCTGGGGGGTCAAATTCTCATCCGTGGTGGTGGGTGCTGTTCTGTATCCCAGTTATGGTTAGTGAGAGAAAGGGGGCCAGGACACCTGGGTTCTGTGTTCAACTCTCCTACTGCATATGGGTGAGTCACTGCCCCACTCCATGCCTCAGTTTCCCCACTGGTAAACGGGGCTAGTGACACCCAGCTCTTGGCAGGGGTGGGGGAGTGGCAAGTGTTAATTTCCCCAAATTCTGCCCCTCTTTTCGATCCCCGATCCTGCAGCGAGTGCTCTGTGGTTAGTCCTGAGCCCCACTGCAGTCCATGCCAGCACAGACCCTGGCTTGCGCCCTCAGCTGGCACATTGCTCAGTCAATCTGGCCCGGAGAGCAGGGAATGAAAAGGCCCATTATCCCTGCCGGTCACACACGGCTGATTTATCCCAGCCGGCACCAGGCTTTCCTGCTGGGCTAAGCACTATGGGCTGGCGTGGGCGGGGGAGCTGGCTCAGGGGAACAGGAACCCCCTTCACCTCTGCACAGAGTGACCCCTGGTGCTTTGTGCCCTGGACTCTCTGCCTTAGCTGTTAGGTCCCATTGTTCCCACCTGCAGCCCACTCGGTGCAGAGGTGCGTGACGTGGGTCAGGCGCAGATGTGGGACCATGGCTGAGCTGTCTGGGAGCCAGGGCTGTGTCCTCACAACCCCACTTGCAGTGCTGCTGGCCTCCTCGGGCTTGGGGAAGACTTCGAAGGGCATTGCCTCTAGGAGCCCCTTTTACAAACAAGCACAGGTGCCGTGCCCTGCCTGGCCTCCAGCTGCCGCCCCATCCTCTGCGACACCGGGCGGATTAACCCTTGACAGAGAGACGGCGCTTGGGGGCTGCGGAGATCAGACGTGCCACGCAGCCTGACTCGGCTCCTTAAAGCCTCCCAGAGAGTTGGCTCAGCCAGACAGCGAAGTGCAGCAGGGACGGGAACGCTGCCGACCCACCAGCCAGCCTCACAAGGTAAGACACCAGCTCAGAGCAGCCTTGCAACCCAGGAACCTGAGCTTCCCACTGGCACCTCCTGCAGCGCCATCTCATTACAGGGGAGTGCTCAGAACTAGCCAGTTCTTTGGATGGGGCTCTCAGAAGAAGGGGGTGACTTGCTGGGGTAGGGCCCAGAGCCAGTTTTCCCTCCTCTTCCAAGAGGAGCGACTGGCTGGGGGTGGGGGGCGTTAGCAGGGCAGGCTGCTTTCCCTTGCTTGAAAAAACATTTGGCTGCCCCTCCATAGCTGCTCTGGTTTCTACACCAGCTGTAGAGCATGGAATGGCCTGGAATGGTGGAGCCCTGTTATTCCCAGCGATGGGAAAATCCTAGAGATCACTGGGCTCCTTCTGCGATGGGGGCTGGGCCTGCCATTCAGCTGTGACAAACTGCTGCAGAACCCAGCGGGGTAGCGTTGTGTAAGAGTGAGCTTTTGAATTTGTATCTTGGGTGCAGTGGGTGTGTGAAGCATCTCTCTCTCCTTGGCCTGTTACTTTGCTGCTCTGTGCCTCAGTTTCCCCATCCATTCAAGAGGGATATGGCTGTATCACCTTTGTAGAGAGCTTTGAGAGCTACTGCTATTGAGCACAATATAAGAGCCAGGGTGCGTTCTGAGGATCTATATTCCAAGCTAAGTGCCACTACTGCTTAGTAATAAACAGTCTAATAAGAAAGCTTACGAGGGCCAAATCTTTTTTTGTTATCGAACTCATTGCTCTGCCAGGGGGCTTGGAGAAAGAGTCTAACACAAGCTGTGTCATCGTGACATTTAAAAGCACCAGGTTTTTGCAGGTTCTCCACACACCTGTGGGGCTAGGTCCCCTCACCCCGTGCTGATCTGTTCCAAACTCATCCCCACCTGCGAGTGCCGAGCTCCCAGAAATCCAGTGAAAATCGGGGCCACGCAGCAGGTCTCCTATATGAGTACTAATCAGGCCTGACCCTGCTTAGCTTCTGAGATCAGACAAAATTGCGCATGTTCAGGGTCTGGGGGAAGATCCTCTGCTGTTGTCCGTGGAAGTTAGGAGCCTAAAAACCTCTGAGGATCAGGGCCTTGGTGAATAAATACTGACACTTAATGGGTGTGTGTGTGGGGGGGTGATTTTCATGCTGGTCAATGTGAAAGGGTCATGGCAGCCTGAACTCTGCGGTGGCCTGAAGATCCCTTCTCTGTAGCACAGAACGTTTCTGTGGCTGGGATGAAAAGCTGAGCTCGGGTGGTTTGAGTCTCTTGAGACAATCTGCAGCCTTTTGTGGCTGTTTGTCAGCTGAGGGGGCCTGGCAGCATCTTGGCCTGCGTGGGGCTGAAATGACTCACGTCAAAAAAAGCCACAGGCACAAGTAACATCAGCTTCCCTGTGACAATGCCGGGGGAGGGATCGCTCTGTGGTTTGAGCACTGGCCTGCTAAACCCAGGGTTGAGAGTTCAGTCCTTGAGGGGGCCATTTAGGGAACTGGGGTAAAAATCTGTCTGGGGATTGGTCCTGCTTTGAGCAGGGGGTTGGACTAGGTGACCTCCTGAGGTCCCTTCCAACCCTGCTATTCTGTGATGTGACAGCCAGTCCATGGCAAGCAAGCAGGATGTGTCTGGGCTGGGGAAGCCTGCCCCTCTCCCTCCCCAACTCACACTCTTATCTGCCCTTTTGAAGGAGGGCTGCTGCAGAGCAAGTCAGGCGGGCAGAGTCAGCAGGTAAGGACCAAACCAATTTTCTTACCACTCAGTCTCTGGGGGGGGGCTCTTTGCTGCATCTCTGGGGCTTTTCCCTGCTGCCTGTGGGCCCAGCCACAGTGTGTGTCTGTCTGTCTGCACGGCCCCCACCCTGTAGAGGCAGCTCCTGCAGGGTTTAGATGCATCAAAGATGGCATGGCTAGGGGGGCTCTGTAGCACCCCAAAGTACCATGCCAGGCAGGGACTCGGCTGGACATGGCAATTCTATCTCCTGGTTGTCTTGGCTCTGGGGAGGAGCAGGGCATACACACCTATTTGGTCCCTGCACATTCAGAGCTGGTAAATGTTCCAGACCAGCAGATGGAGGCCCTCTGAATAGCCGCAGAGCGGGGACAGTGTGAGCAGCAGCTTCCTGCACTACTGCCCCAGGAGGGCCTCTGCTAGCCAGTCTTTCGGTGCGCTTGGCCTCGTTGCTGAGACTGCTAACGAGGAGCCCAGCTAGTGTCCAGTGAATCGGTGTTTCAAAAGTGTGCAGTGGGAGGAGACAGGTGTCACGGAGTACCCGGGGCGATGCTCTGGAACTGCTCCCCACCAAGCCAGTCAGGACTTTGGGGAGCCTCCTCTCCCTTGGAGCAGACTTGTTCAGGGCAAGAAGCTCACACAGCTTCACCTCCTGGGTCTCTCCTTGGAGCATTCAGCATCCTCTGCCCCTCCGTGCGCTTCCCACAGCGAGTCCACCCCAGCGGGGTCCTGGGGAAGCCACCGGGTCCTGCACCCCCACTTTGCAGTCAGACGTGACTCTCAGCCAGCCAGTAAAACAGAGGTTTATTCGATGACAGGAACAGGGTCTAAAACAGAGCTTGTAGATACAGCGAACCGGACCCCTCGGCTGGGTCCATTCTGGGGGGCAGTGAGCCAGACCCCCAGGTCTGCCCTCCACCCTTGACCCCAGCCAGCTCCAGACTAACCACCACTCCCAGCCCCTCCTCTCTCCTCAGCCCCTTTCCCGGGCCAGGAGGTCACCTGATCCCTTTGTCTCCAACACCTTCAGCTGGCACCTTTGCAGAGGAGGGGCCCAGGCCATCAGTTGCTAGGAGACAGAGTGTCAGGCATTTAGGTGCACTGGCCCTTTGCTCTGCCAGATACTTAAGAACTGCCATGGGGACACTGAGGCACCAACACAGTATTCAGAGAAAACATTAAGAACTTTCCCAGTTCATCACATCTCTCCCCCCTTCGAGACCGAACTGAGCGAGGTCACTCCAGCCAGTGACCTGGGGAAGTTCGAACCCACCAACGTTCCCATGGATGCCCCAGCATCTCTCCCATTCCTTGGTGTGAGTTACACCAGGACAGTCCAGTCTCACGCCCTCCTTTAGGTCGGGTGTGCTTGATGGCACTTGCAGGCCGCATGTAGGAAGGTTTATGCGGCTTGAACCCTTTTGCTACCCCAATACCTCTGGGGTTCAAACTGGGACGGGGTCTTCTCCCAGCACTTAAGAGCCCCCCTCTTGGCCTTGGCCAGCTTTGGGCTTGGGCAGCTGCTTCCCACTTTGTGGCCCAGACACACCTTTGCCGTCCCCCCTTACACTTTCCAGCTTTTAAGGTCAGTCCCACCTCCTTGAGGCAGCCCAGCCCCCTCTTTACCTGGGACACCTGTTCCTCCCAGGTCTGGCTAAAGATGCACACGTTATCAGTGTCTGCCAGGGCCAAGTTCTCCATCGCCCTCTGCTTGTCTAGAATCTCCCCAGGCCTAGGCATGGGGTCGGCATTGGACACTGTGATGGCTTTAAGCTTCTGATAGCCCCCATAAAACCAAATAATCCTGTCTCCCTTGGGGATCAGCCCCACGGGTGAGGCCCATGGGCTGTAAAATGGCTGGATCCCATCTAAAGCCAGCAGGTCCTTGACCTCTCTCTCCAAGTTCTGGGCTGCTTTCCCAGTGACTCTGAATAGGAAACACCTGATGGGGAGATTGTCTCCCACCTCAGGGAAGAGATCCCCCCGGGGGTCTTCCCCCTTCTTCATCCAATCCTCCCTCTTCAGGTTCAGGGGTCCCCTCACTCTCCTCCCATCCAGCAGCTTGAACGGGAAGAACTCTGTGGATTCCTGGGGCACCACCAGCTGCCTCCCGATTCCCCCCAGTTCTACTTCCCCTTGAGGAGCCCATTCCCGGTACAGGAATCCCTTCTCCTGCAGGACTCTGTCCCTGCAGCCTTCCCCAAGGGGGTTTGCAGCGCTGTGGCCAGCAAGTTCTCTCAGCTTCTCCAAGGAGGGATCCTTCTGCAGCTCGGTCTGGGATTCAGCGGCTGGGGCAGGGAGTGGGACCTGCTCCCTTTCGCTGGCTGGGCCAGGGGTCACAGCCCCCCTGAGCCCTGTCCCTGGTAGCTTCCTCCCTGCTGTGTAATCACTTCCCAGCAGCATGTCTGGACCAGGCAAACCTGTTTGGCAGCTGACCTGCCCTGCCTGGGTGTCCCCCCACTCAGCTGGGATCTCAGCTGCCCCCGTGCTCAGCACTGCCCTTGCTGTCCCAGTGGGGCCAGGCAGCAAGCTCTTTGCTCTGGTCACAGCATCAGAGCCAGCGTGAGCCCCCACTCCGGTGTGCAGGGGGGCGGGGAGCATCTCTCCCTCCCATTCAGCCCCAGGGGGCTGGTTATAGGTAGGCAGGTATCCTGAGCCCAGCAGCCCCTCCCCCCTGCCAGCCAGGTTATTTGCATTTTCACTGACCATTTCAATCCTAGCCAATTGGTTCCCTGGATTTGAATTCAAACCCTCGGCCGTTACAGGAGCAGGGCCTGGATCCTGTCCCATGGGGAGACAGTCACCCCCCAACAGGGCCTCCCAGCCGATATCCTGGAGAACCCCAACTACCAGCCAGCCCGACCCCTCCTGGGTCTGCACAGGGATCTGGGCCATAGGCAGGGCGAGGGGCTTCACCCCAGGGAACTTCACCCAGGTTCCACAGTCCCTCAGCATCTGGGGCTGCACCACCACAGTTCTCTCTGTCCCAGGGTCTTGCCCCCGCAGGCTTGTTTCCCCACTGACCCCTGGGCAGCCCCCTATGTCTCTCTGCTCCACCATCACCAGTCCACGCTGCTGCTGCTTCTCCTGCAGCTTTTCCTCGGGCTCTTCCTTTCTCCCATGGTCCTCTCGCTCTCTCGGGCTCTGCTCCCATCCCATCCGTCTCCAATCTCCTGATGGGGAACCCAATCGTGAAGACCCTCGTCTGATTGGGGACCAGACTCTCGGGGATGCCTGGCTGATGCTCCAGCTGCTCTCAGGTCCTCTTGTAGCCCCATCTGGGCCAGGAATCTGCTCCTCAGAGCAGTGCTTCTCCTTCAACTGCACGATTAACTGTGCCTTGGTGAATTTCCCCATGCGTAACCCTCTCTTTGTGAACAGGATCACAATGTCCTTCTCAAGGAGATGGTGATAGGCCATCACTTCACCGTTCCCAAGTGGCTCTGGACTCACAGGCCTGTGTGCTCTTGGCTCCCCCATGGTTTCCAGGAAGAACCCCTGGTGTGCCAGCCCTTCTCGTGATCACCACCTCTTTGCCAGGGTCGAGCTGCAGACTCCTCCGCCCCTGGGACTGCTCCTGCAATCCCCAGGGGAACCCTGCTACTGCAAAACTCCTTCTCTCTCCCAGGGTCGAGCGGCAAGCTCCTCCGCCCCTGAGACTGCTCGCTGCAGTCCTCAGGGGGACCCTGTTACTCCAACAGTCCTTCTCGCTGGTCACACACTCCCAGAGGTTAACTGCCCCCTGAAACCGTCCCACTCTGAGCCTTCAGCATGCCTGGTCCTCATTATCCCTCCTCTGTTTTACTGCTCCCCAGTCACTTACTGCAAGCAGCGCCATTCACGGGGTGCTGTACGTCCCGCCGCTGCCACCAGTTGTCACGGAGTACCCGGGGCGATGCTCTGGAACTGCTCCCCACCAAGCCAGTCAGGACTTTGGGGAGCCTCCTCTCCCTTGGAGCAGACTTGTTCAGGGCAAGAAGCTCACACAGCTTCACCTCCTGGGTCTCTCCTTGGAGCATTCAGCATCCTCTGCCCCTCCGTGCGCTTCCCACAGCGAGTCCACCCCAGCGGGGTCCTGGGGAAGCCACCGGGTCCTGCACCCCCACTTTGCAGTCAGACGTGACTCTCAGCCAGCCAGTAAAACAGAGGTTTATTCGATGACAGGAACAGGGTCTAAAACAGAGCTTGTAGATACAGCGAACCGGACCCCTCGGCTGGGTCCATTCTGGGGGGCAGTGAGCCAGACCCCCAGGTCTGCCCTCCACCCTTGACCCCAGCCAGCTCCAGACTAACCACCACTCCCAGCCCCTCCTCTCTCCTCAGCCCCTTTCCCGGGCCAGGAGGTCACCTGATCCCTTTGTCTCCAACACCTTCAGCTGGCACCTTTGCAGAGGAGGGGCCCAGGCCATCAGTTGCTAGGAGACAGAGTGTCAGGCATTTAGGTGCACTGGCCCTTTGCTCTGCCAGATACTTAAGAACTGCCATGGGGACACTGAGGCACCAACACAGTATTCAGAGAAAACATTAAGAACTTTCCCAGTTCATCACAACAGGAAACCTTTCTGGGTGTCAGTAAGTCCTAGAGCTGTGCAAGCTTGAGGCAGGGTCACAGGGGCAGTGATTCAACCTCAAGCTTCAGGGCTCAAACTGATCGCCTGCAGGTGTCAGGAGGGAATGTCCGACCCCCTGGTCTCAGCACTGAACAAGTGGCTGAGTGCTTTTGCTGGAAGCTGGCCCCTCTCTGGGGCAGGGCAGTAGCTGCTGATCCAATCTGAGATGCTCGTTCCTTCCCAGTGGGAATGTAGCCTGTTGTTGGTTCCCCATGTGGGAGGGGAGTGTGTGGCTAGCAGCAGTGCAGGGCCAGTGTGCACAGCCGATGAACCTGTGATTGCCAGGCAGAGAGCAGCCAGTAACCTGGCTCGGCCGAGGGGTAGCCGCACTGCCAGACTGGAGCAGGATGCAGGCAGGGACATTCCAACGGGCGCACGTATGCGGCTCTGGCAGGAGTGCTAAGCCCCTGCAGCTGCAAGCTGGAGCCAGGGCAGCATCTCTGTGGGATCTTCTCTCTGTGGCTTAGACCCTGCTGCCCTGGATGCAGCTGTGCCTCTGACTCAGACGGCTTGGTAAATCCCCCAGGAAATCCTCTCTGTGACAGCCCGGAGGGCCCTGGGGTGGGGCTCGGGATGAGGGATTCAGGAGGGGGTTTGGGGTAGGGTAGAGGATTGGGGTGTGGGAGTGAGAGTTGCGGGTGGGGCTGGGGATGGGTTCAGGAGGGGGTTCGGGGTGGGGCAGAGGGGTGGGGTGCGGGGTGGGGCTGGGGATGAGAGGTTCAGGAGGAGGTTTGGGGTGGGGCAGAGGGTTGAAGTGTGAGGGGATGAGGGCTCTGGCTGGGGCCAGGGATGAAGGTTTTGGGGTGGGGGGCTCACGGCTAGGGCAGAGGGTTGGAGTGTGGGGGGATGAGGGCTCTGGTTGGGGATGAGGGGTTTGGGGTGTGGGAGGAGCTCAGGGCTAGGGCAGAGGGTTGGGTGCAGGGGTGAGAGGTGTGGGGTGGGGCCAGGGATGAGGGGTTCAGGAGGGGGTGCGGGGTGGGGCAGAGGATTGGGATGTGGGGGAGGTGAGGGCTCTGGCTGGGGGTGTGGGCTTTGGCGGGGTAGGGCCTAGGATGAGGAGTTTGAGGTGCAGGCAGGCTGCCCCAGGGCTGGGGCCAGAGAGGATGACCCCCCAGCCCCTTTTCCCTGGCAGCAGAGAGCTCCAGGGGAGAGGCCCCCCTCCCACTCGGCAGCACACTCACCCCACACCGCGGTTACTGCACGTGCTCCTAGGACCCCTCTCTGGTTCAGGGGGTTACACTTCCCCTGGAGCAAGAAATCCTCATTCAAAGACCAGAGTGACACGAGTTCAGCAGGAAAACTAAGAACCGTCAAATGTTGCCCACCCTCATCTCCGGAGAGGTACTGCGGGGCGGGGGGAGCTTCATGCTGCACCCCGGAGAAGCCCATGCGGGAGGGGCAGTGAGAAGTCCTACTGGCCATGGGGCACTGCACCCAGGGAGGCAGAGGGGAAGCAGCTGGCTCAGTGGGACCGGGGAGGAGAAGTGGTGAAGTTGTTTGCAGCGAGGACCCAGGAAGAAAGCTTGAGTTTCTCCCCCAAAGTGGAGATGGGGAGGAGGAAGCGTGGGGGGAGGGGGTGTCGGAGTGCCCTGGCTACAGCCACACGGAAGGGAAACTGGCAAAAGCAAAGCAAAGCAGAGGAGAGGAGGGGACAGAAAAAGCCCAAAGCAGCCACCTGGAGCCATAGGACCGACTCCATGGGTGCTCCGGGGCTGAAATACCCACAGGGAAAAATTGAGGGGTGCTCTGTACCCACTGGCAGCTCCCTGCCCTGCCCCACTCACCTCTGCTGCCGTGTCCTGTTCCCCCCGCCCCAGTGCTTGTGCCGCGAAACAGCTGTTTCGTGCTGCAAGTGCTGGGAGGGACGGGGGGGGAATGCGGTGTGCTTGGGGAAGACGCAGGGCCGTGGCGATTTGGGGAGGGATCCAATAGGGGCAGAGAGGGGGTGGAGACAGGGTAGGAGTGGGAGGGGTGCAAGCACCCACCAGTGCCAAGGAAAGTTGGCACCTGTGCCTGGGGCTTCCTGAGCTGCTGCAGTCCCCCATTCACTCCGCTGCACCTCCACCCAAATGCCTCAGCCTGCCGCTGGCACCGCTCCCTTGGGCAGCCGCCCACTGCCCAGGGCGCAGGCAGGAGTGCTCCTGGGGAGGTGTGCGGGGCTGGGGGAGAGACCCGGCCCCAAACCCCTCGGGGTTCTCCTTTGGCCCAGGGAATGGCCGAGGCTGCTACTGAAACTTGCTGCACAGATCTATGTGGCAGCTGGAAATACCTGCAGTGGAGCAAAGGCCCATCTGTCCTTTCCACCTCTAGCCATGCAACCAGGCCTGGTATTTCTAATTTATGGCCACTGGCCATGGCCTCTCAGCCACAAGGCCTCTCCTGGGCCAGGTCATGGGGCAGGAAAAGTACTGACATTGGCTGAATGGCTGCCTGTTGCCTGCTCGTGGAGCAGAGAGCCATTGCTGGACAAGGCTTCTCCATTGGGCTGCTGTCCCAGAGGGTTTCCCTGGATTGAAAGGGATGGAGAAGTTGAACAGCATGGAGAATGCGCGGCCTGGCTGCTCGTGAGAACCACAGTGCTGAGCCTCCTGGCCATGCTCCTACTGAGCAAGGCACTGCTGAGTCGCCTCCTGAATGGTCCAGGCAAAGGGCTGAGGCTGGGGGGTGCTGCAGAAAGTGTGTGTGTTGGGAGCAGGGACTTCAGTCAGTGACTGATGCCCTGCCCCCTTGCAGGAGTGAAGGCGTTGGTTTGTCGGGATGGTGCTGACCTCAGTCGCAGCCTCTGTGTCCGCTTGGCCCAGACCAGCTGGCCTTTGGATCCCATGCCTGGGAAAGAAAAAACTCAAACTCCCCATTGCTGCCACTGGTGCCTTCCTCAAAATCTGCTGCCAGTGAAACCTGGTGCTGATTTCCCATGGGATAATGGCTCTGGCTGGGTTGTGAAGGTGCAGAGCTTGGCCTGCTCTGTTTGGGGCCCAGATCCTATGGGGATGGGTGCATTGCATGGTGACTAGGCAGTCAGATGTGCATAGTTAGAGTGAGGGATGGCTGGATGGACAGGAGCACGGATCCAGAAAGAGACAATCCCTTCCTCCTTAACCCACACGACTTTCTGGCGTGCTGACCGTCTGCCTTCGGGCGAGCAGCAGGAAGCACTGCACTCACTTGGTTGAGACGATAACGGCCAATCTGTCTGGCTGGCTGTCAGGTGCCGGGCTGTGGTTTGAGGTTAGGGTTCTCTGGTGATTCCCCGACTGCCGCATGGCTGCTGACAGTGCTTGATGAGCAGAGAGTCACGCAGAGAATGGTGACAGGTTTCAGATTGGTAGCCGGGTTAGTCTGTATCAGCAAAAGGAACAAAGAGTCCTTGTGGCACCTTAGAGACTAACAAATGTATTTGGGTTTAAGCTTTTGTGGGCTAGAGCCCACTTCATCAGATTCATGCAGTGGAAAATACAGGAGGAAGATATATATATACACAGAGAACATGAAAAAATGAGTGTTGCCATACCAGCTATAAAGAGACTAATCAATTAAGGTGGGCTATTCTCAGCAGCAGAAAAAAAACGTTTGTAGAGATAATCAGGATGGCCCATTTCAAACCCTTGACAAGGTGTCAACAGTTTGAAATGGGCCATCCTGATTATCACTGTTCTGCAGAGAGCCGCTGGGTTAAGGGCCAGGTTCTTCCTCTGGCTCAAACAGGGCTGGGCTGCCTAGTTCACATGGAGTGCTGAGCATCAGTGTCATTTGACTTCTATAATTGGGGTTTGGGCTCCAGTCAGGCCAATGAGGCCGCGCGTCTGTGTGTGGGCGAGTTCCCTGCCTGCCCATAGGGGCACCATTTCAGACTTTTCAGGGGGAGGAGGGACATAACTTTAACCCTGATTCCAGGAGCTACTCAGGCAACTGAAAACACTTGTTTTTTTGGCAGATAACTTATCTGACAGGAGCATTGTATCTAATTCCTATAGCAAGAAAGAAAATGTAATAAATATTAGATCCATTCAGCTCTAATACTAATGTGTTCTGACATCTCGTAGCAAGTCACTTATAGGACACTGGTGCAGTTTCAATTGTAATGTCTAGTCGGACTCAGGTACTCTTACTGAAGTCAGAAGAGACCATCATGATCATCTACTCTGACCTCCAGCACATCACAGGCCACAGAGCCTCCCCGATCCCCTCCTGTAAAGAACTCAAACCTCTGGCTGAGTTACTGACATCCTCAGTCATGGTTTAAAGACTTCAAGTTATAGAGGATTCATCACTGACACTAGTTTAAACCTGCAAGTGACCCATGCCCCATGCTGCAGAGGAAAGCACCCCCCCCCCGACCATGGTCTGCGCCGATCTGACCTAGGGGAAAATTCCTTCCTGACCCCAAATATTATGGTCAGTTAGATCCTGAGCATGTGGGCAAGACCCACCATGCAGATATCTGGGAAGAATTCTCTGTAGTAACGCAGATCCCACCCCAGTTAGGGTCCTTCTCCAGCATTGGGGATTTTTGCTCCAGGCAGTTGCCGATGGGCCACGTGCCATTGTAGGCAGTCCTGTCATACCATTCCCTCTAGAAATGTACCAAGCTCAGTCTTGAAGCCAGTTAGGGTTTTTTCCCCTCACTGCTCCCCTTGGGAGCCTGCTCCAGAACTTCACTCCTCTACTGGTTAGAGACCTTCACCTAACTTCAAGCCTAAACTTGTTGATGGCCAGTTCATATCCATTTGTTCTGGGGTCCACACTGATACTTAATTTAAATAATTCCTCTCCCTCCCTGGTATTTATCCCTCTGATGTATTTATAGAGAGCAATCATATCTCCTCTCAGCCTTCTTTTGGTTAGGCTAAACAAGCCAAGCTCTTTGAGTCTCCTAAGGTAGGTTTTCCATTCCTCAGATCATCCTAGTAGCCCTTCTCTGCCCCTGTTCCAGTTTGAATTCATCTTTCTCAAACATGGGAGATCAGAACTGCACACAGTATTCCAGATGAGGTCTCACCAGTGCCTTGTATAATGGTACTAACACTTCCCTGTCTCTACTGGAAATACCTCGCCTGAAACACCCCAGGACTGCGTTAGCCTTTTCTACAGTTTCGTCAGATTGATGGTTCATATTCATCCTCTGAGTACCAAATACACCCAGGTCTTTTTCCTCCTCTGTCACTTCCAACTGATAGGTCCCCCAGCTTATAGCAAAAATTCTTGTTGTTAATCCCTAAGTACATGACCTTGCACTTTTCCCTATTAAATATCATCCCATTTCTATTACTCACTTTTACAAGGTCATCCAGCTCTTCTTGTACAATATTCCGATCCTCCTCAGTATTGGCAATACCTCCCAACTTTGTGTCATCTGCATATTTTATTGGCACACGCCCACTTTTTATACCAAGGTCAGTAATAAAAATGTTTAATAAGATTGGTCCCAAGACTGGTCCCTGAAGAACTCAACCGGTAACCGCCCTCTAGCCTGACAGTTCACCTTGCAGTATGACCTGTTGTAATCTTCCCTTTAACCAATTCCTTACCCACCTTTCAGTTCTCATATGAATCCCCATCCTATCCAATTTAACTAATTAATTTCTCACGTGGAACTGCATCATACGCTTTACTGAAATCCAGGTAGATTAGATCTACTGCATTTCTTTTGTCTAAAAAGTCAGTTCTCTCCTCAAAGAAAGATATGAGTAACTTTTGTTACCGCCTCTTGAATACAACAATTGAAACAATTGTAGAAAAATCTACAATTATTTTCTATCATTTAGGCTACTTTTCCCAGTTCCCCAAGCTTGGAACAGATCATTTCACTTTAGGAAACCTCCTAACAGCCCTTTCCTATCTTAATTACCTGTTAATCACCCTGTTTATAAACAAAATTCTAAGTCCTGGATCCTGCCTCAGGGTGCAAGCTGGGAGCAGCTCATCACCTGTCTCCTCTGCAGAACTCATTGCATTGCACACTCAGAATGCCTGACTGAGGCATGCAGTTTGGAGGGGCAAAGCTCTCCGTGACCCCCCAGACTCCACCTGTGGCTGCTGTGCTCATGTTTGCTGCGAGTCTTATGCTTATAGGCTTTGTTCTGAGTTCAGTGCCTAGCTGCTACCTGGATGGATAGAGGAGTGTGTGTGGAGCTGCTAGATAGAGGGGCTGTATGGAGAGGGGAGAGGGTGGATGGATGGCTGACTGGAGGGGTGTGGATGGAGAGATAGCTCGAGGGGTATTTATGGAGCAGGCTGGCTGGATAGATCAATAGAGGGGATGGATAGGTGGAGGCATGGGAATAGGGATAGATGGAACTTCTCTGGAGTTTCAGGGGGTCAGGCTGGCTCCTCCTACCCAGCAAGGGGTGCTGCGGCCAGGTTGACCACACAGCTTTACGAGGGGCTCCTAATCAGTATCATTCCCCTGCCCAGCTCAGGACTCTGACCCCCTTTTAGGCACACAGACCACGCCTCCCCTCTAACCCTGCCCCCTCTTGTCTTCCAGTGGTGCCGAGATGAGCAATTGGACAGCCAGGCTGGAGGTGATGGAGGCACCCCTGGGCCCTGCCCGTGGGGAGTGTGAGCCGAGTGACCCGGTGCAGTTTGTGCTGGTGCCCCTGGTGTACTGCCTGGTGCTCTGTGTGGGGCTGCCCGGCAACCTGGTGGCCCTGCTGGCCTTTCTGCAGAGCGGCCAGGTGAGGAAGGCCATCCGCATCTACCTCATCAACCTCACGCTGGCCGACATCCTCTTCAACCTCACCCTGCCCCTCTGGATTCCCTACTACCTGGCCGGGGGGCACTGGGCCCTCTCGGACGCCACCTGCCGTCTGGCCGGCACGGCCTACTACACAGCCACCTACAGCGCCATCGCCTTCATGACCCTCATCAGCTTCGATCGCTACTGCACCGTCCGGGTGGCCAGGCTGGACCTGGCTCTGAACCGGCGCCACGGGGCTGTGGCAGCTTGCGTGCTGGTCTGGCTGCTGTGCTTGGGCTGTGCCATCCCCTCTCTGGCAGCCCCGCAGACCTGGCCGGGCTCTAGGGGCACCAAGTGCTTTGAGCAGACTGCGTGGCACAGGAACTATGCCTACGCCATGGTGGGCTTCTTCGTGGCCTCCTTCCTGGTGGTGTTGGGTGCCTACGCCTCCATCATGAGGTCGCTCTCGGCCACTGCCTCCCCGGGCAGCCACCGCCGGCTGGCCCGGGCCATGGTGCTGGGCATGCTGCTGGTGTTCGTGGTCTGCGTGGCCCCCTATCACCTCACCCTGGCCCCCTGGGTGGCCAGCCGGAGGCAGAGCCCTGGCTGCAGCCCACCCTCCACCCTGGATATCCTGCACACCCTGAGCATGGCCCTGCTGAGCCTCAACAGCTGCATTGACCCGCTGATCTACTGCTTCGCCATCAAGCGCTTCCGGGCTGATCTGTGGAGGACGACGCGCAAGGTCGTCCGGTGCCTCCCGCTGCCCCCCTCCCCGCTGGAGAGGTCCATACCCAATGTCCGGTCCTCCTCCTTCACCTCCTCCTAGCGGGGTCGTTGGGAGAATGGCTCATGGCTTAGCTTGGCTCCCTCTCCAGAGCACTGGTCCACCCTGGCACCAGCCTCCACTGTCTTGGCTTCGTTGTGAGAATCTGAACTCTCCACCAGAGCTCTTCCAGTTAGATGTGGAAGGTCGCCTGGTAACAGCATCTCTATGGCCTGATGGGTGGGTGACCAAATGCCCGGTGTAAGCTGGAGATCCGCTCCCTGACAGCATGCCCCGTGGCAGGAGGTTGGCAGGAATGGCTTTGCTGGCGAGTCTGAGCCAACCTGCCCAGATGCACCCAGCCCACCTGGATCTCACTTGCTGCCACCCTTAGGCGATCCAGCCCCCAGTGCTCCTCTGGGACACAGGCCTCCCAGGGCTTCGGCTGGATCTGAAGATTCAGGGCACGTGGACGGTGGCATGTCTCCCTCCTCAGCAGTGCTCGCCTTGTTGCCTTCATGCTGCTGCCAGGGAGAGAGGCTTCTCCAGGGTTGCTCCTGCCTGTTTTGGAACTCCTTCTTTGCTCAGCACGGGTGCAGAGCTGGCCTCCATCTCTGCCTCTGCTCCTCCGGCGGGTTAAACCCTCCTTGTCCCCTACCATTGCTGCTCAGGGCATGTCACACCTGTCAGCCCCATTGCAGTGTCTCCAACCTCCGGGCTGGATCGTGGGGAATTGAGCAATAGCAGCTCCTGGCCGTCCTGATGGGGACGTGCCCCAGAGGGTTACGACAGGCTGTGAGTTGGTGGGAGGAAAGCTTGGCTTTGAACCTGGTGTAACGTCCACGGCCAGGCCCCCCTCTAGCAGGGGCAGGACGGAGGGTCCCGCCTGCTTGGAGACAAGGCTGCTTGGAAACCGGCCACGTGAATTTGTGCATAAACTGTGTTTTCTCCTCCAAGTTCTTTACGTCTCCTTGCTTGGTGCAGCCGGAACGGAGCACTGCAGCTGGCGCCCAGCAGGGACAGGTCATCGTCAGGCTGGGGTCTGCTCTCCCCAAGGGCCTGTTGACATGGGATCTGTCATAGGGTGACACTGGCCCTTTAAGAGGGAAGAGGCCTGTGCACCTGTGACTGGTCACTTGACCCTCACTTAGGCTTAGTTAGGGCCCTAGAGGGGTGCAGACTGGGTGAGCTGGGGACCTAGAGGGTCAGGGCTGCCTGGCACAAGCAAAAGGAGGAGCAACTGAGAGGTGCTGGGAGAGTCGGGGTGCTGCAGGGAGAGATTGCCCAGAGACCAGCAGGAGCCCGGCCACTGGCCTTCCTGAGCCGCGAGCCAGTGCTGGGGGGCTGTGGTCATCGAAGAGCCATGAGGTGGTCGCTCTCAAGTGGCTGGCCGGGCGAGTGGGAGCCTGCACTGAGGGTGGAAGGGCACTGGGGACCGAGTGCTGATGGGCTCCCAGGCGGGTCACCTGGAAGTCATGGTTCTGGAAAGGGGAGTGGAAAACCAGCATGCACTGGTATGATTTACTGGGGGAACTGGGAGAGGGGTTTTCTCATGAGGGGTCCATGGACTAGTGCACGTGTACATGAATAAATTCTGCCCAGAGGTGGCATCATTTGTATCAGACAGTGAGAGAGACTGTGCTCTTTTTGGTGTGGCTGGGCTGAGGGGAAACTGAGGCACATGCACCTCAGGTTGGGTGCCTTATTACAGGGTCACTGTAAGGTCCCTTCAAAACATCTTCCCCCAGCAGAAAGCTAAACAGCTAGTGCCAGGGGCCCCGTGGGGCACCGTCGTATGCAGTCCTCTGTGGTGACCAGGGCCAGCTATCTGTAGTGCACTCTCTAGTAGCAGTTCCCCACACTTACGGGAAGGAGGCACAACTGCTCCAGGGGGGCAGATCCAGAGTCGTGAGTGGGTAGTGACCCAGGGGCTTTGCTGTACTGATGGGGAGGCGCTTACCCGTGGGGGAGGCTATGGATGAATGGCTACTAACTGGCTCTGCGTCTGCACACCTGTGTCTAATAATTGCTGGGTGTTTGACCCCATCCTCTGGTTATTTGATACCAAATGAGGCTATTTGGGAACTTAATTTCACTCCCCGGCCCCAATGCAGCGAGCTCCCCTGAGCAGCAGGGTCTCCCCAGCCCCAGGCTTCGGCCTGGCGCCATGTACACTGGAACCTCCCAGTGTCCCGTCCCGTCCCGTCTGCACTGGGTGGATGTTGAAGATCCTTGTGGCACATCTCGTCAGAGCAGGCAGGACCGACGGGGGTTTCCCTCCCCCGGGGCCTGCAGCTTTGCTGTATGCCTGGCTGCTGCCTTCTGCCCCAGAGGTGGCCACATTGCAGTGCATGGCGTGTGCACGCAGTCGGTGAGGTGCTTTGGGAGCCTTGCGGATGAAACGGGGCTGAGGGCACTGCTTGGTGTTAGCTTGGCAAATGCATGGTGCCATCTGCAACAGGTCCATTGCAGGGGAGCAGAGGGATGGAGCCAGGGGGCTGCATGCACTGAGACAGCACGTGACGCTATCGTCTGTCACCCTGCAGCACTGCTGGCATATGCAGGGCTGGCGCTGGCTCTGGCTCAGAGCTGCATGGATAATTGTTGGTAGGACTGATAGCACCGACCGTGGGCTTCATTTCTGCGGGCTGTTCGGCGGGGCCCTGCTGCCAGGCTCTTCGGCTTCGCAGCCCAGCACATCCTGCCAACCCCCCTCGTTTGAGTGACAACAAGCCCAGGCGAGATGCCCAGGCCTACGCCAGGCATCTCCGGAGCTGCGGTTCCCAGCTGGGTCCTGGCTTGCCTCACCTGGGAGCAGGTGGCCTCTGTGGTGTGGCTCTCTTGAGTGACTAAGCTTGTGCCTCTGGCGAGGGAGCGCAGTGCTGCTGCCGAGAGACTGGCCAAAGTTTCTGCTGTTGCCTGCGGACAGCCATTGTCAGCCTTGGGTTCTGGGTAGGCGGGTGCTGCTTGCTGGGATGCTGGGGAGAGAGGGGCCGCCAGCCTCGAGTCTGCTGTAGCCGAACTAGGTGCATTTTGGTCACTGGCGTGTTTCAAAGCAAAACTAGTAGCCAGCCCGGCTGTGTCAGGAAGGAGGCAGCTTGTGCGAGAGGCAGGGCTGAGAGACGCTGCAGCCCCATTAGCTGGGCAGGGAGGGACCTCGAGAAGTCAGCAAGTCCAGCCCCCTGCGCTGAGGCAGCACCAAGTAAACCCAGACTGGCCCTGACAGGGGTTTGTCCAACTTGTTCTCAGAGATCTCCGGCGGGGATCCCACGACCTCCCTTGGAAGCCTGGTCCGGAGCTTAGCTACCCTGGTAATTAGGAAGCTTTTCCAAGGCTTGAATCCCAAATCTCCTTTGCTGCAGATTACACCCATTCCTTGTTGCCCTACCTGCAGTGGACAGAGAGAACAATTGATCGCTCTCCTCTATAATGGCCCTTAACATATCTGAAGACTCTGATCAGCTCCCTGAGCTGTCTGTTTTTGCCAAGTCTAAACATGCCCAGTTTTTTTAATCTTTCCTCAGAGGTCGGGTTTTTCAAACATTGTAATCATTTTTGTGGCTCTCCTCTGGACTCTCCAATTTGTCCCTAACTTTCCTAAAATGTCCTGCCCAGTGCTGGACGCAGTACTCCAGCTGAGGCCTCGTAGTCCTGAGTAGAGCAGGACAGTGACCTTCCATGTCTTACACCTGACACTCCTGGTTAATACACCCCAGAATGACATTGGCCTTCTTTGCAACTGCCTCACATTGTCAACTTCTATTCAATTTATGAACCACTATAAGCCCCAGGTCCTTTCCAGCAGCACTACCACCTAACTAGCTAGTCCCCTTTTTGTAGTTGTGGATTTGATTTTTTTCCTTCCTAAGTGAAGTACTTCGCACTTGTCTTTATTGAACTTCATCTTGTTGATTTCAGACCAGTTCTCCAATTCGTCAGTGTTGTTTTGAATTCTAATCCTGTCCTCCAAAGTGCTTGCAGCCCCTCCCAGTTTAGTGTCATCTGCAGATTTGATGAGATTTTGTGTCTGTGCTTTTGCATGTGTTCATGCCTGTGTGTGTGTATGCATGTGGGTAATGTGATTTTGCATGATTGTGTGTGCAGTGTGCATGTGTCTATTGTGTGCTATTTTGTATGCATGCTTCTCTATGATGCATATAACTGCACACGTCCCTGTGCATCTAGGATCTATGCAGTGCATGGGCGTGTTCTTGAATTTTGTGCACATCCCCAGTGTGTGTCTATGCTGTGTGGATTCATAGATTGTAAAGCCCAAGGGGAGCACTGTGATCCTCTGTTCTGCCCTCCTGTCTAACGCAGACCCAGAGCTGAATTAACTCCTGGTGGAACTGACGCAGATCTTTTAGAAAAAATATTCCTGTCTTGATTTAAAAGTTGCCTGTGATGGAGATTCCACCACAATTCTTGGAAGTTGTTCCAATGGGGAATGACCCTCACTGTTAAAAATGTACACTTTCTTTCCACTCTGAGTTTGTTCTAGCCTCAACTTCCAGCCATTGGGTCTGTGTGTGCATGTCTTCCGTATGCCTAATTGCACATATGTGTGTCTTCATGCACATCTATGCTGTGTGCAACTGCCCAGGGGTGCGTGGGTGTGTGGGTATCATGCTATGTGCAATCAAATGGGCCTGTGCGTGTGTGTGTGTTTGTGTGTGTGTGTGTGCACTCTCATGTGCGTGAGAGTCAGAGCTGTGGTTTCTTTGCCTACAAGCTGACTGTTAGAATCTGTTTCTCCAGGTCTGAATTGTCATGCAACAGCTTCCTTCTCTCCCACACTGAGTCCCAGCTGGCTAGCAAGGTCCAGATGCACCAACCTGCCCCTGTGAAAGAGCTTGTTTACAGCCCTTAGAGCAGGCAGCGACCCTGCTACTCTTTAGGGGTTGGCACCACACAGCCTCTGTGGAGGTTCCCACCGTCGGTGATATCACCGGCCGGTGATGTGTGGATCCCGGCACTAGGGTGACCAGACAGCAAGTGTGAAAAATCGGGACAGGAGGTGGAGGGTAATAGGTAATAGGTGCCTATATAAGACAAAGCCCCAAATATTAGGACTGTCCCTATAAAATCGGGATCTCTGGTCACCCTACCCTGCAGCCCCAGCTTGGAACCTGTTTAACCCAAGCCTTGGAATCTACTCCACAGTAGCAATGCCAGTTGCCACCCCAGGGCGTGTGGTCCCCATGGGGCACTACAAACACACCGGGAGTCAGCATCTAAGGATCTCCTTCTCCCTCCTGGGCTCCAGCAGGGGCTGAGGCTGGAGGGGCCATTGTTTGCAAAGCCCCCAGAGGAGAGGACACCTGCACAGTGACCCCCTGTGCTGAGCTAGGAGAGGCCCCGATGGGCCATGGCCGGAGCCATTTGACTGTACTGTGCCATGCCTGAGACACCTGATTCCACTGGGCAGGGTGCAGTGGGGAAGCGAAGTGGGAGAGACCCCTTTCAGAGGCACGAAGGAGGGGAATTTTCTCTGCCCCGCCTGCTCCTGTGGCTGCCAGGAGAAGTGTTGATGCAGGGCAGCAGGTGCAGACCCACTGAGCCCAGTGAGTCATGGGGCTTGGTGCAGAGTTGGTGTGTGTGTGGGGGGCAGGATGAAAGAGGGGGAGCCAAGCTGCTGGGGGCAAGAACAATAGAGTCCCTCCAGCCTCCATCATTCAGGCTGTCGCCTGTGGAGAGGTTAGCACTGGCTAGGGCAGAGGGTGGGGGGTCAGGAGCAGTGGAAGGATTCCCACTCCTTGCTCTCTCTTGCTATTGCAACGCAGAGATCCCCTAGGAAGGGCGGCATCTCTTTAAGAGGGTCAGCTCCCTTCTGTAGCCACCCGTGGCAGTCCCTGCAGCAGGGGCAACAATCCAGGCTATGCACAGAAATAAGATGCCCCAACATTGGGCAACCACAAAGAGTCTGACTCATGCCAGTCTGGTGTTTTTCCTTAAAGGCCCAGCTCCCGGAGTCTTGTGAACATCTCAGCATTCAAAGTTTCTAGCCCGGATGATTGTAGAGAAGCTGGAGAAAAGGCTCAGACATCAGAAGGCAAAGCACTGCACATGGACTGTAATTCCTTTAAAACTCCTGCTTCTGGGGGGCCTGGCTGCAGGTTTCTGACCGCCTGCGGCTGGCGGTGCTGTTGTAGAGGTGGCCTTGAGCCCCGGAGAAGGCAGGCAGGGAGCGGCTGGCAGCGAGGACTGTTCTACACCTGTGCTCCCCCAGAGGGCAGCCGCTCACATGCACAGACAGGTCTAGAGTTCGTTAATAAATAACTCCCGGAGCCAAGGCGCACAGCGAGGGGAGCCCAGCCGAGGTGCGTGGCCAGGGTGCCAGTCCCCTGCTGCTGGAGCTGGAGGCCACCACCGTCCTCAGCTCATGCCAACCCCACCGGACCAGCTTCACCAGCCCAGCCAGGAGGGGGTGCTGTCCCCTACCCGCCGCTCACGGCTCCTGCAGTCCAGGATGACTCCACCACCCATGGCAGCTGCAAAGGCAGAGCTGGGTGCCCCAAGAAGAAATTCAGCGGAGCAGCCTGGGCCCAGCTGCTCCTGGCAGCAGGATGGCGCTGGACGCGCTCAGGGATTCTGCTCACCAGGCTGAAGGTGAGAGGCTGGGCATGGGATTGATAGTGGCTGGTCTCGGCATTCCAGTCACAGCACGCTGGATTGGTGCTGCACTCGGAGCCTGTGTCCCATCCCCAGCGCTGAGTGACGTCGCTGGAGAGTCAAGTGATGAACCACAGGCAGGGGGAGAGAGAACCAGAGACAGAGAGAAGGGCACTGATCACTGCTGAGGCCAGGAGTCCTGACTCTTAGGCCTCTGGCTCCAATTGCTCTAACCACCAGATACCCCCACCTCTCCCAGAGCAGGAATAGAGCCCACGCGTCCTGACTGCCAGCTGCCCCCCACTCCAACCCACCCCCAAAGCAGGAATAGAACCCAGGTGTCCTGACCACCAGCCCCCCACTCCAACCCATCCCCAAAACAGGAATAGAATCTGGGTGTCCTGACCACCAGCCCCCCCCTCCAACCCACCCCCAAAGCAGGAATAGAACCCAGGTGTCCTGACCACCAGCCCCCCACTCCAACCCACCCCCAAAACAGGAATAGAATCTGGGTGTCCTGACCACCAGCCCCCCCCCCCAACCCACCCCCAAAGCAGGAATAGAACCCAGGTGTCCTGACCACCAGCCCCTCACCCCCCTGCTCTAACCAATTCCCAGAGCTGGAAGGGAACCCAGGTGTCCTGAGCCCCAGGCCCTCACCCCCACCTCTGCTCTAACTCACCCCCAGAGCAGGAATAGATGCCAGGCATCCTGACCGCCAACCCCCCAGCTCTAACCCACTCCCAGTAAGAAGAGATCCCAGGAGCCCTGGTTCCCAGTGTAACCAGTAGACACCTCTCCAGTGCCAGAGCTGGATGCCAGGTGAAGCCAGGCCTGTTTCCTCCCAGAGGGTGAGACCCTGGTGCTCCTCAGGTGCTGTGTTAGCCCTGCCGAATGCCTGTTTGCACTCGGGAGAGCCAGCTGCTCCCCATGCTCCCACGTCATGGGCTTCTCCAGATAGCCTGCTGGGGGAGGCTGTCCCGCTCTCTGTAGGTGGCTGGCTGTGTCACTTCTCTCTGCACCTCTGTCCATCACAGCCCCTGGGGCTGCCACAAGGAGTCGTGGGAGCCTTGAGGCCGTCGTCAGCCCTAGGAGCCCCGGAGAGTCCCCTTAGCTGCAGTGACGTATGCCAGCCCCTGGGGGTGACACAGTCACCCACATGAGTCAGTCTCACGTGCTGCCCATGGGAGGGCCTTATGCCAGATTCTCGCACACTTTCGCTCACACCCACTCACACTCACTCACGCTGGCTTTCACCTCCCCTGTGTTCTGCCTGCACCGATGGCCCCGGGTTCAGCTGTCACTTGGAAGGGAGTGTGCCCCCTGCTGGCCCCCAGGGCGACCCCTGTCGTACTCCACTCCTGGGCTGGGGAGCAGGGGCCACAGCCAGCCCCCTCCACATAACCCTCCACAGGGGGAAACTGAGGCAAAGTGACTCCTCTCCTGGGCTGACCTTGGAGCAGCACTGACAGAAGCCCAAGGGAGGGTGCTGCTTGACCCAGCCCCAGGAAAGGTGTTCTGAGGAGGGCAGGAGCATGCACTGGTATAATGGCATCCATGCTAGGAGATTTCAAATGGTTTTGTTTCACTCTCAAATAGATACAGTTAAAAAGGTACAAAAACTGTGTATAGACAGGATCTTGGATTGTGAGTTGTTCAGGGCAGGGTCTCTCCCTCACTATGTGTCTGTACAGCACCTGGTGTGACAGGCCGCTGATCTCAGTCAGGATCTGTGCAGCGCCTGGTGCAGCAGGGCCACTGATCTCAGCTAGGGACTCTAGATGCTACCCTAGCATAAATAACAACATTGCAAAAAGTACCCAGGGAGTTTTTAGGGATCAGATCCTCAGAGGTCTTTAGGCATCTAACTCCTCTTGAAATCTTGAAATCAACCTAAATACCTCTGAGGATCTGGGGGATGTGAAAAGGCGATCACCTTGTTTTTCCATAGGAACTTCGGCCTGGCTGTGTGAAAGGAGCTTGCGGGTGGCAGTGTGGGAGAAGGAGCTGGCACTTTGACAATCCTGCCTCATTTCTTGTGCCTCCTTAACCTCGACTCTGAAGCGCCATTTGAAATGCAGGCACTAATTAGACAATTAGAGTAACGGGTGGCTTTTTGGGGAGCCCAGCACCAGCAAATGAGCAGCGGGGACCCAACACAGGTCCCTAGAGTGCTCTCGCCTTCATCTCAGGCTCTCATCAGCCCCTTCGTTTGCAAACCTGCCCCCATCCCCTCCTCTCTCAGAGCGTGTGTGTGCCCTTTGATTCTAGAGGAAGGGGGCTGTCTTTGGAGGGGTTAGTTAATTGAGCTTTGGAATGAATTAAAAGGAATAACAAAGGAAAGAAAAGTGGAGCTGCCTGGAGTTTTCTGTCACCTTTCACCATATGTCCCCTTTCGTCTGTCATCACCACAGGCACCCTGCTGCCCAACTCTAGCCATCCGTCCTTAGATAGACAGGGAGGGGTTTGAAGGACACATCACCGTCTGTCTAAGGAACTTATCTGGCCCCTGTCATCACAATATTTAAGCCCCTCATAGCCTTTAATGTATTAATCCTCAGACCCCCGTAAGACAGTGTCGGGCTCTTTTCGCTCTTGTACAGATGGGAAACTGAGGCACAGAGAGGCTAAATGACTTGCCCAAGGTCACACACTGAGTCTGTGGCACAGCAGCAAGTTGAATCCAGGATCTCCCAAGTTGTCAAACCAAAGGACTCTGACTAGCGAGGTTGGCTCTGTCAGGCTGACTGTTTCCCACCTGAAGGCCCTGACGTCAGGGGAGATGTTCATGGCTTCATTGATTTCAATGCCAGGTGGGAACATCTGCTCTGAACTCCTGCAGAGCACAGGCCAGAGACCCTCTGCTGGTGGATCCTGCCTCGAGTTCGGAACCTGTGGCTGAGCTGGACCGTAGCTTCTAGTTGCAGGTGAGTGGAGGGAGTTTTTATGGGGGCTTCCTTCATCTCCTGTTTTTTCAGTTTAGTGTGTTCCCATTGCTGTTTTCCCTCTTGCTCTCCACTGGCATGCAGGAGTCACCATCACCCCTTCCCCTCAATTGCTGCTGGATGCTGTTGAAACAGCTGTTATGCCTTCCCCCAGAGGTGGCCGCATTTCAGCAATACTGGGAAGTTAGGAGCAACTCCCTTGCACCGCACGATGGGCCTTTTGAGACTCGCTGTGTCAGATGAATGCGTGTTAACGCTGCCTTCATTAATAAGCGTCACGACTTATTTTGCCCGCCCCGTGGAGGATTTCGTTCTGGCATTTAAAAAAACCCCAAACCTCTTGCTTCATTTGAGGTTTGAGTGGAAAGTGATGATTATTTATAATACAACAGAGGAAGGCTAATAAAAAAAACAAGAGCATTGAATGAAACAAATCCCTTTTGGCCTAGCAGGGACATAGATGTACCCGTAGCCCAGCGCTGCCCTAGCTAGTGCTGCATGCATCAAATCAGCCATCTCCCCAGCGACCCAGCAGCCCCCTTTGCTGCTAGCACTGGCTCTCCCAGCCCCCCTCCTCTGTGGCTGGGGTTCTAGTGGCAGGTGGGTTTGTTCTGGGACTAGAGGGAGATCCCTCGCATTCCCAGGTTGGGGGGAAATCGGGCTGGTTCAATACGGGTTTATACCTGTCCCATCTCTCTGATCTGTCCAGGGTCCACGAATTGATTTGGGTGGCGTCCTGTCTATCGAGTGTGATGTGCAGCTATTGCAAAGGCTGCTGAGCTGCAGCATTGCTAATGCCTGCTAAATATTTCAGCCAGCGCCGAGAAATGAGCTGGTGGGGGAAGGGCTGGCGCTGCACTGGCCCGTGATCCTCTTCCCACCCCCCATGGCGCAGTATGCACTGCAGGGGATGATCCCACCATGGGAACGGGAATTTGCACTCAGCCTGGCCTGGGTCTGGAGCTGTTTTAGCTAAGTGCAGCAAACACACAGGCCTGGGGTCTGTTTTCCTCAGCTCGGGAGCCATATCCCACCTCAGCTTCCCGTCCCAGCTGGGGAAGGATAATTGCCTGATGCAGATATGCAACAGGATGCCCTGTCTGCTCACTGGTGCTAGGCACAGCACCAGGAGTTCACAGGCTCTGGGAAATCCTCTGAAGTCCTTGGCTGCTAATTAGAGGGTCCCTGAACTGGAACCTGGAGTACAGGGTGGGCCCGGGTTCCCCTACCAGCCACTGGGGAAGTGGCACAGTCAGGGCAGTGGATTTGAAGACCTCTTGGGAGAGTATCTGATGCCCTGGAAGGGGGAAAACACACTGAGCTGGCTAGAGGGCCAAGCCATGGAGAGAGAGCACCACGAGCTGCAGAGAGAGAGGCTGTGGGGTGTGCAAATGAGCGACAAAAAGGAATGTTGGACCTGGAAGGAGCAAATTCCCAGAGCAGCCAGGAGGAGGCGCCCTAGCGGTGAGTGAATCCTGTGATGCTCCCCATATTATGGCATGGCCACAACCATGTAGCCAGGGCCCTGGGGTTCATGCCTGTAACATGCGGTGCCCCCCAGGATGCACCATCAACTGGTAATGAGGTTTGAACAAGGCTGCCGAGAAGCAGCTCACGTAGCTGCCTTGATAGCATATTAATTTTTAAATGCACATATGAAAATTGAATTCTAATGTATGTAACTTCTCGACGACACTTTGGTCCCCTCCTTGGTAACCGGTGCCCCTCCTTGGTAACTGGGACTCCTCCAGCGACAATTGCTATGCTGGGAAGCAGTGGAGACAGGAAAGCAGCTGGGGGTTTGTAATCTGGTTCCTGCCCAAAGCTTCATGCAGGCGGACATCAGCATTGCTAACCTCAGGCACTCAAAAACAAGGAGTCACCCCTCCCCACACACAGGGCCTGCGCTTCCATTTAGGTGATCTAGGTGGTCGCCTAGGATGCTAGGATTTGGGGGGGTGGCTTTTTGCCACCCTCGGCGGCAATTTGGCGGCGGGGGGTCCTTCCGCGCTCCAGGTCTTCGGCGGCAATTCTGCGGCGCGTCTTTCACTCGCTCCGGGACCCGCCGCCAAAGTGCCCCAAAGACTGGGAGCCGGGGAAGGACCCCCCGCCGCAGAATTGCCACCAACGCTCAGAAGCACAGAAGGATCCCCGCCTAGGGTGCCAGAATCCCTGGCGCTGCTCCTGCCCACACACACAAATCAGGAGATCAGCTTAAACATCAGGAGGTTTTACAAACCAAAAGCTTTTTTGGATTATTTTTAAATTCACCTTTAAAAAAACACCTTTATTCCAGGACCACGTTTTCCTGTTTTTCTCCTCCCCCGAGGACTAGAAAACGAAAGCTGGGAATCTCATGAAATCCCATGACTCCAGGAGCTGGGGCTTTTTGAAAAATGCCCAATAACTGGAGACTCCCCAAAAAATCCCCAGAGTTGGCAGCACCGTGGGCATAATATAAATCACAAGCTAAATAAAGGTGGAGCCCTGCACGGTGGCTCCAGTGTTTGGTGCTCAGTAAAACAAACCTCTACGTTGCTACGCTTTGGCTGGGACACACCCAGTTCTCCCTCCTTGCCTTCCATCCCTTCTTTTCAGCAGAGGCAGACTTTCCTAATTCTAAGATGTGCATCAGGCAGGGGGTGAAGCTACACTGGCCCTTTAAGCTCATCCATTTGACTCAGAGCTAAGCTCCCCACACTAGGCCGAGCTGTGCCCACTAGTGGTACTATAACACAATGCTGCTCGCAGCCAATGGCGCAGATCTTTGCAATGTCATCATCCCTTTTCTTCCTCGTGTTTGGATTAGCAGGGGAACAACTCACATTTAAATAGCCATCATTAGGTTTCAGAGTTACCATCTGGTTGAGTCAAAAAAAGGGGGGTTAATCATTGTTTCAGGCTGCCTGCTGTCAGGTGGATGTCCCTGTGTTTCAGGCTGCTGCTCTCTTTCCACCAGGATGTAGTCTGAAGGTTCTTGGCTACCGTAATGTCATGAGATAGGGAGCAGCTCAGGACTGGCGCTTGTGCTGTGGTGATTCTATGCCCCTGCAAGGTCCCAAGGGCAGAAATACAAGTGAGGGCTCTTCTTTCTGGTGCCAGGATGCTACACTAGCGCCCTGCATCCCTCTGTCCCTGCCTCTGCCCCTCGAGCTCTTTCCTGCTTCCCGTGTGTAGAGATGATGCAGGTAGGGTGACCAGATAGCAAATATGAAAAATTGGGATGGGGGTGGGGGGTAATAGGCGCCTGTATAAGAAAAGGACCCCAAAATCGGGACTGTCCCTATAAAATCAGGACATCTGGTCACCCTAGATGCAGGGTAGAGGCGGGTGTGGCCCCAGAGGCGTGGCTGGGGGTGTATTTCTCTGGGTGTTGTCCTGGCTGGTTTCCAAGGGGAGGAGCTGGCTGGTGACTCTGCAGCTGGCCGTGTGGGGGTCGCCTGTTGGCTGACAGCATCCCACCCCTCCGGGGAAAGGAACCCCCAGCCATGGCCCATGGGCACCCTACACAGTCATGCTAAGCATCACTGCAGGCTCTGCTGAGCCCAAAAAACCTCCCTGACTTCTCGGCAGCTCGCCTTCCACTCCTGCACAGTATTCATGCTAAGAGTCTTGCTGTCAGCCCGAGTGATGTGCCCTTGATTAAGCAGCTCAGGCGGGCTAGCCAGGGAACCAGTCCTAGTGTGGGAGGGGAAACTAAGGCAGGGGGAGGGGACCTGGCAAGCCTGGGTCACAGAGCAGGTTGGCATCAGCACAGGAAATAAAACCCAGGTCTCCTGAGCCCCAGCCCAGTGCCCTATCCATGAGGCCACGCGGCCTTGAATAGGAGCTGCAGCTTCTTTCCCTCAGTGCCTTTGGGGTGGGTACAGCTGTGAGCTTATCCCCTTGCTCCATGGTATCTGTGACTCTTGCCTCCAGATTATGAGTTCAACTCCCAGCCCAAGGCTTTGGCTCTGCTGCCGATGAGCTGAGTGCAGAGCAGGGTGTCATATCGACCCGTCTCTTGGATATTACGGGGTGTGTTCTGGGTGCCAGGACTCCTGGGTTCCACTCCTGACTCAGACACTGACTTGCTGGCTTGGCAAGGTCACTTCATCTCCATACCTCAGTTTCCCTGCCTTTAAGCCAGGAAGAAAGTGTTCCAGCGTCTCTGTAATAATCACTGATGTCTGTAAAAGTGCTTTGTGATGGAAAATAGGTGGAGACTATTGTTTAAATGACTCATCTGCACCACACACTCCATGGGCCTGATTCTCTGTTGCTCTGACCCTTGTGCCTCATTTAAACTGATGCTGACGAGGCATGAATGACTTTGCCCTATTGTAACTGGCTGCGCAGAACACAGGGCAGTGGGGAATCCAGCTCGACTGCATGTGTTGTTACAGGCAGGGAGGACAGCGCCCAGGGCCAGGCTCTGGCTGGTACCAGGACAAGCAGTTTACCTGGCAGCGTGTGGTCAGAAGGCACACGGATGCCCTGATGAGCTAGGAGGGTTGGATACAGCTTTCCAGCTGCCCACACTCCTTTGCCAAGGCAGCCCCAGGTCTCCGCGGGGACCTGGTTCTGCCAGGCAGCTTGTGTGTAAAGATTTATTTAACAGGTTTAAATATTTAGCAGTAAATAAATATTAAAGGCTGAGGCATGTAATCAGAGAGTGCTGCGCCCAGGCTGGGAGGGGGTGAGTCTGTTTCCTGGCAGACTGGGCAAGGTGGGCGGGGGGGGAGGGGGGGGGACTGAGCCTTTAAAGTAACCCGGGGTGGAGTTGGGGTGTATGTGTGTGTGTGGGAAGCTTGCATAGGGAGGGGAGGGAAGAGAAGACAGAGCCAGGGAAGGAAGAGGAGGGATGGGGGAGTCAGTTATGGGGCCTGATCTAACTCCTACTGACTTCATGGAACACGTCTGGCAGCTGTTGCTACAGGAGGTGCTGCCAGCTCTGCCTCGAAGAGGACAATGCTCCCCAGCATCCTTCCTGGGAAGCAACACGGAGAGTGAAAATTAAAGCCCAGTAGGTGAATGGTAGCAAACTTCAAGGTTGCTTGGTTGGTCTGTCGGTCTTTCCAGAGTCCAGGTGCACCTAGCGCATCACACAGTCAACAAGGGAAAGGGGAGCAAACTCCCCCGGAAATAGACAGGGGATGTGTGGGGTGAGGCCTGGCTTCCCCCACTGCCTCACTTGGGCGAGTTCCTGCTCCTTTGGGCCTCAGTTTCCCTGTCTGTCAAGATGGGGATAATGACTTGTTCCCTTTGTAAGTGCACTGAGGGCTCTGGGCAATGAGTACTGCTCCGAACTGCCAACATGGAGCAGTCGGTGAATTGGTCCTGACTCTGCCATTGTTTGGCCTCTGGGTGAGAAACCACTGGAGACGCTCCCGGCGCTGGCTGGAGTGTCATCTCCCTGCAAAGAATTGCAGCTCGTGGCTTGCCAGGGAGAATAGCCCCGAGCCGGTAAGAAATCACAGTGCTGGTGAGCTGTGTTTGCTTGCAGAGCCCCATGGGTGTATATCTCCTGGCCTCCTGGGCAGCCTTTGCTGTAAATTACCTGCTGCTGTCCTGTGGTTAACAATGCATGAAAACGCAGGGATACGTTTTCTTAAAAACAAGCTCCAGGAAGCCTGTCCAGGCTTTATGCCAGCTAGGGTACCTTGTGCCCTGCTGCGTGCTCCGCTGCAACTGCCCCACTCCGCTAAAAAGGGGTTAAAAGCACCCCTGGAGAGGGCTGCAGCTAGGACAACCTGGGCTGATTGGGGAAGTGTCCACAGCTGTGGCCAGCTCAATCAGGGCCCTTATAAGAGGGTTGGGGCCGAGGAGCTGGAGGAGTCTCTCTAACAGTGGAGAGAGAAGGACTTAGCTGCCTGGGAGCTGGCACTGGAGCGCTCCAGCCAGGCAGTTCCCCTGGCTGCAGGCCTTGTGCAAGCCCTTAAGAAGGCACTGGGGCTGCAGAGCTGCAGTCTGGGGTTAGGTAGAGGCAGCTGGTCCAAATCTCCTTGCCAATGATGAGTGGTTATGACAGACTGCAGTTTGCCCCAGTGAGCAGGGGCTAGATGACAACTGGCAGCACCCACTGAGGCAAGGTGGGTATAGAGGGTTGGGAGTTCCCCTGGGAGGGGAGACCCACACTGTGAGTTACTGCTGGGGGCAGGACCCTGAGGTAGAGGGCACCAGGGTATGGGAGGGACACAGGGGCCTGAGGCAGGTGAGCAGCCAGCACAGGGCATGCCACATCTTAGACAAGAGCTAATTCCCAAGAAGACCAGCAGGAGGCGCTGTCCTGGTGAGTTATCACCTTGCTACACTCTCTCCCTTCAGCTGGGCTTTGCATGGGATGTCAGGAAACTAACCCCCTGGTGCAGGCAGACTCCTTCCTCACCCCTGCATAGATCAGGCAGCACTCAAGCAGAACTGCCCCTATCACAGGTTAGCAGAAGGGTCTGAACCTGGGACTTTCAGCCCCACAGCACAGACCTCTGCCATTGGAGCTAAAGGAGTAACCCTCTCAGCAGCAGTAGTAGGCTATTATCCTGTAGTGGACCAGCTGCTAGATGGGGATGTAACATACATTTTGCCCCTGTATGACATACACTTGGGCCTGGGTTACACATGGAGGCACAGAGAGGGGAAGTAACTCATACAGCAGCCAGGGAGCAGAGCCAGAAATAGAAACCAGGTGTCCTGATTCTCTCAGCTACCACTGCTCTAACCACTAGACCCTCCTCTCCTCCCAGCACCAGAAGTAGAACCCAGGCATCCTGACTCACAACCACCCCCCGCTCTAATCGCTAAACCTCACTGCTTCTCTCCTGTGAACTTCCTCCACCCTGATGATTTTAGTGCCCTGGATTACTGGGTAGGGGTGTAGCTGGGAATGAAGCATAATACAATAGCTGTGGGCTTCTCATTCTCGTTGGGGGGGGGGCCTAAAGGAAGGAGAGGCAGGGCAGCATGGGGGCTGTCACCTGAGTGCTGAAGCACATGTGTCCTGGTCATTTATTTGCTTGCTGAGATTAGCAGGTGGTGATCAGATGCCCAGGGGAAGTCTCTCATCACAGACCTTGCCAGCTCCTTCTCCAGCCGGCTCCTACTCTCTGGCTTCTCTGCCTGTTCCCTAGTGGCTGATATTTCACTTCACTCGCAAAGCAAGTCTCCTTTCTGATCAAACCAGCTGGCACGGCCCACAGCCAGGAGATAGGTCACCCTGCTGTGCTGCTGCAAAGACTCAAGACTAGCCTGCCTTTTCCCCTTCTTGTACAGATGGGGAAACTGAGGCCCCGGGCAGGAAAGCTGCTTGCTCAGCGCTGTGTCAGAACTGGGGTTGTAAGTCAGGAATTCCTGACTCCCAGGCCTTTGCTCAGACTATCTCCTTTATGGTTAGCAGAGGTAAGCACGCCGATGGACATCCAGCTTCTACCCCATCTTGCTGCATGGCTGTGAATGAGTCACTTCCCCCTCAGTGTCCCCAGCTGTGAAATGGGGACAGGAAAACGTATTTACCTACTCCACCCCTAGGGGGGCAGGGGAGTGGGGTTGGCTGAACTCCCCTTCTTAATGCTCTTTGAGATCCCCAATCAAAGCTGCCCTGGAAGTGCCTGGCGCTGGTGAGTGTTTTGTTTTGCTTTAGGAGGCAGAGTGGAAAAGACAGGTGGTGGTGGTGACAGATACAGGGCGTGGGGGCAGTTCCTAGCAGCAGGGTGCTCTTGGGCAGGAGGGGGCTGGCTCGCTCTTAGCCTGTCTGTAAGGGCGAGAGCCCACAGAGCCCATAGTGGTGGGCTCAGCCCTTAGGGGTGGAGGTGGCACCGCAGCCTGACTGGGTCAGAGCAGAGAGGCTGGGCTGAATTTGTCGGTTCTGCTGGGTCATGGTAGGTGTATTGCAGTTGGAATCTGATTTATCATTTCAAGCTCTGCTGCCTGGGGAAGGTCAGGCAGCCACGTGGCAGTGCCAGCCTCTGGGCCCTGCCTGCCTTGTCTGCACTGGGTGTGGCACTTGGCATGCGGGCACATGGAGAGAAGGGGCACTGCCAGGCACCTGCTGTTGCTCTGAAGGGGGAGGGATGCCAAAGCAGGTGGGAAAAGGCAATGGCTTTCACATTCCCTGGGCTTGTGGGCTAGCACCGACTGGGCAGGGTATGCCCACGAGCCACACTCTCTGGCCCCCGTGCTGCACCAGTGCCACAGCCCTGCCATCTGGGCACCATCCTACCCTGCCTGGCACTGCTTCCCAAGGAAATGGATTATGGGAGATTTCAAAAAGACTTCTGGGAGAAAGTCATTTCGAAGCGGCCGAGCTCCCATAATCCTTGGGGAACCCCTCTGTCACAGCCTGGGTTCTGCAGCAGCTCATGGCGAGGGAGGGGGCGCTGGTGATCCAGGGGCTTTGAAGGTTGGGATGCCCTGTGGAGAGGCTAGCTCAGTACAGACCTGCAGGATGGTGGTCTCTGGCTGGTGCCTGGGCCAGGAGCACCATGTGCTGGGGCTGAGGTACCCCTGAGCCCTGGGGCAAGCAGCAGGGGCTCAGCCTGAGGTAGGACACTGCCTGCTACCATGGCCAGAGCTGGCTCTGTGGTGGTCAGAGCTGAGAAGAGGCTACCCTGCTGGGTCCCATCGGGCTAGGGTGCCAGCGGGGGTGGTGGAGTCCACGTGGGAGGTTCAGGGGGCAGTTACACTGGGTGTTGCAGGGTCACATGAGGAAGTTGGCCATGTGTGACGAACTGGGAATGTTCTTAATGTTTGCTCTGAATACTGTGTTGGTGCCTCAGTGTCCCCATGGCAGTTCTTAAGTATCTGGCAGAGCAAAGGGCCAGTGCACCTAAATGCCTGACACTCTGTCTCCTAGCAACTGATGGCCTGGGCCCCTCCTCTGCAAAGGTGCCAGCTGAAGGTGTTGGAGACAAAGGGATCAGGTGACCTCCTGGCCCGGGAAAGGAGCTGAGGAGAGAGGAGGGGCTGGGAGGGGTTGTTAGGCTGAGGGCAGACGTGGGGGTCAGGCTCACTGACCCCCAGAATGGACCCGGCCGAGGGGTCCGGTTCTCTGTACCTACAAGCTCTGTTTTAGACCCTGTTCCTGTCATCGAATAAACCTCTGTTTTACTGGCTGGCTAAGAGTCACGTCTGACTGCAAAGTGGGGGTGCAGGACCTGGTGGCTTCCCCAGGACCCCACTGAGGCGGGCTCGCTGTGGGAAGTGCCCGGAGGGGCAGAGGATGCTGAATGCTCCAAGGAGAGACCCAGGAGGTGAAGACGTGTGAGCTTCTTGCCCTGAACAAGTCTGCTCCAAGGGAGAGGAGGCTCCCCAAAGTCCTGCCTGGCTTGGTGGGGAGCAGTTCCAGAGCATCGCCCTGTGACTCCGTGACACCATGACGCCAGGGGACTCTGAGGGGTTTGAACAGCTGGATCCATTGCTGGAAGCTCCAGCCAGGCCCCCTCCCTTCCCTGGTGCTGAGCGCCCTGCGAAGGATGAGCTTGGACCTGGTTCTGGTTTGGCTGTAGCAAGTTGCTGACCTGTTCCAGGAATGGCTCCAGCTGACCGGGCATAGCTCAGGGCTGGGATCCCAGCTGGGACATGGGCTCCCTCCATGGCCTCCCCCAAGTCACCGAGGGCCTGCGTGTCACCCGCAGGCCAGGCCAGGCTTCCCAAATCACCTGATGTATTGGGTGCTCAGCTCTCTGCCTCAGGAAGAGGGGGTGACTCTCCACCCAGGGGGTGTGGGGCGTGTGTGTGTGTGATCTAACAGCTGGGAGGGGTCTGAGTCTCTGCAGGGCAGTTCTGGAAGCCCCCTTGCTGGATTCATTTGAACCCCACCAGGGCAGAGCCCTGGAGAACCCCCTGTAGGAGGCAGACTCGTCCTGCACTGCCTGCGGAGATGCCCAAGAGGAGGCCTAATGTGTCTCTTCCGTTGCTAATTTCTGTGATTGTCTCCAGGGGAGAACATGTCGCAGTGCCAGCCCTGGGGGCTGGGGAATTTGTCTTCATCAGACGGGCGACCTCATCAGTCTTCTGGAATAATGGATGAGGAGCCGGGGCCCTGGACTACACCAGGCTGTAGGTTTCAGTTAGCACAAGAGCTGATGATTCAGGACTATGTTGGTGTAATTTCCATGTGCGCAACTGCGCAGGGTGCAGGAGTGGGCCAGGCAGAGCTCCAGGGAATTCCTCCCCATCCCTCTTTGCAGAAAGCCTCTGGCACAGGCTCCATTGCTTTGTCCTCCCACTGACCCCCTCCGAGGGTCATGATGGTGGATTCTTGCGCAGGCCCCAGTGGTCCAGCTCTTTAGCCACTATGGGTAGGGCTGGGGGTGGGTGGTGGGCTCAGCCCTCCAGCCTTTCACCTCTGCAAATGTAAATTGCAAGCTTAAATTAGGTAAACGGAGAAAAGGAGTTTTCTGCTCAGCCTAATCCACGCTTCTCCCGACTCCCTCCCCAGCCCCTGCACACCAGAGACCCCCGGGCTGGAGCCCGGAGCCCTTGGCATTGCATGGTGAGAGGCAATGCTGGAGAACTACAGGTGCTGGTTGAGGGAGCAAGGGGCATCCTGTGCTGCAGCCCAACCGAGGAGTGCTGGAGTCTGTGGTGCCGGCCCTCCCTCGCTGTCTGCGGCCCTAGCCTCCACCCAGAGAGGAGCTGTTTTTCTTTCTCTATTACAGCAGTGACCTCCGCAGCCAAGAGAAATCATTCCAGGAACTAGCTGGCCTCCTTCCTCCCTTGCCCTGCCCTCTGTGTGCATAGGGCTCCGGCAGTTAGCCAAGTGCCCCAAGGGGGAACTTCTCCCTGCACCCTAAGTGCAGGCAGAGGAGAGCCACCTGCCCCTGCTCATCACCTCTTGCCAGCACCGGGGATCCAGCCTGCAGCCCAGGCAGTTCTTGCCAGTGCTGGTTACAAGCACCCCTGTGAGATCAGGCCCTGCTATGCCGCCCAGCCACAAGGAGCGGGTGATCCAAGGATTATCCGTGATGGGGAACTGAGGCCCCAGCTCACACAGGAAGTCTGTGGCAGAGCTGGGAATTGAATCCTGATCTCTTGACCCCAGGCTGGTGAGCACAAGGCCGTCCCTTGTCTCTATGGGCCTTAGAGCCTTTAAAGCCTCCCATGGCCAAATAGGAGAGAGGGAGCCTGGTCTAGCGGTTAAGGACTCAGGACTCCTGCGTTTCAGCTCTGATGACCGGTTGTGTGACCTGGGGCAACCCCCCAACCTCCCTGATCTCGGTGGAGCAGCACCAGCCCTGGTGTTTGGCGTGGAGGCCCAACCCAGCAGTGCAAGAGTTAAGACCCAAGAGGCAGTGACCCTCCCCTAGGGCAGTGGGTCAGGGGGATGTGCCCTGGCTTGGGTATTAGGGAAGGGCCTGTGGCTGCTTGGGGTGCAGTTTGTGCACTGGGCTCTGCTGACTGGGGGGAGGTCTCAGGCCACTCTGTGAATTACAGGAGCGATCCAGCTCGATAGTACAGGGGAAATGGGAGAGTACAGGGGCTCATGTGCTGCCCTCCAGCCTGCTCTGCTTCCCTGGGTGACTGCCAGGGCCACGTGCTGGAACGGAGTGGAGTGGCAGATGCAGGGAAAACGCAGAGGCCACCTCCTGCCATGGGACACTAACGGGAGGCTGGAATGGCCCCAGGGTGGCCGTGCTTGTTTTCCCTTTTGATCAGTTTGCAAAGTCCACATCATCTTGTCTCTGTATTAATCCTTCCTCCAAACCACTGGCAACCCGCCAATAACACACGCGTGGCTGGTGCTCTCGAGCCATCCTATAATAACCAGCTTGCCCAGTACATATAAGTGGCCCTAAAGTAACAAACCCATAGACACAGCACTCATGAAGTGACCCTACAATAACAACCGCTGTGCAAAGCAACCTCTCCATGAACACACCAAGCTGTGCAGTGATTACCAGTGACCCTAGAACAACAAACCATTGTGCACAAAACACACAAGTGACCCTACAGTAAACCACCGTGTGTGTGGCAAAGGGCAAAAAACCAAAGGCAAAGGCAGCCGATTACAGGATTAATCTTCTGCATGGTTTATTCTTAATGCTAGCAAGTGAAAGGAGAAATGATGTGAACAGTTCCTAGCTGAGACCCTATTAAAGTCATCTAGCCACCATTGACTAGAGAGGGATTTTCTTTGGCTTACCCTGGGGGAACAGAGTCTGCACAGTTCACCCTATTATTATAGCAATAATAGGTCTTCAGTGCTCTGAGAGCAACCCAGTAAGACAGGAAAAACCCAAGCGAAGGGCATGCGCTGATCCCTGCGCGTTTCCTCTCCTGGGCACACAGGGAGGTGTTAACCAGTTTATTATTGTATTGCACTTCTAACTGGTGCTGGCCGTAATTATTATTATTAGTGAATTATGCTGCACATTGTAGGGGTTTGATGTGTGAAGGGCAGAAAGGAATCTCCTTGCCATGCCGCGGGCTCTGCACAGATCTGGGAGAAGGCAGAATGAATAGTTATTGTACAATCCGATGGCAGGGCCAATTACACTCCTCGCTCCTGGGCTAGTCCCAGATCGTTTTCTCAAGGGCTCCGAGAGACCTGAGTTACAGGTTAGACTCAGCAGGCTGCAGAGATTTCCCAGGCAAGGATTAGTTATTGCTCCCCTCCTAGCATGAGCCAGGAGCAGTGTGACATAGCAAACCACAGCTGCTGTACCAGGGACTGGCGCCGGGAGAACCTGCAGGCTCCATAGCACATAACACAGTGAGCTACAGAGGTAAGGCTGGCAGGTGGCAGTACCTGGCCTACTGTTACGATCACCTCTAGAGGGAGGTAGGCGCCAACTCACCGTGCCAGCATCTCGACTGGCCTCTTTTAGCCAAGGAGTGAAATAACCCATGACTGTGTTGCAGCTAAGGTGGCCAACCCTCCAAGATGGTCCTGGAGATCTCCAGGAGTTAAAGATGAACCTTTCGCTAAAGATGATGTCATGTGAGGAAACCTCCAGGAATATGTCCAGCCCAAACTGGCAACTTTAGTTACAGCTTTCCGGTGAAAATGCAGTGAAGCCGCATCGTGCAGCATCACCCTGCACTGATGAGGGGTGGGGAGTGTCGGCTAGGGGAGATTGGAGACCACCTCTCTCTGCTGTCTTGGGGAGATGGCTCCGAAATGCCTGAATGAGGGTCCTGGATCGGAGACAGTGAGATGGGGTGAGCTGTGAGCAGTGTCCAAGGGAAGGTGGCTCATTGTAGTGAGGGTGATGTGTCACAGGTATCCATGTGAAATTCCCCTCTCAAATACACAGACACAATTACACGCATCCTCATACAGGCACTCACTCATTCACACATATATGTGTGCACACACGCACATACTCAGAGACAGTGACACCCACACTCGTGCACATTCATGCACACTTGCATACAACTGCAAAGGCACATTTCCCCATACACTTGTGTACGCGCACACTCCTGCACACGTGGATGGTGGTGTGAGCACTCACCCCCCCATCCTGCCACCACACACGTGCAAACACTCAGGTACCTCCACACACTTGTGCACGTGCATACTGCTTTCAATGCTGTCCTGGGGGAAGGTCTTCCCCAGCAAAGGGTGCCTGGTGAGCAGAATGCAGGAGGCAGCGCAGGCCTTGGTACAGCTAGGGTGACCTGATGTCCTGATTTTATAGGGACAGTTCCAATTTTTGGGCTTTTTCTTATATAGGCTCCTATTACCCCCCACCCACAGTCCTGATTTTTCACACTTGCTGTCTGGTCACCCTATGGTGCCCGCACCAGCTGGCTCCTGGAGGGAATCTCTTTGTGGGGCAGATTCAGCCCTGCTGGGGCCATGCTCCCAAAGGACAAGCCCAACAACCAGCACCTTCCTGGCTCATGACTGCTTCATTCCAATGGGGGTAAGGCCAACTCCCCCCCCTCTTTGAACACTGTTGCCTTTGCTGTCCTGGGCCCATAACCAGAACCCCAGAGAGGCCTCCTTTGCACAGGCTGTCCCCCTAGCGACTGCCTGCTACAGCCAGATTCCAGTCACCGGTGAGATGAATTTGGGAGCCTCAGCCTTGTTCCTGGCAGAAGGTTTTTCATCTCACCCCGCCCCCCAGCTGGGGATGATGGGGGGGGAGCAGGAGTGGGATGGGGGTCATCAGCAGAGCTGCGGTGAGGGCAGAGGTGTGGCTCAGGATGAAGGGGCATGGAGGAAGAGCTACTGACAGCCCGGGGGTTGTGGGTCAGGACTGAGCTAATTAAAAATGGGCAAAACTTTAGAACCCTCCAGGAGGGCCAGGAGCTCACTCCGCTTCCCTACAATGGCAGGAGACCTGGCAAACTCAGGACACCCCCGAGCTAGGCCGGAGTGGAAGCAGCTCTCAGGGGCGGTCACCCGGGCCCCCTCCTGCACCTGCTGCTTCTGCCCGTTACGCCTCCCGCGGAAATAGCTCGTTAGCTGGGTGCGGGGAGCAGAGAGCCCGTGTCTCTCCAGCTGCCCCCGCGCAGGCCCAGCCCGGCCCACGGGCTTCCCCGGCGAGCTCGGGGAGATCCCCCAGGCCAGCCGGAGCCGGAGCCGGGGGCGCGGGGCTCGCACCGGGCTCGGATCTCGCTCGCGCTCTGCATGGTGATCGTTTCCCGGTGGCAAAGCGGCTGGTGTGTAAGGAAGCGAAAAGGGGCTTTGTCCCCGCTCCGAACACGCGAGCCCGGGCCCGCCTCCCCGCTGCGAGCAGGGTCCCCGGGGCGCGCCGGCGGGGGCCCCCCCTTGCCTGGCCTAGCCGGGCTGCGGGCGGGGGGGCACCGGGAGGCACCATCTTCCCTGCAAAGCCCCAAGGGGCTGCCCCGGGGGGAGGCTTTTGTGTCTGTCTTGGCCGCGCCCCCTCCCCCTGGTTCCTGGGGAAATCCACCTCCGCATCTTCCCCCGCGCCGCTCCCCTCCCTGCCCGGCTGTCGGTCCGTCGTGTCTTCACGATTAACCCCCTAGATCCGCAGTGCGGGGCCGGAGAGGAACCCGGGGGTCTCCGGACCCCTCCCGCTGCCCCTTCCCCTTCCCCACCCGGCCCCGCGCAGGCTCGCGGGGGAGATTTGTCCCGATTGATTCTCCGGGGCGGGGGCGCGGAGGGAGTCGGGGGGGGGGGATCCTCAGCAGGAAGCAGAGGAGGAGGAGGCGTGAAGGAAGCCGGAGCTCAGGATGTAGCCCTGCGAGGAGCGGCTCCCCGGCACGGTAAGAGGACCGGGGGGGGGCTGCCGAGGGACGAGGGGGGGGGGTTGCCGGCTGCGTTGCCATCCGCCCCCCCGGGGGGAGGGGGGCACAGAGCTGCAGCTGGATCCGGATCCTGGCGAGCGAGCCTAGGCTGGTGGCTAGTGCGCGCAATCGATCAACACTTACTCGCCTGCTTTGCAAGGGCTCGTCCCTGCCTGGGGGGCGGGGGGGGAACGGACTTTGCGCCCCCACTTTCCCTGGGCGAAGCGGGGGGGCCCGGGCACCAGCTGCGGCTCCGCAGCTCGCTCCTGCTGGGGCGGAATCTCGCCAGGCTCCCGGCGGAGGTCGCTGGTGGGTCCCCCCGCCTGGGCCGCAAACGAGCCGGCTGGGTGCGAGGGGCGAGCGGAGCCGGGCACGGCTCGCCCCCGGGGCTGGTTCGAGGTGCAGACGCCCTGCAAGCGGCGGGGGGCGGGGAGTTGCTGTAAGGGAGAAAGCGACTTGGGGGCGTCCTGCGTGGGTGGGGGGCGTGTGTCTCCCCGAGCCGCAGAAACTTGCGAGGCTCAGTCATCTGCCTGCTGGGGAGGGAAGTGAGACCCCCGCCCCGGAGATTTAAACCGAGGGAACAGGGCAGCCCCCTGCAACTAGAACCCCCCCTAAGTTTGCGGGGCTTCGTGGTGTGGGGGTATCTCCCCCCGCCCCTGCAGATGTGTAAGTGCTGGGCTGGGGTTCCCAGTCCGGTCCCCTGAGAATTCCCCCAGGCAGCCTCCGGCTGCACCAGCGATTTTAAATAGCCAGCAAATCCTCCAGGTGACTGCCTGATCCTGGGGGTGCTGAGCCCCTTTTGGATTGGCTAGGGGTGCCCTGCGAAGTATCTCCAGACTTGGAAGCATGCAGAATGAAAGGCCCTTGTGGAAAATGTGGGCCTGTGCCTCAGTTTCCCCACCTGTAAAATGGGGGTGGTGACACTGCTCTGCCCCGTGGGCGGTGAGGCTAAATGAATACATTGGTGCAGTGCTCAGAGTCACTCTGATGGAGGGTGACACAGAAGCTCTGAGGAGCCTGAGCTTGGACCCCATCAGTTTTCCCAGAGGAGGTCCCCAACGTAAGGCTCAGATCCTGTGAGCTGCCATGCATGGGGTGTGCGCTGTGCCCAACTGTGCTGAGCAGCAGGCAGGATCAGGCTGCTGTGATGCAGAGGGTGAGGGCAGGAACTCCCGAGCTCCTGGGTTTTACGGGCTGGATTTGGTTCTTCGCTGGTTTTATTTTTTTAATGGCTACTTTGATCGATAGTAAATGCTGCTGCTTGGACAGGCCTTCCCCCTGCCCAGCAATCTGCTTGTGGAGTCACAGAAATGGTGCTGTTCCCGATCCCAAAGAGAACACCACACTGCATGCTGGATAGGGGCTGCCTTGTAAAGAGCGGATGCGGTGGGCCTGATTGCCTCTCCCTTTACAGCGGGGTAGCTCTGCTGACTCCAGTGGAGTCATTGCTGAGTCACATAGAGCAGAATCAGGCCCTGGGCTCCCAGCTGTTGTTTAAAAGCAGAGGGGGTTGGGTTTGGGCCTCATTCTCTTCCTTAAATCCAACAATCTCCCCACCAGGAGCCTGGTGATGGGCAGTAGCATAGCTCAGTCTCTGATCCCAGCCTCGTGGATGTGGATTCCTCCTATGTTGGCTTAAATTGGAGCAGGATGAGGCCCTAAATGTAGATTCAAAAGGTAGAGTGATGTAATGACCGCCAGCCTGGGCCATCCGCTGGGTTTGAATCAGGGACCTCTGGCGCTGCAGTGCAGACCTCCTTTAGGTGAGCCACAGGAGTAACTCCATTAGCTACCAGCAGAAGTAGGGTTGTTATCCCATAGTAGGCAGGCCAGCTGAAAGGGAGATGGGATACAAGTACACACCAAAGGCAGGCATGGAGATTTGGCGTAAGGGAAACCTTCTTCCCTTCAGAATGTGATGATGAGGGTTAGACGTGTTGTTGTGGCGCTGTCTTGTGGGCATCCATGCCTGGACAGCTCCCTGGCATCTGTTTGTTGATGGCCCTCTGGTGGGCAGTGCTGTTCCTTTCTTGGGAATTCTATGGGGCAGAGGCTGACAGACATTGTGAAGCGGCTTGGGGTATTTTGCTGGCACTAACATGTTTAGCCAATCATGGGAAGATTTAATTCCCATGTTGGGTTCACTCTCAGAATCAACCTCAGGCTGCCTAGCGCAGAGTGATCTGAAGGGACACCCATCCATCCCCAGCATGCCTGCTTGTGTTGTCAGTGGCCCTGTGAAGGTCTGGATTTGCCGTGTCCCAAGCCCTGTTCTTGCTGACTGCAAAACCCCCAATAAGGTTGCAGGTGACTGGTCTTTCTTAGCAGTAGCATTGGAGACCTCAGCGTGGCGGGGGTGAGGTTGTCGCTTATTGTAGGTCCTGTGACTCTGTAAGTTACTAGAGCCTAGTCTCTGTAGTGCTAGGAATTGGGTAGTGCCCCTTTAAATAGTTTGGGAGTTCTCTAGTTGGCCTCCCTGTCTTCTGTTACAGTCTTGCCTAGAATTTCGCTTGAAGGCTGCAAGGCACCAGATGTGTCTGGGGTTTGTATAACCTGGGTATGATGTGTACAGCACCTGGAGTGGCGGGGGTGAGGAGGGACCCTGCTGGTGGCAGACCCACCTGAGGACATCTGCTGCCCCCAATAGGTCCCTCCAGGGTGTGTTTCAAAGCGCGACTGGGAATGGCTGCAGGCTATGCGAGGCCTGTGAACCTGAGCCTATAGACCCGGCTCTGAGACTTGCTACCCACAGGTTTTTTGCAGTGTAAATGTTCTCTCAAGGGTTACATCCATTGGCAGGTTTATGGCTGGCATCTAGACTCTAAGCATGAGGCTCAGAACTGATGGGATGAAAATACAGCTGGGCGGATGGTCATTTATAACGCCAAGCCCCCATAACATGGCTCTGGCACCCAAGAGAGGGCTGGATTCTGCCAGGGTGAATCTGGAGTGATTCCGGAACAGTTACTGTCCTGTAAATAAGAGCAGGAGCTCGCTGGTAAAGTTTAGTTTCCCTTAGGAAAGAGATGTCATTTCCTGTCTCTCTCGCTCTCCTTTTCATCCCAACCAAGTGCTTTTAAGTGCTCTCCTGTAAACATTTCCATGTGTTCCCCAGTTGCCGGAGTCCTCGAGGACACTCCTCTGTAGGCGGCTGAGGGATCTCTCCTTTGACTGAGGGATGGGATCTTGCCATGAGGAGCAGCACACGATAGCATCACCAATGCACTTAGCGGAGGGGTTGGCAGAGGATCAGCCCTTTCAGTGCATTTATCAAAGTGCCCGCAGCTCCCGTTTCAGCAGGAGTGTAAACACAAGAAATAAACAACCACTAACGTAGCCACAGAGCCATTTGAGTACCTGGGAAGCTGGCACGGGGCTGGTGCTGCTCCTGTGGGGAGATTGCACAGAGCCGGTCAACCTCAGGGTAGAGCTTGGTTGTGTAGACTCTCTGTGAACTGCATCTTGTAATACTTAATGCCCTTGGTTAGCCCCAGCTTGGAGATTTCTGTACAGACAAGTTCTGGGCTTTGAGCAGGGCCCCAGTGAAGCATGACCATCTCACAGCTGCTTGGTGACCTGCATGTGACTTAGTCCACACTCTAGAAATAGTCTCAGCTCACAGAGTTTAAAGCCAGAAGGGACCATTGGATCATTTCATCAGTCTTCCTGTATATCAGAGGCCGTTAGCTTTCATCCACTTGAGCCCAATAATCTGCATTTGACTAAAACATTTCAGTCTTTGGGAGGCCAAATGGGGGTGTGCCTCAGGCAGAGAACAGGACAGACCCCGGTGCCATGTAGATCAGGGGTGGGCAAACTATGGGCCAGAGCTTTTAATCTGGCCCTTGAGCTCCATTGCCCTGCTCCGGCCAGGGAGTGGGGTTGGGGCCTTGCCCCGCTCCGGTGCCCCGACCCTGCTCCCTGTCTGGTGCGCTGAGTGGGGTAAGTGCTGGGGTGGGCCTGCCCTGGATGATAAATGGGTGGGCCATGGTCTACCCATGGCTACGCCCCTGGTGCAGCATGTCTTTTCTGATTTAAAACAACACATTGCTGTCACAGCTCTTCATTCTTGGCCCACCATACCCAGATGTGGCCCTCAGGCCAAAAAGTTTGCCCACCCATGATCTAGATCATCCCTAGAGGGCAGCCATCCTTCTGATTCCAGTGTGGCAATAAAGCAGCTGCTGTAGACTGACCAGTTCAGGAGAAAGAGTGGGTTCCACTGGGGCGGTGGTGGACTGGAGTTAGGAAGGGAGTTTGCAGCACTGAAAGTGGTCTCAAATCTAGCGTTAGTTGGCTGCTGTCCAGTTGGTAAAACCACCCCTACAACCTGTTTCCTTGTTGCTGAGAGAGATCAAGGTCTGGATGGACCATGGGGACCCTACCCCAGCTTTATGGGGGGTCTTTCCCATTGGGGGCTGAGGCTCATTGTTGGAACACTGGCATGTGAGAAGCTTGCCCTGCTGCTGCACCAACTCTGGATAATCGAAGGACTTAAATCACCACTTACGATCTTTCATCAGCACTAAACTCCCAGATGCACTGCTCTGCAGGTAGATAAGGCATGGCCATTAGCTAGCATGTGGGTCATTGCCAGGGCTGTGAATGCAAGTGATCAAGTGTACTGGGATATTAATTAATAGTTGCTATTAGGGGTGGGGGGATATCTGGGGGGTAAAAGGTTTTGCTGTAAAAGGAGGCTAAGTTTGGGACTGTGTTACATATGCTGGGAACATGAGTCTCATACCTCAAGATCCATCTGTGATGGAAGGGGGTCATTAGAAGTAACGCCCTTCCTCTCCAGGGGTTTTATTATGGTCTAGTCCCATGATATGAAGGGTAGAAGTGGAGAATCTTAGACCTAAGGCTGAGTCTAAAAGTCCTACTCTGTCTGATGGTATCGCTGTGCTGTTCTGCAGCAGAGAGCCTGCCCCTCTCCCCCTCAACAAAATACAAATTCCTAATGTTTCACTGATCTGCCTTTTGCATAGTTTTTGTCTGGGTCTAAACATTTCCCAGTGCTTGTGTCCAGAATTTTTATTTGGACCCATCAAGCGTTTTGTGCGGGGATATGGGATGGAATATCACTGGCACAGAAAAACATCCCGTTTCAAGTCTTTTGGGTCCAAATATTGCACTTACAGCTAAGATCTATAATGAGCTGCACTGAGTCCTGGATCTAAACAGCCAGGAACTTTGGATCCAGATCTAAATTTTGCACTTGGCTTTGATTTGCAGCATAAACCGGAACAGCTGGCCACTTTGGATCCATATCCAGGTTTTGCACATGGCCCTTTTCACTCTAATAATAAGCGGAACAAAAAACCTGGATCTTACCCACCCTGATTCTTTTATATTTTGGATCTGGAGCCAAGTGTTGCTCTTGGCCCTTATTACCGTAATACCTGAACCAAAGCCCTGGAGCCAAACAAAATGAGGAATTTAGACACAGTTCCAGACTGTGTGACCATCAGTCTCCACAAAACAGGTTTCCTCCTAAAAGCTCTCAAACCCAATGAAGGACTGAATATTAGGCCAAAAACGTTATTAACTGAACAGGCTTCTGCTGTATCACGGAGAGCATGGAGATTCCCATTGCAGTCCTGGGTGCTTGCTCCAGGACTTTGGCAATGAATAATTAAAGTTACATTTCCTGGAAGGATAGTGAGCGCTAAGAATACTCCCCTGATTTCTCTCTTATTTCAGAAATGCCCAGCAGCTAGACTGAGCTTGCGTTTAGGCCCTACGCTCTTTGGGTCAGATTCCCCCCTTGGTATAAATTGGCAAAGCTCCACTGAAATCAAGAATAGTCAGCTGGTTTCTCATCTTCATAACCTGTCTCACCATGATATAGTGGTTTCTTCCTTCCTACAATGTGCAGCTGGGATAATCGTCAAACAATGGGCTGATGCACTGCGAAAAGGCCATAGAATTGCTCCTTGAAAGGCGGGCTAGGGAGCTTGCATACATGGGGACAATTCCCTTCTGCAAGCTGCATGGCAAACAGGAATGAATCTCAAGTGGCGCAATCTTCTCCGGAGCGCCTGGGGAAGGTTTTCCCACTTACACCAGGGAGGTGCATAAACAGATGACCTTGCCCCCTTTCATCCTGATGGTGAACTGTCCCCGGGTGGCTCTCCACGAGCTGTGTGTGCAGTGGGCACCTGTGCAGAGTGGAAAGGACACAGTGGCCCCTCGGATGCAGGCTTGTTGGTCTGTTTCCAGGGTGAAGTAACTCAGTTTTAAAAATACCGTCACTATTAAAATTGCAAGTGCCCCATCCCCCACAAGGGAAAGGACCCCAGAACCTGGGCTGTTTTATTGAGCCAAATTAGGAATTAAACGATGATGAAGCTGGAACCAAAACCCAGCTTAGGGGTGGGAGAGTTACACTCTCACCTGGACGGGGAATGGCCTGGACCCAGCTGGAGGATTAAGCTGTTGCCTACGTCTGGATGGGCTGCCTTAAAAAGCTGATGCATTTCATGGTGAAGGCGATGGTCGGGTCTCTGTCCCTGGCGTCTCGCTGGGCGTGTGTGTAAAGCGCTGGAGAGCTAGGTTCAGTTCCCAGCTCTGCCAGACTCACTGGGTGACCTGGGCCAGGTCACTTCCCCTCGCTGTGCTTATCTCCCTGCCTGTGAATTGTTTTCCCATGCGTGGCGCTCATGCCGGATTTCCCCATCACTTCCTAGCCCCCTGTGAGCAACATGGCCGTCCTACGCTTGTCCTGATGCAAACTTGCTACCACCCTGCCTCATTTGGCCTATTCATAGAATATGCAAAATTCTGTGGCTTGCTAGGACCTTGTGGCTATGTCTCTGCTGCTCCCCGAGGGGCACTTTAGTTTGGCTGGACTGGGGCTCAGGAGATCTGGGTTCTATTCCTGGCTCTGCTACTGACCTGTGTGTGACCTTGGGCAAGTCACTGCACCTCTCAGTGCATCCGTTTCCCCTCCCAGCTTTTCTAGTTCGTTGGTAACTCTCTGAGGCAGGGACTGTCCCGCAAGGTGTGTCTGCAGCGCCTGGCACAGTGTGGCCCTGATCCCAGTTGGGACCCTTAGGGCATGTCTGTGCTGCACACTAAGTCTGGGCTCTGAGTCAGGTTTGAGCCCAAGTGCCCCTACCATCCACACACGCATCAGTTTGCCTGGAGTCAGCCAGCTCTCAGGAGCCAGGTCCTCAGACCCTGCTGAGGGGATGGGTCACTACCATTTGGGTCAAAGCGCTGTCACTTTGCAGTGTGGATGCAGGTCACACTGCAGACCCGACTCAGAAGGTGTGCGCAGTGCAGCTTGGGCGCGTTAGCAAGGCTCTGACAGCCAGCTGTACAATGCGGTGTGGCTGCTCAAATGTGGGCTTGGCAACAATGAACTGTCCACAAGGCCTGGGCTTTGCATGCAGTGTAGACGTACCCATAGGCACTGCCACAATACGAACAATAAATCAGAGTGAATCTTCCTTCCACAGAAGCACATGCTCTTCCCACTTGAATGAAAAGAAAATCCCCATTAGCTCTGAGCAGTGAAGGGGCACAGCTGGGTACTGATGCCATCCAAGAGAGGGCAGTGGGGTGTGTGTGTCTGTCACACACACACACACACACACACACACACACACACACACACACACACACACACACACACACACACACACACACACACACTTTCTTTAACACCAAGGCTGAGAGATATGACAATACCGATGAGTCACCTTAGTTGAAAGGCTGCCTGGCTGCTGTGCTTGGCAATCCTAGAGGAATCCTTGAGATCCACATTGCAAAAATCTGTGCAGCTGTAACAGACTTAAGTCTCTAGTTCGTGGCTTCCTCCCACAGTTTCCTAGGGATTCCTCTGCTGCCGGGGTCCCTTAGGACAGCTCAGGCTCGGTGCTGGCAGCCAGGGCCAGGAGCTGAGGCAGGCTTAGGGCCCTGTTGCAGGCCCTGTTGCAAAGCCTTGGCCACGTCGAGCTTGTAGGTAGCCCTGCTTTTTAAGTAGGGAGGGGCTAGCCTCAGAGGTATGGGTACAGCCCCTGGGTGACCTGTCCTTTGCAAGGTGGGATGGAATGCTGCACCTCTGTGTCACCTCTGTCTTCCTCCACCCCTGGCACTCCTCCTTTTCCCCTGCCTTCTCTCCTGCCCCCTCTCTCATGTCACACGGTCTTCCCCCCACTCCATTCCTCTTCTCCCTCCCCTGTTCACCCGCTCTGCAATCTGTCCTATCTGCACCCTCTATGAGAAGATGAGCTCTCCCCCAGAGTGCAATACAATGGACAAGAAAGCACAGGCTCCCACTCAGCTCCGCACACCCCCTTCCACTCGGAGGGAGCCAAGAAGCAATGCGCGAAAGAGTGAACACAGGGCAGGAAATTTGCTCTTTCTCCCATCTCCTTTCCCAGCCGCTCCTCTTCTGTCAGCAACACTAGCTCCTGGGGATCTCGGCTTTCACCAGCCTCCTTTGAAGCAGAATGTAACTGACGGATTGTTTCACTGCATTTCAGTGTGCGGATCACTGTTCTGGTTAGGGTGACCTGGCACTTGGAGGGAGATAGTACAGTGAGGGGAAAGAAACGACTTAATCATTCTCAGGCCAGTACTCTGTGTGTGTGTGTGGAGGGGGGGGTGTCTGATCAAACTACATGGTCTGGCAGGTATGTCGGCTCAGTGGGGTATGTGGAGAGGCATGTGACGGGAGAGAAAATGCAGATGGGACTAAGGCAAATTAATTTGTACAGTTATACAGTTTTATAAAGACAGGCAAGGTCTCCCACACCACGGCTAAAAGGCAGAGTATCTGCGGATGAACTTTGGCATCTTTCTATTTAACCCCCCCCCCAAAACCTTCTATAAATCCTAATTAGACTTGTCACATTTTTATTCCCACCCCCCGAAGGCTGGAATTGGAACAAGTAATGACGTGATTTCTAATCAGCCGCAGAATTCCTATTTCCCTCGGCTCTGGTACAGTTCAGAGAGATGTGTCTCAGGGCCTTTTCGGCTGGTGCTGCCCGAGCAAAGAGGGCTGCTTTGCAATTCTCTCTTTTCAAACCTGGCTTACCGCACGCCTACGCTTCACAGCTCCAGAAAATTAATATCCCTGCACCTCCGGCAATAATCCTGGGGAAATCCTAAACAAAGCAGTGAGGGGCAGTCAAGCACTCACGAGCAACACTACAGTAAGAGGGAAGGGGAGTCAGGCTTGGGGGTCCATTCCTGGCTGTCACTGACTTACTCTGACCCCTTGGTGAGTTTTATAGGAGTGTGATATTAAGAGGTGCTGAAACCAGTGGGAGCTGCCGCTGCTCGGGACCTCTGGAAATCAGGCCACCTGACCACCTGGGCCTCAGTTTTTCCCTCTTGACAAGGCTAGAAGGATACCAGAGCAGTGCAAGGCGCACTGATGCCTTTCAGTCTTGTTAAGCGGCTCCACTGAGGGCTGCTATAGAGGTACAAACTTTATTGGTAGGGTGTGATTATGGATCATTCATAGCTGTTGAGTTGCACTTGAAAAAGCATTTACAGGTGGGTGCCCAGGGTCATCTGGCATGCAGGTCGATGCGCACGCATGGACAGATACACTGACAAATGGCCTCAGTGGTGGATGGCTCTTTTTTCTGACACAACCCCATAATGTGTGACTTGACACCCAGGTGACTGGTGCAGCATCGTAAATGCAATCCAGGAAGCCTGTGTTTGAGGTAACATTAATAACTGCTGGCATTGCTCTGTATGGGCAGCCGTGTGAACTGCCTGTGCTTTGTGAAGGTGCCTGGTTGAGCATGTTAAGGAAGGGCCAACCTGTCACGGCTACCACAGGATAAATGTTAAAGGACAATAAAGGTAATAGACCCACTTAAGCCCTTTGCACGGGAAGGAATTTAACTCTGTCAGTGCAAATCCACTTTAGCTGGGGTGATCCTTCGTGCATTGTCAGCAGCGGGGATTGGGTCTGGGACCTCTGGATTGAAACACGTGAGACTTTTCTGCCTGAGCTTAAAGATCTGGCTCTATTAGCCAAAGACTGTAGCAGCGCACCAACCTCTCTATTGACTGTATCTCAGTTCTGGGCAAATGCACCCGTATTTCCCCTCTGTTGTCCTGCAAGCGTCCTCCTCCACTCTAGGCTCCTTGGCTGCCACATTTCTTGCCCAGACTCCAGGCGCTCTCCCTCCTGACCAGTGTGTGTTTTTCCAGGCTGCACGGTTCCCTGCCAACATTATCCGTGAAGAATAAGAGACCGACCCTGTCCCAAACAGCTTGCAAAGCATCTGTGTTTTGCCTTCTCTTCAAAGGCATCTGAGCAACATAACTGCCAGCAGTTATGTTTCAGCACGGCTCTTTCTAAGCAAGCACATTTATTCTCAAGGCAAAAGCATTACAGAAAAAACACTAAAAGAACCTACTTCCATGTCAGTCATCTTACCAGCTATTACCTCTAGCAGGGGTTCTGGTAGGAGTCAGTCCTTCAAACCCCACCAAGAGGCTTTTTTGTGGTTACACCTTTATAACAGCCCTAGCTCTGAGTGTGTAATCAACTGACAATGTGTCTCTGCTTAGGGCGTGGCTTCAGTTTTTTTGACTAACTGGAGGATGAATTTGCATTCATCCCTAGAAATTTCCCAGGAAATACTGTCCCAAAATATCATTTGGGTCTGCTGCATTGTTCAATACAATCCTTTCATCATCCAGGCCCACAACAATACAGAACCTGTGCATTTAATAGAGTGGACTCCAAAGACACTTAAACTTCATTCGATAAGGTTTTTTTCAAGGGTATTACAGGAAATTACCTCCGTGTCCCAGACTGCTCATGGCTAGAGGAGGGGAAAGTGCTGGACTGAGTGGGTGTGGCTTACACATCCACTTGAAGAATTTGGGCCAATATGAAAGCAAGTCTTGCTAGATGTATCTTTGCTCTAAGCAGGCACTTCTGAACACGTCACACTGACATTCTATTTTTTTTCTGATTCTCTGGGACACCCTGCTGCTCTGCTCACATCCATTCAGAGTCAGACCTTCATAGACGGAGGACTTTGCACTGGACTCAGCTCAAGATCTGGGGTTTCAATTGGCATCATTGCTGTTAGTAGTATGGTAGCGCTTGGGGAGCCCTGACTGAGACACCCCTGGAATAAGAGGTAGTCCCTGTGCCAAACAGCTTACAAGCTAAACAGCCAAGACACAGTGGAGGGGAAACTGAGCCACAGAGAGTGAAATGACTTGCCCAAGATCTCACAGAAGGTCAGTGGCAGGGCTGGGAATAGATCCTGGGTCTTCTGAATCTCAGATTGCGACTCTGTCCACTAGCTTGTGCTGCCTCTCTCACCTGGAAGTGGAAGCAAGCTTTTTTCCCAACCTAAAGCCGGGTTCCTAGAGCCTCATTTAGGCACCTAAAATAAGTGGCCTTGTTTTGTTTTTGTTTTTTCCAAACTGCTGAGTGCCTGAATCTCCCACCAGCTCCCATGGAATTAGTGGTGAGCACGTCCCCTTTTCCAGAGGTACCGAGGTCGAGAATTCAGGCTCTACCATCAGGCAGCCAGCTGTGAATAGCGCCGGGTTCCTTTTGCTGCAGCAGAAGCGCTCGTCTCTTAGCAGGTCTGTCTGCCTTGTAGCCGGCCGGCTAAGTGGGCTCCTGTGTACTTGAATCACCGAACAACTGCCACCCACAGCGTTTCTACCAAGGTTCAAGGAGATTAGTGTGGATCCCTCTGATGGGGCAGCAGCCAATGCGAGCGCTGCCCAGCTTCTCGCTGTTAACTAATGCCCAGTCTGCCACTGAAGGGAGCGGCTGGGTAAGTGGCAGAGCTGAGGTATTAGGGAAATCCAGGGCTATTGTGTTTACTGAATTAGCTTGAGAGCGTTCGCGGGCCCTGTGCATGGAAAGTGGCTGCAGAGTCAGCTTCCTCCTCTGCCTCTGAGCAGCTGTGAACAAAGAAATGGGCTGTTTAGTGGTGGGATCGCTGTGTGTGTGTGTGGGGGGCTCTGCAGTCCTCCCCTCGCCCTGTGGGGGTGTGATCCACATCTCTTTCTGATTCTGGGATTTGTGGCTTTATCAGCTCCAAGGGTTCGAGAATCATGAGCGAGGCCCCCAGAATCATGAGATTTTTAAGCAAGGCATAATATTGGGGTTCTGTTTATTTGCCTTCTGGGGTCGTAGCGAGAACCAGGAGGGATGGAAAAGTACGTAAGCTGGGATTCTCATGGCACCGTGTGACTCCAGCAGCTGGGGCTTTAAGAAACGCATCAAAGATGGCAAGCCGGAGAGCTGGCAGCCCTGGATTTGTGTAGGGGTCTCCCTCGCTGTAATTTTTTGACCAGTCACAGCCAGGATGCTATTAACCCTGTTCACACAGGGCTGTCACCTGTCCATCTTTGTGGTGCCAGACCAAGGGTCTACTTGGTCTGGTGTCCTGCCTCTGGTGCACTTGGTGCTTCCAAGCACTGCAACCCCCTGTACACCCAACAGTGCAATGCATCCCCATGAGAGCAGGTGGGAATAATGGCCGGTGATCAGCCTGTGCCATGCAGCAGGAGGACGGGGAGCCTGGTGTAATGACAGAGGCTCTGCTTAGCCATGTAGAAGAGAGGTGGTTTTTGAGACTGCAGCGTGGCGGAAGCCAGAGGTTGAGGATGGATGGGAACTCTGCCAAGCGGCCTCCTTCCCTTTCCAGTCACTTGGTTGTTCAGGGAAGGCAGTGGCACCCTGGCAGAGGGGTAACACCTGTAGCTCCAGCGGCGAGGTTAGACTGTAGGAGAAAACAAAGCTAAGCAAGGAGGTGCTGAGAAGAGGCTCCTGGAGCACCATCTGATAGAGGGAAGACATTTGGAGCAAGAGCTGTAGGAGATAGAGTGCTGTGAACTCCTGTGCATTCCCATTTGTGCATCACTGCCCTCTACTGGATGGAATCAGAACTGCTCCGTTGTGCGTCATGGGCCCTGTACTGTTCAGAGATTCCCCTTCAGCTCAAGAAGTGGGGAGAGTGCTTTTGGAGCAGGAGGAGCTGAGTTCTGGTCTCACTGCGCACGGGTGCTGGCTGTGCTCTGACTCTGGAGGAGGGTAGAAGCCAGGTAGCAATGGAAGAAGCTGTGTGGCTAAATGGAGCACTGCCTGCTGATGGTGGCTGCGAGTGCTGTGGAATAAAGCCTGTAGAATCAAGATGTAGATTTCAGTCCCCCAGTTTGTTGGGGAGTTGGGTTGGGAGATGCTCAGGAGTGTGATTGCAGAAAGAAAGGACTCTGGCTTGGAGTCCCCAACCCATAAAAAAGGAGGTAGCTTTTAACAAAGTGGCAGCTGGGTGTCCCATCTACAAAGGATCTTAAAATAACCCCCCTCCCCTGGGCCGCTCCGTGCGTGGCGCCGGAGGAGAACCCTTAGCTAGCTTATGAAATTCCAAATGTCAGGAGGGAGCCTGTGGGGCTGGAGCTGATGCCTTGCCAGTGAACCACTGACCTAATTCATGGCTTGGGGGGGGGGGGTGAGCGGGGGAAGGGGAGCCTGAGGATCTGCTGCGTTGTAGCACAAATTTCAATATTCCACTGTAACGTATTTAAAATATACAGGCTTGTAAATTACAGCTCCCTGGGAAACTTGTCCAGCTGTGCCATGTTGGGTCTGTGTCCGTCCATCTGTCTGTCTAACAATACATGTGGGTATAAAATCTAGGCAGTGTGGTGTAGGGAACTGATCAGAACTGGGTGGCAATTGGCTCTGAATGTCTCCTTTTGGAAGTTACTGTGAGTATGTAGACTTGTGAATGTAGCTATGAATAGAGATTTCTCCATCTGGGAGTTGCTCTTGCCTGAAAGCTCTTGTAAGAGCAGGAGTCTGTGGTATCTTGCAGTGATGGGGCTCCCAACCCCTGGTGCTTTGAGGTGTTACGGGTTGGTTCTCTAAGCTTCCCCTCCATCAAAGGGAGGTTGTTTTGTCTCTTCCCCTGACCCATTCCATAGAACGGGCTGGGGTATAGCCCTTGAAAACCATGGCTCTCTGGGCATTGATGGAAGGCAGGAGCATTGGCAAGGGAAAGGTTATTTTGAGGATAAGGCATTGGACTGCGACCCAGGAGATCTGGGGTCAATGCCCAGTTCTGCCCCAGACACACTCTACGACCAATGGGAAGTCACTCAGTCTCTGTTCCTCCTTCCCCACCTGTACAGTGGAGATAATATTCCTTCCCTGGCCTGTCTGGTCGGTGAAGATTATAAACTGTCTGCCCAGCATGCAGCCCAAGTGGGCCCTGATCTCTGCTGGGGCCTTGAAGTGCTGTTGTGATACAAACAATACGTCACAAGCCCTGCATGTGCAGCGAGTGGGAGTGAAGTCCCGAATGAGGTCATCATTTTGCGCCTCCAGATCCAACTTCATTTTTTTAAATGTGAAAGGTGGTGGGGCATTTCCAGGTAAGCTGACAGGCTAGTCAAACCCATTAGTCTGAAGGTGTTAATGTCTCTATGTCTTTGTTCTGGAGGAAAATCCTGCATGTCTCTGAGCTGGCAATCCCAAACTCTGTGCTCCAGAGGTGCATGTCAGGCTCTCCCTAATGCAGCTTATTAAAAGATTTGACAAGTGCCAGGGTGACACACACAGAAAACCATCTCCTTGAGGCTGTGATCTGGGGTCTGTTTCCAATTAAATGTCTTCACCCCAGAGGACTGGCAGATGAAGTCCCTGGAATGGCCTCAGAACTTGCACTTGGAGTGTTTGCATCCTTGGTGGCACAGCCCTGAATTACTTAAGGAGATTTATGGCTCTCACTTGTAATGGTGCTTCATTGACTCGCTTCTGTGGCATTATTGAGTGTATATGAGATCATCAGGTTCCTTTGGGACAGGGTCTGGATTTCGGTGGGGATGGACAGGGGCTTGGGGGATGGTCCATGCTTTGTGTTGATCTGGGCACCTTGGTGCCAGGTAGCTGCTGATGTATTGTGAAGGTGATCGGAAAAGAGCAGCGTGGGATGGTGAAAAGGGGCTGGAGGAGGAGAGATGCAGGGGGCTGAGACTAAGGAGGGCCACGAGAAGCAGTTTTGGCCGCGGTCGAGGATGGAGAGGATGGGGCACTGGGCTCTGAGGAGTTTACTAGAGGTAAGCGGGACAGGATCATGTGGCTCTGGGAAAGGCGGAAGCCCCATCACTGCGGTCACTGAGAGTGAGATCGTGGGGAGAGCAGCCCCTGGAGGACAGCCATTGTTGAGCATCCAGCGGCGGGAGCATCCTGTGGGGTTGAGCACAGTGTGAGGATGTAGATGGACAGACAGACCGTATCTCCGGGAAGGGGGATGGGCGAGCTGTTCCACCAGATCTCTCTCAGCCGAGCGCTATGATTGCAGAAGGGGCAGAGGGTTTCTGGGCTCCAAAATTTAAGGGAGCAATGAAATCACCCACCTGATTTTTGCTGCTGTTGGGCTTGGGGACCAGAGAAGAATTAGTGTGAAGAGGGATCCCCTCACTCAGCCTCCTTCCTCTCCAGGCTGATGCGGAAGGGATGCACTTCTGCAGCCAACCGCTCTGCATGAGCCCCACGATGACGGGCTGCTTCTGAGTGGGGATAGATGGCGGGCTGTAGGCACACCCCGTGAAGGGGTGCCATGGCAACCGCCCCAGCAGAGGGCCAGTACTTGCCCCCCATCTGGAGCTTTAAGATGGTACCCCCAGCGTGCCAGCCCCAGAACAGGTGGCCTGGCCTGCTCTGTGGTAAGTGTGGGCCCAGGTCATTTCCTCTCTAGTGGCACCTGCTGCTTGCTCTGCTGGAGGCGTCCGCAGAGCAGACATCGCTGCGTCAGTTGCATTCAGGGCCCGCCCCCTCTCTGAGCCGTTGTTTCAGGTTCTCAGCCCCTGCAGACTCAGGCAGGCAGAGCTGGCTGAGTCACTTTTGCTTGGGTCACGTTTTCAAACTTTTTTCTAACCCTCACAGTTGCAAAGAAACATCATATTTTTAAAAATGATAGTTGAGGTCCTGATACCAGCAGCTGACTCTGGGAGCTGGGCCTATTTGCATGGGCCCAGGCCTTCATTTGGGTTTGCTTTTTGGGCTTATAGGTTGGCTGTGGGGTGAGAGGGTAGGATCCAATCTCTAAAGCTGCTGCTCTTCCTTTGCCCGCTGTGTGCTGCGAGTGCTTCCCCTTTGACTGTCCCTCATGTTACACGTTCCTCAGAGCTCCCCTTGTGTTGAACCTTTCTCGATGCTCGCTGGGAAGGTTAAGAGGCATGTCTGTGCAGCGTGGGGCCAGGGCACTGACTCCGATTGCTGCTGAGTGGGAGCTGGTGGGCTCAGTGCAGGGTATGCAGCCTCGCCTGGTAAATCATTAAATCACTCTCCCCTTCCTTTGGAATGTGAGGTGGCTACGGAGCGAGAGGCCGGCCTGGTCACAGCTCAGCGGTGGAATCAGGGCCATCACCCCATGTATTTGGAGGAGGGTGTGGTGTTAGATACAGAGATGGTCTTGTAGTAAAGGTACAGGGTTGGAAGTTTGGGATATCAGGGGTCCGTTTCTGGCTCTACCATTGTGCTGTGTGCTGGGGCAAGTCACTTACCTAACCTTTATGCCTCAGTTTACCCAATGGTGATTGCCTACTGGCAATGCTCTTCTGGGGTTTAACTCGGTGTGGCCAAGCCATACTCCTTATCCTGGGCTAAATGGGGACACAATTTGGGCCTAAATGTGTTGTAAATCTCTCTAGAAGTGCCACATATATTTAGACACAGACAGATGCACAAGCAAACAAATCTGTAGATGCACATGTGCCCACTTGCCCAGGCCTGTGTAACTATACTGGAACCACTCACTAGCAGACCCAGAGTACAAAGAGCCAAGTGAGAGGCAGTCCAGGTGGCACTGATAAGCTACCAAGGAGTCCTGTGATGTTAATTCCATCCACCCCTTTCTGCTATTCTCCTGCTTTCCCTTTGCCTGGGTTAAATTATTTAACAGACCCCGCTCTGGCAGGAAGGGCTGCAGGCAGATGTAGGCACGAAACGAGAATTAAATTAGAAAGGATTCCTGCTCCTTCTTCTCTTTTGTGCACCCCTCTACACCAAGTCCCTTCCAGCCAGGGGACGGGCCAGGTAATGGGAATTGGGAGCGCGAGTGGGTTTAGTTGGGGGTTATTTCCTGTTTCTCAGATTTATTGCAGCCATTGCATGGGGCCATGTAAATGAGTACATCTTGGAATAAAGAATGCAGGCCATGCTTAGAGTCCACCAGCCTGTATCTTGGGGAGCAGGGATTCTGAAAAAGATTTAGGGGTCATGTTCAGCTGATTATCCATCGTGCACTCCCCTGGTGATGCTGTGGCTCGGTGGTGTAATGCGATGGTAGATGTAGAAACAGGACTCTCGAGTGGGGGTGGAGAGGTTCTTTTGACCGGGTCTGGAATGCTGCGTACCATTGTGCTGCCCATCGTTCAGGAGGGATGTAACTAGATTGCAGAGGGGTCAGACATGAGTTACGAGAATGATTGAAGGGTTTGAAAACCTGCCTTATAGCGATAGACTCAGAGCTCAACCGGGCGGGTTGAGGAGTGGCTTGATTAGTCTGTAAGCACCTACGTGGGGAATAAATATTTAATAACGGGCTCTTCAGTCTAGCAGCGAAAGGTCTAACACCATCCAATGGCTGCAGGTTGAAGCTTGATGAATTCAGACTGGAAATAAGGTGTAAATATTTTAATGCTGAGAGTAATCAACCGTTGGAACAATTCCCCCGGCGTTGTGGGGTCTCCATCACTGACAGCTGTTAAATCGCAGGATAGAAGCTCGGCTCTATTTTGGGCCTGTGTGACGTGGGAGGTCAGATGAGAAGATCTTGGAATCTATGAATTTCCCCCCCTTTAAAGGTCAGGCTGTCAATGATCAGTTTAGGCTCCCAGGATCCTATGGCAGGTTGGCTTTAAGGCCCCGTGACCCATCAGGGCATAAACCAACCTGAAATTGATTTTGGGGGTAGGAGGTGGAGCGTTAGGAAGAAATGGCTCCTCAGTGCAGGCTGTCCAATCATTGTCCATGCAGGGTTTCTAGCACCTTCCTCTGAAGCAGCTGGCACTGGGCTCCCAGACCAGATGGAGCCCTGATCTGGCTCGTCTGCTCCGTAGTCCTGGGAGTCCTCGCTTCTGCAAGGGGATCTGTAGTTCCCAGCAGGATTCATAAGAGCGGCCACACTGGGTCAAACCAAAGGTCCATCTAGCCCAGTATCCTGTCTTCCGACAGCGGCCAATGCCAGGTGCCCCAGAGGGAATGAACAGAACAGGGAATCATGAAGTGATCCATCCTGTCACCCATTCCCAGCTTCTGGCAAACAGAGGCCAGGGACACCATCCCTGCTCATCCTGGCTCCTAGCTATTGATGGACCTATCCTCCATGAACTTATCTAGTTCTTTTTTGAACCCTGTTATTGCCTTGGTCTTCACAACATCCTCTGGCAAGGAGTCCCACAGGTTGACTGTGCGGCGTGTGAAGAAATACTTCCTTTTGTCTGTTTTAAACCTGCTGCCTATTAATTTCATTTGGTAACCCCCTAGTTCATGTGTTATGAGAAGGAGTAAATAACACTTTCTTATTCACTTTCTCCACACCAGTCATGATTTTATATTCTTATGTCCTTACATTCATATGTGCTCTCGGTCATGGGAAGCATTGCTGGCAGTTCAGGCTGCTGTTGCCTCCTGACCTGGCGAGTCTGCACGAGTTTTATTTTATTTTATTAAAAGGAAAGGTCTTGGCATTTCTTAACAAAATACATTTTTTTTCAGTGCTCCCGGCTCCTCTTTTCCCCTGGGTTGGTGAGAATATTAACCTGGGCTGGGCTCGCTGGGTTAGGGAAAGCAAGCAACATCTGCCTGGGTATGGGACTGTGGTAGGTGTTCCTGTGTGATCAGCATGGTTGTTTGTGTGTGTGTCTGTTAGCATGTGTGCCTGTCTCCATTTCTGTGTGTGTGTGTGTGTGTGCATGGAATTGTTTGCATGTCTGTGTGGCCATGAGTGCAAGCACACATCCATTTCTCTGTGTGTACCCACACGCGCATGCCATGTTTGTGATGTATGTGTGTGTCTCAGTGGCATTGTGTGCGACTGTGCACACAAGTCCATTTGTGTGTGTGCGTGCACATGCACTGTGTTTGTGCTGTGTGTGCACGCGCCTGGGATGGTGTATGTCTCTGAGTTTGTGCGTGTGCTCCAGTATACACAGGGCTGTGTGTGAATTTCCCTGCAGTCATGGGTGAATGTTTGATTGTGAGAGTTTTGGCTTTGTGGGGGTGTGAAGATGTGTGTGATTCCATGTGAGAGTCTGTGCATGTGCAGTGTGTAGGTGTGACAGTATTGAGAGTGGGTGTGATTCTGTGTGAATATCTGTCTGTTTGGGTGGGTGTATCTACCTCAGTGAGGTTGTGTGGAGAAGTATCTGCTAGAGCTGGGTGATGAAGATCTCAGATTGGGGATGTGGGAACCGTTCAGGTAGCTTGTCCCCTTTGATCCTGTCTCGTGTTCTGCATTAGGCCCTGTGGGATTCCCCTCCCCCCATGCAGCCAGAGGTCTGTCCTCCCACTGTCGCTGTCCAGTGGATAAATTGACGCTGCCTGTCGTTTGCATTGCACAGCTGCTCAGCTTCACTCTCGGCATGGAAAGCCCAGGGGGATTCCACAGGAAGAAAGCTAATTCTCTCTCCTTGCTGCTTGCGCCCTCCTCCTCCTTGTGCCGAGCGGAGACGATCAACTTTATGGCTCAGTGGCAAATTCAGAGTGAGTTGAGACCCGCCGGTGTGCTAGCTTAGGGAGCCTGGAGTGCAGCATGCAGGCCTGGGCGAGCAGTGTACCACAGGAGTCTGTGGATGTAGGGCTGGGGGAACGCAGGCCTCTATTTATCCATAGGGAGGGTGTGTCATTGCGTAGCTGCAGAGCACACTCAGTGCCCCTTGCCAGTGGGCCTCAAGCCCGAGCTGGAAGGACCCTCTTCCCAGGGGCATCCTGTCTCCATGGCACAGGCAGTCATCAGCCCCACTGCCGTCTGTCATGGTCATTTATGCGCCGTGGACACCTGGCCGACAGGATGTTGACTTATTCTATCGAGCCCATTACATGCGGGGACCCCTGGTCGCTACTGACCTAGGCTGGATTTGAACCAGTGACTCGGCTGTGCAGGGCCTGTATTAATCCCTGAGCCAGCCGGCCTATGGCAGGATTTGGTCTTAACCCTTTCATGCCCAGCCCCTGAGAGCGAAGAGCACCCTTTTCCAGTAGTGCTCCATCTTCTCTTGTGCACAAGCTCAAGTGTTTGTCACTGGCTGTGCCAGGGCCAGTCTCCAGCTGGCAGGTCCAAATGGAAGGATCCTCCTGTGAGTATGCACCTTGTGCCACATCACCACCCGTGCGGCGCACCGATGCAGCCTGGGACCTCTCGTGAAGCGATGCGCTTGGGTTGGCAGGAGGACGGGGAACCCATTGATCATTAAACCCACAACACGTCCCCTTGGTAGGACTTTGGCCCAGAGAAGGCTCCAAACCTGAGTCTTAGGGCCAAGTTGGCTGATGAGCTGAGGAGGAGATGAGGTTGAGGACAGCGGTGAAGCATCAGGGAGGGGCTGATGGGCAGCAGTGGGGTTTACTTCTAGAATCAAAATCTGACCCAAAAAATAAGCGGCGGGCAGCAGTGTCCAGTTCACGGCACTGTGTGTAAAAGTGTAATTTTGGGTGTGCGAGAGAAGGAAATGGCTTTGGAGAGAAACATGCCCAAATGGGAGTGTGCACAAACAAAGCGGTGCACATGTGGAGAAAGAAAATGGCTATATTTAGAAACACCGCCAGTTTTTTGAGTGTGCGCAATTGTAAAAGTGGTGGGAAATGTCTATTGTTCGCAGCACAGTCAATGGTGCACAAGGGTGAGCTGGCGTGTGCTTGTGTATGAGGAGGAGGGGAATGGCTCATGCTGGGAACACGTTCTGAGGTGCGTGCGGCCTTCAAGGGTCTGCCTCCTGCCTTGGCGAATGGCTCCTAATGTGATGTCTCTGTGCAGTGAGCAGATTTTGCTTCCTTGCCCTTGGCAGCATGGGGCAGATGGGCCATGCTCCGCTCAGCAGCATTGCGAGCTAATGAGGGCTGCATGGATGCACACCCCGGTAGGAGGAGGGGGGCCTTGTTCATAAACTCTCAGCCTGATGGGGCTCCCGAAACAGCAAAGCAAGGCCCTCATGTTACCTAGTGGTCAGCACCTGTCACAGGTCTCCAGTCCGAGTAGGCTATCAGTCTGTTATCACACCAGCTGTGGAGCCTGGCTCCTTAGCTCAAAGTGTAGAGGCTCATGCTGCCAGCTCTGGAGGTCTCCAGTTTGATCCCCTGTGTTGATCAAGATGGCAGTCATCGCGCTTTCAGTCTATAGGGTTTAGTGATAGACTGTTTGGTGTCCCCTGGCTCCCATCGCTCATATCTGATTGGCTCACCTGCATGAATAGATTTGCCTCTCTCCATCAGGAGGCAAATCAGTAGCCTTGATGTCCCCATTTTGCAGATGGGGACACTGAGGCACAGGGATGGAAGCAACTGCCCAAGGTCACCCACTTCTGGTAGTGCTGGGAATTGAACCCAGGTGTCCAGAGCCCCAGTCAGTGCCTCAGCCCCAAGGCAGCCCTTCCTCTTGTAAAATGAGAGTGACCCACACATTGTGTTCCTCTTCCATTGAGAAGCATCCGTGTGCCTACCTCTAGCAGAGGATTTGAAGCCATGGTTCTTCATTGCACCTTCCAGGGGACTTTCAAGCTGTGCACACCTCTCCCTGGAGTAGAATGGGCACCTTTACACCTTCACCAGCATGGGCCGTGTGGGTGTGCCTGTGGGGGCTGCATTGCCAGGGGGAGTGGAGTTCGGGGCTGGGGCTAGGGCCAGGGAGTGAGGGGTGAGACTTGCACATGAGCATGGGGGCTTTGCATTGTGCTTTTAGCGGTCAGCCTACTCCATGACTCTGGCTGCTGGGGAGCCCGAGAGCTGTCCAGGGTGCTGAACAGAGAGACCTGCTTGCAAGTCTGTCTTGTTGGGAGAGACAAGGTGGGGGAGGCAATCTCTCTTATTGGCCAGTTTCTCCTTGGTTGCAGCAAGTGATCCAAAACCCCCTGAAGTCCATTGCAAGACTGCCCTTGGCTTCAGGCTTTAACTCCCGGTGCTGGGCCTTTCTCCCGAGCACCTTTCATCTGGGCTCTCAAAGCATTTCGCAGCCATTCATTAAGCCTCTTCCATGGTGCAGATAATGATGATTGTCCCCCTTTTACAGCTGGGTAGATTGAGGTACAAAGAAGTTGAGATCTGCCCAAGATCTCACAGGGGAATCGTTGGCCAAACCAGGGTAAAGAACCCTGGAGTTCTGACACCCTGTCCCCTGCTCCAGTCCCATTTCAGATGTTTCTCCAGCAAGCTACACGCGAGAGAGGGCAGCGAGGACCCAAGGAGAGCTAAGGATGCTTAGCTCTACCTCTCCTTGCACACCCTTATCTGGAGGTCCCTTTGTGGCTACAGGGGGTGGCATGCGAGATTCAGTTGCTCACGGCCCTGCCAGCTGTGCGCAACAAGCAATGTACCCCACTCCTCCAATTGCCATCTCACCGCAGCTTAAGCCCGTGGATGTGCTGCAGCTCCAGGCAGGGTTGACAGGGAGGGCAGCTAACCTTTCAAACATGCTAACATCAAAGAGCCTGTCTGCCTGGCCATATGTATTAATGTGTCCGGCTCAGGTCTGTGCTGTTAATTACCTGATTCGACGGGGCTGACAGGGAGAAGGAGCAACACAGCGTGACTCACCACAGAGCGTGAGTCGCATAAGTGTGAGAGGCAGCATAGAGACTGATCAGCAGGAGACAAAAATATTGATGGGCAAGTGGAGAAACTGCCAGTTGGCACGACCCTCAGTTGCCTTCCTGGGGGCCCATTACCAGGGAAGCCTGCCCCTCTTACAGGATGGGCAGTTTCAGTGCCCAGAACAGAGGGACAACCGAGGAAGAAGATGGGCTCAGATGTGTGGGTGAAAAGGAGCAGAGCAGTGGACAGATAGAGTAGGGAGCAGGGGCTCTATAGGCGGCTGTGGAAGAAGACGGTCTCAGATGCGTGGGTGAAGAATTCGGGGTTGTCCAGAGACGAACCGGGGTCTTCGTTCTGTTTTGTGGGTTGGTGCTGCAGTTCCGTCTCCAGTCTGAAGGAGTTGGTGTATCTACGCTAGGGGTCGGCATTGGTGTAGCCACATCACTGCGACTTTGCCCAATGCAGAGAGGATTTGAAGAAGGTGAGGGATGGCAAAGACCTGAGCAAGGAGACTGGAGAGATGGGTGGGTGAATCTGATTTGCAGAGGTGCTAAAAACTGCATGGCCCAGAGGGATCCCAGCTCTCCCTGCCCCCCTCCCCCATTTTGCTAGTGTTAATCTCAGACTCTGTGGCAGGCCCAGGCAGTGGTTTCCAGGAAAACCCTGGAAAGTCACCTGCTCACCTACCTCCGTCCAAACACTTGCCCCCTCCCTGGGAGAGCCATGTCAACTTCACACTGTCTTGTTTTATCTGATCTTTGCAGATTCCTGGCAATGAAATGTCAACCATGCAAACGAGGCTGCAGGAGAGTGTCAGATCATAGGACCACGCTCCTCCTTGGAGTGCAATCAAATATGCAAATAGGATCCTAGGGGTTTGCGGGGTATTAATAGTTGTGAACACGGCTGTGCGAACTCAAGTCACTTTCTTTGAAAGGACACAGCTAAGGTGTGGAGGTAGAAAGTCAGAGAGGAGCTATGGCCATTGCTTTGTACATGCCGTGTGTGTGGGACCCCAGCAGAGTGCATATGTCGTGTGTCCCATTACTGCTGCCTTACAGTGAACATGCAGACTGTAGACATACAAGGGCCATTGTTTGGAGACCAGCTGGTTTCTGACCTTTCAACCCCCAGGTTTGCTCTCTAGAGCCAGAGTTGGGGGACACCCCAGGGTGCTGGAGCCATGATCCTAGCATCCTGAATCTGGAAGTAGTGCTGATGGGTATTTCATTGGCATTGTATCTTCTTTCCTTAGTGAAGCACCAGCATCATTTTGTTGATTTAGTTGGGGATTGGTCCTGCTTTGAGCAAGGAGTTGGACTAGGTGACTTCCTGAGGTCCCTTCCAACCCTGATATTCTGTGATTGATCATAGCAAATGTCAGCAGCAGTCATGGGAGCAGAACTTCTCAGCCATGGGCTGCTGCTTAGCCTGTGCGAGGAGCTAGAGCATGTTTTTTGGGTATCCTAGAAAAATGGTGGGTGTAGAAATTGAAGAAACAAAGGACCCCCCTCCCCGTAAGAGCCAGATTTTCCAAAATTTAAGGGCTGAGATTGTAACCCGAGGGATCTGCATTTAAAATGAGTAGGGATTAGGGTTCCAAATTGCATTTTACTTACACAGTTGTGTCCCTATGCTCTTTGAAAATGTGGCCTTATCATTTGATATTAACTATTCCACCCCCTGCCCCAGACTCTGATTATTTAAAATGACGCTTGGTTAGAATTCACGAGCCCAATGTACAACGTCCGTTGCAGCATTTGGACATGCTGGGCATCTAAAATGGGGTCTTGGGCTCCCCCGGAGCTGGAAATTGTGGCCCCCCAGTCACAGCAGAAAGCACGAGCACCGAGTTGCTCAGCTGTTATCCTTGTGCTTCAGCCTTTTCCTCAGAGCTGCGAACGCGTGTGGCACAGGGGAAGGGAGTAACGGAGCCTTGCGGAGCGTCGCTGGGATGCAGCATGACTGCAGCCCTGCTAATGAAGGTCAAAAGCTTAATTCTCCCATCGCCTTTGTTTTTAATAGGAATCTTTTAACCAATTACCACTGCAAAAAAACCCTGCGTGTGGGGGGGAAACACCAGTTCTTTGCTGGAGAGCGATAACCTAGTGACACATGGATTGCACAGACTTGGCTTCCATCGCTCTGCTTTGCTCTGCTGCTTGTAGCAAGCTCTAATCTGACAGACCCCAACAATTCATTTGGAGAAAGGGGTCTTGGGGCTGATGGGGGAGTGCGACTTTCCTCTGATCTTTCCTTTCTTCTCCTCCCCTCCCTCCTCCTGTCCTGTTTTCCTTCCATCTTTTTCGCTGCCTCTCCAATGAGCTTTCCTAGAAACACAATGCCGGTTACCAGTGAGAGAATTAAACGCCCCTCACCCCCGGCTTGGCAGGCCTTCAGCAGAAGGAGGAGACATGGAGCCCATAGGGCTGTTGAGTGGCCCTTTAACATTGCCATGTGGCGCCTCTCCAAGGACTTTATCCCCTTCCACCACAAGGGCTACAGCTCTGGGAGTTCTCAGACAGTCTTGATTTCACCCCAGAGTCTTTTGCGCTGTTTGTGTGTGTTATTTCTGGACACAACGCATGAGGGGAGAGGCCAGCTGGGCCCTAACCCTGAGAAACAGGCTAACGGCCTGGACCAAAGCTCATTGAAGTCAGCGGAAACGCTCTCATTGATTGCGGCTCAGGCCCTGTGGGAAGCTCTGAATGCGAACTGCACTATGCCCCCACTATAGAATAGCTCCACCCCCAGGGAAAGCCTATGTCACCACCCCTCCAAGTTCTTGTATGCAGTGCCCTCCCTGGGCTCCCCCCTAACAGCTCCCCACGGCTCTGGTTCTCTCTTGCTTACACCAGGGTGTAAATCGACTTGCACTGGTGTCGGTAACAAAGGCATCAGGCTCTTGCATTTTCTTTCTGTGGATGTCAAAGGGTAACTTTTCCCCCACCCCCCGGTAGCTTGTCTGAGGGTTCAGAGGTCTCCAGTTTGAAACAAGAAGTGGAACTGATAGACCAGCTGCAGGAGCTCACGCTCTGTGACAGACGCAGAAGCCTCCATGTCTAGTCCTGCCTCAGTGTTTGCAGACAGGCACATTTTGATTTTTCATTTGGAAATGACTTTTCCAAATGAAAGGAATTGTTTTTAGATTGAAAACATCTTGAAAAAGTTTTTTTAAAAAGGTCAGAATTGGAACAAAATGTCAATTTTAGTGAAACAAAACGTTCTGAGAAGAGAAATTTCTCAGAGGTTTGTTTTGCAGGATTTTTTTTTTTGGTTCCATTTCAGAAGAGAAAAATTTTGAAATTGTGGCATTTCCTCTGAAATGGAATATCTGGTGCCCAGCCAGATCTATAAACAGAATCCTTCTGTCTGCAGGTTTCTAGGTCTCACTCATTTTACAAGCATTAACATTACTTGACTTTTTTTAAGTTTAGAATAAGGCTGGAGACAACAGTAACTAATTATTCAAACTCTGAAACTGGGATAATTAGCCTAATTACCAGTCTCAGGTGATGTCTTATTCTATCTGATAACAGACCGAGGAAGGCAAAAATTAATGAACCCATCAGCCTGACTTTTGTAGATTGATCCCAGCTTTACACAAAGTTTAGGATGCTACCAAGGTATATTTAGCATGTGTCAGTTTCACTTAAGTTATTTTTTAGGGGTGAAATTCACCAAAAATATTATGCACCATGTGATCACTTAAAATCAGACTTCAGTGAGACTAAAACGAAGCCTGGGTTTTGTGCGAGCTCCTCCATTTCACCCTATAAACTAAGTATTCTGGGTCCAGATTTTTCAAAGGGCTTCCTGTGCTGATGAGCATACGTGTGCAAAACAACTGTATTTGTGCGTGCAAGTGGGGTAAGTGATGTGCACAGTGGCTGCACGATTGGTTGACTGGCATGTGCCAGCACCTGCTGTGGCTTCTGATGTAGGGATTGTTACGATTCGGAGAGACCGGCTTGCACATGTCGAGGGAACAAATTAGACAAATGCATCCATTAAAGCTAAAGGCAAAGGTGCTGTGCAGGGCACATTGGGACTTCAGTGTTCAACTGCCACCCCTTCCAAAGGGAACCTAACTGTCTTTTGTGCCTGTGAAAATCTTTCCCTAGCCTCTCCCGTCATCCCCAGGGCAGGCGCAGAGATCTGGGCCGCCGCTGGAGGATATGGTAACGATTTGAAATGTGGCGCAGGTTTTTAGTTGGGCTGAGCTGCGCAGGTTAGATGGAAGGGAGAACTGACTGTAGGGGGGAGGAGGGAGGCTGTGAATGGGGCGGGAAGGAGCTTTGCATGAAATGAAACCCTGGGGCAGTAAGAGCATGTTGCAGTCAAGGTGAGGAGCTATGCATTGAAGGTTACTATGGCAATGGTGGCATTCAGTGTGCGGAGAACTTTCCGGTTGGCAGGCAAGGTGCCCCCCCCACTGTTGTGTGTTCGCTGTTTAGTGAGGGGGGGCTCCCCACTGAGAGCAGAGCAGAGGGGATGGGGCAGCGCTGCTGGGGGCCAATGTGCCACGTGCTGGAGGGCCGGGTTCCATGGAGGGCCCATGCCGTCAGCCCTGGGGAGCAGGATCAGGGCCGGGCACGGAGCTGGGCCCTTGGAAATCCTCTCGCTGCAGGGGCTGGCATCTGCGGGGTGCAGCGAGGCCTGGGTCCAGATGCTGCACCTGCGGGGCGCCTCCAGTCCCCTCCACGTGCAAGATGGAAGGCTGAAGACATTGCTAAGGAGCCTCCAAGCAGGAGCAGAGTTATTCCAGGGTGGTTGGTGTCGGGGAAGGGGGGTAGAGATAGGAGGGACGTGTCGGGCAGAACAGTTCAGAGAGTGCAAGGCTTCCAAGGGAAGGGCTGGGGTAGTTGGCAGTACGCAAGTCTGAGCCCTGTGCTGGCGTATGGGAAAAAGGCCCAGTGAGCTCAGATTATCACCTTCCACCTCCACTCTCTCTTCTACACCCACTGACACTGATCCAGATGCAGCTGGATCCACCAGCTCTGCTCAGGGCCTGTGGCTTCTTGTCAGAGGGTGGAACGCGAACACCGCTGCGGGCGTCGCTCTTGGGCTGGTCTCTCTCTTGGAGCACCAGGCCGGTGCTCGGCGTGACCCTGTCTTTGCCAGTGAGGGATCCCCGTTGTTACAGCTGTATGGTCAGGCGGCATAAAACACCAGGCTCTGTACTCTCAGGGCTGAGGTTCAGGCAGGCTGTGTGGCCCAGTGAGTAGGGCTCTAGACCGGGACTTAGGAGACCTGGCTTCTCTGGTGCTCTGCAACCTTGGGCAAGTTACTTCCTGTGTCTATGCTCAGTTTGCCCTCCTGACCCTTATCTGTTTAAACTGGAAGCTGTTCAGGGTAGTGGCTGTCTTTTGTGCGGCACTTAACCCCATGGGGCCAAGGTGTCTATTAGCAACTTTAGGAGCTGCAGATAAGGGGTAGGAGGGATAGCTCAGTGGTCTGAGCATTGGCCTGCTAAACCCAGGGTTGTGAGTTCAATCCTTGAGGGGGACATTTAGGGATCTGGGGCAAAAATCTGCCTGGGGATTGGTCCTGCTTTGGACTAGATGACCTCCTGAGGTCCCTTCCATCCCTGGTATTCTACAATATTCCATAACAAGCAGAGCTCCATGCAGCAGGCTCATGGACTGCAGCTCCTATATTTTGCCTTCCCATTATCAGTTGTTCCCCAACCACTGTTTTGAAGAGCTCCAGCTCCTCCGGGCCTTGCAGCATGAACTCGGAACTTGCCAGGGTCAGAGTCCTGGGTCAGGGAGATGCCTTTTGTTGTCTCCAGGAAAATCCATTCAGATTTGGCCTAGCTTTGAGACACTGATAGTCCACATTTGCAGCCTGCATGTGACTTGTTTCCATCTTATCCCAAGAGGCGATGATTTTGGGGCTGAAATGGGCTGTGTCCCCTCCCCCTTTGGTTTTTCCTTTCCCATCCCTTTCCCTGTGTCGTAGCTGGCTAGTTCCTCCAGGTTCTGCCACTAGTGCTCATGGCCCAGGATATCTGCCACTGGGGGATTGGAGAGCGGATTACAGGCAGTTTGGGTTATTTCAATAGGAAGAATATACACTGAGCACACCCACGCTGACTGCCCCCTGCCTGCATAGCCACACTCCATGTACACCCACCTTCCCACCACTGCAGATACGTGCGTGCCACACACTGCACTTGTATTGTCTTGCACACACAGTCACACACATACTATGTCCTGTGTACATGGATCCTTGGACACTGCACTTATGACCATTGCTTCTTTCGCTCACATATGCACAGCCTGCATTCTCACATAAGCCTTCTGCGTGTGCACACACCATATGTTCTCTGCTCCATGTACACACCACATGCATGAGGTTTGACTCCCAGCTATACAAATACACACGTCGTGCACAATTGCCCTCACTTGTACACACTCTATATACATGCCATATACAACACACGCGTATACATACACGTGCACACACTCACTGAGCACATATACACCACACAATTGTGCACACGTGTGCACTAACACCTTACACACATGCATATAGCAGTTTCCCATGTAAAGAGATATACATGCACATACACAACCTATGCACAAGCATGTACATATCATACACACATGCACACCCCCTGCAAGCATGCACTTATAACACACATGTTGTAGCACTCCTACCCCCATACCCGACACCTAGCTACATGCACTGTAACACCCTTACACATATGCTCACTGATGACCTCTCAGGCTAGCTGCATCGACAGGGCCCCATACTGCGGGACTCGCAGACACAGTGAGACCTTTATCTGCTGTGGTGCAGGCAGGCTTGGCAGGGTCTAAATGTTTTAGAGACTTCTCTGAGCTTTTTGAGTTTTAATGAGGGAAACCCTATAAAAAGCAACATTTGTCCTAAATGTCTAACACTGCATGAAAACCTCTCCAAGAAAGGTGAGTCCCCACCTTGTAGAACAACTACTCTCGTCTCAATATTTGATGGCCTTGCCTAGTTGCTGGTCCCGCCTTGGCTATGTGGCTTCGAAAGCCTGGTTGAAGCAGTTGAGAATTTCATCTCACTGCATGTAACTACAGCCGCATGATACATTTCCCTGCTCGAAAGGGGGAGTGTTCAGCAGAGCCAGGATGAAGGCGGGTGGTGGGAAGGAAGGGCAGGAGAAGGCTTTAGATAAATTTTCATGCATTTGCAATCATTTCCCCAATTTTTACAGCTTACCTCAGCGACTTATCAGCCTCCAATCTCATTAAATCATGCAAATTGAAGCATCTGATATTTTATGGAGATTAAGCTGTGCGCACAGACTCTGTAATTATCAGGAAGGCTGTATTTACAGCACCTTGTTGCTAGTAAACAAAAATAACTTCAGATCAGAGCGTTTGTACAGGGAAATAAATCTGCCTATAGAACTCTGGCGAGATTGGCGAAGGGGCTAAGCAGCAGTGTGCGCAAGGGAGCGCTGATGGAAGTTTGCCTTCCCTGCTGGGCGGATCAGCCTTTAGAAAGCAAAGGGACAGGGGAGATTTCAGGGATGCTGGACAGGTGGGGGCAATTCCACGTTGTGCACCAGTTTGCGGAGTCCAGATCCAAGGGGTCAGGTGAGACACGGCCTATGGGCAGCAAATATTTTACTATGGAGCTGCAGCCTACTGGTCCCATCGTGCCATGCTGCATCTTGGTCCAAGCACAGGTGAGGCCCGTGGAAGCTACTGATCTCAGGATGCAGTGCTCCATCTTGATCCAGCTGTACCTTCTCCTGGCATTTCCATGTTGGTTTACGGACAGAAGGGCTACCTGTATCAAATCAGGACTCCTGTATGGCTCAGATTCCCAGGCTCCCCCTATCCCTGGGAGAGTGCTGATCTTGCTATCGTTCTGTATACCCAGGTCGGGAGCACCACATGTTGGGGAGGAAAATGATGGATGTTAACGTCCTTGGCCAAGTGCAAATTGGCCACTGTGTTTGACCTATGGGCGAGCGTTTCCAATTGACAGCACCTGCTTTCAGGATCTCCAACTCTGTGCATGCACTCTGGATGCTGAGGGCCAGATCCTCTGCAGGTGTAATACAGGTAGTTTCATTGAAGTCATAGAGCTATGCTGATTTACACCAGATGAGGATCAGGCCCCAGTCTCCATTGATGGAAGGCTGGTATTTATTTATGCAAACATTTGAATAACTATTTTATTTTCTCTACCTGGGTATTTTCTCGCAAAGCTGAAAGCTCTGCAATTTACAGTTAACCTTGTTTTATTGCTGGTTCAAGTAGCTACAGTGAGTTTATTGCAATGTTAGGGGCCAAATCCTTATGCTGATTTACACCAGCTCTCTCCATTCCAGTCAATGGAGCTCTGATTTACATCAGCTGAGGATCAGGCCCTTGGTATTTCATAGACTATAAGTAGATAGTTGGGATCAGATCCTGAGCTGGTGTAAATCAGCCTAGCTGCCTTGACCTCAGGAGAATGATGCTAGCTGAGTTTTGGTCCTTTGTGTCACTGATGTGTTTGCCGTGCTGTATAGTTAAAGGAAACTCTGTACAATTATTTAAAAATCTTGTTTTGTTCTGAGTTTTCACTGCTGTGAATTTGTGGGTTGCAAGTTTGATTTTTTTCCCCCAGTAGTTCCTTGTAGTTTTACACCCACAATTTTGCCCCTGGAATGAATTGCAGAGGCAGGTCTTTGTAGCCAGGTGCCTGACCTCCTGGTAATGCTGACAAATCGCCTGGCAGTTAGACATCTGAGTCCTGGCTGGGGCCATGAGTTATTGTGGGCGCAGAAATGCAAGAAAAACGACTGATAAACGTACAGGATCTCACCTCCAGAAGCAGAGGCTGCACTGGGCAGGGGAGGCAGTGTGGCCCTAGTGGCTGGAGCCGGACTGGGCCTCAGGAAACCTGAGTTCTATTCCCAGCTCTGCTACTGGTTTCCTGGGTGATGTTGGGCAAGTCACGTCCCTGCTCCATGCCTGTTTTGTTTCCCTGTCAGTTTGAAAACCAAGGCTAATGATTCTGACCACCTTTGTAAAGTGCTTTAAGATCTATGGGTGAAAAGTGCTAAAATAAGAGCTGGATGTTGTCAGTAACTGAAAATCTGGCCTTAAGTTCATGTAATATAAATAACCATCATAATTAGCATCATCATATGTAGCAGTCTTTTCCTCCATAATCTCAGATCAAAGGCATATCTGTATCATTAGCCTCACTTTACAGATGGGGAAACTGAGGCAGACCGAAGGGGAGTGACTTGCCCATGGTTACACAGTGAGTCAGTGGCAGTGCTGGGACTAGGTCTCCAGTGTTCTGGTCCCCCTCTGCTATTGGAGTGTCCAGCTGCCACGGCAGTTGGGGTGACGGAAATTACATTGTCTTGCTAGCACTGCGGGCCAGACCCTCAGCTGATGCAAATCCGCGTGGCTGCATTGAGTCGTGTGGGGCTCCCACTGATGAGCTAGTGCTGTCTCAGAGGGTTCCCAGGCTGGATTTCTGCCTCGTACGCCGTATTCCACCCCCTGCTCCCTCTAACGTCGGATATCTTCTTTATTACGGGCATTGGGATGGCATTGTCCTCTGCCCTGCAATGTAATCGGCATGCATGACAATGCCGAGCTATTTTTGAGCAGCTGCAGTGTTCAGGATAATGGGCTGCGTGCCTTTTCCCTGCTTTAGAAGGAGACATTATTATTGACTCCTTTATCTACCAAATCCACAAGGTGAAATGCTCGAGGAAACACTCAGTGCAAAGTGGTTTAATCCCATTTGCAGCTTCCCCACCCTGGCAGGCAGCTGCCTAGAGCCTAGGACTGGGAAGGACCCCTTGGGGTGGATGTTGTCCAGCACCAGTTTACTCAGGGCACCAGAAACCATAGAGCTGGCACTAGCTCCCCCTGCTGGTGTGGAAGTGGGAACATGGGAGCCTAGAAAGAGTGGAGAGAGGAATATTTTGCGTTTTTGTGGTACTCCAGCATAGCTGCTTGTGTGTGCATGGGCCCATGCATACCCACATAAAAGGACATATATGCATGCCCACAAATGCACATGCTACTGGTACACACGCACATACAATGGGACATTGATGCATTCTCACCCCTGTGCGTGTGCACACAAGGTATAAGTGTGCACACATGCATGCCCACACAAGCATGCTTGTGTGTGCACGTACACACACGCATGCGCGCGCGCACACACACAGAGCATTGGTGTCATAACAACACTTGGCCCTTTTCTGTTGCACTCTGTCTGATAGTGCTTTGCAAACATTCCTACCCTGAGCTGCCCAGCTCTCTACAGAAGCAGGGAAGTAGCAATATCTGCCCTTTACAGGTGAGGAGACAGATGCACAAATGCAGTATCCCCCACCCCAAATATTCCAAATGAAAGTGTCTAACCTACCCAGAATCACATGATTGGCTTAAAAAAGCAGATTTTACAGCATAATCAACATGGGGCTCGTTTTCTTTGCCTTCTGCCTCCTGAACTTCTAGGGCACCCTCGTTTCATGTTTCCAAGCTTTTATGCACAGCCAGCAGGGCTAGAAACTTTGGGGGTTTAAAGAAATGAAAGCTGAGATTGTCCTGCTGTCAATTGATGCGCGTGCGCACACACACGTGTGTGCATGTAACAAAAACACCCAATACTGAGAGACTTGTGATAAAATTGTGAGAGTTGGCAGCACTGCCTGAGCATGCAGCCCCTTGCATTTCTCCAGGCAGGCTGGCTCCGTCTCCATATATGGCTTTATTTAATGTGCTGTGTAGAGGTGCTGTGGGTGGTAGTTGTACCTGAAGGGGGATGTGAGATGGAGTGGTGCGGTTGTGTGCTTATGGAGTGGTTGACCTTTGCTCCCTCTCCTCCTTTAATCTGTTGAACTGTTATTCCCTGTAATGCCTCTGATGGTGTCAGAGAGGGGAGGGTGCCCAGGCAGCAGTAGCAGGGTGGTAAGGTGCCTGGGGTGGAGATGCGATGAAGTAGTACGTGGTTATGGTAGCACGCAGCTGAGATCAGGGCCCCACTAGGAGGGGGTCTGCACACGCAGAGTGAAAGACAGACTCTCAAGGCAGACAAGCAGTGTGTGTGTGTGTGTGTGTGTGTGTGTGTGTGTGTGTGTGTGTGTGTGTGTGTGTGTGTGTGAACTGAGGCACACAAAGGGAAGGTGACTTGCCCAAGGGTCATGCAGCACAGCTGGGAATAGAACGTAGCTCTTCTGCGTCCCAGTCCTTGGCTCTACCTGCTAGACTCCATTGCCTGTCAATTGAAATAGTATCACCAAGTTTAAAGCTGACAGGCCAGACCCCCCGCTAGTGTAAATCAGCCCCATTGATGTCAGGGGAGCTCGGCTGCTTTATGCCAGCTGAGAAGCTGGCACACTGTTATTTTTAACTGGTCACCTTTTCACCAGACATGAGGTTGAAATGGCAGCAGCTGCTGAATCTCTCCACTCCTCTCCTCCTCAGGAGCCAGGGATGGAGAGCAGGGGAAGGGTCCTGCTGGGCTTCCCCCTCCTTCTTTTCCTGGAACAAGAAGGCAGCTGGGGGCTCCTCTGTGGCTATGGCAAAGAGCGATATCCAGGTGGAGGAAGGAGAGCAAGAAAGAGAAAATCCATCTCAGGCAGAAATTGGCTCTGGCTAGGTTTGCTGGGCTGATTCCTCTGCTCTTCTGAGAAGCAGTAAAATGTAAATGACAGGAACTGGAGCTCGTTACCAAGAACAGTGCAGGCGCTTGCTTTGAGGAGCCTCCTGCGGCTGCCAGCGAATCCTGTGCTGCAGCCTGAGGCTGTGGGAGTAGCTCTGTGAAGGGGAGTGTGTGTGCAGGGGGGAAGACACCAGAGGGACCCCTTTGCCCCAGGATCTCTCCCCTGCTCTTTCGGCCTGGCTTTGTGGCTCAGGGATAGGCTGTAGATTGGAAGGGTTTGGGTTTAAGCAGCTGAGGCTATTGGGCATGGCAGGCAGAGAACTGCCACCATGGGCCTATAATGGTAACATTAGGGAGCCAGAATAGGAGAGAAAAGAAACAAGTCGAGGTTAGGGTGACCGTCTGGGACTGGGGTCAGTTCCCAGCTCTGCTGTGGATTCCCTGTGTGACTTGGACAGATCACTGAGGCCTAGTTGACACTAGCCATCTAGACAGGCCTAGCTCTGCTGCGCACGTCCCGAGGGCGGTGGTTAAAATGATCTAATCCCCTGTGTGGACACAGCGAGGCCGATTAGCAACATTGACAGAAGCCCTCTGCTGTTGGTGCTGCGGCAGCACCTCTAGTGCAGATGTGGCTTTGGCTGTGGCACAGAGAGATCATCATGTGGGGAGACGAACAGGGGGGCTGTGAGGGTCAATCTGTTCAGGATTGTGAGAGGCTCAGCTGCTGTGGGTCTGGGTGCTGGAGAAGCACCTGGCGTAGCTGGAATGCTCCTGCTCCCATTGAAGTCAGGGTGTTGTTTTTTTTTTGCCTGAGCAGGGTCATTCATGCAAACCCCACTCCCCAAATATTTCCTCCACTGTCTCCTGCTGTCCCCACCCGCCTGGCATCCAGGACAACCATACGGTTAGACCAGTGAGACTCAGACTGAGGCTCTGGAGCCACAAGTGGCTCTTCACTGGGTCTTTTGCAGCTCTTTGCAGTACGTGTGATTTAATTATTAACAAAAACACCAAATATTAACCAATCAGGATCTTTACTAGGTTATTAACCAATTGTAGAATACATGGCCAGTCATTTTGCTGTGAGAATATCGATAAGAAATGCACCAATGAATTGGCCTGACCATGGCTCTTTTGGGGACTGTTGATCGCTACTTGGCGCCAGAACCGCTGAGGTCTGAGTATTGCTGAGTTAGATGATGCCCGCGTGGCCCTGGGTCTCCAGGCTGGCTCCTGCTGAAGGCAATGAAAGGTCTGCAGGCTCAGGGCTCCCAGACTGCGGCCCGAACCAGCTGGCAGTTGGTTCCTGGGTTCCCGGGGAAAGGCTGCAATTGGCTTGGCCCCAGCGGTGTGTCTGCCATACAGCTCTGGAGTGTCTGCTGTGATTCCTTTCAAGTGGAATTTCCTGGGCTGCCCTCTCCACATCCCTCCCGTGTGTGCGTTGGAGGAGAAGAGGCTCCCAGCTGAAGTCACACAGATAAAGGACTTACAAGGAACCATGTTCTGAAAACGCTCCATCCAGCTCCACCGAGTCCCTGTGTCTAGATTATAGCACCTGCTTGGAGTGGGCAAGTAATTAGATTCCCATCCAGAGAGCAACATGAGTGCAATCCTTTATCTCTGCCTCTGCATCCGTCTCCTTCTCCTCTCCTTGTCATGGGAAGCTTAAGAGTAACTCAGTCAATGAGACCCCGACGTGCTCCATGACTCCCCAAGCCAGAGGACTGCTAAAGCCAGCTCTGCTGGGCCCAGAACAGTGCTATAGCAACACAGCCGCAGACGCGGATTAAGATGCAGGGAGGATAGAGGGAGAGTGAGGAAGAGGTTTTTTTTCCCCTTTGTGCTGCCTCAGTGCAGTGTGGTGGGTGCCTGGAGGTCGGGATTGGGGGGTATAAGTGTTCTGGGAGCTCAGGGTTGGAGTGGCAGGGTGAGGCTGTGGGTTTATGTGGGGAGCCCAGGACTGGAATAACGGGGGAGGAGGGTATGTAGGTCAGGATTGGGGGCATCAGTTAAACTGTGTGTGTGTGTGTGGATGGCTCACAACTGGGATATCAGGGGGTGGACTGCAGTTAGGACTGAGGTGCATTGGCAGAGCTGGGGGTTTAGGGGCTGGGGCTGCAATGACAGGGATGCGTGCTGGGGGTCTGTATTGAGGTGCCTCAGCTGAGCTGTGTCCTGGGGGAGCTTGTATCTGCACATAATCACTGCAAGCAACCCCCCATAGTGTAATGACACAAATGCAGATTGCTGGGGAAATAGGAAGATGCAGGCGACTCCATGTCACGTACTCTGGGCAGGGACTGAGAGAGACACCACTCGGGGATGGGAAATATCTCATTTTTGCCTCCTGAGGAGGCAGAGGGACACCACTCGAAATGAAAGAGGAGAAATAGACCCACATACCTGAGAAAATGAAACCTGCCAGGGAAGAGCAGGAGTGGCCACTTCCAGCGGGGGCCCAGTGGCTGGGAAATAAAGAGGATCTGACCCGCTCTGAGGCCAATCCAGGTCTAATCCTGGGGCAAATGGAGCCGGTGTCAGTTTGTCATTAGATCTGCTAAGTCAAAGGGGAAAACGGCTGGCAGAGGCTGCAGAGATGAAAGGCTGGATGGAGCCAGGCATTTGGCCAGGAGCTGGGACCATCTCGTACATTGACCCATGCTTATGCTATGGTAGGGAGATGCTCCAGGGTGCCAGCTGAAGGGCAGAGGTGGCACTGGGGAGGCATGCACAGCAGGAGAGGGGGCTCATCTGTTTGATATGTTTAATAACCAGGGAAGCCAGTGAGTCAATAGTCCAGGACTGCTGGGGGTGGGGAAGGCATCAAGCGCAGGATGGCCTGGGGAGGGGGTTGTTGCTGGTATCTTTCTAATTCCCCCCCCCCACCAATATGATATGCTTAACTGCTTGCCCTCCCCTCTGCGCTTTCCCAGCAGGCCGGGGATGCAGGCGGGTTGCTGTCCGCCCACCCAGTGCCCGGGGCAGAGTTGTGGCTGTCCCCGGAAGTGCCCTGCCAGCACTAGCTGTGGGGACCCGTTGGCAGGGCCACATTACCCAGTCAGAGCCATTCCTGGGGCTCATGGCAGGCCTGATCTGGGGAGGACAGAGGGCTGCGACAGGGCGCTGTCTAGGGTGGTGACTGGAGACACCTGCTTGGAGCATGGCTCTTTCTCGCTCTCTGGCGGGGGTGGGTGCTTTCTTGGTACCAAGTTAGGCCTTCAGACTTTGGCTGGGCAGTGCTGTCTGGGGGCACTAGCCCAGCTACAGGGACACAGGCCCCGGCAGGCCAGGGTGTCGCTGTTCTGAGCTCAGACGGGCACCTTGGCGCGTGCAGTTGGTACCATGTGTAGGAATGGGGTGGCCGGATGCAATCTGCCTCATGCAAGCAGACACCCCCGTACCTGGTGGGTGAAAGGCTCAGGACAAAGGTACGTTGGGGTTCCTGCTCTGCAGCCCGGGGCCCTTTGCATGCGCTGCACTGTAACAGCCTAGCAAGGCTTCAGCAGCATTGCAGCGTCGGTTTGTTTTAGCGGCCATGGGGGGGGGCGTGGTTTGGAAGCATGAATCACCTACATCCAAAAGGATCAAGCAACCCAGTGGCTCCCTGGTGGCTGTGGAGCAGGTGTGGGTTAGTGAGAGTGTCTGCTGGAGTGGAAGAAGGTGTCTTTCCTAATGGTTGCTCCGTACCTTGCTCTGAGCCCCTCTCACCTCCCGCCTCTTGCGTTAGTCGTTAGAAAACCATGCAGCGGGGAGCGGAGCAGAGTTTCTTCCAGGTCAGATCTAGTATTATTTCCTTAGAGCTTGTTGGTTGTGCTACCCCTTCGGGGGCTGGGCCAGGGAATATTACATATTGGCAAAGGTTACAACTCCCCACTATCCATCGCACGGTCTCCACAAAGCCACTATCCTCATCAGCAGGAGAACCAGAGTCGCTCACTGCTAGGTCTTGGTCCACATGTCCTTTCAAACACAGGAGGATGTGCAGCGTGGAGAACCCAACGGTGCTGCAGATCTGGGCTCTGCAGCCTGGGTGAGCTGAGCTGGTCCAGTCTGACATTTGTCTGCATCAAAATAATGCCTGTCCACGGTTCAGTTGATTGGCACTCTGTGCGAAAGAGGGCGCCAGGTCTGGAATGGCAGGACAAACAGCACCAGGAGAACTGGAGAGGGAGAAGCTAACTCTAGCCTGGCTGCAGACGTGACGGAGGGGCACCCGCAGAGCTGTGTGTGGGGATCCCAGGATTGGACTAGCAAGGGCGGCTGTGGGTCAGAACGGAGAGGCATCGGCAGAGCTCAGTACATGGGGAGCCAAGGCCTGGGGTGGTGGATGCGCGTGTGGGGGAAGGGTGTGAAGATCAAGTCTGAGACATTGGACTGTGCGTTTGGGGTAATAATTCGTGTGTCCTGGCCTGTTCCCGCTAGAGCTGCGGGGGACGAGCCTTAATATAAATATCTCTTTGCTCGGCACATGACCTACTTTCCAGACAAGAACGCTAGCCTCTCCCTCCTCCATTCATCTTACTCCTTCCTCCTCTGTCCCCTCCTTGTGCATGGAGCCCGTGTCCTGTGGGATGCAGCAGCCTCATCTCTTTCCCATTCAAACAGCTGTTACAGAGCCAAGGTGCTAGCTGCTCCTGGGATCTCCGGCCTCCTGCTCCTGGGCTGCTGTCTGCAGCAGGGGCAGGCCTGGAGTGACCGGATCCCACAAGCCATCTGCCTCTGCATAGGGACACCTGGCTGGGCGGGAACTGGACTAGTGTATGCACAAGGCACGTGCTGTTATTTAGGATCGAGGGTGGTGGGGAGGGGGAAGGAGTGTTCTAAACAGGCCTCTACTTCTCGACCGGGTGCAGGCAGCATCGTCTGTGGGTCTGGCAGGGAGGCCCCCTGGCTGGTGCTATGGGGCTGCTGGTGACCTTTCCCTACCATCTGGGGATGGACCATTTCCTCCTGGGACAGGGAGGGATGAGAGTGCTGGAGGGGATCTGGACCAGCCAGACCTCGGCTTTGGTGGAGGCCTCTGTAGAGCATCACCTGTCTGGGGGCAGGGGATGCAGAGGGCTGGGAAGCTGCCTTTCCCAGAGAGGGTTGTATTGGCACCTGCCCTGTGCTGTCCACCAGTCCCACTGTAGAGCCCGTGAAGGAGCAGAACTGGCTGCAGACTCTGCCTGCGTGTCTCGGGGGTATATGTGGGGGGGAGGTGGGAGACAGTACAGGGTGCAGACGGGGAGTGTGCGAAGGGAAGGGGGCCACTGGGTGCAAACAAAAGGAAGCAGAGAAGGGTGATCCCACTGACTCCAAACTGGGGAGCGAGTTTGTCTCTGCAGGGGCCCTGCCTTTCTGCTCCCTGAGCCTCCCTCTGGAAGCTGGGCCACTGCCCCTCGCCATGGGGCTGCTGCAGGAGCCGCGCGATGCAGTGACCCTCTCCCGCTGTCTGCGAGGTGCATGGGTCCCCCTCCCCCGATGGAGGCCGGTCAGCTGTGTGAAGAGGCCATGCCCTCCTGCCAGGTCCCGGCAGGCATCCTCTTGTCTGGCAGGTCTCCTCACTCCACCTCCCTCTTCAAAGCCCGCTCACGTGGTAGCATCAGGAAGGGCGGCTGGGTCCGCGGGGCCAGGCCGTTTGCGGTGCAGCCCAGTGCACTGAAGAGGTTAATGAACAAATAACGGGGAGAAGTTGCTCGTGGAAGAGAAATGGAGCTCCTCCCCAGCATGCAGCCCTGGCATCAGTGCCAGCTGGCTGCATTTCCCACTGGCTCAGCCGTTCAGTCTTTGCTCAGAGCCAGCAACTGATTTGGACAAACGAGCTTCATAAATAAAAACACTCGGAAAGACCTGTCTAGGAACCAAAGTGGCAGGCACCTTCCTCAAGGGCTGGCTGGAAAGTGAGGGCCACGTGGGCCCGTGCCAGGGAGGAAGGCGGCGGTATGGAGCTGGCAAGGCCTGGCCAAGGGGCGGTGAATGATGACGCTTGTGATGCTGTGCCAAGGTGTCAATCAGCAGTGACTCTGCCGGGCCAATGGAGTGATGCTGGGGTAGGTGAGAGGAGAATCAGGCCTCATGGGTGCTTAGAAAGGGGTGGGCCCAACGGGGTTTGGACAGGGATTTGGAGCTGAGTGATTATTAAGAGAAGGGAAGAGGTGAATGGCCCTTGGTGTGGGACGTTTCAAAGCAGGCTGGACAAAGTCCTGTCCTAACCAGCGGGCTGTACTCTTAGGGCTCTGCGGCAATAGCGTCCCCACTCCAGCAAGCCCACAAGCCCCTTGGAGACTGTCCTGTCAAGGAAAGATGCTCTGGCAAGGTTTTTGGCTCAGTCTTTGAGCCGGGAGCTGGGCTCGGAGTGGCTGACAGCTGATCCTAGCTCAGCCTCCATACATTGCCACCTCTCCTGGCCAAATTCACCCCGGGGCTGTCTCCACTGGCTTTCTTCTGTTACACCAGCGGGGAACTTTGCCTGATGATTTGATCCCAAAAGGACAAAGCCCAAAGGGGGGCAACAAGTCAAGAACTGGAGCAAATGTTCAGGCTTAGGAGCTGCTGGGATCCGTCACTCCAATTCCCAAAACCAGGGTGGCTGCAGCTGTGGAGAGATGGGGAGCCCCAGGAGCATGAGTCTGGTTGCAAGAGATCACTTGAGGCCTGAGATTTCTTTCTGCCCCGCCTTGCAAACACTCCCCTGCTTGCTCAGCACAGAGGAGCAGTTGCCTAGATGCTCAGAGAGTTTTTTCATCTCCCTGGAAGCTGCTTTCCTTCAGCCCACCCTGAAATCACCCAGTCTCTCCCCTATTGTCCACCCACCTCACAGCAGCCTCCCCCTGCCTGGGATCGTGATGGCTCTGGGAAATAAATCCTTTCACGGGGAAGGAGATGAAAACAGCAGAGGAGGAAGCAAAATATTTGCTCAAATCTCATTAGGTGGATTCCTGTCCCCGAGACCCAGCTGAGTGTATTCAGGAGTCTTCTGATGTGTAATGAGTGAGAGATGTGTCAGAGGAGAGCCAGGAAGGGGAACCTCCAGCAATTGTAATTAGCTGGCTCTGCTTAGCCAGGCTCTGCTAATGGTGTTCGTGCCCCAAAATAAAAAGACTTTGAGGCTTTGATTTGTGGGGCTCGTGCTGTATATTTCATTAGAGTGATGACCTCAATGGAAGCCCTGGATTGCAATACAGATTGGGGTGATCTGAGGGGTGAGGGGAAGGTGAGTAAAAGAGGGTGTGGGGTGACACCCCCATTTTAATTGGAACATGCACTTCTCAGCCCACCCTTCCCCCTGCCATGTGTTTCAGCCAAGAGCTTAAAAGACTGATGAATAATTGGGGTGGGAGGGAGAATGAGTAATGGGGCATAGTGTGCTGCCTTTCATACCCCGATCCTGCCAGGTGCTGAGCACCCTTCTGAGCTCCCGGATTGCTGAGGGCACTCACCTTGCAGCCTGTCATAGTGAAGCTAAAATTAAATATTCAATTTTTATTGTCAATCTGTAAATCCTATAAACCTCTTTCTCTCTAAACTGTTGTAGCGGGAATATCACTTGTGTAATCTCTGCCGAGGGCTTCCCCGCCCGCCTCGGTTCTGTGATTAGTGTTTCTTACCTTGCAGCCACACCTCCTCCGACTCCTTGCTCGCTGGTTTTGCAGCTGCCATCTGACTGGGAAGGGTTGGGAGCAGAAGGCACATAAGAACGGCCATACTGGGTCAGACCAAAAGTCCATCTAGCCCAGTATCCTGTCTGCCAACAGTGGCCAATGCCAGGTGCCCCAGAGGGAGTGAACCTAACACGCAACGATCAAGTGATCTCTCTCCTGCCATCCATCTCCACCCTCTGACAAACAGAGGCTAGGGACACCATTCCTTACCCATCCTGGCTAATAGCCATTAATGGACTTAACCTCCATGAATTTATCTAGTTCTCTTTTAAACCCTGATGTAGTCCTAGCCTTCACAACCTCCTCAGGCAAGGAGTTCCACAGGTTGACTGTGCACTGTGTGAAGAAGAACTTCCTTTTATTTATTTTAAACCTGCTGCCCATTAATTTCATTTGGTGCCCCCTAGTTCTTATGGGAACAAGTAAATAACTTTTCCTTATTCACTTTCTCCACACCACTCATGATTTTATAGACTTCTCTCATATCCCCCCTTAGTTTCCTCTCTTTGAAGCTGAAAAGTCGTAGCCTCTTTAATCTCTCCTCATATGGGACCTGTTCCAAACCCCTAATCATTTTAGTTGCCCTTCTCTGAAACTTTTCTAGTGCCAGTATATCTTTTTTTTGAGATGAGGAGACCACATCTGTACGCAGTATTCAAGATGTGGGTGTACCATGGATTTATATGAGGGCAATAGGGATTCTCTGTCTTATCCTCTATCCCTTTTTTAATGATTCCTAACATCCTGTTTGCTTTTTTGACTGCCGCTGCACACTGCGTGGACGTCTTCAGAGAACTACCCACAACGACTCCAAGATCTCTTTCCTGATTAGTTGTAGCTAAATTAGCCCCCATCATATTGTATTTATAATTGGGGTTATTTTTTCCAATGTGTATTACTTTACATTTATCCACATTAAATTTCTTTTGCCATTTTGTTGCCCAATCACTTAGTTTTATGAGATCTTTTTGAAGTTCTTCACAGTCTGCTTTGGTCTTAACTATCTTGAGCAGTTTAGTATCATCTGCAAACTTAGCCACCTCACTGTTTACCCCTTTCTCCAGATCATTTATGAATAAGTTGAATAGGATTGGTCCTAGGACTGACCCTTGGGGAACACCACTAGTTACCCCTCTCCATTCTGAGAATTTACCATTTATTCCTACCCTTTGTTCCCTGTCTTTTAACTAGTTTCAGTCCATGAAAGGATCTTCCCTCTTATCCCATGACAGCTTAATTTACGAAAGAACCTTTGGTGAGGGACCTTGTCAAAGGCTTTCTGGAAATCTAAGTACACTATGTCCACTGGATCCCCCTTGTCTACATGTTTGTTGATCCCTTCAAAGAACTCTAATAGATTAGCAAGACACGATTTCCCTTTACAGAAACCATGTTGACGTTTGCCCAACAATTTATGTTCTTCTATGTGTCTGACAATTTTATTCTTTACTATTGTTTCAACTAATTTGCCCGGTACTGACGTTAGACTTACCGGTCTGTAATTGCCGGGATCACCTCTAGAGCCCTTTTTAAATATTGGCGTTACATTAGCTGACTTCCAGTCATTGGGTACAGAAGCTGATTTAAAGGACAGGTTACAAACCATAGTTAATAGTTCCGTAATTTCACAGTTGAGTTCTTTCAGAACTCTTGGGTGAATGCCACCTGGTCCTGGTGACTTGTTAATGTTGAGTTTATCAATTAATTCCAAAACCTCCTCTAGTGACACGTCAATCTGTGATTATTCCTCAGATTTGTCACTTACAAAGAATGGCTCAGGTTTGGGAATCTCCCTAACATCCTCAGCCGTGAAGACTGAAGCAAAGAATTCATGTAGTTTCTCTGCAATGACTTTATCGTCTTTAAGTGCTCCTTTTGTATCTCAATCATCCAGGGGCCCCACTGGTTGTTTAGCAGGCTTCCTGCTTCTGATGTACTTAAAAAACATTTTGTTATTACCTTGTGAGTTTTTGACTAGCCATTCTTCAAACTCCTTTTTGGCTTTTCTTATTACATTTTTACGCTTAATTTGACAGTGTTTATGCTCCTTTCTATTTACCTCACTAGGATTTGATTTCCACTTTTTAAAAGATGCCTTTTTATCTCTCACTGCTTCTTTTACATGGTTGTTAAGCTGCTGTGGCTCTTTTTTAGTTCTTTTACTATGTTTTTTAATTTGGGGTATACATTTAAGTTGGGCCTCTATTATGGTGTCTTTGAAAAGTGTCCTTGCAGCTGGCAGGGATTTCACTCTAGTCACTGTACCTTTTAATTTCTGTTTAACTAACTGTCTCATTTTTGCATAGTTCTCCTTTCTGAAATTAAATGCCACAGTGTTGGGCTGTTGAGATGTTCTTTCCACCACAGGAATGTTAAATGTTATTATTTCCAAGCAGTCCTGTTATAGTTACCTCTTGGACCAGAGTCTGCGCTCCCCTCAGAACTAAATCGAGAATTGCCTCTCCCCTCGTGGGTTCCTGTACCAGCTGCTCCAAGAAGCAGGCCTGGGGGCAGGAGTTCAGATCCCAGAGTGGGGTATCAGGAGCTCTGCTGCCTCTCCTTGGAAGGGCTCAGTGGTAGACCCAGCTTGGCAGTGCGAGTGGGTCGTGCTATCTCATGGCTCTTTGGTGGAATGAATTTGCTGGGTCTCAGTGTGCTTTCCTAGAGGACGGGCGTTTGCATTGGAGAAAACAACCGCCCCGCTTGCCTCCTAGCTGGCAATCCCAGCAGACAGGCCTAGGCCGAATAGATGGTGGGATGAGGAGGACAGCAGGAGCCTTTCGTTTCCCCATGCTCTCACAGGTGAGGACAGTGAGAGGAAGGCACCAAATTGGGACTCAAGAGAGCTGGGTTCAAATCCTGCTGCTGCCCAGACTCCCTGTGTGACCTTGGGCCAAGCCACTTACCCTCTCCGTGCTTCATTTCCCCACCAGTAAAATAGGGTAATAACCCCCACTTTGCCTTGTAAGCTCTGTGGGGCAGGGGCCATCTCTCCCTCTGGGGATGGGCTGTGGTCTCAGCTATGGCTTTGCGGTGCTGTTACGATAATGGGCTTGGCGGAAGCTTGCTCTGGGCTGTGCTTGTTCTGTGGATCTGCAGGGCTCAGTCCAGTGCTGCCTTCATGAGGATTAAAGGAATAATCCCAGCTGCCTTTAACTGAAATGAGGCCGAGAGCCAGGGCAGCGTGTGGCCAGAAAGGCCAGGATCTGTCCCTACCTTGGCTACGTGTTCGCTCGAAAGAGGTTCTCTTGAGCAGGTTTCCAAAGGCCAGAGGGGTGGAAGTGGTTCCCTCCCCCATGGAAAAGTATAAGACTTCTGTGTCTTTCCTGTTTCAAAGCACCTGAAAATAGGACTGAGTCATCTGCCTTCAAACTCAGGACATGTCAGGCTACTGCAACATGAGGTGCTGTCCTGGAGCAGAGGCTTTGGGAACTGGATTCAGTTGTCCAGATCATACGGGCTGTGATAGCTGGAGACAACAGGGTGACCAACAAACTGGCTCTGAGCTACCTGGCTCTGGAGGGCAACTTGGAGCCTTAAAGAAACAGCCTCACCTCCTATTATTGACTGGCCTTTGGTGCAATGGTCACATTCGAACCTTGCAAACCCTCCCTGGCTGCATTAGCAGAGCTAGACAGGTGCTGGAACTGCGCTTTGGAAGCACTAGATACGATGGGCCAGATCCCTCAGCTGGGGTCAATTGGCATGAATCTACACATGCATGGAGCAACTGAAGAAGCACCAGGCTGCGTCTGTCTAGTACAGTCTCCTGTTCCTGTGGCCAGTATCATCTGCTTCAGATGAAGGTGCAAACCCCAGGTAATGGACAGTTGCACAATAACATGTATGGGGGAAATTTCTTCCTGACCCCAAGCAGTTAGTGGTTGGCTGGTGCCTTGAAGCATGAGAGTTTCTAGCCTCTATAAAATGTATTGTCCTTCTAAAGCTTGCCTGCCCTTTAGCCCTGCAGGTCCCCTGATCTTCAGGTATCACCCTGACCTCAAACCCATTGCGAGCCCCAGAGAGGAAACGGCAGGTGTAGGGGTGGAGGCTGGGAGACTTACAGCAGGGATTGTTCATTGGCTGTGACTCATTCCACTCATGGTGCTTTTCAGAGCCACTTGGGAAAGTGGCAAATTAGAGAGCAAGAGCCGAGGGACATTTAATGACTCTTATTGGTGAAAATATTGAGACTGGCTTGCAGGGTGAATGCGCGTTGGCCTGCAACGGCGCAGGAAGAGAAAGGAGAGGTGGTGCTGCCGAGTCAGTAGGTGAGTGAAAATGGACGTTTGCGGTGCTTGCCTAAGCCTCAGTCAGCGAGCAGACCCATCTGACGGCTGCTTGGGAAGAGTGGGGCTCATGGAACGCATGGTAGGGCATTTCTCACTCATCTGCCCGCTCCCCGCTTACCCTCAAGTTGGAGGCAAGTGTTTTAATAGGGGTAGAAATCCCAAGTGAGTCAGTGGTAGAACTGGGGCTAGACCCTAGACATCCTGACTCAACTCCCCCATGGCTTTAATAACTAGACTCTTCTCTGATCTGACGGGGAGCAAAAGGCAGAAAAAAATCACAAGGTATTTTCCTCTGATGCAATAAAGTTAGCATTGGCTGAAAGACCAGTTTCTCTCTCTCTCTCTCTCTCTCATCTTATCTTGATTCTATTTTTATCTAATCTTAATTTTATACTCATCTGAAGCTCAGATTAGATTATTTGAGATAATCAGAAAGTTGGGCTCCTGAATTAGGGAACTCAGTTGCCTAAAGCAGGAGTTTAAGGGCTAAAGTGTCACGTGCCGAGATCAAATCTGGAAGAGGGAGTTGGGATTTAGGGAACCATAAAACAGAAAATGGAGCCTTGAGGGAGTTTGTGTGTCTGAGAGAGAGAGAAATCCATAGGACCAGCTCCTTAGCTGCTATAAATTAGCAGAGCTTCATTAGCTTCAATGGGGGTTTACACTCCTTCACACCTCTGCGGAGGATCTGGCCCCTGTATTGAATTAGTCTCATAGACTTTAGGCCAGAAGGGACCATCATGATCAATTAGCGTAACCTCCTGCACGTGGCAGGGCACAGAACCTCATCCACCCATTCTTGCAATAGGCCCAGAACCTCTGGCTGAGCTACTGAAGTCCTCAAGTATTGATTTAAAGACTTCAAATTACAGAGAATCCGCCATTTACTCTAGTTCAAACCAGCAAGTGACCCGTGCATCACACCCAGGGCCTCTGCCAATCTGAATGGGGGAAGATTCCTTCTTAACCTCAGATATGGCGATCAGTTAGACTCTGACCATGTGGGCGAGGTCCACAGCCAGACACTTGGGAAAGAATTCAGTCTAGTTACTCAGGGCTCTCCCCATCTAGTGTCCCATCTCCGGCCGTTGGAGCGATTTGCTAATAGCAGTCGCAGATGCACTGTGTGCCATTGTAGGCAATCTCGTTGTATCATTTCCTCCATAAATTGATCAAACCCGGTCTTGAAAGGAAGATGGGTTTTTTGCCCCCACTGCTTTGCTTGGAAGGCTGTTCCAGGATTTCACCCCTCTGATGGATAGAAACCTTCCTCGAATTTCAAGCCTAAATTTGTTGATGGCCAGTTTATATAATTTGTTCTTGTGCCAACATTGGCCCTTCATTTCAATAACTCCTCTCTCTGCCTGGTGTTTATCCCGCTGGTGTATTTATAGAGCGCGATCATATCTCCCCTCACCCTTCGTTTGGTTAGGCTAAACAAGCCAAGCTCCATTAGTATCCTCTGATCATCCTAGTAGCCTTTCTCTGCACCTGTTCTGGTTTGAATTCATCTAGATCAGAACTGCACCCGGGATTCCAGATGAGGTCTCACGCGTGCCTTGTACAATGGTAATGCCACTTCCCTATCTCTACTGGAAATACTTCCCCTCATTTCTCTTCATTCCCAGGTGCTGTTTGTCTGATTTTTGTATCCATGATGCACAAACTGCTTTTTATGTAATATTTTAACCCCTCTCAGTGCAATTTTTGAGCCACAAAATGGCCTAGAATCAAATTATTCAGAGCCTGATTTTCAGAAATACTGAGATCTGGCTGCCCCCATGGACCTCAGTGGTGTGGAGGAAGGGAGTGTTATTTACCCCATCACATAACACAAGCACAAGGGGTCACCCAGTGAAAGTAACAGGCAGCAGGTTTAACACAAGCACAGAAAGTACAGCTTCACTGTTAGTCTGTGGAACTCCTTGCCAGGGGATGTTGTGAAGGCCAAAACTAACAGAGTTCAAAAAAGAATTAGATAAGTTCCTGGAGCATGGGTCCATCAAAGGCTATTAGCCAAGCTGGTCAGGGATGCAACTCCATGCTCTGGGTGCCCCTAGCCACTGACTGCCAGAAGCTGAGAGTGGACAACGGGATGGATCACTCAATAACTGCCCTGTTCTGTTCATTCCGTCTGAAGCACCTGGCATCAGCCACTGTCATAAGACAGGATACTGGGCCAGATGAGCCATTGGTCTGACCCAGTATGGCTATGTTTATGGTCTTGTGCCTCAGTTTCCCCACTGCTAAAATGGGAAGTGATGCACTGACCTCCTTTGCAGGCTTCCTTGGTGTCCTTGGCTGGAGAGCCCTGGACACTTGCAAAGCATTGCTGTTCTGCGCAGGAGGGAACACACTCACCCATTGCCCATTCTGCTCAGTGCAGCCTCCCTCTTCCCCAGAGCAAGAGGCCAAGACCTTCCTCAGAGGCTCTCCACTTCCCTGAAGTCCTACGGCAGAGTGCCCCCACTGGGTGCTGTTCAGTGGGGTAGTTTCATTGGAGAGGCAGCAGGTGAGCAGCCGTGGCTGCTGGATCCCGGAAGGGACTTGTGGAGTTAACCGTTCAGTAAAGTGAAGCCAACATGAAAAGGCAATCAGACCTCTTATGTAACTGACGGGGAAGGAGGGGCCGCATGAGAGCCTGCAGGGAAGCTGCTGCTGCTGCTCTGTCTGTGATCATTTACTTAGAGAAGACAGAACCTGGAGGGAAGTGGGTCCTGCATCCTGAGATGGCTTCATGAAAGACAAGCTGTCCTGTAGCATCCTTCAGAGCTCAGCAGAAGTGTGGGGGGGCTCCCCCTCCTTCTTTGTTTAATGGATTTTTGGACATGATTTTCAGTTCTTATTCTCTGGAGCCTGGATCCCAGTGCACTCTGGATCAGGTTTGAGTACTGGCCTGCTAAACTCAGGGTTGTGAGTTCAATCCTTGAGGGGGCCACTTAGGAATCTGGGGCAAAAATCTGTCTGGGGATTGGTCTTGCTTTGAGCAGGGGGTTGGACTAGATGACCTCCCGAGGTCCCTCCCAACACTGATATTCTATGACTGGAAAAAGCTAATGTAGTGCCCCCCATCTCCGAGTTTTGTGTGTGTGTGTGAGAGAGAGACCCACCCACACTTGAGTATGCCAGGCTTCCAGCATGTGCACACAGCAGAGCTGATCAGAAAATGGATTTTCCATCTTCTGAAAAATTGGTGAGATTTGGAAAATAAAAATGGTCCCAAATTGGGATGAAATTTCAAACATTTTTGCAAAATGAAACTCTGGAAAAAATGGTCTTTTCAGGTCTGTTGAAATGTTTTGATAAATTCAAAAGTTTGATTTTGACCATTTTAAATTTTGTTTATATAAAACATTTTGAAACAAAAAGTTAAAACTTTTCCCTCTGAAAATGGCAAAATGGGACATTCAGCTTTTTTTTTCCCCTAAACAAAATTTTTTGAAAAAATCAATACAAGTTTGCAAACATTTCAGTTTGGTCAAAATGACATTCTTTTTCCTGACAGGAAAACTGTTGTGGTGAAAATTTGTCAGCCAGCTCCAGCGTACATGTATGTGAACGCACACGCCCATGTAAAATCTCCTGGTGACTGTTGTGTAGAGGAGGACTTATTGGTGAGGAAGGGTTAAAAGTTGCAGCTATTACTGGCAGCTCAAGCTGTGATTTATTTGGTGAATTATCTCCTTTTCCACCCTGATCACATCTTTCTCTTAAACCCATCATGATCCTAACAGGTTTGTTTGGTGTTTGAAATTTTTTGCCAATTTTTTTTTTCCAAACATGTCTGAGCCGGCGGACGTGTCTCAGTCTGTGACTCCTCAATTGGCTGGCACTTGGGATTCGCCTCTTAAGCTTCATAACTGGTTAGCTAAAATCACACGGCTTTACTGCTATTCTCTGATTAGGTGGCCTAAGCTTTATAAACTGCTTCCTTGTGGTTTCTTTTGATTTTACTTCCTTGATTTAGATAAGTCTCAGCTGCGGGATTGAAATTGACCATTCATAGTCATGCAGATAAAACAAACGTGAATAAAATCAGGCTGGAAATGAGAGGAAGGTTTCTAAATATGGGAGGAGGGAGGTTCTGGATTGCCCTCCTTATAGCAGGACTAGGAAACACCCAGTTGGCTTTGAGAAGGAGCTTGATAAGTTTATGAATGGAATTCTGTGACACAGCTGCCTCCGATAGCAGAGGACTGGACTCAGTGAGTCAGGAGGTCCCTATGTCCTGTGTTCCTGACACTGGGTCGTACCAAGGTTCTTGAAGAATGAATGATAATTGGGTGGGCACAGGTTGAATCAGTCACCAGCTTCTAACTTGGTTCTGAGCCGGTTTTGATGCTGTCAGACCAGCTCTGTTCAGCGTGTAGGGTGAAATCCTGGCCCAGCTGGAGTCGGTGGCAAAGCTCCCATGGGCTGCAGTGAAGCTGGCATTTCACCTTTGGAGCTCGGCAAGGGAACTGGGGGATATGAGTAGGGTCTATGGGGATCTGAAGGGTGGGAAGCCCATGGAAGGAGAGGAATTTGAGGGATACAGTGTGGTGTGATGGGATGCAATGAAGGAAAGGCATGAAGTCCATCTGGATGAGGAAGAGGCCCCAGCCATGGAGGCCTTTCAAGGCCGTCTTGGCAGGTAGCAGGAGAATTTTCTGTTGGGAGCTGGTCCTGTGTCAGCCAGAGAGAGGCCGCTTGGGACCTACAGGGCTCTTTTCCTTTGTTAAGAGGCCACAAGCTGCTGCCCTAGCCCATCTATCTTACCTGCAAGTACTAGCTGGCCCCCATTGCTGTAGCGTCTGAGTACCTCACAGTCTTTAACGAACTTCCCCTACACAGAGGAACGTGCCATTGTTCCTAATTCTACCATGGACACAGAGGCTGTAGGGCATGCCTGCACCACAAGTTAAGGTGTAATTGTCATGCAGGCGGGCGTACCCCTGGTAGCTTTAATTGAGCTAGTGCAGGTAACTGAAGACATGCAGATGCAGCCACACGCAACCACATTGTCATTGCTCTCTCCACCTTAGAGCTGGGACACGTGTGCTGCATGTGTGGCATAGACATACCCTAAGCAAGTGACCTAAGGTCAGACAGGGTGCAAGGACTCGAACCCAGGTCTCCCAAGTCCTGAGTAAGTGTCTGAACCACTGGACCGTCCTTCCTCTCTGTATGGTTGACTCTCAGGACAGCTCTGAGAGGTAAACTGAGGCTCAGCTAATGCGTCAGACAGGCCTGTTCTCTGGAGCCAGGGGGAAGAACCAAGGTGAGAGAATCCTGGTCAGCAAACGGGGCCGTAACAGCAAGGCCTCGGCTCAACCTGTCTCTTCTCTTTTTCTGCTGTCAGTGAGTTCCTCAGTGGGGTTGCAGCTCTGCCTTCCCTGCTGCAGTGTGTGCTGCTTCTGGCATCCCCACGTGTGCCCATCTGCTCCTGAGTTCAGGTTTCCCGCCTTCTCGAGCCTGCCCCTCTGAGGAAGGGAGGCTGAGCTCACTCCTGAGCTGCCAGGGCTTGAATTCCTGACGGCTTCGCAGCAGGAGATGTTGAAAAGCAGTGGAGCAGGCTTCGTGCTATCGTAATTCTGACGATCTTCTTCTCCGGGGGTAATTCTTTCTCTCTTTCTTGCTCTCCTTTCCCTTTACTGGACTCGTGTTAAGAGCCATCAGGCGTTGAAATATTTAGATTTTCACCAGCGTTGCAAATTAAACCCAACAGTTTAAAAAAAAAAAGTCCTGCTCTTTGCATTGTGCTTATCTTTTGCAAGCTCAGTTGAAATGCAATCCTCTGTGCCCCCCCCCCCCCCAGCGCTGCCAGTCCCCCTCCCCCATCTCACAAGGAAACCCCGCCTCCTACCCACGTTGCATAGCCTCTTGGAACCAATACAGTCGGGTTTGTCGCTGAGCATCTCTGCCATGGCTGGGAAGAGCCTTGATGGACTAATGGATAAAGTGCTGTTTGTATCCACCCCTTATCCCAGTTCATGCTCCCTGGGAAGCCACGCCCCCTTCCAATATCATTCTGCGATTCTCCTTCAGGTTTGTAGATCAGCCATTCAACAGAAAAGCCGCAGGTACTGGCGGAGATGGGATACTGCCCCAGTCTGGCAATTGCTATGCAGTGCTGACATCTGACCTCCATGGTAAAGTCCTTTGACGTGTGGAAGTATATCAGGGGTCTTAGCGGAGTGCACACGCCCCTGCAAATGCAGCGTCAAGGGGACCTGACATCAAATATTTCATTTTTTTTTTAATCTAGAGGATTTCTTTAAGCAATGAGTTGGTTCAGGTTCCCAGGGTGCTGGAAAATGCTGACGGAGCTGGCGAGTGAAATGCCAGGGAGCTCCACAACCACTTGGGATTGCGGCTTATGCTAAGTGAACTAGGCTTAAGTCATTCCACCATGTGACTGGGGAGATATCTGGCTTCTTAAGCAGACATCAGCACCTATTTTCTTTTTATTGTAAGAAGTGGGAAGTTGAGCTGCGGACCCAGAGGGCGAGAGATAAAAGCCAGCATGAGGGAGCAGGGGCAGAGAGACTGAGTCTAAAACTCTGCTTCCCCTGAAATCAAGGGATGCTTTACCCTGGAGTCCAGCATCAATGGACTCAGGTCCACGTGCTAGAACCAGCTGTCGTTGTGCTGGGCATTTACCAAGCGAAGCGTCTCTCAACCGGAGAGGGAAGTGTTTGGGTTTTTGTTTTTGACCAAAATGGAGTGGATGTTTTTATGGATACGGAGAACATTGAGTTAGAATCGTAAGGAGGAAAAACCCTCCAGAGTTTTGGATGGGCTATAAACTTTCCTGCTCCAGGATATAAACCAACCTCTTAACACATGGGGGTCAGGAAGAAGCTCTCCCTAGGGGCCGATTATTCCATAATTGCAGCATTTCTTACATCTTCCTCTGAGGCAGCTGGTGCTGGCCACAGTCAGAGACAGGGCACTGGGCTGGATGGACCTCAGGTCTGATCCCTGTGTTCCTAAAGTTAATCTGTAAATATCGTCCTTTAACAGTAATGGAGGGGTAGTCAACGGGCGGACCGTGGGCCAAATCCAGGCTGCCGGTTGCTTTTGAATGGACCATGAAATCTTCTTATTTACTTATTATTATCGTTATTATTCTTGTTTTTGTATTATTTTCTCTCGAGTCTGGACCTTGACTATACCTTGATCAAGAAATTTGGACCTTGACAAAAAATAATGGATTACCCTGCGAGTAACTAGTTCTTAGCTTTTCTGGAGCAATTTACATTGCAGGATCTCAGTGCTTTGCAAAGGATGAAAAACTCCAGGCAAAACCCCAGAGGGCACAAACCCTCCAGGAACCAAAAGCAAAGGCAGGTTGGTGTGAAGCCCTGCAAACCACACCCACGAGGGGCTGAGGAAACAGTCCTGCCCCTTGCTTCGCTTCTCTCTAACCTGCTGTGCAGTGAAACGATGAAATGGCTGCTAGGACTGATTGTCAGGTGTTGGGGCCCGTGCTTCACACCTTAGCTATCTAGGTAATAAGAAGGGTTAGCAAAGAGAATGGGCCAGATCCCATGGCTGGGGTGTGCCCGCTGGGCCCCGTTCTCCAGTGACAGACCCCCGGTGCACCAGGACAAAGAGGGTGTGAAATGCTATCGAGCCAGGAGAGCTTTGGCAGTCCGAGTAAAGCCCATTGGTGTCCAGAGCGGAGTTAGTTACAGCAGCGTGGGGCATGCTGAGTAATGTCTGTTTATCCTGGCAGCTGCACAAGGTCAGGGTGAGAGACCTCAGAGCTGTAGGTTTTTCTCTGCCCTGCTTCACCCTCCTCCCGTGCCGTTCCCCAGCGAGATCAGGGAGCGATGCTTCATCCCCGCCTGTCATGCTCCCAGCTCCGTTAGCGGCCGGGGTGATGGATGCATCCCCGTGGGGCTGGCCGGAGAGGAAATGTTTATCAGCCCTGCCAGTGGAGCTGACACCGGTGAAGATCTATGAAAAAGGGAGCTGCATGGAGTATCTCCAGAGAGATGGAAACGCCGCCATTTCTCGCGGCTGCCCCAGGCCAGATGGCAGTGTGGCTCACAGGGGCTGGCGTGTGTGTGTGTGTCTGACTGAGAGTGGAGCATCGTCTCCAAGCCACAGGGGCAGATGGAGCTATTGGGGCTGCAGCCAGGGCAGAGCAGATGCTGAGTTTAAGGAAGCATCAGGCCTCAGCCCAGAAGCTGGGAAGCCCAGGGATCAAATGGACCATAGGATCCACTGTAGGGGACAATCTTGAGTCAGCCAGATGCTGGGGTGGGCTTGATGGAGCCTGATCGGCTTGTGCTTTTCTGCCTCTGGCTGTTTCTACTGCCGTCGCGCCTAGGAACCCGGTCAGGGCCCCAGTGTGATAGGTGCTGTACAGACATGTAACATGGCTGCCAGTCCCTGCCCCAGAGCGAGGCAGGGCACATTAGGGTTGGTCACCCAGGCCTGGGAACTGCTGCTTCATGATGGGCTCGTTTCCCATCTCTGCTCGTGTCCAGTGCTGGAGGCTGCAGAAGAAGGTACAACCCCCCTTCCCCTTCTCATTAGAGCATCCAACGGGGCAATACTCCGTCTCTTCCTGATCCTCGGGGCTGGGGCTGGCTCGTGCCCAGAGGCGTGAGGCTGTAACTGTTAGCCCCGCCAGATGCCGTTCCTGCCCATAGAAAGGGCTGATTGCTCCCAAGCGAGCGACCTACAGCTCATGAGTTCTTCACAGCAAAAACCCAACCCCGCCTTGATTTTCTGCCAGCCCCTGGAGCTTCTGCCTGGTGTCCCTGAAGATGGGCAGGGGTGAGGACTGAGTCTGCATGGGCTATGTCCTGACCCGAGTCACCCCCATCTCAGCTCCCCGGGGGTGTGTGTAAATGAGGATACAACCGCATCTCCCCTGCTGCTGCCTCTCGCTTCGGCCCTGCTGCTTTTTCCTCCCCTCAGCCTCCCTGGCCAGGGCTTTGCTTGCTAAATCAATCCCCACCCCGGCTCTGAACTGCCATTTCCTCTCTTGCCCTGGGCAGGCATGAGACACTCCCAAACTGGCCCGCAGCCCCCCAGGAGAATGGTCTTTCTCTCCGGCATTAGCCGCTGGCCCCGAGTTCTCAGGTGCTGTGGGAGGGGTCACTGCAGCAGAGCTGAAAGCAGCTGGGGAGGGTCTGGAGTTGCTGCTTCTGGCAGGGGAGCTGAGTCACCCCGAGCTTTAACCATCATAATGAGCATTTGGAGGAGGCCTGGCTGGTGCACATGGCATGTGCCTCGAGGATCCCTGCCCGACTTCCTAGCTGAGAACGAAACTGCAGTGACTCTGCTGCTCTCAGCAGTAAAACTCAGGCAGACGTTGGTGAAATGGAAGATAGCAAGGGGGGCTGTGGGTGAGGAGGAGGAGCTATTGGCGAAGCTGCATAGTGACCCAGGATTGGACTAGTGAGCGGAGTTGGTAGGGCCGTGTGTGAGGAGCCTGGGGGTAGGGTAGCAGGGGCCTGTGGATCGGGAGTGGGGAGCAGCAGAGCTGTGAGACTAGTTGCCAGAGGGGCTCCGTCTTTCATGTTCTTTACAGTGGTTCAGGCTCTTCCCATTTAAAAGGACATTGTGAAACTGTGTGGGTGTGTGTCTATGTGGGTGTGTGTCTGTGTGGGTGCCGCTGGGGCTTAGTGAGCTGGAAGTCAGCACTCAGGGGGTTCTCTTTTTGACACTGCTCCAGCACCTGGACATTGGACGAGTCAAGTCCCTGCTCTGTGCCTCAGTTTCCCCATTTGTACAATAGAGATGATGCTGTAAAACTGTCTCTGTCATGTGCTTTGGGATTCTTGGGGCTGACCAGAATTATTTCCACCCTATCTATGATGCCGCAGGGCATGGCTTCTTCCTGTCTCTCTCTTGTATCCCATTCATTGTCTTTCAACCTTGTCTCGTTCCATCATATTTCCCCTGACCTAGTCCGGAGTTTGCAGATGCCTGGCTGCGAACTCTGAGCTCCATCATTTCTGCACAGGAACGAAGAGGAGGCTAAAATGCTGAGAAATTTGAGTTTGGCTCCTCCACTCCTGCTGTCTGTTGTCAGGATCATTTTCTTCTCGGCCTGATATAAACAGCAGGCAGCTAATTAGTGGGGCAGAGGAGAGCTTGCTTTGGCCAGGGAAAGGGGGATGCGCGTCCGGGTGCTGCTAGCCCAATATGCACAATGAGGGTAATAGCAATAAGGCCGTGTCATAAATATAAAGGAAAGGGTGACAACCTTTATGTAGGCAGTAATATCAACTGCCTCCTGGCCAGAGGTACAGAATCACTTTACTTGAAAGGGGTTAAGAAGCTCAGATAATCTGGTTGGCACCTGATCAAAAGGACCAATAAGGAAAGATGATATTTTCAAATCTGGGTGGGGGTGGGGGGAGAGGTTTTGTTTGTTTGTTCCTTCTCTGGAGAGAGAGAGACACCAAGCAAGTAAAGGATCTTCTGAAAAGATACTGAAAATGATACATCTAAAGTTACAGAAATTGTAAGTAAAGGCAAGGAAATGCGTTAGATTATCTTTTGTTCTAGCTTGTGAATTTTCCCTATGCTAAGAGGAAATTTCATTCCTGTTTTGTAACTGGAAAGCAAAGTCAGAGGGGAATCCTCTGTTTTAAATCTTTTTATTTACACTGTAAAGTTACCTTCCATCCTGATTTTACAGTTGTGATTCTTGTACTTTTTTTTTTAAAACAAATAAAATTCTTCTTTTAAGAATCTGATTGATTTTCAGTGTCCTAAAACCCCAGGGGTTTGGTCTGTGCTCACTTTGTAACCAATTGGTTAGTATATTATTCTCAAGCCTCCCCAGGAAAGGGGATGAAAGGGCTTGGGGGAATATTTTGGGGAAACAGGGACTCCAAGTGGCCCTTTTCCCTGGATTTTTGTTGAAATCACTTAGTGATGGCAGCAATAGCATCCAAGGACAAGGAAAGGATTTGTGCCTTGGGGAAGTTTTAACCTAAGCTGGTAGAAATGAGCTTAGGAGGTCTTTCCTGCAGGACCCCACGTCTGTACCTCAAAGTTCAGAGTGGGGAGGGAACCCTGACAGGCCGTGTCCTGCCATTGAGCAGCCCGTCTCTGCCTGAATGCTAAAATTTTGTTCGTTCTGCTCGGACCTCTAGGATGCTGACTGACCTCTTCTTTCCTCTCCTCCAGGACAGTAGTCCAGCTGTTGCTCTATAGCAGGGATAGGGAACCTATGGCGCGTGTGCTGAAGGCAGCACGTGAACTGATTTTCAGTGATACTCACGCTGCCCAGGTCCTGGCCACCAGTGCGGGGGGCTCTGCATTTTAATTTAATTTTAAATGAAGCTTCTTAAACGTTTTAAAAGCCTTATTTACTTTACATACAACAACAGTTTAGTTATATATTGTAGGCTTATAGAAAGAGACCTTCTAAAAACATTAAAATGTATTACTGGCACGTGGAACCTTAAATCAGAGTGAATAAATGATGACTTGGCACAGCATTTCTGAAAGGTTGCCGACCCCTGATCCATAGCTAAACCTGGACTAAGGACCTTGCCCAGAGCCAGGCCCCTCTGGGAAGAGCCTGTGTTAAAGTGCCCCCCAAATTTCAAATCTATGCAAGAGCGAGCACGGGCCTTTAGGAGACCAGGATTTTATTCCTGACTCTTCCACTGACTTTCTGTGAGACGTTGGGCAAGTCACTTAGGTCCGTAGAAATTAAGGGTCTTTGAGGATCTGGACCTTACTCTTTGTGTGCCTCAGTTTCCTATCTGTACAATGGGGACAGCGGCATTGCCCTCCCTCCCAGCGATGTTGTGAGGTGCTGAGGCACAGCGGTGAGGTGAGTCAGATGAGTACCTAGATGGATAGATTGGGCTGCTTGCTGCATTTGGATAGAGTCAGGTGCTGAAGAATGTAATTTACGCGTCATGACAGAATGTTCAATATGAGTTGAGAAATGGGCATTTGTGTTGCTTTGTGTGTGTCTGTGCCCGTGTGTTGTGCGCGGCTTGGCCCAACAACCTTGCTATCAGGGGCCACATTGCCAGAGCATGCGTTTCAAACCAGACTGACAGGCTGGCGCATAGGGGCTCCCATCTCTCTCTCTCATCTCCCCCTCTCTCTGCAGCTGTCTCCACCAGTGTAGTGTGACTGCACTGTGGGGGGAGAGGCAGTGAGAGCTGACAGCTGCAAAACCAGCTGGGCACATGTTGGCAGAGGGTCTGGTGAGAGGACCTGGCATGACCCACACCGGCGTGATTTGAGGAGGAGCTAATTGCCCTGCAGCTCCCGTGGAGATCGGTGGGGGCGGGGGAAGGGGATGCACTAAACCCAGGCCTGGTCAGTCTCCAACAGGAAAGGCAGGGTTCAACGTGAGGAGGACAGGCTAGGAGGCAGCAGGGCATGGGAGCTTCCTGGAGATGTGCTGACCTAGAATTGCTGGTGGGGCTGGGGTCTGCTGCCCCTGCACCCTTCAAGTCTCTCTGTGAGGGCATCCTGACCTTGGGGCTCCATCCTGGCTCGTATCCCTGGGGTTCTCTGGGGCTGGCCAGTGGGACCCAGCTCTGGGAGTGGCATGGAGCAGGGAAGGGGATTCTGGACCCTGAGTGATGCTGAATGCTCCCAGCAAAGCCAACGTGGGGCAGGGGAGTCCGGACCCAGGGGTTGGCCCAGTAAGTTTTTGGAACTTCAGTCTGGAGCAGAGGCTCCTGCCACAGGAGCAGAAGGAGAGGGAATCGCCACGGCTGCGAGCACTGTAGAGCCTATGACCCACAGCTGAGCAGTTCCGGTTCCATCCAGCAGTGGCTCACTTGCTCAGTATGCAGAGAGGTTGCGTGACCTACCTGTTGCAGCTGCAGTGTATGTTGCATCTCTGCGAGGGGCGTGTGGGTGGTGTGCAGTGGATCTTTGTCTCTCCGTGCAGCATCTGCGCATCACCATGGGGGCAGTACCTACGAGGAGCGGTTTAAGTGACCGCTTGGCTGCTGGATGGGTGTGGAGTCTAACAACTAGTGTCTGTTTCATACACAGGCTGGGTCAGGGCCGGCTTTAGGAAGTGCGAGGCCCAATTCGAATAGTTTCGAGGGGGCCCTGGCAGGGAAGACAAAACATGTAAAAAAAAACACGTGGGGCTTGAACTCACCAGGCAGTGCTTTGAGTCTTCGGCAGCACTTTGGCCGTGGGTCCTTCACTTGCTCCAGATCTTCGGTGGCACTGAAGGGCCTGCGGCCGAAGTGCCGCCGAAGACCCAGAACAAGCGAAGGACCCACCGCCGCCAGGTGAGTAAAAGGACCCACCGCGGAAGTGCTGCCAAAGACCCGGAGCGCCGCCAGGTGAGTAAAAATTAAAAAGGCGCCTCTAGCCAGGGAAGGGATTCTCACTGGGTGCGGGGCCCTCTTAGGCGCGGGGCCCGATTCGGGGGAATTGGTGGAATTGGCCTAAAGCCGGCCCTGGGCTGGGTGCCCTAACAAGGCTATGCTGCAGTTCCTTGAGCCATGTGCGTTTTGGTTTAACTGCCACCCGTGCGGCGCAGAGGGACAGAGGCGCTGTTGGGATCTCCGGCAGATCTGTGGGGTCCCAGCTGGTGTGGATGGAGCCAGCAGCCTGATGCACTGCTGTGGGGTGCACAGGGGATTGTGCTTCCTGGCCACTAACACAAAACCCTGAGGATTCAGTTCAGGAACCTGAACTCTGGGTCAGTCCCCTGCTTGGCAGTGCAGTTGCTAGCTCTGGGCTAGTGAGCTGGGCTGCCCAAGAACCTGGGCTCTGGTCTTTCCTGAACACTGGCTGTGTTAGTGTTTTGGAAGGACTTCATCTCCCCACGGCTGACTCTGCTTCCCGACTCAGTTAATTCCTGATGGGGCTGGAATCTCCCGATCAGACAAATTCAGACTCCCTGGATGCACCGCTTGCTCTGTGTTGGACCCAACCTGTTAGCCGAGGGGTGTCAGGAGCTGAGAAAGCTTTTATTAGAGATCGGATGAAACACCTCGACAAACCTGGATGAGACGATCTCTTGCTGACCTTGCTGCTAAATAAATGCCACTAGGAAATGGCTGCGAACGCAGGAGAGGCGGGAGCCAGACGCATGGCAGCTGTGCCAGGCTGTGACTGGGAGAATTGGGTACCAATTGAGCCCCCTTTGTAATGAGCAAATAGTTCCTGTGTTTCCCGGGGGCCTGTTTGCTATTTGGCTGTAGCATTTGGAGGAATAATTTTCATATGGTGGGGCCCGATTCTCTTCCGTTACCCCTATGTGTAAATCAGGAGCGATTCCATGGATGTCAGTGAGCCTGATTTGCCTTTCATTTACACTGAAGTGCAAAGCAGGAGTAACGGCACTGAAGCCCTATTGCTACGAGGGTGTGAGGAGGATCAGGCCGATGGGTTTGCCAGAAATTGTTTCCTTTGAGTTTTCATCCCTTTGCTTTTGGACTCTGTGTTGTATGTTAACATGGGACGTCAGTGATTCCTCAGCCTTGGATACCCCCTGCCCCGGGTGTGTATGTAAATATTGCCCATAGCGGATTGTGGTCCCACTGATCAGACCAAACCGAATGAGGCACTTGCATTCACAAAATGTTGAGCAAACCACAGGCAGGGTCCTTGGCTGGTGTGAATCAGCCCAACAGCCAGGCACGTTGATGGAGTTACACCACTTTACGCCAGCCAAGGACCTGGCCGCCCATATTGATTTTGAACTGTAGGAATAACTCTGCCTAGGAGTCCTATATGCATGTTCCCCTACATCCCTTCCTGCTCATTAGACTGTGGGACGTGATTGCTGCTCTCTGCTACAGTTAGCAGGCGAAACAGATGTTTAGAGCATCCATCTGAAGGAATCCGTCCATGGAAATAACCTGCGATGTGATGCTTGTAATTCGTCCTGGTAACAGCAATTTGCTTTGCTCCAGCTGGCACGCAGGGTCAAGGTGGAGAGAAGTGCTTGGCTGGAGGCTGAGTACACGTAGGCCGGGCATCCGGCTAGCTCTCCTGCATCTCCTACATGACCCGGGACTCCTAGGAGAGGTTTGGATACCGCCCCAGGGCCTCAGCGGCTATAGATGGGTGTCGTCATGCTGGCTATAATGGACCTACTTCCGTTTGCACTGGCTGAGGGTCGGGGCCCAAGTCCACCAAGCTGCTGTCAAGGCTCTGTAGGAAACCTCCATCGTTTGTGACCCTGCCAGCCAGCCCGGGGGCTGAGTCCCCAGAATGTGTCCCCTAATAGCCAGTGATGGCAAAGGCCTGTAACATTCTGTCTCAGGCCAGCAGCGGGTGTTTTATTGCAGGGTGGGACGTCCCCTGAGGGACAGTTCAGCTTGGGCTGGAGCTCAGACTCTCAGGTCGAGGGGGTTAGGTGGGCCTGAGCCGCAGCCTGAGCTGCACAGTCCACATGGAGCGGGCTTTATATTGGGCCAGATCCCCCATTGGCGTAAATCAGCATCGCTCCATTGGAACGAACGGGGCTACACTGATTTATGCTAGCTGAGGACCTGGCCCACGGGTACCTATCGTAGCGTCCTTCCTTCCTGGCCGTCACCGGGATGCGTTGCCGGCACTCGGTGTCAGTTGCACAAACCACTGGCTCAGGATCTTGACTCAGCGTAATTGTGGCGCTGATAGCACAATTTGCAAGGGGCTTTAATGGAGCTGCTAATTAGACCCTCGCCTCCCTCCCTCCTCATGCTAGGCCGTGTCTCCGAGCCGTGATGAGTCCTGATTAATCCGTGCCTTGCTGGGTAATCAGACAGCGGTGCCTTGACTGAGCTGCACCTGGCTGGCATTTCTTCCTGCTCCCACGCCGCTGCTTTCACGGGGGTGCCGAGAATCCCACCCCAGCAGCAGCCACTGGACGAGTTCTGCCTTGGATGGGGCAGTTCGGACCCCACCTGTTTGAAGCTGATGTCACTCACGCTAGCTCCGTGGGGGGCTCTGTCGCCCCTTAGTGGCTGGTCCATGGCACAGGTTGAGAGGCTGGGGTAGCCCCACCTGATGAACTACGTCCTTTAGGCCAGGGGATGGAAGCTCACGCCTCTGGTGCTGAGGGGCCAGGGTTCAAATCCTCCTGTTGGGCCAGGGAGGAAGAGGGTTGCTCTGGGTAAATTCTGCATGGTGCTGAGAGGCCCGTTGAAGTCAGAGGGTGCTCAGCGCCCTGTAGCATTGGGCTCTTGGTGCTGGTTTTACTGCCCTGATGGAGATCTGCAAAGAATATTCCCCGCCCCGCCCCGCCAGCCTCCCTGGGAAAACCCTATGCCACCCACATCTTCCCCGGCTCCAGCTTCAACTGCAAACCCAACTCCAGCCCTTGTTCATCAGAAGAGACGCTGAATGCCACAGGCTGCTCCTGGGAGCCCAGCCCCCATCCCAGCTACACTGGGACAGTGGGAGTGCTGAAAGCCAGCTAAGGAAACTGCAAAGCAGTGTTCCCCAAATTTTGTACCTCACCTCCCCTCTCCCCCTGTCTGGGGTCAGGAGCAGAGCCCTGGGTGTGGGCGGAGGATTCCACAGCCCCCCCACACCCCTAGCTCCTGTGCCTATGCGCTGGGGCCAGCCAATGTGTTTGCCTGGAAATCATGAAGGGTTCCTGGGTTTTGACCTGGGCGCCGGGCGGGACGTGTTTGGAACCGAGTTGGGTCTATTCGAACCTGACGTTAAAGTGACATTTGGGGAGGAGGGGAACAGAAACGAGCCACAGGAGTGTCAGGGCAAAACAAAAAGGCCAAGCCTGCAAATCAGCTCCACCTGGTTATTATTTTACTGTGGAGGCAATGTGCCATGTGCTGCCCAGACACACAGTGTCCCTAAGAGCTTCCAGTCTGCCTAGACAAGGCAGACGGGGGGCATTGTGGCCCCTGTTATGCAGAGGGGGGAACAGAGCGATTAAGAGACTTGCCCAGGGTCCCATTGGGTGGGGTGGGGTCGGTGGCAGAGAGCAGAACTGAGCTCCAAGTCTGAGGGGCAGCTGGCTGCCGAACTTCGCTCCTGTGTGTGGCCAGCAGGTGGCACGTTGTGGCTCTTTGCCCAGGACCTTGGCAGCTGCTTTGGAACCGTTCCTAAAACTCTGGCGCTGTATTCGCACTCGATTCTGTCCCCTTTAGAAGCTTTAATGTTCCATTTATTTCCTGACCAATGTCTGTCCTTTTCTGCCTGGCAAATGTTAATTCTCTCTTTCCCCCTCCTGTGTGTCTAATGGAGCTGAAAGTCATGGCGAAAAGCAGCATTCGCTGCATCTCGGGCTCTGCTGACCAGAGTTTGCAAGGGACTAAGCTCCCAGTTGCTCCTATTGTTCTCAATGGGAGGCAAAGTGGGGTGGGGCGGTGTTTCTCCATTGTTCTTAAGGGGGTTGTTGGGGGGAATTGCCTTTGTTTTTAGTGGGAACTGAGCTCTTTGGACAATCTGGCCATGTGCGTGTCCAGGTCCAATTCGATCTCTGTTACATGGGTGTGAATCCAAACTAACCATGTGGAAGTGGGGTCACTCTGGATTTACGCTGGTGTGACTGGGATTGAAATCAGGCCGTTTGCCTCTCTGTCTCCACCTCTGCCGTGTTCTCTTCTAGCGCCTTTCACACTGTAATGCCTTTGCCTTGCATGGGGTGACTCCTGATTTACACCAGTGTGAGTGCAGCATCAGGCCGACTGTCTTTCCCATCCCTCCCCAGCGGCAGAATTGCCTCCGTTGTCACACAGATCTCTCCACCCTATCATATACATCATATACGCTGTACCCGGCTCCCAGACAGGAACTCCAGCGGCTCTGCCCAGACTGTTCCCAGCCTCCGCCCTGGCTTTGTGTGGTGGGTTGACAATGCTGCCACTCCCCCGCCCCCGCCCCCGCAGTGGTGTTTGGTTTTGTGGTTCTCCTCCATCTCCCAGGGTGGGCTGCCCTCGGTCCTTCTCCCCCTCTGCCTGGAAGCAGCCGGGCCTGATCCTGCTTTCTCTTGCCCCGCTTGCTCCAGTGGTGTTACTCCTGATACGCACCAAGAGGAGACTCGCATGCAGAGACTGGGAGGACCTGAACACGCTGAATAGGACGAGTGTATAATTTACAGTGTTGCCTGGCGAACTGCTTCTCCCCAATGCGACAGCTGTTTTATTGCAGTCATGAATTCTCTGCATCGTAATGACTGTCCAGCATGATAGGGACCCATCGATTTCCTCTTCCTCGCACCTTCTTCTTTTTGTTACCTAAGCAATAATGGTGATAGTATTAGATGGTCCTTCACTGATAGGAGCTTCAATCAGGGTACAGCACGTAACAACTGAGTGCTTTGCAGCCGAGACGGACTCAGGCTCATCTTGCACTGAAAGGCAAAACTCCCTTTGATTTCAATGGAAGCAGCATCATGCCCAGATAAGGACCCAATTGTGCTGGAAGGGATTCAGGACAGTTTGGATAAGTTTTTTTGCAGCCCAGGAGGAGAACTGCTGGGATAGAAGACAGCCTGTTCTTGCAGTCTTTCCCACCCAGCTCAAGTGAGGGTGACCAGAGAGCAAGTGTGAAAAATCGGGATGGGGGTGGGGGGATAATAGGTGCCTATAGAAGAAAGAGCACCAAAAATTGGGACTGTCCCAATAAAATCGGGACATCTGGTCACCTTAAGCGAGACCTCCACCTGCCAGGCTCTGTTCTCCAGCAGTTCCTGACCCAATTCTGCAGCCCCAAGTAGCTGTGATAACGCGGAGGAACGGCCCAAAGCCAGGTGTACTGACTCTCTGATGTTTCCAAAGTTCATCTGCTGCTCAGGGTTGGTCAGACAGGACACAGGGCTCTCACTTTAACTAACCGTGTGGGTCTCTCCTTTGTTCTCTTGCTGCGTCCCTCACTGCCTCTCATCTTGCATGGAGTCCTGCACGCGTCCAGTGGAAACCCAGCTCCATCCATGTCAGCAGCACTTCCAGTGGCAGGAACACACCCAGGCTGCTCTGCTGTCAGTATTGGAAACGTTCCTACCCTGGGAGCTGGAGAACTCCAGGAGCGCCTGTTGCTTTGGCAACTCGCAGGGTTGCTAGTTTAATGTTTGCTTGTGAACTTGGACACTTGCAGGAGGGAGGAGGGAGGATTGACGGGCTGTGAAGGGAGCTGTAGGGAATGTTTACAAGGAAACTGGACTGCATGAAACTCTCCTGATTTCACATTTCTTGATGAACTAGGAAATTAAACCAGTTCTGGTTTGTTTGCACTCCCCAGCTTTGGAAACATTCAGAGTCCGATCAGGATCCACACCAGACTTTGCAGCTTGGCCCATTTGTACTGGTGATCAAACATTGTCTCAAGAAAGCCTGGGGTTGAGATTGCATCAAAACCATACAAGCCGCCTGCTGACTTGCATCAGAACCATGAAAGATTCATGCAAACCTTGCGCTGAGGCCAGGTAAACCTACTGAAACCATGCAAATCTAATACCAAAACCAGGCAAAACTTTGTCGACATTGTGCAAAACTTGAGCAGACCTTGTGTCAGACCCATGCAAAACTTGTGCAACCTTTGCAGCAAAACTCGGGCAAACCTTGTGTCAAAACCATGCAAACTTGGAATCAAAGCCATGTAAACTAGGGCTCTGCTCAGCGGATGCTCTGAGTTTCATGTTGAGTTTTTAGTTAGAAACAGAGAGAAGGGGAAACTCAGGTTTGGCCAACACCGACTGAACTGACGAAAAGGGGCCAAGCTGGTATAACTGAAGTCAAGGGAGCTGTGCTGGTTTGCACCAGCTGGGGAGCAGAACAGAGCAGAAAGAAAGAATGAGCTAGAATCACTGTGGTGAGCAAATAGCAGCTCCCTCGATCTTGCTGAGATGTGCCAGGTGCTGGATGAATCGTGTGGCCTTTTCCTGAGTCATTCCCAAGCCAGACAGGGTGGGTGGGTTAATTAGCCTGGGCTGGGGCTGGAGTCTGTCTTCAGCCTGGGAGACCAGCAACGACTTGGAGGCTCTTTAATCTCCATCCAGCACCAAGCAGCGACACAGGGCGTGTACTTAACTCTTCTCCTTTCCGCACTGCATGTCTCTTCTTTTAAAGGCGCCCCCAGGACTGACCATGCGAGGCCGTTTCCAAAAGCCCAGTTCTTGGAGTGGGTGATGGGATGGGTGGTTTGGTGCAGAGTTATCTGTGAGTCAGGGAGTATGGGGGAGATGAGGGCAGGGGGTGTTAGTGGAGGAGGATTTGTGCGCGAGAGGCGTGGAGTGGAAGAAGGTGCATGTGGATCTGGGAGTGATGGAGGAGAAGTATGTCTTGGGCTAGGCCTAGATAAGGGAGCAGCTGAGGGTGGCTTGGCTTGGAGGAACACCCAAAGGGCTCAGAGTCAGGTGGTCTGAGTTCTGGTCTTGGTTCGGCCACATGCCTTGGGCAAGTTATGTCACCTTCTGCCTCAATTTCCCCATCTGTAACCTGTGGCTGATAATGCTGCCTCCCTTACTTGACAGACATGTTGTCACACCTTGTCTACAGGAGATAATGAGCCTGATTTTAGCTAAAGGCTGGGGCCTTCCTAGAGCTGCAGTGGCTTAATTTAAGGATATGATTTTAAGCCAATTTAGTTAAGTCGGCCCAATTTCCTCCTGTAGACAAGGGCTCAGTTGATGACTGTGGTGTGTATTGGTCTTTTAACCTGCTGTAGCACTGCAAAGGGAGGGAGCATGTGTGGGGGCAGGCGGGGTGTTGCGGAGGGAAGGAGGTTGGGATAGAGGGTGGGTGGTTCCAATTCTTGCTATTTCTGGAACCGTATCTTACATCACCTACTCCGGGGGTGGGGTGACGACGGAGCCAGGAGCCAGACCCAAAGCCCAGTCCACCCCTGAACAGCCCCAGGGGTTCCCCAGCATCAAACGAAGATGTCACTGCGTGGCTATTGTGCATGCTTGGCACCAGATACTAGTACAATGAGTTAGATAGCAGAAGTGCAGCAAGATGTATGTCTGCAAGCTGCAGGGGCACTATGGGCTGCAGCCACAACCCCTCGGACTGTGCCCGTGCCAGATCTTATAGCCTAAGCAGGGCTGGGGCATGGGCTCGGTACAGGGATGGGAGACCTCCAAGAAGAGTCCGGGTGGATGGATGGATAGAAGGGTGTGTCTGGGGATGGACTGATGGATCGACGGGCGTGTCTGGGGATGGACGGACGGACAGACTGATGGATCGACGGGCGTGTCTGGGGATGGACGGACGGACAGACTGATGGATCGACGGGCGTGTCTGGGGATGGACGGACGGACAGACTGATGGATCGACGGGCGTGTCTGGGGATGGACGGACGGACAGACTGATGGATCGACGGGCGTGTCTGGGGATGGACGGACGGACAGACTGATGGATCGACGGGCGTGTCTGGGGATGGACGGACGGACAGACTGATGGATCGACGGGCGTGTCTGGGGATGGACGGACGGACAGACTGATGGATCGACGGGCGTGTCTGGGGATGGACGGACGGACAGACTGATGGATCGACGGGCGTGTCTGGGGATGGACGGACGGACAGACTGATGGATCGACGGGCGTGTCTGGGGATGGACGGACGGACAGACTGATGGATCGACGGGCGTGTCTGGGGATGGACGGACGGACTGATGGATCGACGGGCGTGTCTGGGGATGGACGGACGGACAGACTGATGGATCGACGGGCGTGTCTGGGGATGGACGGACGGACAGACTGATGGATCGACGGGCGTGTCTGGGGATGGACGGACGGACAGACTGATGGATCGACGGGCGTGTCTGGGGATGGACGGACGGACAGACTGATGGATCGACGGGCGTGTCTGGGGATGGACGGACGGACTGATGGATCGAAGGGCGTGTCTGGGGATGGACGGACGGACTGATGGATCGAAGGGCGTGTCTGGGGATGGACGGACGGATGGACTGACGGATTGAAAGGCGTGTCTGGGGATGGATGGACGGATGAATGGATAGAAGGGCGTGTCTGGGGATGGATGGAGGGATGGACTGACAGATCGAAGGGCGTGTCTGGGGATGGACGGACGGACGGATGGATCGAAGGGCGTGTCTGGGGATGGACGGACGGACGGATGGATCGAAGGGCGTGTCTGGGGATGGACGGACGGACGGATGGATCGAAGGGCGTGTCTGGGGATGGACGGACGGATGGATCGAAAGGTGTGTCTGGAGATGGACAGACGGACGGATGGATCGAAGGGCGTGTCTGGGGATGCACGGACGGATGGATAGAAGGGCGTGTCTGGGGGTGGATGGACTGATGGACTGACGGATTGAAGAGCGTGTCTGGGGGTGGATGGACTGACGGATTAAAGGGCGTGTCTGGGGATGGATGAATGGATAGAAGGGCGTGTCTGGGGATGGATGGCTGGACGGACTGACGGATCGAAGGGCGTGTCTGGGGATGGATGCTGTTGATAATGCTGAGCTCTGAATGAGGCCTGTAGGATGCCTGCTCTATCTAGGCACTGGCATTTTTAGGCATTCCTTCTCTGGGTGTTACAGACCTTCTGTAGCGAAACACCTCCCTATAGTATAGAAGAGCTCAAGAAGGTTTGCTCCCCCTCATGTTACGAGTGAACTATCTAATATCCCCTCAGGCAAAGTTGTGTCCTTTCCTCTTTATTGTGGGTTTACAGCTTTGCGCAGAGGATCAGGTGGCCATCGTTCTGGGGCAGCTACTCCCTGATCTTTGGGCTCAGCTGTTGATTGGGGAGTGCTGAGCGAAGAGAGCTGGAGCCAGGGCTGTGGGAATGTGCTGCCCTCTCCGTAGGGCAGGGAAGCTGGTTGCTCTGGTATGTGTGCAGGGTTAGCTGGTATCGCCCTAGGGAGGAATGGGGCGAGGCCACCCCTGACTGCAGGAGGGTGGGGTGCACAGCAACAAACCCACGTGTGTCTCTTGCAGGCTTCAGAAGTCCTGTGGCCTGGCCTCAGCTTCAGACCCTTGAAATCGACATCCCCGTCTTCCTGCGATCTGCTCCGCCTTGCTGAGAGAAGGGGTGTCCTTTCCACCGGGGTGACTCCGGCTTTTGTGAGAGGAGTCTGGCCAGTAGAGCTGGGTTCAGGCTGTATCCTCAGGATGTGGCGTGTGAGATCCTGTTGAGTGCAGGTGCCCCGAACGCCATCCCGCCCCCTGGTGTCCCCAGCTCTGTTTGGGAGGGCTGATCGGGGAGTTTGGTCTTCACAAGGATCCCGTGATTAAAGCTACTGCTGGACTGCAGCCTTTGTCCCTCTCCTCTCTGCTGAGGTGGCCAATGTGGGAGTTTGCAGTGGCAGCAGCAGAAGCAGCAGTAGCATTTGTGATGTGGACACTTGGTCCACTAGGGACTTAAACTGTGAGCTTTCTGGGGCAGGGGATTGTACAGCTCCTAGCACACTGGGGTCCTGGCCCATGACTGGAGATCCAGGGTGCTGCCATAGTACGAATAGGAACTGGAGTGGGACCCAGCAGGTGCCAGCAACAGCTTTTAAACTGGGCTGGATGTACCAACCTAGAGGCGAGGGGTCCCTCTGCCAATGCTGGTTCCTAGCTCATCCTGTCCCACTTCTTTCCTCGCTTTTCTGTCTCTGGTTTCTGACTCTCCCCTGCTCCCTCCTGCTTGAATTTCCTGGTGCATGCAGATCCATGTGCGTATGAGCTAAAGACACTTCAAAGCCCATAATGAGCTGCTCTTTATCTTTCTGAGCCTGTTAGGCTGAGCCGAGCCGTCTTCCCGTTGCCTGCTAGGCTGTACGTGATCAGCGTGTGCGCACGCCTTGATCTCGCTGTTCGACCTTATGATGAATCATTTCCTCTTTACTGCTCCCTGTCCCTTTGTCTGCCTGCCTTTTTCTTCCAAGCCCACTTTTCTGTGGACTCATGAACCTGCAACTCTCCTTTTTTCCCTTGTGAAGATCGGGGCTATTCAGACACGCTCCCGGCTGGCAGCTGAGCCATGTGAAAGCCTGGCAGAGCCTTGTTAAAATGAGGAATAGTCAATCGCTTCATCAGTCTCAGCCCGGATTCCTCATTTAACTCAAATCCCAAACCATAGATCTGTGCCAGGTCCCATCTCCTGGGCCCTTGTGTAATGTCCTGGGGGGAGAAAAATTCCTCTTCTGGGGGAGTGGGAAGGTTGCAGTGGCTGGATGTAGGGTGGGTTTGGCCACAGGGCTCCCCCTTTCCACATGATACAATTATTTTACCTCCCTGTCACTGCAGCTTTCCCTCCACCTGGGAAGGGATGGATGTGTCATGGCCCTGTCTGGAGCCTGTTGCCTTCACTGCAGGAGGCGCTAGGTGGGAGAAGATGGATTCTCTCCCCTCATGGCCTCAGCAGGAATCTGCCTGCCCCAGCATCTCTGGCCCATGGAGCTGAGCGCCCTGTCTCGACTCCTCCCCAAGGGGATGGCGAAGGGCCTGTGTTGGATTTGACCCCCACTGTGACAGGGGGGATTAAAGGCCTTTCCAAAGCAAGCCCCAAAGAGGGACTGCATGGCTCTTCCAGGCAGACAGCTGCGGGAGCGGGTAGAGGGCAGGCCACTGGGTGCCTGGCTAGCCAGAGCTGTGGGGACCTGCAGCGCTCCTCTTTCAAAGCGGCTGGGGAAGGCCCATTCCCGCTGGCGCTCCCCGGCTCAGAGGACAGGCTGCCTGCTCAGAATCAGGCTGGGAGAAGCAGCCTCTGGGCTGGCTTCCCCTGCCCCATGCCTGGCTTCACAGTGAGGGGCTTTCCCTCCCCAGGCTGGGAGGATTCCCTTTGGGCGTCTCTGCAGGCAGCCCTGCGGGGACAGGAAGGGGATGCTGCCCATCATCCCGTCCCTTCCTGCCGGGCTGGCTCGTCTCCTCCGTGCTGCGGCCCAGCGTCTAGCTGTCAGCACTGGGGCTGCCGAGAGACGACTTCTTCCACGGGCCACCGAGCTGCAGGCCCCATCCAGCCAGTCATGCCTAACTGACATGGACAGTGGCTGCTGGCTGGACAATGAAGATAATCCTAACGTGGCCCATGTCGCCCTGCTGTTCCTTGTGCACTAGGTCGCCTGGGGGGGTTGGAACTTCCCACCCTGCCTGCACGAGGGCTTGGCTGCCAGCTGGCTGGGGGATACCGCTGGGGAAACCTGGGTCCCCCGTGTTCCCATGCATGTGGCACTCAGGCCATTGCCACGCTGCTCACGTGGGACCCGGGCGGGGGTGAAGCTGCAGCTGCCCACAGGGTGTCAGAGCCTCGAGCAGCTCTGATAACCGATCACCCAGCTCTTTGCCTAGGCAGGCGGAGGAATGAAAGGGCCCAGTCGGACCGTTTTCTGGGCGGTATGGAGAAGTCTCAGTGCCCAGCTGCTTTGAAGGACTGGCTGCCCCCTGATGTTCCTGCCCTTCAGGAGAATCAAGTTCCCTGTTCCTGAGGCCCCTGGCTGTTTCCTCTGGAGTGGCCCTCAGCACATGCCGCACCGGGGGAGACTGGCTTTGGGGTTGCATCAATCTCTCTCCATCCTGTATCTGAGAACGGCTCCTCTCTTATCTGATTGCTTGATGCCTGCCAGACCCTCACCCTACAATGTCCCCTTGTCACGGAGTCTGGGGAGTCCAGTCCTGCACCCCTCTTCCTGGGACCCACAGTGACTCTCAGCCAGCCAGTAAAACAGAAGGTTTATTGGACAACAGGAACGCAGGTTACAGCAGAGCTTGCAGGCACAGTCAGGACCCCTCCACCGAGTCCTTCTGGGCTTTCAGGGTGCTTGGATCCTAGCTAGGATACCCTGAATTCCGCCCACACAGCCCCAAGCCCAAACTCAAACTGCTTCCCTCCTGCCACTCCCTTCCTTTGTCCCCTTCCCGGGCAAAGGTGTTGACCTTTCCCCTCCCTTACCTAGCTCAGGTCACAGGCCCTGGCATTGTCCATCCCCTAAAGTCCTCCCCTGCTCTCCCACTCCCACACAGACAGCCCCTACTCCATCACATCCCTCCCCCGTCACCATGCGGCTGTGTCTCTTCTCTCTGGAGTCTGCTCTGTTCTGAATTGGCTGCATGATCAGACCGGTCAGAGAACATTTTTCTCAAAGGGGCAGCGATCCCACCTCTGTCACCTCCCAAGCCTGCTTCAGAGCCTCAGGTTTGTGTTCTCCCTTCCTTTTCATTTTTCCTCCTGCAATTTTCTTTTTTCTTAGCACATTAATTGGAAAAATAAAAAAACCAACCCCTGCCTGGCTGTTGCGGGCCAGATGCTCGGCCAGTGTAATTCAGCCATGCGCCCTTGACTTCACTGGAGCTATTCTGCTTTATGCGAGCGGCAGAGCTGGCCCTGTGGCTCCAGTCGCTGTGAAGTCCTAGGCAGAATCTCTTCCTCGCCACGTTCCTGAGCTGGCATCTTCAAACGGAGCCTGACGATCTCCTGACGATCTTTCAGAGCTGAGCTCCCTGTTGAGTGGCACCTGTCAGTTGGCTGGATGGGGGGCTGCAGGTGTCTGGGGGCAGCTTGCTGTCTCTGCGCTTCCAATGCCACATCATGGGATCTGATGCCTTTCAATCTTCAATCTCCTTGGTTCATGATCCATAGCAATAAAGCCATAATCTGATGCTGGCTCCTCTGCCTGGCTCTTGGGGTGACTGACCTTGGGAGCTGTAGTGACTGGGCGTTCGGTTCATGGGGGATGTGCTGGAAGCTGTTTACAAATGCTGATGCTAGTGGGAGCTGAGTGGCTGTGGTTCCCAGGGGCTGCTTCAGGAGGTGATCGTGCTCTGTCCTGGTGAAACTGAAGCCCTAAATGTACACCCATGGAAGGAAAAGAAGTGTCGTCCCTGTGGGGCGGGCTGAGGCTCAGCGTAACATGCCCAAAGTTACGCAATGAATCAGTTGCAGAATTGGGAATAGGACCCAGGAGTCCAGACTCAGTGCTGTCTTAACCAAAAGTCTCATTGCTTGGGGATTTTGCTTGTATTTTCTTCACCCTGGGGTGCTGCCAGTTAGCTCTGTTGGCTGACTTAAAGTGGGAGCTCTGAATTCCATTCTTCAGGATAAGATGGAGTCCTGCAGAGTCTGTGGAGGGGTCCCAAGCACTTTACAGCCTCTGGAAAGGCTGGGTTCTGATCTCGTTTAGGTGATTTCAAAGAGACAAGATGGGTATTTTTTGTGTGTGTGTGTGTGTGTGTGTGTGTGTGTGTGTGTGTGTGTGTGTGTGTGTGTGTGTGTGTGTGTGTGTGTGTGTGTGTGTGTGTGTGTGTGTGCGCGTGCGCATGCGTCCCAAGTTACTGAGGATTTGCACTGGTATGTCCAGGATTAGACTCAATTCTTTATCTAGAGGAATCCCTGGAGCCTTAGGGCCTGATTCTGTTGCTCTGCACCTTGTGGTGTTACTTACACCAGTGCAGAGTGGATCTGATGGAGCCGTGCCTGCTTTGCACTAGTGTAAATGGTGCAGGGGGGATGGTGAATGCAGCGGGGCCTGTTGCACAGCTCTGGCATAGTGCAGCGCAAGGCCTGAGTAGCAGGTGATGGAGGAGTCGTCTCCCGTTTACAGGTGCCCGGCTCCAAGGTGGAGGGACCTGCCTGATTCTTCATGATGCCCAGGGATTCCTAGAGGCTTGAGTGTGTGTCACTGTCACACCAGTATTTCCTCGCTCTGCTCTAGGAGTAATTGCTCAGATGGGGACGTGGGGCAACTCCCATCCCTCCCCTGGAATGTTAATGAGTCAAGAAGACTCAGACAAATGGCTCATTAAGAAGCAGTGCTGCATTGCAGGATTTTTCATCCCACCGACCGCTGCATCAGCAGAGAGAGCACCTCTCTCTCCCCAGCCCTGGCGAAGCATCTGTCAGGGAGCCAGGGCTTGTGCCAGAATTAACCATGTGCTTAATAAACTACCCTCATGCCCAACGACCCGTCTGCAGAGTCCTCTGGGGGAGAAGTGAGCAAGATGCAGTGGGCGTCAGAAAGCAACCCTCAGATCTCGTCTCCTCCCGAGAATTAGATCCTTCACTTTCTCTGGCCCAATAGGATAGAATTGGAGTCGGGGTTCTGACCTCCCCTGTCCCCCACTTGCTGATGGCAGGCTCCGGAGCCAAACTCCACCACCTGGGTCCAATCCAATGCAAATGTCCGATCTCTTCGGGGGCGGACGCCTGGCTAAGAATTTATGAGCCAGAAAGGCCAATTCTTGAGTGGCGGAGCTGGAATGAAGGGCACAGGCAAAGACGGATCATTCAGACGCTGCTGCCCTGTAGCTGTGCCTGTCTAGGGATGGAACCTCCCGAATCCATCAACTTGGGCACCTGGGCTTGGCTCCCTGCACCCTGTCAATTTTGAATGGATTCCAAACACTTCCTTCTATTCTGACAAAATCAAAATCGTGTATGGGGAAGAAGACTTCAGGGTGTGGTTTTTTTTTTTTTTAAAGCAAACTTGATTCTTTTTAACTTTTTTTTTCATGGCAAATAATTTCTCTTCTTTTAAGCCAGCCCTGGCTGAAGCCTCTCCCGGCCACTGGGATCCTAACATCCTGCAAACGTGTCTGGAAAGACTCCAGGGCAGAAGGTAGCATGGGAAGTCACAACCTAACTGCCCTTGCTTGCGGATACAGAAGTTCCCACTCCCATCCCTGAGATAACCTCTTCTAATCCAAAGCCTCCCTTCGCTGTTATTCTCTGTGGACCAGTCACTAGTGGGCTATGCTGGTTTGATCCTTCTCCCTACACATGGCTGCCCCGTGGAGCTGTGCGTGGCATGATAGAGAAGCGTTTTATGTGCCAACTGCAGGACTGGGGACAGGGCCGGCGGAATGATAAATAGCCAGGCTGAGGCATTTATAGAAGCTGAGTTAATTAGCTGCCTTGATGGACGATACGGCACCTGGAGGGTGAGACTCAGCCAGTGAATGGCAATGAACTCCTCGGCCTGTCTGGGCAGGGTTGGTGCCCTGGGAAGTGGCTTTAGGCTCAAGGGAGAAGGAATCATGGAGCGGGAGGGGGAAGCAATGTTATTGCTGATCCAACAGAAGTGTGACCTCCAGCCAGGTAATAGAGGAGAGAGCACTCTTAATTAGTGGTGGAGCGTGTCTCCTGTGCTCTCAATCCCCCCCATGCATTGGGAGCCCAGCAAGGCTGCACGCGTGTGGCTGTGCTGGCTTGTTACAAGTCACTTTCAAGAGGCTTCCAGTCTCCAGTGCCTCTTGCTAACAGGATGTGTGGGGGGTGACGGGGTATGAATAACCAGCCTAGCCCAGGGGTCGTGCCAGTGTCTGAGTGCAAGTGTATTTGGGGGAAGAGCCTCACGTGGGCTGACCCATGTGGCCTAACCAAGTGGCAGTGGCCTTGCTAACAGCCCTGCTGGGGGCAGCATGGTCCTGGAGGGTCTGGTGCTGGGATGTACCTCGAGGATTCCATTCCTAGCTCTGTCACTGACCTGCGGGCTGTCCTTGGGCACGTCCACTCTCTGTGTGCCTCTGTTCCCCTTCTCCCCTTTGTCTCTTGTCTATCCAGCCTGTAAACCCGTCCTGGCAGAGACTCTCACTATGTGTCCTTGCAACACCTAGTGCAATAGGGCCCTGATCTTGTTCGCTCCTCTAATGCAAATCTGCCCCCGGCCCCGCCGCCGGCCTCTGCCTTTTAGTATTTCCTCGCACTCGCTCCCTAGTCTAGCGCTTGCCTCTCTTGCCCTTTCGTGCCCTTTTTCTCGTCACCATGCGCTCGGAGGGCTCCTTTGCCACCACAGCCCCTGCGCCTCACTCTGAAATTCTGACTTGTTTAGCTTGCATTTGCAATTCCTTGGTAGATATTTTGTCCTTCATGACTTTTAAAATCTTGCCTCGTCCCTAACTGATAGCTGCCTTGCGGTTTTTCTGTCCCGCTCCCGAGCAGTGGCCGGTCGTAGCCCTGTCCTTTTGGTGTAGTGAATAGTAACTGGTTCTGATTTCCTGATTACATCAAATGCATTTGCAGTGATCCTGGCGCCCTGCTAACTCAGTGTGCCCCAGTTTTCTTTCTCACTGGATTTTTATCTGCTTTGGGTCAGAGTTAACCCTTGAAACCTAGCGGGGCTGCCTGGGGTTAAATCTCTGGGAGTTTGGCCAATGGCCATTGACATCAGAGGCCCCCAGGGGAGTTGCCATGGGTCCGTTCAGCAGAGACTGCTTGAGAGGAGGGTGTAAGGAGCAGGTATTGGCAGATGGGGGAAAATCTGCCCTCATATTAGATCTCACCCTGGCGACATCTACTTAGAGGTGGGCTTTAACTCAAGAGCGTGAGGCTTAGGGACGTAGGACAGAGGACTAGAGTTGACCACCTAGATCATAGAGTCCAGGCCCCTGCTACTGCAGACACCTCCGTCCCATAATCTTGTCCCAAATTCGTTAATATCCCTTCCAAATGGCTGTTGGCAGGAACTCTCACAACTCCGATCTTATCTGTGTCAAATTTTAGATTTTTTTTTCAGACTCTTGCTGATTTCTTGGTCTTAATGACATCCTGTGACAATGAGTTCCACAGTCTCACGATATGTTATCCTTCAATCAGTTCTGAATTTGCCACCTCTTTAGTTGCATTGAATGTCCTCTTGCTCTTTTGAGACAGGGAGAACATAAGCTCCTGATCTCCTTCCTCTAGACCATTAATCACATCATCTCAATCTGTTATTACTACATATGTGCTACCAGATTATACATATTTAACAAAAATAAGATCTCGGAACATTCCCACCCATGTATGTGCATGTTGCTGCTATACAGCTCCATCTGCCTTCTTAATAAAACATGGCACTTTACACATGCAAAGCCCTGTGCAAACATTAACCAGCTAAGCCTCACAGCATCCCTTTGAGGTGTTTGGTATCCTCTCCACTTTGCAGATGAGGGAAACCGAGGCACAGAGCAGGGAAGTGAATGTTTAGGCTGGTTCTTTCACTGGAATTTCCATTCAGATGAAACAGCCGTGCTTGGGGAATGTACCACCACAAGAGCTGCAGAGAGTACCAGCTGTGAAGGAGTTAATATGTAAATCTTGAATGGCGCTGGGGGTCTTGAAACCCAGTTGAGTTTCTATAGAAGGGAGAAGAAGGTCTTGTGGCTAACATGTACAACTATGCGTTAGGACTCCTGGGTTCTATTCCTGACTCTGCCACTGTCTTGCTGTGTGACACTGTGAATAAGCCACTTTAGGCCTTGTGCCTCAGTTTCCCCCCTTTAAAAAGGGGATAATTCATTGCCCACCTCTTAGGCATGCTGTGGGGCTTTCTGCAGTATTTGTAGGGGGGTTGGGACCATCTGAGGGAGGGAGGTTCACCGGCTGTTGATTTAAACAGCTTTATTCCTGATCTGTGGCAGTGTGAGGGGGAAATCGGGCCAGATGTGCATTGAAAATGCCCAGTCAGAAAGAAGAAGATGTAGGCAGCACAGCTGTGCAGGTCATTTTGCCTTGGAGTTTTGATACAGCACCTCTGGCTTCAGAGAGGCCGCAGCCCTGTGGGATATCGGCTTGTCTGCTTCACTAAGAGGCTTGGAGATAGAAATGTCTCTTGTTCTGTCAGTGCTAGGTTCTGAGTTGGCTCTGGGCCTCTGACATTTGATGTGATTCAGTAATACCAGCCGCAGCAAAACATCTGTCAGGGAAACAGGGAGGGAAAACAAGCAGCAAACAGGAACGAGCCATTATGTAGGTCAATGTACCAAGCGATAAGATAACAGTGGGTGTGTGTTTAAAACCTTCAAGGAGCAACACTAAGCAAATTTTCAGGCCACTTTATCCTGCTGAAGGGAGATTTAGAGGAAAGTGTTTTATATGAAAGTACCCAAGAATCCCTCCTGCTTCATGCTCGGCGGAGCTGATGGCGAGGCCAGGGAGATGCAGTGCAGAGACGGGGAGTCATTGCTTAACGCGGCTCCACCCTTCGCTGTTGGCTTCTTGGAGCTGCATACTGCATGGCTAATCTCCATGTTTCCCTAGGGGCTTTAGGGCATGTTGGGCTTTCCTCCCCCAGCGCCTGAGGCCAGGATGGTTCAGCGCCCAGTGTTCCCAAATAACTCACCCTAGCAGCAGCTGAGTCTGGCCCAGGCCTCGTGGTGCTCAGACACCAGGAGCCAGGCAGCACTTCCACAGGCTCCTTCTCTAGAAGCGACGTGGTCCTTGTGCCAGTGACTGGCACCAGCTAACCCCTGCCCAGGCTGGTTTTAACATCGAGGCGGGGCAGGGGGACTTGCAGTATGGGAGATGGAGGTTAAAATATGGTGTCTGGAAGAGACCCAGAGGCACGCTGCTGGGCTTTCCAAAGAGGCAGCACTTGAATTAGGGAACAGTCCTCCTCCGTAAGGTTTTTCTGGCACTGTGGTCTAGGGGTTAGAGTAGGAGATGGGGAGACCTGGGTGCTTGTTCTAACTCTCATACGCTGCTGATGGTGCACAAGTCAAGTCTCTCTGTGCCTCAGTTTCCCCATCTGTCGCATAGGGGTGATTCTCCAGTCCTCTGGAGTGTGGCATGGGGGATGTTAAAGCTTTGGGAGCTCCAGATGGAAGGCAGCACAGCAATCCAAGTACCATCAGCCGCAGTGGAAAATCAGTTCATAGACTGTCCTGAATATGGGAACAAGGGAAAAACCCCCATGGCCTTGAACTTCTACTTCTCCCCCCTCCCCTTTTTGTGCTGTTTCCTTCACCTTCTCCATTGTAAGTGCTGCTTGTGTAGCCCTAAGGCCTCAGAGCTGAGGCCCTACAGAGCCCCCCTTGTCCTCAGGGATCATGGTGACCCTTCTCTCTCATCTCAGGGGAACTGGCATTTCAAGGTCTTCTGAGGCTAGGCCAGCCTTCCCTGTGTTCTCACAGAGGAGCGAGATGCAGCCCCTGGATCTCTTGCAGTGTCCTTGGACGGCTTCCTTCACCCATGTTAAAGGGCTCCATTCATCTGAGGAGAAACAAGGTTTAGGATCATTTCCTTGCAGTGCAGTAAGCGCACAAATAATCTTCTTCAATGAGCTAGAAAATGTTCATCTGTCAGAGGAGCTGCAACTGAATGCCACAGTGCCAGTCCCTGCAGCTTCGTGTGTGTCAGCGGGCATGCAGCGGGAGGCTCCGCTTGCCACAGACCATGTTCTACAAGCTGGGGGCTGGGCAGCAGAGCCGATTGTGCACCCCCCTGGCTCACCCACCCTGGAGGAGCCAGTGAATGCAGAAGATGCTTGGTGGGGGTTTACATGGGAGCACTTAATAGCCGTGGACAAACATTGTGTGTGTGACACTTGCTTTGCAAGATGCACCCAGCTGCAGATCTGAGTGTGCAAAACGGTCACTTAGGTGTACAGAGAGGGGTTAGTTGCACGCCCTTGTGCGGCGTGTGGTGCATGATTGTGCAATGGGGCACTCGTGCATTTTCATGCGCAGAGGGGCTTGCATGGGCATTCCTCCACTTGTGGTTGGAACTCCTAGTTCATTCTCTTTAGCAAGGGCTAAAGAGTGTCGGAGGGTGCTTTGTAGGTTGCTTACAAAGTCCAGAATGTTAGTTCCTGGAGAAGGCGTAAACCCCTCCCATTGCTGCTTCACCAACTGTAATGGCCCCTTAACCTCGTGACCATACACAAGTTCAAATGGTGAAAACCCTAAACTGGGATGTGGTACAGCCCTGTAGGCAAACAGCAACTGCTGCAACACTAGGTCCCAATTATTGGAGAATTCGTTGATGAATTTTCGTATCATGGCCCCCAAAGTTCCATTGAACCTTTCCACCAGGCCATTGGTTTGATGGTGGTATGGGGTGGCAACCAAGTGATTCACCCCATGAGTTTCCCACAGTTTTTCCATGGTCCCTGCCAGGAAATTAGACCCTGAATCTGTAAGGATGTCAGAGGGCCAACCTACCCTGGCAAAGATGTCTGTTAGGGCCAGGCACACAGTGTTAGCCCTGGTGTTGCCTAGAGCGACTGCTTCTGGCCATCGGGTAGCAAAGTCCACTAAAGTCAGTACGTACTGCTTTCCTCTGGGCGTCTTTTTTGGGAAAGGGCCCAGAATATCCACAGCTACTCGCTGAAATGGGACCTCAATTATGGGGAGTGGCTGGAGAGGGGCCTTGACCTGGTCTTGAGGCTTACCCACTCTTTGGCATACCTCACAAGACCGGACATACTTGGCAACGTCCTTGCCCATCCCCTCCCAGTGGAAGGACTTCCCCAACCGGTCCTTGGTTCGGTTCACCCCAGCATGGCCACTGGGATGATCATGGGCTAAGCTTAAGAGCTTCCCCCGGTACTTAGTTGGAACCACCAACTGTTTTTGCGGCTGCCATTCTTCCCGGTGTCCACCAGAAAGAATTTCCTTGTATAAAAGTCCTTGGTCTATAACAAACCGGGATCGATTAGAAGAGCTGAGAGGCGGTGGGGTGCTCCGTGCCGCCGCCCAAGCTTTCTGAAGGCTGTCATCTGCTTCCTGCTCAGTCTGGAACTGTTCCCTTGAGGCTGGGGTTACCAGTTCTTCCTCAGACTGTGGACTTGGGCTTGGTCCCTCTGGAAGCGATGTAGGTGATGGGGTTGTTTCCGTTGCTGGTGAACCGCTCTCCGCTGGTGCACCTGAGGGTATTTCAGGCTCCGGCTGAGCCTTTTGGGTATGGCTGTCTGTTGCTTCTGCCAGTTTTGGCTCGCTGGCGCCCTCTGGCGTTGAGTTTGAAGATGTAGTTGCACTTGCTGGTGCTGGTTGCTGTTCCAGTTCCGGGCCTGGGACTGGAGATGCTGTGGCTGTTTCAGTGGTAGGCATGGAATCCGGGTCCACTACCTCTGTCTGGGTCTCTGGTAACACAGACGGGGCCTCTGTGGACGGCTCAGGAACAGGAATGGGTCTGGAAGCTTGCCTGGTTTGGCTACGTGTAACCATTCCCACTCTCTTGGCCCGCCTCACCTGGTTGGCCAAGTCTTCCCCCAGTAGCATGGGGATAGGATAATTGTCATAGACTGCAAAAGTCCACATTCCTGACCAGCCTTTGTACTGGACAGGCAGTTGAGCTGTAGGCAAGTCTACAGCTTGTGACATGAAGGGGTAAATTGTAACTTTGGCCTTTGGGTTGATGAATTTGGGGTCAACGAAGGATTGGTGGATAGCTGACACTTGTGCCCCCGTGTCTCTCCACGCAGTAACCTTCTTTCCGCCCACTCTCAAGTTTTTCCTTCGCTCCAAGGGTATTTGAGAGGCATCCGGGCCTGGGGATCTTTGGTGTGATGGTGGTGTAATGAATTGCACTCGCATGGTGTTCTTGGGACACTTGGCCTTGATATGTCCCAGTTCATTACACTTAAAGCATCTTCCATCTGATGGGTCACTGGGCCGAGGTGAGTTACTGGAGACTGGTGAGGTTGAAGGGTAGGGTATCTGTGGCTTTACTTGGGTGGTATGTGGGGTCTTTGGCTGTCCTCGGTTGTAGGGTTTATGGTCTGTGTGCCCCCTGGGGTAATCGTTCCCCTTGACAGTAGCTTTCTTGCTTTCTGCCAGTTCCATCCATTTGGCTCCAATCTCCCCCGCCTCAGCGATATTCTTGGGGTTTCCATCTTGTATGTACCGTGTGATGTCTTCAGGAACACCATCCAAGAACTGCTCCATTTGTATGAGGAGGTTCAGTTCTTCCAAGGTTTGAATGTTGTTTCCTGTTAGCCAGGCCTCATAGTTTTTTGCAATGTAGTAGGCGTGTTTGGGAAATGACACCTCTGGTTTCCACTTTTGGGTTCTGAAACGCCGACGGGCATGATCTGGGGTTATCCCCATCCTGTATCTGGCCTTGGTTAGGAAAAGTTTATAGTCATTCATTTGGTGCTTAGGCATTTCAGCTGCCACCTCTGCTAAAGGTCCACTGAGCTGTGACCTCAATTCTACCATGTACTGGTCTTCGGGGATGTTGTACCCAAGACAGGCTCTTTCAAAATTTTCCAAGAAGGCCTCGGTGTCATCACCTGCCTTGTAGGTGGGAAATTTCCTGTGCTGTGGAGCAATATTTGGCGCCGGGTTGTTAGGGTTGGCTGGAGTCTGTTGCTTAGCCTTTTCTAATTCCATGGCCTGTTGGTGGGCTTCCCTCTGGAGTTCTATCTGTCTTCTGTGGGCTGCCTCTTCTTCTGCTTGCTTCCTTCTATGGGCCACCTCTTCTTCTTCTTGCTTCCTTCTGTGGGCTAACTCTTCTTCTGCTTGCTTCCTTCGGTGGGCCACCTCTTCTTCTTCTATTTTTCTTTTGTGTGCTGCCTCTTTGATTTGTTCTTCTCTTTCTTTCATCTCCATTTGTCGCCTGTGTTCAGCTTCTTTGAATTGCTCTTCGGCCTTAATTTTTGCCTTAGAAGTCATGGTTCCTGTTTTCTTGTGTTGGGGTGCCCTCCGGTGTTTATCTTCTGAACTGCAGGTTCTGTTGCCTCCTGAAGTCTGCCTAGCAACAGTGCTTTTTTCCTTTTCTCTCTCTAGCTAATGTTCAATGAAAGGAAACCAGAAAAACCACTTTATTTGCATGCATATAAGTGCTGGTACTTGCCTCCTAATGGGAGGGCTATTGCATGACAAAAGACCCTCAACAGTCCCTTAATGGCTTCTCGCTTAACATGCAAGCCACAAACTGCCAGAGAGAGCAGAAAAAAAAATTCTCTCTGGTTCCCTTTTAAAACCAAACTGTTTCTCTCTGCTAAAAAGCCCTTAGCAGAGAAAAGAAAAATATAATATTCCTACTGGCTTCTGGATTCTGTCTAGATCCTCCCACCACTGCCACTCATGACATAACCTTAGTCCCAGATTTGGACCTTAGCGTCCAAAATATGGGGGTTAGCATGAAAACCTCCAAGCTTAGTTACCAGCTTGGACCTGGTACCTGCTGCCACCACCCAAAAAATTAGAGTGTTTTGGGGCACTCTGGTCCCTCTGAAAAACCTTCCCTGGGGACCCCAAGACCCAAATCCCTTGAGTCTCACAACCAAGGGAAATAATCCTTTTTCCCTTCCCCCCTCCAGGTGCTCCTGGAGAGATACACAGACACAAGCTCTGTGAAACTACACAGAGGGACTCCCCCTCTCTGTTCCCAATCCTGGAAACAAAAAGTACTTTCCTATTCCCCCCAGAGGGAATGCAAAAATCAGGCTAGCAATCCAACACACAGATCTCCCCGATTCCTTCCTCCCACCAATTCCCTGGTGAGTACAGACTCAATTTCCCTGAAGTAAAGAAAAACTCCAACAGGTCTTAAAAGAAAGCTTTATATAAAAAGAAAGAAAAATAAGTACAAATGTTCTCTCTGTATTAAGATGATACAACACAGGGTCAATTGCTTAAAAGAATATTGAATAAACAGCCTTATTCAAAAAGAATACAAATCAAAGCACTCCAGCACTTATATTTATGCAAATACCAAAGAAAAGAAACCATATAACTTACTATCTGATCTCTTTGTCCTTACACTTGGAAACAGAAGACTAGAAAAAAGAAACTACTTCTCCAAAGCTCAGAGAAAGCAGGCAGCCAGAAAACAAAGACACAGACACTCAATTCCCTCCACCCAAAGTTGAAAAAATCCGGTTTCCTGATTGGTCCTCTGGTCAGGTGCTTCAGGTGAAAGAGACATTAACCCTTAGCTATCTGTTTATGACAGCCCCCGACCCTGACTGCTTTGCAGTTCTGAAGTCTCTTTTGTTCTTCCCCTTCTCAGGCCTCTCTTAAACTGAGAGCACCTCTGAGGCAAATCTTCCCTCCCAAATCCCTGGGCAATGCAGAGGAAAAATGGCCCAGTGGTTGGGGGACCTCGATTGGTACTTGGGAGACCTGTGTTCAATGCCTTGTTCTGCCAGAGGCTTTCTGTGCGACCTTGGGCAAGTCACTTAAGCTCTCTGGGGCTTGGTACCACCCCTATAAGATGAGGGTAATAGAACTTTCATCTCCCACAGGGGTGAGGAGGATAAACCCATTAAAGGTTGTGAGATGCTCAGTTACTACACTAATGAGGGGCTAGATATTAAACCTACTCTGTGTTGAGAAAGTGCCCATCACATCCTGGGCGTGTCTAGAGTCAGGTTGTGCTGCTCTCATTTTGTGGGTGCAACATTTATTTCCCTGCTCTAAAAACTTGGCCTTAAAAGAGAAAAAATCTGCCTCTTCTCCCCCCTACCCCCAGTCTCCTTAGGGTTTCTGCAGTCAGGAGAAATGGAAGAAGCCAAGAGACTCGCATGCAAACTGGGGCTGGGCCTTGATTGGCCAAAGGGCCCAGGCAGCTGCTGGCCATTCTCCCAGCGAGAGTGAAATGCGACTGTGAAGTGAATCGCTCGCTCGGCATGTAGACAAAATCAACCCCTGTGTGTGTCATATAATGTCAGTGATCTCTGACCCTGAATGAACAGAACATTGTTCTCCCCTGGAAGTTAGTGCTGCCCAAAGACGCCTGTCTTTCCAGAGGGGTAAAACGAGGGAGAGCTGAAGGGGCCGTGAGGTTAAACTGAAGGGCAGCGAGTGACCCGAGATGGCAGAGGAACCCTGGCACCTGCCTCCCAGCCCTGTGCTTGGAGGTTGAGTGACACATGCCTTATTCAAACGTCCGACTCTAACAAAGTGATGCGCCATATCAGCGATTTGCAGGAATAGCTGGGGAAGGGGGGGATTCTGGTCCTTTCCTTCCACTGCAAGGAAATCCCCTACATGAGAGCCTGATCCACAGCCCACTAGACCCACTGGGGCTCTTTCCGTAGACTTCAGTGGGCTTTGAATCAGGCCCTTCGCTTCTCTTGAAATTTCCCCTCCTCCACAGTAATACATTGGTGCAGCATTTTACACGTTTGTTTGTAAAGTAATTACTTACAGGACTGACAAATTTCTAACTCATTACACAATCACTTTCCTGTGTGAAAGGACTAATGAAATATCCATGAGCTGCTTTCAGCTAATTCAAGTTTTAAGAAAATAATTACAGTGTATAAAATTATCTACTAAATTAGATGATTCTTTACTAAACTCAGGTTTTTTTAGACTGAGTAAATTTTACTAATATATCTAATTTTACTAATAAAATACCACTGTAACTGGTAATAATTAAAATATTTGCTTCCAATAATTCTTTTCACTTATGACTCATTATAAAAAAAAGTAAATAGATTAAAAGTGCAGTCAAAATGACCTAGTGGGATTCCATATTTATTTTCTTCTGATGATTGTAGATCAAATTTGCTCAGTTCATGAGTGAAAAGACCATTTTTCTACCTGCTGCTGCTGTAGCATTAAGCCAGTATTGGGAATTGAAGCTGTGAGCTCGTTCTCTCTTTCATCACCAGCCATAAAGATCCCACAATGAGAACTCCTTTGACGTTCGCAAGACAGAATGGACTCTGGCATGGTCTTCCATAGCTGTGTATTGTCTCTTCAGGGCACAGGGCTGGGAAAGCTCACTTTTGTTATTATGGTAAGCAGAGATGACTGATTCGGAAATTAATTTTCTATCCAGCTGCAACGGATTGTTCCTTCTATAATGGGCAGAAATGGATCTGTCCAATAAACTTCAACTTGTTTATACATTACAGAAGTATTAGGGGGAAAAGAGCCACAGCAGCAAACAGCATCATGTGTTAAATTATAACGTGTTAAAAAATAATCCCCCAGGCCCCATCCTCTGCTAGTGTCAATCAGTGTTGCCCCAGGGAAGTCAATGGAACGGGGTGGATTTCCACCAGCTTAAGATGCGGCTCCAAATGTTGAAATTCTTCACACTAATACTTAGTCTTTCGAATCACGGAGCACCTCCTCAAAACTGGCTACTCTTCGTAACAGGCCCTTCGAGCTAAATCAGCCGTATTACTCACGTCTTGCAAGTGAGGAAGTTGAGGCACAGTGACTTGTCCATGTGGTAGACCCAGGGCTGGAACCCAGAAGTTTCTGGTGCCTGGCTGGGCCTGCAGACAAGGAGGCCATGCTGCCTTCTAACTCTGCGAGGCTGTTAAAGTGGCCGGGGGACCTGAGCAGATGGCCTCACAGATAATGTCTGTGGGGTGCTGGCGTGTTGTGCTATGTTCAGCACCAAGGACAGATCCTCCGGGAAGCCGGGCTCATTAGGGGACCAAGAAGGAAAACCAGGCTTCTAAGGGTGCTGGAGAGAAGGCAGTTCTGCTAAGGTTTCGGGTCACCGTTAATTGGCAGGTCAGCCTGACGCAGTGCGATTACCGAGCGGGCGAGAGGCAGGGCTGCGGCCATGGGAGGCGGAGGGCAGCTCAGGTTAGCGCTGAGGAGAAGGGTGCCTGCGGCCCAGCGACTGAGGGGCCGATTCGCAGTTTGGGGTATGTAAAGTCCCCACGAGCTCTGCGTTGGCATTCGGGGGCTGTACGTGCCTGCAGGGTGGCATGGTGGGATCCCGAAGAGGGGGAGGGGTATGGTGGCACATGTCCATGGAAGGAAACCTCTGCCTGTCATGCTCTGCTAGGTCCCAGCACCAGTGTCTCCAATAGGCCATATAAATAAAGAAAAACCCCATGAGGCTCTATAGGGGCTTCCCACTGTGTGTCCTTTTGGGTAGGGCTCCGTACGACTTGGATTCAGACAGCTGGGGCAGAGGGGCTTTTGTGAAAGCCCCCTCTCCCGGGCTTCAAAATAGTCTGTCACCCCCTGCAAGCTCAGCACAGGGGCAGTTCTCTCCCCCAGTAAATTCAGCAGGAAGGTCTGTGGCCTTGTCCCTGGGAGTCTGTCCCTCCCTCCCCATGAGGATGCCTACCTAGCTTCCAAGCCCAGTTGTCAGCCCCGGCCAGCTAACTCTGCGTTGCTTGCCTGCCGGGGAGGAAGGGTGGCTTTTCCCTTCCTCTCGTGTGTCTCGGCGCATGTGGGCTTCTCTGTCTTTGTTATGTGCTCAGGATTCAGGTTTCTTTGGCTTCTGTGACAAGCCCTTCCCAAGGAAAGCGCCCCCACTCCATTCCCTGCACTTCTCATGCTGTCTGTGCCTGCCATTCCTCCAGAACAGTGGCACCTTGTCACCCGAGGGAGGAACCTCCCTGGAAGCGTGTGACCGAGATGCCTGGGACCATGAAGCTACGAGCAGTCTAAGAGCTGGAGGGTAAGTGAGACGGGAACCGTTTTCCTTCTCTGCAACACTTCTCCTCGGGCCCACTCCAGGGCCTGCCCGCTGGAGAGGGGGTTGTAGCAGACGGTTCGGACGAGCTCATTGAAAACAATCCAGCCAAACACCAGGGCTGAGAAGTGGTTAGTGTGTAGAACCAAGTGTGGTAGTGAGCCCTGAGGTCAGAAATGCTCTCGGAGAGAAGTGCCAAAGCACGGCTGAGAATAGACAGCAGGAGACGTTTTAGGGGCTGCGCGGGCATGTGCATAAGTGGAGATCACCAGCAGGGGGGTTTGCTGATAAGGGCTGGGGTGGGGAGGGAATGAAAAGGCGAATGAGAACACAGATGTGGCATAAATCAGTAAAAGCGCTTGTTGTATTGATCCTCTCTACTTGCCGATTTCCTCTGGCACCCAAGGGCTCTGCACTTTGCCAGCATTAGCTCACAGAGCCTCACTACCCTCTGAGGTAGGTCAGGTGTTTGTATAAGGGCTCTTCCCCATCACTGAAATGCAGCAGTCTCTGGGGTGGAACTTGGCAGATGTTCAGCACCACTGGCTTCCTGCGTAACTTGTAACAACGAAGCATCTCCTGGTGGGTTAGGATGGGGAGTGAAAGAGGGTACCCAATTCCTAGGGAACGGAGGAGGAAGTTGCTGATTAGCTGAGCTGGAGTTGGTCCGGGACATGGGGTGGACACTCAACTCCTGTTAATGCTGCTTTGGGACCTTTAGTGGGGTCAGAACTTGAGTGGTGTCATCTGGGTTTACAGGGCTCCTATCAGGCTCCTGAGTGGTGATTTTATGCAGTGTTGGCCTATGGGCAGGGGGTTAGTGCAGCGACGCCCAAGGTGCAGCAGAGGTGCAGGTGCAGACAAACCCCTCAACTCCCGGGTGTTACACTTTGGGAGCTCCTGATTAAAAGTGCTATGTAAGAGCCAGCTGTCATTACCCTGCTCTCAGCCGCAGTGAATTCAGCCCTCGGCCTCTGCGGCCAAGGAGACTGTGGCAGGAAACCGGCAAGGCTGGAGACTGACTGGAAAAGAAACGTGGGTGCTTTGGTGCCGGGGTGGGTAGGTCTGGGGGGACCCGGGCTGCAATGGTAAAAAGTCCCCACAGACCTGGTCAAAAGGCCACAGATGCTGGCATGTTCCTACGGATGGGCCAGCTTTTTGCTCGCCTCCACCACTGGCCATTGCTGGAGGCTCTGAGGAAGGGACCCAGGGCCTTTCCAGCTTAGGGAGCAATCGAGACAGGAGGCCAAGGGAAAGGAGATGGCAGTGCAATCTCCCCATGCCCACAATGCACACGGCCCCTTGCAGTCTGTCCCCTCCTGCCATCATCCCCCCTTGCTCTCCCTGCCAATGGCCTAGTGGTCTCCTCCTGCCAGCTCCCTCCCTCCCCTCATAGCTCCTTTCAGCCATTGTGTATCTCAAGCTTCCCCTCCGATTATCCTAATTCTGCCAACGAGCGCTGGGCTCAGTGATTGGCTGACGGTGACTCCGAGGCCTCCTTGCTTGCTTGCCTTTCAATCCAGGGGCCTCCAGACTCTGCAGAGGACAAATCCCCTCCCCAAGGCGTCTCTCTAATGGAGTTTGACACTTTTTTCTCTCGCCTCACCAAGCCCTGCTGGTGTCTCATGGTTGTATTGGTTCCTCGGGGGCAGGAGAGGATGGGTGAGCCGGGGGAGGGATGGAGCTTCACGGGCCGGGGACGAAGTGGAAACATTTACTGGGCGTTTGCTGAAGATGGGTGAGTGGGGATGAGAAGAATCTTGTGCTGCCACTGGTGAGGGAAAGCCCTGGGCATGGCCACAGCAGGCCCTGAGCCCAGTTTTCCCGGCACGTGTTTCTCCTCGCCTTGACCCGGCGAAATGGAGGCACTGAGCAGGGTTATGACTTACCCAGGGAGACAGTGGTCAGAGCCAGGAACCGAACCCAGCGGTCCTGCTTTCCCAGCACCGCCTCCCAGCAGCAAATTCTCAAGCTCTCTTAGAGCTTCCTTGTTGATTCACTCCGCTACTTAAAGCCTGGGTCATAAAGCCTCCACTGAGCTCCCTGTTGATTTGGCTGCTCAGTCTGAGATAGCAGTGCAGGACTGGGTCCCCGGTGTTTGGAAAGGACAGCTGGGAGCGAAGGGGTGGTAGACAATTGAGGGTAGGGTTAGGGCCCTATGGAAACCTTCCCTGGAAGATAGGAGGAGCCAGCCCTGCGGTGCCCGTCTCTGGGACGGGGCCCTGTGATGATGAGATGCCAGCCACACAGGCTGGGGTGGCTTAGGGTCAGCTTGGCCTAGTCTCTGAGTTTCTGGGTCACATAGACCATGTCGAAGCTGGGAAAACATCCAGGAGCCTTGACTCCTAGTACCATGCTCTCATTTCTGGACTAACCCTCTGCCCCAGCTGAAAATAGAACCCAGGTGTCCTGGCTAGGCTGTGCGTAAACACTTTAATTAAAGGTGACTTGCAGCCATGTGGCAATTTAAGGCCTCATAAACTGATTCAGATAAAATAAGCGGGGGTCAGGTTTGAAATTGAACCGATGATGTGGGGGAGCCCGCTCCTCTTTGGGAACCTGCACCACAAAACCACCCCTGGGCCCATCACTAGCTGGGGCCAAGGACTGAATGGGCTGTGGGAACAGAGCTGGCCAGGGCTGAGCCCCATTGCAGAGGCATTGTGGAGAAGTTTGCACCTGTCCTGTCTCCAAAGAGAGGCGCTGAATTCCCTCAGCAACCTGGACAGACCGACTGCAGTAAACCTGCCTCTGCAGCAGCTTGGCCGTAGCCGCCACTGTATGCTTTGCTGCCTGCACTGAATTAGCAGCCACCTCATTGGAGGGGCTGCCGGGCAGGTGTCTGCTGCCACCAGTGCACAGAAAATGCAGTGAGGAGCCCTGGGCCTGTGCTGCAGCTCTCGAGAGACAGCCCAGGAAGTTGTCTTTGTGCCGTGCAGCTGCTGAGCGGCTCCAGGGCCGGAGGGACGTAAATCAGGGCAGTCTGTGAGACTGCTGTCATTTACCAGACCTGCCAGAGTGCTCCAGCCTCACCCCCTCGTCCTGGCATGGGACTGAGAACTGCACAGAAGCGGGGGTAGGGCTACGAATGCTGACCCCAGCTCAGGTGCCAAGGGAACCCTCCCAGGACCATTGCATCCACGAGTGGAATCCAGTGCTCAGAAGACATGTTCAAAGGGATGGACTGGGGTCTAGTGGTTAGAGCAGGAAATGGGGAGCCAGGACCCCTGGGTTCTTTTGCCAGCTCTGCCACTGACTCGGTGTCTGTCATTGGGCCAGTCACGCTGCCCCCTGTGTCTCTGTTTCTCCCATCTGTAGAAATGGGGGGAAATGATCCTGCTCTGCTTGTCTCTGAAGTGTATTCTGCAGAGCCACTGGAGTTAGTCAGTACCCCCCTCTGCTCCCAGAGCAACTGCTTCTCCAGCCCTCCCACTCAAAGGGCAATACATCTATGGGAAGCTTCTGCAGGTGAACTTCTCTGGAAATGCCCTGGAAGATCCTCCTAGCAGCAGCAGCTTGTCCCCATTACTCACCTAACTGACCACTCTACACTTCCTGCAAACAGTATTAACAGAACATGCAAAAAAGCCTTGTATGATTGTTTGGAGGCTGGGCCTTGCTGCCTGTTGCATTGGCTTCGCAACCCCCGGCTGCCTGTGTAATAAGAGTAAGAAGGTGCAATTGAACCTCCGACTCGTGAGTTAAAGCAGTAATTTCATTAGCTGGTAGCAGTAGTTGGTTGTTACCCTCCAGTGGAACAGCCACTGTTAGTGAGACACGGCGCACGCTTTGCCAACATGTTACAGCTGTGCAGAGCTGTGCGTCCTTTTGCGCTGTTCCCTGGAACCGGTGCCACTGCTGCTTTTACCTCCAACCCACATAGACTTTATGGGGAAGCAGGAGCATGTCAACCGGGCACTGCTGAGACAAACCGATGAGATTTGGAAGACTGGCTGCGTATCTGAGCCCCAGCCCAAACCCTGATCCCAGCTGTAACCAGGAAGGGAATTGAGCCATGTACCAAACTTTCCAGAGTGTGAATCTGGGCTGGAAATTTGATTTTTCTCTTGGCGGTTCTGATAGTTCTGGGTGGACCAGAACCCCACCCTCAAAGGAGTCTGGAGCTCTGCCTCAGTGTCTGCCTCTTCTGGTCCTGGAGAGATGTAGTGTAAATGAAAAGCAATGGAGGAAAACAAGTTAACCAAACTTTTCCATGAGCCTTGATTCCAAGCCCATTAGTCACTTGAAATCTGTGCTGTTGCTTCATTGCTTTGTTTCCCCTCCGTGCCCCATTGCATCCCTGGTAGACGTCCCATTGCACACAAGGCGGTCGCTATCTCAGCGCACATCGCTAGACAGAGCAATCTAGCCAAGTCGTTTGTGAAGAACAGAATCCCCCCCTGCATAGCGCCATAAGGTCTGTGGCCCCCCAGGGAAATTAAAGTTGTCCGTGCTTGGCATATGGGCCATATATTTGCCTGTCCAAGTCCCAGTGCCCTATGGTTACGAGTCTCAGTTTGCATTCTGCCTTGCCCGTTCCGATGGGGAAAAGATGCAGCAGAAGCAAAAGTATGCAACTAACTTTGTGGTAGGGGAATTGCTGATGGGAGCTTCTCCCGGCTTAAGATGCAATAAAGGCAAGAAGTGAGTTATTTGTAATGGTAATTATGCACTTCCAGTTTACCCTAGCACATAATTGTGTGGGCGTCAGGTTCCCAATGGTGGTAATTACCCTGGTGGTAAATGACACAATATTAAGACGTATTTTTTTTTCCTTTTTCTTCTTTGTTGTTGTAGTAACAAAATTCCATTCTTATCAACAGCTGACAAGCCAAGATCCTGCTTTTAGTAACACCCATGTCCAGTCTGTGGGCTGGAACCATTTACTGAGGAGTGAATTTCAGCCTGGTCCCCACTTCTCCTTTCCATGTCATTCCCAAGCCATTTGGAATCTTTGTACTAGCCCTCTGCAGCCTCTGGTTTCTCCCAACCCCATCTGTTCTCCTTAGGTTTGAGGTTTGGACCTTTTCCTCAGCTAGGAAGGTTAGAATCTCTTGACCAACCCAGCCCGTTGCTTCTTCTAATCCACTCACCTGTCTCCGACAATGGCCAGATGTTTATATCCTCCTGTAACGCCTAGAGAAATGAGCATTAAGCAGGTCTAACCTAGCAGCCCTTCACCCCATACTCCTCCTCGGGCCAACTTTCCTCCCTTCTGCTCGATTCCCTTTCAGGTGGACTGAACCGGGTGGTAATTTGCCCGAAACCCACCGCACTTTTCTGGATGCTATCGGCAAAGGCGTCATCTTTGCTCTGTCTTCCACCCCTCTGGATTCATGGATTCTAAGGCAAGAAGGATCATTGTGGTCATCCAGTCTGATCTATATAGTACAGACCCAAGACCTGCCTGAACTGATTCCTGCTTGAACCAGAGAATTTCTTTTAGAAAAACTTCCAACCTTGAGTTAAAAGGTGCCAGTGGGGGAGGGCCCAGGGCCCACCCTAGTCCCTGGAGAGCTGTTCCAATGGCTATTTACCCTCACTGCACCGTATTTCCACTCTGAATTTGTAGAGCTTCAACTTGCAGCCGTTGGCTCATTAGACCTTGGGCCCTTCAGGCTAGCAGACAATTGTCAAATTGTTGTTCCCTGTGGTAGCTACTTATAATCTGGGATCAACTCACCCCTTAGCCGTATCTTTCTGTTAAATAGATTGAGCTCCTTCAGTCGATTACTCTCAGGCAGGGTTTCTCATCCTCCAGTCATTCTTCTGGCTCCTTTCTGAACCGTCTCCAGTTTATCAACATCCTTCCTGAGTGGTGGGCACCAGAACTGGACGCAGGATTCCGGCCACAGTTGAGATATAGAGGTAAAATAACCTCCCAACTCCTACTCAGTAATCCCCTGTTTATGCATCCCAGAATCGTGTTAGCCCATTCGGCCCCTGGCAACTCATCTTCAGCTGGTTATATGCCATGACCCCCATGTCCTTTTAGAGTTGCTGCTTCCCAGGATAGAGTCCCCCATCCTGTAGATCGGGCCTACATTCTGTGTCCCTAGCCATATACATTTACATTCAGCCGCCGCAAAATGCATATTGGTTGCTTGCGCCCAGTTTACCCAGCAGTCTGGGTCCTTCTTGCTACCTCTTCAAAACCTTTCAAGTGAACTGACCTAGATCTGCTCCATGATGAGTTGGAGGACAAGGCTATGAGACCTGACCACTGGGGTTGTGCTAACACCTAGTTCCCCCCGGCATGGCACGGGGAAACAAACACAGATGCTGCCTCTCAAGCAGGCTCTCAGATAGTGACCTGAGCGGGGCCCTGTTCAGAGTCAAGAACATGCTGATTGAGCATCTCAGCAGCACTTAGCCAGGGTAGGTCAGCGCAGTGTAAGGCATAGGTGAGAAGAGACCTAGTCTGCTCAGTGAACCACAGGCAGCTAGTAGAAGTAGCAGGCACTGACAATGTTCCTGGATTCCAGAGGGTGAAGCAATTGGCCGGGACCTTTCTCCAACCCAACCTTGGAATTAACCTTTCAAGCTTCAGAAAATCTTGTTTAGTTTCCTCATTTCTTCCCCTTGCCTCTGCAATAAATCGGGTTAGCACTCAATAGGCAAGCCTCATAACAGCTCTTGTGGCGGGGGCAAGAAACAAGGGGTCCTCCTCTTTTAGACATCACAAAACTACAGTAGATAAGTGATCAACCCAAAAAGGGGGCTAGCGGCGGAGCTGGGATTAGAACCTACGCCCTCCTGGGTTATGGGCTGTGCTACTCTGGAAATGCCATGTGCAGAATAAGCAGGTGTCTGTGATGAGCTGACCTTGTGGGGTTTCTAGGCCTGCATTGCATAGGTAAAGGGGTTCAGAAAAACAACTCAGTTTGCAAGGCTGATCCCAGTCTCTGGAGGTTCCTTCCAGCGCTACCTTTCTAGGACTCAGGTGAAGTACCCAAGCTCCAGTTACTAGCCCAGGAGGACTGGTTGTGTCACTGGGGTCCCCTCCTCACTTCTTTTTTTAGCTCTGCCCGCATGGATCTCCCAGGCACTCTCACATCATCCATCCAGGCTGCTCCTCTGTCCCAGAGAAGCGCAATGAGACATTCCCACGCCCCCGGCAGATTTGGAAGCAGCTCTCCAGGGCACTCAGCTCAGGGCTGGTCTTGCCTTGGCTTATGCCACCGTCCCTCTTGGAGCTGGGTTTCTCATTCCTTGCTCTCCTGTCTGAATGCGGCTGCTCCCCATCCCCACCAGTGGCAGGCTCCGTATGGCACCCATGCCTGGGAGGGATGAGCGTGGTGGTGAGTGTTGAGAGGCAGGGCTGGGCGTGACATGCCTGGCTGGGGAGCGGGGGCAGGAAAGATTTGTCATTGGAGGCAGTGGCTGTGCTGCTGGGGTGGGAACCTGATCGTCACCTTACCAGCACCGGCATGTTCTCAGTGACTTCCCATGAGCAGGGTCGGGCTCTGCTCAGAGCACTAGTCCTTGAAATAACCCGTATCTCCCCCCTACCCCAGGAAGGTGCAGCGCAGGGGGCTGATTCTCCAGCTTCACCTTGGCACTGCTCCTCTCCAGATTCTCATGCAGGCCTGTTCTCTGGGGTCTGTGTTACTGTTCCTGAGCAGGGCCTCTGAAAACTGGGGTTGGATCAAACTTCATATCCAAAGCCCAAACTCGCTGAGTGTCGCCCTGGCACACCCGCCTCTGCTGGCATTGGACCCTGCTGGCTACAGCGGTATCCTTTGCCCCATCCCCAGAAGGGCTCCAGCCTGAGACGGGCACAGCAAGGTAGCCCTGGCATCCTGGCCAGTTCTGAAACAATCAGCTCACACTCAAATGCTCTGACATCCCCGCTGACCACTGAGTGCACCAGCCACAGCTGCCTTTTCCGCGCTCCCTCGGAGATGCAGGCAGTGGGGAGGGGTTAAAAAGGGATTCCATCCACTAGGGCAGCCGAACCCCATGGCCCTGTCCAACTGTGGCAGAGTCGGGTTGGGGGACCCCAGTGGCCCCTGCTGCTCCCTCTCCCTGTGCATGAGGGTAAAGGTGCCAGCTGCTTCTCCCTGCCCGCCAGCTGCCTGGATTCATTACAGGCTGGACGAATGTTCTTGCTCAGGGCTCCTTTCCCCTGCCGCTGGCAGTTCTTTATGAGAAAATTACAGAGCTGCCTCGCAAAGGCCGGGCCTTGCTTTGTTTAATTCCCCGGCACAAAAGCCCGTTCGGTGCATAATAACTGGCTCCTCTGCTATTTTGACTCATTCTTACCAACATATTAGCGATATTTAAGGCGATTTGCTTGGTTCCTTTAGCGCTAGAAGATTATACTTCTGCTCCCCCGCAGCCTTGGCTACCTACTGCCCCATACCCCCAGCTCAGCCAGAGACCTGCAGGAGATCACAATAAATCTGTGGCCTGATTCTTAAGTGTGTGTGATGGGAGCCCAGCTTCCTATTCTCAGCCATTATCCGGATTGCAATAACACCTGGCTGCGGAGCAGGGCCCCGCTGTGCTAGGCTCTGTACAAACACGGAACAGAATAACCGTGCCTTTGCTAAAAGCAGAGAGGAACTCTCCTTCCTTGCCCTAGCTTGGAGGATCCCCCACTCCACCAGCTCTTCTCCTCCGTGAGAGTTCCCCCTCCTGTCTCAATCAGCTTTTCACCCCCAAGTTGATCACTGCCCCAAAGACCTAACCACTGCTCCTGTGCTGCACACACTGGCTATCTACTTTGCTCCAAAAGGACAGGCCCTGACTACTTGAGCTCACAGAGAATCTCCATTAGTTGTCAGCAGTACAGGGCTTATGATGCACACAGGAACAATTGTGATTCCATTCAGCAGAGGGCAGCAGTTTGCTTTAATGGAAACATCATGTTTTGTGATAACCCTTGACAATAGGAGTCTCCCCTGCTGACGGGCCCTTTAAATTCCAACATTTCCCACCTCAGTTCAGTACTCGGGAAAGGCGCCTGGGTGGCCGATTGATGATATCCTCATTCTACAAGCTGCTAAACTGGAGTGAGTCCATGACTTTCCTCGCACAGAGAAAGGACTAGAAGAACACAGGTATCCTGGCTTCCAGTTTCCTGCTCTAATCACTAGGCTGGGCTGCTTCATTGCTCCTCCTCCCCGAATACTGGAAAGTGGCATCGATCCCTACGGAAGGACGTGAGTGGTCCTAGAGGACAGCCCCACCGATTGGAGCCTTCTTCCTGTTTACAGAACAAGTCCAGCCCTGGTTCCATCTCCAGAGCCCATCTGAAAGCCCGGCCCTGCACCCCAAGGTGGAGGAGGCCAGATCGGGGCAGTCGGGAAACCCTGGTGGCCTTTGGATGCTGCAGCTCATGTTTCCGCTGAGTGGGCTGTTAAACATGCAGCTCTGAAGCTAGTGCCGCTGGGGAAAGGGCTCAGGTGCTTGGAGCAGAGTCCCCACCTGGGAGCTGGTTTGGAGGGGTTGCATCCGGGAGCCCCTCTGAGCCCCATCCAGGCAGGAGCCGTTAATTCTCTGGATGTGTCTGCACTTCAGCGGGGAGGGGCAGTCCAGGGGGGCGGGCTGGGAGGTTCACCCCCCCACTGGAGACGTCCCCTCTGAGGGTCTCATGGCAGCAGCAGTGAAATCCATCCTGTGATGTCCTGTTGGCTAGCCGCTCGGCTCAGCTGGTCCTAATGAAGACCCAATGCCCTCCCCTGCCTAGCCCAGGCACCCTCCTGCCCCTCCACGCTCACTACTGCTCTCCAGATGGGAGAGCTTGGATTTTCATCTCAGTCTTTTTCCCCACTGGTTTTTAGCCTGGCTTCAGAGACACTGGAGTCCCCTGGGCTATGATACTCATATGCCATAGCCAGCAGGACTACTGGTCCCTCATCATGCCTTTGACTGATGCCCGAGAGGAGGGCACAGTCCTCTGTTCTGTGGAAGGTTCCTTCCTGACCCTTGCAGGGATCAGCCTATGCCCTGGAGCATGAGATTTCACTGCTCCTATTGGCCACCTATAATTGCCGGTGCTGTTAAGAAGTCAGAGAACCCAGCCCATGGCCACACTATGGAATCTCCTCTGGGTTTTTTGCTTTGAACTGGAGATAGAGGTGAGCCTTGAATCCAGGCACAAATGTCTTAGGAGTCTAGGGAATGAGCCAGAGCTACATGCAAACCATGCTAGTTAGTGGCGCTTTTCGGAGGCCCCCATGTGCTTGGTGCTGTACAGAAGCCTGATGGGAGACAAACCCTCCCCTGAACTGCTTACAATCTAAATAGGCCCAGAGGACCCAGGTCACCCAGCAGGTCATTGGCAGAGCCCAGCTTTACAGAGCCCTAACCACGCTGCCTCCCTGCTGGCTGAGCTAACGGAGTAACTCCTGTGTCTCTGAGGAGCTGGCTTCTGCCATTGCTGGGAGCTGCTGCAGCTGAGTGCAGATCTGAGCTCCCCCCCAGATCTGGGGGCGGTTCTGGGCCCTGGGCTCCAGTCTGCCTCTGCATGGAGCTGGAGCCTCTCCTGTAATCGTAGCCAAGCAGGGCAACTGGGACAGCACACGGCTCAAAACCTTGCTGCGTAGTGTCTGCTTTCCATGGCATGCTCCTTCCCTGCGGTACAGTGCACCCTCGCTGCTCACTGACGCCGGGTCGGGGGTGTTGGAAGCAGACATCGTTTTAATAAATAAAGAACTAGAATTCATTAAGACAAGGGGATGGGCCTGATTCTCCTCTCGCTTTTACACCACGCTCACGTTCGTGGGAGTCCTCCGGGCCCGATCCTCCTCTCAGAACCCCTGGTGACCTCCGTGGGGCGACTCGGGAGTGGGTGTGCGAGGAGGCCTGCTGTGTGACATCTCCCTGGGAGGACAGCTGCCTTTTCCTTTAACAGGCGGCAGCTAGGGAGCTTCAGATGGAGCAATTAGGGAGCCTCATTAGAGCAGGAGTCGGATTGGGAGGGAGGGAAGCGGGACCGAATGATCCAGCCTGGAGGATGGAGGAAAGGTGAGTGGAAAAGCTTATTAGAGGAGCCGTGTTCGCAGGCTGAGAATGAAACAGCCTCCTGTGCTGGTTGTGATCGTGTCCCTCTGGGGGCCTGTTCTGTCACCCCCTGTCATCAAGAGACCTCCCAGTTGCCAGGAGTCGGAGAGATCTCAGGGCAGTTTTGAGCCACGAGCGTCCCTCTCCTGGCATCGCACCCGCAGCCCTCCCGTTGTTCTGCCAGGCCCCCTCATGGCAAGTGGCAGTTTCTCCCAGAGGCCGAAGGCGGAGCTGAGTTCCTGTAGTGAATCCCTGGCCGGAGAAGTCATGTGAACTGGGGAGTCGTTCAAAGAGAAAATTCAGCACTTGGGAAAGTGAGCGATGTGGCTTTGGCTAGAGCTTGGCATAGCCTGGGCACGTGGGCCCACAGCTCTGTCCAGGCACCTCACTCCTGATCTGCAGCTCTCCCTGCAAACCCAGCCGTGGGCTGCCCACAGCCAGCTCTGCCGATGCACCTCATGTTGGGCCAGACCCTCAGCGGGTGTAAATAGCTGTGGTGGCAGTGGAGCTGGGACGATTTGCATCAGCTGAGGATCCCTCCTCCTGAATTTTGCCTGAAGATCAGGAATTAGTTTTCTGATTCCATTTGCCCACCCCTAATGTCAAGCCTTGCTTGGCTCAGAACCACAGCGTGGCTCTGAATCTCTGTAAACAACTGCAATATGAGCGGGCTCCTCCCTTCATGTTACGCCCTTGTTCTGCATCAGACTCAACTCCCACCACAAGTTACTGCCAACGGGATCTGAACGGCTGAGGAAGGTGGCTGCAGCTGAGCTAACAAGGGAAGACACTAGCTTCCAATCCTCCCCTACACTTTCTAGGAAAAACCACCTCTTTTGCAATTACCTTTGTCTCAAGTACAGTCTACCTTTCCTAACATGATTTGAAGACAGGTTGCCCTAGGCGCCCTCGCTAAATATGCTAACAAGAGCGCTAATGACGCCTGATAATTAGCCAAGCTACGCTGGAGAATAAGTAATTTCCTCATTTATAGTCATAACAAAGCCAGCCCTCTGACGGGTTCTAATGAGGTAAAAAATACACACACAATCCCTCATGCAGACCCCATTGTGGGTTTTCACAGTGTCTGGGATGCAGGCTGTTGCCGCATGATGTAAGGAGACCACATGAATCTCAGACACTCCAATGCAGAGCTGCTCTCTCTCTCAGCACCTTCAAGGGGAGAACCTGGACCCAAAATGGTGGTGGGGGGGGGGTGGCAGATATTCTTGGTTCGTCTCATTCCGCCAACATTGCTGCTTAGCTTTTAAATGCTCCTTTCTGCATTTTCCTTGTTGTCAGCTGCTTTAAGCGCCTTCCCTCCGCTATCTCACTGCAGCTCCATTCATAGAGGTAGAGATTTTCAAGCCCGAAGGGATCATTATGAGCATGTAGGCTGACCTCCTGTCTGACCCAAGCCACAGAACCTCGCCCAGTAATTCCTGCATCAAGTCTGCAGTGTTGGTGGAGCAACGGCGTATCGCTGGATTTAAAGACTGCAAGTGACAGAGGCTCCACCACATCTCTCGGGAAGTTGGTCCAATGGCTAATTAGCCCTTGGTCTTACTTCTAGGCTGGATTTCTCTGGCATCTGCTTTTGGCCACTGGGTCTCATTCTGCCTTTGGCTGCCAAATTAAAGAGCCAGCCGCTATCAGCGATCTCGGAACTTGTAGACTGTGATCAAGTCACCTGTTAGCTCTTGTCTTGCACACACTAAAGAGTTGGCGCATTTCACGTCTCTCGCAGGGAGGCAGGGTTTCTCTTAGCTCTTTTCAGAACCCTCTCTCATTTTGAGTCCCCTTCCAGAAGCGTGAATGTCTGGCCTCCGAGCCAGATGAGCTGGTGATGGTCCCAGAGTCCGTGTTTCAACCTTGGATGCCCCGTGACCTCTTGGCTCCTCCACTCAGCAACTAGACTCATAGGCGGAGCTGGTCCCCTTTGAAATTAATGTCTTTTAAAATCTCACTCAGAAGCTCTTCTTATTAACAAGTCAAATGAATGAGTGGGTGTAGTGGTCAGAGTGGGCCTGTCCTGCTTGCTCCTGGGAGCCTTCAGCCTCTGGTTAGCTGCTGTTAGGACAGGGAGCAAACTGTGCCAATAGAGAACAGGACTTTGCAGGATTGAAGGATGTTGGCAGAGCTGTATGGGGAGGCTGGAATAGCAAGAGAAGTTGCAGATCAGGGTGACGGGGCATTGGCAGACAGCATGTGGGAGTCCAGGCGTAAAGTGGGTGAGCCTTGAGGGGCATTGGCAGAGCTGTGTGGGGGGAGCTCTGGCCTGGAATAACAGGTGGGGTTGTGGATCAGCGCTGAAGACCATCAGCAGACCTGGGTGTGGGGCACTTTGCATTTGACTTTTATAGCCACGCAGAACAGCTGAGTCGAGACACTTCCGGCAGCTTTCAAAAACCGTTGTAAAAAAAAATGTTCTTGTGGCATCTGAATTGATTTGTCCGACTCATGCTCTATGGTGGCACCAGGCACTCTGAGCTGTTGAGCGGCATATTCATAAGCTATTGCCACTGCAGTCCAGCTGTCCAGCCCATTCCAGGGGAGGCTGGTGTCTGTCTGTCTGACTGCCGGGAAGCTGTGTTGCCATGTGGCTTTCCTTCCCCTTTAATAGGGGTGATTTAATATTTATTAATAATTAAACAATGATTTGTGTTCTATTGGGTCCCACGTGAACCAAGCCCTGAACAATCTGCTAGGGGAATAAGGTGACCTTGTTTCTTTTGTCTTTGGAGATGGCACTTTTATTTTTTCATGAGCTGCTAGAACTAATCATTAAAAAAGGGTGAAGGGGAGAAAAGAAGCAATGAGGTTGGCAAGTTTTACTGAGCCAGTTCCCCTCCCTCAGTCGCTACTGGGAAATATTTCAGGGTGAAGAAGAATACACCTCCTCTACCCCAGCAGCTCCTGGGTGAAATTCCCAAGACTCATGAGTGCAGAGAGATGAAGTGACTTGTCCAAGGAGCCTGTAGCCGAGCTGGGGGCTGAAACCCAGTTCACTGACTGATCCATAAGACCATATTTCTTCACAGTTTTACTGCTTTGGGAAATTTCTGCCTCCCCTTCTACTTTGCGGGCAGTCCCTAGCCCTACTCCTCCATCTTGCACTGTGCTTCCCTTCTGATCTGGTTGAGTAACTACTGGCTGAATCGTTTCAGGCTGGGTTGGTATTTGGATGGGAGCCCTCCAAGCACTGCTGGATCAGTAGGATCTGTTTGAGCACAGAGCCCTGGTTTGGTATAGTTGGGGAATGGGACGCAAAAGCAAATTGTCCCTGCTTGTGGTCATTACGTTAACCCTATCATTGCATGGGATCTTTAATCTTATGCCCGGCCCAGATTCCAATGGGGGTAATTGCATTCTGCTTCCTTAAATTCCACTTGTAAGAGGTATTCTCCACCTCTGCTCCTAATGATACTTAGCATATAGAGCACTGTATACGTTCAAAGCACTAGACCTCCATTAACTCCTGTGGAGGAGCATTACTGTTCTTAAGATGAGATGGGGAAACTGAGGCAGAGAGGTGGTGAGTCTTGCCCAAGTCCAGCAATAGAATGGGGGGGAGGGGAAGAGGGCTGTTAATTTCCAACCCTCCAGCCCATGCTGCCTTTTAAGAAATTGCACACGCCTAAACTCCTGTGTACTATAGGGAGGCAGTATTGCCTAGTGGCTAGAGCGCTGCCTTGGCAATCAGACCTGAGTTCTATCCCTGTCTCTGCCACTGGCCTGCTGGGTCACCTTGCATAAATTACTCTCCCTCCCCCCATGTCTGTTTCCTCATCTGTAAAATGGGGCTCATGATACTTTGGGGATCACGTGCTTTGAGATCTACTGATGAAAATTGCTATATGAAAGCTGGTTAGTATTATTATTAAGCAGATGCTGTGTTCTATTTAACAGACTGTTGTGATTTGAAAAAGCGCTTTGGGATCCTTCTGGTTGAGAGGCAGGGTATAAGAATACATAGACACAACACCTTTCATCCCAAACCCTTTACAAGGTATCCCTACAGGTCCTGCCTTCCACCCCATGGAAATGCAGCTGCCTCTAGGATGGAACGTGGCAGCTGTTTAACAGCATTCTGCAACATTACTCATCAATTTAGGACAGGAAGTGAAGAAAGATCCCAAGGAGAATGGCAGGAGGTAGGCTAATGATTCAATTTGGCCAGGACATTGGGGTCAACAACTTCTGCTCTTGGGAAAAGTGCCCTGGGATCCTTAATGGCAACATGGGGTCAAGAGCTTGGTTTTACATCTCAGCCAAAACCCAAACCTAATGAGAGTTACCCAGAGCACCACTACGTCATCCAGTAGTGCCACTGTAGGAGTGCAGTGGTTGGGGCTGAATGGATGGAGAATTATTTTTAGCAGGGGGCATTGGAATCAATATGGATTCAAGAGGGTACAGCGCCTCCTAGTGACTCATCATCATGCCCTATAACACCATGAGGGTCTCCCATACAAGTACTGGTCTGGTCCACCCCTGCCTAGCTTGGGAGAGATGGAAACATCCCTGCTTAAAGCAGCATCGCTGTAGGCTGCCTAGATTGCTATTAGGACTCTTCTGAGAGACTGAAAAAAGCAGCGTTCTAACTGGTAACCACTGGGAGTGGTATGGGCCAGCTGTTCCCTGCAGCCGTGGGTGTGTCTGAGAACTGGATGCAATGCTGGGGTAACAGCTCAGAGTCGAGTTAGCATGTCGCATAGCCCCAGCCAGTGCCGACTCATGCCAGTCCCTCACCAGTGTATAAGGAAATCTTAATAAGAAAAGCCATGTGAGAGAAATGCCAGCTTCAGTTCCCGGGAGACTGTTCAGTTCATGGCTCAAAGCCCACGAGACAGCCTGTTAGAGGAGTCAGGCTGTTTGGTTGGAGCCTCGTGTTGAATAAAATGCCCTGGGTACAGTTTAACTTTCTTTGCTCAATTTCTTTCTTCTTATTGTTTGCCTGCCGTGAATGGGGAACTGCAGGGCGCTTTGATAAATGGACTGATAGGTTCCTGAGGTTTCAAGGTCGCTTCTATAAATACCTCTGTAACCTCCACTAGAACATGGCAGAAGTGCCATTTGGACGGCTTGATTGAAGATCTGCAGGTAGAATGAGGATGGATTGAGATTTCATATCACAGTGGGCCCTCTCTCTCTCCCCTCTGACTCCTTATTTCAGCACATTATAAGCCACGTGAGTAGAGCTGGTTGGAAAAATGCAGAACCATTTACCACCAGCCAGTGCAGTTGGGATTAAATCAAAACGTGTAGGATTAAAATTTCATCTGGGGGAAAACTGGGGGGTGGAGAATGTTCTGACAATGTTGAAATGTCCCATTTTGACATGTTGGAATGAAACCTTTAGATTTTTCATTTTGAAACGATTTTCATTTTTATTGTTTTTTATTCTGTGTTCTAGTATGTATGATAGTAGAACACTGACCAAAATCAAAATCACAATGAAATGTTTCAATTGATCCAAAACACATTAAAAAAATTATTTTGTGGAGACCTTTGAAAAGTTTGGGGTTTGCTCTGATTGGGACTGAAGTCACATTTTGAAATATCAAAATCCTTTAGATTAGAAGAACTGCCATACTTGATCAGACCTACTCCATCTAGCCCAGGGTCCTGTCTTCCAGTGCTTCAGTGGGAATAAACAGAATCGGACAATTTATCGAGTGATCTATCTCACTGTTGTCCTGTCCCAGCTTCTAGCATTTAGAGGCTTAGGAACACCCAGGGTTGTGTCTCTGACTATCTTGACCTATCCTCTGTAAATTTACCTAATTCTTCTTTGAACCCAGTTAGACTTTTGGCCTCCACAACATCACCTGGCAAGGTTGACTAAGCGTTGTGGGAAGAAATGCTTCCTTTTGTTTGTTTTAAACCTGCTGCCTGTTAATTTCATTGGGTGACCCCTGGTTCTTGTATTACAGGAAGGGGTAAATAACTCTTTCTCTCCACAGTATTCCTGATTTTATAGACCTCTCTCATATCCCCCTCGGTCATCTCTTTTTAATCTCTCCTCATATGGAAGCTATTCTACCCCCCAGATCATTCTGGTTGCCTTTCTCTGCACCTTTTCCAATTCTAATCTATCTTTTCTGTGTGAAATGGGATATCCATCCTGCGCCTGCTCTGCATGTGAGCACGACTTTGGGCTGGGCTCACAGACCTGCCTTACTTGGGGTTCCCTTTTCAGCACCCATCATTTCACCGTCCTTTCAGACTTGATTGGTGGGTACAGTTGGGTTGTTAGACTCAGAGGGCCAGATCTTTGGCTGGTGTAGATGGGGGCAGCTCCATCAAAGTCAGAGGAGCCATGCTGATTTGCAGCAGCCAACGAGCAGGCTCATACATTCTGCTCTCATAGAAATGCAGAGATGGTACAGAGATGCCACCCACAGTTCTCCACATGGGCAGGTTGAAGGTGCAAAGAGAGGTGGGGCTCGGAAACCTGCCCAGGCGCCAGTGGGATGGGAGATGGCTAATGTGTCTATTCTGTCTCCGCAGGGGACCCCGCAGGGATCATCCGGCAGAATGAGGAAGTTCCGTGCAAGGTTCTGACACCATGAAGGGCTATCATGGGGAGCGCAGCCAATCACAGAGCTCCACAGGGCACCCGTGTCACTGCATCCCAGAGGACTGTGACCAGCCCCTGGACTACATCCGCCACGGCCAGGAATCCAGGCAGCCGTACCTCCTCAGCCCCAGTGAGCCTTGTTCTTTGGATCACCGCTACTGCCCCTCTCGGAGCCCTGGGATCCCCGCTGAGTGCACAGGCGGGCCGATGAGCCTGACCGAGCCGCTCTCCGCCAGCAGCAGCAGCACCTTCCCCAGGATGCACCACATGCAGCAGCAGTACGACTCCTGTGACGAGTGCATGGCGGCCACCCACCCCTCCAACAAGATCAACCGCCTGCCCCCCAACCTGCTGGACCAGTTTGAGAAGCAGCTGCCGCTGCACCATGACGGCTTCCACACGCTGCAGTACCAGCGGGCCAGCAGCACAGAGCAGCGCAGCGAAAGCCCCAGCCGCATTCGCCACCTGGTCCACTCAGTCCAGAAGCTCTTCGCCAAGTCCCACTCCCTGGAGGCCCCAGCCAAACGGGAGTACAACGGCACCAAGATGGAGGGCCGGGGGGATGGGTACCACCATCACCACCATCACCACCAGTCCCGGCACGGCAAGCGAAGCAAAAGCAAAGACCGCAAGCTGGACTCCCGGCACCGGCCCAAGATGATGGGCTGGTGGAGCTCTGACGACAACCTGGACAGCGACAGCAGCTACCTGGTGTCTGGCCGGCACGCCGTGGACCAGGGCACTCAGTACTGTGTGGATGCTCCTGAAAGTGCCTTCAGAGACTTGACCTTGAAGAGTCTAAAAAGCGGGGGGGGAGGGCAAGTGCCTGGCCTGCGCCGGCATGTCTATGTCGCTGGACGGTCAGACGCTGAAGAGGAGTGCCTGGCACACCATGACAGTCAGCCAAGCCCGGGAGGCGTATCCCAGCTCGGGAGGCAGCCAGGAGAAAGCTTTGGTACTGCAGGAGGCAAAAGCCAAAGACAGAGGCTACCATTACCTTCAGGTGAGGGGTGTACTGGGGCTGGGGCTGGCTTGGCTGGGGGTGTGTGTCAAGCCTGCGGGTGTCAGTCGTTAGTTCCCATCCAGCCTGGTTGCAGTGTCTGGAAGTCACTCTGCCCCAGCACAGAGGGCGCTCATCATCAGCACTGCGTCTCCAAGCCCTGCAGAGAGCTAGCCAGATGCAGCATTGAGAGCAGGTGTCCCTTCTACACCAGGGCTTGCAGCAATGGGAACGCCTGGTAAAAATACCGCAGTGCAGACAAGTCTCTGGATGCTCCTTGACGTTTGTCAGGGGCCTTGCCCCTCTGCCGAGCCAACCCATGGGCTCTTCTTTATGGGCTGGAGATCTGGGGACGACCTTCTTACAAATCCAGTTCCTTTGGCCTGGAGGCCCCCTGCACACGTCTCTCCCCTCCATGCACACAACCCCCTGTGCACACAGGCAGCTTTCGGCAGTGGCGACTTGCAACTCCGCTCCAGCCATTGCCTTAACCCAGGCGTTGTCTCTGAAGGGCCGTGCACAGAAACACGATGCCCCCGGGCTGTGGTCAGTGGCTGCTGTGCCACCCTGTGATGCTCTGATGGGATTCCCAGGGGTGTTGTGGCAGCTGGGGAGCTGTGCGGCGGGGCATGCGGACAGGGCTGGACTCACTGCGCTGGGCTGCGGGCGCAGCAGGGAAGGCAAGTGAGCTGTGGAAAGCCAGAGAATGTCTCTGTGTGGCTGACACCCGGGACTCGGGGCTTCCGGAACCACAGGGCCAGTGGGCTGCTGCCACCTATGGGCACGAGTCGATCGTAGCACTTGAGCCCGGGAGCGAATGGGGCTGGCGGCGGGGATGGGATGCAGAGAAGCTTGGGGTTGTCAGTCCAAAGGGGATGGCCCTGGCCTCCAGCTCCCCCCTGGGCTGGAACAAGGCAGCCCCAGCTGAGGGTCACCTGCTTCCCAATGACATAACCAGTGAGACTGGAGCCAGGTCCTGTGTCAAATACCGAACAATGGCCTGAACTATCCGCCCCCCATCCCTATGCAGGGCTGGACCCAACCCCACTCCCACTGCGCTCCACCCCCCCCCATCCCACCCATGCCAACCCCCTGCCCTGCACACACCCAGTGCCCCCCCCCCACTTTTGAAGACTGCCCCAATGCAGAAGAAATGAGGAGTGGGGGGGGGTGCCTCCTCCTCATTTCTTCTGCATTGGGCCTGTGGATTGTTCCACATGTGACCATGTGGTGCAAAGGGCAAACGTTCCTGACCTGGCACTGACTTAGGTCATCAGTCCTGGCTTCTCCCCATTTCAGTGGGGGGAATCTCCCTGTTCTAGACTGTAGGGTATTCAAGGGACCCGAGATGACTGGGTCCCTCCAGGTATCATGTGGTGATGAGATTAGTGTGAGGTCATTACAGGGTGATGCCATGTGCAAGTCCTGGCATTGTTTCATCCCAGGATGCCGGATGACCATGCAAATCCTCATACCTGGTATCCTCTGGTAGGTGTTGCTGGACCCTGGGAAACTGAGACACAGAGCGGGAAAGGGACTTGTCCATGGTCACTCAGAGAGACCTGAGGAGGAGCTGCATGTAGCTCAAAAAGCTTCTCTCACGCCCACAGAAGCTGGTCCAAGGAAAGATATTACCTCACCTACCTTGTCTCTCTAATATCTGGGACCAGCACGGCTACAACAGTACAGCATACAGAGCCAGCGGCAGGAACAGAACCCAGGAGTCCTGACTGCTAGTCTCCTGATCTGAAGACCAGGCTTCTCTGCTTCCTCTGCAAAGCACACGTTTGTCCAACAAAATGGCAATCACGCCGTTCCCCGGTGAAATGGGTCTGACTTTGGGAAGGTCACTGCCGAGCAGGCATGTGCCACCAGCACTCCCGTGGCTTGTCACACCGGGCCTGCGGGGAGACACTTCCAGATATGTCTTGCCTGCCTCTCCTGCTAACTGGAAGCACAGCTCGCTTCTGCCCCCCCCCCCCCCCGCTGAATTATTATTATTATTTATTGATCTGGGCCTGTGGTGAGCTCCAGAACACTTAGCAGATTCCCAGCCTCTTGCCAGTCCAGTGTCCGTGTCCCCGGCTCCTTCCCAGGCCATTGCTGTCTCTGCAGCTGCAGCTCTCAGGGTAGCAGGTGGCTGGGGGAGGTGGGGTATGGGCTTGTTCTTCAGGCCTTGAGCTGGGGTCAGAAAATGGGAGTTCAACTCCCTCCTTCGCCCTAGACATCCAGTGTGACCGTGGTCACGTTGCTTAGCCTCTCTGTGCCTCAGTTCCCCTGGTGTGAAAGGGGGGTGATGTTGCCTCCACTCTCCCACTTGTGGTCTATTCAGATTGTAGGGCAGGGGCTGTCTCTCACTATGGGTCTGTACAGCACCTGGCACACTGGGGCCCTGAGCTTGGTTGCAGCCTCTAAGGAGGGTTGCCAACTTTCTAGTCGCATAGAACCAAATACCCTACCCCCGCCCCTTCCCCGAGGTCCCACCCCACTCAGTACATTTCCCCCTCCCTCGGTGGCTCACTCTACCCCACCCTCGCTCACTTTCACAGGGCTGGGGTAGGGGTTTGGGGTGCAGGAAGGGGTGAGGGCTCTAACTGGGTGTGCAGGCTCCGGTGTGGGGCCAGAAATGAGGGGTTCAGGTGTGGGAGAGGGCTCCGGCTGGGGGTGCAGACTCTGGGGTGGGGCTGGGGATGAGGAATTTGGGGTGCAGGAGAATGCTCTGGGTTTCAGGGGGGCTCAGGGATGGGGCAGGGGGTTGGGGCTAGGGCTTGGGGGCGGCCTTACCTTGGACAGCTCCCGGTCAGCAGCATAGTGGGGGGCTAAGGCAGGCTGCCTGCCTGCCTGTCCTAGCACTGCGCTCCGCATGCCCAGGAAGCAGCCAGCAGGTCTGGGTCCTAGGTTGGGGTGGCAGGGGCAGGAGGCTCCATGCGTTGCACTCGCCCACAGGCACCACCACCCAGCTCCCACTGGCCGCTTCCGGGCGCAGCGTGGTGCCAGCCAGGACAGGTGGGGACTAGCCTGCCTTAGCACCACAGCACTGCCAACCGGACTGTTAGCTGCCTGATCGACGGTGCTGACCAGAGCCCCAGGCTCCCTTCTCAAGCAGATGTTCTGGTCAAAAACAAGACACCTGGTCACCCTTCCTCTAAGCAGCACTGCAGACCGACAGCACCTAGCAATGCCACTGCCGTTGGAGTGTAGGGCAGGAATCAAGGAATATGGTATCCCACTGACGCCAGCAGGGTGATTTTAGGAAGGTGAAAGGGGATTGCAAGGGATGGCCTGGCACTAGGGGAAAGGGGTGATGGGGCCGACCCTCAGTGACCACAAGTGGCCAGCGGCACAGCACCCCTTAGTGCTGGGGGGGTCCCAGAGACCAAGGGGGAGGCAGAGAAGGTGGGGGTAGGAGGCGACTGAATGAGCTGGCCGAAAAGGGCACAGAGGTTCTCCGCCCTTATTCTGAGCGGTGGGATCAACGCTCAGCTTCACCCACGCACCCTGACAGCTGGCAGGCACTGCCTGCTTTTAATGAGCCCTCGCCTTTCCGAGGAAAGCTCCCCTCCTCCTAACGTGTCCTCCCAAGAGCATATCTCTGCCAAACCACCTCTCCCTCCTCCGGCTCTGGCAGCTGGAGTGGGAGGTCCAGCTTGGGTCCTGCTGCTTTCAAAGGGCTCCTTTGCTATGGCTGGTTCAGAGAGTCACCCCACCCGGCTTCCTTTAAATGTGAGCCTAGACCCAGGGCAGATACAGCATGTGGAAGGGCATGTGTCTGCCCACAGAAGGGCGGTCGCTCAGTCTCTGTAGCTAGCTATAGCTCTATGGGGGGACAGATTGCTTGGTGATGAGCCAGGGCTAGGCCCCCCTCGCCCCCTCCCCGTGTGATGGGCATGTAGCTCCATGGCTGTCTGCTGTCCCCTGAGACTGAGCTCCATCCCTTTGGGTTTGGGTTGAGTGAGATGGGATCCAGGACCTGGCTTGGTTCGCAGCTTTCTGCTCCTCAGCCTGCCCCGTTTCCCTCTCCCTGGTGGCAGAATCGGGTCCAGTGTGCTACAGATGTGTATAGGCTCCTGTCCCAGCTCCCTCACGGAAGCTCCGCTCTTCGGTTCTTCTGCCTCATGCTCCTCTGAGGGATCCCCAGCCTGCCCCAGTTCCTGAGAGCTGCTCAGCGACGAGGCACAAATGGGCAGAGGTGGAGCTGCTTGCTCTGTTCTGGGCTATGGGAGCCCCAAGGCCAGGGTGATGGGCTGGCAACTCGGTGTATGGGACCTTTCAGCGGCTACAAGGAGTTACTAGTGACAGCTTGGCTACAGGGCCACTCCTGGCGCCGTGTGTTTAAAAGGCCAAGATGGCTGGTCTGGCAGAGCCCTGGGAGGATTACAGGTTCAGTCCCTGCACACGGCCTTGTGCTCCCACGGGCCTCCCCAGAGCAGGGTCTGGGTGTGCACCTTTCAGCCCCTGTTGGGGGAAGGAGATGCTCAGCATTGTGTCCCCTCCCCTAGTCGATTGTAGGAGGAGAGCAGAGAGAAGGGGACTTGAGGGCATCGCCAGATGAGATCCCCTGGGGATGAGTGTTGAACATTGAGGACAGAAGTTCAAGCCCTGGGTTTCCTATGACCTGCTGATGGCGCTATGGCTGGTGGCATAACGCCCCCTAGTGCCGCGCTGTGGAGCTGGCTCCATGCTGCGGCAGAGGGAAGCCCCCCCCCCTTGCTGAACCATCGGCAACTCTTCCTGTGTCTGCCTGAGTCTTCCTGCAGCAGGGGCTCAGAGCAGAGCTATCAGTCGCTGGCTGGGTGCTGTGGGGAGTAGCTGTCTGCTTCCCTGCTCACCTGAATCACCCAGCCTGCTCTCCTGATTAACTAATGGGAGGGGTGGCGCTGGGGGTCATTGTGCTTCTGGGAACAGGACTGGCTCTTTGATGGCAGCTCCCCTGTGACTGGCCCTTGAGGGTCTGTCTACCCTGCACACTGAGCCCGGGCTCTGACCCAGGTTGACCCACAACCCCCCTTCCGTCCACACACAAATCAGTCTGACTCGGGTCCACCAGCACTCGGGACCTGGGTCTTGGGATCCTGCTGGAGGGTGAGTCTGAGTCCGAGACCCACTGAGACTTGGTCCAACTGTCATTTTGCAGTGTGAACACAGCTCAAGCTGCAGCCTAGTTAGAAGGTCTGGGCAGTGCAGTATGGACGTGTTAGCAGGTCTGTGAGACCTGGGTCCTGCAATTGTAACACCAGGTTCACAACGCCATGTGGACGCTTCGAGTCCCCGGGCCAGGCTCTGGGAACCCCAGTTCACAACGCAGCATGAACGCTCCGAGTCCCCGGGCCGGGCCCCGGGGACCCCGGTTCACAATGCAGCGTGGACGCTCCGAGTCCCCGGGCCGGGCCCCGCGGACCCCGGTTCACAATGCAGCGTGGACGCTCCGAGTCCCCGGGCCAGGCTCTGGGGACCCTAGTTCACAACGCAGCATGAACGCTCCAAGTCCCTGGGCTGGGCCCCACAGACCCCGGTTCACAATGCAGTGTGGACGCACCCTGAGCGGGCCCTTGTCAGGCACGAGGACTCAGCCGAGTGCGAGCCCAGCTGGAGGCTGCATGTTACTCATCTCTGGACCAGCGCGAGGCTGAATGGCTCTTTCCTGCAGCTTTGTTCCCTGTTGGCTTTGCTCTCCCCAGTCTTCCCACAGTGCCTGGCGGACCAGTGCCTTGATGTTTTCGATTAGAGGAGAGTCGGGCTGTAATAGCCTTGTCCTCCAAAGGCACAAAGCGAAAAGGGTTTTATTTAAAGGGAAGATATTCTGCCAGTGGCTGCAGCCGGCTCCTGAGGTGCCGTGGCTCCCAGCTCTGCACATCCCAGCCCCGGTGCTCCTGCTAATCACAGCCACACAATGAGAAGGAGCCCTGGTCCTTGGCTCTCAGAGGTAGACAAAGCCCCAAAGGCCTGATCAATGAGTTCCCAGCTCTAACGAGGAGAAAACAGAGCAACGGGGGCGGCCAGGAGAGAGGCGGTTTGTGAAAATGCATCTTAATCCTTCTTCACAGCATCCTTTGCTGGATCCCTCTGTCTCCGTATAGGGCCCAGCACCTCACCCAGGTTCATGGGTCCCGTGGCGGGAGGGGAGGGTCACCATTCTCCCCCTGTGGAACCCTATAGGGTGCAGAGAGACTCACCCAAGGGCATACACAAAGCTTGTTGTGTCCTAATCTCCTACATCCCAGTTCAGAGCTTTAGCCACAAAGCCATGCTTCTCCTGAGAGCCCCGGAGAATGTGCTCACACACAGAGGGACCTATACATCTAAGGCCTAGGTAGCAGCAGCTCAAGATTTCCACCTGACATCCCACCGCTCTCTGCTAATGTTCTGCAGCCCCTGACTAGAGAGTGCCCAAACTGGGGACAGATTCTGCTCCTTACAGCTCCGTCCAGGCCCTGGCTATCTCCAGCCTTGGATTCCCAGTGCAGCCCTTCAGGAGTCCTCCCCAGGCCTGCTCTGTAGCGTGCACCTCACAGACCGTTGCAGAGCTCCCTGGCTCCCGAAGTGCAACCCCTAGGGCCTGCATTCCCCAGCTCCAACTCTGCCACTGCACCCCCTCCGCCAGCCTGCTCCCCTGCACACACATGCCTCTTGGACAGCCAGTGTTGCTGTCCCAGAGGTAAAGCAGAAGTCGCCCCCGGCTGAGGCCTTCTAGTCTGAAGGGAAAACAGACTCTGCCCTCAGCTCACCCATGGCTCTTGGGCCAGATCCAAGAATCTCCACCTGTGTGCTGTCAGAGGAGCATGATTGAAAAATCAGGCCTGTGGGCGTGTGTGTCCCGCGCCCCTCATGGGGCCAGGCTTCCCAGCTCTTAGCTGAGCAACGCTGCTGTTTGTTTCGCACCACTTAGCACAGAAAAATGTAAATGATCTGCCTTCCTAACGAGCCGTCAGCAACAGGCCTTCCCCTCCTGCCATTGGCCTCCCTCCAGCCTCTCCGTGGTAGAGGTGCCTGGTCCGCTCTGTGAACAGGGAGGAGGGCCTGTGTGTGTTGGCACATGTGTGTGTGAGATCTCTGGGGCCAGATCCTGTCTGTGTGCTGATCCCTTTCTGCCGCCCTGGGTCTGAGAGGAGGCCTGGGCAGGAGCCGGCCCAGCACTCTGGGGAATCCCATGCTGGTGTCATTCCAAGGGACAGAAGATACTTCCGGCCAAATCTTGTCCCCAGTTATGCTGGTGCAGATCCATAGCAACTCCACTGGCTTTAGCAGAGCTGCTCTGGATTTGCACCCATGAGTCAGCCTTTGCGCAGCACTCTATGCTGCGGTGTGGGAAATGGGTGTCCTTGCTGATCTGTGGGGCCAGGAAGGGCCACATTTGGTGCTCGTGCTGCTATAAATCTGGGGCGTCTCCACTGGGCTTCAGTCACTCCAGTTTTGCATAGGAGGGAGCAGAACTGCTCTCCCAAGATGCAATGGGGTGGTGGGTCTCACTCTTCTAGGCCCCAGCCCCAGTGGCTCCCCTGCCACTTAGACATCTGGGTAGAGCAAGAGGTTGGTTGCTGTTCAGCAGCGCCTGGCAGCCTTGGGGATGAGGTGCGCCAAGCAACCTCAGAGGTTGTGCTCAGCTCGGGTTCGTTGACCGTGTGTTTTGCCCGCGGGCCCATATGTGACTAGGGTGGTCAGGGCATGAAAGTTTCCACCTTCCCATTGGGGCATGGCTCTGTCACAACCAGCATCCATGGCTTCCGGCAGCTGGAGCTGCCCCCTCTTCCCATGGTGGTGGTGAGCTGGGTTTCAGGCAGGGGAGATAGCAGAGAGGTCTGTGGGAAAACGAAATTCCCATGAGCCTCCTTGGACCTGCCTCAGGTTCGATCTCATTGGGCTGAGCGGCTCCAGATGAGAAGGCTCCGGGCAGGGGTTCCCCTCGCTCTGCTGTGGCCCCCAGGAAGGGGAGTCAAATGGCCAGCACTGGAGCCTGTGCAGGGCTGCTGGCCGGATTCCAGGCTGGTTAGCCCAGCTGTCACTCCCTATCTCTGGCCCAACTGCATGACGACGCTGGCCCCAAATCGCTGCAGCTCACTCATTGGCTGGAATGAGAGGAATGAAGGGATTCTTCAACATCTGCTCATCAGCTTTTCTGTGGCCCAGCCTTGAGCTACTGATTGCTGCCTGTCTCAGCTGGCAGATGCACCCCTTGTGCTGTCTGCTCCCAGAACGTTGTCTGGGCACCTGTCCCTCTGGCTCTGACCGGAGCAGCCCCCTCCTGAACCCCCTGCATAAGAAGCCCCTCCCCAGGAGCACTGGAGGCTCTGAGGTTTTGGCTAAGAAGCCCAAGCAGCAGAAAGCAGAATTCTGCTTCTTGGACAGAAACAAAGGCAACAGCAGGGCCAGTCACCCCAGGACAGCCCCAGAGCCGCCCTCTTCTCTTCTCCCAGAAGGTCTCCATGGATGCACTGACATCCCGAAATGTCCATATTCCCATGTATCCCCAGAACCCAGACCGTCCCAGTACAAAGACATCTTCAGGGCCGGAAACAGCCCCGCAATGAAACGGCTCCAGTGCAATCGGCCATCCCAAACAGCACCAGGCTTCCCCACTGCTCCACGCTCAGCACATCTCACCCACCCATGGAAGAATTAACTAAGCAGAGATGGGCCAAACCAAGTCCCATTTTTCCAAAGTCCCCCCACTCCCAATTGTCAGGCTCTGGTCACTATGGCTCCAGGCCAGCCCAGTCTAGGAGGTTTGCACCACGCCCAGCCTCACCCGGCTCCCATTGTCCCCCCTGGATTTTGAGTCAAACCAGCTGCCAGCCCCAATTCCAGCTCCTCGGTCTGTGTGCAAAATGAGATGGTGCCAGGTTCCCCCCCGCCCCGGCTGGGAGGGTGCAAACACCCCTGTCAGATCCCTTCCCAAGTGGCGGCCATGGGTGTTTAACTCTTTAATGCCTGCATTAGCGCTGCCAGCCGGCTCCTCTGCCTGGCTTCCATGTTAAAAGCTAATTAGCCCTTCTCCCTCTTTCCGGGGGGGAAAGAGACTGTGAATGACAACAAAATGATCATTCACCTAGGGTGGGGGAGGGGATGGCCAGGTTCTCCTGGCCGCTTCCCCATTCACTCACCTTCCCAGCCCAGGTTTCCCGACTGGGGACATGGCAGGGGAGCGAGAGACGTGGTAAGTGGACCCACTCTCATTCCCGTATTCCTTCTGAGTGGCCAGAAAGGCGCCTCTGTCTGCCTGGGTCTCTGGTGCTTTGCTCTTGTGCTCATAGCCCAGGGCATCCTGTCCCATCTCTGGAACCTGGTAAGGACCCAGGGCGCTGGTGCCCTTGGAACGATGCCTTGGCAGAGGGACTGGCCATGGGTGTGCCGGCCATGGGTGGGATTTGGCTCATGGGAGTTATGAGTATCACATGGGGGAGTTCCTCAGCTGAGACGTCTGTGCCAGCTGTGTCCAGCGAGTCTGTGCAAAGGGACAAGGGTCATGGAGGAGGGTTGGCAGGTGTGGGGGGCAGTGAACAGACTGGGGTGGGCCATGCCAGGGGGTTATGGGGCACCGAGCACTGAGGCTGTCAGGGGTAAGGAGAGAAACGAGGCCTCTTTGAGGGCACTGAGCTTGCCCAGGCCAGCTGTCCTTTGCTTGGGAGTTCAGGGCAGGTTCTGACCCCAAACAGCACCCCAGCTATGTAGTGCTGGGACGCCAGTTCCTGTCATTGTGAGCCACGCCTGACAGCTCAGCGAAAGGAACCCCACCCCAGCAGACATGGGGCCCCCAAATTCACTTTCCCTTTGCAAAGGGGAAGGCAGGGTGATGGGAGCTGAGCTGCAGAAGGCTCACAGGGGCGCCCAGAAGATCAGATGCTTCTGCAAGCTCCGGGAACCCCTGAGCAGAGACCAAGCCAGGCTGGAGCAGCCGTCAGAACAGGAAGTTTCTGGTTCTAGCAGAGCTGGCATCAGCAGGAGAATGGCCCATTTCACACAGTCTCATCCCTGCTGGAGTGTGGCCTTGCTGGAAAGCAATGGAAGCGGGGAGAGGAGTGAACCAAACGCCGCTGACATGGTTTGGGGCAGAGACGGGCTGAATGAAATCCTGTGATGCCTGGAGCCCTGGGCTTTGGAGGTCAGATCGGGTGCCCTGGGCTTTGGGGCCTGGGTCTGAGCTGCAGGCTGCGGGGAGAGATGGGGGAAGGGATGTTCCTCTTGTGGACAGTATGGTTTGCTTCTGCCTGGTGTGGTGCTCCCCGTGGCTAATGGGGAGTGTACCTTGCAACCAGCAGGGGAGAGAGGCCCTGTCCGTAATGGCTATAAAGAGGATTCTTGTCAAGCTGCTGGACCCAGACAGACTCAGAGGTTCCTTTGGTTCTCTAGCCTCTCTGTCCTAGCATAGCGGCTCCCCAGTGTCCTGCCCTGGACTGTGCAGCCATGGGCTGGATGGCTGAGTCTGGCTGGATGGGGGGTCAGATGGGGTCACAGCCCCCCCGATTTCTACCAGGAACCCCCACTGTACATCAGCAGAACCTTCAAATTGTGCCCCTGCCCGCACTATCAACTTCCGTGTCATCTCTGTCCCCATGTGTGCACCACTGCCCTGACCCAACCCCTCTCCATGGGGCTCTCCTCACTGCAGGTGCCGCAGGATGAGTGGAGCAGCTACCCAGCGGTGGGGAAGGATGGCGAGATCCCCTGCCGGCGGATGCGGAGCGGCAGCTACATCAAGGCCATGGGGGACGATGACAGCGGTGACTCGGAAGCCAGTGCCAAGGTGTCTCCCAAGGGCTTGTCCCGGCGAGATGGCTACCGCCGCTCCTCCAGTGTAGACCAGGCCAGGACTAAGTAAGAGAGGGCCTGAGGGGCCAGGCCGGCTCTGAACTGCCTCTGGGCATGCAGGCTTGGAGAGGGGCAGGGAGAAGGGAGGTGGGGCTTGAGGAGAGGATTTTGGAGGATGTGGGTGCAGGGTGAGGGAGGGATGGTTGGGGGGAGGATATTGGGGAGGTGGGTGCAGGGTGGGGGAGGGATGGTTGAGGGGGAGGATGTTGGAGTGGTGGGTGAAGAGACTTGGGGGTTGCCTTACTTAGGCTTTAGTGAGAGGTGGATTCCAAGGGTTCTCTGGCAGGGAATTCAGGCTAAAATACACAGTTTATTTCGTTTTTTAAATGAAACTCCATAAATCCATGGATTTCAGCAACCTTCCCACGTACCCCACCCCCCTGCAGATTTGTAACTTAAATATCCTAGGCTCAGGTTAGTGCAGGGATCTTTGAGAATGAAACTGACCAACCTTACAAGATTATACTCCCCTGTTGTATTAATTCATTATTATGTGCACTAAGGTAGTGCCCCAAAACCCAGATTGTGACTGCACCCCATTGTGCTAGGTGCTGCACATACCCATCAAAGGAGGAAGTCCCTGCCCTGTAGATCTTTCAGTCTGGGAGCACGGGACATGGGGGAGAATTTCCAGGCAATGTATCTTTCAGTTTTCTTTGTCCTCCATGAGTGCTGGCGAGTAGATTTTGCACTAGGAAGTGGTCCGTTTTGCAGGGCTGCCATAAACAAGAAATGCAGAGGACCCAGGTTTTCAGAAACGCTTGTTCAAAACATCCACGGGTTTGATTGCGTGGCTCTGCTCAATGTGTGCACAGATGATATCCAGCTTACATGGACATTTGCATGTGCAACTACTGTAGCTTCATTTGCACATAAGGGCCTAATCCTGTGCTCGGATCAGTGGGCACAGACCTAGTTCAGGAAGGCTCTGTGTGGGTGCAGGGTGCACATGAGGGGATCTGATTGCAGGATCGGGCCTTAGGTGCACAAGTGTCTGGACATTTTTGTGCATGCAGATCTGTGAAACCAGGACAGTGAGTGAAACCCCAAAGTTTAAAATAAACTGTATTGGGATTCAGAGAAAGTTTGAACTGTTTGTCTTTCTAAGGGTTGGGTTTTGTCTATGCTGGGATTTTAGCCACTGCTGAAAACCCCTGGCTAAGAGGGATACAAACACAGTTTGCACCAACACGGGGATTTCACATTGGTGCAATTTATCTCTGTTGCAGGAATGGGGCAGGGTAAAAAGGAGGGTTACTGGGCTAAACTGCAATAGTGCAAATCATGCTGCAGTGTTTAGACTAGGGGTTTGCTCTGGCGTAAATTGTAGTGCACTGGTGAAAACAGTGTTTGTATTAAGAGTTTGCACTAGTGTCAATTATGCTGGACTGGTGCAAATTGTGTTTAAATTTGAGGTTTGCACCATTGCACATTGCACTAGAGTGGTGTAAATCAGGCCTGCAGTAGGAGTTTGCACGGTTGCAGATTGCACTGGGCTGGTGTACATTGTACTGTGTTGAGGGGGGTCACATCAGTCCCTGTGTTGACATGGCTGTAGTGCTCTCAAGCGTTGGTGGCCCAGGTAAGGACACACCTGCTGGTTAACCTGCTCTGCTTCTCTCACTGGCGTTGCCCCTTTGCCAGCCCCATACTGCCACCATGGGTCTGCTGCCTGCCCTGCTTATCGGCACCTCCCTTTGCTGTGGGGGTGCGTAATGTTCTGTGAGCCCAGCCTAACCCAGCAAGGGCTCTGGGAATCCCCTCCTTGCTCCGGGGCTGTCTGGGAAGATTGTACAGGTGGTGATGAGCTCGTGTTGGGATGGCGGGCAGGGACAATGATCTGCCAGGTTCAGGGGGCGGCAGCAGCAGCTGCAGACAGGAGCCGAGTCACTGGTCTGTTTCCAAATGCTCTGCTTGAACGTGTTGCTTTTGGTCCGAATCCTTTTTCCCCCACTGTCTCTCATTAGGTTTGCAAGTAGGCACTATTCTGATTCATATATCTGTAACTGTCCCAGCTGCTGCAGCCCGCCCAGAATGCACCCTCGGGGACAGGGCTACGGACGCTCCTTCACCACCGGCCAGGTAAGGTGGGCAGTGCCCATCGCTGCTCCTGGCTTTTGTGCCCTGACTGCCATGTGCCCTCAGTTGCTGTAGTTGATACGCTCGGCCCAGGGGCAGGGGGCGGACGGTGTTTGGGTGGACTCAGCACCCACCATTGGGCTGGATTTTCCTAAGAGCCCAGCTCCCACTTGGGCTCCTGAATGAGTGGCTGGAGCTGAGGAGAACTCTGCACGCTAGGTGCTGAGTGGAGCCGTCTGGAGCTGGGCATCAGACTCAAGGTTCCCAAGTGGCAGCAGCGTTTGAGACGCGGCTCGGGTCTGGCTGCTCTCCATTGACCCTTCTGTGCCACATGGATTCCTGACCCCAGGCTAGTCCTACCCACCCCTGCATTGCATGTGCTAATCTGCCGCATGGGGATGCTGATTTTTGGGGAGGCGGCAGGCTTCCCTGCTTGCACCAGCGATGCTCTGTCCCTTCCCCACAATGGCTCTGCTTCTGCTCCCCGTCTGGCCAGCACTGTCCTTTCTCTGCTCATACGGTAACGCAGAGCGCTGTCTGCACGCTACCGGCCTTTCCTCCGCAGCCCTGCCTGGGCCGGCCATGACCCTCCCATTGATGGCAATGCAGAGTGCTCTCATGTCTTCCCAGGGGCTTGACTAGCCACAAGAGGCCCCTGGGTTCAGCTGGCGGCTCTCGTTCTTGGTCCCTCCTATCTGCTCCCAGCGTAGACCATTTATCTGCCCCTCCTTCTGCATGCATGTTAGCCCCAGGGAATGGTGCCCCACTTGCAGCCCGGACAGTGGCCAGGTAAGCTGCCCCAGGCTGCCCTTCCAAAGCGCTACAATCTTGAGGCCCTTCAGAATTGGTGAGGGGATTTCAGTGTCCGGGGCCCTTTCACTTTCTGGCCTCTCTGCCAAGCTGAGCTCCACATTTTTCACCAGCTGAGGTTTTCTCTCCCACTGATACATCTCGTAGAGGGCATCAAATGAGCACTAGGTGCTAATGACTTTGGAGGACAGTAGTGACTTGAGCTGGATTAAAACCAACGACCTTGTAATGCAGGGCTCCCCTGGCCCATCTTACCATCTCCCCGAGCCATCCAGCACCAAAGAGGAACCTTAGTGTAGTGCTGTGAGAATTCAGAGTTGGTTTGGATAAGCTTCCCCAAAAGTTCGGAAGCTTCTCTGAACTCTGAACCTCTTGGTTGTGCCAGGCCTGGCTGGTAACATCTAGGGAAGAGCTTGTCTCTCCCATAATCCTGGTGCTGTTTCTCCCAGTGCTGCCCAGACAGACTTCGCCTCCCCTCAAAAATGGGTTTGAACTTTGGGTGACCGTCTCAGTGCCGCGTTTCCCCAGCGAACACCAGGGCCCCCTGCAGTCACTGTGCTAATGCCTGGGCCCGGCACCAGGATTTGGGCAATGATGTCTGCCTGCTCTCTCACAAGAGCAGAGGTAGAGAGACCTTCTAGGTGCTCCAGGGACATGCTGCAATGGATGGAAACCTTGACTGGGAGTCGCCTCCCCCCCAGTGGGTCACGGCTGGGCTCCAGGCAGCACCTGCACTGAAATAAAGCTTGGCATGATCAGTCGGACCTTTCCCTCGTGGCAGATTCTCAGAGGAGGTAGCTGCGTGGTACCAAGGCTCAAGAGCTGCAGCAGAGGGGAGAGGCCCTGGCAGTTGACGGGAGCTTGGCAATGGGACTGGCAGACTTTCCTGTCTAGGTCGCTGGGTCAAATCCAGCCAGGGGGACGGGAACAATTGGCATCTTGGCAACCTGTGTGCAGTGAGTTTGGTGGGTCTCGATCGACTTCCCAGTGGACAGATGTCCACCTCAGCAAAGTCAGCGTGTGCCACATTGAGTGGCAGGCTCAGCAGAGGCCAGGCATTGCTTGGGGTGTGGAGACCGAGCGCCCCTCTTGCCCCTGCAGAAGGAGCTCCGTAGGGGGCAGGGTGCGGGCAGCGGCTGGCTCTGCATTGCTGTGCCTAGTGAAGCCCCAGGGTCCCCCGCTGGCTGGAGTCGAAGGGTCTGGGTGACTGGGGAGGGGTGGATGCAGGGTCCTCATTGTGCTGGCCATATCAGTCTCACCTGTAGCCCTGGAGCCACCAGCGGGGGCCAGAGCGAGTTGTTCTCTGTAGCCCCTCTGGTATTTCCATGGAGGGTGGTGCTGGGGGTGGGGGCACTGGACCCTGTCAGAGCTGCCCCACTCTCCCGTCAGATCAACGAGGAGCTGAACCACCAGTTTGAGGCGGTCTGTGAGTCCGTCTTCGGCGAGGTGGAGTCCCAGGCCGTGGAGGCGCTGGACCTGCCTGGCTGCTTCCGCATGCGGAGCCACAGCTACCTGCGGGCCATCCAGGCAGGCTGCTCCCAGGACGACGACTGCCTCTCGCTCTTCTCCATGTCCGTCCCACCCAGACCAGCCATCACCAGCAGCATCCTGAAGCCCAGCACCTGTGAGTCCCGGCCCCTGCTCCCCGGGGCCCTTCACTCGTACAGGGGCGGGTGGGGAATCCTGCTGGGACCCAGAGGGACCTCACACACCCACCCCAGCCCCTTCCCACAGAGGGACCCCCCGGACCTGCCTCTCCCCCTTCCCACAGAGGGACCTCCTGCCAGCCCCTCTCTCTTCCCACATTGGGCGCCCACACCAGCCCCCCCTTCCCATGAGGAACCCCCTTAAACCCATAGAGGACCCCCACACCAGCCTCTCCCCTTCCCACATAGGCACCCCCCTGCCAACCCCTTTCCATAGAGGGACTTCCCCCACCTCCCCATAGAGGGACCTGCTCACCTACCTCCCCCTTCCCAGAGATGGCACCCAGTGGGCTCACCACTCCAGTTTCCCACTGCCGCTCTTTTCCGCCATCTTGAACGGCTTTCTGGGATGCCCTCCAAGGGCCAGGCTAAGCTGCCCATGAGCTCATCCGCTGTGAGGCTGCGGGTGCTGCCAGCCGCAGGGCAGCTCTCTCGCCGGCTGGAAACATCAGGCTCATTGAGATGGCATCTCATGTGGCCAGCATGGGGGGGAGACTAAGTATGCCCGATTTGGCATTGCTCCGGCCAGCCAACACCCCTGTCTGTCTGTCCATCAATCCTCCTGTCTGGTCTCCACCTTCCTCTCTGCATTTATTTCGGGTTTCCCCTTCTCTCTTTTCTCTCTCCCTTTTTCTGTCTGCCTGCCTGTCTTGTGACTTGTGCAGCACAAGAACACACTGATCTTCCCTCTCATTTGAGGGTGGTCTGGTCCCTTTGGGTTTAGTGGACAAATTGGCCAAGCAGCCAGTCCAAAAGCAAACGAAACTTTTATGCCCCTTGCCACAAGCTCACAGTTAACTGGCAGGGCGTGCGGGGTGTGCAACCTTTGGTGGTGCAGCAACGTAGGGCCAATTGCTCGGCTGGTGTAAATGGGCCCAACTTCAGTAGTGCTAGGCCTGGAAGCCGGAGGAAGAGGCGGAATTGGCCGGTGTTTGCGTTCGGAAATGAGAACGTGTCTCTTTCTCATGTGATGTTTTATCGTGTGCCTCTTCCACAACAGCCTTCAGTTACAGAAAAGCGCCGCCTCCCCTCCCTCCAGGAATCAAAGCCAAGCCCCTGATCTCAGTCACGGCACAGAGCAGCACTGAGTCCACCCACGAGAGCTACCTCCCCAGCGAGGTCTCCCGGAGCCCCTCGTGGTCCAAAGATGCCGCGGCTCGCTGCAACTCCACGGAGAGCTTGGAGAACTCCAAGGTAACAGCCATCTCCTTGGATCTGCCTGCCGTCCAGCCCCAGGGCTCTCCCAAGCCCTCCACACTCATCATCAAGGCCATCCCTGGCCGGGAAGAGCTGAGGAGCTTGGCACGGCAGAGGAAATGGCGCCCGTCCATTGGAGTTCAGGTAAGTGTCGCTCTCCCCTGGCTCCCCGGAGCCTCCCAGTGTTGAACCTGGGCCTAAGCCCATCTAGATCCAGCTGCCAATGCTGAACGGTAGCCCTATGACTCAGGGCTTCCTGGGGACCCCAGCACTGGCACTTCCAGGCTTGGCAAGTGGGGCTCTGTGCAGGGTCCCAAGGCATGGTGGCTCGCCTCCCATTCAGCCATCCCATTTCTTGCCTTCAGCTCCAGACCAAGGTCTCACCACCACGACCTGGCTTTGCAGCCATTGCCAAGACCTGTTGCAAGCGGCATCATGTCTGCATGAAATGGTCTTGCCAACAGGCAGTGGCAGCACAAGGTTCCTTCCTGCCATGGCCCCCCACCGTACCTCATCCTTGACGAACAAGGCGAGAGGAGGCTCCAGTCTCAGTGGCCCTTCATCTCCGTGCTGGAAGCTCCTGGAGCTGCCTGGCCATTGCTTTTGTCAGTGCTTTGTTTTCCTGGCTTTCCCACTGCTGCGCCGCTGCATCCACTGACGGAAATTAAAAAGCACGAGTCTATTGCGCCCGAGGCTGTGCAGTGATTCTTCCCCGACATGCTCTCCCTCTGATCACCACCGCAGGTTGAGACTATATCTGATTCCGACACAGAAAACAGGAGCCAGAGGGAATTCCACTCCATCGGGGTGCAAGTGGAGGAAGACAAAAGGTACAGCTGGTTAAATGCAGCTTTTATCGCTCCATCCCTCCAGGAGCAGGGCTTAGCACAGCCGCCGTGCCAGCTTGACTATATTCACACAATGCCTCCCCCAAATTAAACGTTCCTAACGTGTGCCTCTTCTCCCGAGCATCCCAAGAGCTCGGCAGATTCTTGTGCTGACTGCTAAGTACAGCTGTGTTTCCTCGTTAGCTCATAAATCAGTGCGCAATGCAGGCAGCAGCTGGGCAAGCTTCCCTGTGCAACATGCCTCATCTCTGACCTGATGTCATCCTAGGGATGGGTAGGTAGGTAGGTCAGTCTCTGGACCATTAAGCTGCTTGGTTGGTCAGCTGTCGTAGAAGGTGCTGATTGTGATGAGCAGGGAGGTTGTGCTGTGGGCACTCGTCCGCTGCAAAATGGATGGAGGCCCAGCAAACTCATGTCACACAGGTCAGCAAGTCGTCACAACTTTTGCTCACTCCTATCACTCCTAATAGATTCACATCTGCACCCAAGAGGCTAGAGGTACCCTGTTAGGGCCCACCCCCCGCCCGAGCCACTCACTTTCTCATCAGCACGTTTGTTACCCTGGGGCCCTGACTGGTTTGCCAGAACACCAGCCGCAAAGCAGTGTGACCTACACGCTGGGCTGGTACTGAGGGATTTGCAGCTGTCTGGATTCTCTCTTGCTGCAGGTGTGAGCAGTGACTCTGGGATTGATCCCTGTGGGATGTGTTGTGCCTGCAGATCAACAGCTTCTTATCTGCCCGTGGTTCTGAGCCAGATCTGGGGTTTAGTTCTGATCCAGATCTGGGGTTCAGTTCTGGGGTTTTGGATCTGCCCATCATAGAGGCCCCTGGTTCTGATCCGGAAGTGGAAGTACGGTTCTGTAGGGTCTGTCTGAGGCCATCAGTACCTGGACCTGGGGCTGAGCAAGGCTGTGGTGTGAAGTAGCTGTGACTCAGGCGAAGAAGCTGAGATGCCAAGTGGAATCCAGTTGAGACCCCCAGAGTTGGCTGTCAAAGGTCCCCTTCACGTGCACCACTGGGGCTTGTCCAGCTCTGACCCAAGCCCCTCCTCTCAGACAGACAGCGCCTCAGAAGCTGGGCTATTCTGGACCTGCTTGTTCACCCTCCCTGCCTCCCCACTCCTTCCCGCCCACGGCCGAGTCACTGAGGACGAGGCGTCTGAGAGGAACTTCCCATGTTCCTTCTCTTTGCTTGACAAGGGGCCTGTCCCTCTCCCCGTCCTTCAGCATCCATCCAGGGCCCGTTACCATAGAAACAGACTAGTGCGCGCAAGCAGGAGAGAAGGCATTGAAATGAGGGAACAGGAGGAAGCGGCTGTTAGCGGGCTGTCCCCACGGACAGCTGCGAGCTCAACAGCTTGGGAGCCTCCGCAGCTTCTCTGGAACGGGAGCCAGCGCAGCCACTCGCTCTGCTCCTGCAAGGGAAGCGGTGTCCGGCTGGGCAGGGTGGGGAGGTCCAGGGTCACACTGCAGAGGGGCAGCGCAGTCCCAGTGCGTGGGGTTTACAGTCAGTGAGCTCCGAACTAGGGGTTGCACTCCAACCGGGCAGGTTTCCTTAGACTGTCCCCACCCCTACTACTCCAGCTCCAGGCTCCCACACACAGCTGTGCCGATGCCCTTCCATCCTGACCCGCAGCCCCGTTATCCCAGTCCTGGAGCTCCTGCAGCTCTGCCGATGCCCTTCCATCCTGACCCGCAGCCCCGTTATCCCAGTCCTGGGGCCCCTGCAGCTCTGCCGATACCCTTCCATCCTGACCCGCAGCCCCGTTATCCCAGTCCTGGAGCTCCTGCAGCTCTGCCGATGCCCTTCCATCCTGACCCGCAGCCCCGTTATCCCAGTCCTGGGGCCCCTGCAGCTCTGCCGATACCCTTCCATCCTGACCCGCAGCCCCGTTATCCCAGTCCTGGGGCCCCTGCAGCTCTGCCGATGCCCTTCCATCCTGACCCGCAGCCCTGTTATCCCAGTCCTGGAGCCCCTGCAGCTCTGCCGATGCCCTTCAATCCTGACCCGCAGCCCCGTTATCCCAGTCCTGGAGCCCCTGCAGCTCTGCCGATGCCCTTCCATCCTGACCCGCAGCCCCGTTACCCCAGTCCTGGGGCCCCTGCAGCTCTGCCGATGCCCTTCGATCCTGACCCGCAGCCCCGTTATCCCAGTCCTGGGGCCCCTGCAGCTCTGCCGATGCCCTTCCATCCTGACCCACAGCTCCCCGTTATTCCAGTCCTGGAGCTCCTGCACCTGTGCTGATGCCCCCTGCTGTGGTTTGAATGCTTTGCAATGCTCCTGCTGTGGGAAGGCGAATCCGTCCCCATAACCCCCTTTACCCCCTGTCCCCAGACGGGCCCGGTTCAGGCGCTCAAACAGTGTGACGGCCGGTGTGCAGGCAGACCTGGAGCTGGAAAGCTTCACGGGCCTGTCGGTGGCCACAGAGGACAAGGCCTTGCAGTTCGGGCGGCCCTTCCACCGACACTCCTCAGAGCCAGACGCGTCCAGCCGGCAGTACTCGGTGTTCAAGACGGTGCACACACAGGGTCAGTGGGCCTACCGGGAGGACTACCAGATGCAGTATGACACCGTGGAGGTGCCCCGGCGGGACTCCTGGATCAACAGGGGCTCCCGCAGCCTCCCTGACTCTGGCAGGGCCTCTCCCTGCCACCGGGATGGGGAGTGGTTCATTAAGCTACTGCAGACTGAGGTGGAGAAGATGGAAGGCTGGTGCCAGCAGATGGAGCGAGAGGCCGAGGACTATGACCTGCCAGAGGAGAGTGAGTCCAGATGGGGCTGTGAGACTGGATGGGGCTGTGAGACAGGATTCTCCTAGGGCTGGTGGGGCTGGAGTCTTGCTCAGCATCCCCCAGCCTGGGCTATCCCCCAAATGCCTCCTGCAGCACAGTGTCCCAGACGTGTGTTGAGTAACGGGTGTATCCCCTTTGGAACCTGAGCCAGTGGTTGCCCCGCACATGGTGCCATCTGGCTCACAAAGGGTTAAGGAGGCTGGGCTTAGTGGCAAGAAATACTTTCCAGGGCTTGTGATGGTGCATCCCTGGAGCTAGAAGGGGCTTGGGGGGAGGTAATCAAGCCGCATGTCATTAGCAAATTCCTCACCCATTCTCTATGTGCCTTACCAGTCCTGGAGAAGATCCGGAGCGCCGTGGGCAGCACCCAGCTCCTGATGTCCCAGAAGGTGCAACAGTTTTTCCGACTCTGCCAGCAGAACATGGTGAGCGCCTCCTTCCTTATGAGTTTTCCAGGGATGTGTTCTGTCCGACGGGCAACTGGGCTGAGGCAGCAGCAAGTCCCCGGGGATCTGAAGTGGGGTACATGACACTCTGCACAGCTGGCGATGGTTCCATTTGGAGGTGCTACCTGATGGGTTGGAGGCTCAGCCCGACCCTCTTAAGGCTGCATCCAAGGTGCTATAGGGAATAAATGGCCCTTTAAATCCATTAAGGCCCAGACAGCTCAACTCTGCTCCTCATCAGCTTGAGCAGGGAAGTGATGGAAGACGTGGAGTCCTCAGCACCCCATGGTATGTAAGGAGCTAACCCGCCTTGTCTTCTCCCCCTTTGGAAGGACCCTAATGCGTTCCCCATGCCCACCTTCCAAGACTTGGCTGGATTCTGGGACCTCCTGCAGTTGTCCATTGAGGACGTCAGCTTGAAGTTCGCGGAGCTTCAGCAGCTCAAGGCCAATGGATGGAAACTCATCGAGCCCAAGGTAGGAGGATCAGACCATGAGTGCCAATTGGCTGAGAAGTGGATGCAGGGGTGGGGTAGCTCTCACTTCACAATGCACAAAGTCAGCTTTTGTTGGCCTCCTGCAGGAGAACAAAGACAGCATATGCCATAATGTTACTATGTGAATCCATGGTGCACTCACACCTTGAATATGGTGTCCAGTTCCGGTCGCCTCATTGCAAAAAGCAGATAGTGGAACCAGAAAAGGCTCAGAGAAGGGCAACAAAGATGATCAAGGACATGAAATTGCTTCCTTACGAGAGACCAAAAAGATTAGGGTCCTTCAGCTTAGAAAAGAGATGACTAAGGTGGGATATGCTAGAGGTCTATAAAATCATGAACGGCGTGTAAAAAGTGAGTAGAGAAGTGTTTGATCCTTTCACACAATACAAAAATCTGGGGTTACTCGATGAAATTAAGAGGCAGCAGGTTTAAAACAAACATAAGGAAGTACTTTTTCACACAACCCACAACTAACCTGTGGAACTCATTGCCGGAGGATGTTGTGAAGGCCAAAAATATAACTAGATTAAAAAAAGAACTGGGTAAATTCATGAAGGATCAGTCCATCAGGTGGCTCTTAGCCAAGATGATCAGGGATACAAGCCCATACTTTGGATGACCCTCCACCTCTGACTGCAAGAAGACAGGGGTGGATCACTCCATAATTGCCATGTTTTGTATGCTCCTCCTGAAGCTCTGGTGTGGGCCACTGTTGGGGACAGGATACTGGGCAAGGTAGACCATGGTCTGACTCAATATGACAACTCTTAGGTTGTTACATGTGGGGTATTGTTAGTGGGTGTATTTGTGGTTTGGCAGAAGAGCAGAGGGTTTGTTAGGGGGGAGGGGGCGGGGACATAATGGATCTATTGTGTATATCGCGTGTGGTTCCCATAGCATTCAAGCACCGTCACGCAAAAAGAATGGAGAGAAAGAGAAGAAATGGGTCTGGCTGGAACCAGTGAAGCGCTGAAAGGGAGCGCTCTGTCTTGAGGCACTCCAGCAGTTTCCCAGCTCCAGGAGAAACCTGTGGTCCTTGGCATCTCCAGTGTGTGTGCGGATTACGGAGTCTAGATCCATCTCTCCTTCAATTGCATCCCTGATGCTGTCCTCAGCCCCTTGTTGTGGGGAGAAGGGGCAGGCCAGGAAACAGATAAACCTTGGGCCCCATTGCCCGTCTCAGTAGAGATTAACCTCCTCTTCTCCTTTCATTGGTTCGTGGGGCTGGGGTCGGGGATGACCACGACCGGGTTACTGCAGCAGAGGGACAGAGAGGGGTGAGCTGTTGGGAGCCCTGCCAGCCTGTGAGCATGGCCAGGACCAGTTAGCAAAGGCCTAGCCCTTCTGTCCTGAACCTACCTGCAGATGGAGCCTTTGTGACCCACGGGGAGCGACTCCGCTGAGGGTAGGTGGAGAGTGCAGATACTGTGCCCAGCTAGCATGGGTGTATACAGCAGCATAGACAGTGAGGCACAGCTTAGGTGAGTAGAACAGAGTGCCCCCAACACCTGAACCCCTGGGGTCTACACCCTGTCTGGCTCGCTACACAGCTTAGGTGAGTAGAGCAGAGTGCCCCCCACACCTGAACCCCCGGGGCCTACACCCTGTCTGGCTTGCTACAAGGCCAAGCAGTGCCTCGCAAGTCTACCCTGCTATTTTTAGCACTTATTGTCCCGCTGCCTCCCTGCTGTTGGTGCCTTTCCCTGCGGCGGGCAGTGACACATGTAGTGCCTGTCTGCACACTGCCGTTAAGCGCAGACATAGTGTAAGTGAGCTAAAAGTAGTCTGCCCCTTGGCAGAGCCAGTGGGAGCTCAGCGAGAAGTTGCTGCTATGCCTGTCCCATCCTGGCTCGTGTCTCAGGGACTTCCTAGGGAAAAAGTTGGGGAGATGAGAGATCTATGATCACAGCTACCTTCTTCTTTTTCCGTGCACACTTCTGCTCGTGAGCTAGCACTGCTGATCAGTGCCAGGCAAAATCAACAGGCATCTTTAGTTACCACTTAAAAAAAAAACCAACCCAAACAAATAGAGCCTTTTTCTCTCCTGTGTTTTTCACGTACAGCTACGGCATGTCCTCTGTTTGATGTTATCTTCAAAGGTACAGATATACTCTGTGCACACACGCACAGCACAGGACAAACTAAAGCAATTCCAGTCCAATCACCTCCTGGCAGCCCTGCCATCCATCACACTGATTCAAACCCTGGTGGAATGTTCCCAAGGTCAAGCACAATCACCAGCCTGTGTCACAGGCAGAAGATGCAGCCCTCGTTTGCCTTGTGTGAACGCAGCGCACAAGAAGCATGTACGCAGGCCCTGGGCTAGATCCTGTGCTGACTTTCAACCCCAGGGACTGCATTCAGCCCCAGGGACCGGTGGAATTGAACAGAGTGTCAGTCAGCACAGAATTTGACCCATTTATTCTGTATAGAGATAGGTACACAGCTGGGGGTATACACTCGCTGACACATGCGCTCCAATATGGATGCAGACGTATGCACAAACATTGGAATGCGCACACGTATGCAGATGTACACAGCTGCATACAGATGTGCAAGTACACATCTGTTTATAGCTGCACATGTACGGATTCTTGCAGGTATGAGAGCACATAGACAGGCATCCACTCAAATGTATGTTCTCTTGCATGGTCTCACTCACAGACAGATGTACACACATAGGAATGTGTGCACACAGATGCACAAACACATACACATTTGGATGTGCCTACACAGACGTGCACACACGTGAATGTGCACGCCCACTGTGCGCACCCTTGCATGGTCTCACACACAATCATACAGCTGTGCATACATCCACTCCCCCCCATGAACACAGACACACACACACATGTGCGCACCCCTGTCACATGCAGCCACAGACACATCCTGTGTAACACGGCATCTCCAGCGCTTCCCAGAACTCCCTCTAAGCCCTGCTCTGTCTGTCTATCTGCGCAGGAAGAGAAGAAGGTCCCTCCCCCGATACCAAAGAAGCCGCCGCGCTCCAAGGTGCACCCGGTGAAGGAGCGCTCCCTGGACTCCGTCGACCGGCAGAGGCAGGAAGCCAGGAAAAGGCTCCTGGCAGCCAAGAGAGCTGCCTCCTTCCGCCAGAACTCAGCCACCGAGAGCGCAGACAGTATCGAGATCTACATCCCCGAGGCACAGACCAGGCTGTGACCAGAGTCCTGGCTTTTCTACTGCACTGTACAGAGAGTACATAGCTCACTGTGATGGCCGAGGCCCGAGCTACAGGGACCCCCCCGGGGCAGCTCTCGGCCCACTTACAGCTTCTCGACTTATCGTCTACGATTCATGGATCTGACGGTGAATGAACACGAGCCTGGTTCTGTCCTGCCCTCGTGCCCCTCCCCGTGGGGCGGGACTCTGCCCAGCCTTGCCTGCCCACAAGCCCCTTCCTGGTTTCTCCCCAAGCCCCCTGTCTGCCCTGAAGCCTTTTCTGCCCCCTATCTCCCCTCCTCCTTAGCAGCTCCTTCCTGTCCCTTCCCTGCACACTCCCTGGCCACCTGTACCCTCCTTTCAGAGCTCTTTGTACCTTGCTCCTTGCAGGCCCCCTCCTCTTTGTGTCCCCTTCTCCTCTCCTCATGCCCTCCCTCTTCTCCTGCTTTCCCCCTTATATTGGAGAGGGAGGAGCCCCCCCCAGCTCAGCTGATGGGGGTGCAGGCACCTCCCCTGCACCTCCGTGTGTCCTCCCCCCATGGTTGCGCCACCTTTAACTTCTCCCATTTCCTCAATTCAATGCAAACAAAGCGTCTTGCGGGGGGAAGCTCCGCTGAGCTCCTGCCAAAGTCACCATTCCCGGCCGCCCGGCGGACCAGCTTCCTTTGATGGCCTGAGGCTTCGGGCCGTGGCGGGCATGAGGGGCAGTCCCTCCACGCACCCCGACCATGGTTCAGTCCCATCTCTGCCTCTTGCTTGGGCACCTCGGGGAATCCATGGTCATAGACCTATATACATATAATCAAAGGAATAAAACAAAAACTACACATGACCACAGCTGTGTTCCTGCTGGTGAGACTGGGATCAGATCTTCAGGAAATCCATGACAGCAGGAAAACCAGCCCCGGCTTTCCCTACACGTACATCAGTAAGAATATGCTATGATTTCTCTTCTTTCTTCCTTACTTTCCCTTCCTGCAAGTGAGAATCCTGCGCCTGTGCTGGGGTGCGGCCGCTCATCACGGGAGGCTAGGAGGTGGTCAAAACTTGGCTGGTCACTTTATCTTCCATCCCTCTTTGATTTCCCCACCAGCTGCTGGTCTGACCAGATTATCCTGGGAGTGGAATTCGAGGGAGAGGTTGGGGGCCGGGGGAGCTAGTGTCTTTGGAGCAGCGTTTGGATTCTGTCTGGCAATGGCAAGGGCTGGCAGAAGCTGAGCTCTCTGGGGTTGGGTTTCCCTGGCTCCTTTCCCCCCTCCCGTTAGACGGACATAGACACAAGCCTGGCCTTTCAAGTGACCAATCATGCAGGGTATTGCTCCCGAGCCACGTGTAGGGCACTGGTTCTGACCCATCTGCATCTGGTTTAAAGGCACGGCTGTCCCCAGGGGCCAGGCCAGAGGAGATGGCAGGGAATGGCAAATGTGCCATTGACAACCCATCTTGCCTTAGGAGGAAGAGGACCTGCTGTTGTGTCTCTGGGATGTTGCTGTGACGGCTCCTTGTGTTGTATTTACGATTGTTAAGGAAGGTGAGGAAAACCCTTGGAGCTGTCACCCGCACAGACGAAGCTCCAGCAGGCGAGGGTACCTGGGGACGACGTTTCTGTGGACGAGCTGGCCTGTCTGAATGTTGGGGGGGGGGGAAGCGCTCAGGGGCCACCTGTGGGGTGAAATGCAGATTTGTTGTTACATGCCATGGCTGTTCTGTATGACGATCCCAGAGGCTCTGTTTCAGAGCTTCTCAACCCAAGGGTAACAAACCCCTGGTGCTGAATGGGGTGGGGGTCTCAGCCAGGTGGGAGTGGGTTCTGGTACGGAAAAGCTGGAGAATGCCTGTGCAATAGCAGCCATGGCAAAGGTGACACTGCGCTCACTGTGTGGCCCCTTGAGCATTGGACTGGGAGATTTTATTCCAGCCAGACTGCGATGGGGCTGGCCATGCCGGCCCTGGCTGCCCAGCCCAACAGTGCAAACCAATGGGAGCAGTAGGCACTCAGGAGCGAGCCATGCCAACACCAGCCAGGCCCACCGCCTTTTGGTCCTTCTCCCTCCATCACAAATGCTCCCCAGTCCCTCTCCCTGCCCCACAGCTCCTTCGCAGCACAGTGCCCTACCGAGCAGAGCAGTGGCCCTCGCTGCTGGCAGCCGGGCTAGGCCACAAAGAGAGTCCAACAGGGCCAAGGCCTGGAGCCCTCACAAGGTTCAGCCTGAGTAAGGACTGGGGCAGGCCAGCAGGCATTAGCCTTCAGTTTCTATCTGGCCAATAGCACCCAGGGACAGCAGCTCCTGGTTGCTGCGTGCCAGGAACTGCCCTCCCCGGTCAGTTGCCGTCACTAACGCCAGCTGGGAAAGTGACTTGGAAAAGCAAAGCCAAGGGCAGGTGGAACTGGAGGTTGCCATGGTGGTGGGGCTCTGGCTCGTGGCCTGTTGGTAGTCACCCTGTGCCTCATGCAGTCCTTCACCTTGCCGCAAAGCGAGCGTGAAACGCGGCCGTTCTGTTCAGTGGTGCCTACCCCCCCTGTGCACCGGTGTAAAAGATGGGCCCTGGGACAATGGAGGGTTGGGACCCTGCTCTGTTCAGAGCACCTCAGTGATGATAACCTCCAGCAGCTGCATCGGCTCCCTAACCACCGGCCCCGCTGGGAGGCAGGGTAAGTGTCGCTATCCTTAGCAGATGGGGAAATGAAGGCACAGGGAGCCCAGGGGCACAACTCCTAAGCTCCTGTCTGTCCCTGTCATTGGAGACAGACCCAAGACATGAATGTGGGTCTGCCCTTCCCCAGGCTGAGTTCCTGCTTGTCAGGGTGGGAGGGGCAGATGGGATTCGCATTACAAGAGCCCCCTTCTCCATGGGCGTCCCATGGTACCGCATTAGCAGTGCCCTGTCCTCCCGGGTATCATGAGGGATGTCCTCACATTCATGCTACCTTAGACGAGGTGCCCTCTCTTTCCTGGAGCTGTAAAGGAGATGTCATCCTCCTTCCTGCCATGGTAGCTTTCTTCAGGACCCACTTTAGCACGAAGCCATCACCCCTGACAGCGAGTAGATGAATCGTGCCTGGGGAACCTGTTGTCCACAGCCCCCTCCGCACATCGTTATCTACCTGCACACAAGCCAAAGTTGGGCTGCACACTCCTCATGTTACCCACCATGTGCACCTTCTCCACCAGGCTGAGCGTGCAGAATGGGGTGTGATTTTACGTGAGGCAGTAGGGAGGTAGGGCATGAACAGAGGGGCCCTGTAGTGTGGGTACCCGCCAGGGATTTGGAGATCAGATCGTCCAAGCGTTACCAGGAACCCCTCTGCTGGTTCTCCTGGGTCGCCTTTCCTCTCCTTTTCACTCATTCTGCTCCCAGCCGTGCAGATCTCTCCTTCCACCCAAGCACAGTCTGTTCCACCTGCCCTGATGTCCGTAAGGCTGGGGAGCAGAGAGTTCACCCACTGAGCCAGGTGTCCTGCCCTGGGAAAACGGGCTTGCCAAACCAACCACTCTGAAAGTTCAAGGGAAAAACTCAGTTCTGCCTTCTCACATTGTCCCTCCTTCCAACTGGGGAGCCTCCTGCACTGTGAAACCCTTCAAGGGGACCCCCCTCTTCTCACCACCCCATGCTTGTACCAGCTTCTGCTCCCTGCCCACTCAGCTGTCTTGGAGGCGCCCTGATTCAGACATGAAGAGGGGAGGAAAGAGCCCAAGAAGAGTAGCGAAAGGGGCAGCAAGGGAAGGAGCAGAGACACCAGCCATGGCCTAGATGGCCAGATCTCTAGGGCAGGGACTGTCTTTTTCATGAGCGTACAGCTCCTAGCACTGTGGAGGCCCCGATCCCTGACTGGGTCCCTCAAGCGCCACTGTAATAATCGTCAATAGTAAATTTCAGCCCAAGGGGCCATCCTGCCTGGCTCATGCTAGGATACCTCCCTGTAGCACCTGGGACAGGTAGGAAGTACTGAGAGGTGGGAGATTCCACAACCATACTGGCTTGGGCAGGCAGAGGGAGGAAAGCTTTATTCTACCAAGAGCAATGCACCACTCACCCTGGGGCCTTTACTTCCCCCCCTTGGACGGGATCCATACCATGACGTGGTGCTAAAACCTCCCCCAGCCCCTGTTATGTGCCTGTCCAGTTGGGAGGGTTTGAAAGAATCGTATCATGGCCTCAGGTTACTACATTCAAATAGATGTTTAAAGGGAAGGAGGGGGGAACCCAACCAACATATTCTGGAACAGAGAATAATGAAAAAAATACCCAACAGCGTGAGCCCTGGCCCAGCTGGGGGAGGGGAAAGGCAGGAGACTCCTTGCTCAGCATCTAATACTCTCTGAACGCTGCTGTTACAGTCCTGGCCAGGAAAGCAACCATCAGCTCAGTTCACCTGTTCTCTGCCTCCGTCCACACTTTAGTTCTTAGCAATGTGCCTGGAAGAGGAAGCCCTTCCACTTGTAAGTTCTGTAAGACAAACAATACTGTACAGTGACTGTGACATGTGGTTTCATTTTTATTGTAACAAACTTAGCCGAACTGTAATAAAGACGACTCTTTGATTATTCTGGGCCTGGCACCATTCTCCCAGCCGGTGCTAGTCTCACCTTTGACCCTTCGTGTCCTGGGTCTTACTTTCTTGTCTGGTTTAAGGGAAAGGGAGGCTGAGTCTGGAGTCAGCTCATGATGGGGGGGACACGCTGCTCTGCTCTGGGGGCAGGAGTGAAGTGGCTTGTCAGGACGCTGGGGAAGATGCAGAGCTGACCGCATCTCTCCTGCCCACCTCCCTACGTTGCGAGGGGGCTTGCCTGGAACAGACTTTACGAGCAGAGGGGTCCCTGCAGCAGCTGGGCTGAGCCCTGCATGTTACTGCGGCTGAGACCAGAAGGGGGGGGCTCCTGACAGCGTCTGCAGGGAGCAGCTTTACCAGTTGAGCTACAGCAAGTGCCTCCTGCCTGAGCCCCAGGAGCAGTGCGGAGCTCTGGATTGAGAGGGAGTGGCAGAGCTGTGAATCGGGGAACCCAGGGCTGGAACCACTGGCGGGGCTGTGGGTCGGGACTGAGAGGCTTGGCCCAGCCTGCTCTTCGCTCCCAAGCCGTTCAGGTGGTTTTGAGGGACTGTCTCCAACCAGAGGGCTACATCCTTGGGCAAAGCAGCTGTTTGAGTAGCCCTGAGGTTCACCCCTTGTCAGCAAACACAGCTCCCCGGCGAGTGTGGGAGAGACTCCGTGATTAGACCACGAGGAGCCATCCGAAGTGACAGGGAGCGAGGTGAAAGGGCGGGGTGCCAGCGCCGGAGACCACCTTGGCTGGAGTCTGAGCACCGGCCCTCGCAACGAGGAGGAGAATCCTCAAGCCAGCTGGCCAGGGTGTCCCACCACATCCCAGCTCCCTGCAGGAACAATCCCCCTCTGCCATCTCCCCGGTGCCCGGCCTGGATAGACAGAGACCCACCTTCCCTGTCCCTAAGCAGTGTGTGAAGTGTCCACAGGCACTGGTGCCTGGCAGAAGGGGGGCCAGGGAGGGGTGGCCCACCCAGGCTCCAGCAGCGTCAAGACCCCTGGCACCCAGTCTGGGGCCCAGAGCAATAGGTCTCTATGTCTGTCAGGGACGGTCTAGACAGTATTTGGTCCTGCCGTGAGGGCAGGGGACTGGACTCGATGACCTCTCGAGGTCCCTTCCAGTCCTAGAGTCTATGAATCTCCGTTTGCAGCCTGGCTCCCAGCCCACTGCCTGGCGTTGAGTCCCAGCCAGGGCGACCAGATGTCCCCATTTTTGGGTCTTTTTCTTATACCGGCTCCGATTGCCCCCCACCCCCCGTCCCGGTTTTTCACATTTGCTGCCTGCTCCCCCTGATCCCAGCCCAGCTCGGGCCGCGGCTTCCGCGGGTTTTGAGCGGGGCGGAGGGGGACGATTCGCACCTGAGCCCCGCAGCCCCGCCGGCTCGGAGCTAACGGAGGCCGCAGACAGGGCCCCGGGGGGGCCGGGGGAGCCCGGCTGGGGCCCGGCTGGGGCCCGGCTGGAGATCCAGCCCCGGCCCGGCCCCCTGGCGCTGCTGCCGCCAATCGGGCCGCGCGGCTGCGGCGGGGCCCGGCCCGGAAGCCAGCGGCGGGGAGAGGGAGGCGCCGCGGCCGCGCAGAGGGGCGGCCGCCTGGGAGGTGAGAGGGGCCGGGGGGCCCGGGCGCGGAGCCCCGCGGCCTTTGCTCGCCTGCCTGGTGGGGCGGGAGCTGCCGGGACCCCCCCTGCGGCGCGGGGGGCTGCGGGCCGCGGCTCCCGCTTCCCCTCCGGGGCCCTGCGGGAACGAGCCTCCGGCCTCGCCTGCTTGCCCCGGGGGTCGGGGGACTCGTGGGTCCCGCTCGGCAAAGGCTGAGTGCGTGGGAGAGGGACCTGCCCGGGGGGGCGTGGAACTGGATCGGGGGGCAGGGGCGGGGCTGTGTGTGTGGGGAGCCCGGGGCAGGAATGAGGGGGGGGTGGGGGTCAGGGTTGGGGGGTAGGGGCTGGAATAGCGGGTGGGGGGGACGTGGATCAGGGTTGGGGGGGCAGGGGCTGGGCTGTGTGTGTGGGGAGCCCGGGGCAGGAGTGGGGGGGGTGGGGACGTGGTTCAGGGTTGGGGGGCAGGGTCTGAGTATGTGTGGGGAGCCTGGGGCTGGAATGGGGGGGTGGGGATCAGGATTGGGGGGCTGGGCTGTGTGTGTGGGGAGCCCGGGGCAGGAATAGCGGGTGGGGGGGCGTGGATCAGGATCGGGGGGCAGGGGCTGGGCTGTGTGCGTGGGGAGCCTGGGGCAGGAATGGGGGGGGTGGGGGTCAGGATTGGGGGGCAGGGGCGGGGCTGTGTGTGTGGGGAGCCCGGGGCAGGAATGGGGGGGGGTGGGGGTCAGGATTGGGGGGCAGGGGCGGGGCTGTGTGTGTGGGGAGCCCGGGGCAGGAATGGGGGGGATCAGGATCGGGGGGCAGGGGCTGGGCTGTGTGCGTGGGGAGCCTGGGGCAGGAATAGCGGGTGGGGGGACATGGATAAGGATCGGGGGGCAGGGGCTGAGCTGTGTGTGTGGGGAGCCTGGGGCAGGAATGAGGGGGGTGGGGATCAGGATCGGGGAGCAAGGGCTGAGCTGTGTGTGTGGGGAGCCTGGGGCAGGAATGAGGTGGAGGGGACATGGATCAGGCTTGGGGGGCAGGAGCTGAGCTGTGTGTGTGGGGAGCCCGGAGATGGAATAGTGAGGGGCCCATGGATCAGGATTGGGGGGGCAGGGGCTGGAATAGCGGGTGGGGGGGACGTGGATCAGGGTTGGGGGGCAGGGTCTGAGTGTGTGTGGGGAGCCTGGGGCTGGAATAGTGGGTGGGGGGACATGGATAAGGATCGGGGGGCAAGGGCTGGGCTGTGTGTGTGGGGAGCCCGGGGCAGGAATACTGGGTGGGGGGACATGGATAAGGATCGGGGGGCAAGGGCTGGGCTGTGTGTGTGGGGAGCCTGGGGCAGGAATGAGGTGGAGGGGACATGGATCAGGCTTGGGGGGCAGGAGCTGAGCTGTGTGTGTGGGGAGCCCGGAGATGGAATAGTGAGGGGCCCATGGATCAGGATTGGGGGGGCAGGGGCTGGAATAGCAGGTGGGGGGGATGTGGATCAGGGTTGGGGGGCAGGGTCTGAGTGTGTGTGGGGAGCCGGGGCTGGAATAGTGGGGGGCCCATGGATCAGGGTCGGGGGGCATCCCCTATCGGCAGAGCCGAGTATGCACTGTACAGCCCCTGTTACTGCCCCGAGGCCGCCAGAACTAAATTCCTTTCCTCTCCCTGCCCCAGACTAACCAGCCACTGCCTTGGTTATCCTCTTGGGGGAGGCATGAGGATTGGGGTTCGTGTTTATACCGTGGTTTCCAAGCATAACACAAAGCACAGGGCAGGCTCCCAGCAGCTATTTCCTGGGGGCTGGGAGATGAATGGGGTGTGTGCAGAGGTGCTTTTCTGCCCTTTCTCTTAGGAATTGGGCTCTGCTGGAGCAGGAGACCCTGGGGAGGCTCATTGCCCCTTGCCTTCCCCTAGGCAGCCTAGAAGCTGTCAGGATTGGGGGGAAGGTTGCTGGCATGGAGGTTTCAGCCCATTAACTGCCCTGGAACCCTGCAGCCCGGTTGCCAAGCTACCCCAGGTGGGAGTTTGGGGGGGACACGGGTAGCTGAGATATCTAGCCACCAGTGGGGGTGGGTGTGGGTGTGACTTGCCTGGAGTTCCGGGTTGGGGCTTTGGAGCTGGGTGTATCTGGGCCAAGAGGCAGGGTCAAGTGTGTGTGGTGATTTTGGGGCTCTCCTGGGGTGGAGAGAAGTGCAGGGTGGGTCATGTGGGGAGATGACGATGGTTTGGGATCTTGGAGGTTTGTCTGTGGAGCGGGGAAGGAAGGGGGCGACTCTCCCTTGGGTGGGTCTATGCAGCTGTGACACTGACTCTGCCCCCCTCTCCAGAACACATCTGGCGCTCTCTCCTGGCGACGCCATGTGGCCCTTGCTGTGGATGACTGTGCGGACCTACGCCCCTTATGTCACCTTCCCTGTGGCCTTTGTGGTGGGGGCGGTGGGCTACCACCTGGAGTGGTTCATCCGTGGTGACTCCCCACAGCCGGCCGAGGAGGAGAAGAGCATTTCGGAGCGGCGGGAGGACAGGAAGCTGCAGGAGATTGCGGGCAAGGACCTGACCGAGGTGGTGAGCCTCAAGGAGAAGCTGGAGTTCACCCCCAGGGCCGTGCTGAACAGGAACCGTCCAGAGAAGAGTTAACCAGGCTGCCCAGGCACCTCCAGGGCCCATGGGGGTGTGAGCCATGGCAGCCTGTCATGACTGGTTCCCCCCATTCCTTTGGGTTGGAGCTGAGCACTCAGTCCATCTGGCTGCAGGTCAGGACCCTGGGTCCCTTAGCCGGGCTCCTGGAGACTGTCCCATCTCACCGTGTTTTCAATCCCAGTTCACCAATATCTGGCTCGTGCTGGACATCCCCCCCCGCCCCCGGTGCTTACACTGGCTATCTTGCAAGGTGGCTGCGTGTTGGAGTTTCCCACCCAAAGGTGGAGGAGGAGGTGTGGCCAAGGAGGCAGAGCTGGGCAGTCTTGGCCATTGCTGCCTGAGTTCCTGGCGCACCCAGTCGCACAGCTGGGGAGAGGGATGACGCTCCAGAGGCCGAACAGTTTCTGGAGGAGAAAGCTCCACTCCTAGGTTGAACAGGCCCTCGATGCTCAGCCCGCCCTGTCCCGGATCCCTCTGGATCTCCCTGGATTCTGCAGGTTTCCTTTGCATGGAAACAGCCAAGACTTGTGTCCTGTCCAGGTGGTGGAGCGTAGCTGCCTCTGGCCAGAGACCGGAGGTGCTGGAGGGTGTGTCCTGGGAACTGAATTGCATGGGGTCAGGAGTAGGGCAGGAGTTTTGCACATTGCTCGCTTCCCTGTTCCTGGCTTGGATTCCCCCTTGCTTCTCAGGACCCCCAGATTCACCCTCACTATCAGGCACAGCCCCTCCCCAGCTGTGGTGGGTGCCTCTGGTGTCGGACTGGCAGCTGGGGTGGAGCATGAGGGAAGCTGTAATTGCCTGGCAGGCCAGAGACTGGTGGGGGTAGCTGGAAGTCATTTCACCCTCCTATCCCAGGAGCCCTGGCAATACCTACGCAGGGATCTCTGGGTGCGTTGCTGTGGGGCTGAGATTTAGGGAATGAAATGACCTTGCAGCTGTGTTGAACAAAGCCAGATTAAACCAGCCTGAGAACTCAGGGCCTCCGTTTTCTTCTTTCCCTCTGAGTGTTTTGGCTCCCAGTTGGTACCGTTCTGCCCCCCTGCCTGACACCCAGCCACCGAGTGGGACATTCTAGGGAAAGATCTCACCCCAGCAGCGTGAAGCTCATGGGCCCTGCTTGGCTCTGACACAGCAGGTAGGGTGGCTGCGTCTCTTCCCCAGCAGCCCAGGTGGGGTGGGGAATGCTGCCAACAAGGCCCTCGGTGCACAAGCCGCGGCTGGGTTTCCTCGGGGAGGCAGCCTGCCTGGAGCTGAAGGGAGACTCCCCTCTTCTAGAGGGGCCTGGAAATGCAGAGCTGGCTCGTCCTGTCCCCCAGTCTCCACCCTGTCCTGCTGGGTCCCAGCCACGCCTCTCTTACGGGAACTGGACCTGACGCTCCCCGCTAATCCAGAGCAAAGCCCCTGTTACAAATTCTCTGGTAAACCTCCCCCTACCCCTGAATATTCCAAACAAGACAGTGACAAGCCTTTGTGTTTGCTAGTGGCCACGGGGGAGGGGACAACTGGTGACCCCCTTAAAGGGGCCCAGTTCTCAGGGGCTGCAAAGGCACAGTGCAGGAGGTGCTGTGGGTGTGTGGTACTTTCTGACAAACAGGTGCCTTAAGGGGTCTTGAGGAAGGCTTGTCCAATGGTCAGAGCACTGGCCTGGGCTGTAGGGGAAGACCTGGGTTCAGCTCCTGCTCGGCCACCTACATCGTGGGTGGGCCCTGGGAAGTCACTTAGTTCTCTTGTGCCTCGGTTCCCCATCTGTAAAAAGGGGTTCAGATCCCCCAGGCCGGATCAGTGTGATGGAGAGAAACTAGGCACCCGCAATCAGCTGCCACTTGGAGGCAGAACACCCACAAAGCTTTATCTAGGTCCCAGTCTGTGCCACTTTTAAAGGGAGAGAAACGTATTTCAAGCAACGGGCTCCTTTTCCCTCATTGTAACACGGGTAGCTGGGAAGAGCTGGGCTAGGCCAAGGGCTGAAATGTGCATTAGCAGGAGAAGGCATTAGATCTTCATGGCTGATTGCTGCCCACCCACCCCTTTCTTGGGGGGTGGCAAGGGTCAGGTTTGTTTTGTTTTAAAGGGGCTTTTGCAAGATGAGTGCAAATGCTTTCACAAGAGCCTGACCTTTCCTGCAAGCTGCGTAGCGCTGGCCTGTCAGCCTGGGTTCATAGCCATCTGCGTGGCTGTCTTTGGGAGACAGCCAGAAACCTGCCCTGTGCAGAGCTCTGCCTGTCAATCATTGCTACTAAATGATGGGCGGGGAGGGTATGGAAAGGTGCCTCCCCTTCACCCCCCCACCAATCCGGACTAATATTTTCTTGACCCCTCAGGCCCTGACCCTTCTCCCTGCGCTGCCATTGATTTCAGTGCGTATCCACCTCGTGATCCCTCGTGCACTGGCAGGGGGTGGGCTCAGCACCTCCCTGGGGGCGGAGGGAGGGGAGCTGGTTGGAGCCCCTGGAGAGTAGCCATGCTAGTCAAGAGGAGACAGGGCGAGGGGGTTGGACTGGAGGCCAGTGGTTGGTGTGTGCAGCTCGGGAAGGCGGGGGGTCTGGTGCAGGAGTTGGCTGCTGCAGCGAGGCCTCCCACTGCAGTGACTGCAGTTGCTCTGTCAAAGCCACTGGATGGGCAGTTTGAATTGAATCCAGGTAAAAAATAAAATAAGAAAAATAATAATTGGAGATATACCAATCTCCTAGAACTGGAAGGGACCTTGAAAGGTTATTGAGTCCAGTCCCCTGCCTTCACTAGCAGGACCAAGTACTGATTTTACCCCAGACCCCTAAGTAGCCCCCTCAAGGATTGAACTCACAACCCGGGGTTTAACAGGCCAATGTGCAAACCACTGAGCTATCCCTCATCAGCTAGGGTATTGGCCCCTGGGTATGCTCTGCTGTGGGGGCTGGGCCTGTGTCTTGCTGCATGCCCTGGACGGGGCAAGTTCAGACCACCCTCTTCTGGGGCCTTTCGCTTTCCTGCGGGTGGAGATGAATCGGCTGGGGTGATCCCAGCAGCCCCCTGGGGTTCAACTGGGCCATCCTGGTTCTTGGCTGTCAGGGCTGAGCAGGGAGCTGCATGAGGCCAAGAGGAACATTCAGTGAAAGCCTGGCACCTCGGCATTTGCATCATCTGGGGGCTTGTTTCACTAGCACCTCGGCCTGGAAAAAACCTCTGGTGGTCTCCAGCTGGGGCAGCCCCTGCAGTGATGGGAGCAGAGCAGCTCTGCAGGCCAGTGGAGCAGGGCAGCTCTGCAGGCCGGTAGAACCAACTCTCCATGGCGGTGGGAGAGCCTGGCCCAAACAAACCCAAATACCTGAAATCTACCCACAAGGCCCCTAGTGCTTTCCCTGCTGTCTGTGGGCCTGTGCCTCCAAGTGGCAGTGAGGTGCATTGGCACCCGTGCTGCTTCAACGTCGAGGTAGAAAAAGCACAAAACGGGGGGTTCAGGAGGAGCGAGTGGGATGCTGCCCTCCTTCAGTGTGACCCTGGAACTGCAAACTGACCCCTCTGACCCAGCTCCTGTTGTCTCTGCTGAGCCACTCAGTCCTCCCCAAACTCGCCAGGAAGCTGGGTGGGGGGTGCCGACCCCTGCGCTGGCATGTGCATAGGAGCAGAGAGGTGGCACTGTTCAGCCAAGGACAGTGCAGTGAACCTCCCGGTCTTATGTGGGCTCTGCAATGTCTGTGCAGAATAGAGACAACTTTCTTTCTTAAGGTCTTAGCTAAAAGGAGCCTGCACCAGCCCAAGGCACAGAGCTCAGCTAATGTCACCTGGGAAGGGACCTGACCTCATTTCAAAGGTGCTGAGAGCCTGCAGCTCCCGCTGAAGTCAGTGTGGGGCGGGGTGAGTGCTGAGCATCTCTGGACACTGGTGGGTGGGTGCTGAGTGTTTGCTTGTGGCTCAGGTGTGCATGTGTGTACGTGTGTGTATGTGTACACATGTGTATGCAGTCTGGCCCTTTGCTGCGGGTGTGTATAGGTGCAGTTTGCTGAGTGATAGCCAGGAGCTTGGGGAACAGTGTTTCTTTGGAGCCTCGAGGAGCCCAGAGTGCCATCCCTGAAGGGGGCCAGTCTAGGGGCTAGGGGCTGCAGTGATCTCAGCTCTGCCAGGAGAGAGGAAGCAGAGTGAAGCTGACCCTTTGGGAGAGCACCCAGCAAAGGATTCTAGGGAACATTCTCAATCACAATGAGCCTCCTCCTATCCCACTGTAACCCCCTGGATGTCAGTGGCTTTCACCAGGTGTGAGTTTGGCCCAAATACCCCAGAGGAACACAATGGACCTCAGAGAGGGACTAACCTCTACACTGGGCTCTAGTCTGACTGTGCCACAGACTCGCCATGGCCCTTGCTCTTTCTGTACCTCGGTTTCCCCATTTACAAAATGAGAGCCCATCTCTGCCAGGCATGTGCCGGCTCATAGCTAGTTCATGTCGCTTGAGGCCTTGAATGCCAGGGGCGAGGTAAACTACAACTATTCATTAATTCCACTGTCACTAACAATGCCAGGGCTTGAAATGCCTGAACCATCCCGACTTACCCTGGTGCCCTCAATCCAATCTGACTCTGCGGTGCTGAGTCTCCAGTTGGCACGCTCAGCACTTGGGGGCAGGATCTGGCTGTGATGGGGCTGCTAAAACATTCCTTATTCTTGGGGTTTCCCCCAATTTCCTGGATCCTTCGCTCTCTGCACCAGCCTTTCCTTCCACTGCTGATGGCGATCAATCCGTTGATGAATCCCTGGTGTCAGCAGCCTGTTCAGCACTTTGTATCGCTACAGCCCTGTTTCCTCGAGTGCTCTGGGGTTAATGGTCACTCTATTTCCCACAGATGTTATGGATGGTAAGAGTTGAATTAGCAGCCAGCTTCGCGCTGGCTCCTTGATCCCCAGCTGACAGCTTTATTAGCAGCACTTGCTGTTTGTGTTTATCTCCTGCACTTGCTCCCAAGTCAGGCTGTAATAATAACCCTCTGCCCTGCTGTCCTTCCAGCCAGGAATCCCTGACTCCTCACCAGCAAGCATTGCGGAGCCCTCCGGAGTTTATTATCCCCATCGGAACCAAGGTGGAAGGTGAGGGGCCGGGAGTTGGCCCAGATCACCCAGCAGGCCAGCGACAGGAGGTCAGAAGCCTGCACGTTTTCCTTGCCTGGCCCTAGCAGCTTTCTGTGGAGTTGGGAAGGTTCTCCTGGAGCTGGCCAAGCTGCCTCTGCCACCCCGTTGGGGCCCTGCTGTGCTAATGGCCTGAGTCGTTGTGCCACAGGATCCCTGCCACCTGGAATCCAGCACCTCAGCAAGGGAGCCTCACCCCCTCGCTGCTGGCCTATTTTGGCACTTTCAAAAGTGAGTCTTTTGCATCAGGAACCTCACTAATGCAAGCAGGGAGCAGAAGCCCTGTCAGGAGCCCAGCACAGCTAGTGGCCAGCTCCTCAGCTGGTGTAAATCAGTGTAACTCCAGCACAGTGGATGAAGCGATGCTGATTTACACCAGGTGAGGATCAGGTCCCATATTCAGATTAAGTAGCTAATTTACCTGGCCCTTTGCAGCATTATGTCCGAGCGCCCTCTTGTAGTTCTCGACCATAGTTTACCAGGCATCTAACCATCTTCACTAGCAGGATCCTGGTAGGTCTGTGATTCCTACAGCTCCCCTGAAACCCGTGGGGAGGGATATGGGTGGCATAATCCATTTCCCTAACTCCCAAGCCACACCTGCCCCACTGCTGCAGGGAGTGACTTCTTTAAGAGCTGCACAGTCCTTCTGATCACCCTTTTGTAGCTGTGTGGCGCCTTGTGAGCTCTCATTTCCCAGCATTGGCAACTTGTTGGCGAAAGGATATAGGAGCCTGGAAGCTAATAGTTTCCTCCATTGTCTTTAACTGTTTGGAAGTTGCTTTGCTGGTTCCATTGTGTTGCTTCCAGTAGCCTCCTATTAAACTAGAACAATGCCTTCATCCAGGAAAGTCTTCAAATCCAATATTCAATAACTTCACCTCACTGCCCGGGTCCCACCAGTGTTCATTACATTCTCACATCACAGGATTCTTAGATTATTCCACGTTCAGCACACACCCAACACTCATCAACTGTGTTATTTTCTTCCTCTCACCGGCAGCTAGGGACTGTTAGCCTTTTACAGATGGGGAAACTGAGGCACAGAGCTATGACGTAACTTTCCCAAGGTCACACAGGGAGTCTGTGGCAGAGCTGGGCATTGACCTCGCGAGCTCTCAAGACCCGGTTCTAAGAGTCCCAGTAAATCCCAGCAATGCGCTGCTTGTGAACAATCCACCAGGCAAGGATTATTCCCTGAAATATGCAGCAAATAAAGTATCTGGGGGCAGGACTATTCATGGTAATTTGTGTTGAATAATTAGGCTTGCTTCATTCAACTTGCCAGCTCTTACACGGGACCATTCAAGGAACAAATCAGCTCCCAGGCTGTTATCATGCAGCTACATCAACCAGCTGGGCGGTAGCTGACATGCTACAAGAGCCTTTTGGAAGGCGGTCAGAAACCATTTCCAGTAGCAACAGCTTAGACATCTAAGGCCGAAAGCATCATCTGTGCAAAAGGGCAACAAAGCAATGGCAGGAAATTCCAGCTCCCTGGGTGGCTGAAGGAGCACACGCTGTCTGAGTGATTCCCTTCCAGATTCTGGGGGCAGGAGTTCCCAAGGAGGTGAGGTGGAGAGAGGGCTTCCCTGCAGCCGATGCAGAATCTCCAGCTTGGTCCATTCTGCACGTACATGCACCAGGGAAGCCTATGATTAGGAAGGCCAGAAGGCTAAGTGCCTGGCGTTCCGTGGGCAGAGATGACTTTGTTCCTGCTCAAAGCCGCTGGGCTGGATCAAAATCCCGTAGCTGCAGCAGGGGGATATGCCATGGGGACCTATGAACCAAGCCCCGGTTACCAACGAATGCATGGTGCAGTCCTCAAAGTGTGCACATGAGGGGCCTTCACTGAGGCCTTATCTGCAAGAGGGATTTGACCTGGTTACAAAATCCAGCTCCAGGCAGGCAACAACGCCATTAACTGCTGTTCACAATTGTGCAGCTAGCCCCATGTGTGTAAGGGAGTGAAGTGCTCCTAGTGCAAACCAGCTTTTAGAAAGGCTTTGCCCGTCTACCCATGGGGTTTGCACCAGTGCGGACAAAGCCTAAGCACTCGGCCCCTGGAGCGCTGGACAAGTTGCTGTGGTGGATGTGGATCGTAAGGGAGGGTGTGTGTAATTCATTACCCCCCTGTGGCACTAGAAGTCCTGTGGACGTATGGTCTCTCGGATGCGCCGAGGTCTTTACCATTAAAGCCCCCATAGGCGTGTCTCCCAAGCCAAGGAGTGTCAGTCCCGTTGGAGCTTGGCTGAAGCCCGTCCCAGGTAGTGATCCCTAATCTGCCCCCACAGCGTCAGCACCACCGAGGGCTCTTCGTCACCACCTGCCCTGCTGTGTTGTTCTGAGCTGGTTAAACAGTTGCTGTGTTCCAGCCCAGAGGTGGCCCATATCAAACTGCCCCATGCCCTGCAGCACTGCCAGGGCAAGCTGGCCTTCTAGAAGGGGCTTAAACAGGCTGCAGGGTTGTTTAATGGCAGCCTGCTTGCTTTCTGCTATGCCCCCCTCCTGCCTGCCCCCGTGTCCGCCAGCGGCCGGCCCTGGGTGTGCAGCCCCTACATGCGCCCTTATTTGCCGACCTGAATTTGGTGCTGGCTGGGCTGGGACGTGAGCGGCTTGTCGGCTGCGGCATTACCAACACCAACTCACTGAAGGATCTGGGGGAGGGGAAGGGGGCTGCTTCTGGGGTCAGGGCAAGGGGTGCAAAAGGCAGAGCTGATGGCACTAGTGTTGGGGGAGCATCCAGCAGGTGTCAGCGGCTCAGGGCTGTGGACTCAGGCCACCTCCCTTCCATTACTGGGGAGGCCAGCGTCCACGAAGCCCCTTTGCTGTCAACTCTGCACAGCCTGGGACTCCCAGCTCCTCATCATCCGGATGAAGGTCGGCCAACCCTCCCGCACCCCCGTCCTCTGTTCCTAGCACACCCAGTTCATCACTGCCAGAGGCCCACGAACAAGCCAGCCATTCTCCCCACCCCGAGGCACCACCAGTAGCAGGTTGGGCTGGAGCCTTAGTTGGCTAACGCGCAGCTGGGCGGCTGTGGCATGCATCACCCCCAGGCTGGCTAGGGTCACAGCACGCAGCTTGGGGGCAGTCCTATGAGCTCACTGCAAGGATATTGGCCTCCTGTAAGACGAGAACGCTCCCCTGCCTCCCCGACTGCCAGCCAGAATGCCGCTGAGCTTAAATGACCTTGCACGAGGGCTGCATAGCCCAGCGGGCAGCTTGATAGTGATGGCCCAAAGCTCTTTGCAGAGTGAAGGTGCAAATAACAGCTGGGGTGTGGGGGCTGACATGGACGTGACTCAGCAAGGAAAGGGGGAAAGCTGCAATGTGAAAGGAAAAGGAGAGTGGACGCGGTACAGTGCTATGGGGAGGGGCCATAAGACGCTTCCCTTCCACCCAGGCCCAGATAGAGCCCCCATCAGGGGCGGGGGTGTCTTGGTGGGGCTTTGCTCTGCAACTGGCTGTGCATATGTTGTATGGGGCCAGAACACCAGGGTTCTAGGCTCAGGCCTTATTAAGGCCCATTGGCAGCATGAAGAGCCCTGAAGCGGGTGGGGGGGAAAGGACCCCTTGAGAATCCCCCCCCTGTACAGGGCGCTGCCCCCCTCCCCTGAGCGTGGTGCTGGTATAAGAGCTCTGCACTAGCCTCTGGCATATGGGGACGAGCAGAGGTGTGTTTGGCATGCATCATAGTATGGTTAGCTGCTTCCCTGGGCCCATGGGACGCTTCATTAGAGCAGTCCCGAGAGTGCTCTAACTTACACTGGGAGCTAGACGCGGCCCTGCATGGCCCAGGCTACCAGGAACACAGACGTGTGGAAAAGTCATCGTCATGCTCTTCCCATCCCGCGCCAAGCATGGGCTTGGCGTAACTGCACCTGCTCACCCTGCCACTGTAGCCAGCCCCAGCGAGCGGCTGGTGTTGGGTTGGGTGGTGGCTAGGCAATGCTGCACATCCTGCTGTGGCCCACTGCATGGGAACCTAGGCTGGAAAACTGATGAACACCTAAGCCCCAGAGTCGAACCAGAGCCAGCCAATGAAAACAAAGCAGCCAAGCCCATGGAAATATCCCCTGCCCCAGGGGACCTGGCTGCTGCTTCTCAGGCTCCCTTTCTGCCCTTTTTCCATGAGCTTGTGGGAACCTTTTCTCAGCCTTCTCTTGGGGAAAGCCTCTTCCTGGTGTGGTCCCCACGGCGCTGGAGCTGCCGTCTCCAGCTGAGCCTTCGTCCCCAGCAACCAGGGACAGCAAAAGCATTTGATTGCTGAGAGGAGCCAGTCTGTGTTTACACTGTAATGTGGGCCTGGAGCTGGAGAGGCCGCGTGGGGTGCTGCCCAGAGACACTCCCAATGCCCTGCTCCTCTTTTGGGCCATGGAAAAGCCAATGGCCAGCGCTCGTGCTGCAACCTGGTATAGTTAGCCCAGGTGCAGCCAGCAAAGGCGGCTGAAAAAAATCACTGGGTGAATCAGTGTTAGAGGCTGAACTAAGGGCTTTGCTTCCAGGGGGCATTTAAACCCGTTTAGTTAAACTGGTGCCACGAGCTGTGTGGCTGCTCCGTGTGCCAGTTAAACCGGGTTTATCTTGGAATTGGCGATCAATTGAACTGAAACCCCACCTGAGAGAGAGAGAGAGCGAGCGAGAGCGAGAGAGAGAGAGAGAGTGAGTGTGTGTGTGTGTGTGTGTGTGTGTGTGTGTGTGTGTGTCCGTCCGTCCGTCCCCAGGTTTCATTATATCTGTGTAATATAAACCAATGGGCTCCTGTGTGGTGGGCTACTTTGCATTCTTGCCCATGCACACAGCCTACAACCCAAGTACCAAGCTCCCTGCCTGGCTGCATCACGGCTAGGGCACCCAGGAGGCCTGGCGTCCAGCCCGTTCCTCTACCCACTAACTCACACACTTCTCTGAGCTAGGAACTGAACCCAGGCATGCGGTTACCCCCTGGGCTAACCCACCGGCCTCCCCAACCCCATGCTCAGCGTCAGAACAGTATGTGTGAGGCCTAATTCACAGGCCCCCCCACGGCCGTCCCAGCACCAGGGAGAGACCTCAGGCATCCTCACTCCCAGTCATGCCCCCCTCCCCCCCAGCCAAGCCATGAATGCTTAACGGCCCAGCATAGTGTGGGTGCCATTGCATGCTGGGGTGGGGGATGGTTTCAAGGGTGCACTGGAGGTGGGGGTGGCATGTGAGCTGCTGCCCCCCCCCCCAGGGAGAAGCCGGCACCCCCATGCGGGAAGAAACCTGCGGAAGTGCAGTTGGAGGGGACTGACAATGTCAGGATACAGGAAGTCGTGGACGCTATTGAGAGCACTTCCTCCAGCATCATGGTTCTCACACATCTCAGCATTGTCTCGCACAGCCCCTGTGAGAGGCGCACTCGCTGTAACCCCGCTCCCATGGCTGGGCCGAGGTGGGGGAGTGGGGGGATTGTTTGGGGCTTGCGGTGCCGTATTGTGAATTGCTGGCACCAGGCTCGAGTGACGGGGGGTTGTTACTGCTTGCAGCACAATGGGAGGCCCAGGGACATGGGTGCACCCATGTCTGCAGGGCAGGTGCCGGCGTCTCAGCGGAGGCTGCCATTGTAACTGGGACGGGAAAAGGCAGGCTAAGACACTGCCACCTTTAGGGTGTAACTGAGCCAGGAGTTCAGGCTCATGTCAATGGCACAATGCCCTGGCTGGTTATAGGCATTCTGCAAGGACAATGTGGCCTGGTGGTTAGAGCAGGGGATTGGGAGCCAGGCTGCCGGATTTCGTTCCTAGCTCTGAGGGGAGAGTGGGGTCTAGTGGGCAGAGCAGGGCTTGGGTGCCAGGGCGCATGGTGGCCTTAAGCAAGTCACTTAAACCCTCTTGTGCCGCAGGTTAGCATCCTGTTAAAATGGGCACTGACCCGCCGGCTGGGAGGCTGTGTTAAGTCGTGCAATAGAGACGCAGGCTTGTCTGCTGAGTCTCCGAGCCAGGCTGGCCAGGGCACCGTAGTAAAGAAGGGGCGGGTGGTGGTGATGGTGGTGGGGGTCACAAGGGCTTTAAAAGTTGTATTTCCTGGCTGCAGCCGGTGCTCTGCCCCAGCCCAGGTACATGACATGCAGGCCAGGGTATGCCCAGCCTAGGGTGACCAGACAGCAAATGTGGGGTGGGGTAATAGGAGCCTATATAAGAAAAAGACCACAAAATCAGGCCTGTCCCTATAAAATCAGGACAGCTGGTTCCCCTAGCCCAGCCCGCAGCTCTCCCGTGGGGACAGACCACCTGCCCCAGCACAGCCCAGCACTGCAGCAATAGAGGAAGAGGAAATGAGCCACTTGGCTTGTTCCAAAACCCAGCGGAGCTGGAGGGAAAGGAAGTCTCCGCTGACCTGCTGCATCTCCCCTCGGGACAGCAACGGCTGGGCTTGGCAAGGACCCATTTGCAAGTGTCCCTCTCGGGGGCACTGCCTGTATGGCCCGAGACTCCAGGGTGCTTTCCGCCCAGTGCCCAGCAGGCTCACACATGCCATGCCTGCCCCAAGCAGAGCTGACCACCCTTTGGTCCAGCTGCACCCAGGCCCCAGCCTGCTCAGGGCTTCCCAACCAATATAGCATGTCCTGGGGCACTGGCCTGGCACAGCCCCTGGCACAGAGCTGGCATGGGGCAGAGGGGGGGGCAGAGGGGAGGACTCTGTGTGTGTGTGTGTGTGTGTGTGTGTGTGTGTGTGTGTGCGATAGCTCCAGAGGGGCCTATGGAAGAGGCACCCGTTCTCCTCCAGCCAGTGAGATTGTTTCAGTTCAAGCCCCCGCCCCCACTCCCCAGTTTCCATCCTCTCCCCTCCCAGCAGCAGGTCTTGGCTTGCTGCGTCTGTCATCCGTTTCCGGCAAGGGAATCTGCTTTGGGAGCATTTTCTTTTTCTTATACTGGGAAAGTTTAAAAATAGACACCCACACCCTCTCCCCGGCGCCACTCCGCACAGCCTGCCGCAGGGGATGGGGCCACCGCGGTGCCTAGCGATCCTGCTCACCGGCCCTCTTGGGTGTGGTCGGCATCCCCTCCCCTGCGGCTCTGGCTCCTGAGTGCTAGGAGCAGGACAGCGAGATGAGCTCAGATGTCACAGAGCAAAGCCACCCTTCACTCACTGGGTCACAGGCCTCCCCTAGGGCCCCCTCCCCGCCCGCTGGGACCTAGAGGGGCCAGGCTCCCCCAGAGGGTCTGCTGGGGCAGGGCTGGGGTGGTGGTGGTAATGGAGTGGAGCCTGCAAAGGGTGACACAGACCCAGCCATGGCAGCTGTATGCCTGCCATCACCCCCCCCCCCCGCCAGGTCATTTATAGGCACTTTGTCCCGGTGGGCTGCTGGTCTATAGGTGCCATTGGGCAGTTGGGAACTGGCCCTGTGGCCTCTCTTCTTAGCAGAGCACATATAGCCTAGGCACGACCAGGGGAATGCCCCAAAGCAATCCCACCCACCCTCCGCCGGAGCAGACTTCAGGGAACCCATGCTCCAAACACCCGTGCCCTGGCGCAGGCCCAGCATGCAGGCAAACCCAGCCTGGCCCAGGCACAAGGATTTGCACGGCCCTTCCTCTGAGAAAGTGCAGGCTGGGGTGTCCCTTGGGCTGCGGAGGAAGTGCTGTGTCCGCTATTGGCTCCAGCCAGCAAGGCCTGCGGGGGGATGGGGTTGATGACAGTTGCAATGACAGTACGCTCTCCCACCGCCCCTATACAGAATGGTCATTAAACGAGCAACAAATTCATCCCAGCTGCAACTTCATCGCCTTCAACTGACTATAGAGGAACTGGAGTGGGCTGGCCACGCCCCCCCCCCCCTCGCTCTCTCTTTCTCTCTCTCTCTCCCCCTCCCCTTCTGAGAACTCCCTCCTCCCTGTCAATGGAGTCTTGCATGTTCCCAGCAGCCTTTGCTAACCCTCTGTCCCTTTCACTCTCTAGGAATAACAGCTGCTTACTGTGTCTATCCGCCCCCACCGAGGTCTCTGCTGCCCCTTGCTTCCGTTCCCATGAGGCCGGCTCGCTCTTGTTTAAGTGCTCCCACCCCCTAGGTACAAAATCTGCCTGGAGAATGCTCCTGCGTTTCTTTCTTTGCGACTCAGCCCTTGTGAATCTCCTGGTGACCACATGTCCCGGGCCTGGGAGTCACTGTGTGTTCCAGGAACTGCAACCGCTGAAATAGCCCTTCTTATCTGTTTATGTAGCTTCAGAAAATAGTCTCCCACTAGCACTGCTGGGAGCGACAGGGTGGGCATAGGAAATAGTGAGTGCCGAGCGGGTCACACCAGCCTTTATAGCAAAGGGTGATGGGGAGACCTGGCATGAGTAGGCAGGGAGGTGGGGGAAGGCACTTTTACGCACTATAGTTAGACATGAGCCCAGGGGCTGGTTGCTGAGAAATGGAAGGGGTCCCTATGGAAACCACCGATAGACTTTGTGAGGGCTGGAGCCGAGGGTCTTACAGAAATGTATCGGGGGTCCTAGAGCCATGCCGCTAGAACCAAACGGAGTGCGAGTCCCTTGCTAAAGTCTGGAGCAATTGTCTCTAGGCTGGGTCACAACAGAGCTAGGAAAATGATCGGTCACCGGGACTCTGCCATAAAGGCCTGGAGGAGGAGGAGATTATGACGTGGCGTTGGTTAGAGGCGCTGCACAGCCACCTAGTAAGAGCCGGTCCTGCCCTGAAGCGCTAACATTCTGGGCAAGACCAACACAGATTGCGAGAAAGGCAGTACGGTATCCTTAGCTCCTTTTCGCAGCTGGGGCCCTGAGGAACAGCCAGACTCAGCGAGGTGCCTGTGGCAGAGCAGGGCAGGCCCCGTCAGTGCTTTAACCGCATGCCCATATGTGGTGTGGGGGAGTTCACATGTATTTCCATACATGATGCACGTGTGTTTGGCATGGGAGGACTGAGTCCAAGGCCATTGGGACAGCAGCCCTGCTCATCGCGAGAACCAATGCCATGGGGTGCGTTTCGAGACATAGAGCGGGGGAGTGTATGTGTCTTGTTTCCCGCTTTCACTAAAACCCTCCTGCTCGGTGACTGTTCAGTCACTGTATTATGGCAGTGCCAGGTGTGGTACAAACCGGGCAAAGAGAGAGTCCCTACCCCAAGAATTTACCCGTGAAGCTGGGAGACCACAGGAGGCTACAGCAACAAGCACTCTCCTGTTCCAGTCAGTTTATGCTAGGTGTAAAAGGGGCCCTCAAACCCCAAGTCCAGCCTGATGAGGTGGGCCCTGGCACCGGCCCTGTGCCCGGCATCCATAAGGTGCCCTCCCAGGAGGCCCCCAGTAATGACTGGCACAGGGTGTGTTCAGCTACAGGTTAGTGGAGCTCTCAGGCTGCTCTGTAACCCAGGGAGGCTCCCGTAACTTAGACAGGCCCCAGGGCTGGCTGCGTTAGTGCAGGGAATCACGCCAGGCTCTGGAGCAGCCAAGGCTGGGGATGGTGTAAAGCCACCTTAGCCCCCGCCACTTCCCATGGGCTGCAAGTTTGGGGCAGCACAGACTGTTACCTACAGCGCTTTACAGGCCTTGGGATGTAGGTAGCGCAGGATCATTCGTCTGACTTTGCAGATGGAGAAATCGAGGCACAGAGCAGTGCAGTTCCTGGCCCAAGGCTAGTGCAAAGCTAGGAATAGCTCCTAGCTCTCCTGAGTCCCAGCCATGCGATTGTAAACACTGAATCATGCTCCTGCCCAGCTCAGTGCCAGGGCTTTTTCTTAGGTTACAGCATCTGAGCTGAAGTGTCTGCACATCCCTGGTCCAGGCTGTGCTTTGTTTGGTGTTGTTCTGTGGGTGTTATCAAGAAGCTGTTTCCTGAGCTCTGAAAAGAACGGGCGGGATCGACTGGCCAGGCCTGCCCCACGCTATCACACAAAGGCAGTGGCAGCCCTGCCGCCAACTTTGTATTGCAGGAAAAGTGGGACAATCCAGTTTGCAAACTCCAAGGACAAAAACATAACACGACAATAGACTCTGTTACCAGAAACAACATGAGTGTGTCAGCCAAACCTGGGCCGGACTTTTCAAATGAGCACCATGTACAGCACCAAATCCTTAGGGATGCCCGGGGAATCAATCACATTGCTCCTTTTCTGCACAGGACAGTCCTGCTGATGATTAGTTGCCCTTTGACCCCATCTTAGAAAGATTATTCAGTTAAGCTCCACCCTCAATATGACATTTACTGTGATTAATTAAAGCCCTAGTGATGATGATGATGAATAATAGAACCGGGCTGAAACAGAAGCACAGAACTTTTCGAGCCGTCTTTTTCTTGACATCACAGTAGCAAGACTTAGCCACTGTCTCTCTGAGTGGCTCAAAGCACTTTAAGTATCATTATCCCCATTTTACAGATGGGGAAACAGCGGCACAGCCTGGGGCAGACAGGCATTGAACTGTTCTATGGCCATTTGGAAGAGGCAAGAAAGGCTCCCTTAGAGCCAAGCTGGTGCCTTCAAGAATTCCTCCTAAAAAGCATCTACTGCCCCTCACTGGCAGACACTTCTGCACATTGTGGTGCAGTTGTGTGGGCCACACGGCCGTGGAAACCATGAAAGGGCTGACTTCCCCCCAGCCAGAATGCTAGCAGGGCAGAGATGGAGGGATAATGCGTTTTTCCGGCCAATGCAGAGCTCTCAGCTACATGCAGTGGTGTGAATGGGTTGTTCCACTCATTGCATTGCCTATGGGTCTCAGCCTGAAAGCACTTACTACCAAGCAGCGTGCTCACATCCCACAGGAGGCGGTAGGGGGCTGGGCTGGGCATCAGGCTCTGTTACCAAACTGCTGTGTGATGTTCAGCGTCCTCCCTCCTGTTTCCCCATTTCCATTGCACTCTCTTTGGGGCAGGGACTCTTTCTTACTATGTGTCCGTACAGCACCCAGCACACTGGGGCGCCATGCTCCTCTGGGGTTTAAATCACAGCACGGCAGCAGGCTTATCAACCCAACCCCAGTGCTGCCACAGTACCAACCAGCTCCGCTCCCGGCCCAGTTCAGCGGTACCACGGCTCAGCTCACTGCCCTCGGCCCCACTCTCCCCTTGGCTACTGCACAGAGGGAGCAGAGGCCTCAGTACTGAAGCGTATTATCTCCCCGCCAGGCCTCTGCAGAGGGGGGAGTAAGTGGTTCCTTTCCATCCATCACCCTTATCAGCTGCAACCTTTTATTTGCACAAGGGCGGCCTGCCCTCCTTCTAGGGAAACAGGCCATGTTTATGTCCCTCCAGGCACATGGACAGAAGCAGGGCCGGGTTGTCTCCTCGGCTCCCAAGCCTGCCCTGGCTGGCCCCTGGAAATGGCTCGCTGTGAAAATTAACTCCTCTCTGTTGTTCTTGGAGTGCAATGAAGGCAGCTTCCCACAGCTGTGCGAGCCCCCGGCCGGCACTTCGGGTCACTAGGGCAGCCAGGGCCAGCCTCATCATAACATGAAACAATAGCATGCCTGGCCGCTTTATTATTCCAGCTCACCTCACAGCCAGCGCTGGTACCGGGAGCTCAGGGGCTAGGGCAGGGGTGGCGGCAGGTTCCAGACAAGGGGGCTTGCGGCTGTCTTGTTTTTCACCTTGCTAGAGCAGTGGGAAAAGCCTGAAGCCCCGGCGGTGCCAATGAAAATATTCACTCCAGGCCAGGAGAGGGAGCAAAAACAGAGAGCAACACAAATAAATAGCAGACTAAGCACTCGGGCTGCTGTTGGCTAGGGGTGGCAGAGGCATCTGTACAGTTACCTTTCACACAGGCATTTCCTCTTCCTTCAGCACACTCAGGGCTCCTCTCTTCGGAGAGCCAAGTCTGGGTGTGTGTTATCATCAGTATTATGATAGCACCTAGGGGAAACTGAGGCACCACATGGGGAAGTTTTCCACATGTTTACAACACAGTCAGTAGACAGGATAGAAATTCTCTCCTCCCCCAGGACTGGCTGCAGTGGGAATCCCTCCCAGAAAGTATCTGCTTCTCCTCTCTGACAGACATTTCTGCATATCCGTGTGTGTCATGCATGATGATACCTCACAGTAGCACCCTGTGAAGGATGCAGGCCTAACTGGTGTCTGTCTCGCACTTGTGTAACTCTAGGGATGCTTAGGGAGAGTGTAGTAGGCTATTTTCCATTTTACAGGTAGGGAACTGAGGCCTAGAGAGACTAAGTGACTCAGCCGAGGTCCAACAGGGAGTTCGTAGCAGAGCTGGGACTGAACTCAGCTCTCCCAAGTCACAGACTGGCACCTGAAACACACGACTAGCCCCCCTCTCTTTGGAAGGGCAAAAGCACCAGCAGCCCCCCATCCTCTCTTCTGCCATCCCTGCTAATAGCCCATATATTGCACTCCTGCTGCATGCAGCCTCACGCCTGAAGCGCACAAGGTAGAGAAGCATTAACTCCATCTAGCAGATGGAGAAACTGAGGCACAGAGACATGGTCCAGGTCAAATGGCACATCCGTGGCAGAACTAGAAAGAAAACCCAGAAAAACCAGGTCTTCTGCAGCCCGGCCCCAGGCCCCGATCACTAGAGTCACCCACCACCCTTACAACAGCTGTGAGGTTCATAGAGGAAAGAGTGTCACAGGTCCTTAACTAGGAAGCCCAGCAGGAGAGTGCTAGGATGAGAATGAAAAAGGCAAGCTTCCTAATAGAGGAAGGGCTCTGCTGCACTTACTGCAGTGATACAAGGCTGTTAACGCAAGGGAGGGAGAGGAAACCTCATAACTCAGCAGCTGCTGTGCTGGTTCTGTCGGGCTAACAGGAGGGCAAGCTGGAGTCTATTTGCTCCCCCTGCATCAAAAGAGCGGTTTACTACACTTTCCAAGTAAGCAACAAGGCCGTACCAGTGTCACGGAGGGCATCAGCATTTGTGTTAGTGGCAATAACACACAAGAAAGGACCCAGAGCTCGACTCTCAGCTCGCCCAGTGGAACAGGCAGGGCTGGCAGGCAGTGGGAGAGAAGAGAGACACTTCTGCCTGTATCCTAAGCACATTCGATGTGAAGCCAAGCAGGTAAACACAGGAGCCTAGTGCCATTTTGACAGGCACAGGGCAGCTCTGGCCTCACTCTATTTCCTTCCACAGCTGCCTGCAGTGCTACTGTTCCCATGTGCTCATCCAGCACACGGATTCAGTACGCAGCTGGAATGGGGGGAAAATGCATGTGGCAGAGTTATTTTTGAAACCCTTTTTACACAGCAGTTTGCCAGAGAGAATGGCCTGTTCTGGTGTATTTTAAGCCCTGCGGTTATAGAAGCAGAAAACAATACAGGAGTTTCAGCTTATCTAGAGCCCATTTCCACCTATTATGCGAGAACGGGTGAGCACAGGGCCCGAATTGCACTTCATCGCTGTACCTTGGAGAGCACATGAACAATACAAGAGACGCAAGGATGGTGAGGTGGCCCACCCCCCAGGCCAGTCCCCTGCGAAATAGCCCGAGGACAATCTCTACCCAAGAGTCTGAACTATTAGTCAGAGTTCCTCCCCAGCCAGGAATATAGTCACCCTAACATTCATAGACCCCCAAGGCCAGAGGGACCGTTGTAATCATCTCTTTTGACTCCTTGTATAGCACTGGCCCGAGAACATCTCCAAATAACTCCCAGAGCAGATCTCTTAGAAAAACATCCAACCATCAGGGATGGAGAATCTGCCCTCACCTTTGGTGAGTTGGTCCCGTGGTTAACTACTCAGCATTAAACATGTGCACCGTATCCATCTGAGGTTGTCTAGCTTCAGCTTCAGACATGGAATAACGGGCTCTGCCATCCAGCAGAGAAAAGCACACCATGATCCAGTTTTTTTCTCCCCATGTAGGTACTCTAACCAAGTCACACTTTAACCTTCTCTTGGTTAAGTGAAAGATTCAAAGAGCTCAGCCACCAAGGTCGGGTTTCTAATCCTTTAATCATTCCCATGGCACTTCTCTGAACCCTTTCCAATCCATCGACATCCTTCGTGAATGGGGGGTACCAGTTCTCCACACAGCACACCAGCAGGGGCCACACCCGTGCCAAAAAGAGAGAGGTAATAACCTGGCTGCTGCTACTTGAGAGGCCCCTGCTAACAGGTCCCAAGATTGCCTTAGGTCACAGCATCACCCTGGGAGCTCACGTTCAGCTGATTGTCCACCACAACCCCCACATCTCTCAGGTCCCTGCTTGCCAGGCTGGAGATCCCCAGCCTGGGAGTAGGGCCTCCTCCTTTGTTCTTGGATGTACACATTTAGCCCTATTAAACACACAAAGGGCAGTGATCTGCTCTCTTCATTAGTTACTCCCCCTCAGTTTTTGGGGCATGTGCAAACTTTACCAGTGATAACATTAAGGGGTGGGGGGAAGAGACTGATTTCAGTGACTAAGGGCTACGTCATGAGATAGCGTGTGAAGAAGGGCTGAAGAAAGGGTGTTCAGCCCTGCTATTGGGGGAATTAAGGCAGTAAGCTATAGCTCTGGTACACCCCTATGGAAGGAACGAAGGCTAGTCCCCTTCTTTATACATCTAGTCAGCACCTGGAGCTGCACTTCAAACAAGATCATTTCAGCCCACGTCATGAACGATGTCAGCAGTCTGAGCAGCTCGCCACAATTACTAGAGCCCAGATTAATTTATAGTGTCAGGCTAAACCTCCATTCAAAGCGCACCACTGATAGCTGCAAAGAGGGCAAGCCCCGTGCAGCAGCTTTTCACAGGAAAAACCTGGGAGCATTAGCCTGAGAACCACGGGACTACTAGACGTGTTACACTAGATGCTGTGAGAAAGCACCACACACACACACACAGCAGAAGGTATTTTATGTCAAAGTTTTATTTGACAAAAATGCAACATTAAGTCTGCCAGAAAGAGATGAAGAGCAACTTCCATCTGCTACTCTCAGCCTGGAGCACGTACATGTTGGGGAGATAAGAATACAGACCGAGCAGGCAGCTGCGGTGCTTTGGCTTACATTAAAAATGGAACAAACAATCAGAAGGACATAAGGCGAGACTCTCTTGGTTTCACAGCTTTGGGATTTTTCAGGCACAATTCACTGGAGCCTGCTCTCTTGAGGAGGGATGGCAGGTTTCCCTCAGCCCACCACCCTCCCACACCCCAGCAGGAGAGGACATTTGTGCAAACAAACGAAGTCACTTTATTTTTTTCCTACCCCTTTTTGAAATTTTTTTTTTTGAGTGACTTTGGTGCTCATGAAAGTGAAATAATCAACAGCCTAAACAGTGCACATGAGCACTCTGCCATGCAGCTCTATTCCTCAAACCCTGCCCCGTGCCAGCTACTCCTGTATCAGATCTCTGCTGGGCAGGAGGGGCCAGCTCTATTGACTGCTGCAACCAGTCCCTAACTGAGGCTGAGGAAAGGGAACCTAGGAAGAGAGTGACCAGCCTTAAGCTCCCATCAATGGTTCTAGGTCTCTGAATGGGGCAATTCACTTACCCACAACATCCCCGCTCCCCTCCAGCCTGGCCGAATCTGTGGGCAGCCCCATTCCAGCAGAGGCTCAGTGCTCACACCCCACAAGTGAAGGCCCCTCATTCCCAGTAGAGCTGAACGCAGTGGGATCCCTGTAAAGTGGCTGGGAAGTGAATACTCACACTTTGCACTAGCCAACCAAGAGCTTAACAGAGCCAGTGGCAAATATTGGGCTTTGAAGCTGCAGTTCTACAGTCAGACAAGCAGGTTAAAAAAAAAAATAATTAACCAATGGAAACCGGTGCCTCAGAAATGACGCCATCTGGGGCAGAGGACCAGGGCTGTTACTGCAGCTACCCATGGGGATCCCTTACACCTACAAACACATGAACAGCAAGTTACTCTGAATGTACATGAGGACAGAGTTTATAACTTTGCTCTGGGGCAACTGAACTCAGGGCAGTAGGCATTAAGTCCTGTGATATGGCCTTTCCTTAGTGCATTAGGGTTTCCTCACCCTGGGCTGGCACCTCAGCTTGGATGGATAAGCTACTGAGTCATGCAACTCAGTGTGGCAAGATCTAGATGTTGAGATTATTTTGGGAGGTGACCCAGAAGGAGGAGAGATGTCTGGCACTCAAGTGCCCCCAATCCCACATTAATTCTTACAGCAAGCTGCCCTATGGAATTTCTAGGCTGAAGGCAAACTCTTACAGCTGCTAAAATCGCCGAGGCAAACAGACTTCCCCTGCTCCCTCCTTTAGAAGGATAATCGTTTACCTAGGCTGGGCCAGATTAACTCCACCAGTTAGGAATTAAAGATCTTGGCTAGAGAGATTTAGAGTTCAGGTTACAAAGTACAGCTCTGATCAGAGACGATGGAAACCATTGAGCAGGGAAAGGGACTCGCTTAGTTATAGCAAGGATATTTCCCCATGTATTACCCCAAAAACGCAGTAGCTGGTCCACCCCAAGGCAAAGCACTGTGGATTTGAATTCAAGCTGCATAATATCCCAGGCAGCTTTCCACTGAAGATGCTTCTGTAGCTGAAGAAGGGATTTTGTTTGGTTTCCATGTCTACACAGTTTAAAAAAAGAAAGCACCAGCTTTCCTGGGACTGCAGCTGAAGAAAGGTGAACATATTGGTATCATGTGACATTGGTTACTTAGGGTCTTTTGTACAAAGGCACCAGAGAATAACCCTCCTCAAGGGAGCCTGAGTACATCTCGCCAGCAGAATGGTAGGAAGGATCCTCGCACCCTGTAAACATCAGTCAGCCGGCTACAATGCAGCATGCCATTGAGCGACATGCACATCTTATGGCACAGCCAGTTTGCTGAGAAGTGCACGCACCCGAGAGCACATTTACAGCACCCATACTTTAAATACACAGACACACAATGGACAGTGGAGAGTAGGAGGTGCCTGCCAGTCAACCAAAGTGGGTCTCCAATAGGAGCTTTGGAGTTTGGTTTTGTTTTTAAAGCCTCTGTAGCAAACAGGTCCTATGGCCAAGATGCCCAAGAACCTGAGTATCCCATTGTTCAACGGGGAAAGGATACCCCCAAGACACAGCAGCCTGGTTTCAATGCTGTCCTAGACGTACTGTTTCTTGGAAGCAGAGCTGCCAGGCCGGCTGGTCTGCCTCTCCTGCAGGGGCTGGGCTCCTGGGGCGTAGGACTCAGGGGACGGCTTGTTACCACTGCGCAGTGCCAGGTTCTCCTCGGTGTTGAAGTTGGCCCAGTTCTGCTCGCTCGACAGCTTGTTGTAGGCCAGGTAGGGGGGGGAGTGGCTCTCGCTCAGAGGGATGTAGTGACACTGCTTGCTGTCTGGGAAGGAGTCTATGTCCACAGCTGGGCTGGAGGAGGAAGAGGCCTCCCTCATGCTGCTGAGCAGATTCTTGCAGCAGAGGTGGAAGAGCTCCAGGAGGTTGAGGCCCAGGGAGATCAGGCCCACCACCATCATGAAGATGATGAAGATGGTCTTCTCAGTGGGGCGGGAGACAAAGCAGTCCACCTTGTGCGGGCAGGGAGCCCTCTCGCACACGAAGACGGGTGGCATGAAGAAACCATACAGGTACCACTGGCCTAAGAGGAAGCCGGCCTCGAAGATGCTCTTGCAGATCACGCTGACGACGTAGGTCCACATCAGGGAGCCGCGGATCTTGATGCGGCCGTCCTCCGCCACGCAGATCTTGGAGATCTTCTTCTGCACCGCTGACAGAGCCTGCTCCACTTTTAAGTCTTTGATCTGCACCGCCCGGAGCTCGCTTTCCCGCTGCTTCAGTTTCTCCTCCCGCCCCGAGAGGTAGATGACGTGGCCCAGGTAGACCAAGGTAGGGGTGCTGACAAAGAGAAACTGCAGCACCCAGTAGCGGATGTGGGAGATGGGGAAGGCCTTGTCATAGCACACGTTGACACAGCCCGGCTGCTTGGTGTTGCACAGGAAATCCGACTGCTCGTCCCCCCATACCGATTCCCCGGCCAGGCCCAGGATAAGGATCCTGAAGATGAACAGCACTGTCAGCCAGATCTTCCCAATCACTGTTGAGTGCTCCTGGACCTGGTCCAGCAGCTTCTCCAGGAAACCCCAGTCCCCCATCTTCTAGAGGGTCTTGTGCTATTGATGGCAGAGAGATAACAAAAGTTAAGTCAATCTGACAGTTGGACCTTTCAGCCCTTGTTTTCACGAAAGCCAGAGGTAGGAGACTCATGGAGCTTCCCAGGTTGTCACATGGCCTGGCAGCACTCCCCACTGCCCTGCTCCATGGCTAGTGTTTCATTCAACTAGGAAACCAGACAATGGCCAGATGGACACCACAGCCTGAGTTGAGACGCTGGGTTTTACCCAGCTCAGCATGCAGTTCTTAGGTTCTACAGAGCAAAGATTAATGTCACGTGTGGTATCGCTTTGAGGACCAGGCAGCGCAGCAGGAGGGGAAGGACTCAGAGGGGCAGCTCATGTTGGGTGCCAACTGGCTGGTGGGGGTCAGGCTTCGGGTTGCCAGCTTTCTAATTGCACAAAACTGAACACCCCTTCCCTGAGGCCCCACCCCTTCTTGCTCCATCCCCCCTCCCTCCATTGCAGACTTTCACCAGGCTAGGGCAGGGAGTTGGGGTGCATGGGGGGGTGAGGACTCCAGCTGGGGGTGCAGGCTCTGGGGTGGGGCCAAGGATGAAGGGTTTGGGGTGCAGGAGGGGGCTCCAGGCTGTGGATTGGGGGCATGTGGCCTCTGGGAGGGAGTTTGGCTGCAGGAGGGGACTCTGGGCTGGGGCAGGCGTGCAGGAGGGGTTCAGGGTCCTGTTTACTGCAGCTCCCACATTGCTGCAGCCCTATGGCGCATGGGCAGCCAGGGAAGCGCCGCACGCTGCCCTCATGCCCGCAGCTCCCATTGGCTGTGGTTCCTGCCTTAGCCCCACCCACCGGACTTTTAGCTGCCCGGAGGGCAGTGCTGACTGCAGCCACCAGGGTCCCTTTTTGACTGGGCGGCTTGGTCACAAACCGGACACCTGGTAACCCTAGGTGGGCTTCAGTGGAGCAGAAGACATTTTGCCCCAGCTGAAGCCCGGGCAGGAGTTTGCTATATTGGCTTAGTCAGCCCATTGGCACATAGGGAGAGCTGCTCCTTCCTGAGAGCCCTGGGCTAGTTACTGAAGCTCATCACTGGGGATTTAAGCAGGCTACCAGCTCTGCCAAAATACTACGGCTGCGGCAAGAAGAGACCTGCCCCCCACCCCAAATATCCAGCAAAGAAAGCTACACTAGCCAGACAGCATTAGCCACTGAAGCAAGGAGTGTGTGTGTGTGTGTGGGGGGAGAACAGGACACCTGGCAATTGCAGGGTGCTGCTAAGCCTAGTTAGGTGACTAGCAAGTGCAGCTGTACCAAGGGTGCATCAGAAAGCAGCACCTTACAGCTGGGGGCAGGTGACTTTTAATTAAAGGTGCAGGACACAGTTAAGGGCAACCCTCAGCTTCCTGGCCAGCTGCCAGCACCTTAGTGCTGCAAAGCAGGGGTGCCCCTGGAACTTAGGGGCTTAGCACAGCCTCCCTCCCACCAGCCCTTGGCAACAGCTCCAGCCAAAGGGTGTCCAGCCGAGACACCACCGAGGCAGGACATAAACTGTAGCTGTCCCATGGCTTCTTGGGAGAGCTGGGTTAGTGCCAAGGAATCCCAGTACCCAATGGGCCATCTACCCCGGAGACAGGGCAACAGCCAGCACCTGGGTGCTGGAGGTTAGAGACGGACCAGTCCCCCCTGCAGCTAAGCTGGAGGCTGGGCACAGACAGCTGTGCCCCCCCGTGTGCCTCTCTTTACCAAGCTCATCAGTAAGGCTGTTGAGAGACATAAAAACACTGGGGCTTAAGTAGCTCTCCTGGACAGGAGCCCAGACTCCAGGCAGCACCCCTGCTCCTGCTCGGGGGAAGAGTAGGATGGACTCGATGACCTCTCAAGGTCCCTTCCAGTTCTAGAGTCTATGAGTAAGCTCCAGGTGCTTTATCCTTCTCCCCAGGGTCACAGCAGCAGACAAAGCAGATCCCCCACCCCAACACACTTTACCACTTTCTTACCCTTTGGGGAGCAGAGTTTAGTCACTCAAAGCCCAGCTCAGGAGAAACAGACCGAGATGTTAATCCCCCAGGAACATCAAAGGAGCAATAGAGAGATGAGGCATTTCAGCCCCAGTGCAGCAGCAATTAGCTGCCCAAAGGGGAGAGTCACTCACTTTCCAAGGGCACTTCAGAGCTAAGCACAGCAGCCACCCCCTCGGGACAAGGACTCCTGCCTCCCTGCAGCACCACACCCTTAGCCTAGAAAGCTCATTTGTAAGGAACACCTACCAATTAACCAATCAAGGGCTCTGTTGGCTCTTTAAAGCAAGGACTCACCGTGGGGGTGGGTTGATGGGGTCAGATGCAGTCATGAAGGGGTTAAACTGAGTCAGCCTGGTGTGAAGCCAAGGGCTAATGCATGCACTACCTGGGCTCCCAGGTACATGCAGTGGGCTAGGACGCAGACCCCCTTTGCATTCCCCCATCCCCTTCCCTGCAGCAACCGTCTGGTTTGCAGCATCTGTGCCGAGCCTCTGTCCCCAGTCTCAGCCCCTTGGCCAGCCCAGCCATCCCTGACCACCCCAACACCATTGGCTTGCTTGGGAAAGGGACCCAGCAGCCAGCTGGAGTCTGGTGTTTACTCACCGAAGCCAGGCACAGCTGTGTGACCTCAGCCCCAGCTCCCTGCTGGCCCAGGCTGGGAATCAAATATACTGCCCCAGGTGGGGCAAAGGGGTTACAACCTGTGGCTCTTTACACCAGAGGCTGCTGCTCCCACCAAATCCCTGAGACTGTTAGAGAGAAGGAGGAAACTGACCCTGGGTAGAGTTACACAGGGGGCGGGCAGAGAAGCTGCAGGAAACGGGGGGTTGGTAAAATTGATAGTTCGGCTGCAGAGCCCTCCTTTAAAGGGGTAGCTGCTTTGGCAGGTGTGTGGCTGGGGGGGCGACTTTATTCTTTTCCTGGCTGCTGGTTCCATATGAAATGGCAGCACTATTGGGGGAAGAGCACAACAGCGGGAGTGGGGAGCAGCCGCGGGGAAGGGGGGGAGAGCGGCCCTGCTGAGCTCCCTCCTCTTTCACAGGGAGTCGCAGGCGAGGACGGGGCAGCCTGGAAATAGGAAATGGAGGAAAACAAGCCAGACAAGTCTGAAATAATAATACTATCAGGCCAGGTCAGGGCCTTCCCCGCGGAGCCAAAACCAACACGGGGATGATCCCGGGCCAGGGGCCTGAGCTGTGAGAGTCCGGTGACAACCAGGCCTCTGGGGGGGCATCTCCAGTTTCGGGGCTGTCTTCCCCCGAAGCCAGGGAAGGCTCTGGCATGTGAACCAATGCGCTGGTGCACAAGTTACTTTGCTTGGGGGCTACAGGAGCTGGAATTCAGTGGGAGCTGGATGGCCCCGCTCAGATGCTTTGCCGAGGGTCCGTCTCCCCTCATCTAGCTCCCCCTTGCCCTAAGGGGTAAGGCCCTGGCCCAAGGAGCTCACACAAGGCTCTGCTTGGGGGTCTGAGCTTGCAGGGTAAGTGCCTAGCAGGGGGGTGACGTTGAACAGCTCTCTCTGGGCTGCTGCTGGGGCTGGCCGACACATGCAAGGGTTTAGGACGCTCTGAGTTCAGGAGCAGGTCAGCTGGGCCCAAGCCACCATAAAGGGCCTGATCCTTCCACCTTGTCCTCACTGAGCAGCACTTACCTGAGAAGCCCCATTGGTTTCGGCAGGGACTAGTCACCTGGCTGAGGGCTATGTGACAGCAGTGAGGGGCGCAGACTCACTCGCACGCTCAGGGAGGTAGGGGAGGAGGTGACTGGCTCCAAGCAAAGGGCCGAGCGAGAGAGCTCCATGCGGAGGGGATGGAGGGGTGGCTGCAGCCAAAGGGGAGGGGGGCACTTGCGGGTTCCATGGCAGAGGGGCACGAGGTTGATTATTGCAGGGGAACTGGCCCAGAGGTGGTTAGTGAAGGAAGATGGGGCTGAGGGCCAGGGGTACAGGATTATGACTCCCTGCTAGGCTGACCATGAGCAGAGGTGGTAAAACCCTGACCACACTAGGTGCCCTGGGGTTTAAAAAGAGGTTAATTAAAACCAGGTTGATAACTCCTTTGAGGATGAGCTGTAGGATTTCACTAATCTAGATAGGGCCGTTCTCTCTGCCGCACTCCAAACTCTCTCATGCACACACGGGTGATGCTCTGGAACTGCTCCCTACAAAGCCAGTCAGGACTCTGGTGAAGTCTCCTCTCTGTGAGCAGACTGTCTTCAGGGCAAGCTCACATGGCTTCCACCTTCCTGGGTCTGACCTTGGAGCATTCAGCATCCTCTGCCTCTCCATACACTTCCCACAGCGTGTCCGCCCAGGCAGTGTCCTGAGGAAGTCACAGGGTCCTGCACCCCAACGTTGCAGTCAGACATGACTCTCAGCCAGTCAGTAAAACAGAGCTTTATTCGATGACAGGTACATGGTCTAAAACAGAGCTTGTAGGTACAGAGAACAGGACCCCTCAGCTGGGTCCATCTTGGGGGGCAGTGAGCCAGACAACCCCGTCTGCCTTCACTCCTCGTCCCCAGCCACCTCCAAATTGAAACCCTGCTCCAGCCCCTCCTTCTCTGGGCTTTGTTCCTTTCCCGGGCCAGGTGGTCACCTGACCTCTTTGTTCTCCCACACTTTTAGCATCCCCTTGCAGGGGGAAGGGCCCTGGCCATTAGTTGCCAGGAGACAGCGTGTTGGCCAGAAACTGAGGCTCCCACACAGTATTCAGAGGAAACATTAAGAACAGTCCCGCTTTGTCACACACACGCGCCCACCTCGTGGGGCAGCATTCTACACCCACGTTACACTCTTTGCAGGTGGGTACTTGACAGCACATGGAGTGAGGCGAGGCACAGCCAAGCCCATAATCTTGCTCTTTGGCTATAACCTGCCCTGCACACACATTTGGTACCCATGTAACGTGTCGGTTTAAGGGGGTGATTCCCCCCAGTACAATTGTATTGGTAAAAACCTTAGTTCTGTGGACAACGGTACCAGTATAAAGGTGCTTCCACCAGTATATTTCTGTACCCCAGGGCTGGGTTTACAATGCTCCAGTGGCTCCATGTTCTGAAGGGCTGGGCCCATGCTCCGCTTGCACTGCACGCCGAGACCCTGCTGGCTCCCCCTGCCCACCACTTGCTCCTCTCGGCCTGCCTGCCGGCTGGCTGAGGGCTCCTCTCCACCCCTGACCCCACCTCCTGCTCCTCTCTAGCCCCTGGCTGGACCCCAGGGCACCTCTGGCTCTGGGCAGTCTCTGCTTCCCACCACCTGTGGGGCCCCACCTGTCTCCCTGGAGCTGAGCCTCCTGGGACTGGTGCAGAAGCCTGGCCAGTGTCAGCCAGGTAGGGTGGGGGGGTACAGTGTGAAGGGTTTGGCTGGGGCCCTCCAGGCAAGTGCATCTTGAGGGACCCTGGCCAGGGCAGGTCCTGGCCTGGCTGATTGCACCACTCCTGAGGGACCAGAGTGATTCCCAGCTCTGGGACCGGCCCTGGCTGCACTGCTAGCTCAGCCCGGCAGAGACAGTCGCCTCCCAGCAAGGCCAGTGAATGTGGCCAGTAGGCAGGGCTTGGGGGAGCGGGTCTGGGAGGCAGGGAGGATCTGTGTGTTGGGGCACTAGGGAGTGGGGGTTCTGTGGGGGTGCTGGGCAGTTGTGGTGGGGCTGTGGGCAGGGGTGGTGGTGTGCAGGGCACTGTGCATTTGAGGGTGGGTCTGGGAGGGGTGCTGGGCATAGGGAGTCGGGGGGTGCTGGGCAGGGGGGACTGTGTGGCACGACATGGGCCCACCCCCGAAGGGAAGGGGCAGGCTGGCAGCACAGGGTCGGGCAGGCCACTGTACGTCTGGCAATTGCTGGTTTATAAACAGTGCCCTCGCACTGGGCAGAGCGGGGCCGCCCCTGCCATGCCCCATTGCCTCTGGCTGGCCCCTCGCTCTGGGGACTGATCTCCCCGTGCCATACTCCACTTCCTCCATGGGGGCCCATAACTATGTTTGATGCCAGGCTCACAAAAGGTTAATCCAGCCCTGGTCCCCTCTGGGCTGCTGCATTCCTAATTGCCCAGGCATTTTGCACGTAAGGGAGCAGCACCACCCTTTGGACAGAAGGAGAAAGGCACGAGTAAGAGGAATATTCTACACTGCAGCCTGCAGGGTTTTAAAAGAATGAAATGTCTTTTCCCCTCTAGTTTATTCTCATCCACCCCCATAAGTCACCATCCTTCCCCCTCTCCTCACTCTCTGCCCTCCCTCAAACAGGGGTGATGCTTTAGGGCTGCTATTTTCCAACCTGGGTCCTTAAAGTTCAGCTCCTAAATCCATATTTAGGCTACTAGATGAAAGTATTCCCAGAGGTACAAGTATTATTCCCAGAGGTACAAGAGGCCACAGCTCCTCGGCTCAGCGGTGGTGGTGGTGAGCTCCTTCAAGCTATGTGGCTACTCTCAGCAATTTTTCACTAGCCAGGTGCCTCCGTTTTCCTGCACTGCTTCTTGAACTCCCTGTTGGGCAAACTGATTGGATTCTGAGAGGAAAGGCACAGAGTTCTCAGGCCTGTCTCCAAGGTACGGGCACTGCCCGTGCGGGCAGCTGTCTGAAATGTGGGTGATTTCCAGCAGATTGGGTTCAAAGCATCTCTCCCTATAAGGTACTTATCCAGCCCCATTCATTGTAGTCTCTGAGCACCTCACGGTCTATAATGTGTTTATCCTCATAATACCCCATGAGGTAAGGAAGTACTGTTATCCCCATTGTATAGATGGGGAAACTGAGGCACAAAGTGACACCCCCTTCCCCTCAAGATCATGCCGGGGGTCTGTGGCAGGGAAGGGAAATGCACCCAGGCCAACACCTTAATGACTGGGCCATTCCCTCTCTCCTCACCGAGATCTAGGTTTATTTCCATTTCCAACAGCACCTGTGTCCCAGTGCATCTTAGGTTCCTTAGACACTTTTGAAAATGTCCCCCAGGATCTCTCTGGGCCTCAGTTTCTATCTGTACAATGGACGTGACAGCCCTGGCCTGCCTCGCTGGGGTGGTTTCAAAGATTAGGAGGTGCTCAGATACCAGGGCCATGGGGGCCACATAGCTACATGAGACAGATGTGGCAATTAGGAAGGCTATTGGTCCGGTTTTAAGCTGAATGATCCTGCTTTTCTAAATTTCTTCCCCGTGTGGTACTGAGACAAACCCAGACATGGTTTTGTCCTGTATCGGACTGGGAAGGAGGGGGCACCAATTTAAAGAGTGTGCGATGTCATGATGGCATCCCCCGAAGTGTGATCTTGCCCGCCATTCTGGAGATGAGGGGCGTGGCAAATCTTATAGCGTGCCTGCCCACCTCCCAGGTTTCCAATAAGACCTTTCCCCCAGGGCTGGAGGTCTCTGGATCGCCTCTCTAGTACATCTGCCAGAATGTCTGAACCATGACAATGCTGGCTAGGTTTTCGAGGGGGCCTGGCATCTCCCAAGGCCAGAGGGGATAGAATGACAGAGACTAGCAGGGAAATTGTATGTAGCTAAAGTCCAAGGAGTCTGGGATTTCTCTCCCTCTTTGTCTTAGAACCTAAGCCAAAACCCAGGGAAGTTTTCCCATTGACTTCAGTGGGTGTTGGATCAGCTCCTGAAAGCAGGGATAGGTGCTACAGGTGCGGCCAGGTAGAAAGGAATTGCTGAACTCTCAGTACATTTGGGAGCCACATCCCACTGACCTCAGCAGAGCGTTAGCGCCTGGGATGGGGCCATGAAAGGGTTAACAGAAAAACCTCCTGGGAGATGGTGCCCAGCAAGCCAGTCGGAGTTTGATGCCCCAGCTGGAGTGAGTGTTGAGAGGCTTTTTACACAGAGCCGGGCTGTATAAGAATAGATTAAATGGAAATCATCCCTATTTATTGTAATATTTATCAAGGGTTAGTGAATAATTGATGCTGATCCCTTCTTGATTTCCTGAGGGGATAGAGCCTGGTTCTATTGAATTAAAGTTTAACGACAGCGGCGAAGTGGCAGGCTGCAAAGTGGGCAGCGCAAGTCCTGGTGATGGGCCTGGGCTGATGGAATGCCAAAGCTGAGCATCAGTGGGCCAGGGCAAGGCCACACCTAGGGTCCCACTTCATGGTTCGGGCCCAACTCTGCTATGGGCTGAGCTGGGCCCTTAAAGGCAAACAGGTGAACTTGTTGGCTTGGGCTTATGCATCCATCCATCCCCATCTGCGCCTCCGTCTGTCTCTGCACTTACCCTTCTCTCTCTCCCTCTGTCCCAGCCTAGTATCTCAGCCATCCACCTCTTCACTAACCAGAGGCAGAAGAGAGTTTTCCTTTCACCACGTCAGAGACAATCCCTTCTCTTCTCCAGATTTGGTAGCCATTCTCCATGGCAATGCTCCTAACCATACCTGACCACAGTTGTACTGATCCTCTTCAAGCTGCAAGAGGGTAAAGCGATACTGTGCTGGTGACCCCCCTTGGTCTCCATTTCAATCCTGGGGCACTTTGTGTTTAGCAAACTTAAATCAACGTCACTGTCCATTGGCAATCTGGAGCAAGGATAGCATGGTCCAGTGGTCAGGACCTCAGGAAATCTGGGTTCTCTTCCTGACTTTGCCACTGACTTGTTGGGTGATCTTGTGCAAGTCGCTTCCCCGCTCCGTGCCTCAGTTTCCCATTTCACCTTTGGCTATTTAGACTGTAAGCTCTTTGGGACAGGGACTATCTTTTATGGTGTGTATGTACAGTCCCTAGCAGAATAAGCCCCTAATAATGGGAGCAACGTATCCTAAATGAGATACAGTGGTCCTGTGCTGAAATCGGCAAGTGGTCCCCAGCAGAGGCCATGCCGCACCGTATACATCCCTGAGAGACAACAGGCATGTACCTATAGATAAACAATGCAGTGTTTATTTGGCCATTCCATTACCTGGTTGATTACACACATCAAATGTTTCTTTTGCTGCCGGGGGTGGGACACGCGTCCCCCAGCACAGCAGGACAGCTGTAAAATACTAAATACAAGTCATGTTGCTGTGAAACGCTTTTTGGAGCATCCCAGACAGCAGGAGTTGGGGAGGGGGCACAAGAACGAAGTTGACTGGGTTTGAGAAATCAAAACCCGCCAGGACGGATCCTCCGCTGCAGAAACGGGCTATGCCGGTTCATACCAGCTTCGGAGCTCGTCCCAACGTGACTTTGACCCAGCAAAGATGTTTGACAAGTGGCTGCTGAATGTTTCTTGTCTATAACTTTTTCTGAGCTGTGCATTGCCTGAGAGAGAACTCCCTGGGCTCTGCAGCCAATTGGCAAAATGGAGCGAGGGCTGGCCTGCTCAGTGCTTAAAACTTACACTGGGCTAGCGATGTCGGGCAGGAGTGTGAAAAAATCCCACACCCTATGGGTATGTCCACACTACAGCCGCCCAGCTATGGTGCTACAGAGACAGAAGGGGTTTTTCTGTCAATGTCATTAATCCACCCTCTGAGCGGTGGTAGCTTTGTGGATGGAAGAATTCTTCCGTCAACTTCGCCACATCTACACTGGGGTTTCACAGCCCTGAGCAATACAGCTAGGGCCATTTGAGTATAGCCCAGATGCTAGAGACAAAGCCATGCTCACAACCCCCCTAGTGCAGATGCAGCAGAGAAGAAGGCGTCTGTCGCCATAGGGAGGTGGTGCTTTTACACAGGCAGAAAAACTCCAGTTGGAGTACGCTGCGTCTACACTAGAGGGCAATGCTGGCATAGCTATGCAGGCGCTGTAGTGTAGCTATAGCCCGTCAGTGGCTACCTGGCATTCATTTTCAGGGGTGGAGGATGGGGAAGTTATTAATATCAGCGGCCGGGCAGCTGCTGAGCTAATGAGAAATAAAACAGCATTTCTAAAGAGGCTGCACCTCTGAATCTCTTTTAATCTCGTCCTCTCAAATAATAATAAAATAAAATAATTTCATGGCAGCAAAATGTTTTCCTGGGATTTCTAAAGGAGCCGTGTGGCCATTAGGGCACAATAGTATGAGCAAACAGACTGACCTTCTCCACGCAGATCCTTCAAGGATGACATTGGTCCTTATGGCCTGATATTGACCAATCAGTAAATAACAGCCTGGCAATCGACAGTTTAAGGTCCCGACAGATGCCAATGTTTGCCTTTAGTACCCCGTGAATTCGTGCCAGCAGAATCCGAGACACTCGTTACTTACCCGTTACATTTCCTAAACAAAAAAGTGCTGGTTTGAGGGTCAAAATGACTTTTTGTTTCAAAATTTAAGTTAAATTATGTAAAAATAATTTAAGTAAAAAAAAGTATAAAAAAGGTCAACATCAAAACAAAAAGTCTGGAACTTATCAAAAGGAAATCTCTCATTCGACCAGATCGGAAATACTTTTTGGATTCTCAGTTCATGAACATTTTTATAATTTTGACTTTTTGTCCTGATTCAAGATAGGATTTTTTTTTTTTGAAATCTAAAAAATTCTTGTGGGATGGGAGAACGTTTCCCACCCAACACTGCTGCTTGTTAATATACACAAACGTGCATCATTCATAGAGTTTGTTTTGAGAGGGTCTGGACACCTCCCTGGAGGTGCAGCTGCTCAGGACTCTATTTCAGTCAGAAACATATTGACAAAGTAATTAAAAAAATCCAAAGAACAAGAACTTCCTGCAAATATCCACACACTCAGATTCCTCATATCTTATGGGCGTATGTCTTGTCCTAGTCAATGATGCAACATCAGTTACCTGGAAGCATGGGTATGGATTTCCAACCATGGTTAACAAGAAACTCATTGGTACAGAGTCATCTTTGGTACATTTTGATTGACACTTCAATTGGATTTGACTGGAGTTACCTCAGGGATGAATTTGACATGTTTAATTTGAATTTTACATCCCAATCCTGTTTTCAGCCAGGAATGGGAGAACTCATTTGGTTTCAGCCAGAAGCTACTCGGTAACGAGGGTTTACAGAGTTTGGACAAAGCTTGAATATTAGAATATAAAATAACTTAAATGAAAAATTGTGAGGCCAGAGTCTCAGCTGGTGGAAATCGGCCTAGCTCCATTTACGTCATCTGAGGATTTGGCCCAGAACAGGTCACAAACCCCGAAACTCCACTGGGTTGTTGCGCTGCTTCTTGAAAATATACAAAACTCTTTCCCCTGCAGAGTCACTGTTACTCCTGCCATTCAGTTCAGAACGGGGAAGCTGGTCATGGAACCACTGTTCTAGCTACTGCATCTGCTGCTTTCTCGAGCACAGGCCAGTGCATTAACTCAAAGTTTTGATCTAGGATGTTTCACTGACTAAACTCCCAGGCAAAGTTTAATGCCCTCCCTAGCCACCCGAAGGCACAACCAGGGGGCTTCTTTGCTCTCTGATCTGAGTGCTTTTGGAGACAGGTTGAAGTTTCTGAGATAGAAGCAAACTACACAGACTCTCCCAAGAGACACACCCACAATCCCACTCTGTGCTCACGACTTTATTCCCACACAATTGCTAGACCCCATGGACTTGGTTCTTTGGCAAGGTCACGGTTCACGGGAAAGGCAAGGATTTGCTCACTGCTTCAGTATCAGAATAAAGCCCTTTCCATCAATGTCCTGGTTAATGAACCATCCGCTAAGGTACCGAGTCCAAGTGCCTCTCTACGCAATGTGATGGAGTCTGCACAGGGAGCTGGTGTTTTGGGTGTGGCAGCTGCGAGTCTAGCAGAGGGGGAAGAGAATAGGAGACAAATATTGTCCTTGGCAACTTTACATTAGTCATTTCTCCTAAGACTTAAAAGCCAGCCATCTCCTCCCCTTCCCCTGTGGCCTGTCTGAGCACGTAGGAGGGAAGCTCCAACCTGCAGGATTGCACGGACTGGCTTGATAGCATGTAAATAATGAAAAGCATAGACTTTTGGATTCACACATCCTCCTTGGCTAGGCAAACCACCCACCTGTGCCCTGCATGTTAATAGCAGCTGCAGCAACTTACTGCCAGGGTCTTGTCCTTTCTGCCCGGCCCCAACAAAATGATGGCAGCAGCCCACAGTCTGATGAACATCCCTGCACGCAAAACTCAGTCAGCCATGCAGAACAGGGAGAGCTCCTGCCTTGGTGATGTGCCTCCTCTCCCGCACTTTGTCACAGCCATCGAGGTCCCACTGAAATACTCCAGTAAAATTTGTGGCATGGCAGACAGCCATCTTGGAAGTCAGTTGTCTCTGGCCAACATGAGGGCTTTTCCCTCCCCCAACACGCCCTGTCAGATCAGAGTCAAGTTGGGAGCGGAGGCCCGGAGGGCATCCAAAGGCTTGTTCTTGGCCTTGCCATCCTGCTGCTCCAGCTTGAGGTGGCACTGGCAGGTGGAAGCCTTGTTGTAGCTGACCAAGTGCTTGGCGGAGTTCTTCTTCCATTTGTGCAGGCTCCGGACGGCCCGTTTGAAGATGAGGTAGAAGATCTCGCAGACGGTGAGAACAATGCAGATGGCAGAGGCCCCCACCATGAAGTAGGTGAAGACCTTTTTTTCGGTGGGCCGGGCAATGTAGCAGTCCACGATGTTGGGGCAGGGGTCCAGGTTGGCGCACTTGACCAGGCGCGGCAGGTCAAAGCCATCCCATATCTTGTGGAGGATGTAGAGGAAGCTGATCTCGATGGTCAGCTTGAAGAAGAGGGTCAGCAGGTAGGTCCACCATAGCCCACCGTGTTTCTTGCCCGTGTTGCGATAGAGCTTTGGGCAGTCCTCACCGTTCTTCTCCCGGTTCTTCCTCTCCCGGTCTTCCCGGTAGGCCACGTGCATGATCACCAGCAGGGAGGGGCAGGTGACAAAGATGAGCTGCAGGGCCCAGAGGCGGATGTGGGAGATGGGGAAGAAGTGGTCATAGCAGACGTTGGTGCAGCCGGGCTGCTTGGTGTTGCAGTCAAAGTCCTTCTGCTCGTCCCCCCACACGCGCTCCGCCGCCACCACGTAGACCAGCACCCGGAAGACGAAGACCACGGAGAGCCAGATGCGCCCGAAGGCCGTGGAGTATTTGTTCACCCCGCTCAGCAGGCCCTGCAGCGTCTTCCAGTCCATGGGGATGGGCGTCAGGGGAAGCGAGACTCACCTAAGTCAGAGAGAAGCAAGAGAAATAGCAGGTGAAGGGAACGCAATGGGGAATATCAGATGGCCAGATCCCCAGCTGATATAAATCAATGCAGCTCAGCTGAAATAAGCAGAGCTTCACTGATGTACCCCAGCTGGGAGCTGGCCCAAGCAGTTTTGCTCAGACACCCTCTGGTTTTGAAAGAACTCAAATTTCAATACCTTGATCCTCACACCAGGCTGCCCTGTCCTTGGAGCAAATATACCAGGGAGCACCCCTTTAAGAAAGGATCTGTAATTTCAACCCCTTCAAGCAGAAAAGTGCCCAGCAGGAGGGCAAAGGCTATGGGGAGCAGAGCTCTGGCTGGGGAAATTCATCCATCTGCAGAAGGCCCCTCCCCTGGGTTTCAGAGCCCAGGCTTCTGCCTGAGCGGGAACGTCTGCACTGCTATTTTTAGCCCCAAAGCCCGAGCCCCCCCGACCATTGCCCCAGGCTCTGAGACTCGCTGTCACGGGTTTGGTTTTTCTGTGGTGTGTAGATGTACCCTGAAGCCCTCGGGGCAGAACACTGGCTGGGGGTGGGATTTAGCCAGCAGAGTCATTGTGATAGCCTGCTGCACGGGGTGAATTGCAGCCACTGGGAGTGGAGTTTCTCCCCCTTGACCGATGTGGCTGCAGGGGCTCTGGTGACAGGAGAACCAGTGGCTCGGAGTCCAGCAGCTCCAGAATGGGCCCGTGTGGCTGCCCTGCTCCAGACCTGCTTCCAGGGCATCTCTTTGTGGAATCTGGAAACCAGTCAACGTGCTCCAGCCCGCAGCTGGGAGCAGGAATGAGGCTGAGGCTTTGCTGAGTGCTATTAGCTCAAACAAAGCAGGGGCCTTGCACCTGGGAGAGGAGAGAGAGGCTTCTATTGGCTCATGGGTTTTACGAGGCCAGAGGTGAAGTAGATCATAGATCTGGCACTCAATACAGTCTTCCTCCCTCCTTTCCTCCCTCTTGGTACAGACAGATCATCAGTCCAATCCAGACCCAGTTCCCTAGTGACCAAGGCTGGGATTTCCAAAGGGATTTAGGCTTCCAACTCTCCTTGCAATTCAATAGGATTTGGGTGTCTAATTCCTTAGGCCACTTTGCAAATCTCAGCCACCAAAGTCAACCTGGGGCTGGGGATAACATAAGCCAGGTCAGAGCAAAGGGGAGCCATCCCACCTGAACCCAGGCTACCTCTAGGTCAGCTGGCGGCATTAACCCATGCAGTGCTGGACATTTTCATTTAACCTGCTGAGTCACAGCTCTTTTGGGGAGTGACTCATCGGCATTGCTCATGGCCTTGACAAAGGCTTATTAGTAAGAGATGATGAATTGGGCAAGGAACCTACCTGCGAAGCAAAGCACTGGACAATGAGCTACCTGATTTTTGTGCTCATTTACGCTGATGTAAATCAGGGATGACTTTACTGAAGTCAGCCGATAAAAGTGAGTGGAGGATCAGGCCCTGAGATTCAGACCTAGGGCAGGACTCCTGTGTTTCAATGCACGGAACTCCGTGGAGGTAGATTTCAGCAAAAGAAATGCAAAACCCCAAAGGCAAGCTTTTTGGGGAGTATGGAGCATATTCCCCAATATACAAGCTATGCAGGGTCAGCCTTCCCCATACCCCACTAAAAGAACAAAGCAGGAGCCACATGAAACTGATTGCCAGAAACAAAAACTTGGTGAAATATTTTGCAGGTTGGGTATGAAACAACAAATTTATATAATAGGCGTTTATTCCCATCAATTAACATCTGGAAACAAGAGGAGGGGATAATAGTCTAGAGGGTCAGAAACGTATTAACCTTTTGCTGATATTGGGGTGCGGATCTTGCAGCATGTACTAATGTGTGATCTTTCCCAGAAGAGCCAGGTCCAAGGTCTTTTGGTTCTGTTTGTACAGCCTCCAGCACAATGAAGTCCTGGTCCTTGACTAGGTACTATGGTAACACACATAAATAGTAACAATGCTAATAAAGGTGACTGATCACTACAGAGCAGGTGTGAGAATCAAAATACCCTCCAGCGTGGAAGCAGAGTTGGTCGAAAAACGTCCACTGATTTTTTTAAAACAAAAAAATTGGCTTTTCTGGGGAAATTAATACTTGTGTGACAAATGTCCCTTTCTTTCAAGTTTTTGATGAAATGAATAGAAAATTTCTATTTAAAATCTAAATCAAATGAAAAATTTTGATCTGAAATGGAGCGGTACATTTTTGTTTCAATTCATTTAATCACAAAGCTCCTGAAAAATATTGAATGAAATGAAAGATTTTCACTTTCTCGGAATTTTTTTTTGACAGAAAATCCCATTTTTGATCGTCCCTATAGGGACACAGACCCACGTGGCCAGTGAGAAGTCCTATCTCCTTGCAGCTATTCCCATGAGATCATTAACAGATCAGAGCTTGGTTTTGGGTCCCTTCGGAAAGCTGGCAAAACACCCCAATGACTCATGGCAAAATTACCATTTGCTGGAGGGCCAATGGCACTTCCTGTGTATTACCATCTTGAGCACTGACTCATGCCATTCCTGCTTCGCCCCCACAAAAGCTACCCCAGGTGGCACTGGCTGACGTCTATAATGCTTAACCCTGCAGAAATATGTTCTTAATGATCCAATTGGTTTTGGTTGGAGAAAACAAGATGGTTATTATATCAAAGTGCCTGTGTGACTAGGTGTTTATTTAGGGCACTTCCTTTAGGACTAGTAAAAAACATTTGTCCTGTGGTGTTAATCTAAGCTGGGAGACAAAACAAATTATTAGCCAAGTAACATTTGCAGATGAATCATGGCTTAGGGTGCTGTCTGGCGGAACACTAATGCAATTGACTAGTAAGGAACTCTCTTATGGGAACAGAGACAAGGAGCTGGGTGTTCGCTCCTTCCCCCAGTAGCTGCCCTGTGGCTAATTGGGGTGGCTCCTGCCCTGCAGTGCAATCACACCAAACACTGTCACCTCTTCATGGACTGGCTCAGGGCCCAACCCAGGCCTAAATCAGTGCCTTGCCCAGTGCCTAAATGGCCACTGAATAGGAATTGCAGCAGCTCCATAGCACTAGCCATCAGTGCCCTAGCCTTTTCCTTCTGCACCAGATCCCGCTCCCCAGTCTCACCTAGGAAGCCCTGGTGCACTTCATTGCAATCTACAACCCCTCCCTTACAGATCCTGCTCCTAGGCTTGCTCTGTACACCCCTCTGCTCCCTCTGTCTCCTCACACTCTCGGCCGTCTCTCATGCTGCCCCTTGTGCAAGGAACAGGCTCCTGTGCTCCACGTGCCAGGCACCAGCACTCCCCCTTTAACACATATCTACTTCAAAGCCTTTCTTTGCTGAATTCTTTGGCACTGATGTCTCTGCACTGTCCCATTCCTAAATGATTGCCTCATATCTCCTAATGGCCTGGGTTAGCCCCTCTGCACAGGGACGTAGTGTGCAAAGCACTCCTAGATAAATAATAATCATCCCTAATTGTAGCTGCTGCAGCCCACACTTTTTAGGATGATGCATAAAGCACAGCAACATGCTGGCTCCTGGCCCAAGCAAAGAGGCTGAGTAATGGTGCTAGATCGATCCCCATTACTACCCTGGTTGGGGTGGGAGTAGGGTGACCAGACAGCAAATGTGAAAAATCAGGACAGGGTGGTGGGTAATAGGACCCTATATAAGAAAAAGACTCAAAAATCAGGACTGTCCCTATAAAATCGGTACATCTGGTCACCCTAGGTGGGAGGCATATGGACAATGCTAAGGAGAAGGTCTCTGAAAGATCCTGTGGAAAAGTTTGTAGGTCCAAATCCTAATCCAATGTGATTATCTTAATTTAATAACGAGAACTTGTTCAGCATATGGATTCCGCCCCCTCGTGTCATTTTCAGACCCCCCTCCCCAAATATATTGTCCAAATCCTGAGATATTTCAATTCTGGAATGCTGCTGTGGTGCCTCATGGGAATTGTAGTTTAGCTGCCCCATGTCCCTGTTCACCTTGATAGACCACGCTCCCTGATTGGACTACATCTGCCATAATACCTCTTGGGAGGGGGCAGTGATTCATGGCAGTTGATTGGCTGCAGTGCACTATGGGAGATAAAGTTCAGCTGGGGAGCCCAGCCTGTAGAGGGGAATGGGAGCAGGAGGCACTGGAACTATAACTCCCAAGAGGCACGGCAGCAGCCTTCAAAATTGAAATATTGTAGTTTTCTGGCCATTCAGTGTTTTGACTGAAGAAAAAAAAAAGTCTACAGAGAGCAGACATTTTTCATGAAAAACTGGTTTAATCGGAACCCCAATTTTCCATCAAAAAAATTTAGATGGAAAATGTATGACCAGCCTTAGGAACTCTTTGGCTGCTCCTCCTGGGATTCCCTGCCACAATCGGTCTGCAAATCTCTGAATCAGAAAGCACCACACTAACTCCATCTCTCCCTTTACAGTCAGCTCCTGCCCATATCCCACTGCCTTGCTTTTAAAGCCCCCCAAAATCTCCAAAGCCAAGGCCTTGACTGCTCTGCCTGGCCATAAAAGATCTCATGGCACCGTACTAACCAGCAGGGCTGCGGAGGGGCTTTATCCCAGGAGTATTTGCTGCAGAAGCCCCTTTTCCCAGTGTGGGGTGCTTTGTCTGCTGCCCTCTGCCCCCGAGGCAGCTGCCTGGATGCAGTTTGTGATTCTGTGGGACGAAGGAGGCTAAGACCATCCTTCCTTTTGGGATACTCTTCCCAGAAGACAATACACTGCCCAGGCAGGGAGTGAGCAGAGACCCCCAGGAGACAGCACTGGTGGAGTCATCAGTGGATTCATTTACAGTTCTGCCAGGGCTCACTCCTGGGACTTTAGGGCTATGCCCCCCACCAACTTTGGAACCACCTGCCCCCTTACAATCCATCTCGGGTTTTACCTGCACACCGGCTGACGATGCTTTATTAACCAGTCTAGTTAGTTTCAGATGGCTGGCCAGCCCGGGAGCTTAATTGCCTTCCAAACTACAACAATGAATCTCCCTGTCATATGGGCCACACAAAACAGATAGGGTGGGTTCCCTTGCAGCCTTAACCCTGCACGCCCTGCCTGCTGTAGGTGCAAGTCGGAGGTATAGGAAAGATCATTTTGTGGGTGGTTTAATTCCCGTCAAGTTTTTAATATTGTTCTCTTGTTACAATGTCAAAGAAAAGACATACTTGGTCTAGGTGGCTGTAGAACAGTTTTTAGGTCTAAGGGCCAGGCTAGGGCACTGGACTGGAACTCAGGAGAGCTGGGTTCGATTCCTGACTCTGCCTTTGGCCTGTTGGGTGAGTCTGGGCAAGTCACTTCCCCTCTCTGTGCCTCAGTTTCCCTATCTGTAAAATGGGGATAATGACGATGACCGCCTTTGTGAAGTGCTGTAAGATCCCCTGATGAAATTGCTATACCAGAGCTAGGTGTTGTTATAGTCTCAGCTACACCAACGGGATATCTATACAGCTCAGCCAATTTTGGAAGCACCCTAAATTACACTAGTATAAATGAGAGCAGAATTTGATCCTACAGAGTGTTTCTTTCTTAGTGTCTAATAGCTGTTCCCTACATTTTCACACTGGACTAGTAATCTGGGGTGCCCCACTGATCGAGTGCTCAACACCAGACACACTAAAGTGGCTGATTGTCAGGCAGTGCGTGCGCAGTACAGCTGGTTAGGAAACAGTGAAGGAACCATTTCTGTCCTGGAAAATGCTGAGTCAGCACACCCCACACTTTCTCCGGGCAAGGGTCAGTTCTGACAAATTTTCTTTACTTGAAAGATTTTTTGGGAGAGAAAAAATAGCTTTGAAATTGTCAAAACACTTCATTTCCCTGTCTTCAAAATGAAAAAATCTGGTTTAGTTCAAAGCAACTTTTCATTTCAAAATTTAAGCTAAATTATAATAAAGAAAATAGCTAAAAACAGGTCAAAATCTAAATGAAGAAATTCTCCAAATGAAATGTTTCCGTTGACCTGATCTGGGATTTTTTCCTCCCCGTTTGTGATCATTTTTGCAATTTTGACTTTCCATCCCAATTTGCGACAGGAACATGTTTCAGTGTTGTGAAAATGTTCACCAGACACGAAAACCATTCCAGTGGTGTGCTCAGCGCTTTCTGAACATCACAACCCTTTAACGCCTCTCAAGCGGGACACGCAAAAGCAGTACTCACTTTTGAGCATGCAGGCCCATGTCACTGAATCAGAGCTGTTCACTGCAATGACAAAAGGCAAGTAGTTTTCTGCTGTGATTATAGCTGGCGGGGAGGAAGAAATGCATTTATAGGAGAGTCAGCTGGAGTCTATTGTGCTTCTTATTTCATCAAGACAATTATCAGCTAGATTTTGATCGCAGAGCCTTTTTCTGGTGGTGGCAGTGTTAGAGGTAGAAAGGATACAGCTGCATTTTCAAAACCCTTCCTTGACTTTACGGAATGGGAAGTTAGCAAAATGACCTTTACAAGTGTAAAGGTGTCTCCTTGGAGATGGGATTCTTTGCGAAAGCATCAAGAGAGTAGCCCCATGTTAATTTTTATGCAATCACTGTGCAGTTGGTCAGCAAAAAGCCCATGCATCACTGAAGCAGGCTAGCGAGGGACTTAAGTGGCACAGAGACCTTTTACTGGCCCTCTGGACTGAGGTGAGTTTCACCCTTTGAAAATAGCAGAGGGCAAATAATCACAGAGGGCCTGGAAACCTCCGCAGAGATCTTCTGCATTTCATTTTGAATTTCCAAGGAGGGTTTTGTGATGTTTGCCTTGCTTTGTTAAAATTACAGGACCATTTTTGAGTCAACATGCTTCCAGTTGTCCTGAAAAATTGTACAGTTTTTGAGCATACACCTCTGTATTTTCCAAATTTTCATTTGGATATTTATTTTTTTAAATACTGAAACCTGCAAAAGGGCAAATGCTCAAAATCTTTCCCTGCAAAATTGGCTATTTACAAAAATGATAATGTTGCCCAGTTGTGGAATGTGCTGGAATAAAACTGCAAAGCCACAGTTGCCCCAAATTTATGAGCAAATGTGCCATAACCAGAACAGAGAGAACCAATGGCTTCTGCGCTTCAATCCCTATCCTGAGGTAGCAGCAAGTTCTGTAACCAAAAGCCTTGATTGCTCTTTAGACGTCTAATCACTGGGCGTTTGCACTATTCATGCGGAAAGAATGTGCCCACGGTGATGAAATGCATTGTGGGAAGGAATAAAGGTTGTCTGGACTGGACAAGCCAGTTCTGGGCGATATCAGGCGTATTTTATAGAAGACACAAAGGCCTTGATTGAAAACCCATTGGAATGGCTCCCATTGACTTCAATGGGCTTTGGATCAGAGCCAAAAAAGAACATTCAGTTTAAGCCACTGTAAAGGAAGTTAGTGAATGTGAGAGCTGGCTGAGTGGTAGAAGGACTGAGTCACAAATATTTGTGAATCAAAGTTTGGTTCAGTTTGGTTCTTGGGGTCAAATTATTTGGTATCTGCAAGACTCCATTTATGTGTGAAATTGTCCACACAAAAAATCCCAAGTTTCATGAGTTCTAGCAGGAATGTTTATTTGTCTGGGAATTTGAACTGGAAATTCACTAGGTTGTTTAATTATATTGGGAAGCACCAAGAGGATCATGGCTCATTAGTGCTGGACACAGAATAATTCTTGTCCTCAAAAGGTCTTGGTTCTCCAGAGCTGGATTCAGCCAGTGCTAAATCCCATTCTTAGCTTCAAGCACCATGCGAGCAGGCCCATTGAAATCAATGGGACTACGTATCTGATTAAACTGGGCCCGCAAGGGGAATGACATCATTTGACTTAGGAGACCAAACACATCACACATAACAAAGAGGGAAGATTCAAAGAGAACAATTTACCAATGGCCCGTGGGCTGTAAACAGTTCATCAAGGCTTTTTAGAGCCTGCCCACCCTTCCCAAGAGGCAGGGGGTCCTAACCAAGGTCCTGACCTTGCAATGGGACTTAGGGACACGGCGGCATGGAGGTTGGCCCCAAAATGTGTAACTAATATTAGTAGTTCCTAGGTAACAACTTATCTGTGCTCCCAGCATGGCTAAAGCCTGGTTTTGCTGCAAAGCAGTGTTGTGTCTTAGTGCTTTACACAACATTACAAACATAAGAAAAACACATGGATACAGCTGGTCTCCAAAGAACCCTCGACGCTACAGACAAACCTACAAGGCTAAATATAGACCTTGCTACTCTGTTACGTTCTGGTGGCTTCTGCAACGGAAGACAGAAAGACCTATTAGAAGGCCCACAAACTATTCAGTGGGACACTGCTTGTGGGCATGGGACCTTATCCACGTCTCCAGGATTTAGAACATTTCAGGGACATGACTGAAGCGCCATTGCCATGACACAATGGAGTCTTGCTGTAAGCATGTTGGGGGACAGGAATGCTGTGCCTGGATCCCCTGACTCACATCACTGTAAGGCACAAATGGACGGAGTCTCCTTCAGTGGATTGATACCATGAGGCTGAAGGCTCTTCTGCTTCCTACTGACAGCAAGGAGACCCACCCATCCCTCCGGTACAGAAATTGCCCATGCAAATGGAGGCCCCAGGGTTGTTTGCTTCTGTGCAGTGTCCAGATGACAGTTACAGGTGGAGTGAGAGGTGAGGACCGGCCCATATGCAAAGAGAGAGGGGCTGGGTGGAGAACACTGCCCAGTGGGGGGATGCTGGGGCATTATAGGGAATTAGAGGCAGTTCAGAGCAAGTTGGTGCCCACCAGTGGCAAAGACATTTTGGTTTCCAGGAGAATCTTTATGAGCCAGGGATAGTAACCATCAGTTCCTGGGCTTGGATAATTTAGCAGCATCGAAAGAGGGGCATAAACCTCACCAGATAGAGGACAATGCCCCCCACACCTTCCAGCATTGAGACACAGAGGCTTTCTGAAAATAACAGCCTGATTGGAAGCCAACTGACTTTGGATTGGGCCCTAACTCTATATCCTAGCAACATTTCTGAGAGACACTCTCATGCGCCCTTCTTTCTCTCTGATTATTGGACAGTTCAGCACATCACTCTGGAGATAGGAGCCTTTCACACACATTATGTTGCACCTTCTAGTGATCCGGGATGGGTTATTTATTTTTTATAGCTCACACAATATATATCTTGCATGAAGCAATCAGCAAAGTGAAAAACCTCAGTCTCGTTTCCCCTTCCACTTCCCCCAGACTCTTGCATTCTCTTCTGTTCTCCAGATCTAAAACTCAGCAGCCTGGCTGATTAAAATGACTTAAAGGAAAATGTGAAATAAATACAGAGATCCTTCACAGCTGTGTATAACTCTGTTTCAAAAGGGAGGGGGAAATTGTTTACTTTGTCTTTAACAGTTGGACATTGTTTGCAAAATATGACAAATAGTTGAAAACAGGAATAGATTTACTCAGAATGTGTTCATCTGCCTAGTGAAAATACTCCACCAAGGGGTATATTTCCTTCCAGACAGAGCTGAGAGTATCATTTACTGATCTACTCAGGTCAGCACCATTTCCTAGTGCTATTCTTTGGCACTCAGCTTAGAGTCCCATATTCAATACTCCTGTGAAACTGAAGATAAATTGCACTCACCTGCACAGCTCTCTGTCTGTCCCAATACTTCCTGCTTAACAAAAAAGCCGTCAGATCCCCCAAAGCAGCCCTGTTTAAGGTCTATGCCATTGAACGGCCTCCCCTGCAGAAGGGAGACGGGGAGAGAACGGCAGCATGAGGTCTCCAGCTCATCTCCATGCAACAACCTCCCTTATTTTCTGCCCAGCACGGAAGGTGTGGCCCTGCAGGAAGTGTGCAATGGGAAGAGAATTCATCTCAGGCTGGTGAACCAGCATAAGAAGCCAGGGGGAGCAAGGGCAAGGCCCAACTTTCCCAGCCGGAGCTTCAGCTGGAGCCAGGACGGCTGTGCAGCTGGGGAGCAGGGAGTGAGTTTACATCAAGCAAAAGGTCGTAACACCTCTAGGCCAGGGACAGAGCCCTCACTGACACCGACATGTGCCAAATCGGCAGAGTGTTCTCGGCCCCACGGCCCGGATTCTGCCCAGCGCAGCCCGGCTTGCTGGGCCTAGCCACACATCCAGCGAGACAAGTAGGATGGAGGGCTTGATCTGGCACCGAGGCAGCCAGGTTGCTCCGGCTTCAGAGCAGGGGGGCCCTAGGAAGGGAGCCCAGAGCTCAGCTCCTTCAACTGCCAGATGAGGATTGCCCTTCAGCCCACGTCTCCTTGGACCCACCCTTCTGCCCTCTGTGCGCTGGAGTGGGGGGAGCAGGGGATGGGCCAAGAAGCTGGGGTCTTACCACTGCTCCATGCGGTGGGGGGCTGTGCCCAGCAATTCACTTCAATTGCACTAGTGCACAACTGTTCTATGCACGGTGCTGCATGCGGCCCACAGCCGGGCAGGGACAAAGCCTGCCTGGGAGGGTAACGTAACTCGCTGCCTTAGGTCAGATCTCCCCTTAGCATCAGGCCCCAGCAGCTATAGAGCCCGCCTCTCACTGACAGCCAAGGGAGTTCTGCTGCGTGCAATGGACAGGCTTCCTGCTTTCCACACAGGAGCTCTGATCCCCACTGACGACTGCGGCATCCGCACGTGGCTGTGTCTACACTACGAGCTAGGGCTGTAATTGCCCTGCTTGTGTTCCCAGACTTGAGCGAGCCCAAGTATAAATAGCTGTGGCCGCTGCAATAGAAGCACGACGAGGCTGTGCTGAGTACAAACCCATGGGTGTGCACTCGGCCCAGCTCGGCCGTATCCCTGCTGCGGCTGCCCTGCTATTTACACTGGCAGTAGCGTGCTGAGAGCGAGCATATGCACGTGTGTGTGAGCAGGGGACTCACACCCCGAGCTTGCAGCACGGATGTAGCCTGTGTGCAGCTACAGTTCATTGCAAATCCAGAGGAGGCCTCAGCTGGGAGGGAAGCTGCAGTTCCTGGTAGAGTTATCGCATACAGCTTGTCCAGGCCCCGGAGCGCTCCTGCCCAAAGCAACCAGCCACGTGTCTGCCACTCAGCGCGAACCTGCGGAGCACCTGAAAGCAGCTGCTGTGCAAGGAGGCAGCCTGACTGCACAGTGGGCTTGGCCACGCTAGGGTGATCAGATGTCCCAATTTTATAGAAACAGTCCCAATATTTGGGGCTTTGTCTTATACAAGGTCCTATTACCCCCTACGCCGTCCCGATTTTTTGCACTTGCTATATGGTCATCCTAGGCCATGCCCACCAGTATTAAATCTCTACAGCCCAATATGGTTCCAACTCATGCTACCAGAGTGACACCTCTTCCCCTTGGCCGATGCCCCACTGCTAACTGCCCCTAGCGTCCAGCATCAGAAGGCCTTTTCGGTGGGGAGCCCTTGGCTCTGGAAATTTCTTCTTCCTTGGGCCCGGGGGCGTTGCCCCGTAGGCATCATGGCGTCTCTGTGAGCAGGCTTCTGCTATAGGCGTGGGGCAGTGGTTTGCTTTGGGTGAGCCTAGTTTTCATTATGGGCTGTGTCTTGTTTTACGCCCGTGTCCCAGATCTTTTTGTGGATGCGTTTTAAATGCTGAAGAATAAAGGCGGGAAGAATTCTTGTCGCTGGATTGGCTGGGGCAGATTCTGATCCCAGGGTGCCCAGGTATCCCTCTTCGGGAGGCTGGATTTCGCAGGATACTCAGTCCCAGGAGTAAGAGTCTTTCTGTGAACCACCTTAGCTTGGGAGCCACAAATTCCATGCATTAATATCTTACACACAGAGATGGGCTAGAACCAGCACTCTGGCCCTAAGCACATCTGCACATTGGCTCTTGACCCAGATTCAAATAAGCCTGTTCGTTGGGGAGGTTTAAAGCTGGATTCAGATCCCACCTCTAACAATAACTAGTGATTCTGGCAGTGGAACTAATTTTATAAGAGCCAGTGAGCACCTTTGTGGAAATGACTGGAAGGGAATGGAATGGCCCATTTTAGTGGACAGCTGTAGCCAATCAGCATCTCTCTCAACATCCACGAGCTTCTAAACGCATCCTGGCAGAAGGGTCTTGAGGAAACAAAAGTAACAGCTCAAGGAAGATGTTGGTACCATTAGTTTCAACAGGAGCCGATGCTACTCAGTACTATGCAGGGTTGTTGATGATTCTTTAGCTACGGAGATCTGAGATCTTAACCACAACAATGCATGGGATTCCCTGCTTCTGTTTTTGCACAACCCATCCAGCACTAAGCAATTATTGTCGGAAGCGTGGCTGCTGTTTAGGAAACCTAACATTGAAACATTGTCAGCTAGGAAACCCTCCAAGTCCCTAAGGCAACCCATGCGTCTCTGCAGCCGTATCTCCAGGTGTGGTGATCCTATCAGCTCTGACACGGTAGGCTGGGATGGTGAATGCAGGTAAAATGATGGTGCTGACTCACTACTGGCTGGTTTCATCATTCACCATGGACTTGCGATGTTCAGAATGCTCCGGGGTGCAAAGCAGTGAAGAACCCTTTGCCACTGTCCACTCCAGCCTGATTTAAAGAGAGATCTTTCATGTAGGGAATCTGATGCCTTTACTGGTCTTCTCACTAGAGCTGGGCGCAGAGCTGATTTTTCGATTCAGTGACTGTTTCGAAAAAAATTGAAACAAAAATTCCATGAGGATCGAAACTAATCTGAAGTTTTCCAGAATTTTCAGTGAATTGAAAATGCACCAATGCCTGGGCTAAAGGGGGCAGCTGTAGTACCACCTGCACCAAACACATTCAGCCTGTTCTAGTCATCACTGGTCATTTCCTCCTTAAATGACGTTCCCATCTCCAATCACAATGCAATGTCTCCTTTTCCTTAAATTAAACAAAGCAACTCCCTCCCCCAAACCCACAACATGCTGAGTAAATGTATGTGAGATGGGGGGACACTATTCCCTCCACCAGATCTTTGCCATTTCATTTCAGGCACCTTTCCACGAATGCTGGAAAATAGCCACTTTGGGTGTGGGGGCTAAAAATGGAAAATGGAAATGGCTTCTCTATCATTTAAACAGGGGCCATTTCTGAGCAGAACCAATTCCTTCCCCCCACCTCCTTGGAGACAATATAGTCAGCCTGGGGTCATGCACACCCAATGCCAGTGCTCAATGGTGCTGGGGGAAGCAAATGGCACACACACATTTTAGGAATCTGGATTCAGCAGAGACAATGGAGGAGGCTCGTCTCTGGAACTGCAGGACTTCCAATATCACCGTGAGTCCTTGCTGTTTGCAGCTAGATGAGCAGAGGTCCCATCCAGGTCTCAGTGAGGTCAATAAAAAGGTTCCCCTTTGTTTCAATAGGAGTTGGACCTGATCCCAGATGAGCCTTAAGAGAGTGACCCAGTTCTAACGAGCATCTGTTATGCCAGGGCCTAGATACCCTCCATCACATTATGACACTGCATCCGAGGGCATGCTTCTCAGCCGCTCACTTTGTGTGTGTGGATGACATGGCTTTGCATGCACATCGGATGGTTGTGAGTGGCCATGTGTGTGGTGGCGAGGGTGTGCATGGTGTAGTTGTGTGCGTGTGGTAGTGGCAGTGTGTGTGGCATGGATGTGTGTATGAGTGTGTGCCGGGCTGTTGTCCAATACCCCACCTGCCATTTCTTTGCAGGAAGAATTTTTATTCACAGACAGATGATGTCTCCATCCTGCCACCACCTTAAAAAAAAAATCAGATCTCATGAAGCATCTTGAGTTCCTCTCCAGGAAGAAACAACTTCCTTATGCACAGGGCTGATTCATTTCTGAGTGGGGCGGCTCTCAGCTTGGAGCTTCTCAAGTGTGTGATACCGGTTCCTCTCTTTGCACTGGATCAGTGAGTGGTGTGCATGTCTGAACAGACGCAGGTTGGGGGTGGAGATCCCTCGCTGTTTACCTGTGTGTTTACCTTGACACTCAGAAATACCCGTCAAAGAAGCAGGAGAGGCGCCTCCCACACGCACGCAGGATTTCTTGTTCTAACATGCAGTGGGGGCAAGCCTCTCGTTAGACACAGGGTGTTTTCACTGGTTTTCCCTCACCTCAGACCACCTCTTGCTGCACTTTGAAGGCGAGTCTTCTCACTTCAGCTCGGCTTTTTTTTTTGGCCATGCTGCAGACATTGACCGAACTGGGGATATTTTGTGTGTGCACGCCACGGGTGTAGTTGTGGAAGGGGGAGCAGGAAGGGCATTGCCCCCCCAAACTGCAAGCCTGGGGCAGGCACAGAATTTGCCCCTTCCTACATGTGCGCGCCAGGTTCTTCAGAGCATTTTTGTTGCAGGGCTGGCAGGAATGTGCCGTGGGGGAGTGGAGGAAAGCAGCTACCTGAATGGGTGCCAGGTGTTATCAGGGTTCTGCTGGGACTCGCGCTTAAGGGTCAGGTAAAGAGGAACATGCAGACGAGAGAAGAAGGGAGAGACAATGGCAGATTCCTGAGAGCTGGGTAGTAGAATAATTGAGTAGAGACGGACAAAGGGACCCAACCCTGAACTTAGCACCTGGCCATGCTCAGACACAAACACAACACCCAGGTCTCATCCAATGCAACCAAATTGCAAGAAAACATACGGGGCCCTATTCTCCAGACAGAAACACCTGGCCTATGATAACTTCTCTGGTACCTTTCATGAAGGGCCCCAAAGCACTTTGCAAGTGGAGTACATAGAGGGATCATTCCTTTGCCACCTCTAAAATGCATCCAGCACAGGGTTGGGCACTGCCATCATTCTGAACCATCAGCTCTACACTAGGAAAGAAAGTGATGAAGAAAACGGTGTCCACTTGAAAACGCATGGGGAAATAGGTCAGTCAAACATGTCTGCCCAGATTAGAACTGGGCCAGGACCCTGGCATGTCCATCCCTGGTCTTAACAAAACCAGCATGGGATCTTTGACGTCACAACTGGTCAGGGGCTAGATTTTATCCCTGCTCTAAACCCCCCAGTGTCCCTACCCGCTCAGAAGGAAGAATTTGGCTTTATGGTCTACCCAGTGTTGGCTCAATGCTTTTAGTCTCCCAGTGGTGTGGAAACCAAGATCTCACAGACTCCTGAAAAGCCTCTGAAGACGTGAGTGATGCCAGCTCCCCAGGGAATCTCACTGACCATCTTTTCTGAATCTCCTTCCTTTCCTTGGTGGAACAAGGGCTTCTCCTCCCTTTAGTTTATATGCCTGGATCTCGCCCTTGCTTTGCAGCTCACAAAAACATTTGGAGCTATGGAAAAAAAGCTCTTGGTGCCAATCAGCATGTGAAGGGGGAACATCCGCCTCAGTGCTGGTGTGGCTGGGGAGGAGAAGGTCACTGGTGCAGGCACAAAGCAGGGGCATGCACAGCAGAACCTGCTCTCCTAACCAGCTTAGCCCCACCTCTCTTGGCTTTGGAGCGGGGCTAGCCAGTGGGGAAGATTCATTTCCCATGCAGAGCAGGAGAAGTGGTTTTGAGGTCTAAGGGTCTGACCCTCTGCTGGGGTAGATCAACATAGCTCTGTTGCCTTCAGTGCAGCTACCTCCGTTTGCATCAGCTGAAGATCTGGCCCCAAGAGTTTCAATGCAAGAGTCCCGATTCTGCTCTCCCTTAATAGCGGTGTGAGCGAGGAGGAACCACGCTGCCCGAGGTACAGTGCTGTGAGGTCAGAATGAGGCTCAGAGCCTGTGCATTCCTATCCTTTCAATCACAGCTTAGAGTGCACTCAAGATGTAAACCATTAAACTTCAAAGTACGGGGTGGCAGGGCAGGGCATGGACGGAGTGAGAAGTAGCATTGAGCAAGCAGCCCAAGGAGTGGGTGAAGGAGGGGAAGAGTGCAGAGATGGGGAAAAGATTCATTGGCAGAAGAAATACAATGAAAAGAGAGAAAAGGAAATATTGCAGGACTCATGAGAGGCGCAAAATGGCATCAGCAAAGGACGTACCCCTTATCTCTGGGGCTGGTACCTCTGGGTCCTGCAGGTTGTTTTCCCATTGAGGAAAAATCAGTAATGTGGTGTCTGAGTATATTCTTAGCACACCTTTTTTTTTATCTATAGTGTATTGCACCAGTCCTAGAACATGGTGGTCACAAACAGCATGCAGCAAGTCCGCTCTTTCAGAAACCTTTGCCCAACACCAATGACTGGTTCCCACGGAGCAATTCTTCCCCAAGAATTGACTCCAGTTAGAGCAATTAAAGGCAGAAAGCAAACTCCCTCACTCTTTGCAACTGCTCTCCCCAAAAGGAACATCCCATCAAAACTAACAACAATACAGCATGTTCTCCAAGACTGAACAGTGTTCAGATGCTCGGGAAAAGTGCTGGTAAACTACATGCCACAGCATTGTCTGGTTCCTAGATTAGTCAAAGGAACTACAACCGGATTCAGCTTGGAACTTTTTGACATTCTCTTGTCACTAACCCAACCACACACTAAAGAAACCAGAGCAGCAAAAGTGCATTGGCAGGAAATTGCCAATACCTTGGTGTGACGGATCCTAACTGTACCCTTCACATTGCAACTAATTGCCTGTAACATTCTCTGGCAGTGTGGGTGCGCCAGGTGACTCATGGCGAGTGATCAGGACTTAACAAAACTGTGCTGGCAAAAGAGAATGCTTGAAAGGAAAGTGGATTTCTAAAATCTGTTATCCAGAGCAAAGCTGGGACCCAGCCCAAATGCTGCATCTCAACCCCACTGGAAACTTTGGGGGTTGATTGGACCTGGGCCTGTCACTGAGGCATAAAAGCCCATGTTTCTGCTTCCAGCTTGGGAGCTGTGATCCTGAGAAAGCTGTTAGAAAAAGGAAATTCGGTGCCCCGCCTCCTCCCTCTCCCCTCATCTGGAGCAATGACAGCTCTGTCCCGTGCTACCTTGGAGGTAGTACAGACCGTGCAATGGGTAGAGCACTACACCTCGACTTAGGGGACCTATGTTTGATCCTTAGTTCTGCTGCTAACCTGCTCTGCAATACTGGGTGTGACGAAGTGGAGCTGTTCTTAATATTTCCTCTGAATACTGTGTGGGAGCCTCACTTCTGGCCGACACGCTGTCTCCTGGCAACTAATGGCCCAGGCCCTTCCCCCCTGCAAGGGAATGTTAAAGGTGTTGGAGAACAAAGAGGTCAGGTGACCACCTGGCCAGGGAAAGAGAGAAAGGCCAGAAAGGAGGGGCTGGAGGGGGTTCCAGTTGGGAGTGGCTGGGGACGGGAAGTGAGGGCAGATGGGGTTGTCTGGCTCGCTGGGCTCCAGAATGGACGTGGCTGAGGAGTCCCATTCTCTGCACCTACGAGCTCTGTTTTAGACCGTGTTCCTGTGATCTAATAAACCTCTGTGCTACTGGCTGGCTGAGAGTCACGGTGAATCACAGGAAGTGGGGGGTGCAGGGCCCTGACTCCCCCACACTCCGTGATACTGGGCAAGCCAAGTCCTAGGGAGATTGTAAGCTTTCTGGGGCAGGCATTGTCCTTAACCGTGTGAATATACAGTGCCCAGCAGAAGCACAATCTCTGGTGGGAGCTCTGCATGGAGTGAAGTCTGCATGGATGCTGGTGTGAAGATGTGCAAAAAGGAAGGACAAGCTCAGTGCCGCTTCCCCAGTAAAATCAATGCTCTAACCAGGGTAGCTATTTCTGACCATATTTACTCCTGTATGCTGAGCTCCATAATCAACTTTTGCATTCCACAGGGAAAGGCCTCTGGGCCAGTTTCTATCCAGTGTGACTCCAGAGCAACATAGTTAGCTTTTACAGACTTGCTCCAGATTTACACTTGTGTAATTACAGTTTGACTTTAAAAATGGTTTTGTGTGTATTTAAATTCATTGTTCCTGCAACAGACAACCACATATTCATTTCAGATGAACCCCTACAAATTCAGGGGCTAGATCCTCAGCTGGTGTAAACTGAACTCAGAGTTACACTGATTTACACCAGCTGAGGATCTGGCCCCAGACGTTTATTCATTGTTCATGTAGCTGATCATTACATGTTTTGCACATTTAGATCTGTGTTTGAAAGAGGCAGCAGAACTCTAGGAGCCAGAAGACTCTGCTTGGAGAAATATAACAAAGGTAACATCTGAAATCACAAAAGTTGCTCCCTCTCCTTCTAATCCTACTTCTTGAGAAAACAAGGGGAAAATATTGCATCTTATTCAGTCCAACTGGGGGCCAGATACAGGAATAGATCTAACCTCTTGTTAGAGTTTGCTTTCATCTGGATGGACACACACACTGTACTGGCGGAGAATGATCTAAAACTCCACAGACCAGATTCTGATTTCATTTCCACTGGTGAAAGCTGAGAGGCAACTTCGCCGATTTCCATTGAAACAGAAGTCTCTGTAAATCTCACACATCTCCTCTGGGGAAACACGTTCTCCCTCCTGCCCCAACCCATCTGCTGGTTTGGGAGAATGAATGAGATGGCTTGACAGAAATTATCTGTGCTCTTTTCACTGTCACAGCAGAATCTGGATTGTATCCCACCAGAAACGGGGTCTTGCAATGGTGAACTTTTTACCTGGCAACGTGTGTGTGAGATATTTATAGTTGGAGAGCAACCTCTCCATGGGTGTGGAGGAGTTGTTTTTGTACATTCCTTTTGACCATAGCAGAGAAACCAGGAATTTCAGTGATTTTTGAGAGAGGCGGCACAGCATTTTTACCCATGAGCAAGAATTAAGTACTGAGATGAGATTAAACTGGGGCTGTGTCCTTAGACGTGAAAGAGACACGTGTGGTGCTGGACTGAGAAATACCCAGCTGAAATAACAGGTTTTATTCCTCATTGGAGCAGTAATTACCTCCATTGCTTTCCCCCTCCAGTAATAAAACTCTCCAGTCTTATTCTGCTTTGATCCAGGCTACCTGGAGAGAGAACACGAGGAGCAGGAAAAGCCAGGCCGCTGAGCGAGTGGCAACAGTCACTCCTGTGACAGCTCAGCACTTGCGAAGACCCAGCTGCTGATTCACAACCGAGACAGGAAAGGGAAAGAAACCACAGTGCTTCCCTGTTCCTTACCAGCAGAGAGTTCTCAATGGCTCGGCTCAGCAGCATTGCTTCTGGGAGAAAGTTGGTGCCTTCGGGGAACTGGAATATCTGGCAGTGTCACTCCAGGGGTCACCTCCACGTCTTTCAGTGCTGAGTCAAGTCGTTACCTCATCGGATCCCTGCCCTCTTCTCAGAGGCGCTGCGAGTCATTGAACCGAACTGTAAACCCTGCGTATAATGGAAACCACTTCAAGCCAAGGGGTAAGACAGCACCTCTGCATCCCTAGTTCCAGCCTCTATGCACCTTCTGGAACAGAGCAGCGAAAGGGAAACACCTAGAGAGGATTTCATTCTTGGACACATTCCTCCATAGCCAAGCCAGCTGATAAGAGCAGGCCAGGTTCTTCACAGGGGTAATGCAATGTAGCGACACTCATGTTCAGTGGATCTGTGCTGATTTACAGCCGCTGAGGATCTGGCCCAGCTGATTGTTCCAGTTTCCCATGTGAACTGGGGATGGGTCTAAGCTGTGAAATTTGGCCCGGAACATTCCCAAAGATGGCGGGGTTCAGTTTGGGTCTGGGGTTCCTGCTCAGGCTCTTCACTAATGATAGCACCAAACGCCTCAGGCCTCCCATACAGACCCTTCCTTCAACGTCTCTCCTCGATCTTCCTCCCATACCCCTAGGCAGAGTCCCCTCCACTATAGACTCCTCGGCCTCCCATTTCACAACCCTGCTTCGGGAGAACGTGGATTCCCTCACTGACTCACTGCCAAGGGTTCAGACACCCGCTCAGGCTTCAGGTGTTTATATCCCCACTCAGCCTGAGGTTTGCCCATCACTGGCTTTTACTGTGCATGTCTTTGGGGCATAAAGAAAGAAATCTGGTAAAAGAACATACGGAATCATCATCCCCCTTTATCAAGAACTGGAGCCTGTGGAGGGGAAGTACGCCCCTAAATCCACACAGCGAATTGGTGGCAGAGCCAGGAACAGAACCCAGGCATCCTGACTCCCAGCCTTCCCCAATGCTCTAACCTGGGGTGGCCAGCCTGAGCCTGAGAAAGAGTCAGAATTTACCAATGTACATTGCCAAAGAGCCACAGTAATATGTCAGCAGCCCCCCATCAGCTCCCCTGCCCCACTCCCAGTGCCTGCACCAACCAGCAGCCCCACCAATCAGCGGTGCCTATACAAGAAGACGCATATTAACTTCTAAGAGCTGCCTGTGGCTCCGGACCCCCAGGTTGGCCAACCCTGGTCTAACCCCTCAACCCATGGAAATCCAGTGGGGCATCCTGCAAAAGTTTCCCCGTGTTGGCAGTGCCTGGGTCACCAATGTATGTGCACCACCCCAGCTGGTCTGTTACAGATAATCCCCATTAGCCCATGGCTGACAGGGGTTGGGTTCTTCCCCTTCACACCCCCAAAGGTGAATGGCTGGGCATGTCTGTGTGTCTGTGGGAATGAGAGCTGGCAGATTCCCTAATTTAATCAGCTCTTTAAATGACTCAACCAAGCCCTGTCTGACTTTTTGCATTACACCCTCTTGAAGGTAGGAACTGGTGAAACTCCACATTTAATCCCTCAAACAGGTTAGGCCAGGGCACTTGAACAGCAGAGAGTTAAACTCTTTGTTCAGCATCAACAGGCCAGAACAAATCAATATACCTGACCAGGAGTTAAATCCACTTGAGTGATGAAAGGACATTTCTAAAAAACATACATTCAGTGCAATGGTTTATACGACGTTCATGTACCTGCATGATACCACATCCATCTAACCTCCGCACGTCTCCTTAGATTCATTCACAGAAAGTACAAGGAGAGGAAGGAAGGGTGGTAATAGGAACAGAAGAACTGCCATAAAGAACCAGACCAGGATCCCTCTTATCCATTCTCCTTTCTAAGACAGTGACCAGCCCCAGCTGCTTCAGAGAAAAGTGCAAGAAACTCTCCAGTTACTGGATAACCTGCCCTCCGCAAAAGTTTCTGCTTGACCCCTCATGCATTCAAGGCTAGTTTATGAAGTAAGAGGTTAGATCTGGTCCAAACCTCTTGGCTTTTTGATTCATCTTCACTGTTCTAATGCCGCATGTTCTCATAATCCACACAAACGTCCAGTTTTGTTTTGAAGCCTGCTAAGCACTTAGTGTCCCTGCTTTCTTGTGGCAATGAGTTCCGTGGGCTGTTTCCTTTTTTCTGTGCTGAATTTACTGCTTTTTAGTTTCGGGGAATAGTCAGTAACCCTCCTCCCCAGATCTCACAGGAAAGGGCCCAAGTCCTGCCACTGCTTTGGACTCACTTGGTGCTTATGAACCAGATCCAGATCTCATTACAGCCAGGGGAATGTCCCATGGCTTGCCAGTGGAGCCTCAGTTTTCACGGGAGGAAGCTCATCTTACAATGCCTTACAGGGGTCTGGTCTTCAGAGAGGGAGATCCGTCACTTTTAGGAAGCCATGTCCCTTTAAGGCGCCTCAGATTGGGCCCCCTCATCACTGTAGGATCTAAGCATCTCAGAGTCTTTAATGCTTTCATCCTCAGTGCACCTCTGAGGCAGGGCAGTGCGGTTATCCCCATTTTACAGATGGGAAAACCCACTAGGCCATCCTTCCTCGCTAATCACTTGGGAAAACCTGGTCCCCGCTGAGCATGACTGTTTGCAGGTACAAAGCTCAGGCAATGGGTAGGGTATGGAACCAGAATGCAGGAGATCTGGGTTCAGTTATTGTGTCTGCCACAGCCTCCCTACATATTCTTGGGCAAGCCATTTGATCTGCCCTGGGAATCAGTTCCCCAGCTGTAAAACAAGGATAGGAGTCTGTGAAGCTCAACTCCATCGGCAATCGGGAGATGCTCAGATAAGGTAATGAAATCTAGCTCCCATTTAGTGCTTTTCAGCAGTAGATCTACAAGTGCTTCACAAAGGAGGGCTCTATAGTTATCCCCATTTTAGATATGGGGGAACTGAGGCACAGAGACTTGCTCAAGGGCAACCAACATGCCAGTGGCAGAGCCAGAACTAGCACCCAGGTCTCCTGAGAGCCATCCCAGCACTCTGTCCACTAAGCAGTGAGAGCCAGAGAAGTAGATAAAGGAAGGGCTCCTTGCATGAGCCAGTATTGCACGTTCTCTTTGCACTTCAGCAGTCCCATCCCTCTGTCCAGACTGCTGTGCCAGTGACTGTGAAACTAATGTCCTCCCCATGATTCATTATTCACGTTAAATGTCACACTCAGGGAAATCCACGCGCTCCCTTTAATGCATAAACCATGAGCACTGGAGACAGCTGAGGGGCCTCACACTGCCCCCGTCTAACATCCAAACAGCTCCCGGGACACGGCGAGAACATTTATTTTAATAACATTAAAAATAAATGTAACACATTGTAGGGGCTGGGATTCCATGTGACGCCCATATTAATGCCCTGGGAATAATAAATACCAACCGGGGCCTGCACCTCCACGACTTTTGGCTCCCTCCCACTGGATGTCTCATCACCTAGTGAAGTTTACAAATCTCTCTGTCCAAGGGAAGAAGGTGCCCATCCTGCTAATTGGACGGGAAAGAACAAGGACTCAGTGCTTGCATGCAAGTGCTGTTACTTTTTTCAGCTTGTTGATAGGGTGTAATATCTATAAATAAGTGTGGATACATTATGAGCTTCCTCCATTCTTGGAAACCCTTTCGGCAACCTGAGTGAACCACTGTGAACAGAAAAAACTTTGTCCTAGTTAGCCCAGTGGAACTCCTTGTCACAAGCTAGCACTGAGGCCAAGAGCCTGGGAGGATTCAAAAAGGGATTGGGGCATGTCTGTGGATAACCAGATCCAGAGTTCTAACAGTGAGGGTTAAAAGATACTGAGAGTTTTAGCCAGGATCTAAACTGTCCTGCTTCAAAGCATAGGCCAACCTCTAACTACTGCAGTGGTCCCCAAACTAGTCAGGGTCATGCCCCCCCTCTTGCCCCACCTTCAGCCCTGCCCTGATAGTGGGGCTGCGGCTCAGGGGCTGAGGGGTGGGGATGTGGACAGTAGTAAGGGGGCCGAGACTGGGGCCACAGCGGGGGTGGGTCTGGTCTGGGGCCGGGGCCAGGAACGGCCAGTGGCTGAGGCTGGGCAGGGACAGGGAGCCGGGGCCGCAGCTGGGTTGGAGTGGGGCTGGGGCCGCAGCTGGATGTTGCTCCCTCCCTGCCCACTGTAGGGGCTGGCCCAGGCCCACCGCATCCCCAAATGTTTCTCTGCACCCCCCTGTGGCAGTGCACTCCACAGTTTGGGGACGACTGATCTAGTGAGAGTTAGAAAAAAAATCTTTGGGGGGCAAGTTATCCCATAACTATGGACTGCAAGGATTCTTTGGAACAGCTGGTGCTGACCGCTCTCAGAGACAGGATACTAGCCTAGACTGACCTGATCTGTTGTTATTCGTATCACGGAAGCGTCTAGATGCTGCAGCTGAGATTAGGGTTCATCATGCTGGGCACTGTATATACTCCAAGTGAGAGACAGTTCCTGCCCCAAAGAGCTTCCCATCTAAATAGACCAGACAGACAGAGCATGAGAGGGGAAACAGAGGCACAGAGAGGGGAAGCGAATTGCCCATGATCACACAGCACGTCGGTGATACAGCAAGGAAATTTAGTTTCTATTCCCGACTCCTAGGACACCTCTTCACTGGCAACATTAAAATGCTGCCACGGCTTGTGTGGTTGTGGCGCAGTGCTGGGAGGGAGCTCTCCCAGCTCTCTAAACAACCCACCTCCACGAGCGGTGCAGCTCCCAGTGCTGGTGCACTGTCTACACTGGTGCTTTACAGCGCTGAAACTTGCAGTGCTCAAGGGGGTGTTTTTTCACACCCCTGAGCGAGAAAGTTGTAGCGCTCTAAAGTGCCAGTGTAGACTAGCCCCTAGCTTATCCACTAGGCAGCACTGCCTCTCAGTTAAGGTACTTCCAATGTTCCTAGTCATCTCTGGATTTCAGTGGACGGCTGATGGGCTCCACAACTTTTCGCTAAATGCATTTCCTCCCATCCCCCTTCTTTTCTTTTACCAAATTGCTGGAGTCCCATTACCCACCGCATGGCCTTAATTTTCCCCCAGCCAACTGAAACCAGAATACACAGAGATTAAATTACAGGCACATTCTTTCCCATTATTAAGGATGCAGCCAAGCTTTCCCTATTCTGGGGTGTGCCCAACACAGATGCTTTATCTGAACATAATGGTGTAGAACGTCAATCTAAACTATGCAGCAGATATGTGTTCGTTCCCTCGCGCTGGGATAACATTGACTGCAACACTCATAGGTATTAATGCAGCTGTGACAGTAAACTGGAAAAATGCCATTGTCACTTTTAATTTGCAACTAAATCCACATGGTCTTTTTGGTTTTCAGGCTCTACCTTTACAGGACGAGCAGGTCCAGTATTAAAGGGCTCTTTAAACTAGCAAACAAAGGCAGAGCTAAATCCAGTGGCTGGAAAATGGAGACCAACATTCAAACTGGGAATAAGAGAGACATTTTTCAGAGAGGGTAATTACCCATTGGGACAGCTGACCCGTGGGTGTGGTGGACTCTCTGCCACTCGGAGTCGTTAAATCAATACTGGATGCCCTTCTAAAATATATGCTCAAATTCAAGCACAAATGGTTGGATTAGATGCAGGCGTTACTGCGTGGAATTCTCTGGCCTGTGTGCTGGAGGATGTCAGACGAAAGGATCAAATGGCCCTTTCTGGCCTGGAAGTTCGTAATTTATAAACAGTTTGAACACTTGTGGCTGGACTGGGTACACTGGACTTGTGAACATCATGTCATTCAGTCCTACCATGAGGGCTGCCAACTCTCCAGGTCTGGCCTGGAGTCTAGTCTAAAAATCAGTGGTAGGTAGGGTTGCCAACTCTGACTGAAGTTATTCTGGGAGGGGTTTTTTTCCCCGGCATGACATAATGTCATATTCTTAAAATATCCTATTAAAATCTCCTGGATTGTTTTCAATAGTGACCGGGAAATTGATGCTGATTCCAGGAGTCAACCCTGTATACAGACCAGTGCATACAGGACCTAGTTTACTTTTAACCAAGTTGGAACGGCACTGAAGGCCAAGTCTCTTGTTACCAGCCCTTCCTCTCCAACTCAGCTATAGTCATAATATCAGTGAATTCTTAGCCACATCAGCATGCTGTAATGGAGAACTAAGCATCTTAATATTGGTTCATTTCCATCCAGGAGGGACGAAGGAACTGGGGCACTGGTTTATGAAGCTTTACGTGGGGTAGCCAGGTTGAGCCTGGGAGATCAGCAGGCTTTAGACAGTCTTGGCAAGATTTAAGAAGTGAAGGAGCATTGGTCTGAAGCCAGCAAATAAAGAATTACAAAATAACTACTGGAGAAGACAAACAAAAGGGAGACAAATAGCAAGCCATGACGCCAGGGAGCAAACTAAAAACAATACCCATGGGGAAAAGGCATGTGAGAGAGGACGGACTGTTCTATAATCAGAGCGCAGGATTCTCCTCTCTGATCCGCATGGTGCGCCCCTGAGCTGAGCATGGCCTCCTCTGCTAGGGACTCGGGATTCTTGTTCCACCAGCAAAACTTCGACTGATCTCAATGGACGTTCTAAGCACCTGCACCGGCCACGCTGCAGAGTTGTGTCTCTGGGGGACAGGGTGGGAGAGTAAAGAGTTGCCTGTAGTTTCTCACAGAGCTGCAGTGGTGATATGACCACTGCAGCCCAGCTGATGAAACCAGGACTAGTGCAAAGCAGACACCATTCAGTGTGCCGTAGAGAACAATCCTGCGTTGGTAGGGAGCTGGTTTGGGTGTCCTAATGAGACTTTTCCACCTCTAAGTTCTAGTAGTCTCTGGTGGTTGAGAGCTAGCCAGTGTACTCCAATGCACCTGCCCCCAGCTTTTCCAGCTGGTGGGATCTTGTAGCCCATAATGGAAAAGCCCTGTTAGATCACAGAAGCATCCCCGCGCAAATCCCCTGACAGAGGATGTACCAGTATCAGATATTAAACTGCTACAAACCTGGATGTTAGCCAAGAAGGAGAGAGCGAATGTCTCATGGGGGCACCCTGGAAAAACAACCACCCCAAACATTTCATCTGGAAGCTTTGCTACAGTGCAAACAATGCAACAACCCGTCCTCCCTTCCCTCAGTGGAGATCAACAAAGGCACTGGGAACGGAGCCCACAGGGGAACGTGGTGTGTACATTTCTCTGGCTGTACAAACTGGATGTTCGGAAATGCTCCTTGGGGCAAGCGCTGAAATTCTCACTCACCAGCAGGACTTCAGTAAAAGACATGACTGAGTAAGAAGCAGGTCAGTTCTTGAGGCTTGACACTGGCGCAGAGAAGAAAACCAAGCCCCTTGTGTCTGTGGGAACAGATGAGGCAGAGAAAGTTCTGAACAAACCATATTTTGGGAACACCCAGGGGACACAACAACATCCGGTGCCATGGTGCTAGGGGCTGTACAAACACATAGAAAACAACAGTCCATGCCCCGAGGTGCTCACAGTCTAAGAGCAGTGTGAGCGGCTGCTCTGTCTCCCTCAACCCAGGAAGGACCAACTCCACAAACAGCGTTAATTCAGGCCCTTCATTTGCTAACTGTAAGATTCACAAAGTAATCCCAAAACAAAGCTATTCCCCTGACCAAAGCAGGCTGCAGGTAGCCAGAGGCCTTTCACCCCAGCCCTAAGCCAAGCACTCATCTGCTTCCCACAGCTCCCCTCAAACTGAGCCGCTTGCTGGCTTTTATCATCACTTGATCACTCTCAGTTGGGAGGCTGCTGATCAGTCACAGACGAGGCTGGGTGACGGGTCCCTTAAAGGGCCAGCTGGCCTGTGACAAGAAGACCCAACCGGTAGATGAGGCAAGTGAAGGTAACAAAACTAATAGTACAGGGAGCGGAAGCAAGAGGGGTTTTACAGATTAAGGGTGAAATTCTGGGGCTGAGATTATCAAGCGACTAGTGGTTTTGAGTGCTTGTAGTCCATACAGCTAGTTTAGCCTTTTATTATATTCAGCAGTAATGCAAGGAACGTACAGGCCTGCATCTTGTAGCCATTAGCTTAAGCAAGTTAGCATAAGGATAGCCAAGCCTAGCAGGCTTATGACCTCTGCCATAATGAATGACCTGACCATTACCCTTGGATTTGGGGGAACTAGGGACAGTTTGCTCAATACCAAGAGTTGGAACCTAATCATACCTGGCAACTGGGATGATTTAGTTGGGGATTGGCCCTGCTTTGAGCAGGAGGTTGGACTAGGTGACCTCCTGAGGTCCCTTCCAACCCTGCTATTCTATGATTCTAACTGCAGGAAACTGAAGTGATCCTGGGTGTGGGTATTTTAGGACAATCGTTGGCACATATCTAACCATCAATTTGTTTGAGCAATAGGTGATGTAGATCAGTGGTTCTCAAACTAGGGCTGCCACTTGTTCAGGAAAAGCCCCCTGGCGGGCCGGGCCGGTCTGTTTACCTGCCGTGTCCGCAGGTTTGGCTGATTGCGGCTCCCACTGGCTGCGGTTCTCCGCTCCAGGCCAATGGAGGGTGTGGGAAGGGCGGCCAGCATGTCCCTCGGCCCACACCACTTCCTGCAGCCCACATTGGCCTAGAGCGGCGAACCGCAGCCAGTGGGAGCCGCGATCAGCCGAACCTGCGGATGTAGCAGGTAAACAAACTGGCTCAATCTGCCAGGGGCTTTCCCTGAATAAGTGGCAGCCCTAGTTTGAGAACCACTGACGTAGATGATAATGAATTAAATGGCATTAATATGTTAACCTATAGGATAAGTGCACCCAGTATTATGAGGATGAGGACGTTAGAGCCGGACGTGGAAGGCTGGGCATTAGAATGAATATTCATGGTCACGCTCAGGCCCTATAATAGGCCTAACCACCACATGGAGGGAGTTAGCTTCCCATCATTTGACCCCTTAGCTTTATTGTTAAGTACCACCAGTCTTGGGCATGGGGAGCCTGGACCATTAGACTCATTTGGCATGTCAGAGGTAGGGCTGGTCCTTTGTCTCTCACCGCCAGGCCCTCAAGAAAAGGTCTTAAGTTTACAAGTCTAAGAGCATATGCAAGGGATGATACCACAGATATCTCCCATATCCCCCATTATTCCTATCCGTTTATGTGGGTTGGCGCTTTCCTGTCTCTATTATCAGTTTGAATGAAAACCACCAAGGCTTTGCTTTGCCCTCAGTGGGAAGCTCCTTGCTGTACACCCTGAGGGTCCCTACAAGATATTGAACTCGTTGGTTTTAGTTCCGTGTAGCCTCATTCTGGGACAAGAACCCCATTATCCCCAGCTCATTAATCAGGATCAACCCGCAATCAGTACAATTATGATTAACCATTAAAGAGTGTCAGGCAACAGTGCCCAAGTTGAGAGACCTTACAAGGTCCTGAGGTTCAGAAAGTGCTGAGCATCCATCCTCTGAAAATCAGGCCCTTTAAGAGTGTCTTAAATTGGGCATGCAAAACAACTAGTCAGATCTGAAAACCTCGGCCTGGGTCTCTTATCCTGCCTGTCAAGGCCCTATTGCCCTGTCCCTCCTACGAAAAGTTATGTGCGGGACTAGTTGTAGAATATGCATCAGAGATCAGATCGTCAGCCAGGAGAAATTCACCACAAGAGATGAGCAAAAACAACCCAACTTTAACATCACTATCATTCATCCGTGCTTTGGCAACGACTTCACTGTACTTCTGATTTACAACTGCTGCTTGTAAGTGTGAACTGCTGTTACCCTGACTCACAACGGGCTGCAGCTTGCAGGCGTTTCGGTGCCTATGGAAAGAGATATTTCACATACCAGTCATTTGCTGTTTACAGAAACGGCTGTTCTGAGCATGTTTTTCTTTTGCAGGCATTGCCCGAATACAGACAGGTTCACTCATGTTGGAAATAGAAGGGGAGCTCCAAGGAACAACAAATAAATCAGTTTGTCTTAATTTCCCAGCATAAAGGCAAACTTCAGACTGCTCTGAGGTAAGACATGGCACCCAACATGGTGGTGGGCCACAGCCAGGCAGAGATTCAGTGCTCAGCAAAGGGCAGAGTTTGCTCAGTTAGAATCAGAGCCAGTCAACATCTTCCAAACACAAAGTTTTTTAATTAAAAGCCCTTTAAAAACATTTCACAAAACACAGCTGCCTTCTTAGACATTTTTCACCTTTTTAATTGAAACTGTTGGCGATATTTTGCTCTTACCGAAAACCTGATGTGGCAGTAAATAAAGAATTTCAATAACCATTTTGACAGTGCTGTCAGTAACACTGGAGGTGAAAAAAATTCACGCAGATTTAAAAACCCAACAACTCCCAACAAACCCAACGGTCCGTTTCAAACCCCGTGAAATGGAAACGTCAGAATGATTTAAACCAAATACAACAACTCTCCCGCCCAACCTCCTAAAGTTACAGTAAAGCTGATTTAGGGAGTGACTTGTGTCAGCTGATATTTAAATACGCTGTCTTAAGGAGATTACATTTCCAGGTGATGCTCAGCTGCACTGTATATACTGAGCATCTGTTAGACATGGGCTAGCACGTTAGCAATGTTTCCGTGATATTAGCTTGAATAAGAACATGCAGACTGAGATTTTCAAAGCTGCCTAAGGGACTTGCAGACCCAGTTTCCGTTAGAGGAAGGATGACCCAATGGCTAGGGAAGCAGCCTAGAACCTGACAAACCAGGATTCAAGTCTCTGCTCTGCTACAGCTTTTGCTGTGGGACCTTGGGCAAGTCCCTTAGGGCCAGATCCTCAAAGGGCCTTAGCCTCTCTGTGCCTCAGTTGCCCATCTGTACAATGAGGATAACAGAACTGCCCTGCCTCCTAGGCCTATTGTGAGTATAAATACACTACAAAATTGTGAGAGGCTGAGATGCTAAGGGTCAGATAAGAACCTAACGTGGCAAATGCAGCTCTGCTGATTCTCCTTCCATGACTGTTCTAGCAGGAACGCCTATGGAAAGAATGTATTAGCATTTATGGGCCAGATCCTCGACTGGTTTCAATTGTCCCTTGAAGCCAATGGAGCTACGCTGATTATCACCAGCTGAGGATTTGGCTACTTGGAGAAAGCAAATTTCAGACTCAGAAACATGAATACGGCTCCCTGGAAAACTGATCACACACTCCACCCAGGGGACAAGCTGAGCAACGTGACATGATCTTGCCATCCAATCACATTTACGCTGCGTTGCTGGGGTGTCAGTCTCATGCTCTTCATGCAATTAACATCCTACCTTTGTCCAACTAGGTCCCATATCCACCTACCAGCTCTCCCTATCCCCATCTCCCTCCGTATCTTTGCACCAGGGTCAGTGCATGAAGTAACTTCCAATCCATGGCTAGGCCAAGGCATACAGAGAATCTCACACAGCCTATGAGAGGCAGCAACCATCTGGCAGGTGCTGTGTTGAAAGTTGCATAAAACAGATTTGGTCTCTGGGCCCAACCCAGTGCCCCATTGAAGACAGTGGAAGGTGTCACAAATCTGGTTGATCTCCCCCAGCTGGACACTTCCCAGACAGCTGTGAAGTGGATCCAAAAGCTGAATCCCATATGCCCTTAGCTTGCTGGGGATGGCAGAGGTTACACACCGTTTCTGGCTGTGGATCTCATGCCTGACACCCCTTTGAGCACTGAGGCCCTGCAGTCCAAATCCTAGGCCCTGAGACTAATGCCATCTACACCGTGCCTCCCAGCAGCTCTTGCATGTTCCCAGAACGCCCCGCAGGGTTACAGGGATGCAGAAGCAAATGGACACAGGCGTAGCAAAAGGTTTGTAACTCAGAACCTCAGCACAAGAGAGCACATATCATTTAGAGAACAACCCCCCTCCTGGGCACAGGACTGAAAACCCTTAGAGAAATGATTCTAATAAGCCTTTGATTGCTTTGTTGGTCAGTCTACAGGGAATGAAGCTGGTGAGAAGTTTGCACTGGTGGCTGGAGTCTGTGCAAGAGATAGTGAATGCACGGAGATGAGGTAGGAGCCTCTTTTCCCTTCACTAGCAGCACCCTCTCCACTATATAAAGAGACAGATCTGAATGGAGCCTGTCCTGAGGATGATGTACTAAGACTCTGGTTCTTCGGCTGTGCACAGTGATGGCAGCCTGTGGGCTTGCTCAGCAGCATCCTACCCTGGCGCCAGGTAGCGAGTTCCCAGCACCGCTTGGCGACCAGGTAGGTCATCTCGCAGAGACCGAGAAGGATGCACAGGATGGCGGTGGCCACCATGATGTAGGTGAAGAGTTTCTTCTCGGTGGGCCTAGCGATGAAGCAGTCGACTGTGTTGGGGCAGGGGGCCTCAGTGCACCGCACCACGCGGGGCAGGTTGAAATTGGCCTAGAGCCAGTGGAAGATGTAGAGGAAAGTCATGTCCACAGCAACTTTGAAGACATGGCTGAGCAGGTAGGTCCACCACAGCCCTCCCCGCTTCTTGCCGAGGTCGGGGTAGAGCCGGCGGCAGTTCTTTCCCTCCGCCTCCTGGCGCTTCCTCTGCTTGGCCTCCCGGTAGGCCACATGCATGACCACCAGCAGGGCGGGGAAGGTGACCAGGATGAGCTGCAGGGCCCAGAGGCGGATGTGGGAGACAGGGAAGAAGTGGTCATAACAGACGTTGGAGCAGCCGGGCTGACGCGTGTTACACTCAAAATCCCTCTGGTCATCACTCCCCACCTGGTCAGCCGCCACCATGTAGACCAGGAAACGGAAGACGAAGACCACGGAGAGCCAGATGCGCCCGAAGGCCGTGGAGTACTTATTCACCCCGCTCAGGAGCTCCTGGAGCCAGGACCAATTCATCCTCTCGTTTGGGGTTAGCAAAGCAGGAGCTGGAGTGGAGACAACCAAGCTGCAGTGAGTGGAACGGGCTACATGAGGGCTAGACTGCAGCAAGCACTGCGTGCCTGCGCACGGGAGTAAGAACACCCCTGTGGGGGCTACACATCCCTGGGGTCTCTTCGGGCCTTGGTGCCAGCCCCTACTCCCTTGGCCAGCAGTGGAGACAGTCCAGGGATGGAGACCAACAGTAAATTCCTGCCCCTCACCCTGAGCAAGGGAGGGACAGGGGTGAACTGTGCCTCACAGGTGGGTTTCTGTGTTAGGATTCCCTCCCTGGCTCTTCTTGGGGTGCTGCTGCTAATGCACATGCCTTGCTCAGGGCTGCGTCTGAAGGAACAATGTACCCTGGATTTGACATAAGCCCCATTACCACTGCTCTCGTCTCCCCATCAATGCAGAGTAACACCAGCGTTCTCATATGGCCTGCACTGATCGGAGCCACGCACCTTGCTGGAGATATAGCCCATGGCCTGAGGAAAGCAACTGAGGGTCTGTAATGGGACCAGCATGCAGACCACAGCCCTCTTCTACTCTAGAATGAAATTCAGTCCTGTGCAGCACCAAGCTCAGGCCCCAATTAAGCCCTCATGTGTGCTGACCTCTGCCTATAACCTCTGCTTAAGACAACAGAGCCCTGCATGGGACTCGAGTGGTGGCTAGTCCTTTTGCTGGCTCATTGTACCGGGCTGGATTTCACCCTTAGCCCACATGCCTGTGCTTGTTTTCCCCAGCATGCATTTCACACGGCCTGCTAGTATCAGTTGCCTCCTGCCAACCCGCACTGTCTTCCACAAGGCCATGCTGAGCAAAATGGGTGCAGCTATCTGAAGAAAAGAACATACACCACCAGGAGCATTGCTTCCGGGAGTGACAGCACAATGCATAGCCGGGACTTAATGGGAGCTGACAGTTTCACACCAGGAGGCCACAGGGATGAAGTTCCCTCCCTTCCAAATTCTCTTAAAGAGATGCAAAGTTTTCAGAAAGTACCTTTCTCTCCATGTGGGTTTCAAAGGCCCAGAGTTTCCAAAGGGACTAGTGATTTCAGGTGATCCAATGTCAGACACATTAAAGAGACTTGCCTTTCAGAAATCTAAGTGAAAAACTGGCCTCTTTAAGGCACCTAAAGTCAGACATCCCCTCCCCTCCCCAAAAAGGAAGTTCCTTAAATGACTAGCGGTTTAGGAAAATCTTGGCCCAAGATAACAATGAAAACCCAATAATAAACTGAATATTACATTCAACGTTAATGTTACTGATGAGTGCGCTTACCATGGAATTATTGTTCATTATTCATTCCAGAAGACATTCAGGTACGGCTTGAGGTCCTCAGGAATTACAGTGCAGCCCGAGTCGCTGCAGAACACAACATATTACTGCAGTAAACCAGATCGGGGTTTGCCATTTAGTGCTGTTGTTTTATCTATTTTTGTTTATTAACGAGTTGTGGATGTTGTGTTAATGTGCTTCCATGTGGCTCTGTTCATAGATTCTCCAGTCCACTGGGTCACTTACTTCGCTAGTTGTTGGCCTGACCCTGTCAACCTTTACTCACTTGAGCAGGCCTTGCTCAGATGGATAGTGCCACTGATTAGTCAAGAGACTCCACAGGGGAGGAAGAGTTTGCAGGAAGAGTCTTAAAGCGTACACTGTTGCGTAGTGCCTTACTCTGAGCAGGCCACTGAAGTCAAGGTGCTGTTCCAGCTAAGGGGGCAGAATCTGGCCCTTTGTGTGTTCAGTGTGTGAAAAAAGGGAAAAATTATAAGATAACAATCGGGGGGGAGGGGCAGCATGATGTAGGGGCTAGGGTACAGGGCTAGGAGACCTGCATTCCGTTCTCCCCTCTCCTACTGACTGATTGTGTGACCTCTGGCAAGTCACTTCATGTCACAGTACTTGTTTCCCCTGCCTCCCTTAAGCTGTCTTGTTTTTGGAGACTATAAACTCTTTGGGGCATGTATTATGCTTAGCACAATGGAGACCAGATTTGGTTGGGGCCGCTATGCACTCTGGTAATGCAATATGACTACTCTGCAAGGGATTTCCCTTGGGTTTGGGGCCGCGCTTTGCATTGGACATACCCTTCCATCCAAGTCCAAACATTTGCAGTGTTAGTGAAAAAGCAGATGTCACTATTGGCGGAGACTGGCAGTTTGCACCCAGATTTTTCTGAAAATTGGAACATAGCCCCTTAGTGATAATGTCTAGCGTTCTTAGCTTCTGAGCTCTTCAGAACAGGGATTGGGTCTTCATGAGTGTTGGTGCAGCCCCTAGCACATGGGACTCTGATCCCAATTGGACTGGGAACCCTTCTACAATATCAATATTAAATACTACCAGTAATTTGATTATAACTTTCCATAGCAAATAAACAACAAAGCTCACCTCCATGAAATCACTGGAATATACAGTGTATCCTCCAGCAAGTCGACAATATTATCTATCATATTCACAACATCTGGAGCTATCGCTCTATCCAGGCACTTCGCTTTGATACCTGAATGTCTAGTGCATGTGTAACACATTAATAAATTCACGAATCGATCAGAACCTCAGTCACACATTACCACTGGAATGTAACTTTGCACTGACAAAGTGCTTTAGCAACGGGAAACATTGTAAGCTGTAATACCATGTCTCTCATTGCGTGAATGTCTCTGTTACACATTCCCACCCCATGCACAGCACTTGCCTCCTGAGAGTAGACGCTATGCCAGCTTGCAGAACAGCCAAGTTTATTATCCTGCATAAAGGCTCCTTTAAATCACACTGCACCTGCCCACCCAGGGTATTTCCTCTAGCCCAAGCAAGCTCTTGCCATGCCTCTTACCTGACGGTAGAGAAGTCCATAAACTCTCTCTAGCTATTTCATTGCAGCGCAGTCTTTAAGCTCTTGCTGCCTTTGCTGATGCACCTGGGATGCGTACACCTGTGGGGCGTGCCTCCCTTTCACCAATGAGCTCAGCAGCCCTTCTTCAGAGAGATTTAAAAAAACAAAAAACCCAAAAAAGCCTAGAGTCACAGAAAAATAAAATGGACCTGACATGTTAGCTCAGAATTATACACCGCCCAGTGAGCTCCATGGGAGTTTTGCCATGGACTTCATAGAGACAAGGGCTTGGCCTATCTGGGCTTTGATACATTGTGCAATGTGTGAGAGCAGAAGGATAATGCTTTGCCTTTCTTAGAGAAATTGCTTTGGAAGCAGGAATCCCCTAATGTGCCAACCCCACTCGTGCTATCCACTTAGGTGCTTCCCCCACTTTGCAGACAACGGGACCACTGCTTTGAGGGGTGAAATGACTCTCCCAAGGACCTGTAGCAGAGTCAGGGCCGGGCACGTCACCAGCACTCGGCTAGTAATAAACAATTCACAAGACATTACATGAGTGAAGCTGGAAACGGAACCAAAAGAGAGATTCCTGGTCCCCTGTCCTCTGCTCCAACCAGTCTCAGCTCCCACCTTGCTAATCAAAACTGATTAGCTATGAGGATGCTGGCTTCCAGAGGCTGTTCTTTTTCTGATTTAGTGGCTGTTTGCAGGTGAATCCTGGCTCTTTATAAAAGTAAAGACCCATTTTTAATAGTGTTTAGAAAATTGTTTTCCGTGCATTATATTACAAGAAGGCTTCCCGCAAGGCACACACATGAACAGAGGTACTGCCAGACCACAGGTTGTCCAGGTTCCAATACTCAACAGTGGCCAGTTGCAGCTGCTCCAGAGGAAGATGATAGAGGGCCATATTTCCAAGGGCGAGAAGGTTTTTTTTTTTTTTTTTGAGAACTAGGGAGTTTATTCCACCCATCTCCGCAAGCAAATCTTCAATGCTGTAAAAACGTTTGGGGGGGCACCTTTTGAAAAATCCCATTCACAAACATTTCTGCCATTTAAGCTAAAACAAAGGACAAGAAACAGAAATAAAGCCCATTTCTTATAAAGAGACAGTTTTATTTGTTGCAAGGGTACAGAAGGCGAGAAATACATACGGGGTCAGATCCGCACCGGGTGTGAAAGGGGACAACTCCACTCTCTACAGAGCAGCTGAGTGGATTCATAGCAGCTGAGGGGCTGGCCTATGGACTGTGCAGGGCCGTGGCTAAATGAATTGTTCATGTTGGGCTTTTAAAATATATGCATCACGTCCACACCGCATGGCTCTGCAGAAGGTCATCAGTGCTACATATGCTACCTTAGCTCTGTGAATATGGAATGAGTACAGAATTCCACCCTTTGGGGGAGGATCATCCCTGAAATGCTGCCATCTCTGGGGTGAAAAACAGCAGCCATCCAGTGCCAGTGACCTTAAATCATAATTTTCTTTTTAAGAGGGGGAGTGACGTATGTGAGATTTTAGGGCAGCAGGATGCAGTTTCCTGCTTTGGCTCTGTCATCACTAGCTACTCCCTAAAGGATGCTATGGGATGTTAGATGACAAATCACTCCGCAGCAAGAGGGTCACCCACACAGCTCCTCTTGCTCTCTCAACAAAAGGAGATGTTTGAACCTGACTCAAGGGAACAACTTCCTACCAAGGGATGTGGTGGATGCTCCACCCTGTGGAGTCTTTAAATCAAGACTGGATGCCTTTCTCAAAGATGGGCTCTAGTTCAATGGAAAGTTACGGGCCTGATGCTGGAATGGCTGGGTGGAATCCTCTGGCTTGTGTTACGCAGGAGGTCAGACGGGATGATCATAATGGCCTTGAAAACCAGTGAATCTAGGAGATTTTCTTCTTTCCCCTTGACCGCCCCCTTACCCCCCTCCCCCGTCAGCAAAACTCTTTAATTCCCTAAGGGTGAACGGATTCCCCATCACCGACATCAGCAAGTGTTTAGTTTCCATGACTTGAATCTCTGGCAGGATGGATTATTGGGCATTTCTGGCAGATGGGAATTGCTGTATTCTGTTCTTGGGAAGCCTCCCGTTCTTTCTAGTGTCTTCTGCTACCCCCAGTTGGTCCCGTTGGGTTAAGCAAAGCTGAAGGACTGTTCATGAAATGAGGCACTTTGGAGACCTCACCCCCCTCTCCTTAGCAGGCTTGGAGAGAAAATACCCACTTGGCCTAGGCAGCCCCACCCCAGGAACATCCACGGCCAGGCCGGGTTTCTCCAACGTCCCCCTACCATTTGGCATGTCACTCAGGGACAGACAGAAGGATCTGGCTCTGTTTCCACAGTGGCTGAGAAATTCTCACTGCCAGCGGAGAAGTCTGGCTTGTTCCTTACATCCCACTCCTCTCTCTGAGGCTGGACCTTCCAACGGACGCCTGTGAAGTTAGACTGGGCATGGAACGGGAAGACACAGGAGGGCACAATCCTGCATGATGTCTCACCACAGGAATTGCCAGGCTGGGTCAGAGCAAGGGTCCTTCGAGCCCTGTGTCCTGACTCCAGTAGTGGCCAGCAGCAGCTGCTGCAAGAACCCATCAAATCTCATAAGTCTAAATCCCACAACTCTAGGCTTTGCATTAAGAACATGAGATCGGCCACACTGGGTCAGACCAAAGGTCCATCCAGACCAGTATCCTGTCTACTGACAGTGGCCAATGCCAGGTGCCCCAGAGGGGAATGAACAGAACAGGGAATCATCAAGTGATCCAACCCCTGCCGCCCACTGCCAGCTTGTGGCAAACAGAGGCCAGGGACACCACCCCTGCCCAGCCTGGCTAATAGCCATTAATGGGTCTATCATTTATCTAGCTCTTTTTTGAACCCTGTTATAGTCTTGGCCTTCACAACATCCTCTGAACATTCCCCTTCCCCCTGCTTCTCTCCAGTCTGTGGTTCCAATAGGACTTCCCACTGACTAGCAAGGCCATTCTTCTCTAAAGTGCCGGAGTCCAGTTATTTCCACCAGACCAATGCAAGGCAGGGGGAAGCACCCAATGTCCTTAACACCCGGGCGTGTGATGGGAGCCGAGCTGCCAGCAGAGGCCAGGTCTGATCTTGGCTCGTGACATCTAGGCATGGCCAACAAGGAGGGCTGGTCTCGAACAAGGGCCGTTCTGCACGGAGACAGCCTCCCTAGGTCTTTCCCTCCGCTTAGGAGATAACATCTTCTCTTATCTGGGAACTGGTTGTGTTTGGAGCCATGACTAGCTTGCAATCCGCCGCGTGGAAAACCTGCCCTCTGGGCTCGAGGCTGTCCTGCTCGCCGTGGGAGAGGGAACAGTCCTTGTTATGAACGATGCTCCTGAACTGCCTGGTTTCCCTCCGGCTGCTCTTGCTTCTGGACAGCAGGGACTCCTGGCACCGTTTCCCCACCAGATAGCAGGCCTCCACCACGCTCAGCAGGACGCAGAGGCAGGCCGTGACCACCATGAAGAGGGTGAAGATGTTCTTCTCCGTGGGCCGGGAGATGAAGCAGTCCACGATGTTGGGGCACGGGGGGATCTCGCACTTCACCACGCTGGGGAGGGTGTAGTTCTTGTAGAACCGGTGGAAGATGTAGAGGAAAACCACATCCACAGCAGCCTTAAAGACAAGGCTGAGCAGGTAGGTCCACCACAGCCCTCCCCGCTTCTTGCCGGGGTTGGGGTAGAGTCGGTGGCAGTTCTCGCCCGCTACCTCCCGGTGCTTCTGCTCCCTGGCTTCCCGGTAGGCCACGTGCATGATCACCAGCAGGGAGGGGCAGGTGACCAGGATGAGCTGCAGGGCCCAGAGGCGGATGTGGGAGACGGGGAAGAAGTGGTCGAAGCAGACATTGGAGCAGCCGGGCTGGCGTGTGTTGCAGTCAAAGTCCTTGTGGTCGTCGCTCCACACCCGCTCTGCCGCCACCACGTAGACCAGCAACCGGAAGATGAAGACCAGGGAGAGCCAGATGCGCCCGAAGGCCGTGGAGTATTTGTTCACCCCGCTCAGGAGCCCTTCGAAGATACCCCAGTTCATGGTCCGTGGCTCCCGTTAATTGGGTCTGCAAGGGGAAGAAATAAAGAGACGCTAATCAATATTCCAGGCTCCGGCTCTAAGCACATTCCACTTCCAGAGCTGGGAAGAGAACTCAGGAGTCCTGCCTCCCAGTGCCACCCCTACTGCTCTAACCACTTGCTCCCACTCTCTCTCAGAGATGGGAATGCAACCCAGGTGTCCTGACTTCCAGTGCCACGCCTTCCCAGCTCTAGCCACTAGACCCCATTTCCCTCTAATAGCTGGGAATCTAACCCAGGAATCCTGCCTCTTGCTTCTCCCCACTGCCCAAACACCCCCCTCCCAGAGCCAGGAACAGAACCCATGTGCTCATATAACACTGCACACAAAGCAGCTTGTAACCCACTGGCCACAGACATGGCCTAGACTGTGATGCTGAGAGTGTCTACAGGGGACAGGGCAATCTTGGTGGGGTTTTATGACCGTCACTCAGCCCTGAGAGTATTTTTTTTTTTAAACACATGGGCTGAAACTCACCCCTCGCACTGGCCTATGCAGCACTTACAGGACTAGCTGCGGGAGAGATTTAAGTTGTGTCTAGGCCACGTACTGGCTCTCTGCAGCGGGGTGAAGTTACCCCTCAAGCAAAGTTTGTTGGTGTCTGAAGTGACTGAGGAAGCTAACCAGTCCCTAACATGTAACGCTTCCAACCCTGTGAAGGTACAAATAGCAGAAGGAAGCATCACGTTTAAAGCAGGTAGGGCAGTGCGTATCGGACACACCCAGCCAAACGTGGCTGAGCTTATACGGGAAGTCTAGCTCTCGAGTAAGCACAAGAATTGCAGTTTAGCAATGCTTGGTCCTCCTCTAAGAAAGGGTCCTTTCCTAAACACTGCTTCCTGAGAGGCAAAGGCAGGGCAAGTGAGGAAAGAAAGTCCGTTCCCCCAAAGGCCCCCATGGAGCCGGGGTGGAAAATGGTGATTCATCTCTCCTCAGCCTGGGAAATGAGATGTATTGATTCATTCCAGGGTAAGCCTTTGCCCACTTTCCTGCAGAAACAAACGGCGGATGGTGGCAGGCTGCAACCCGATGGCTTCTGCAGAGGAAAGTGATGCACGGACCCAGGGCAGGTGGGAGGAAGGGTGGGAAAAGGACGAGGGGCCAGAGCTGCAACCTCCATGGGAGGGACATCAGCTGGGAGGTCAATTCCCCACCAGACTCAGGCCTGGCAAGTAAGTCAGCGGTGTGCTTGACTCGACCTGAAATGCGATGACCTGGCAGAGAAACCCAGTGAGATTGGGGTCAATGCCTTTTGCTGTGGGGCTCACGGGACCCCACTGTGGGAAGGGATAAGGATGGATGGGCCCATTCTGCACCCTACAATTTGAAATAATGGGTGAAGTTGTGCCTAGAAGCCCCAGTCATGGGCTAGGACCCCACTGTTCTGGGCTTGTAGCGCACCAGTGCAAACAGAGGGTCCATGCCCCAAAGAGCTTACAGCTGGAGCTCTGCCATCTCAGACTGATGGCTGAGGCCAACGTAGAAGAGGGCAATATCTAAACAGACTCTGCCACTGAGCTGCCCAGGCCAATGGTGACCCCCTTCCCAGTCTGAATGGGGGCTGCTAATTCGAAGTCCCCTTCCACGTCCCTTCCTTTCTTGGTCACATCTCTAGTCACTGAGCAAAGCTGGACGAGTCTAGAATAAAAGATGGCCAGGAAGATGGGGTTAGATCTCCAGCCAGCGAGAAACCAAAACTCCAGATTTTCTCTGGAGACCATTCCCGGGTGCAGATTTTGGCGGTTTCAGAGCGCAGTGGCTCTCCCCACCCATCTCTCTCTTAGGCCAGCCCCTCTTTACCAAGCTATTTGTTATTCACTTGCCTTGAGTTGCCAGGCACGGCCTCAGAAAACCACCCATAAAACAAGCTAAGGGATGAATCATGTAATAGGTCAGCAGCTCTGATGCCAAAGGTCCTCTCTCATCCCAGGAATCTGACCTGTGCTACAGTGGCAGAGCCAGGAACCAGATCTCCCATGCTGTCCTCCCTCCACGCCCCCGGCCAGGGCGCTGTGCGTTTGGAGGGGAAGGCCCATTCCTCAGGCCTGACAAACAACTGGAGGTGGCACCTTGTGTACGCAAGGCAACCGACATCCCAACTGGGCACCAAAACAAAGTCTGGGCGGAAGGATGTTGATAAACCTGGCTAATGCATCCCACACAAGGTGGATGCTTGGCTAGTGTGGAACAGCCTGGATAAATACCAGGAGGCTGAGGAGGAGGAGGGCGGGACTGGGAAATCTCGAGTCACTATCAGTACAGACACAAATCAAGAACCAGGAGGATTAGGAAAAGCTACACTAGGTTATAGAGGGAGGGGAAATGGACTGGTGGTTAGACCTGGTGGCCAGGAGACTTGACTTTTACTCCTGGCTTTGACCCAGAATCACTGTGTGTCTTGGACAAGTCACCAGACCTCTGTGCCTCAGTTTCCCCATTAGTAAATAAGGATGATATTCATCGTCCTTTGCAAAGCTCTTTGAGAGCAGCACACGTAGTGCTACATGAATGCAAACTACGATTATTAATCAGCTACTCTGCTATAGAGGCACACTGACACACAACACAGCCCCAACATACACCCACAGCAAGTAATGCAGCATGCACAACACCCAACTCATGCATATCCAGGACACATGCTAGAGCCCATGGGGCTGATTCTGCCCTTACTCAGATATAAACCTGGAGTAACTTTCTCTCACTCCCCCTCTAGCTAGCTACAGAGCCAGACACAAGACTAGACACACACGAAACGCATGCTGACACATTTCATTGCAAACACCTAGGATCAGCCTGGGATGCTTTGCTTCTCTCCGGTGTACTGTGGGCATAAATCCGAGACAAACCGACAGCCCAAGTTCCTTTTTGTGCCCATGTGTCTGAGACACGCCCCGGCTCCCAGACCTTCTCCAGTCCAGCAGCCTCCCTAGGTCCAGCTCCAAGCAGCTGCTCCTCCCCTGGCGAATGCCCCTTACCTGGTGGGGGGTCCCCTGCAGAGTCCTTCTCTTCTCTAAGGGGATGCGGAGCACAAGGCAGAGCTTGCAGTGCAATTCATCCCTGCACTTTCACGAGCCAGGAGGAGTAATTTTCAGAGGGAAGCCCTCTTGAGGGCGGGTCTAGGAGTTAAGGTGGATTTCCAAGATGCCCATTGGCTGCCGGCTTGCAGGACTGCTGGAAAGAGAGGCTTGTCCCAGTGGCATTTTTAGGCCCCGATCCTGCAAACTCTTAAGGTACGTGCTTGACTTTACTCGCCTGAGCAGCCCTGTTGGCGTCAATAAGATTGCTCAGGGCTGATCTTGGCGGGGGCCCTCCGGCCGGTCATGTAAATAACGTATGGCCTGGTGCCAGTAATTGGGGCATGCTGTACCTGCTGCCCCAGCCATGGAGAATGATACATTCACTCCCATCCCCACAGGTCACAGATCCCTCAGAGGCCTGCAGTTTATGCGAAACCACCCCTTCCAAAGACTGCATGGCCGGGGTATTCTGACCATGCAGTCCCCTCTCAGCCATAGACACCTCCCCACCCGGAGCTCGCGCAATGCCACCTGCGGCTCTTTGCAAACAGTCATGGAGTTATTCAGCAGACACCTGGGTGCTTGCAAAACAGGCAAAGAACATGAGCGCTGCAGCCATGCCAGCAACGGCCTCTTGTGGGGTCCGGTCTGACAGGGCAGCACAGCTGGCTGGGGGAGACTCTTTCAGCCCAGCAGCGTAGGGACCATGAATGTTTCCCCCTGCCCAACGCGCACATGCAGCCCCAGGCATAGGGGCTGGGGTGATGGCAGAAGGAAGAGTCTCTATCACGTAGAGCCATAGAGATTTCCCGCTGCAGCGAAGGGTCCTGGCAGCCTAATGCTGCCGTACATTAGAGCCAGAATCCAGGCCACTTTTATGGGGCTTCTTTAAAGCCACCTTTGTGGCCCTAGTCCCCTTTCCCCTGGGTTGTGCCTCCTGCGAGATGCCAGCCCCTCTTCTGCCCTCTACACCGGAGCTGGGGCGGGGCTGGGGGAAGGACTTCAAGCAAGAGATATTCTCAAGTGGCCATTTCCATCCCTTCAGGTTGCCACCATGGCATCAAGGAGCCTGAAGTGTAGCTGAGAATGAGTTTCAATCAGTTGGTCTGCTATGTCTCTCCAGACCAGGTTAGCTTCACCTCTCGAACAGGTGCCTGTTAGATCACATCTTCTAGCATGCCAGCCGTTGGTGGAGAATTTTCATCTCCCTCTTTTAATGAGTGACAATGGTTAATTATTTCTCATGGAATTAATTAACAGCCATTTCAGCAATGCCAGACTCCCCTCACTACAACCAGGCATTAGCTTCTTTCCCTGTGCACCGTGTTTTATCCCTTGCAGAGAAAATATAATGATCGAGGCAGGAGCCCCAGGGGTTCAACCCTGTGGATGCACCACTGCTAGCCACTAGGTGGTGGCGTAGCACTGCACTGGAGCGACACAGGCAACTGGCCCTGGGAGCCCGCAGCACGAGGATTTTGGTTCTTCTTTTTATTCAGTTGTCTCCGGGGGGAATCACTTTAAGAGTCTTCTGCGCTCCTCCTCCTCCCTTTTCTGACTCCCCAAGGAAGGAAGTTTCCCCCAAGTATTTTTAAAACCAAGAGATGCTGCAAGATTTGCAGATTCCCATTATATAAGGAGTCAAACTAGTGATGCTTTTTGTGTAATAGGCCTGACTGAAGTCACCAGGCCTGCAGGCATTCTTTGCTCCTGTGAGGATGATGCTAACTGGGCCATTCTATTCTGCAATGTTATAATCATCCTCTGCCATTTTTATATAACATCTGTCACTTTGCAAGAGCTCCCAGAACACTTACAGATTTACAAACCGTGGGCTTCATTTTCCACCCAAACTCAGCACCCAGAACTGGGGCTGGATTTTAGCTCTTTGGAAACTCTGGCCATCAGAGTCACAATGGGAGCTGGGAGGTGCTGAACACTTCTGCAGTTCTGGCCCTTGTTTTGGTGTCTATCAGGCAGCTGAGTTTTTTGGAAAAAGTGGCCCCAACTGTGGATGCTAAGTCCTAGATAATCTGGTGCTGAGTTCGTTGGAAAACCTGGTGTGTCTATGAATTACTTCTCCCATCCCTGGAATGCAGCCACTTCTGGTGTGGAACGGAGTGGCTGTTTAACAGCTACACACACAACAACTTCACACAGGACGTAAAAGCAGACGAATATACACAAGTGACTCGTGGGAGGGGAGTTGGCTCAGGGACAGGGACACATCAATGTCATTTTTACTTCTGATCTAAATCTCATTGAACTAGCGAGAGACCAAATTAGGACCCTATTATCTGAATCCCCTGAGACTTTGCTAGTGCTGATAAAAATCCAATTCACCCCTTTGCAAAGCCCAAACCTGAGTTCCGTGGCCCATATCTGATGGGCCCCGAAAGCATCAGAGGCGAAAGGCCATTGCAATACCCCACTGCAGCATGCGTAACCCTCTGCAACTCTGTCCTTGATTAATTCAATGCATATCCCGGGGCAGCACTGCAAACCCGAAGGGGAGGGGCAGCAGGTACCCACAACAAAGGCATTTCACTCCTACGAATATATTACTCTACAAACTCCAGCGCCCCCTGAACCGAAGAGCGCACACAGATCCAAGCTCTGATCCGGATCTGAATTTCCACCGATTCCCAGCAGAGGGCTCTCCGATCCAAGTTTCCTTCCAGGATCACCTCTCACTGACAGGCGGTCCTGGGGTCTGACTCGAACAGAGGAAATAACTGGCTCTGTTTGCAGCTCTCTGGGTTTAACTTGCCTCTTTTGGGCAACCCCTGGCCAGCACAGAGAGCCAACCCACTCCTGCTCCTCAAACTGAGGGGGAAGTGAGCAGAGTTTTCCATATGGGGCCAGGCTGATACAGGGATGGGACTGACATGGTCCGACTCCCCCAGGTTTGCTCCACTGTATCAGTGTCAATGCCCGGGAACCTTCTCCTCCGTGTCTTTCATCACAAAGAATCCCACAGGTCTTTGCAAACCATGGCTCAGCTATAGGCCAACAGCCACTGGGTATCACCGACAGGGATTGACAAGCTGTAGAACTCTCCTTCTGGAGCTAGTTTTCTACCAGCCCTGGCGGACTTTAGAGCAGCCTCAGCCACACTCCCTTTGCTTTGGGACCTTCCAGCTGGGGTGATCTAGTGACTTTCTAGCCCCTTTGTGCCACCAGGCCAGTGCGAAGTGGGCCAGACTGCAGCAGAGAACGCTGCCCTAGAGCTGAAGGCATCTCCTCACAAGTGCAGCCACCTCTGGCTGTGAGCACAGAAGCTCTCTACCAGCACAACACAGCAGCTGAAAGGAGAAAGAAAGTGGCATCCAGTTGAGGCGCAAAGGGGGATTTAGAGAGGTAGGACATAACGATTATTTGGAATTGGCCAGGACAGTGTCGTTCACGCCCCAAAGATCTTGTGGGGAAAAAGAAGGTTCAGGCTTGTCAGCCATCCTGAGGAGTCCGAATCTTGGTTTTACGTCTCATCCAAAAACCGGCCCAGCCCCTGCTCTCTGGCACCAGTGGCTCCGTGTTGATTCAGTGGGAAGAGTGCCCCCTATGGAATGTCCAATACCACTGCCGCTGGGCAGGATACATGCAGCTACCCGCCCCAGTGAAAAGCAAGCTGCAGCCACGTGTCAGCGAAATGCTCTGGCAAGGGGGACACAGCAGGGAAAGGCTTAGGGAACAAGGGCCAGATCCTCAGCTGGTGTAAATCTGATTGAAGCCAATGACCCTATGCTGATTTACAGCCGCTGAGGATATAGCCCCCTTGACTTCACCCCTGATTTACACCCACATCAGTGGAGAATCAGGTCTATTGACTCAGCTGCTCTTGCCTGATAGAGCGACACCGTTAACATCAATGCACTGTACTATGTCTCTGCTTACGGGAGCGTAGCTCGTGATGGTGACCTGTGCAACCATCACGCCTGTGGGGAGATCTGGGCTGCATCGTTCTGCATCTGGGCTGCGGCTGCAGGAGTGAGGACAACCAGAACGTAAAGAGGAGCCTCTTTCCTAATTTCTGTCCACACTCATGAGCCATTCCATCAATCGCTACAACCACTCCCTTCACTGCTGCCACCAGAACCCAGCGGGAGGTGTATTAATGGCATCACTTTATCTTCCCGTAACAAGCCCCGTTAGCACATTTGCACTGCAGCATGAAATATTAATAACACTTTGCATTTATGTAGAGTTGTTCATCCAAGAAACTCAGGCTGAAGTCCCAGCATGAATCACATAAGGTTTCCGAATGCCCTAGGAGATGGGTGAACATTATTATCCCCAAGTTTATGATGGGTAAATTGAGGCACAGAACGAGTGAGTTATCCCACCAAGATAACCCACAGAAGAAGTCCTGAGCAGGACTAGAACTTATGGACCCAGTAGTCACACCTATGCAGAATGGGTGTAAAACACTACCAGATCAGGATGGGAAGGTCCAATCCTCAGCTGGTGTAAATCAGAGTAGCTCCATTGGTTACAATCAGCCAGTCAGAAGAGAGCCGGGTAGCACTGACCTGTGCAACTAAGCACTCCGGCCAAGAGCAACATTATGATCCAAGAATGTGAAGCCAATTTACACCAGCTACGGAACTGACCCATGGGGTTTTGCACTGACATCAAACTGCTATAAATGATAACAAGTAGCGCAAGACAGAGCCATTACCTTCCCTTGCAGATTTAGGAAGGACCTGGAGGGGTCGTCCAGTAGCTTGGGTATTAGCCAGACACTCCAGTTCTATACCCTCAGCCAAGGCCAGACTCTGACTCAGGCTTGTGCTGCGGGGCTCAAAACAGCCACATAGACTCTTGATCTGGTGCTCAAGCTTGGAAACCTGGGTATGGGTCTCAGAGTCTGGGCTCCGGCCTGAGCGCAGATGTCTACACTGCTATATTCAGCCCTGCAGTGCAAGTCCTCCGTGCCCTTGTCAGCTGTCCCGGGCTCTGAGACTTCACTGGTGCAGATTTTTATTTTGCTGCGTAGATGTGCCCTTAGTCTCACTGGCCTGAGCTCCTCATTGGAAAAGGAAAGTAACTGCGCTGGCCTGCCTCACTGGGGTGCCCTGGGGATAAATATGGGACGGACTGTGAAGTCCTGAGACACTGTCCTAAGCACAGGGCTGGAGTAACTGAGAATTAGTCCTGGTGGTTTTACATTCTGCAAAGGATTCTTGCCCAGAGTATTCTTGCCAGCAAGTTAAAGAAACATAGGCTGGATGAATGGACTATAAAGTGGATAGAAAGCTGGCTAGATCGTCGGGCTCAACGGGTAGTGATCAATGGCTCCATGTCTAGTTGGCAGCCGGTATCAAGTGGAGTGCCCCAAGGGTTGGCCCTGGGGCCAGTTTTGTTCAATATCTTCATTAATGATCTGGAGGATGGCGTGGACTGCACTCTCAGAAAGTTTGCAGATGAGACTAAACTGGGAGGAGTGGTAGATACGCTGGAGGGTAGGGATAGGATACAGAGGGACCTAGACAAATAAGAGGATTGGGCCAAAAGAAATCTGATGAGGTTCAACAAGGACAAGTGCAGAGTCCTGCACTTAGGATGGAAGAATCCCATGCACTGCTACAGACTAGGGATCGAGTGGCTAGGCAGCAGTTCTGCAGAAAAGGACCTAGGGATTACAGTGGATGAGAAGCTGGATATGAGTCAACAGTGTGCCTTTGTTGCCAAGAAGGCTAACGGCAGTTTGGGCTGTATAAGTAGGGGCATTGCCAGCAGATCGAGGGATGTGATCATTCCCCTCCATTTGACATTGGTGAGGCCTCATCTGGAGTACTGTGTCCAGTTTTGGGCCCCACATTACAAGAAGGATGTGGAAAAATTGGAAAGAGTCCAGCGGAGGGCAACAAAAATGATTAGGGGGCTGGAGCACATGACTTATGAGGAGAGGCTGAGGGAACTGGGATTGTTTAGTCTGCAGAAGAGAAGAGTGAGGGGGGATTTGATAGAAGCCTTCAACTACCTGAAGGGGGGTTCCAAAGAGGATGGAGCTCGGCTGTTCTCAGTGGTGGCAGATGACAGAAGAAGGAGTAATGGTCTCAAGTTGCAGTGGGAGGTCTAGGTTGGATATTAGGAAACACTATTTCACTAGGAGGGTGGTGAAGCACTGGAATGAGTTACCTAGGGAGGTGGTGGAAACTCTTTCCTTAAAGGTTTTTAAGGTCAGGCTTGACAAAGCCCTGGCTGGGATGATTTAGTTGGGGATTGGACTAGATACCTCCTGAGGTCCCTTCCAACCTTCAAGTATCAGAGGGGTAGCCGTGTTAGTCTGGATCTGTAAAAGCAGCAAAGAATCCTGTGGCACCTTATAGACTAACAGACGTTTTGGAGCATGAGCTTTCGTGGGTGAATACCCACTTCTTCAGATGCATGATATTCTATGATTGGAAACCACTTCTGTTGCTGGGACTCTGACAATATTCCCGTCTCTGTGGTGAGGCACTGAGATATACATGATGGTAATGTGGGGACTGGAGGGAAGGACCCTTAACCGGACTGGTTTTTTTGGGATTGCTGACAGAGAAAGCACCGCTGCCCCCAGGGACCATGGCTAGCAGTTTGGGATGGGATCAGGCTGGATCCAGTCTGTATCAAAAGGTACCGAAGCTGGTACATCCCCTACCAGCCCTTCCCTTAATTCCCTTCTCCAGGCCTTCCTCTCACTGGGACCCGTCTTCGATGCCAATGTAGACAGCTGCCCAGGAACCTTCTCCTCAGACAACTACTGCCACTCTCAAGCCTGCGTGAGTGCCGGGCTGGAGCCAAGTGGCACATCGATGAAGGGGCGGTTGCCAACGAGCAAAACACAACAGGCCCGTGCCTGCCACATCCAGGGGAGTTTGGGAAGAGCCAGAGGACCCTGCCAAGAGAGAAATGGGTCTGGCTTTGGTCCTGGCCAGATGCCGACAGGTTAGCAGTTAATTACAACAGCCAATGGGAGCTGCTAGCACTGAGAACCTCTGACAATCAGGCCCAGGGTGTCTCAAGTTTCATTAGTGAGATTTCTATAGCTCCCATGACCACAGACTAGGGATTTAACTTCCCAGCACCAGTGCTTTGACGGATGGGAGATAGACTATGGGAGCTGCCTCTAGCAGCAATGGCAGACAGGGAACAGAATCCAGATCTCTTGATTCCCAGTCCAGTCCCTTTACAACAAGCCTGACCCTTCTCCCCAAGCCTGGTGCTCACAAACGGAGGCACCCCAAAAATCAGTGATCACTTTTCAAATCATTAGCCTTGACATCTGTGGCTCAGTTTACCCATCTGTAAAGCACAGGCGATGACAATTCCAAACCTCAGCAAGTGGGTAAAGGGTGTGAGGATTACTTCAGGCCAGTTTGTGAGCCTCTATCTCCCACTGTTGTGCCACCTCTCACCAGAGCAGCTCCACTGACTTCAATGGAATAGAGCAACTGCTTTCTGCTGGGGGAAAAAAAAAAATCACAATCCCGTTTGCAAAGAGCTTTGGGATCCTCAGATGGAAGTTGCCATGGAAACACCAAAATGATGTCATCAGAGCAGCTTGTGTTTCGGCTGCAAAGTTTTTCAAGTTCTATGACTCTTATAAGTTGCATCGAAACTTCTTTTATTTTGAAAAAACGCGAAGTGTTTTTCACTGCAAGCCTGTCACTGGGTTCCAACCAGCTCGAATGATTGTTACCTCATGGATGGAGTGCAAATGGAAACGGCCCATTTCTCAGTGAGGAGAAGCCAGAGGCACTGCCAGGTGATATCTCAAAGCCTCTAAATCCCTGCGCCAACTGACCCTTCTATTTTGGCTGCCTAGTGCAAATCAAGACCAAATGTGTTGCCTGTCTGTATTCTTTATAATTGATCCAGAAGCATTTCCACTTGGGGATACAACGTTTGCACCCACAGAGCTGAGAAAGTGACCTTGACTGCTGCACGATGCTTCACGTGTTGTGGCTAATTAAACTGTGGCAGCTGCAAAGTTACAACCTTGTTGTGCTGATCTACGCATCCAGCTGCCGTTCGTTATGAGCTGTGCCCTCCACTAGACAGAAAGAGGGCCAGATCCTCAGCTGGGGTAAATCGGCATAGCTCCAGAGACTTCACATTGTGTGTGTGTTCATCCGTCTGTTTGTACCCTCCAAGTGCCTGACTTCACTGGGCCTGCAGATCTGGTCCCTAGTGTATTTGAAATACAGAATCACACAGTTCAGAAAATATCTGTGGAGCCGACATTCAGGGCCAGATCCTGCTGTCCTTTCTTCTCCATAGGAGTTTGCCTAACAGCTTAAGACCTGATCCAAAACACTCAGAGGGTTGGAATCAGACCCTAAAAGGGTAACTCTGCACCACTGCATTCAATATCTACCCCCTTCACTCTCCAGGCAGGGCTTTCTGGACCTCAGCACATCCACCTACCTTGGTGATGCATCTGCTGAGCTTTGGATTTCCTTTCATCCCGCCCTTAGTAACACCAACGGGCCCCGCACCGAGAGCACAGCCCCACTGCAGTTGGGACCATACATACAGATAGTCAGAGACAGACAGGCTGTGCCCTAAAGAGCTTATCATTTAAGCGGCAAAAGGGAAACAGAGGCACAGAATAGAAAGTGACTTGCCCAATGCCCTCTGGCAGAGCCAGGAATAGTTTGCATCAGTTTATCTAGGATTCAGAATTGGTAGGGTGGCCAACTGTCTAATTTCACAAACCCAAACACCCTTGTCCCGCCACTCTGTCCCACCCCTTCCCCAAGCCCCTGTCCCTCCATCACTTGCTCTCCCCCACCGTCACTCACTTTCACCGGGCTGGGGCTGGGAGTTTGTGTGTAGGAGGGGGCTCAGGGCTGGGGCAGGGGCTTGGGGTGCAGAAGGGGGTTTGGAGCGTGGGCTCGAAGAGGGAGTTTGGTATGGGAGGGGGCTGGGGCAGGGGTGCTGGAGGGGGTTTGGGTTCCAAGAGGGATTTTGGTATGGGAGGGGGCTGGGGCTGGGAGTTTGGGTGTGGGAGGGGGCTCAGGACTGGGGCTGGGGCAGGGGTGCTGGAGGGGGTTTGGAGTGTGGGCTCAAAGAGGGAGTTTGGTATGGGAGGGGGCTGGGGCTGGGAGTTTGGGTGTGGGAGGGGGCTCAGAGCTGGGGCAGGGGCTTGGGGTGCAGAAGGGGGTTTGGAGTGTGGGCTCGAAGAGGGAGTTTGGTATGGGAAGGGGCTGGGGCTGGGGCTGGGGCTGGGAGTTTGGGTGTGGGAGGGGGCTCAGGGCTGGGGCAGGGGCTTGGGGTCAGGGCCGGCTCTATAGTTTTTGCCGCCCCAAGCAGCATGCCAAATTGCCGCAATTCGGCAGCAGCTTCTATGTTTAGCTGAAGCCACCGTGGACAGCTAAATATAGAAGCTGCCACTGAATTGCCTTCACCGCGGAAACGCGCCTGGCACACGGACTGCCCCCGCCCTCTGCGGCAGCAATTCGGCGCGCTGCTTGGGGGCAAAACAACAGGGACAGCCGCCCTTGGCAGACTGCCGCCCCAAGCACCAGCTTGGAATGCTGGTGCCTGGAGCCGGCCCTGCTTGGGGTGCAGAAGGGGGTTTGGAGCGTGGGCTCGAAGAGAGAGTTTGGTGTGGGAAGGGGCTGGGGCAGGGGTGCTGGAGGGGGTTCGGAGCGTGGGTTCCAAGAGGAAGTTTGGTGTGGGAGGGGGCTGGGGCAGGGAGTGTGTGTGTAGGAGGGGGTTTGGGGCATGGGCTCCAAGAGGGAGTTTGGTGTGGGAGGGGGCTGGAGCAGGGAGTCTGCCTTAGCCCCGCTCTGCCGCCGGACTTTTAGTGGCCTCAAATCTCCTGGTTTGGCTTCAGTAACCTCTGGAAGATGGAGGCCGATTCCAGCAGACTCCCGGCCGAACTGCGAGGGTTGGCAACCCTAGGAATTGGCTCAGGTAAGCTGGTGCGGCTTTCCCAGCACAGCCAAGGCCCCAGCGCAGAGTGCCAGGCATGGCGCGTCACTTTGCTGGTGCCAACATGCAGTTTCTGCTCTCACTGGCAAGGCGTGGTGGAACCCAGGCCCTAAACATTGAGATGCTAGTGAGAGAAGGGTCCCAGTGGGGAGTGACTCAGGGTCTTGTCCATACAGAAGGGAGCAAATCCCTAGTTCCCTCCATCCCAAAATATAGGGCTAAATTGACTCCTGGGTGCAAGGAAAATCCTCCCGGAGGGGAGGTTGTGACAGCAGAAAGGGAAAAGCCCTGCAAACTAGTATGACCCCAAAAGACATGCAGCACAGGGAGCGAGTCCTGTCAGACATACAGAACATTTTCCCCTGCCGGTGCAGGCAGGGATCTGGCCCAGAGCCTACAATTATCCCTCTCCCCTTACTGGAGCTGTGATCCACTCAAGCGCCCCAGGGTTATCAGCAAAGCATCTCGGGGAAGGGCAGCACCAGGGAATTAGTAAGCTGTTGAGTGTGGCCGGTTTCCCAAGGCACCCTTGGGAATTGCTGGCTGCTTTGCATGGCTGTGTAATCTCCTGCTTCAAGTAATGGGGCTAATTACTTCCTATTGCATCTTCACTCCCCCTCCTCCCTTCCCCTCAACACTTATGAATTTCCACCACTGCAGATGGAGTGAGAACAAACGATGAGCTGGGACATAACGGCTGTTTTATTTCTAAACATCGCTGCGGTCTTGTAAAAAACTGTGCATGGGAGTGGAAAGTGCAACACGGGTTTGCAGAGGGTTAGCGGGAAAGAGGAAGCAATGAGATGGAACCAGAGTGTTACAAGGTCGTCTAATCCGCCATTCCCTGCACCTCCTGTAACCACTGACACCAGTGCAAAGTGGGCGTGAGGTGCCACCATTCCGCTTTGCTAGTGTTTCACACTCACTTTATACTGGGTGCGGGGCAATGGAGACTCAGGCCCTGAAACGTTACTACTTGAGCTGTCAGGAACCAGCATTTCATGCTATACAAATATGATATTAAAATAACATTGTAATAAAATATGAATAAAAACATTTTGACTTTTTCCTGCAACACCCCCCACCCCCATCAAACTGCCACGTTCCCACATAACTGTTGTGTTGAAAATGTTCTGAGCATCTCCATTGCCTGCAGCCCCCTCCCCACTCTTGTCCAGGGGGCTGTAGGTCCCTGGGCACTGCCGGCCACACGCTGGAGGATGTTTCACCTTTGAGAAAAGAATCCAGCTTTTAAACCGTCTCCCTTCGGTGCGCCGGTCCCACTGTCCCTTAGGCCACGGAGCTCCAACACCCTGAGACAGAGCCTCCTCCGTGAGCTGGAGCCAGTGAGTCCAACTGAGACAGATTCCTGGTCAGACGCTCACCCTCCTCAGGGGCCAAGGCAGCGCTGCAAAGATTTGCGAAGATACCAGGCAGCCTTTTCCGAACAGAGGAGGTTTCCTTGGAACTCAGTATTGGGAAGTGCTTGGGTTAGCACAGAGAAGCAAAGTGGACATAGTCCATCAGGCCAAACAGTGCCCCACCCAGCCAAGCTGTCGTGGGATCCATTTATGTCCCCAGTGAGAACAGTTAAGTCCGTCCAAAGGCCAGCTCTTATCCCAGCCACTTGGCCCTTTTCCACCCACAGACTTTCTCTGGCAGAGCCCCCTGAATTCACATGTTCCACCTGCCGGAGTCCTTAGGGCTCCCACTGTTTTTCAGATCCTCCATTGTGTGGGTCGGTTTCAAAGGCAGCCCTTTAATGACTCATTCATTCCAGCCCAGACAGTTCTGTAACCCACTGCCTGTCTCCTGCTCTGGTTCAGGATCATTCTACCTCTTTTGCACTCGCTGAGCAGCAATCCCAAGTCACTGCCATGCATATCATTCAGAAAAATAATACAGAAAATTCCCACGTCGTCACTCCAAGTGAATGAAAGACAGAGAAAGCAAAGAGAGGAGAGAGAGAGAGAGAAAAAGGGTCTGACTGAATCCAGAATCAAAGCAGCAGGGATAGATCTGGAGTAATGCAACTACCTACGTGTTCTATCATATTTTCCTCTTTTGCACTATCCATCAACAACGTTTTTGTATGAAAGGACATGGCTGGGACTGCTGGCCTGCCAGGTCAGAGACGCTTTGAGCACTGCGTTCTTGCCACAGCTTTCCCCCAAGTGGGCTTGGATTGGGGTTTCTTCCCTGGCTGCTCCGGCAGAAGGAAGGTAATCATGGAGGGGGTGTAGATTTATTATTAGTTATTATTGCAGGCAAGTTGGCAGGCAATCTGAGAGTGATGAAAAGGGCATCCTTCATCTCCATTATGGCACAGAGAGTTTGGCTTAAATCATAGTGCTGACCTCTGGAACAAAGCGCCGGCCTCGCCGTTAGACAAACCAATCACTTCATGCTACGCTTTTGTTTGATTGCAAAGTGTTAGCCCCGATACGCTGGGCAAATGCGTTGCAGTTCAGAGTCGGAGAGCCCCTGCAGGAAACTTTACAGCTATCCATTGTTTCAGCGACCAGTGAGCGCTGCTAGAATATTCTCTAACCTGTAGGATAAGAAATGGGAACGGAGATGAGGCTGTCATTCACTGCAAGGGGGGGTGGGTTGCTGATGTATTTCTGAAGAGCTGCGTTACAAGAGTGCTCGACGAGAGAGAGGTCTGTGGAAGTGTAGTTGGTTAATAAATACAGTGCCAACAGATGGGGCTTCAGAAGATGCAACATCGCTCCTGGGTTTTGCAGGACCAGGACAACTTCCCGTCATTCTGCACTGCAAATGGCTTCTTCTGTGCATCTAACGGGCAACAGCCTCCCATGAGAACTAGTCCAGCATACATTCATCTGGTAGCCCTCATCAGCTCTAAGGAGCTATGGTAAAGGACGCTAGTTCCATTAGTCGCTGAGCAGTTTGATTTCACCCAGAAGAGGGCCCTGATCCACACAAACGCTACAAAATTTTACCCTTAAATATTATGTTACTTGCCCTTTAAGGTCCTGGTCCAGCGCCTCTCATGCGCAAACGGTCAAAATGCCAGTTCAGATGTCCAGTGAGTTAAATATATTGAACCAGGTCCCCAGTGGGGGTAAGTCAGGATAGTTCCATTGGAATCCATGGGCCAGATCCTTACATTGTCACAGAGCCACTGAAATTAATGGAGCGCTGATGATTTACACCATCTGAAGAACTGTCCCATGCACTGGAAAATACAAACGAGTAGTTTTGGGGCAGGGAATGGGAGGTCTTGGAGACAGGTCTAGGAAGCAAGTGTTGATGGACTCCCTATCTCTAAAGATCACGATGCAGCATGATCTGGACAGTCACGGCCTTGTCATTGGAGCGACCTCTCTTGCGGGATGTGAAGAAGAAGAGCAGGAAACGCCACGGCCAGGTATGGCTGACGGTCTCCTTAAGAGAGTTACCGTGGGCCCACAAGGCCATCTGTAAATCCTCATCTCAAACCAACTCTCAGGGAAGGGAAAGTGGGAGTTTACACCTAAAGGAAAGGTAGGATGATGGGAGAAGGTGTTGCCCTATATATTAAACACTTGGACTGAGGCTCAGAGCAACAAAAATGCTTAAAGGTCTTGAAAACACAACCTATGAGGGAAGACTGAAAAAATTGGGTTTGTTTAGTCTGAAGAAGAGAAGAAAATGGGAGGGACATGATCACAGTTTTCAAGTACATAAAAGGCTGTTACAAGGAGGAGGGAGAAAAATTGTTTTTCTTAACCTCTGAGGACAGGACAAGAAGCAATGGACTTAAATTGCAGCAAGGGCGGTTTAGGTTGGACATTAGGAAAAGCTTCCTAACTGCCAAGAGTAGCTAAGCGCTGGAATAAATTACCTAGGAAGGTGGTGGAATCTCCATCATTGTTCAACCTGCTCTTCAAAATCCCCAAACACCTCTCAGGCATGGTCTAGACAATACTTAGTGCTGCCTTGAGTGCAGGGGATTGGACTAGATGACCTCGCGAGGTCCCTTCCAGTCCTACGATTCTATGATGGAGAATGTGCTAACGAGCAGGACAGCAATTAACCCAGCTCTGCAGCAACCGCAGGATGAAGTGAGAGTGCTAATTAGGAAGGGACTCATCACTCCACCAATGGGAAGCAGCCAAGCCATGTTGTTTAATTGCAAAGTGTTAGCCTCGATACGCTGGACAAATGCGCAGGTGGCCGAGGATGCCGCTGAAAGCCTGAAAGGTGGTTGGGAGAGAACTTGACCCAGTTCCAAGCAGGATTTCAAGGAGGTTTGCAAGCCTGTTGTCCACTCTTATTCATGTTACAGCACGACCTACAGAATGAGCAGGGCGCCATCATGCTAGGTACTGCACATACATATAGTAAGAAACAATCCCTGCCGAACATAAAGAGCTAAACAGCTAAAGAGTAGCAGGGGAAACTGAGACACAGAGCAGCACGGTGACTTGCCCAAGGCCACACAGTGAGTCAGTGGCCCCACCAGGAATAGAACACAAGTGCCCTGGCTCCTGCACCATAGTCCCTTAAGGACATGCATGCTGGTGGGACAACATGGCCCGCTTTGGCATGCTTCTGGATCAAACTGCGCCAGTACATACTGCACTAGTGCAACCTGTTTACATTAGCAGTTTGCGCTGATGCAAATTTCCTTGATGTCAACAAGGCCATAGTTTTCAGCTGAAACAATTTGTGCCAGTTTAGCAGCTTTTTTAATACAAGCTCATCTTCAAGGACTCCTTGGATTACAGCTGAGACGAATGACCCTGGGTGCAGGCTGGTAGTGACCATCTAATATACCCAGGACCCATTAATCTGCTAATATTTATAACTGTGGCTGCAGGGAGCAACCTCATTTTTGTTGAGCTTAATTAATCATGGAATCAAACCAACTCTCCGAAAGGTTTTGCTACCGAGGAAATAAATTTGTGCAGTAAGTAGTAGCAGGGGATGCGGACGGGTCAGAGGGATCCTAAATCAGGGCAGCCAGTGCCCGTGAACGTGCCGAGGGACTCATCAGGCAGGGAGCGCGTGGCAAAATAAAATGATAGATCAAAAAGAGAGAACGCCAGGGCAGGGCTGCTATAGGAAACTCTCATCTGCATTCAGGCAGCAGAGGGAGGAGGGCACGGGGGTGTCACTTGAATATCTTAGGGTAGGTCTCCACTTAACAGCAACGTGTAGAGTGCAGACACCGCGTGCCCAGCTAGCATGGGTATAAATACCAGTTAGTACATTCTTCAATCCCCAGAGTATATACGCTACATGGCTTTTTACAGGCCCAAGCTGTGCTCCCACGTCTAGACTGCTACTTTTAGCACTGTAGTGTCCTGCTGCCAGCGCCTTTCCCCGTCGCAGTGAAAGGCTCTGGCAGCAGGAAAAGGCTCTGGTAGGGGTAGGGGGGGCGAGGCAGCAGAGAAAGGATCTGGCCGCTCCCCCCTGCAGTCACAAGGGTGGATGCAGCCTTTCTTTGCAGGGCGTAGGTACATGCGGGGTGCCTGTCCTCTACGGCCATAAGTGCAGCCGGAGCCGTTCTTAGGTGTAGCCTCAGTGGCACTTGGTGTCTCTGACCACAGAGACGCTGGCCCCAGCAGAGACAAGAGTGTGGATCTGCAGTCTGGAGGCTCGCAGGCTGCTGGGAAACAGGGAAGAAAACTAGCAGGCCCAGTGGCCTGAGTCAGTTCAGAAAGCAGGGAAGCAAATCCTCCTCTCTCCCTCCAGCATCAGGGCCAGGAGTAAGACAAACAGCACCAGCAGCTTTCCTGGGGCCTTGATCTCCCTATCGGCCCTGAAGCTCTCTGGCTGGCGCTGGGAGCAGATAGCGAAGAACACAAGGATTGGTGGGGGAGCCCCTCCCCTCCAGCAGCTTTGGGTCCCACCTGTGCATGAGGCCTTGGAGATTTCTGCCCTGGTGACCACAGACCTCCCCCCTCATTGCCCAAGCATGGGAAATGTGCTCAGTCATGAACCAAATTCAACAGTGACCTAAACTGCTGCATCAGCTTAAAAAAAAAAGTGTGTGTGTGTGTGTGTGTGTGTGTGTGTGTGTGTGTGTGTGTGTGTGTGTGTGTGTGTGTGTGTATTTAGTCTGTGAAACTCGTGTAAGGGCAGTGCAGTGTAACTTGCATCCGTCCAGCACTCAGTGAGTGTGCAAGGTAAGTGTCACTTGCACATGCAGGACTGATTCTTCTCTCACTTGCACCGGTTTTACACTGGTGTGACTACATAGATTCCTCCTGATTTACGCTCCAGCGTACAGAAAAAAGAATTGGGCCCACACGGAAAGGAACAAGGGGCGGGGTCATGCAGAGCCACTAATTGGATGGGATAAGGGGGTGGAAGATGAAACAGATCCACTCCCCGCACCAGCAAGCCCTGAATATTCAAGTCATTTGGCCCAAAAGTTTCCATGCACATGTTTATACCAAGGGTGCATTTGGCTTAAAACTAGAGATCAGTAACCCATACCCATTAGCTGATCTGGGTCTTGTTTTGCTGAAAACATCCTGCAAACAATCAGCCCCAAATGAACAACAAGGCCCCTGTTTTGATAGCAGCTGCCCTGCTCCCAGCAGCATGTAAGCCTGTCACACTGACCCCCAGGGGCAGGATGGAGCAGAGGCTCAGAGAAGGCCAAGGAAGTCTGGGGAGATGTGGGTGTTACACACAGACATAGGAGCACATGTGGATTAAGGAGAGAGCCAAGGCAAAGGAGTTCTTCTTGGCGATAACCAATCTAAAGAGGCAACAGGCTGAGCATCATTACCAAGCCGTGGAAGCCGGGCTGCCCAAATAAGGCAGATGCGGGCAGCGGATGGCAGGTGAAGCCATGAGCCTTTGGTGAGGCTTCCTGGTCAGGCTTGGCAATGGTAAAGGAAGTGCCTTGTCTCAAAGGAATCTGAGCAATCCCGCTGTGAGAGGATCATTGCCATGTCACCGTAGCCAGAGCCAGGGATGGGGTTGGCTGCAGCTGGCGGCTCATGCTTGGATGGGGATCAGAAGGGCTGGATTTGTTGCACCCAGGAGGAGATTTCCAAAAGCTCAAAGGGCAATGAAGGCTCCCAATTCCCACTGACAGTCACAGGGAGTCAGGTGCCTAACTCCCTGTAGCTCCCTTGGCGATCCTGGTCACGGTCTAGTGGAGACAACTTAGCCTGGGACTCAGGAGATCTGGAGTCTAGTCTTGGCTCTGCAACATGGGCAAGCTGCTGTGCTGCTCTGTGCCTCAGTTTACCCTTTGTAAAATGGGGATAATAACTCTGACCGCCTTTGAGATCTACCGGTAACATGCACCGTACAAGAGCTCTGTATTGTTATTATTACTCACGGAAGAGGCAGGTACATTGCAGGCGCCTCCTCTACCACTCTGAAAGGTCTGGCTTGTAGGGAGTGAGGTACAGCCAGACCCCAGCTGCTCAGCCCTTAGCCTCTCTCTTAACATCACTCTGAAGGGGATCAGCTGTTGCCAGTGGGAAGTGCACCAATTATTTCCACAATGGGTTGTGCCACTGAATAGCCCCCTTGCCACCAACATCTTCAGCTCACTACTGACCTTGGCTACATTCGAATGGGCGACCTGCGGGTCAGACTCTTTATATCCCATTACCAGCCTGAGTCATCTCAGGCCCCTGGCAAGTTATGTTATGTTGAAATAGCAGCTAAATGGGAGAGAGGTTGTGCTCCCAATCCACCGGCAATAGGACAGGGCAATGCATTTCTGAGTGATTTCGCCTCAGGTGATGTTGGAGTTATGAGACGCGGGGCTAAAGGCTGAATGACTTTAATCACCCCAGACATGCCACTGTTTCCTTGCCATCCATCACACCCAAGGGGCTGAATTTTATTGCAGAATGGAAATTATATAGCACATAATCAAGTCAAACCTGTGCACCTGCCAGGTATTACTCCCACCGGTACTATTGCTCATAACAAGCCAGAAAGCACCACTGGGCCTCTAAAATCATCTTATAATAAACAAGAACTGATGCCCTAAATAAAATAAAATAATACCAGGATACCAGAATCTGTCCTGGAGGCTAACCATTTGCAGAAGAGACGCTAGATGGCATCAGAAGCTCATCGGTTCCAGGAGAAGGGTGAAGGCCTTGGACTGCCCTTTCTCCCCCAAAACAGTCTGGTAAAAGAAAGGAGAAAAGTCAGGATGACAGAGCAGAAAATGCCTTTGCTGGGGGAAGGATCACAATGCCCACAAACCACCTTTGCTCTGGAAGTACCACCCTGCAACATCCGGTCTCCCTGGATTCCAGTGGCCTAGGCATTGTCTTTTCTCAGATCTGCATGGAGACCTGGCATGGTAATTTCAGGAAAACAATTCAACTTGCAGTAGTTAGATGCCTTGATTAGCCAATAGAATAGGGGCTTTAGGGGCCAAATTTTTCCAAGGAGGTAGCACACTGGAACCTGCAAAACCCAGCAGAATGGGTCATTAATTGCTGGGCACACAATTCCACACAGTGCCTTTGGGAAGAACAACAGGTACACTTGGGGAACTGGTGCTGAATGTCACAGGTCCATAAGCTAAGCATCAAAAGGCTTTATGGCTACACAGGAAGGACAGATCCAAAATGCTGCATTTCTGCTGCAGCCGGAGCCATCACCGTCACTTGGTATGTTCTAGTCTCTTCGACGTTGTCCATCACTGTTCACCTTAAACTGCAGGGTGGGCTGGTAAAGTCAGAGCACTGTTAACAACACCTCCTGAACTCAGCAACCATCAGAGAACCATAGAAAGGGAGGGCTGGAAGGACCTCAAGAGGTCGTCATGTCTCACCCCATGCCCTGAGGCAGCACCAGGTAAACCCAGACCGGCCCTGACAGGTGATTGTCCAACCTGTTCTTAAAAACCGTCAGTGATGGAGATTCCACCACCTCCCTTGGAAGCCTGTTCCAGAGCTTAACTACCCTTAGAGTTAGAAAGTTTTTCTTAACATCTAACCTAAATCTCAGATTAAACCCCTTGCTGCTTGTCCTACCTCCAGTGAACATGGAAACAATGGACTCCTGGTCTCCTTTATACCAGCCGTTAACAGATTTGAAGACTGATCAGGTCCCTCCTCCTCAGTCTTCTCTTCTCAAGATTGAACATGCCCTGTTTTTTCAACCTTTTAATCATCCTTAAAGGAAATTGCTCAAATGAGTTCCATGACAGCACCAAATACATAGTGGGCATGGGTGGTAGAGGCTAGGGAGCGCAGGGTGGGTCTCCCCGGCCCCCAAGCACAGGGCAGGCAGCGCCCCCAGCCCCAGTGCTCCCAGCCACCCTAGTCCCAGCAGCAGTGAAGAGGAGTAGCCCGCCCGGGCAGGGGCCAAGGGTGATACAAGCAGGAGGAGGCTTCGGGGAGGAGCATGACAGTGGGATTTAATGCCCTGCTTCAGCACAGCTGGGTGATCCCCTTGCAGCCCAGCAGCCCGGAGGATCAGCATTCCAGTGCTGCTCATGGGGAGCATATTCAAATCAACGAGGGCTTTTTACCTTACAGTTCCCCAGGGTGCAGCAGCAGCACAGCTCATTCACATGTCCCTAGGGATGGGCAACGTGTGGCTTCTTGGGTACGTCTACACTGCAATAGAAGACCCACAATCCAGCTGCGGGCTGGCCCGGAGCAGCTGACATGGGCTTGCAGGGCTTGGGCTATGGGGCTAAACATTGCCGTGTAAACACTGGGGCTTGGGCTGGAGCCCCGGCTCTGAAACCCCTCAAGGGGGGTGGGTCTCACAGCCCAGGTGCCAGCCCAAACCTGAATGTCTACGCTGCAATTTTATATCCCCGCAGCCTGAGCCCCACGAGTCCAAGTCGGTTGACCCGGGCTCTGACACCCGCTGCTGTGGGTTTTTTATTGTAGTGTAGACGTACCCATAAAGGCGTGAAGGAAGCTGTGATACACTATATAATGAGCTGAGGTTTCCCTTTAATCATCGTCCATGGGTACAGGGGGATAGAGTCTCATGTACAATGATTCCTTCCTCGGTGTGTCGTCCAATTATTTCTTAAAGCTCCACCACCAGCCCTTCTAACCACTGTGTTTTCTATCTCTGTCTCAGCAAAGCCTTTATTCCCTTAAGATGAGCTACGCATGCATTCCACTATATGAAACAGCATAACGTTATTTCTTTGTGTTTCCCCCACTCACATTCTCAGCACCGAACCCACACGTCAGCAGGCCTGTCTCCAAAGAACTGCTCCATCCTGTATCTATTGTCTGTATTATAGTGGCGTCTCGAGGCCCCAACTGAGATCGGGTCACCATAGCGCTAGGTGCTGTACAAACACGGTTAGGGACCGTGCTGCCTTTACACCAACTGAGAATTTTTGGATGCTGTGGGGATTCTCACAGGCGGTGCAAAGGGTATGGAACTGGGCCTAATACTGATTCAATGTCCATATCTGTCAAGCACCATTCACCGTGGAATCTAGATGCTGGAGGCTCCTATGAGCTTGAAGATGGCTTGACCATGCCTCAGAAGTTAGAGGTGAAGTAAGTCACTAAATCTCTTCCTGCTGCAAAGGCAAAGCCTAGGAAATTGCCCTCAGGGCAGAGGATGCATCAGAGTCTAGACCAGGGGTCGGAAACCTTTCAGGAGTGCTGTGCTGAGTCTTCATTTATTCACTCTAATTTAAGGTTTTGCGTGCCAGTAATACATTTTAACATTTTTGGAAGGTCTCTTTCTATAAGTCTATAATATATAACTAAGCTATTGTTGGATGTAAAGTAAATAAAGTTTTTAAAACGTTTAAGAAGGTTCATTTAAAATTAAATTAAAATGCAGAGCCCCCCGGACCGGTGGCCAGGACCCGGGCAGTGTGAGTGCCACTGAAAATCAGCTTGTGTGCCGCCTTCGGCACATGTGCCATAGGTTGCTTACCCCTTGTCTTGACTGATTCTACACTTGGGTCCTGACCGTACCAGCCTTCTGCCTGTACAATTCCCACTGAAGTCAAAAGGGCCCCTGAGCTGAGCCAGAAGAACAAAGAGAAGCGGAGAAGTGAACCCCTTTGCATTAACCGAGGTGCGAGCTATTGTCATGCACAGAACAGCTGCCGCATTTGCTGATGCACAGTCACCGACTGTTGCTTTGTAAAATGCTTTGATTGAGATGCCCTAAGTAAGAACGACGCTGCGTAAAAGCCAGTCCCATTGTGTTCAATCTGGGTTTCCCTAGAGATGCGAGTTGATGTTTGCTTCTGCTAGTTAACGGGAACAATCAGAATTCCTTTCAGAAGCAACTACTCTCCCAGCTTTGACTCGGTTTCTAGTAAAATCTACTGTGTGTTGCTCTAATGGTTAGTCAGAACAGGCCTTTTAAGTGGAGGTAAAAGCAAAAAGCACCATTGACCCTTTACCTCTCCTGCTGCCCCCAGAAAAATTCAAAGATATGAAGAGGAAGGTTTTTCTCTCCCAAACTACAAGCTATTTCTTAACTGTCATCAAAGGGAGGTGTTGGCTGGATACCAGGGAAACTATCCTAATGGGGAGCTTCATGAGACTAAGCGAACTGGGAGAAGCACCATCATTTGATCAGTTTCAAACTGGATTGCTCAAAGCTCTGGAGACTATGCTAAGGACCGAGGCTGAATCGTCAAAGGAGGGAAGAATTAAATGCCACCCAAGAGATCTTTTCTCTCTTTCATTTCTTTTTAGAACTATTTTCAAATTATGTTAATGGATTCAATGATATATATAAGATGCTGGAAGTGGGAAATAATCACACTCAAATCCTAGCTACAAAAAGGGACGCAGAGTGGTCTAGTGGCTAGCTCACTCAGCTGGGCCACAAGACACCTGGTTTCTATTCCTGGCTCAGCCATTGGCCTGATGGGTGACCTTGGGCAAGTCACTTTCCCCCACTTTATGCCTCAGTTTTCCCCTCTGTGAAATGGGGACAACAATGCCTGACCTCCTTTGTACAATGCTTTAAGATGGAGTGATGAAAAGTGATGTATATTATTACGAGGGATACAGACATGAATTTGAGCAGTTAAAGTGCATTTTATGAGCTTTGTTACTTCTAAATCCAGGAATACTAGGGGCCCTGATTCAGTAAAGCATGTGCTTAATATTAAACATTGGCTTATGTCCATCTCATTCAACAAAGCACTTAAACATGCTGGAAGTTAAGCATGTACCCAAGTGTTTTGCTGAATAGGGCCCAGAGTTTCTAATGGAAAAGCTGACAGGTCTATAGCTACATTGTAGTTGCTAGATGCCCTTATAAAATATGCTGAGATACCATAATTATTTAAAAATATGGGGGGGGGCATTTTTTAGCCATTAATTATTATTTATTTGTACTGTGACATCGCTCAGGGGCTTCAGTCTGGATCGGGATCCCACTGCGCCAGGCACTGCACAAACACAGAGGAAAACCCTGTCTTCACAAATCTTTTCAGGGCATCTCCCATTACTGCACTAGCACTAGGTGCATATGAAGGATCTGAAATCCTCCATGCTCTCAATGGTACATTCCACTCCTCCCTCCCGTCCCCCCCCACGCCCCCGCACAACCCCATTCCCATCTCAATAGGTTTGTTTAATTCTCCCCTGCCCTGAATGCTTTGCTAATGGAATTTCACTGCTTATTCCTTAACAAAGTAGAGAACAGCAGCTTCTTTTTAAGGAGCAAATTGGAGCTTTCAGAAAACAAATGAGTTTGCCAGCATTAAAGCCGCTTCGTCTAGGAGCATGGGCAGCGATGTTCACGCTTTAAATGAGTGCACACTGAGAACGAACGGAAAGGACAGCTATCAGAGGCCACTGAATTCCTGCCTCACAGGTTCACACAGATATGTTGTACAGACATGCATGCATGCACATCCACCCCTTCATGGGCCCATACACAATTGCTTCCGTGCGTGCTCACACTTGCTCAAAAACACCGCCATCTGCACATGTGCACCCGGCTCATGGGCTCTTGCAACACACTGTTCAGTGTGTGTTGTCGTGTGTCTGTCCCACAGAAACTGTGACTCTGCCTCAACTGTCAGCTGGGGTGGGGGGGGGTTCATCCTTCAGCATGAACTCTAGAAGGCCCCTGGTTCGATCCCAAATGACAGCTGCTCCCCTCTTACACAAGCGTGCTCACCTTGCCCACATGGTACCTAGTACCTACAGGGCTCCCCCAGTAGTGAGTATTTCACACTCTAATATGCTTATCCTCTCAGCGCCACCCGTGAGACAGGACAGTGCTATTATCCCCATTGCACAGATGGGGAACTGAGGCAGAGTGTAAAAGATTTGCACTCAGGAAGGATGTGGCAGAGCGGAGTGGTATCCTGAGTTCCAGTCTAGCACTCTAGCCATTGGTCCATCCTCCTGCACCTGCAGGTGCTCACAAATATCCTTGTATTTCATCACTCAGCTCCCCCTGGCCTGTGCTGACAGCCCACACACACACTCTATCAGGGATCTCTGCTGGAAAATGCTACCTCCCCTGAACACCTGAGGCCAGCTAGAGGTTGCTCGCCCTGCTGCTTACAAGACCTGGTTCTGTAGCTTATCACCGCCCATGTTTACTGCCTAGATCATGTCCTAATCAATCCTTGCTTTTACTGTTCCAATCCCACGGTCATGGAGAGGATTGAATTAATGGCCTCAGATACAAAGGAACACCGCTAGTGGATTAACTCTGAGAGAGTTTGCTTTGTTCCAGCGATCTTTCTTAGCGCAGCCCACGGGCTGTACAAATTCAGGGAGGAAGACAGCAGGATAGCAAGAGGCAGAGCAAGGGGGCCTCTCCACCAGGTGCTGCAGGAAGTGAATCAATAGGGGGCGCTCTCTCCCCTGTTCAGCTTTGCAGAATGAGCACCCTGGTGCCTGTTAGCCACAAGAGATATTTTGGGTGTAGGACGTACCATATTAATGTTCTGTTATACCCAGCCTGGGGGCAGTTGTGTTCACCAGATTAAACTGTATCTTCCCCACAATTCTGTTCATTTTGCTCAACAGCCTGCAGAACTAAACACAGCTTTTGGCATTAGCAAACATAAAACCTGTCGAAGGCAAAATTCATTCGTTCTCTGTCCTAGTACAGTTTGGGAGGTACCTTCACAGGCAACTGGCTTGGAATGTGGTATCCAAAACAGAGCTAAGGAAAGATACACCACGGTATCAGCAAAACAAGGTGAAAAAGCTGATGGAGAATTTTAGTCTTGGGTGATGTATACCATGCTTTCTAAGTTGTAAGCAGGTCTGGTACAAAGAGAGGTAGTTTTGGGGCGTCTTTTAGAAGCACACCTCCTGTGTACGGTGAACATGCTGCAATATAAGATTTGTTTCCCAAAAGGAGGGGAATGCATGTCACCTTTTCATACTGTGCTGCTTTGTCTTTACGCAAAACATTGGCCAAGCTTGGTTATTTGGTCTCTTGAACATTTTAAATATTGAACCACAAGTGCAGTCAATCGATCGGCTTTACACTGTAATGAAGATGGCTGGGCAGCCTTGGCAGCACAAGGTCTGCTTTCAAACAGAGATGCTCGTCCTGTAGCTCGAGAGCATGGGGCACCACGTGGGGTTGCGGTGGGCTCTGCCTGCCCTCACATGGTGCACTGGTCCCCAAAGCACTCCCTTGTGCTTCCTGGCACAGTCCAGACAATTCTGAGCAGGAGTGATCAGGGTCAGTTCTCCCCCTAGGCCAGGGATGGAAGCAGGTGGCATTACAGGAGAAAACAAGGAGAACCCACCCACCCTCCCAGCACTCAGGATGGATAAGGAGATGGGCACAGGGATAGCAAGCAACCAGGATGGGGTGGATGGATGGATAAATAGAACTATGGAGAGCTATAAAAATCTCCCTAGCCCAGTATCCTGCCAATGTGTTGCCATGTCTGAGGTGCTATATTGCATCAATCAAGAGGTGACAATGTGCAAGGCCAGGACATCCACCCACAGTGATTTTGTGGCACGGTATTCCTCTGTTCAATTGCTCACATCCCCTCCCTCTCCGCTAGGCTCCTCCTCACAGCTCCCTCGGCTTCCAAAAATGAGGTTAACAATAAAAATATAGGGAGAAACTGGCAGAGACCCAGCCCACTGGAACGCCCTTCACTAGACTGAGTGCCAATGACTGCTCTCGAATCCAGTGCCATCCAGAAATGGGCAAACACCACCCACTGCCAGCAGGCGCCAGGAAGCAGCAAGTCAGCAGGAGTCTCCAACCTTTTGATGAGCCCAGGATGTCTGGTTCTCTGAGCTAAGAGCCCACAACCAACTCAGTGCCTTTCTAACTGGGCATCAGGTAGGTTCCTAGTCAAAATGCAGCCATGGCTGTCCCAAAAAGGCAGATTGCAACAGAGGTGCTCGGTGGTACAGTCATCCTGGCCTGGAACGCACCTTCCCTGGATTGTTTACTTAGCAGGCACCAGCCACGGATAAGTTCTGCATCCCAATATCTGAACTGAGTCAGAGGCAGCATTTGTAGCAACAGACTCCAAATAGCTCTGTGCTGTGACCATGATACAGCCTTCCAATAGAGCCTAGTGCAGTGGGCAGGGTAGATGGATCGGCCTGTCAAACCCACAGGCTGGCAGGGAACATGGCAGGCCAGCGGCCCCCTTTGGCCTGTAAATACTGCTGTTGGTTTTAACTCACACGACTCCCCCTCGCTGGGCCAATAGAAACAAGGCTGCGGCCCCCACAACCCCTTGCAGCCTGGTTTCAGCTCAGAGCGTGCTGTTGCAAAGCCTCAGGGGCTCTACCGTCCGAGGGCAGCCCCTGTCTGAGCGCAGGATGCAAAACCGGGTACCTCAGTCCCTAGCCTCTGGGTCTAATAACTGCCCGTGGCTGGGGATTATGCAAACACTGGTTGTGCACATGTATAGCATATCACTTCCTCCTGTCTCCCCACCGCCAACCTTCCCTTCCATTTCACCCAGTAATGCCATTAGAGAGATGCCTTCCTATGGCCTATCAGTGGCTCCTGACAGCAGTGGTTTAGGATCTGTCCATTCGTCTGTCCATCCATTCCTCAGGATCGATCAATCTATCTCATACACGCTATCAAAATCGGACATAAAAATACAAGTGTCACAGCGCACTATTATTGAACAATTGCTGACTTTCTCATTTTTCCCATATAATTATAAAGTAAATCAATTGAAAGATAAATAATGTGCTTACATTTCAGTATATGGAGCAGTATAAACAAGTCATTGTCTGTAGGGAATTTTAGTTCGTACTGACTCCATTTGTGCTTTTTACGTAGCTTGTTGTAAAACTAGGCAAATATCTAGATGAATTGATGTACCCGCTGGAAGACCTCTGCGTAGGGTGACCATCTGTCCCGTTTTTAAAGGGACAGTCCCGTTTTTGGGGACTTTTTCTTATATAGGAGCCTATTACCCTCCACCCTCTGTCCCGTTTTTTCACAGTTGCAATCTGGTAACACTACCCCTGCATACCCCCAGGGGTACCCGGACATACCCCCGATTGAGAACCACTGCTCTATGACTTTCCATCTCTCTCTGTCAGGATCAGCCTACCAAGATCGATTTGTCTATCCATCCGCACCCATTATTAATTATTTGCCTTGCTGTAGCATCCAAAGGCCTCAGTGATGATTAGGGCCCATTGTGCTGGGAGCTGTACAAATGCACAGGAAGACACTGTCCCTGTCACAAAAAGCTTACACCAAAAAACCCAACAACAATCCCACACAATCCAACGCTGGGGGGTGCAGACTGCAGGGTATCCAAGCAAAGGGACCAGAGTGAGGAGCAACACATCCTGGTTTGCTCTCACATCCACAACTTGATGAATGGACATATTCTAGCGATTTCACGCCTGCCTTCCTGTCTGTCTTGCCTACTGTTCTGAGGTACATACAGTGATGCCTTTTCCTTCTGTTCAATGGAACATGACCCCGAACAGAACTTGACTATTATTTTAGCTGCACCGTTTTGCCCATTCCCTGGTGATGAGGAAAGAAATATGTCAACAGACATTTCCATTTGTGCTCTCTCTCTGTGTCTCTCTGCAGCAGGACTGTCTGAGCTGAAGCGAGAGTGCGAGAGGATGTGGGAGAAGCATCCTTGTTTGTCTCATTTGGCCCAGCAAAGAGGAGTGTTTGTATTAAAACTAACCACAAGATTTACAGGTGAAAGGGGGCTGCTGGCGTGCAGTGTTCCTCCCTGGCTGTGTGAGGATTGACAGACACACCCATTTGTGCTCCTGTCTCTGTACCTAGCCTGCATTCACCATGGTGCTATCGAAGGGCAGGAGCATTCCCACTGGAACAGACACTGCTGGAGGGGCAGGACTCATGGAATCTATTCTGAGCTCTGCCAGGGACCCCACTTTCCCCCCTCACGCCCCCTTTGCTGGATACTACTAACTACCAGTGAAATCATGTGCGAAGGATTAAAGGGAGCTACCCGTATCCCCAAGGGAGAGGGGGAAATCGGACTGTGGGTTTGCTATGAGGCTCAATCCATTAGGACATGTAAAGTGCTTTGAGATTCTCAGATGAAAGCACCCAGCGAAGGGCAGGGAATTTATTGTGACTACTCCGTTCTCCAGGCCGCCAGTTCAGACTCTCATCCGGGACTTTGTTTTTTGCTCGCAGTTAGGATCCCACCCCTTGTGTTCCGCTCATGTCCCCTCCTACTCCGTCTCCCACTTTCCCTGATGCCCACCATGCCCCAGAACAGCACATGAAGGGCAGCGGGCCCCTGGCGAGATAAATCAGTGCCCTCTGAACAGCCCTTGCACTGTGGGCCCAATGAGCTGTGCTTTGCCATTTCACCATACGGTGCTCGCCTGCCACCGCACTGCAGTGGTCTTGTTAGTTACTTCCATGTTGGCATCAATTCCTGTGGCTTTCCTTTCTTCTCCTGCAGAGGAGAGCCCCTCCACGACCCCATTGCCTCTAACGAAGTGTTAGAGAGAAGGATCTGTGGCTGGTTCAGTGAGGTGACCTTTGTTTGTGCAGCGCGTGCACTTGAACTAATAACTTCTCTGATCCATGCGTGTGGGGACCAGGCCCAAGCGTGTCTGCAGAGGCTGGGATCAGGAGGGTTTTATTCTCTTTCGACTGCTTCCTGTTGCCTGTCATCCCTCCGCCGCACTTAGCTAATCAAAGGGACAGCGGCTCCCCTCTTGCACGTTTCCAAATCAACCCCCGAGTCCCCACTGAGCTGACTTTTGCATTTTGTCTCCTAAATTATGTATCACACAGAAAGCCAAACAGCTGCAATATTGCCGTTCTCTTCACTCCAAGCCTGCCCCATTCCCCTAGAACACCTCTTCCCTCTGTAGTGTCAGCAGACGGATATCACAACATCATTTTCAGCCCATCAAATGCCTTCAGATCCTTAACTCCGTAAGCCACCTCAAAGCATCGTTACACTCCGGAAAAGAGATGCCGCAATGTTTGTATTTATTTTCCATCCACGCATTCCAGATGAGATCATCAGAGATCAGACCAATGTTTTCAAACAAGGCCTCCTGAGCAACTCAAACTTCGGATACCCGAATGTGATGCTAAGGCAGTCATCTCCCAAGCTGAGCCCACCCGTCAGCAAAACAGTACCAGGGACAACCTCCCGCTCCCTGCAACTGCACCCAGTATAGTTATAACCCTGTGCATCTTCATTTGTACAGTACTACTGCCATGCCTGTCTCCATCTCCCAATCAGTCCCTCATGCCATGCCAGGGGCGCAGCCCACAACTGGGGAATACTGGTATAAATCTTCATAATCTGATCCTCCCTCTTCTTTCTTAAATATTTCACCCTCAAAGTATGCAACTATCATAGAAATGCAGGGCTGGAAGGAACCTTGACAGGTCAGCAAGTCCAGCCCCCTGCACTGAGGCAGGACCCAGTAAACCCAGACCGGCCCTGATAGGGGTTTGTCCAACCTGTTCTTAAAAACGTCCCAAGATGGGAAGTACACAACCTCCCTATGTAACTTGTTCCAGTGCTTAACTACCCTTAGAGTTAGACAGTTTTACCTAATATCTACCCAAAATCTTCCTTGCTGCAAACTGACCTATTGCTTCTTGGCCTGCTCCCTGCCCATGGCGGGCATGGTGAAACTTCTGCTCTGATGATAAATCTTTAACGATGTGAAAGATTTATCATGTTTCCCCTCCACATTTTCGTCTCAAGTCTAAACATGGCCAATTTTTTTCAACCTTTCCTGGTAGGTCGGGTTTTCTAAATCTCTTATCTTTTTTGTTGCTCTCCTCTGGACTCTCCCGTCTGTTGAAGCGTGGTGCAGCATTGGGATCAGAGTTAGCACATGTTGATACGCAGAGGGCATTTCACATCTCTCCAGCAGTGATGCAGCCCTGATATTTTAAGTGCAGGTACTCCGCCCCTGCCAGCATGGCCCTTCCCCTGCCGGTGTGGCCCCGGCACATATGATCCGTGCAAGGTCACACTCTTTGGATGCTGTTTTGCTCTATAAAATGGTGTCCTTTGTGCACCCGCATAGGGGATGCTGTTTTGTTTCTGTGTACAATGTGTACAAGGTCATGCAGCGCCAAGGATGCCATTTTATCATCGGCCATGCAGCAAAAGCGCCGGGAGGCTATTCTGGTGCGATCCCACCTCACTACAGTGGAGTGTTTCAGGTCCACAGCAAACGCAGGCTGACATCGCTGCACGAGTTACACATCAAGTCACACTCGGAAGGTTTTCTTCACGACAGTAAGAGCCAGAGCTTTACTTCAAAAAAAAGAAATGAATGCTGAGAGTCTGGAGAAGGATTCAGGGCTCTCTTCAAGACCCCTCTGTGCCTCGCGGATGAGGCTCCCTACATTTTTGGAAATGCTGCCTCAAGGTGTGTCAAGTTTGGCACCCAAAATCAGGAGCTGCTTTTGACCGTGGCCTCCTGTTCGAGTCAGGAGATGATTAGTTTCTCCTGCTTGCCAGCTGCACTGCAAACTCTGCCCGTGTGCCGTCTGGCTCCTTGCTGCCTCCAAAATCAACCTGACTAATAAAAGTCCGTAATCAAGACATAACTGACAATTATGTGGCTAGCGTGACTCTGGCTGCAGGTTACACTCAGCTTCACAAGTTACAGCACTATAGTGGCCTTAAAGGGCCACCCCTGGAAAAGGCTTATGTTATAGCCATTTAAAAAAAAATCATGTTTAAATGTAATGAACCAGTTGTTTGCACAACTTTCCCCCCACCCCAATTCCCCATAGTGTCAGAACCCCAAGTTTAGGGAATCCTTGAAAAAGCAAGAAAGAGGAAAATTGATGTGGCAAATTTCCCAGACCCTGTGCTGAGGGCAGCATATCCAAGCATAGGAGAGACCACCTTGTTGGAATAAGGTCTGCATCTTCCCCGGGAGTTTTAAAGGGACATTTCATTCATCCGTCTGTGTCTTTAGATTGCAAACTCTTCAGAGCAGGTATTGTCTCTTCTCAAGGCTTGAGCTGCGCCCTGCTCAATGGGGACCCAAGCCTGACTGGGGTCTCGGGGAACTTCCATAGCACTGTGACCCCTTCTTCTGACCCCAGTGTCCATCCTTGCCCCTCTGTGGAAGGCTGACAGAATTTTGGGGTGTTGCAGATTGACTTGCCAGTGGAGAAATCAATGATGCAGAGTCTGGGTGTATTCTGTGTATGACTTGCTTTATCTCCACACATACACAAGTCCTGGAACAGGGGAGGTCACAAACAGCACACAGGCAATCGCCTCTTTCACAAAGATCAGCCCGCACGCCAAAATCTGATTCCCCAGGAAGCTATTTTGTCCCAAGAATTGCCTTCAGATTCAGAAGGCAAATCATGCTGTCTACCACAGCTTCTGTCAAAGGACTACTGAGTAATAAAACTAACAAATATTTCTTCAAAAGACTAAAGCTTGCTCACGTGCTAAATAAGACAAAGTATAACAGCGCCAGCTGATGAGTCCTGCTGTAACACTACAGATTTATGACTATTTCTACAAAGTTTTTTTGCTTCTTTCTAAATAACCTGACACTGTCCCTTTAAACAACAAAATAGCCAACTACTGCGAACAGGGTTTGAGTCCAACTGTATTAGATGCCCCTGGGCTGGAAGGAAGGTAAGTTAAGTTCTGGGCAGAACTAAAACCTTGGCATTTTAAGGAGGAGGGAGGTTGATAGGTTTACAAGAAGTTGCACTAACAGTCATTTTTATCAAGAATAAAAGGGAGAGGAAACATTGTTTGCATGGTGAGACACAGAGGTGGCATTAGCAGAGGGGGACAGATCATTTTTACTTCCCACAGTCTAACTGATTCTCTTGTTTTGCCCCCACTCCCACTATCGCTCCTTTATGCTGCAGGTTGTTTCACTGGGTGATTTTTGTCAGCCTAACTCCTGCTAGAGAGCACCTCTCTGGGACATGGAGCATCTCTTTAGTTCTGCAATTATAGCGCACCTAGCTCGAAGCCATCGTGGGGCTCTGAGGCACTCCCACAATGCACATCATAAATAAATAACAAATCATAAAACCTCAATTAATTAATAATCAGCACCACTGGCAAGTCACTCCTATGGCAAGCTTCCTTTTGAGGCTCTCAGAGCTCTCTAAACCCACTAATTATGTAAGCCCTGCAGCTCTCCTGGGAATATTTCTTATGCCCATTTTGCAGAAGGGTAAACTGAGGCACAGAGCAGGGAAATGATTCAGCCAAGGTCAAGCAAGGAGGCTGTGGCCCTGATTCAGGAAGCTACTTAAGCCCATGCCTAACTTTAAGCGGTGAGCAGTCCCACTGAAGCGCCTGCGGTGACTTGTGTGCTCAGAGTTAGACAGGTGCTTACGTACCTTGCCACACTGGGGCCAAGGTGTGGCATGTTGAGCTTTAAAACTATTAGGCTTTTGTTCTCTTTGTACTTCACCTTTAAGGACTCAGCAGAAGGGCTGGCATTCTGTGGTCTTTTTGGTACGAGGAGGGTGACATTGACTGAAAGCATCTGTCTGCAGCGTGTGTAGATGGAAAAACAGAGCATCAGGAGGACTGCATCTTAGGGAAGGTCTACACTGTGCTAAAAGACCCGTGGCATGGCCACAGCTGGCCCGGTCAGCTGACTCAGGGTTGTGGGCTTTGGGCACAGGTGCCAACTTGGTCTTTTCCTGGGGCGCCCCAGGCCCTGGTCCCACTCCATGACTTCCCCCAAGCCTCCATCCCCACCCCACCTCTTCCTGCCCCTCCTACTGGCACGCCCCGTCTTCCCTTCCAGCACCTCTTGCACGCCTCTAAACAGCTGATCCACAGCAGGCAGGAGGCACTGAGGAGGGGGAGGTGCTGATCGGCAGGGCCGCTAGCAGGTGGGAGGGTTGGGAGTGGAAGGGGAGGAGCTGATGGGGGGCTGCCAGTAGGTGCTGAGCACCCACCATTTTTTCCCTATGGATGCTCCAGCCTATGGCTATGGGGTTATAAAACTGCAGTGTAGCTGTGCGGGCTTGGGCAGGAGCCCAGGGTCTGAGACCCCGTGAGGAGGGAGGGTCTCCAGCCCAAGCCCAAATGTCGACACTGCCATTTGCCCCTCAGATTGAGCCCCGAGAGTCTGAGTCAGCTGCCCTGAGCTCTGAGGCTTGGTGCTATGGGTTATTTATTGCAGTGTAGACAGACCCGTAGTTCCCTGCGCTGAACACTATTCACTGATCGATCGATCTATTGCAGTATTAATTCTCCCCCGTCAAGGATTTCCCATTGAGTTTGTGAAAAACGAGCCAGAGAAACAAAGGCCATTTGAATGTCAAACATGCAAACTGGAGATGGATTCTTAGAAGAATTAACACAGCCACAGATAACAATAACATTTTAAAGCAAGATACAGTGGGTATCGGCAGAGGGCTCTTTATAACCTAGCCGGGCATCTACAGTTCCCTGTTTTCCTCCTAATTCCTTTATCAGCTTTCTTCAGAAGCTGCATTGTCCCTCTGCCAATCCTGTCCCATCCTACTGTTTTCTTCAACTTGACACCATTTATCCTCAGCCAGGAGTGAAAGTTTCCCAAAGTATCTTACTGCACAGGGGCCTACAATGTGCTTAACTGGAGAGAGTATCTTCCCCCTCCCCAAAAAGACTTTAATCTTCCCCTACTCCCCCCACACAAAGGAAACAGGATGATTGATGCTTTTGTAGTGCCTAGAGATGGAGATCAGGGCCTCTGTAACTGTGCCTTAGTGGGTCACAACTGAGGATGCCAAATTCAGGACAAACTGCTGAGAAATAGGGCAGATACCCGCCAAGATTGGTGGCTAATCCCCCATAGGATATACCAAAGCAGCAACAAAGGCAAACTTCTGTTTCACCACACTGGCTAACAAGAAATCATAAAAGCAGTTTCCTCAGGCACCCAGTTCTTATATCACCACCAAAACCACTGGATTTAAAGGTGAGTGGTTCTTTACAAGCAGTCTCATCAAATAAAAGGTTCTTCTGATCACAAGGACCAGTCACACATCCAGGTCAATATACAACTTAGATCTTACCCCAAAATCACACTGTTGCCAATCCTTTAGCATCTAAAATCTAAAGGTTTATTAAGAAAAGAAAAGAAAAGAAAAGAAAAGAAAAGAAGGAAAGAGATAGAGTTAAAATTGGATAAAGTTACATACAATCAGTTACATACAATAATTGCAAAGTTCTTGGCTCAGGCTTGTAGCACCGATGGAGTAAACTGCTGGCTTGGTAAGTCTCTGGTTGCTTCCAGATAGCTGGAAGGACCTCAATCCCTTGGTTAGATGCTTCCATTAGTATAGGCCAGAGATTTGGGCAAGAAAGAGGCAAAATGGAGGTGTTTCCAGTGCCTTTTATAGCTTCTGCCATGTGGAGGGAATCCCATTGTTCTTACTGTGGAAACTTACAGCAACAAGATGGAGTTTGGAGTCACATGGGCAAGTCCCATGTCCATGCATTTTGCCTAGTGACAGCTAGAAATTCCATTAAGTGTAGATAGGCGCCTCCCATGGTCCATTGTCAGTTAAATGTTCTTTCGATGGGCCGCTCAATTTGAATAGCCCCACCAAGATGTGCTGCCTAGCTACCTTGTGGGAGTTACCCCAGGAGCAAATATTTGAAATCCAAGTATAGAGCCAATATTTATAACTTACACTAGAACACGTGTTGACAGAACAAGGAGCAATGGTCTCAAGTTGCAGTGGGGGAGGTTTAGGTTGGTTATTATGAAACACTTTTTCACTCAGAGAGCGGTGAAGTACTGGAATGGGTTCCCTAGGGAGGTGAAGGAATCTCCTTCCTTTGAGGTTTTTAAGGTCAGGCTTGACAAAGCCCTGGCTGGGATGATTTAGTTGGGGATTGGTCCTGCTCTGAGCAGGGGGTTGGACTAGATACCTCCTGAGGTCTCTTCCAACCCTAATCTTCTATGAACTTCAAATACAAAAATGATACATGCAAACAGATAGCATAACAACAACCAGCAAATCAAAACCTTTTCATAGACACCTCACTTGATAACCTGTGTACCAGATTTGCTGCAAATATATAATAGTGGTTGCAACAATGATCTATATGGCCATATTTTAATCAGCTAATGTCACAGCCCCATTGTACTAAGTGTCGCACATAGCCATAGCAAGAAACAGTTCCTGGCACAAATAGTTTATAATCTCAATAGACATGATGGATAAAGGGAAAACCAAGGCAGAGACTTGCCCAAGCTCACGCTCCAGCTCTCCTGACTCCCAGCCCATTCCCCATCCACTGGCCCATGTTGATTTTGAAGCATGCATACATATTTGGAGTTTTTCCAACATAAGCTTGGCCCACGTTGCCTTTTCTTTGCTGCCATCTTGATCATTTGACTCAAGCCCAAGAGGAGTAGGGGGGAGACTAAGGCCACCTAGCTGCTACCAGTAGATCTCACAAGGAGGTCATTAGTTTCTTGCAGATAGGGAAACTGAGGCACAGAGGTGACATGACTTGCCCAAGGTCACCCAGCAGCACAGCTGGCAATGCAACCCAGGTCTCCTGAGTTCTAGTCTAGTGCTCTGGCTACTATGCAATATTGCCTCTTTATAACTTCCACTCCTCATGCCAGAGCTCATGAGGAGCTGAATCTGGGTCCTCCAGCACTGTAAATGAGAGCTGTACATCTCTGCCATCAAGCCATCTCAAATTACACCTGCATGGGGAAGTGATAGTTTGAACACATCAGTTGAGAGGCATTAGCCAGAGGAGTGAAGCTCTGAAAGATTCTTGGGATTGTTTTATTAAAATTCCACCCAAGAAATGGACAGACTTCCAGCCTGCTACACTGGAAACACACACCATTAAACCGCAAGCACACGGACAAATGGAAGGCCTTAACCCTTACCTGCTTTTCCAAGGGCAGGCTCCTCCCGTTGTTCTATCAGCACCCAACACTCCCCCTGTGCCACTCCGGTCCTGCCCTTCCCTGCTCCCAGCTCTGCTGATGTGTGTGTACCACCCCCTTTGCTGCCCAGCAGCACCTTTTGTTATCTGACCACACTGCTCTGCTGACATCCCACGATTGTGACCCGCAGAGACCCTCTGTTGTCCCAGCGCTCCCCCTGTACAGCTTGGCTGACAGACCTCATTCCTGACTTGCAGGCTCTGCTACCCCTGTCCCGGGTTTCAGCTGAGCAGGGATGGTCCATTCTAGCAAATGGAACTGAGAAGTGTAATAGAAAGAGGTCCCCAAACCATCATGACAGAGGAGGCCCCTGCTCTGGGCAGGCCACAAATCAGATAAATGCAGTTCCACTGCCTGCATTGTACCCATTGCTCAATGCACTCCTGGAAATTGCTCCAATACTCTGGTGATGAGCATGGCGTAAGAACCGGTACTGAATAGAATAAAGGCACAATGCGGGATCACTCAAGGGCACAGCAAAATGCTCCAGCCTAGTGAGCCATGAACGCAGACCCGCCCATCCCTCTCATGTGTTGCAACTGCAGCAGTAACTGAGTGGACGCTAAAGGCAGCATTCTGGATCGGCTGGTAAATGCTGCAAGCCTGCAAAGGTGACCAAGCCGTCTATCTGCAGCTGAGGCATCGTCGTAAGTTGGTTCATTTCCTTTCACAGCCCCACAAAAGCCATTAGAGTCCCACTGACACCAAGGTAAACACCAGGCTGTCAACTAGCTATCAGACCATCCGGAATCCTGGGTGCACAGAACATCTCATCAGCATCACCCCTCCGCTCTTCCTGCCTGGCTAGACACATGGATCCAGTTGTCCACAACTTCAGTTGATATTGGCTGAAGATGTGGACAACTGGATCTGTGCCCAACCTGGGGAAACCTTGGACCAGGCCTAATTAATTGCTTAACTGGGAATTTTCTAACCATTGGTTTGTATCTGTGGCTACCTGGATGGGGCAGGTCTCTATCATGAGGCAGTGGTCTGCTTCTGCATAGCCATCAAGTAGGTGTGAAGTGGCCAAGAGCACTGGCCACTAGGTCAGACTGTCATTGCCACCTGGTGGAACTGGGATGCAAACTGAGATCCCACCTGGTTGTGAGAAAAGTAGAGATTCCATCCTGGAAAGAAAGGTGCAGATTGTTAACAATGAAAGCAATTCACCTTTGAATGACTTAACCAAGGGCTGTGTGGAATTCTCCATCACTGGCCAATTTTAAATAAGGATCGGACGTCTTTCTACAAAAGCCTCTCTAGTTCAAACAGGAATTAATTAGAGAAGCCCTATGGCCTGTGTTATCCAGGTCAGACAAGATGATCCCAATGGTCCCCTCTGGTCTTGGAATCTGTGACTCCAGAGGGTTAGAAGGAAGGGAAGGTCCCTGCCAGTGGGGTGACAAATAGAGCTTCTGGGGTTATAAACCAGGTTCAAGGGGGTATGAAGACTGGGGTGTGCAATTCCCATTCCAGATGTGGTCCCGCTGTCCTCCCAAACCTGCAATGACTATCAGCTTTCCCCCCCCCCTTTGTCAGAGCCTCCCATGTCTGCACACACCTGAACCTCAGAGAGAGAGAGAGAGAGAGCGCGAGCGAGAGTGAGTGAGTGAGTCTTTAGCCATTCCCTTTGTCCCACATGCTGGCCTCGCTCAGCCATGCGGAACAGTCACATCCAACATTGCTTCTTTCCCTAGGTTTCTATGGGGCTAAAGCACGTCTCAGTGCCTTGCTATTAATCTAGCAGCATTCAGTAAGCACCGGTGTGTGGGGACGTGTGGTAAACACAATAGGACAAATGACAGTTAATGAACTGGATATTCATTCAATCCATCCACCAGCCTGGCTGAAAGGAACAGCCGATCTCGCCTTGTTTGGAGGAAGATGAGTTCATCATCCCTGCTGTTTCTGCTGCTGCTACACGTTAAGATGCTAAGATCCCTCTCCATGTTGCACCCTCTGGGGTGTCATTTCTTCAGCAGGTGTGTATAGGAGGTGCTGGTGTGTGTGTGGGGGGGCAGGCAGCAGTGAGATGATGGCAAGCAAGAAAGGAACATATGAAGGATTCACGGGGGCCAAGGGAGATAGGGCAAACTCTCAGCAGCACGTTTTGCCTCTCCTGTAAGCAGGCAAAATGAAACCAGAGGATGTAAGGCTGCCCTCCTGTGATCAAACGTTGGGTCAGGTTCTGCTGACAGAGTCCTGTTGAGAACAAACAGTCTCGCTTCTCTCTGACTCTGGCACTACCCACCCCACTGTCTTGGTCTCCTTGAAGCCATCCACATGCCCCCTGGGAGAGGATCTCCTCTCCTCTCAGCTTTTCAGCAATAGCAATGGGCATTTCTACTGCCCCTCTCCCTGGAGGATCTCAAAGCACATTACCTTCATTCCTCTATTCAACCTACCCATGGTCCTTGGCAGCAGGTCCAATATAATTATCCCCATGTGTCAGATAGGCAAACTGAGATGGGGTGACTTGCTCAAAGCCACAGAGCTCGCCAGGCCAGAAATAGAACCCAGGAGTCCTGTTTCTCAATCCCCTGCTCTACCCTAGATCACTCTCCCTTCCAAACCCAGGAACCCTGACTCCCACTCCTGTTCTAAGCAGCTGACCCCAGAGCTGGTCTCAAGGTGCCCTCGGCTCTAACCACTAGACAGACACTGCTTCTGCTAACTCTAAGGTTGGGGAAGCTTCCTCTAGTGCCAGACAAGCCTGTTCCAAAGCAGTCAGAGGGCCTCACTGACAACTCACTGCTCCTGAACTTCATCTTTGGAAAAGGCCAAGTAACACGTGCATGGGCCCATGCCCTCCGGTGTTAATGCAGAAAGACACTGCAGCACCAGCACGGGAGATTTACAGTGTGACGCAAAAGCACCATTACCAGGTGACATACACTGCAGTCATTTTAGCTCTAAGGAATATCTTCGTCTGCTACAGACATGGGTGCTAGAGACAGTCAGGGTAGCTACTGCACGCAGGGCACCTATAAGAATAACTCTGAACATAAAGGTAGATGATTGAATAGGAGGAACTGCTGGTGGGACTGGTTTTCCCAGCCAGCATGAATTTTTTAAATTTGGAACATTTTTTCCACCCTGAATCAGGACAAAACGAGTCAAAATCTTGACATTTTTCACAAAACAAAAAAATTCAGTTTAGGTCAATCAAAAAGTTTCATTTTGATTTCAGCCTTTTTTAAGTAGCTATTTTTAATATAAAGTAAATTTCTAAACAAAAAATCCTTTAGAGCCGAAAAACAAAACTTTGTTTTAAAAATGTCAAAACGGGACCTTTCAACCATTTCAAAACGTTTTTTTCAACATTTTTTTGAGTTGTGAAATTCATCAAAATTGTCCCTTCGCCATGAACAGTTTTGGATTCAATTAACAAAATTTTTTTGGGTAAAACCAAAACCCAAAACATATTTTGCCAACCAATTCCCAACCACATCTAGGTGATGGGGATGTTTTAGGACAAATCTACCTGTTGTCAGTTTTACCCTTCAGGAGAAGCTATCCGGTACCGTTGGGGCCAGGCAGTCGGTCCCAGGAGATTGTGAGCCTGCTGGATACCTCGTAAGGACTTTACTAGCTAAGAGCAGCAGCCATGCTGGGTCCCCCCATCTGCCCCAAGCTATGAGGCAATTTGCATTGATAGCAGTGTCTCAGGATGCTCCCCCCGTTAGCTAATTGGAATGCTTCCCAGCTGGTCTCGTTGACAGGTTGGTTTGCATCAGGGGAAGAGGATGAGGCATCTCCCCACACAGAGAGGTTTGGATTTCCTCAGCAGCATTTGGCAGGGCACTTTATGAAGAAAGGGATGCAGGTGTGTGGTCTGACCAGCAGACTGCAGTGCCAGTCTGGCATTGGAGACTAAGATCCTTTCAAGCTGTTTGAAGCCAGTTGCTCTGAGTTCTATAGGAAGACGCTTTAGGTTGAATTTATCCTGCTGACTGCAGCTCTGCATTTGGTTTTCGGTTTGGATAAAGATCCAGGTCATCTCTCGAAATGTCTTCACCTAACCCTCCTACCCATCCAACCACCGCATGTTAGGAACTAGCTTACTAGAATGAGGGAATGCACTTCAATACTAGGGGACCCTGATGGACCACAAGAGGTCTGGACCCAAGTTCTTATTATGTCTCATCTGTCACATGGCACCTCAGCGCCGTTGCATCTCAGTGTGGTGGTCTTGACCCTGAAGGCAGAGCAGCCCCCGGCTACAGACTCGCCAGCATCACCGCTTGCCCCACTCTCCGAGGTCTCCTACCCACATTCTGGGCTCTATTTGGCTTATGGGACCTAAGGAGCTACAGGATAAGGTCTGACAGCTCCAACTCTCCCTACAAATTGGGTTCTGTTGAAATCTGCACTTCCTTTCTCAGAAATTTTGGCGCAGCTTCCTCCTCTCAAGGTGGGGGAGGAAACAAAAGTTGCGCACATGTGAGCTGCTGGAAGATACACTGCGGTGCTTGAGCAGAGAACTGAGATCACCCTGGATGATTTACTGCCTCGCCCGATGGCAACTGCCACTCAGCAATGAGGCTGCCAACTCTATAAAATAGTTATAAAGCACACCGGACATTTCATAAATGTCAGGTTATCACTCTGCCTTGCTTCCTAATGCATGGCCTGGGAAGGCTGCTACTCAGACCTCTGGTCTAGCCAGAGAGATCTCATTCCACCGCCTGTATTTATGAGGACATTTATTCAGCAGAAAATGACATTTGGAGGAGACTCAAGTCCCTCTCTCGCCCACTCTCTTCTTTGCATAGCTCAGAGCTTTTCATTTTTCTTTAAAGTGCTAAGGTGAAGAGGAGGAACAGGCTCATCAAATTTCCTCCCTGACATTTACCAACGACGGGAGAGTTCCCTTTGGGATCCCAGAGAAGGGGATGAGTGGGGTGTTTTGAGCAACATAGAGGGGAAAATACCCTTTGAAAAATCTGCAGGTCTCTCTCCCACCCTCCCTCTTCTTTCTTCTCCAGCTCTAGCTTCTCCATCTGGCACCTACGCAACCGTCCGTTCCCCTCTTGCCTCCGGTCTGTGTCCTCCCACGTCCGCTCTGCAAATCCCTCTGCAGCTCCTCTTGCTCCACACCTGCATCACACCCCTCCTGCTCTCTTCCCACCAGCCTGTGCCCAATCCATCCATTTCCTATATAACGGCCCCTCCTCCAGGCCTGGCCTTGCTGCTCTCTGACTGGGCCTCGGGTCAGCTGGGTGCAGCATGTCAGAATTCCCCACGCTTCTCTGACCTCTCCAAGCCTCGTGAGTCTACAACACGGGGGCTGGGTCTCTCCAGAGATTTCCCGTCCTGTCAGAAATACTGTAGGGACACAGCCTCCCTGGATTTTTCAGCGAATCCTTTCCCACTTCCCATTAGAAACAAGGACGCAGCAGCTAACAGAAAGGAGGGTCAGTTCAAGATGTGACTGAAGGTTTGGGTCAGGCCCCTGGAACCCAAACACCTCCTGGACAGTGGAGAGGGGTGAGAATGTGGATCTGGCTCCTGATCCGAAGTCAGACTGGTTTCTCCCTACGGGCCAAATCCGCAGCTGGTGTGAATGTGAATCCATTGAAGTCAATGGCGCTACACTGATTTATTCCATTAATCCATTCCATTATTATTGATGACTGGGACCACATGTACCGAGAAAGCAATGTGGACAGCTGGACAGGGGACCACATTGGGACACAGGAGACAGATGTCCTTCCTGTCTCTGCCACTGACCTACTGGATGACCTTGCCCAAGTCACTTCCTCTCTCTATGGCTCATTTTCCCCTTCCACCCTTTGTCTCTTTAGATTTATACACTTCAGGGCAGCAACTGTCTCTTGCTACGTGTCTGTACAGTAGCTAGCACAATGGGGTCCTGATCTTGGTTGGAGCCTCTGGGTCCTACCTTGATGAGTTAACTGTCTGGTCCCAAACTGTGCATCGCAGCCGCTTCCCCAGAGCTTATCTGACCTGATCCAGTTTGCCTGTCCTCAGCCAGAGCAAGGGGAGGGAGGGTGAGAAACAGGAGCAGATCCTGAGAACCACAGGGTGGGGGGGAAGATAAGATAACAGAGTGAAGGACAATTGCAATCCCCCAGGGCCCTGCCTTGATGGACATGGGAGGATTCCTGTCACATTAAGGCTTCCCTTTCCCTCTTTATTTCATTATTGAAATTAAAGAGGAAGAAAAAAAATACATCGCCAGTAGTCCAGCCCCATGAGGATTTCCCCTTGACACAGGGCCTGTCAAAGCTGGCACTTCTCAGACAAGGCTCCTTTCTGATGAGGGCGGCTTTGGTTCTCCATGAATGCTATCGCCTGGCAGGCCGCTGAGAAAAGAATCTTCCAGGCAATATTGTCTCCAAAAAAGAAACAAGCAGCAGCCTGATGTTTCAGATAGTGGCTGAGGGCAAGAAAGCCACTCGCAGCGGCTAAGCACAACGCTAAACCCCACAGTTGAACCTAGCAGCTCGTGAGAGCCCACAAGCGAAGCAGGAGCTTGTTTGAACGGCTCTTGCATATGGGATCTCTAAGAGCACAAGCCTCCCAGAAGGGGGCCACAGACTCAGGTTAGCGAGGCTTGTGATAATACGCTAAAAATAGCCGCGGAGACGTCGCGAGCCCACGCACCAGCCAGAGTTGCAATGGCCTCGCTGCTGTATGTAGCACTCTAGGCCCCACTAACATAAGTCTGGGGACTTGGGCTGGAGGCTTGGTGCCAGCTGCTGTGCAGACATCCCCCCAGGGTCACGTGGGGAGCAGAGGTGGTTGGGTCCTGAACCAAAAACGAGACGAGGTTTAGCCTTTTATAAATCCAGTTCTTGAATCACTCTCCAGCCAGACTCATTAGCTACAGATACATTCATTATCCAAGAGTATTTGCTGAAGATGGTGGATGAACAATTTTCATGAGCTGTTGGCTTTGCTGATAGGCTGTTTGGGGAGGTCACCTGGTCCCTTTTCCCACTTCCCAACTGGATGGCGGAAACGTGTTTAAAGAAGAGGCTAATGAATGACTAAAAGGAGAAAACTCACCTCGCTGCAGACTTGCAGCACCAGTCCAGTCTGGCGCAAGAGTGAATTCCACCAACAGGGAGCCATGAAGAATGAATAGCAAGTGGAGACTCTGGTTTCTCAGCCATCGTCACAAATACTCTGCGACCCCCTGAAGACTTGGGTATAATGAAGAGCAGGATCTCACAAAGGGCAGCACATCTCATTTCTATTGTTTAACCACAACTAGAGGGCCAGACAGTGGGTGTAAATGGAGCCACCCCAGTTTACAGCAGCTGAGGTTCTGGCCACTCCTCTCTAGTGTAGGTCTCCCCCACTATCTGTAAAGCCATGCTGGGTGGAGGTGCTGAGCATACAATAGACTTTCCTTCTGACGTTGCTACCGAGCCAAATGCCCCAGCTCACTGTAAGGAAGTGGCTTACGGTGGTCCTGGGCTGCTCAAGGTGCCATCCTTCCTAAGAGAGGTCAAATTGAGAGCCTTGTTCTCAATAAAACTCCCGTGTCATTTTGCATGAGAGAGAGTGGAGGCATGGACAGTATTCTGCCTCCCAAAACTTCCCTTGGAGCACCAAAGCTGATACAATATTGGGCCAGATTCCCCTCCCTGGCTCATTCCCCCATGACTTAACCTACAAATAACCAGGGAGATTTTGGCTGGTGCAAGAGATGAGAATCAGACCCGGTATTCCCCTTCACGTACAGCCTAAACTACTGAGAGCAACCAGCAACCAGCAACCACTCCATTCACCCGGACGCTGCTGCCATCAGTGGTGGAAGAGGTTGATCCTCAGCGTTCTTATTTATAAACTAGCCTGTAAAGTACTTCGGGACCCTTCAAAATTAACACAAGCACAAAATGATACCAAAAAACCCTCGTTCCTCTACCCAGCTCAAACGGAATCGTAGTTCCTTAGCCCATAGTCACATAGTGTGGGGTAGATTTATACTCTAGCTTACCACAACTAGGTGTCCATGTGGACCCTGCTGCTGAGCATTAACAATTCCCCAAGCATTCACAAAGACAAGCTCTGAGTCTGTTTCTCCTTTCTAGCATCTCTGTGCCAACACAGATGACTCCAGTACCCCTGATTTTTTTCCAAATATTTTACTATGAGCTGCAGGTGTTTGTTTTGCTTTCATTTCCTTTGGTGCCCTCCTATCAAGTTACAGGCCATCTGAAAATAAAAATGTGGGTTACTGTTATCTCAGATCTAGATGTCACTCACTCAAGGTCTTTTACTACATCAATTAAGTCTGTAATCTTATCCTTTTTATTTGATTTGATTTTTTTACCCCTACGGCTGGAGTCATAACTCAGAGTTTTAAAGTTCTGGGATAATCTCTCTTTGTGCCTCGCTAAGTGACACAGTGAATTTCTTTATGATCTGCTTAGTAGAAGTGAACACTGCACCAAAATGAGTCACACTAGAGGACTGGATAATTACTGGATTTCAACTGCTGGAGACAGGTGTTAATTTAGTGAAAACAAAGTTTGAGGAACCATTGCATGCACACACACACACGTTCAAGAGTCACTAGTGATTTTGGAAGCCTCAGTTTTTGTGTACTCCCATTGAGACATGTCAAAAGGGATCCTATTTCCAGAAAGTGCTGAGCACCATCCCCTCTGAAAATAATTTTAAGTGTGAGAAGGGACCATCGTGATCATCTAGTCTGACCTCAGAATTTGAAGGTATAGTCATTTTCACATCCACCACTAGGCTTGTGAAGCCAGGACCTCTGGCATTCTTGTGCAAGACCACCACCATCATGAGAAACCTCTGACAGCACCTACTCATGTGATTGACCTGAACTAAACCTCAAGTTCTGAACAACCTCAAACTCCAGGGAAGTTTTTGATCCAGTTGCAAAGCCGGGGGCTGAGGGCCACTCTTAATGGCTAATATAATCCTCACGCGCCCCAGAGTTGGGTGCTAGGGAAAAATTCAGGAAGGCTCAGAAATGTCCTTGAAATGCCCATGGTTAGCCTTAGGACTCAGCTCTCCCCAGCTGCTCAGGGTACCAGGTTAGTAGATATTGGATGTTAGACGCTGTTAGCCACCAGAGGTTCTGATCCATTGGGCCAGTCATTCCCTTGTGAAGCTTAAATGGCTACAAATAAGGCCAAAAATTTACAGAAAGTCAGTGTGCTGCCTTTGGGACCTTGGATTCAAACCCTGACTCAGGTCCCAAGTACTGATCAGTCTGGCAGGCTCATCCTAGGATATGTTTGGGTCCATTAGAAGAATACCACATGGTTGGGTGGAATTGCTGTTGAGACCGAGGGGCTGCTGTAGGTCAGGACACAGCCTGAGCTGGGAGTGAGGACCCCAGGAGTAGAAAGCAGAGCGTGCCCTAAATCAGGATTGCGGTGTGGCTGCAGAACTGGGTGGGGGGAAGTTTACACACCCTCATCTTGCATTGCACCAGATTCTAATAGACTGTGCTTAAGAGCCCTTCACTTTAATGCCAGCAAAACTCAGCAATTGAAAGGAAGGGAATTTACCACCCCTCCCCCCTTTCCCAGCAGGTTCCCCATCAGGTCCTTGACAACTCTACTCTTTGTAGGCATCAGCCATTTGGATTTTCACTTCAGCGCAGTCCTGGGCAGGAGAGGTTATGTCCGTGGCTGGATCCTCAAGCAGCTAGCCAGCCTCAAAGGAAGAGCAAATCCGCTGATCTGGTTACAACAGCACATGGTATCTTGGGGCAGAGCAGGGTGTTGGCCTCCGAGCCCTCGTGAAACGGCGCAGCAGCACTCAGTTTCCTTTGCTGAGAGAGGGAAAGCTCAAGCCAGAGAAATACATTCAACAGAGGTTAGTTATCCTCCAGTGCACGGGAAGAAGAAGAGTGGGATCAAAAGCATCCTCTCTGCCCTCGAACTCATTGACGTTGAGTCTGGAGTCTTGGCCTCAGGATGCTCCTGGCTCTGGTGAAGTGCTACAGCCAACTGCGGTGCGGCGTGCCAATTACGGCTCATGAAAAAAGAAGTGAAGAAGGGGCAGGCGCGCCCTTTGCGGGGAAAGAATTAGAGCCAGCTGCCTTTCATCCAGATCCCGCAGTTAGCCGCCTGCCGTTCTCTATTCTCATCCCTTCTGATAAAGGCAAAATGCTTCCCTCTCCTGTAATTGAGACCCAGAGTTCTGGGAACACGTGGCCGCCAGATCCCAGTGAGTGACTCCAAGAGAATGGCCGGCTGGAGACAAATGGAGCGGGAGGAGCTACCCGCCCAGTTCCTTGACACTCGCTGGAAGGCAGGATCCCATAAAGGAACCTTTCATGCTCAGAGAGCACGTACGTGTCTCTATAGCGAAGCCGCCTCGGACTTTGTGCAAGCTAAGGGGGGGTCTTGTTCGGTTTATACGCAGATGGGGGAAAGTGCCAAAACGCAGATGCTATGACACGAGCTAGAATGGGGAGTTTGCTCCTGTGAGTTTGTGCTGAGTCAGTACTCCAGTAAAGTGGTAGGTGGAGAGGAGATAAGGGGCTGTCAGGGTAAAGTCCTGGTGACTTGTCATTAAAAAAAAATCCCATAGTGTTTTCACAAGAGAAGAGCACTAAATGCAGGTGTCCTGGCCAAATCCTCCTGGGAAAATTACTTCCTGTCCTGAACCCCTGTCCCATCCCATCTCATGTTAGGTGGATATCTGCTAACTCATTGCCCTTTGCAGTGGGAGAGAAGAAGCAACAGGTGCTGGGTTTCCTCCCATTAGCTTCCCAAGTCTTTCAAGTATCAGGCCACACGCAGCCAGGGAGTAGAAGCCCCTTCTGAAGTCTTGTCTGCGAAGGAGGAGCAGGGAGACGAGTCCTCAACGGACAACATCTGCTGCTGCTGTCCTTGTGAGAGAGGCTGAAACCCAGCCCAGGTAATGGAACAAGAAGCAGGAAATTGGAACTCTCTCTGTCCATGCAAAACTGAGCCAGTCGGCAGCCAGGGCTTGAAGACCAGTGATTCAGGAAGCAGATATCAACGACCGAGCTAACTGTGCACCTCCTGCTAAATGCAGGGTTCCCGCAGGGGGAATCCCCCAGTGAGAAAAATTCTACTCTGCCTCCATTGCTTGAACTTGGACCTGGCTGCCTACTGCCCTAACAAGCCACTCTAGTAGACAGGCGGGGCCATGGCACATGTTCCCTGCACTGCGGGTGGGATGGAATGGGGACCAATATAAGGTGGGTAGCACAGAGCCACCGTATAGAGTGGAGAATTCACCTTAGGGAAGAGGAATTCTCAGGTAGATTCTTAAGCTGATTCCCCAGCTGTTTTTCCATTGCAGGAGTGAGGCCGACTTTGGCCCACAGACACACACAGCCAACCTACGCCTTCCTCATACCTACTGGGCCAGATCCACAGCGGATGTGTCAGTCCACCCTTCGTCACCTGCTTTATGGCCCTTTGCACCTTGCTGGGCTTGGACAGTGAAATGAGCGGGTCAACGTCCCATTCTGTTCCTTGTCAGCGTCCCATTCCATCCGGGTTTCTGATTGCTCCCATTGACACGAATGACAAGACCCCTCACTGGCTTCAACAGAGCAAGATCCAGACCCTAATCTTGTTGGTCGAGTCCCTTTAAGGCAGACAGTCCTGCTCACACTGAACTGGAGCTGGGATTGAAAACAGGCAGCCTGGTTCTATTAACTGGCTAGGAGAGGCATCTTTGCTCCCAAGCCTTTTCTTAACATGTTCTTCATGGTGGTTCGATACAGTGGCAGGAATCTGGCTTCGCTACGTTGAAGAATTCAGAGAGAGGACAGGAGAAAGACTCCGCTGCAGCCTTGCATGGCTTCTGAATAAAGAAGAATCCAGAAAGAGTTCACCCTCATCACTTTACTGCCCATCAACTTTTGAACACCGGCTTTGGAGCTGGTCTGCAAGAAACTCTGCCTTTTAGGAGAGGCTGCTCCCAGCTCCTAAATGTGTGGGCTCATGCACCCTGCACGCTCGCTCCCCACTTTAAGGGAAGGGTTGATGAGCCTGCAGACACATGGTTCCATGCTGCTCAATAATCTGCTACGCTGGGGACACTTCGGTGCACCGAGGAGATGCTGAAGTGAAATGGCTATGTGGAGAGGAAAACAGCTGGTTCTCTCATCTGCACAGCTCCGAGGGGGTAATTACATAACACTCCTTGCCTGAGGTTCATGCTTGACTGCAATCAATATAACCTTTTAAAATTAATCTAGTTTCTTCCCACACACGCACACACAAATATACAGTAGTTGCTGAAATCCCTCCACATCCCTAGCACTGGGAGAGTGTAACACACCAAGATGCCTTCTTTATACTAAGGGCCTCCCTGTTTCGACAGAGCCTTTAAAGAAAGGAGATTTCTGGGTGTCTATTTTTCACTTTTTTGTGCCTGTGCAAGGAACAGACTAATAGTGCTGAAGAGTCAGGACTCCCGGGTTCTGTTCCCAACTCTGCCACTAACATGTTGTTAGAACCTGAAGAAAGTCATTGGCAAAAGGAAAAAAAGTCAGTGTCGTGTTGTGCCTCAGTTTCCCCATCTGTACGATGGGGATAATAATCCAAACCTCCCCCCCCAGCGAGCAGTAAAAGGCTTGAATAATCCTGAAATGAGCTCTACCCCTGCAGACTCCCGCTGGATCACTGCCTTATTATTTCCATTCCTGGCATACATGCCAACCGTTGTCCATCAATGGGTGGTTCCCTGCCTGCTCCTATCCAGAGGTGAATAAAAGGCTGACAGGAATTCTGAAGTCAGCAGCATGGCATTCTGGGTGGTGGTGCTCAGACACCCCAGTACTGGGCCCTATATGAATGCCAGGATAAATGTGGATGCACACATCCAACCTCAGCACTGGCAGTGTAGTAAGATGAGGCCCTGAAACATAAACCCTTGTATCAGAGGCCCAGAGCACCACACCGGTGGTGTCTGACAACAGGCAGTATTCCCTACGTTTCCTTGGGCATGGAGAAGAGTGCAGGTTTTGATGTATTGATGGCCAGTGATCTCAGGCAATGGGCAGGTGACAGGTATTGAAGCGCAGCCACTGAATCTCCATACATTGATAGTCCCTGTGTGGCAAGGAGCTCTGAGGTCAGACCCTATTCAAACTCCCATTCCTCTTGCAAGCTATTCCACAGGGCAGCTTTTGAAGGAGAGCAGAGGATCCCACTTCCCTCCATCCTGGGCCCCAGAGGAAGGCACCTGAGTGGCTTCTTACACGGGGAAATGACACTGAAGGACTTAGCAGAAACAAACATCCGGCCCGTCTCTGGGAGAACAGCTTCTCAGCTCACCATTCATGTCCCCCCTTGGAGTCTGCCCAGCAAAATGAAGTGAGGACAAGAAAAAGGCTTCCCCTGGTATGTCACTCTCACTGCTGCCTTCCGAGGTGTCCTGAAAACCAAAGCCCAAAGCAACCCCAAGGAGAAGGGAAATTGACCCAAGTGGAATCACTTTCATCTACAGACATTACTGTCCCCGTGCAGCAGAAGGAATAGACTGGCTAGTTAGCGTCTCCTTTAAGTAACGGAACGATGATTATTCTGCCACCAAGGGGCTGATCTATAAAGGGTTAACGCTAATCTAGTCATAGAAAACGTGTGGCCACAGCAGGCGTGGGGCATGTGGCAGGGTTACATTGCCACCATCATGGTTTCTTTCTTACAATGGAGTATCCATTGATTAACAATACTTCATGCATCCATAACACTTCATCGAGTATTATCCGGCCCCATTACAGCCACTAAGGGTCAGAATCTCATCTCTGCATCAATTTCTGCTGTGGGCATTGAGGGCTGCATGCCAATGCCTCCCATGCATAATTAAGCTGTGAAACTCATTGGCACAAGATATCAGGGAGATCACAGCTCAGCATAAAGAAACAGAAGGGATTAGATATGTACCTGAATAATACAATATCCCCAGCTATGCTCAATAGAATAAAATTGACATAGAATATAGGGTCTAACTGTGAGGGGCTGTTATCTGGACGAAAGGACAGTCCTGTGGTTAGGGTGCTGGCCTGGGACTCAGAACACTTGCATTCGATTCCCAGCTCCACCACCAGCTCTCTGTGTGACCTCGGCCAAGTCCCTTAGTCTATCTGTGCCCCAGGTCCCCATCTGCACTGGGGGATAACAGCACTGCCCTGCCTCACAGGATGCTAAGAGAAGGAATTCACTGAAGACTATGAATTGCTCAGATGCTATGCTAATGGGGGCTATATCTACCATCCTTATATACGCCTTCATGCTTCAGGACATGCGACTGCCTGGGGACAGGAGGTAATTTCCCCTGGGGGCAGGTTGTTTCGTAATTGCTTATTAGGGCTTCTTGCATCTTCCTCTAAAGCATGTGGCCTCTGTCATAACACTGGGCTGGATGGACTCCCTGAAACGAGAAACACTCTGTGTGTGCGTGTGCGTGCGCGTGAGAGAGAGAGAAGGCCACCCAACAGAGCCAGAAATTGATCCAAGGTGACCCAACACTCCCTCTCTAAATATTCTGTTTCCCTTCATGGCTGGGGAAAGCTGCCCATGGCAAACTTCAGTCCTAATGAGGCCACTTGGCCAGAAAGCCATATGTCAAAAGCCACTGGCTCGATTTGCCCCTCAGTCAGCTGTCACTCCACACACGGGAAGCGTCTACACTGCATTATGAACTCAGGTCTGGGGGAACGGGGCTTGTGGAGGTGGAGTTCCCAAGCCCTCGCTGGAGCATCCATGCTGCATTGTAAACCTGGCATTACAGTTACTGGACCGGGTGTCATAGCCATACTCATGTGCCCACACTGCACTGTGCAGACCTTCTGACTCAAGTCCATGGCTTGATCCGCATCCACACTGCAAACATCACAGCACTTGCACGACCTCGCAATGGGGCTCGGACACTGATCCACCCCTCTAGCAGGAACCGAGGACTGGGTCCTGAGTGCTGGCTGACCTGAGTCAGACTGATTTATGTGTGGATGGGAGGCAGGCTTGGGCTCAACCTCAGCGAGAGCCTGGGTTCAACGTGCAGCATAGACACACCCCCGGAGCCCTCTGCACTGCCAGTGGGAGGGGCTGATCCCCAAGCGATTCCCAGCTTTACAAATGGAAGCAGGATTAAGACAACTGTGATTCCCTTGCCACTGTGGGATGAAAACAACTCAGCCGTCACGGCAGGGAAGATGTGCCTCGCTGCTGTTTTCAAACCAGGAATCCAAGTGCTGGATCCCGCTTGTCTTCTCACTATCTTCCCTAGCTGGACTGTCCCCAGCAAAGCACCTCCCACTGCTTCATGCCTGGAGCGTGCAGCCACATTCCAGGCGACGGAGGCAGCAGACATGGTCGGGCTGTGGGTGTTCTAGTTTTTGGGTGTCTCTTGCTCTGATGACGGGTTTGAGGGGAATGAGCACTGACAGCCATCCGGCTCTCACACACATTCTAAAGCAAGGGAACGGTAAACTGGAGCTGATGAATTGCTAGGGAAAGGGTGACAGCCCCAATTTACACTGAACTTGTCTTCTTTTTACTTGAAAACAGGGTTTGTTTGCTTCCCCCCCACCCTTCCACCCAAGAAAACCTCCCTCTCTTCCCAATGCAGAGAAAAGCCCCTGAGAATTTTAACTATGAGACTTCAAGAGAGATGCTGACATCAAGAGAGAAATGATCTAATAGTCTCCCACTCCTGGAATTTGTTGATGTGCCAGGGGATGGCTCTGGATTGTGATATAAAGGGACGTGCTGTCACGTAGCTTATCCCCACAAGTATATTTGTCAAAAAAAATTAAGTAGGGGCAGGAAGAAGGGATTTTTCACAGAGCCTAATATGCAGAGAGGGGTTTTCATGTTGCCCTTAAAAGTGAATTTACAGTGAAATTAAAACAGTATTGTCAACCCCAAGTGGTCCAAAATCAGGAGTCAGGCCTCCAAAACATCAGGAGATTGACTAAATAAATAAATAAGTAAATAATCCAGATATTTTGCAGCTCTCTGTTCTCAAGTACTAACCCCAGCAACGTGCAGAGAGGCTGGTTTTTAAATCAGTTATTACTGTTGAATCCCAGACACCACCTTTTCCAAGCCTCGTTTCTGCTGGAGAGACCCCCCTGAGATGGGTATAGTGGAGAGGGTGCTCTGGGGTCTTAGAGGAAGAGGAGAGCCACCTCTCTTCTAGCCCCCTGCACCCCATCCTCTTGCCTGTGCACAAGGACACCACACAAACTGCTGCAGAAAGCTGCCAGATGTGAGAGGCATTAACAGCTCAGCTGGACCTAGGGAAGAGAGTGCAGAGACTTGCACCAATGCACATTTCCTTCCCTGTGCAGGGCTGGAAACACTCCGAGGCAAGTGGGGTGTCAGCCGAGCACCTGGAAGCCTTTATTGCTCAAATGGCAGCCAGGCAGTGCTCTGGAAATCGAGGTGGGCAGGGGCAGAGAGGGTCAAGGAATAGGAGCAGGGAAGCCCAGTTTCAGCAGCAGCAGGAACATCAGGGCCAGGAGGTGGCTCCATATTGCTGCTAACGAATGCAGCATGGCATCAGTCAGTAGAGTGGTTGGGAACTGCTGGCATCCCGAGTGGAACAGCTGCTTGGGTTGTAAACTCTCCATTCATTACTGATAGGGCGCCCGCCCCTGATGAGCCCACATCTGTCAGGTCTGCTCACGGGGCTGCGGCTGGGGCTAGATAAGTGCAGCTTATTAAATACCTGAAGATATAAACCATGGAAGGAACCATCTGTTTGCACACAAGATGAGAGATGGACCCTCCAGAAGATGCTGGATAGGACCCAAGATTTATATTGGATACATGAGCCCACCAAGCTGGGCTGGGGGGCGGGGAGGAAGGAATTTAGACAAGACTGGATTGTAGGGACAGAAGCCTCTTGGGTAACTAATAGTCCAAAGGCTAGAAAGTGCTTGCAGGGAATGTAACTAAGGTACCAGGTAATCCAAGAAGTTGAGTCAACAGCTCAAGGAAGAGTAGAGAGAGACTGCAGGTGTATGTTACAGCTATAGGCTGGGGGGAGCGGTACCAGGGCCAAACTCCATTTGCCGTAGAGACAATGGAGTTGCACCATCCAGAGTAACTATACTGAAGTCCATGGCAGACAGAACCAAGCCCTCTTTTGGAACCAGCTCTCCCTTCATCCCAACTGATTCACCACTGCCTGGTGTAGACCGTCTGCCTAGGTACCTCATCAGCAGAGCATGGGAGCATCTAACAATAACTACACCCCAGTGATGGCACAGAGACATTAAATGACTTTCCCCAGTCACACCTGGGAATTGGACCCAGACCTCTCAAATCTGAGCCTGTGGCTTTAACCGCTGGCCCCGCTCTCCTCTACTTGCTGCAGTGTATCATGTCTGGCTTCGTCCTCTGCTAGCTGTCTCTCTCTTGCTTCCTTTACAAGCTTTTGCCTGCAGCAGGCAGCGGATTACAAATGACAGGAATGCAGGTGACACAGAGCAAACCCTGGGGACTTATCTCCATATTGTGATCAACTGGGTGTTGGCAAGGACACAAGAGTCTGAGGAAAAGAAAACCCAAGATACTAGGGGAGCAAAATCCCCTCTCCTCTCCTTTAATGGTAGGCTACAGGCCTCATGCCCCTATGATGCATTCAGCTGCTTCCACAGGTCACCAGTGCCAAGCAAGAGTCTTACTCCAACAGCAGTTCTGAATTAGCACCCCTGGCACTGCCTTCAATCTTCAGAGAAGGTTTAAAGAGGAAGCATTGGGCTAGCGGTTAGTGCAAAGGACTAGGAGTCAGGAGATCTGATTTCAGTTTCGAATACTTCCCCAGACTCCATCTATGACCTTGAGCATGTCATTTATCGGGCCTGGGTCACTAACACCCTTCCTGCATGGATGGCATGGAATCAGGGTGAAGGTGGCTTTAGGCTGCTTCTGCCCCCCTGAGATTCTGGGTATGTGCAGCCCTGGTGCAAGTTAGAGCAGCCTTGAGGTTTCTCTAACTTATGCACTGCTTACACAGAGAACAGCTGTCCCACACTACATTCTGGCCACCCCTCCTACACGAAGGGCGGGGGCAAGCTCTTATATCATTGGGGGCAGCCCCTCCCTTGGGGGCATTCTCAGTGGCTCTTCACACCCCTTTTATCATGCCAGAGAAGCATAAAGCAGGCGAAGTGTCACAGTCGTTCAGGCCTTGCCTGCATTGGCCCCTTCTCCTCTGGTGGCAGCCTTTCAGCGCCTCCTTTGGGAGCTGTAGGGTAGACAGACCTGTGCACTCAATTCCAGGGGACTTAATGCTGCCTGGGTCTCATGCACAGGGCCGGTGCAACCATTTAGACAAATTAGGTGACCGCCTAAAAGCCCTCTCAGGCGAGGAGGTGGAGTGGAGGTGAGCTGGGGTGGGGGGCGCCAGCGTGCTCAGCAGAGGATAGCTGGGGTGGGCTCCCTGGGCAAGATTAGCTGCCGCAGAGGGGGCTACCTGCCATGGAGGGGGGGCAGGGTTAGCTGCTGTGGGGGGGGGGGAGGTTCCCCAGGTGGGGTTAGCTGCCATAGAGGAGGGAGCTGCTGTGAGGGGGGGCTCCCCGAGTGGGGGGGTGGGTTAGTTGCCATGGTGGGTGGGGTTAGCTGCCACAGAGAGGGCCCTCCTTGGGTGGGAGGGGCGGGTGGGCATGGTTAGTTGCCACAGGGGGCGGTGGGCGGGGTTAGCTGGGGGGAGCGCAAGGTGGGAGTTTTGCCTAGGGTGCGAAACTTCCTTGCACCGACCCTGCTCATGCAGTGTCCTCCGCATGGGGGTGACGCTCCTCCATGGGTCAGGCTGGCATTTCTGGCCCGGCTGCATGGACTCTGGACTGGAGAGCTCAGCTTGGCAACTGAGACTCTGGCTGTGACAGCTCTAACTAAAGGTTTTTTCCTTTTCCCTCTTTCTTTAGGCAAACAAAAACATATGAAAGCAGAAGACTCAAGGCAGGTGCCCTTTCCATGTAAGCAGCACAGGTAAGAGTTTGGAGGAGATGTGTGACAGGTGAGAAGAGGTGGGACACTGTATGGAATCTGGGAGACACTTTAGGATATTATAAATATCAATATTGTAAAATTGCAGATTTATGCCAGATGTGCCATAAAATATCTGCAAATATGTTATAATTTGCCAGATACGATAATCTCATGTATGTGTTTGTATCACCTTTGTATTTTGGGTTATAGCTATGTCTGTCTGTATTACAAATCTTGTGCTATGCTTCTGGGTGACACCCCCAGACAATTTGGCAGCAGCACTGCCTAGCCTGCTTGATGGCCCATTAAGGACCATCACCTATACCAGGGGTCAGCAACTTTCCAGAGGTGGTGTGCCGCGTCTTCATTTTTTCACTGTAATTTAAGGTTTCGCGTGCCAGTAATACATTTTAATGTGTTTAGAAGGTCTCTTTCTGTAAGTCTATAAAATATAGCTAAACTATTGTTGTATGTAAAGTAAATAAGGTTTTTTAAATGTTTAAGAAACTTCATTTAAAATTAAATTAAAATGCAGAGCCCCCCAGACCAATGGCCAGGACCCAGGCAGTGTGAGTGCCACTGAAAATCAGCTCGTGTGCTGCCTTCGGCACCAGTGCCATAGGTTGCCTACCCCTGACCTATACAATTGACCCATTGCGAGAAGGCAGATACACCTCAGCGCCGGCTCTACAGTTTTCGCTGCCCCAAGCAGCGCACCGAATTGCTACCGCGGGCGGCGGGGGCAGTCTGTGTGCCCTTAGAGCGGCAGGCATGTTTCCGTGGCGGCGGCAATTCGGCGGCAGCTTTATGTTTAGCTGAAGCCACCGCGGACAGCTAAACATAGAAGCTGCTGCCGAATTGCCGCCACCGCGGAAACGCGCCTGCCGCCCTAAGGGCGCACGGATTGCCCCCCCACCCGCGGTGGCAATTCTGTGTGCTGCTTGGAGGCAAAAACAACAGGGACAGCAGCCCCTTGCAGATTGCCGCCCCAGTACACCTTATGACTCAGCAGGGACATGCCTCTGGCCAGAACTCTAAGGCTTTCAAGCCACGTGCTGGGCAGCTTGTGTTTGAAACAAAGGAAAAACAGGCCGCATGGCAAAAGACTATAAAAGGCAGCTGCATCTTCTCCATTCCTCTTCAATCCCCATTCTTACCTCTGGAGGAACTTTGCTATAAACTGAAGCCCTGAATAAAAGACTGAATGACCCATCCAAGCTGTGGATGTACTGCAGACAGACTTTTAAGCCAGCAAACGCATGAGTACTGCTAGGAACCTGATATATGGACTTTGAAATCTTTGTACGTATGTGATGGTTTTACCATTTAACAGCTCTCTTCTTGTTCAGTCTTTTTTCTGTATAATAAACCTTTAGTTTTAGACACCAAAGGACTGGCTGGCAGCATGGTATTTTGGGTAAGATCCAATCCTATACTGACTGGGGAACGTGGGTGAGCCCCTGCAGTCAGAACAACATTTTTGTGCATGCGAGCAGAGTTTTAAATAACTTCTCACTGTACTGGACCTACGTGCTGATTGGAGCCAGGGAACCGGAACGCAATAAGGAGGCTTTGTCCCTGGGCGGTGGGGCTTGGGCATTGGCTTCAGCCACGGCCCTCAGCAAGTCTAATGCCTGCATTAAAACAGCGTCGCGACCAACTGTAGGGTCCCAACCCCCAGTTTGAGAACCGCTGCCTTAGAGCATACAGCACACACAGTGGATTATAGAAATGGGTTTTATCTACGTGACTTTCTAAAGCCAGAGCCAGCAGATGGGCTGGGGGAGCTTTTGACAGGGAGAGCAGGGGTGAGCTGGCAGGACAGGGACTCGGAACTGGGCCCCCTTTCTGGCTCTGCCACAGAAGTAAAACCAGAGCAGGAACATTTGTGTACGAACCAGCACAAATGGTCGTGTCTGCAGATGACTGAGGGCTGACCTGATTTTCCCCCACCATGTAATGCAAGGAGCTTCCTTTATCTCTGAGAGCTCCTGCTCCAAGCAGAGGCCAGGATCTCCCTAGAGGGAAGGGTGCTTCGCTGACTGACTCTGGAGCTCATGGAGAATAGGAAGGTGCATTTGGACAGGATCTCCACCTGCTGAGAGCCAGTATTGTCCCACTTTACAGAGGAGAACCTGAGGCACCAAGAAGTCAACCTTCCTTGCTGAAGTTGCGGGGGGCTTTGCTTTCGGCCTCCATGGCATCAGGCTTAGGCGTGTGCAGTTTTGCCAGGAAGCCAGCAGCAGAGCTGGAGGTGGAACGGGGAATGCCTATATTTCAAACACAGTTGATGTGCGTTTGGCTGTCTGGTCTGATGCATTTCTAAAAGACACCTGACTCCGTGGTATTGAAGAGTGCACATGGACAGGGGCACATGCACTCTATAACCTCACAGCCTCCACCTTGTTGCAGCAGAGTGGGGTAGGGGAGGGAGGGGAAGGAGGCTTGTTTGTCTGATTCATTTCCTTCCTTTTAATTTCACAGCGATTCTCTGCTCCAGCAGGGAACCAACGGGAGCTCAAGCAGAGCTTTTCCTTGTCTGCTCCTGATCAATCCTGCATGTGCTATTTACAGAAGGGGAGAACACAACCACACTATGCTTTTCTTTTAAAGTACTTTCCTTGTGGCTGCCTGTGCAGACAGATGTTACCTAGAACTTGTTCTCCAGCCTGGAAGCCAACCCCAGTGGCCCGAGATGAATGCAGTGCAGGCACAACGTGCTGCAGCCATTACTTTTCATTGTCCTGCACGACATCGAGGTCGTGGCTCCTTGGTAAGTAGATGCACAAATGGTCCCCTGTAGAACTAGGTGAAAATTTATAAGGAAGAGCAGAGGGCAACAGGGTGGGATATAGAAGACCTGGGCACTATCCTCAACTCAGCCAGTGGCCTGTTGGGTGACCGAAGGTAAGTCATTTGCCTACTCTGTGCCTCAGTTTCTCCATCTGTAAAGTGGGGCTAATGATGCTGACTTCCTTTGTAAATCACTGAGATCTATGAATGAAGAGCACTGTAGGAGAGCTAGGTATTTGTATCCTTCCCAAGCCTGGTGCACATGCACAAGAGACACCATTTTTGTCCAGTGACACAACCCCGCCAATCATCATTCATCCCTCAGGTCTCCAGCCGTGAACACACGACTGAAGTGCCAGGAACAAAACTGGCAGCGTGATCTTTTTCTTCGCCAGTCTATTTTTATCCCCCTCCCAATAATAGATTGAGGGCTTTAAAAACACACACTCGAAAAACAAACCCAGCCCCATGAACTCACTCCTGCTTTCCTGCCATGGAAATTACCACACTGCGTTCAAAACGGGAGAGCAATTTGCAAAACAAATAAGCCTCTGATTAGCTAACAAGTGGCAGGCTGACCTTACAGGGACCCTTTCATTAGGAGACACTTATTTCCCCATCCTCTTCTATAATGCACCGATTAACTGCCTAGAGATGATGGGAGCTGCTCTGTACAGTTAGAAAGAATTAAAAAAAAAAAGTCCCCCTAGTTGGCTTTTAATGGTAAAAAAATTAAGGACAGTAATTGTCACATTCCCAAAGTTGGAAGGGCTCTGAAGTGTTCATTTCCATTTCCCCACCCTCTTTCTCCCTCACCGCTGAAGATTAAGCTGTTAAAACACGTCTGATGTGACACTAAGGTAAATTAACTTAAATGTACATTCCCAGGCAGCTGCATGGGAAGAATACACTGCAGGCGTAGGGAGAACTCACAAGGTCCTGACCCAGCCTCTACAAAACCTTGCTGGGGTTTGTGTTTCCACACGGACGGCAGGAGTTCTGCCCTGTGACTTCTGCTGATCATAGGCCCAGTGTCCCTGTGCAGCTCATGTCTCTCCCCTCGCACTGGGATTGTAAGCTCTCTAGGGCTCCCTTTGTATCTGTTTGCACAATGCCTAGCACATGAGAGCTAGGGCCTGTAACTGCAGCACAACATAAAATTTGTGGAAGGGTTCTGGGAGAAGTTGGCCCAAGGGAAGTCACATCTCGATCCAGAGGGCAAACATTTGCAGCTGGGGTTTTGGTTTGACCTGTTTTGAGAGAGACTGTTTTCAAAATTCTGCTCTAGGTGATCCTCTAGCTTTTCCAAGACAAGGGGCTCTAAAGCAGGAACCCAGGCCACCTGAGTCCTTTTCTACATCTCCCACTAACTTGCTGTGTGCCCTGCCTCTGCCTCAGTCCCCTCCCCCTCCACCCAATCTATAAAAATGGGGAAAATGAAACTTTTTTCCTCCCCTTCTCCTTTTTACAGTGTTTTCAACGGAGCACCTCCCAACGGTCACTATTTCCCATACTCCCTAAGTTTAGGGATGTCTGAGTCTGGGACTTTCTACAACTCACACGGTTTTGAGCAAACTTGGGCTGGATGCGTGGCTTGTCCTCTACTCGTGGTTTCATATTAGCTGGGCCCATAAACACAAAAGGGAATGGCCTGGACCCCACTCAGCCTCAGCAAGAAAGACAGTTTCATAGGAGTTAGTCCCGCAGCTCCAGTACTTTTGTTACTGAACAATTTAACACCACACAAGAAAGCTGCCTCTAGAATTCCATTTACATCTTCTCTGTACTTTCTTGGGGAAGCCACACACTGGCACATTTGTTGACAGAACAAGGAGCAATGGTCTCAAGTTGCAGTGGGGGAGGTTTAGGTTGGATATTAGGAAAAACTATTTCACTCGGAGGGTGGTGAAGCCCTGGAATGGGTTACCTAGGGAGGTGGTGGAATCTCTTTCCTTAGAGGTTTTTAAGGTCTAGCTTGACAAAGCCCTGGCTGGGGTGATTTAGTTGGGGATTGGTCCTGCTTTGAGCAAGAGGTTGGACTAGATACCTCCTGAGGTCCTGTCCAATCCTGACATTCCATGAATACAGTGTCCGCCTGCCCTCTCAGGCTGGAGACCTCTTATTAGACAAAGATTTTTGCAACCCTTCTTACATCTGTTATACAAAAAAAATAAAAAAAAAAGTTGCCAACAATGAGAAATTACACAGGCTTATGGGTACATATAAACATGCTGACAGAACATTTGAACTTGAAGGGAAAGAGCAAGACATTTTAGAGGGAGGTGAAAATTTTCACCTCCCTCGCCCCCACTGCAGTTTGTAATCCACCAATTGAGAAACAGTCTAGTTTGTAGGGTACTGGACTGGGCGTTAGGTGACCAGGGCTCTTGGCCCAGCTCTGCCACTAATCTGCTACATGACCTTGGGCAAATCACCCTCTTTCCCTGCCTCTAGTTTCTGGGAAAGTAACTGATTTCAGCCTAGCCAGAGACTGTGACCTCACTGCTAAATTTTATTTTCCAGTCCAATCCACATCCTCTCTTTACAAAAGGCAATACCCTGGGATGGATTGCCAGATATCAGGGACTGAACCTAGGACCCTGCATTTAAGACCACAAGCCTCAGTCTGAGCTGAAAGCCCCACACTGTTAACTCAACCACTATAGTAGACTGAAACCTCCTTATAGTTAGAGTAAAACCCCAAGCTTACAGCACAGTTCGCTGTATCTTTAGCCTGTCAACTCTTGGGTTGGTCTCATATGAAGCAACTGTGCAGCTCCTAGCACAACCAGGTCCTGATCTTGGTTAGGGGCTCTGGTTGTTACTGCAGTATAAAAGTGATTGAGATATGATGGTTGAAACATGGCATCTATCACCAGGCACTGAAGAGGGTAGGGAGCATCACCTGGAGTTCTGTGTCTTCCAAGGAATTCAAATCTTGCACTACAAGTTGGCAGAGAATGGCATTTCATCCGAGCCCCTGCTGTATGCAGCACATCCCTGCTGGGTTTCATTTAACCTTAGCACGATTACGCCTTTCACTCTGCCAGCACAAGACAATGGATCCAGCAGCAAGCAGGCCGGCCGAGACTATCATGCGGCTCCACCAGGATTTATGAATAGACATAATGTTTCATAAAATTCTCATTTGCAACCATTATCTTTAATTCCTAGGGGATTATTATTTCTTTTTTTTTTTAATAAAGAAAGTGGGACGTTTCATGGCAGCCCAGAGCTTGCAGTGAAAATGCAGAGAAACTGCTATGAGGGGGCTAGAAAGGATTGGTCCCCCCCCCCCCCCCAACTGCAGAATGGACTAGATCCAGAGGCACTTGCCCATCAAGTATTTCTGCTCCATTTGATTTTTAAATCCAGGTCACCTACTGTGAGTGAATTTAAGCAGCTCCCCTGTATGGCTGTGATGTGCTGTATTTGTTATATGGTAGCATCCAGAAGCTCCAGCCCCACTGTGTTAGGTGCAGTAGATACTGAACAGATGGTCCCTGCCCTGAAGACTGTCCAAGTCAGGAGGTGACAGGTTGATGCAACAGACCAGGGGAAGGCGCAGAGCCATGGTGAAAGGATTCTGATTGGCTGTGGTTAAAGAGAGCTCCCAGCAATGTGCTATCCAGAGTCCAGTCAAAGTCTCCCCCAGGTTGAAATGATGCTTCTAGTGATAGAGACTAAAGATTTGCTCCAACAACAATCCCCACTGACCTCTCTTCTCAAAGGGTTTCCTCTCCTTACTCTCTCTCCAGTTCTGGGAACAGCCTGGGGTTTATCAGACAATGACTCTTTACTAATGGAGCTCAGCTAGCAGAAGTCAGCAGAAATACACTGGATAGACACAGTCTGATAAATAGTCAAAACACTAGCAGTCTCTCTCAGGTGCCTCCAAGGTCCAAAATGTCACAGTTGGAAGTGACCCCAGCACAGAAGGGGTCACTTGGAGGACTTTTGAATTGAGAGTGAGTCTAGTGTGGGTGGAAGGTATCAGCTCACCAGACCTGGGGACTGATGTCACACCCATGTGATGGGGGCAGCAGGGTGAGGCCGGGCAGGCCTTGCCCACACCATGCTCCAGTATGTCACCTGTGATGTGGAAAGCGGCTGCAGGGGTGAGAGAACACAAGAATGGCCATACTGTGTCAGACCAATGGTCCATCTAGCCCCGTATCCTGTTTTCTGCCAGCTATCAGTGCCAGGTGCTTCAGAAGGAATGAACGGAATTGGGCGTTCATCAAGTGATCCACCCCCCCCCCATTATCCAGTCCCAGCATCTGGCAGTCAGAGGCTTAAAAGAGCAAGAATGAGTCATCAGGCAGAGGAGGGAGCTAAACCAGGGTCTCCCACATGCCAGCGAGTACCCAGCTACTGGCTGTCAAAGTTCAGGCTGCATGGCCTGTTGAATCCTCTGCCTCTCTGCTGGGACTGACAGCCACACAGATACCGACGGGTGCCAGCTAACTGCCCACAAGCAGCCTGATCCACAGTCTATTGAATTAATGGAAAGACTCTCGTGGACTTTGGATTAGGCCCTAGCGCCTGCATGGAGTCTCCAGGCTGTTCCAGTGAGCTCCCATTAACAATACCTGGCTCTCAGAGCACACTCCACCACACTCCTGAAAGCACTTTACAAAAGGAAGCATCATTGTCCCCATTATCAATAGAAAACGGCGACCCAGAAAGGGGAATGATTGTGCCCAAGGTCACAGAAAGTCAGTGCCAAAGCAGGGAATAAAAACCCAGATCTTACACCATGCAGCCCAGCTCATTAGCTACAAAACTATCCTGGCTCCTCTTTCACTTCTCCCCAACAGCAGGGAGAGCGAACCTCGCATATTATGTTAATGTGGCTGTAACTGACTGGCATGTAATTTAATTACGGCATGCTTAAAAGATTAAATCCGCGATTAACAGAATTTATGTGGATTAGCACGGGAGGATGTGAAATCGCTGCCAGCGCACCGCACTGCAAAGCAGCAACCTGCACCATGCTGCAAAAGGTCTGTAGCCCTTACATCACCAGCGGGTCCAGCTCCGTTCTACAGCATGAGCAGGAAGCAAGCGCACTTGAATGAGTGACCTATAAAGAGTTCAGTCAGCTCGAAGGAGATGGAAATAGCTTCAGAGGAAGAGGGGACTCAGGTTCTAGTCAAGTGGCTAGAGCTGCATCTGCAAGGGTGAAAACAGGAAAGCAATTAGGAGGAACACCTGCTGCTGTTCCGCTGCATAAGATGCACAGGCTGGGAGGGAGTCTCCAGAAAGCCCATCGCTCTCCCTCGCTCTCCCTGAGTTTCCCAGGACAGCTGTGAGCTGAGCTATTTGGCAATACAGAGTTAGTACTTCAGTATATGGGTGATGCTAGATATGGGCAACGAATAGCCTCCTCTCTTCTCTGCCTGCTTTCAAGCCGTTAGGGAAAGAATGAACAGATGACCCAGTGGTTAGGATGCTAAGCTAGGACTCTTGAAACCCAGATTCAACTCCCTGCTCTGCCATAGGCTACATGACCTTAGGCAAGTCCCTTAGGTCTATGTGCAAGTTTTGTCCCTGTGTAACTATTTCAGCTGGGGAGAGACTTTACTGAAGTAGTTACAGAGGCGCATCCACGCTGGGAGAACAGTGCCGTGCAGCAGGCTAGTGTATTTCCTGTCCTTTGGGGGATACCATCACAGACGTGTGGAGCTGAATGCTCTCTCAAAGTCTTTACAAGTCCCACCCTCTTCACTGAGGCTGGACCAAGTATTATCTAGACCATCCCTGATAGGTTTTTAAGAACAGGTTGGGCAAACACCTCCAGTGATGGAGATTCCACAACTTCCCTTGGAAGCCTGTTCCAGACCTTCAGCTACTCTTAGAGTTCTAATAAAGTTTTTACTAATATTGAACCTAAGTCTCCCTCGCTGAAGATTAAGCCCATTACTTCTTGTCGTAACTTTAGTGGCTATGGAGAACAAGCCAGACTGGTATAGTTGTGTCTATATGAGTAGGGTCATGTTGCTTATACTATGCTGGTCTAGTTAAGTGGCTACAATTTGTGGTTGTAGACAAAGCTTTAGTCTCCATGTGCATTCCCGGTCTGTAATATGGGGCTACATAGCACTTCCTTTAGTTCTCCTCACAGCTGCTCTGTGAAGGAAGTTTGTCCAGTGCTTAAGCTGCTATGGTACTGAGGGCTGTATGAGTACCTAAGATTTTTCAAAGCACGCATAAAGTCTGACATGCTTCACCTTTTGCTAATTGACAAACCTGATCTCATTTCCCATCAAGGTTCCTCATTGTTAAGAGGACATTGTAGCCTGTTTGTGACAGCAGAAAGTTACTGGTGACAACAGGTGTCCAACTTTGACTGCCTGGCATATCAGTGACACTCAAACACAGATCATGTAGATTTGATGAATGCTATGTGACAGATACGACAGTCCCTATGCAGGCCAGAGGCTTGGCCTGGGCTCTGGAGTTCTCCTGAGAAGACACCAGGTTGCTGGTGGCCTTTATGATGGTTTAACTGCTGTCAGCTGGATGGGGTGAGGTGGGGGTTGTTAGAGTAAAGAGGGAAAATTACATGGAGAGCAATATTTAAAGACAGGCCAGACAACCACAAGAGAGAAGAGGACAGGTCTGGAAGTTGAAGTGGGTTGAGGAGAGACTGATGCCTTGCATGAAAGTTGGTCTCCATCCATGAGCTCAGATGAAAGGAGAATGATGTGCAGCCAAGGCTGACTTCATCTCAGCAGCATCCACCAACTACTGAATGACAGAGGTGCATCCCCTTGGGAACACTGTGCCTCCTCCTACCTTGTCTCCTCCCAGTCAGAGATCGACAGACCATTCACAGCCCCCTTCTCCTCTCCAAGCAGGACTGGTGCTTGGTGTACATAAGGGGACACAATCATTCCAGTTGCCACCATTAGACTCGGTCCTCCCACCCCCTTCTCCCACAGGGAGCGGCAAAGGCAGTAGAGAAAATTACAAATCAAGTCATCAAGTCTCAGCCTTGAGGGGGGGAATTGTAGGGAAGAGGAGGAGAAGACATCAGAAATAAATTTTCTGCTACACCAGCTGTATTTTTTTCTGCTGATTGTTGTGCATCATCTATTGTTCAATGCAGCAGCCTACTGCCTGAACACAGCTGGGAATTTTATTACTCAGCCCACACACTGATACCTGCAAGACAGTGACACTGAATAGGAGACATGGTCCAAATCAAAATGAGATTCAGATGGCTTAAGTACATAGGACAAAAGTTATTTACAATATGTCCTTATCTGTATCATGGACTTACTAGAGTAGAACAGATGATCCAGCTATAAACCACTTTTCCAGCCCTTATGTAATTTACAGCAGCCTAAAGGCTGCTCTATGTTATGCCTGCTTGACCAATCCATCAGGTAGGGAATCTATCAGCGTGCCCACTCCTTCCCCTTGTTCACCCTGACTCTCCACTCATAAGGGCCACTTGGCAGGAACTCTCCTACATCATGGGAATTTCAAGCTTCCCTGTACCCTTCTGCTGCCCAAATGACACAAAGCAGTCAGAGGAGCAGGCCTGAAGACTAGTCTATTTAGTCAGTTATGCCTCTGCCATTGATTTAAATGGTGCCAAAGCTTCCTCAACTTCAATGGAGCCAGGATTTCTAGTCAGTTTCACTTTGTTGCAATGCAGGAGAAATCCAAAGCAATTGTGTTTGCAACATCCAAGGGAGGGCTGAAGATAAACAACTGATTTATATGAATTTCATCACAATAAATCTGTCTTATCGAAGGCATTTATCTACCCTATTCACAGTGTGGAACAGTGTTTATAAGCATTTATCACTAGGATATCCAGACACCATTAGTTTTGGTTTGTTTAAGTCTGATTGATTTAAGACCAAAAAGCAGCAGATAGCACTTCAAGTAACTGCCAGAGGCCCCTTTACCCTGCCACTGTGCTGGCTGGGGGAAAAAAGGCAATTTAATATTCTCAAAATAAAGCAGATAAAAGACCTGAGTTTTTTCTAAAGCAAGAGAGCATGGTTTTGGAAAGTGTTTGTCTTCCCTCCATCCCATAAAATATGAAACCAGAGAAACATTTATTCCCCCCCCCCCCACATTTATAAAGAGTGGCTTTTAAAAAAAACAAAACATTATTCTTCAGAATAAAAATTCTTTGAAACTTTTGACCAGCTCTGAGTGAGGGCAGCTGCTCCCTGCCCCCTCTTCAAGAGGTTCTGAAAAGGCTAGAGGACTAAAGATACAGTAGTTGCTATCAACAGATCACTCACCAACAGATTTCCCCCAATAGTTTCCTATTCTAAGCACAGGGGAAGGGGTTGGGGTTGGGGCAGGAGGAATCTGCTGACTCAGACATTGCAGTACCGTAGTTCTTGGCAAGGGCTGAATTTTTAAATAAATAGTGTCGGCAGTAAGATGCTAGTTTCCCCACTTAGGGTGTCATTATTAAAGCAGACCTGTGGCAATAAGACCTGCTGGCAATTTATGCTCTCCGGCAAGGCCCTATTCTTCCCTTTTGTGTTTGTTCTCCTGGTACCCCAGTGGCTAAGGCAGGGGATTCCACTGCCAATGTACAGCCAGGGGCATAATCCTAGGGGGCTACTGTATAGTGTTGAATAGTGGGGCTCTGATCTTCGTGAAGTTAGAGTGACGAATCCAGTAATGGGTGTCTTACAGTAACCGTGCAGTAATGAAGTACTTACAGCAATAACTTTGAGGAAAGTGGGGTAACCCCCCCCCAGTAACTAGTACATGAGGGACCAGACACTCGGCTGCATAACAACTTGCACCAGCAATTGACGTTAATGGAACCAGTTCATGCGAGCTGAGGACCTGGCCCAGTAGAGACATTGGGAATTATTTGCCAGTTTCAGTGGCAACAATGATCATTACAAGAATCTGCCCCAGAGTGTCAGCTGGTTTGGTCCTGAAAATCTGCAGTTCCCTTCCCTGCAGATGCCCTTCTCCTTGATCCTAGAGATACCCCCTATCCCCCACAGCCTTCAGTGCTTCCTCCCTGATCCCTCTGCAATGCAGACCAGGTTCCTTCTCACTCCCCCAAGTAACCCAAAATGGTGCTTAGCCCTCTACTCCCCCTTATTGAGCCCAAGGGGGTTGACCTATTTGGGGGTTCTGCCAGCTACTTCCTTCAAGCCTCCCATTCAGTCTCAACACACCCACACAGCAGAAAGTTTGCACTCTAGATGAGCCCAACCTACAATACCAATTTAAAATTGACAGAAGAACCACCCCAAAACTTAAGCAGCTCTAGAGTCTTGTAAGACTCCAAAAACTCTCACCATGTTCCCCACTTCCTAGAAGACAATATTCTGTGTATTATTGTGAACTCTCATTAAAGAGAATGATTTGAGGCTAGTGGTATTTTAAGTTTCTAGAGAGATTAAGTTTAGGAAAGGAATGGCAGAAGAGAAGCCAGAATGTGAGGAATTTCAGGTAAGTCTTATCCCTTGTATCATTAAAGAAACATGCGTCTAACAAAGTGGGTATTCACCCACGAAAGCCTATGCTCCAATACTTCTGTTAATCTATAAGGTGCCCCAGGACTGTTGCTTTTTAAACAAACAGAGGTGACTTTCTCCAAGGTTACACAATGAGTTAATGTCAGATTAAGAAATAGAAGCCAGGAGTCCTGTCAGCTATTTTTGTCTAACTACTAGAGACCACTCCCTTTCCAGAGCCAGAAATGAAACCCAGGTGATTTCAATTCCTAATCCCCTCCTTTAGCCACCAGATAAACTTTCAAGTTGTCACAAAGGGAATTTGTTTGGTCTGAGCTGAGGAATCTGGTTCTTAATTCTGCATTCGTTTACCCACCTCTATCAGTAACTTTCCTGGTCTAGTTCTGTGACAGACCTACTTTCCTCAACACAAGACATCTACACTACACACTGCATTTTTCCCCAAAGGCTTTGCTTCATAGTTTGCACAGTACCCAACTCCAAGATTGTACATTAAAGGTGCACATGATTTTCTGCTGTGCATGATAACCAGAGTGCTACACTGTGGACTCTTCATTATGCAGTTACGACAAGCTCATAACCAGAAGGTAAACTGACTGGTGGGAACGAAATCCATTGTCCGATAACTGCACCTGTGACCTTGCCTGGTCTGAGTACACCCTGCTCTGCCCGCCACCCAGTGCCCTTTCAGGTTGGAGACCTCTAGCTACCATCTTCTCTCACGGTGGAATCACAGGAGCTTCCCACTTTCAGAGCAGGCCCTATGTTGCAGTCCCCTATTATAATTGGTCTCATCAAGTCTGCATTTACATGCAGGCCCTGCAATTCTGTTCCCTCTAGGGCAATTACAGTGGTAACCAGCCTTCTCATATAGGAGTTATTTAGAACAAAAGCATTTAAGAGGAAACGTGCTTGCCAGCGAGCCAGCCTGTATTCATATCTCGCTGCTGTCACCCATGGCTTATCACTGCCCAGCTCTAGCCCGGCCTAATGCTGCAGAACTTGTGTCTGCCTGTCACTTCTCCTCAGAAGGGCTCTCTTTAGTGTTAGATCTCCAGGCTCCTAGTGTTGGCAAGATTTTGCCACTTGTCGGAGAGCAGATACAGGATCCTTGATGCTCACCCCCATTGTCTTTCAAGTATATGCTTGGGTGTTCTTATCTGGCAAGCCACTGTATCACCTGCATACACCGCTCCTGTTGGAGTCAAGTGTTATGAGCATTTAGATATTCCAGTATCCCCCAATGCACAGTCACTTCTGCTCACTGACTAGGCCCTGTACATACAGTGCTCACGAAGTTATCACATCACTGTGACAGACATGGAGCTGATACAGAGAATTAGACCCAAAGTATATTAAAAACATTGCATTTCCACTAGTTATTCTCAGTGGCAATAGAGTGGCCTTTTCCATTATATGAATTAGTGGCAGTTACAGGTATCAAAAAGCACAGCTCCCATGAGCAACTGTGCAGATTGACTGCAGTCAGTGTACCTTACAATGAAGGGTGACTGATTTCCCCCCTATTATAGATGCACTAGAAGTTCCTTAGGGATTAAATGACTTATTAAAAAAAAGACTGATTTCAAACCTCTAACTTTGCTTTTACCATGATCCATATGATTTTGTATCTGGATAGAACATGTGTCATGAAGGACAGGTACATAATAACAAATAATGGGTAAGAAAGAAAGCCTTCACAGAAAGGCAAATCCCCTCTTGAGGCTTCGCTTTTATCCAGAGAGGATGGGGCCCTAAAACCTTTGTCTGGCAGATAATGCCACAATTTGCCTCACTGAAGAATTAGGAAGGAAAGGAGAAGGGACTTTTTTTTTTTTTAAATAAAAGTTTTTTAATCTGTCATTCTAAGCCTGCCTTGACAATGAAGAGATTCCAAAAGCGGCGATGCATTGCATACTGGAAAGATTTAAATATCTACACTAAAGCTAAACACACATGGAGCTTTCAGAGAAGATGATCATGAGTTCAGTTCTATAAAGTGATGAGTGCCCTGGCCCCAATCCAGCACAGGGATTTAAGCACAAGCATAAAAAACTTTGCTGAGCTGTCTCACTGCACCCAAGGAGTCCCATTGACTACATAACGTGCTCTGATGAACTGGTGTCCATGGTGCCTACAGCTGCAAAGTAGGGCTCTGGTCCCACGGAAAGGGGGCTCTCAGGGAAGGGGTATTTAAAATTGTGTTTGAACAAGAACTGGTAGAAGTTTGCACAGAAAGATACAAATTTTAAAATTTGAATCCCCCTGCTGCCCCCTGAGAAAGTGGAAATTCTGGGAAAAGTTTTGGATTTGTCCCATGAGAAGCATTTCTACAACCACCTCCCTTCTAAATCAGAGTTAGTGTCATTTGGTTATCAATATACAGTATAGGTAATTGAGTGACAGTTAGGTTTTGGCTCAAAACTGTGTTGGTAGTTCTGGTCTAACCTGAAACATTTTAAGTTGAAACAACAAACAGGTTCATTTTGAAGCACTGATTTTGAAATATTTTCTTTTGAATCCATTTGAAGCCTCCAACAGGAAAACCAAAAGTTCACCCTCAATTTTCAAAAAAAACCATTTTGAACAACACTGTTTTTTTGGGTGGGGGTGGGGAGGTGTAGAAGAGGATGAGGGATGTTTGATTTCCAACTAGTTCTAACCAGGCTATTCTGGAGACAGGGTGGGGAAATTCATTACTGTATTACACAAGATATAAGCAAGCACAACCCAGAGAGTCAGACAGTTAAACACTTTCTGCGGCCCCTTAGGAAACCAGGGCCAGAGCATTCAATTCCTGCTCTTCCAGCCTCATTTACTGCTAAGCTTTGTTTCACAGCTGTTTTTGTACCCAGAGTTTTAAAGGAGCTTTGCTTTCTCTCATGTCTTCCCTCTAGAGTTATGAGGCTCAGACTCACAAGGATCCTCATTCATTTGCCACAGCACAAAGTGCCATGTGAGTGAGGAGGGGAGAAGAGAGCAGCATTGCACAACCACTCTGCATAGGTGTGAACACCACCACAATGAAAGGCTGTGAACAGAGGGATGAGGGCTGGAAAAAGAGTCAGGCTGCATTATTGCCTTCTCAAACTGTGCCTTTGCTAAAGATTCAGGCTTGTGAATCACATTTGCTATGGAAGGACAAAAGGAACAGAAAGTACAGCTCATTTCCCTGCTGTGGGCCAGGCTTACCAATTGGCACAAGGGGACCATTGTTACTATGGACTCTGATATGAGCTAGGATTGGAATTTTTCTGGTGGTCTGAAAGGTTGCTCAGCAAGGGAAATCATTTCTTCCTTCCAGCTGCTGGATCAGGATTGCGGGGGATTCAGTTTTTATTACCTAAAGCATAAGAACTTTGTTGTGTCACTTGACACCTTCCCTGGCCCAGCAACTTTGCTATGGCTGCAAAGTGCCCAGAGTGACTCAGGAAGATGGGCCTATACATGCACATGTAGCTTTAAACCCCCTTTACACTTGCCCAATCCCCAACCTGCTCTGCTCCCTGAGCCTAAGTCAGAGCAGCCTTCAGGGTGTTCTATCTTGCACCAGCTTCCAACAGCCCCTGGAGCGGATATGGCAACCAGGTATCAGCAAGGCACAGCTGTGTCTTGACCTCACCCCCTTTCCCCACACCATACCCCTCCCCCACCCAGCAATGGTGATCAGGTTTACTTATTTCAGCGTAGCAGCTGTGTTAGTCTGTATCTGCAAAAAGAACAGGAGTACTTGTGGAACCTTAGAGACTAACACATTTATTTGAGCATAAGCTTTCGTGGGCTGCAGCCCACTTCATCGGATGCATGCAGTGGAAAATACAGTAGGAAGAGTACACACACCATGAAACAATAGGCGTTACCATACACATTCTAACGAGAGTGATCAGTTAGAGTGAGCTATTACCAGCAGGAGATAAAAAGAACTGTTTGTAGTGGTAATGAAAAATGGCCCATTTCCAGCAATTGACAAGGAGATGGAAGGAATTGGGGGGGGGGGGGGAAATAAGCATGGGGAAATGGAATTAGTTTGGAAATTGGACACCATCAAACTAGCTTGAATAATGCCTGGGAGTGGATGGGCCATTATACAAAGTAAAACTATTTCCCCATGTTTATTCCCTCTCCAGTCATGGTCCAGGGCCCTATTGGGCTGGGCACTATACCAAGATAGCCCATGGCTCTTTGAGGCAAGGGCTATGGCTGAACACAGTGCTACAGACCATATGTAATTTCCTTAGTCTGGAGCATCCGCTCCCTGCATGTTTCAGCAACATGCTTGCTGCATTACCAAGGATGGGGTCTTTAATAGACACAACTCCCACTAACCTTCAATGGAAGGTATTTTAACAACATGCCTAATGTGCAGAAGGCTTAATACAACAGAAATTCAGCTTCTACTATGCAAAGGCTTGTGAATTAGTAAAATTTAGATGCAAGACTATCCCTCCCACCACTGCTGAGTGGGATAGCTCAGTGGTTTGAGCATTGGCATCCTAAACCCAGGGTTATCAGTTCAATCCTTGAGGAGGCCATTTAGAGGACTCTGGCAAAAGTCTGTCTGGGGATTACTTCTGCTTTGAGCAGGGGGTTGGACTAGATGACCTCCTGAGGTCCCTTCCAAACCTGGTATTCTAGGATTACGTAAGGCTGACAGTGGGCTGGGTTGCATGGACACAGACCTGCCTGTGTTAACATAGGAGGTCAGACGCAGGACAAGCACTGGAAAGGCTCCATAACCCAATATCAAACTTTGGAGCCATGCAGTCATCTGGGTTTGAAAGTCTTCATTACATTCAGCTACTACTGAACAACAGCCTTCCTGTAAATAGCCAGCCAATTCATTATGCTCATCGCCATTCCAATGATTACTAAATTAATTCATAATCACTGGACACTTAAGACCACGCGTTAGCAGATTAGGGATCCTGTTTCCTCTATTGCTCTGAAGTAGATTGGAAATTGCTCAGTTTGATGGACTACAGCTCTGCATCACCCAGACATTGGAAAGCTCTGCCTGCCAACCAGCTATCTGTTCAGTGCCAGAACGGACATATTGCAGCAACCAGCATTAGCACAGGATATTGGTGTTCTTGGGAGCCTTCTGCAGAAGCCAGGGGAGCTTAATGAATGACGGGTCTAGTTGCAGCACTCACGATGTACAGCACAAGGCAGTGAAAGCAGGGCCTGCGTAACTGAAAAGCAAGTCACAGTTCATGGGATTTGTTCCAGCAGCAAGTTCAGTGTTTTAAATTAATACAACCACAACTTCAGACTCTAGAGCCAGCCAATGCCAATCGCTCCTCTTTTATATCCTTTTGTCTTCCATTTTTCTGATCAGTGATGAGAAAGCCAAAACAAAACCCATCACTCCCCATTAGTTTTCAAACTGCTGCTACTCTTCCCTTTTCTGGAAAAATAGCCTTGTCTTTGCACCACAAGCACCTCTATAGGTTACGGATATGGATATTAGTGGTAATTAACCATTAGAACAACCTAGCTAGGGACCTGGTGGATTCTCCCTCACTTGGAGCTTCACATCAAGCTTGGACCTCATCAGCGATGGGCTTGATGCAGAATTTACAGGCCAGAAAACCACACTGGAGTTATGCAGAAGGTCAGACCAGAGTACCGTAATGGTCCTCCCATCTGGCCTTTGGTAGATTCCCAGGCTTCATAGACTTTAACAGGCCCTAGAGAAGGCAAAGAGAGGAATTCAGTCCAAGACCTGGACAAGTTGCCCCTTGCTCTTCACATGAGAGGACAGCAGTGGACTGGGACCCAGCAGATCCAAGTTCTGTTTCTGGCTGTGCCACTCGCTTGCTTAATCTTTGTGCTTCAGTCCCCCGTATCTGTCAAGTGGGGATAATGGCACTTCCTTTGCCCACTCTTTGGGTATTTAGATGGCACTCTGAGGCAGGGCCATTGTTTTACTCTGAATGTGGCACTTAACACAATCGGGGTCCCAATCTGGGCTGGGGCTGGTAGGTGGTGTGATAAGACAAGTGACAGTAAGAGGCTGCCACTGAAGGAACCAATAAGTGGAAAAATTCATGGGTGTGCTCCAAGGAAAGCAATCCCATTAGATGGCTTGGGGTGATCAAAACTTGACCCTACTGGGGCTGAGAGAGGTCTGAAAATTAGGGGAGAGTTTACCTGACTGAGCTCTAGGGCATGGTCAGCACCATTAGGAACTGTTGTAGGAGATATGGGGACACCAGAGGTGAAGATCCCTAAATTCCTATTCCTTACCCAGGCCCCACTCCTTTAACATCTCGTATGCTGGAGAGTACAGAAGCAAGTGGCTCAGGCTTGAGACTTAGTACGGTTCTGTACAGTGGGAAGGGGATTTAGAATCATAATCCTTCAAATCCAGATTTAAATGCTTTACATGGGAAACCTGCAAGATTGGTGGATAAGCTCTTTTTACAATAACTTTAAGTTCCTGTATAAGGCAAACGCTTTTCCCATTGAGATTTCAGACAATTGCTTATTATGTTGTACTACAACTTTCAGTTTTCTCCACTTCTATGGTGTCCAGGCACTGGGGGAAGGACTTGGGGGTGGGGGGGGGGGGGAAGAGGCTGAGATTTTAAGTCATTTTATGAAGATGGAATGAGATCTCATTCCACACAGGAATACAGGGTTTTCAGCACCCTCGTGGTAAAGTCAGCAGGAGTAAATCAGTGTGTCCCCATTGGATTCCAGTGAAGTTATGCTAATTTGTACCAGCTGTATGTCTGGTGCTTGTGTTTTAAAGACACTTTCTTAAAGAAAACAGCACACATCAACCAGTGTTCACAGTGGAACTCAAAAATAGTCAATTTCCCACCTACACCTGAAGTACAGTGAGGGGAACTGGTTAATTTGTCTCAGAGGAAACCATTCCAAGGTGAAATGAGAAATTGAGTGTAACCACATTGATTCTGTTAAGACAGGTGTGTGTATGTGGGGGAGAACAGATATGTGAGAGTCATGTTCAGGATTAGCTAAAGCTTTACAGGAGAGAACAAGTCAGCTGGTATTTGAGACTCGACGTGCTGATAAGAACCACACTGCGCAAGGTCCTTAGCTGATGTCCGCTACTGTAGCTCTGAGACTGCAGGTTACATCTGCTGAGGGCTCTGGTCTGCTTCCTTTTATTTAAGGAGTCAAACTATGAAGCTCCTCAGATTTCTCATATACACACTCACCCCTGCCACCGCAAAGGGGCAACAGAGCCCAGTAGTCAGAATGGCATAAAAAGCCTAATAATTGGCCACCCACCAAAATAAATTGGTACAGCAGTTGCAGGAATCAAACCCAGGACTCCCAAGTCCCAACATGGGGCCCCAACTGCACCTGTTCTTCCAGCTCCGAACCAGGACTCGGTGCTGCATGTCACAATGCACTGCTCATTCCTCATCACACCGCGTCCCCTAGAATTAGTCATGTAAATCTCAGTAAAACGTTGCACTTAAATAAGTAAGTGATGGTGAGAAAAGTAGCACTGTTAGGATACAGAGCTTACAGAGAATGTGAAAGGGGTTATTCCACCACTAGATTTATGGACGAGATCCAAGGTCCACAAGGTGTATTCAGGAAGAGTGATAGTTACACACCATCTGGAGCAATCGGTGACTTGGACTCCATTCTGCACTCAGCAGCTAAGACCTCTCTCAATGACTTGCCAATTCTTGTATCAGGCCAGCCAAGAACAAACTTGTCAATTGCTGATCTTGTGTGTCGTGACCTCTAGAGACAGACATGCCCAGTAAAAATGAATCACACAATTTGGGGAGTCAGACAGGGAAACAAATTCTCCCCAGGATCTAAAAATTCATCGTTTTTTAAAATCCAAGTGTTCCCATGGTAACCAGTGAGTTAGACCCAAAGTGTGAAAAAAAAAAAAAAACCAGCCTTGAACGTGAGCAGATCAAACTCTTGTGCTCCCCTGGGACCACACTAAGGCTTGTTTGGACCAACAGGGAAAAGCAGAATTCCTGAGCAGGCTGGAGGAACAATTAGCATCCCAGCTGCTCTCAAATGCCAGGATAGCAAGGACATGGGAAGACTGCATCCAGCACAAAAAATTTGGCCCTCTACACAGAGCAGCTCCATGGAAATGCAGCCACCTCTGGGGGTGGAAAGCAGCCTGCAGGTGGCTGGCACATTCCCTTCCTGTTATTGTGCAAAGCCAATGACAAACACAAGCATCCTGGGACCCAGCATTTATTCTGGTCAGGTAGGAATTTGTGACCTGGCTTTCAGAGGTGCTGAGCGCCCACAACTCCCAGTGGAGTGAATGAGAGCTAGAGGTGCTGAGCACCTCTAAGACAGATTAGACCACCAAGCTTTTTAAATTTTAAAAAGGAGGCTCATCCAACAGGCCTGCTTACAACAGAGTCTGTCTCCTTTGCCTTAGACACAGGCTCTCCAGAAGGATGCCAAGCAGATGTTGGAATTCAAGCCTGTGATTCCAAGCAGCCACATTACTAGACAACTAGAATGTTAGGCAAAGACAAGATACCTTAAAGGGGCCAGGAAGTGCCACACACCCATTTGGTAAGATGAAATCAGACCCTTTGGGAAAAAAGTGTATTAAGTTGGGCTCCCCAAAAATCACTACCCATTAAAAAGCCCCACAACCTAGGTCTTATTGTACAGTGCCCATCACCCTGTATCTATTTAAGTTATTTGGGAGAATAGAAGAAACTTGGTCATTAAAACTGAGGTCATGTTCACTGAAGGCTAGTTCTAAATCAAATTCCCCATTGCTTCCTCCATGGAGCAGGTCCTGCCATATTTAACCAACTTTCAAAAATCGTTAGCAAAAGCCAATGTTCAGATCCAGTGTCCCTAATGATCTCAAATGAGAGAATTAGCCTATTGATTGATGGCCTAATTGTTACCACTAATGACAGCTGTCAGCCCAGGGCTGGGGTGGGAGCAAGATGGTGAGGGAGAGCAAAGGCCACCAAGACTAACAGTCAGGCGAGCAATATGGCCCAGTCGTTGGCTGTGTGACCCATACGGAATAATTCAGAGATGCAGGTTGTGAACAGTCAAGCAAAAGTTAATTAAATTACACTCTGAAAGCATATTGATGCTTAACCTTTGAGCACCTTGACTGGCCTGCACTCTTCACATGATAATGCACAGATCACTCTGTTCTGTAAACTACAGCATCCTTTCCATTGTTCTTTCCCTCCCCTTCCTCCTCGAGGAAGGCAGCTTCCTACAGTCCCCTGCAGGGCCATTAAAAAACCCACAAAACTGTTTCAGGGAATGTTGAGTGACCTTGTGGCTCTGAGCTGATGCTCTGCAGCAACTCAGTCTCTATGGGCTCAGGCATGAAGCTGGCTTTGACCCAGGCCCCCGTCCTCCCCTGCATGAGCTGCTCACATCAGCAGACCCTGTGTGGTAAGGAGAGCAGCTGTCAGCAGGTGACTACTCCCTTCTACACAGGTGGGCAGGGAGTGGGCATGCAAGGGAAAGGTTGGTTCTTCCAACCAGCATGGAAACCAGTACTGCTGAGCAATAGCCTACACCAGGGTAAGGGCTGGCCCAACTGCCTTCATGAGGGGAGGGGAAGCAAGAGGGAAGCCAGAACTAAATGTAAAGCCTGAGTCATAGTTCAGTCCCTACCGTGCTCCTGATGCAGCACTGATGCCTGTATATTGCAGCCCCTTCCAAGGGCCAGGTTGCACGATGCAAATCCAGCTCCTAGAATTTTGTCTCAACAAGCAATGGTTTGAGCTACAATCCTAAATTCATATGCCCTGAGAACTCAGCTTGGATCCAGATGAGAATTTTGCAGATGGTCCTCCACTTTAGGTCTGGTCAAACCCAACCATCCCTGACTTTCAAAAATCCACAGGCTGCAGCTTGAGTTCCAGCTCTGCACAAGATCCAGAGAAGCCCTTTCAGCAGGTGCCATTAAATGGGAGATGCTACTATGTGCTAGGGAGTTGGGAACACAGGGCTTCCAAGCTGATGCAGGAGCTGGACAAACTGATTTGTCTGGAGTCAGAACCTTTCCACTGGCCTTTGCCCAATGTTTAAATCCAATCCAAAATGACCCTTCCAAAAAGCACTGCACAGAAATATAGGGCCCAGCCTGGGAGGTGTTCCTTCTCCAGTGTTGAGAAAGTTTGCCACTCTGCTCTTCCCATTCTTTAGGATGCAGGCCCTGAATGAGTAAGGTGTTGCCACACCACTGTGGAGGGATCTCCAGCTGGATCAGCTGCTCAGCATTGCACCTGGATCAGCACAGATGAAAGGACCCAGTTGTATGGCCATCACACATGCTGAAGTGTGCTTGCACAAAGCAGCCCCCTTGGAGTAAGCACTCATCTGTAGGGTTAAATAAGGGTTCAACGACCAGGCCCCAAAGCACATGCTTAAGTCTATTGTCTTCAGTGGGACTTTGACCAGTACCTACATGTTTTGCTGAGTAAACAGGGACTTGAATTGTGGCCTCAGCATTTATCAGAACCTGACCACAGTGGGCCAGACTCAGCTGGTATAAACTGCCCCATCTCCATTTACATCAGTAGAGTGTTTCCATACATTCACCTTCTACTGAATCCCTGGCAGACTAGCCCTGCCTGTCCCTGGCTCAAACCCCAAGAGTGAGTAGCCAGCAGGCTACCTGCCTTCCCATAGGGAAGATCCCACAGAGAGCCTTACCGTGCAGGGGGGTCAGATCTCCCCGAGTTAGCTCAGCTAAGTCTGCCCACGGTGCCCTTTCAGATCGGAGCCTGTAGGTACTGTAGGCTAACTCCTCAGCCAGTGCAAACTGGCCTAGTTCCAGGAGAGAATGAAACAAAGGTGATTTATGGAAACTGGGATCTGGCTGTGTGCAATGCTAATAGCTACACCTTGTCACCCAAGACCTGGTCTTAAAATGCTGGTACAGCACTACCTTTACCCAGCAGAGTTAAGGGAAGAAAAACGGCTCCGTCCCCTCCGCAAACTCTGCTTTATGAATCTGGATGATGTTGTTCCAACACTTAAAGTCAGAGACAACAGATTGCAAAAGGAAATAAAATGCAACAAGTTGCCTGGAAACTAGATCTTATAAGCGCTTAGAAGTAATTATAAAAGCAAGAAATCTGTTATGCAGGTGGCTGGGAAATTGGAAGTCATTTAAGAGACACCTGCTTTTTTTTAAAAAAAAGATTACGATTCATCCTTCTTAGCAGTCTCATGCTGTTGCTCCTGACCCCGACTGGCTGTAGGTTAATGGCAAGGAGAACAGCAGTTACCTGGTCTGTTGGGTGAATGTATCTGAGATTCAGGGTAAAGAACCCATCCTTGAGATGCAGTTTCCTCACTCCACATCCTCAAAGCAATAGGTTGCTAGGGCAACAAAGCTTGCTAGGAGACCCTCATGAGCAGTGTGACTCCTCCCACTCTCAAGCAGGGATACTTCAGAAGCAGAAATAGGCCATTTTACTAGAAGCAGATCATGGCAAGGGGCACTTTGGCCCTCAAGACTAATTGAGAAGGGTCAGCGTTTGGTTTCCTAACTAGAGTGGTATGGAAGCCCAAGCCAGGCAAAGTACCCTTGGTATGCAGTGGTTATAAACCCAGCCCAGGTTTGTCAGGCATATCCGTAAAGATAATGCATCTTCATAGTCAACCTAGACCCATCTTTGAATTGTTCACTCAGATTAGGGGTGTGTGTGTGTGTGTGTGTGTGTGTGTGTGTGAGAGGGGGGCGGGGGTCCTGTGTTTCCTCTAGTTGCCGGACCATGGAAGAGGTTTGAGTGCTTTGCTGCTCCAACTAACAGGCCTAGCTGTTTAGCTCTAAATGCTCAAGCAGAGAACTGGTCCAAGTGGATCCAGAGACAATGGATAGTTCAGTTTCAAACCTTCTCATCCCAGCATCTTCCTTCAGGCCCACTGGTACCACCCTGCAAAGCATGCAAGTTACCCATGAGGGATCTGATCCTGAAGCTGCTCCACTTCTACTCTTGGTTGCAGAAGTGGGCCAGCAATAGTCATGTTGAAGCCCACAAAAGGGGTATTGTCCAAACCCTCTACCTTCACCACACATCAGCCAAGAGCAATTAGAAGGGGAGGCAATATGAGCTAGTGGTCAGAGCAAGGCAATGAGATCTGGATTCTGGCATGGGCTTGCTATAGGACCTTGGACAAGTCACTTTTCCTCCCAGTGCTGCAGTTTACCGGTCTGGAAAACAGGGATATCTACCACCTTCGTAGAGCACAGTTCCACTAGCATCTCGCTTCCTTTGCTATGCTCCAGTTACAGGTCTCACATCGAGTAGGTTACTGCTCCCTTGGCTTTCCAGGGATGGTGCAAGCTAAAGCACATTCACTCATTCCACTGTGCAATCCACAGTAACTCACCCAGCTGCACTCTCCTGAAGTCAGCAAACTGCTAATAACCCCTCCAAAGGGCTAAAATCTGCACTCCACCGGCTTCCAGCCCACCATCAGTTAAGGGGTTCTGGTTCTTACACACCAGCCTGACTGCAGTTGTTTCCTAGCCAGTAGTGTGTTTACAGCTGCCCAGCAATTTGGAGACACCTTTCCAGACAGCCTCCCTGCCTTACATGGCTGCCACAGTTTGCTCCTGGCTGATTGAGCCAATGTGGTATCATGAAGTGAATGTCCATGGTCACGTGACCTGCTCTATGAATCCTATACGTAGATGTGACTTCACACCCAGATACCCCACAGTATTATATTAATGCCAGCACATCAGCACTCACAGCCAACGTGAGCTGGAAGGCACATAGGAAGGGGATATGTTCAGCCAGATCCTGCCCCACCTTTGGACCCTAAACCCAGTGGATCAGGCTGCAGGATGATCTCCAGATGGCAAAGAACTGCCATCAGGGATCCTACACCAATCTAGGTCCTGCAGCCAGTGTAGGTGGCATACCTGGGCATCCTTGTGCCATGGAAATTGTCATGTACTCCTTGCCCATGCTAGGCAGCAGGCCTGCTACTAGCAGGTCAGGCTTCCATAGCTGATTTAGCCTGGCTAGAGGGCTTCCCTCATGGACAGATACACAAGAGATCCTTCTCTAAGAGACTGCAATGCACTGCCAGGTATGACTGTTACCAGCTCAGGTCAGGTATGTTCCTCCCCTAGGTGGAACCATGTGTAACAGAACGTAGTTTTAGCATTTCATCAGTTATCAGCTGCCTGAGCAATCCCTGGGAGTCACAGGCAGTTGGGAGAGCTTTGCATTGCACAGGTTGTCTCCCTTCTCACCTGTTCCCTCCGCCCCATGCAACTGAGACGCATCAGCGAGGCCTGCAAAGCTACCTTTGCTCCCAACCCCAATTTGGCTGCAACTCATAACCAGGCCCTGTGTTCCTTTGCCTCAAAACATATTGCCAGACACGCACCAGGATGCATAGGTTGCCATGGATGGCAGCAGAACACCTGGAGGAGACCTGCCAAGGAAGCACAAGCATCAGGGCCCGGTGTGTTTTGGAATATGAGGCTGTGAGTACCACCCCTGCTATCGTCATCACACTGAAGGGTGGGAATGTGGTGTAGTCACTGTGGAGGTGGCTAGGGTGGCTGCAGATTGTGCTTGGAGGGAGGTAAGGGGGGAAAAAAACAGTCCTACTCCTAAATCTCTTTGGGTGCATGGGAGGGGTGGGACGGGGACCAGCAAGGCAACCCTAAGACACCGGCACAGTGGAGTCTGCTTGGCCCAATGGCCCTCTCTTGCCACACGCATTTTCCTTTCTTATTCAGGCGGAGATTCAACAAGGATCAATAGCCAGATTAAAGCACAACTCAAACCTGGAGAAACAAGCAGCTGACGGAGATGCCAAGAAATATGTCAGTCATAAAAGCTGCTCAAGCTGAATAGGGGATGGGGGAGAGCCGTCGAAAAGGTCTGCTCACAAACTAAGCTACTTAAAAAGATGTCAGTGACTGGACTGGCTGACCCAGAAGAAGAGTCTCTTTCATCATCTCTGCCTAAGATTTAAGACAGGCCAGGAACCTCTGAGGCTGGTACTTTAGTCTTTCTTGGACAAGCAGGAAGGAGAGAACACACAAGTTTAGTGCATGTCCAGCACACCTATTTAGTGTAAAATTCAGCTAGGTCCAGCTGGCAGGCCTCACAAACAGCAGCTACACTGTGTGGCTATTAGCAGCCTGGCTGAAATGGCCCAGCTGTGTGGCTAAAAGCCACGTAGTGTAGCCGTAGTCTTACAGATGTTAGGCAATTGCCTGTGGAGCAGCCAGCATGTCAGCTGGTCAAACCTCAAGGTTTTAAAGGCATTTGGAAACACTTTGAAGATATTGGCCCAGGGTGGTCAGAAATATTGGACCAAATCTAGTTACTCAATTATCTCTTCAGATACTCCCAGTCCATGTGTTCCAGCTTCAGCAGAATGGCTGATTATTAGCAGGGCATGTGCAAGTGGGGGCAGGCAGGGGCACACCCTCTGCCCCCCAAATCAGCAGGGCCAGAACTCCAGCGGAGCCCGGACAGGCAGAGCAAGCAGCCCTGGGACTGCGGCAGGAGATCCAGCTCCCCTTGCTGCTCTGGGAGAGCAAGCTCCACAGGCAGGGAGAATCGGGTCCTCTGTCGCAGATGTGTTGATGGGGGAAGGAGGGGGTGAGAAGAGGCAGCTCCTCTGGCCATGGGGTGGGGGAAGGGCACAGAAAGTGCCCTTCCAAAAGCAGCCAAATATTAACCCGTGCTTGCCCCTTGTTCTTGTCACGTGAGCATTTCCGTGACTTTTGCAGACATAGGCCCCAACCCTGCAAACACATAACTGTTTAGCTTCAGTCTACATTGCATACATGCTTAAGTGTTTCCCCAACCGGAGCTTGAGAGAGAAACACTCAGGTTAAAAAACAACTTTTAAAAAACCAATTTCCTTGCTCTTACTAATATTACATTGGAGATTATTAAAATGGAAAGAATTTTGCAAATGCAATTTACTTCCTACCACTTATTTTTATTTTCTTCATTCCACTCAACAATAAAAAGTTAACTAGTCAATTTCATGTCGGTTTCCAGCAGTTCTCATCAATTTCAATTTTCTCTTCCCCTGCAATGAGATACTATAGGGGAACATTTAGTGCCAAACAAAGCAGCAGTCTCACAGCATGTGCACCAGTCACTTCCTCTAGTGCAGATCCTAAGTGCACATCAGTTTGTAGAACTAGATCAAATCCTTAACAAAAAAACTGTTTAAATATTGTTCACTCCATGTAGTAGGGGGTGATGGACACTAGCTGAGACCAACCCCATTCAGGCATCATTTACACCCCTAACCTTGTTCCAAGCCCTGATTATGCATAACAGTTTTCAAGACAATCCAAATTCACATGTGAACTTTAGAGTAGTTGGGGGGAGGGGGGGAGAGTTAAACACAATTCTTCTCTCAACCTCAACCATGGAGCAGCAAGGTCCACTTCATAATATCTACATGGTTAACCTGAGGGAGCTTTCTGGAAATAGGTGTGTATTCCCTTAGGATCATGCAGCATCTTTCTGAATCAAAACCACCAGCAGCATACAAACCATTATTAAAATGCAGCCACTGCTGGCGTGAAAGACAGCAGCTGTTAAACAGATCATAGCAACACTATATATTTGGTACAATTTCCCCCCTACCCCCGTTTCTTTTATTGCACCCAATCAATGTCAGTGTACTGGCTTCAATGGAATCACCACTGATTTATACCAGCGTGACAGCCAAATAAGGCCCACTGCATTCAAATGAAGCAGGAGTAGTGGACACAGACCAAATGCAACTGCCTCATTTGGAAATTTTACAGGATACCAGAGCTCACGCCCCTCTTACAGAGTGCAGCAGGCTACTGGAGTATTGAAACCTGCACTCCTTCCATACATCTGCTCCTGGAGAGAGGACTTTTGTTCCTCTAATTGTTTTTATTTAGATTGGGAGAGGACAGGTTAAGATAGAAGCAAATGAGACTCAACTGGAGGGGAAAAAGAAGCACATTTAGCTGAGATAATCACCCCAAAACTTTAGTAACCAATAAACTGAGAACTCCAGGAGAGCACTGCTTAGGGCTGGGCAACTGGAAATAAGGGCATTCCCCCTCCACCCTGCCAGTCAATAGGTTTATTATGCAACTAACTTTTTCCAGTCTATTTTTTCTTCCCTTTTACCATTAAGATATAAAAGACAGAGGAGGATTAGCAGCAGCAGCCACACTAATGGGAAGTATCATCTTGCAGGATATATACAGAGGGATGAAAGGAAGAGATAATAGAATTTGCATGAGCTCCAAATGCTGTTTCAAAGATCAGCCAGGATTAAGAACCAGGATGAAGTGTCTAGCACTGGTAGCCACTGCAAGAGGTGTTGTGCTTAGAGCAGGGGAATCAAGGGAGCAATAAAAAGAAAACCAATGGGTTTCTCAGAAGAGATTAACTCACCTGCATTAAACTGCAGGAGCAGAGTTAGAGGTAATTCCAGACCACCCCTCTAGCAGATCACTCCAGCAGCCAGTTACAGACACTGTATCACGAGAATGAATCTGCCAGTGGCCATCTGTACCCCAAAGGCAAAACACTACTTTTAACCTTTGGCATCACCCCCCCACCCCCAGTGCTGGATATTTTCCCCTGAGGCCGCTATGGAGGTGGGATGAACACACAATGCATCTACTCAGAATTCAAAATAAACCTTTGGGGAGTTCAGTTCATTCGCCCTTCCCACACTCCACTTAATGCAGGTTTTATTTTTAACCACGTTCCCAGCTCCCAGTTGGGAGCAGAGGCACCAAAATGCTACAAGACCCTAGACAATCAGCAGTCCCTGGACCCAGTAGATCCACTTCTAATGGAAAAGATCAGCAGACAGTCTTTTGCCATCCCAGGACTACACTGGTCTTGTTCAAGGTCTGCCCTAGTCTGCTCCATTGAGGCAGAGAGGGAAGGAGGGTCTTCCCCTGCCCCCTTAGGCCCCATCAGAGGCCCCTAAGTAAGAGTGGGGGCACATACCAGGCCTTTGCTTGTTTCATCCCAGCTCATGTCCTTCCACCTCCACAACAAGCCTATAGATTCATTCCTTTCTGCAGCACCCCTCAGCAGCTTTAATGAACCATTTACCTTGCCAAGGTTTCTTCCTCTCCCCAGCACTCCTCCTCCAACCCTTTATTCAGACAGCCACAGCCAGCTTTATGCTGGCACTAGGAAGTCACAACACCACTTCTTCCAACATCAACTGCCCTTCTCCTCCCCAGTCTGCTCTTTATAACCCTGGCACTCCTTCCCAGCATGCCTTGCTGCAGCCTACAATTCCCAGGGTCTCTCTGGAAACTACAGCTCCCACAGTTCCGTTGTGCCAGGATGAGCCAGGATGGAGGGCTGTGCACAACCTCTAGCTGCCTTTAAAGGGCCAGTGTCCTGTTACAGGGACACACACAAAATGATTAATTCAGGAAACTTCAGACATTGAGGGATTCCTTCCTTTATTGGGAATAGCTCTTTCTAGTACTTCATTTCATGATTCAGTTGTTCTGATGAAAATTAATTGTGACAAGTGAGGGGGACCTCAAGGGCCAGAACTCGGCTGCTGTAAGTCAGTGTAGCTCCATTGGATTATATAGGGCTTCACTGATTTGCACCAGCTGAGGATCTGGTTTCGAATCTGCATGCAATGTGTGGCACTTTGGCGCAGGTCCTCAAAGGTATCTGAATTCAGTGGGAGTCGGGTGTGTAAATATCTTCCAGGCTCAAGGTCCTTAGAACTAAAATGAGTGTGGATGGGACATAAGTGACATAACAAGCATTGTGCTGGTTCCATACCAAACACACTGAAACTCATCCCGCAAAATTCCCTTTGCTCCCTCCTCCATTTTGCAGCCCTCCATTGCACCAGGGACCTCTTGGTCTTTTGAAGGAAACTTCCGGCTCCAGAGTAATGAATCACTCAACGTTTATCACAACTTGCCTGGATGTATTTAAAATACAATGGGAAATTTCTCTCCCCTCCCACCCACTCCCAACTGCAGAAACAAAAGTCATTTGGGTGATCTTAGCAGAATCGGAACAAGTGTTTAGTGGTCTTTAAGGACCCATAAAACACTTCAGTAGTTTGCTGTTTTATATCTATCTTCTACATTAGCCATTTAAATTAAAACATTTATAATTAATTGAACAAATCATTTCCTTGCACCCTTTGGGGATTGACGCGTAGAAGTCTTCAGTAAATTTTACTCTCTTAAGCAATGGGGTATCCATTTCTTTTACAGAGATTTTCCTGCAGGGGATAGATCAAGGACAGGCAGAGAGCAGCTTTAACGGGAAAATCAATTGATAGGAAAGACAAATTAATGCATATTTTTCAAAAGTGGAAATGAAAAAAGAGGGCTTGTCATTAGGATCTCAACCAACAGGCAGAAAATAAACCCCTGCTAGTCAGTGGAGATCATTGAGGTGATAGGATCAAAAGGGAGCTGGTTGATGTGACGCAGAACTCCTTAGCAGCTCTGCACCCATTGCAATGAGCAGTACCAGACAATGCTGCAACAGAGCTCCTGGATGCTCCCCTTGCAGCCAACAGGAATCTTTGTTGCTGAGTCCCGTAGCAGCCAGGATAAGAAGAAAGAAAAGCTGGTGATTAAAGTGGTACACTAGGACACAAGAGATGTGGATTCAACTACCTGAAAAGAGGCTGTGCATTAATGACCAGCACAAGAGATGGGGACTCTGTTCCTACCTGTGCCACTGGTCTCAGTGCAAGTTGTGTCACCTGTCTGTGCCTCAGTTTCCCTATCTATAAAATGGGGATAATGGTGTAAAGTGCTTTAGTGACTATGGATGAAAAGCATTAGGCAAGAGCAGGACTGCACCCTCTGGAACCTTGAGCAAGTCACTCAAGGATTTCTGGGCTTCAGTTCCCCACCTGGACCATGGAGAGAACACACCCTCCTGAGTACTACTGGTCCTAGGAGTCGGAGCCCTGCACCAGGACCCCACTGTGCTAGATGCTGGACAAACACAAATCAAACAGATGGTCTCTGCTCCAAAGCATTTCTTGCTTAGATTGCAAGATCTCCAGGGCAGGGGCTGTCTCTCACTCTGTGTGTGCATGTGTGTGTGTATGATCTCAGCTCAGGACTCTTGGTGCTACTGGGATACAAAGAAGTCATAAACACCAGGATTGGGCCCCAAGGACCTGAGGCTGCAAAGTCACACATATGAATTGAGTTCAAAGTACTCAGCTGCATAAGCCTGGGCTGTACAGTCTTTCATATTGGGTGTCTCCCGTAGCGCTTTGCAGTGTGAAATAATCTTTACAAAGCAGTGAGGTATTAGCCAAAAGGCAGGATAAGCCATGTCTTCGAGCATCATCCAGCCTTCAGAAGAGAGAGAGAGAGAGAGAGCAGTTATAGGTGCTTTTTGATTTGACTTGGTTGTGTATTTCTCTCTAGGCAGCTCTATGATCAATGCACCATATACGCCAACGCGCCTTGTAGTCTTACCCGTTTGCCATTACTTTCAGCAGCCTACAGGAGGTGGGAGTGATTTTTTGTTAACTTCTTGCCTTTGGGCAGAGCTGTGCCTGGGCCACATTTTAGCCAGTCCGGGGCAACAGAAAAGGGCTTGATTCATCAGCAGGACAGCGATAACGAGTGGCCAAGCAAGAGGGGAATTAAAAGGCACAAGCAAGGGAGTTGGGAATTGGACTGAGATGCAGAGTTGCCAACATTCAGTCGCGTTCAAGGTGACGGGAGCTACCAAGGAGAAGGCTTTCGTGTTGGCAATGTTGAGATAAGGTGAAGGGAGAGAGGTGCCCCCGGGGAGCTGAGCAAGGCAAGGTCCTGGGGCAAGTGGGGGAGTTCACAGAGTGTTTTAGAGGCAGGAAGGGGGAGGGTCCTGAAATGAACCGAGAGTCAGTGGACTCGTCGGTAGATGGGGCTGCTGCTGCGGCTTTGTATCTGCGTATGTGCCAGGAGATGGGTCGTCACGGGGACTGGAGGAGGCTCTGGAGAAGGGACAGTGCTTGGCTATCCATAATGGCACTGAGCCCACAGACCAAAGGGGAGCCACACTGATCCCACCTATCATATCCACAGAGCAGGTGTCAGATAAGCAGCTTAAATACAGGATTTTCTTGGCTGCACGATCCACTCCAAGCTGCAAACACTGCTCAGGCCGGATCAGCGAGGCTCAGCAGTGCTGGGGCTAGTGGGAGCTCCCATGCGAGGGCAAGGCATGGCCAAAAGAGCCTGCCCAATGCATCCCTACAACGGGTGCTAACTAGCGAGGGGGCTGAACCTCAGCGGGTTTGGTTCCCAGGAGTAATGGGATTAATAGCCACCGAGCACTGGGCTGGAGCTGAAGCTGCACCAGCTGAGAGGCCTAATGTGAAAGCAGATGCACAGAGGATGTGGAAAGGGGGTTAGTGTAGAGAAAAGGCAGAGCAAGAAGAGCTCTGCTAAGCAGACAGTGAAATCCTGAGGTTTCTTATTTGAGCTGTCGTGAATCCCTTGACGGGGCCGCTGGGATCTGGACAGCGCCGCTCCCAGGATTTCCATGACCCCCCCAGGACCGAGGGACTTAATGGCTCAGAGGGTGACAATGTCATATGGGGCCTGAGCTGGCCCCACAATGAAATCAATGGCACAGGACCCTGTCCTGGGGCCTTTTGACTCTCCAAATGAAATTTTCCACAGGAAGTGTCTGCGCTCGGTGAAAAACGTCGACTTTTGGACAGAAAAACTAAAAGCTCTCGCCTGAAACTTTTCAGCTTTTGTCTGAAAATGCTACAGGTTTGGGGTGTTTGAGTTTTCTACGAAAAGCTGGAATTTTCTGCTGAAATTTTCAACAATTCCCCCACCTCCTCCACCCCTACACTTTACATCCAAATTTTCAGGGAGGAAAAAAAACCCCAACAAACCACTTTCCAATCAGCTCTGTGTTCTAGTTTGGGCTACGTTACAGGTGCATACATGCTGTGCGAGCCCTTTCTTCCCTTCTGATAGATCACATCAGCTTCTCATCTTTCCGTCAGCACTAGCCGTGTAGCAGGGATTTGCCTTCGACATCTTGGCTGTTGCACAAAATATTGTTGATTCTGGTGCTCTGCAAACCTCATTGTCAGCAGATCTCTCCTTTCTTTGTGGAGTCTGATGACATTTTGCTTTCTGCTTCTCTGGGAATTTATTCCTCCATCAGATCTTCACTTTAAAAATGCTTCTCTGGATAAGATTTATATTGTGCACGTGAAAAATGGTCTCCTACTTTTTCGTATAACCAGGAGGGATGAAGGAGGACCCTGAAAGGAAGCCACTAGTTTGGGACTGAGATGGGAGTCCAATTCCTAGTCCTGCTACAGTTGTCCTGTGTGACCTCGGGCTAACCACTCCAGGCTCTGGTATCAATGCAGCAGAGCGTACGCTTAACTTTTAGCATGAGTATTCCATTGACTTTGATGAGACAACTCACATGCTTAAAGTTCAGTACATATGTAAGTGCTTTGCTCAATAGGAATGCTCTTAAGCGTGTGCTTAAGTGCTTTGCTAAATTTGGGCATTGGAGCTTCAGTTTCTTCATCTGCGTAAAGCAGGTTAGAATATTGACCTGTCTCCCAGGGCAGGTCGGGAAGGTGAATTCGTGAATGTACATGAGATGCTCAGGTATTGCATGTTGCCAGCAGACAGAGCTGAGCTCCACTTTTGGGAGAAAAACCCAACTCCAGATCCAATCTGCTGATGTCGCTAAACCTTTGGGATGAACCTGTGCTGGCGCTTTTCCTCTCTCCCTGAGCGTTTGCGACTTAGTTATTTTTCCCTGTTTGAAATGAATCAGAGCTCAGGAGCCAAGTCCATTGAGATCCGAGGGAGTTTTGCCAGAGTAAAGATTGCAGGATTGGGATTGATGTTCATGGTCATACGTCTCTAAAGAATTATACAGCATTTCTGCAACCCCCAGCTGAGTGTCTGGGACAGGTCCTGCTCTGTGCCCGACACACAGAGAAAGTGAGTCTGTTGTAGTCTCCAGCTAGAGAGCCTGACTTTTGCTTTGGAGTCCCTGGTTCAGTCCCTGATGGCTTGCTGAAGATGGTTGTGGTCACATGTCCCTCTACAGGATCTTATCCATTCAAATACTGGTGTAATTTATGCCCATTCCCAATGGGGCAAAGAAGGATGGCACCTAAATAGTGGAGTTCATGCTCATCTTTTCCAGGCTATTTTTCCTTTCAAAATGACTGATAATGAATTTACATATGTAGTGCGTTTCCTGCGGAAGGATCCCAGAGCATTTTGCCAGCTTGTAACAGCAGGTAATCAGCACTCAACTGGGATGAAGCTTGGCAGCTTTTGTTTCAGCGCTTGGCAACAGTTTAGGACAGGAAGTGAAACAGACCACTCTAGCCAACTGAAGTGGGTATTGAAGGTAGGTGAGGGAACTTCTGTTATTAGCAATCTTCTGTTGGTGGCAGGCACTAGCTTGCGAGCTACACGGAGCTCTTCTTCAGATCTGGGGACGGAAATGGTGTCTGAGTTGCCAGGACCCTTCTACTCTTGCTAAAAGTGCTGTGGGATGGTTTTAATCAGCTTTAAGGGGTCAGAACTTTGGATTTAGGACTCACTGGCTGCAGCTGCTGAAAACCACGTTACATCATCAGTTCCGCAAGGACTCAAAGTGGAGAGCACCACCCACTGTACCTGGGCCAGTATTACTGTCAGTGACCGTGCGAGGCCATTGTTCCTGTTGATGTGACAGCACACACAGCTATGGCACCTGGGGAGCACCAAAAGGATCCGACCTGCTTCAAAGCCTCCATAAATCCTGCTTGTATCTTTGGAAGCACGAAGCTGCCTGTGATTGGTGCTATGTAAATTAATACATAATAGTAACAGGAGGAACATGCTTGACTAACCTAGCACATCACCTTTGTTGATAGGTTTAGCAGCAAGATGCTGATGGAGACAGAGCAGGCGGCAGCTTGCATCGAAATGAACATGTTTAGTGGCCTGAAGTCTATAGTAAAAGGCAGAAACACACCTTCATTGTGATCAGTAAAATCCTGTTACAGAAATACTGCCTGGCTGCGGGCGTATGTAACACACTGGTGAAGCATATGACATGGCTTGTAGAGAGTAACAGCCTACTGCTGCTGCTAACTCAGGGGGTTACTCCTTTAGATTATCATTATTATTTGGGTTATAATAGCACCTACAGGATGCAGCTGAGATCAGGAACCTGTTGTGGTATTGACATAGTACGTGACAGTCACTGACAGTGTTGAAAGTCTAAATAAAAAAGATTATCCTCATTTTACAGATGGAAACTGAGGTACAGAGAGAGGACATGACTTGCCCATGGTCACACCAGAAGCCTGTGACACAGCAGGGAATTTTGTATCCAAAATTTTGTATTCATGAGTCCCAAATGAGTGTATGAGATCCTCCTTGATTGGTAGAGAGTGGTGCTGAAGGTGCAGGGTTCAGATCCCTACGAAGTGTCTTTACATGTGCTCTCCCAAAATGTTCTGACCTAAGATTTTGAGGTGCTAATTCCTGCTTCCCTGTGAACTGTTCCCGGGCGACAGGCTCCATTCTCAACACTTCTCATTCCTCCAGCAGGCCAAAGTTTTGCAATTGCTTCATCGCAATTAATTTAAAACTTTTTGGAAAGGTTAAGAGCCAAGGAAAGTGGCGGGGGGGGGGGCAGAATAATGCTTAGTAGAGAGCATATAAAAGGCAGAGCCTCTGGCGTTTTCACTGAAGTGTTAAATGGAATATGCTGTCATGGAAGGAAGGCTGAAAACATAAAACACTCAGCAGCAAATGCCTGGGGTTGGGGCTTTCTTTTTTACTCTGAAATTTAACCAAACTGCTACTGATACAAGCTCAGGTTCTGTTTTTAATAAATAATAAGTGTCCCTCCAGCCAGCCATCTGTCTGTCTAACCACGTATATATAACCAATGTCCTTTAGCACCCTCAGCTTCTGGTCTCTGCAGTCAGTGGTTCTCCAGGCAGGGGACTTATTGTTTATGGATTGTCTGTGACGGGCCTGCTTTGCATCTGGAAGGCTGGTCTTGTGGTTAATGCGCTGAATTGGGACCGGGGAAACCAAGTCATGACTCTGCCGTAGATTCTTTGTGTGAGTTTCTTAGACCCTGTTGCAGGCCAGACCTCTGCATGTGCTTTACAACCCCCACTAACTTCAATGGAGCGTAAGTATATATGTAAAGTTAAGCACATGCTTCGGGGCTGCCACGAACTGGGATGTTTCCCTGAATCAGGATCTTCATCTTTCTGGCTGAGAATTTCAGAAGTGATGTTGGGGGCCCAGCTTGGAAGCCCTTGAAGGGAGCTGCTTTTCAGAGGGTGGGGGCTCAGTTACTGTCTGAAGATCAGGCCCCTTTAGGGTGTTGGACACCCCAAATGATTAGGTCTCTGTGTCTATGTCAAAATAGGGGACTAACATTTCCCCAGCTCACAGCAGAGTGACAAGGCTCAATTTCTTGGTCTTTGTGTGGCAAGCCTGCACAAGGGGACTATGTACAGATTAAAATAATAAATAACAATAATAATCCATTCAGGCATCTACACCATGCTGATTACAGGCTCCACTAACAATACAGCCTCACTGCTTCCAAGTATCTTCTCAGGACAGTTGTGAATTCCTTTTATGGGGCCCTGGTGAAGCATTTTAACACAGCTGCGCGGCTCTCTCCTAGCCTCCATTCTGAATGCCAAATCCTGCCGCCTTCGGGTGGAAGGGAAACTTAAGCGAAAAGGAACCGAGGCAAGCCAGGGTTGTTAGCACAATGGCATTCCTGATGGCCTCTGGACACAGATTGTGTGTGCTGGAGCATACGCCAGACGGCCATCCAGGGAGATGGGAAAGCCTGCTTGACAATGGCATTTTCAGACAGCAGAGAGGGATGTTTGGTACAATGTATTAGATTTGGGAGGGCATAAAGCTTTAATCAGACGCTGAATATTGTTCTTAGCCCCCAGGTGGGAAAGGAGCAATGTCAGTGCCTTGCTGAAGATACTGGCATGGAAACATTGCAAATGATAAAGGGTCCAGCAGAGCTCTCCTGAGTCTCGCATCTCTGAGCTTGACGTCCGAGGCAGGAAAAATCCTGGAGAACAACAGCAGGGTTGCCTCAACTTTTTGAGGGCTACGGCTAGTGGTTAGAGCAGTTGACGCAGGCCAAGACTCCTAGGATGTTCTCTCAGCTCTGGCACAGAGTTTAAGGCCAGAAGCGCCCCTCCCACCCCCAGATGCTCTAGTCTGACCCCCTGGAGAGCACAGGCCACCAACACCACCCAGCTCCCGCATGCTCAACCCAGCAACCGAACAGCCCACCAGAGACTAGACTACGATGTGCCACAGGCAGAGGATAGGAGGGTCCCAGGCCCAAGGCCCCCACAGTGGCAGGGAAATGAATATAGATAGCCCCAGGTAATACTGGCCAGTGACTCACACCCCCATGCTCCAGAGAAAGGCAACACCTCCCACCCCGAGGTCACTGCCAGTCTGACCTGGGGGAACATTCCTTCCCCACCCCACATATGGCAATCAGTGAGCATGTGAGCAAGAACCAGCCAGCCACGCACCCATCAGAGAGACTGCTCGATGCCACTTCACAGCCCGCCTACCCCACCCAATGTCCCGTCTCCAGCCGTGGCCATCCGTGATGCTTCAGAGAAAGGGGATTAAAAAACCCCAACAGAATGAATGGAGGGGGGAATATCCCTTCTTGACCCCCTCAGGTGGCCAGCTGAAACCCTGAAGCATGAACTTTGGGAACATAAGATACAAACTGGAAGTGAGCCCCAGGGCGTTTCAGCCCTGCCCCCCACCATCACAAACAACCCCAACATACAATTCCACTCAGAAATTGGTTCAACTCTCTCATTAAACTGAAGAAGTTGTTTTCCCCACAGCTCCTGTTGGGAGGCTGTCCCAGAGCCTCACCACATTGGTTAGAAACCTAGTTTCCAGCCTGAAGTTGTTCCTGGGCAGTTTATCCCCATTTGTTCTTGTGCAACATTTTCCTTTCACTTCAATAGCTCGTCACCCTCCCTGGTATTTGCCCCCCAATATATTTAGGGAGAGCAGGCATACCCTCCTCAGCCGTCTTTTTCCTGGACTAAACAAGCCAAGCTCTGCCAGTTCTGTCTCCTAAGCCCTCAGTTCCCCGATCATCCTCGTAGCTCTTCTCTACACCTGTTCCCTTTTAAATTCATCCTTTTTGAACATGGGTGACCAGAACTGGACATGGTGTTGCAGCTGAGGTCTTAGCAGTGCCTTGTACAATGGCACTATCTCTCCTAGAAATGCCACACCCGAGGCATCACACTTGCCTTTCTCACAGCCGCATCACAACAGTGGCTCAGTCATCCTGGGATTTGACCCACACACCCAGGTCTCTCTCTTCCTCTGTTCTTTCCGACTGATGAGCTTGCATCAGAAATTCAGCAGATCCTCAGGGTGTGACCTTCCGCTTTGTCTCATTGAATTGTCACTCTCATCTTCAAAGCCATCCAGATCTTACTAAATAATATTCCGATCCTCCTCTTTACAGACAATCCCTCCCAACTTTATATCACCAGCAAATTTCCTTAGCACACTCTTTCTTTTTGTGCCAGAGTCATTAATAAAAGAAGTTTGATAGTTCACCTTTCAGCACAACCCGTTGCTGTCTCCCCTGTAGCCAGTTCCTCACCACCTGGTAGTTCTTGTTCTGATCCCCATCTTCCCTTCCACTCAGCTCTTCTTGTCCACCATGTACAAAGGGTTCATCTGCATGGTCACTAGGACTGTCTGTCAACATCTGCAGAGACAAATAACAAGGCGTCAATGAAATTCACGTCACAACCTTTTCTGCGTGTTAACACATCATGATTTTTGCCTGCTCTGGCAACTTTACTCAAGCAACTTTAAAAGACTCTGCTCTCCAGAAGACAGGCAAACAAAGATCTGGAGCTAATTAGGGGTACAGGTGGGAGGGCATCAGGTCTTGGAAGAGCAAAGCGTTGTGGTGATGAAGTAAGTACTTCTGTTAGCCTTCTGTGCCCTCCCCTTTCTCCAGGTGAGCCCAGATAATAACACTTATATAGCACTTTTCATCAGTAGATCTCAAAGCATTTTACAAAGAAGGTGAGTATCATTATCCCTATTTTTACAGATGGAGAAACTGAGGCACAGAGCAGCAAAGTAACTCGCCCAAGATCACCCAGCAGGCCAGTGACAGAGCTAGGAATAGAAGCAAGATCTCCTGAGCCTCAGTCCAGGGCTGTCTCCAGAGAACGCAGGGACACACTGTGCCAGGTTGACATAAGTGGACCAGAAGCCAAAGGCATCCAATTAGCACTAGGGGAAATGAACATGGGCAGTGTCCAAGGAAGGCAGCATCCAGCACTAGCAATGCTGCCTGGAATCGTATTAAAGCACAAACAGAATCCTCTAGACCATTCAAATAGCTGGTGCCCGGCTCAAAAGAAGAATCTCGTCTCTTTTGCCTCTGCTGTAGGTATGTAACTGAACTGGAGAGTGGTGCCCTGGTCGGAGAAACCTGCCACTTAACCTTGATTGCGGGGGTGGTAGTGGTAATATAGTGGGTAATAACATTGATTTTTTCCTGTTGAATAATAATGGCAGGGCTGAGTCCCAGCTCTGAGGTGAGCGGAACATTCTCACTACAGCCATGCCAGGGTGCAAAGCCAGGCATGCTGCTGAGTGCAGAGAAGCTGGCGCCGCTCCCCTGCCCCTCTTTCACTTGCCGTCTGACGCCTTCCATTGGCCAAAAGCTCAGCCTGGTCCACAGCACAAGCTTCTGCTTGCTCCACAGTGTAAAAAGGCGGTGGGGTAGGGGACAGCAGAGACAAGAGACGTTAGTGTTCGAGAAATCTGGGGCAGGGACTGTGGGCTGTCTGATTGGTACAGCACCTTGCACTATGGAGCCTGAAGTTGGTTGAGGCCTCTTGGGGCTCCCACCATACAGGTGATTCATAAAGAGCGAAATCCCTATTTTTCCACATGTAAAGAGCACCCATGAACTTTCAGCCCTCAAGTGCCAGCTGTACAGGAGAATGGGATGGGAAGGAACCTACCCAACAAGAACCAAAGTCTCCAGGCCAGAGCACAGTGTGTGCATCTCTGTAACATGCTGCAGCAGTTTGGAGAACAAAACAGCTGCTGTCTCGGCACACAGAGGGCTTAGAATTTTAAAGGTGCAGTGCACAAAAAAAGGCAAAACTACCTGTGAGCAGGTCATGTCGGGGTCTTGAAGGACTTGCATGAGAGCAGTAGCTAGCTGGAACGGTGATGCAAGTCAAAGGAAAGTACAAACAGGAGGAAAGAGAGATGCAGTGGTGGGTGGGTTAGAAATACTTATGGCAAGTGAGTGAGTAGGTCTGGACCGTCTGCTAACACAGCGTGGCTCACTGTCTCCCCCTACTGGAGAGACCACATATGTCAAGGTTTATGAGCGCTATCACCATCACCCTTTAGCTCAAATAGTCACGGTTTGTGATTTTAGATCAAGATAGCCCAAGTTCAGTCCCCTTAGACAACTCATTACAGATGGCGATTGCAGATGGATAGGTAGCCTTTCCCTGCTCCGGATAACGCACTGCTCTGAAACTAGAACTCTCACTGGAGCAGTATTCCTCCTCCCAGGGCTGCCACTCATCCTGACAAAGGCCAGGGAATTATTGCCGTAGTGCTCGGGAGAAAGCCAACAGAGTGACAACGTTTCTTGGCAGGTAGACAGAGTATTTCTGGGGAAGAGACAGACCGTAAAACGGTGTGTTGGAACAGACGTTGCAGGGCCACAAGGCAGCTGTCGACTCCTTTCTGTTAATTTAATCAAGCTCTTTTATATGGGTTTACTATGGTTTCCGAAGAGCCGGTCTGCTTAGGAGGGGCTGGAGAGGGTAATAGGAAATCTTGGAAGAGGCAGCCCTTGGAAGCACAGCAGGGAAGGATTATCCCTGTAATATACAAATGCTATGCCTGTTTGAGGTGGTGCTCTGTCCCCCTCTAGTGGCACATACCGGTTGATGAAGCTGCTACAGCCTTGGCTAAGAACCATGTGGCTTTTGGCTCATGAATTTAGCTCCTGAAGTCCCAGATTCGATCCCACCCACCACTGACTGGGTCTGTCAGCGTTACACACGCTTTTGGGGGCAGGACCCATCTTTTTTGCTCTGTGTCTGTACAGCACCTAGCACAATGCAATCCCAGTCCATGACTGCGACTCACAGGTGCTATTGGAATACAAGTAATAATAGTAATATTAGCACCTAGGGTATCAGTTTCTGGAAATACCAGTAGAGTCAAGGAGGTGGGCATTAGAGAAAGGGGTGCCATAGGTCAGAATGCAGGATTTGCAATAGCAGATGCTTTTCTTTTCAGTGCACTGGGCTTGATTCTCCATTGCTCTGTACCTTGTGCAGTCATTTATGTTTACACCACTATCAAATGCTGCCATGCTGATTTGCAACTAATACCCACTCTGCTGCGGCGTGACTGACTGTGCCAGTGACCTGGCGACTGAGAACCAGGCCCTCGTCCAGACACAGACATCAGCTGTTTCCCGTTCATTCTTGCTGCACCTCTGCCAGGGCAGGATTGTTCCCTGTGGCACGTTGTCTAGTGGGGTGCCCTGTCTACTTGCCAAAGGCCCAACCAACAGGACTCCCACTGCTTTTCTGGGGGAGACTATTCCCCAACCTAAATAACTCCCTGCTACTCTGCATACGTTTCCCCTGCTTAATTCCATCCCAGCCCTCTTGACTATCCCCCCGCCAGCCGTATCAGCCACAATAATTTCTGCCTATCCTTGGCATTTACACCATTCCATTTCCCATCTCTTCCCTTTGCCCTATTCATTTCATCCTTCTCCTCATTTATTAATGGACCTGCTTTCTCCCCAGCACTTCTCAAGCCCCTGATGTAATTGCAAAAGCCATTGCATCCTGGATCAAACCCCAAAGCCAGTGGGAATTTTGACACAGCGAGAACAGAGCAAAGAATTCAGACTTCTGGCCCCGGCAGAGCTAGAGTCCTTTCTTTCACTACACACACACCTTCTTGCAGTCACTCACTGAAACCCCTCCAAGTTTATACCTGGAGATCTACTTGCCAGCTACCTCCACCACTGGCAGCTTCTCCACGGGACATGCAAACGCAAAGTCAAAGTGGAGGTGCTGGCTACCACAGGGCAAATAGCGTGGTGTTGAGTTACTGGAGCTACTACCAGTTCCCAGAAGGAAGCGGCCTGTCTTTCCCTTAATTCTGGACGTGGCTCTCTGCCTCTTCCGGACTGCTGGGTCAGCAGCTGGAGCGATGGCTGGCTGGCAGGACTGAGCCAGAATCGTGTGCACTCAGGTGCAGACTGTCAGTGTTGTGCTACAATAAACCAGGCAATTCAACCTCCGAGGCCTGTGGCCACACACTGCAAAAGTAGCTTTCCTACCCACCCGCCTTAGCCGGCTCTGCTTCAGGAAGATGCTCAAGACCAAGTGGGTGGCTACAACGTTTGGCAGATCAGGGGTTTGCGAGGGGCACTCGCTCTGCCAATCATTGCAAGGAAAGCCACACTTGCCCCAGAGCTCAGGGACCGTCTTCTAGCAGCAGCAGTGAAGAGGAAAAGCCTCCCAGCTGATATTGACCGGCGTAGACAAACATGGCCTGATGCTGCCAAGTGGCAGAGGTGAGCGTGACCCGTGGAGATGGATAAGCATGACAAGGACAGAAACAAGCCTTGACACATTGGGTTGGGATTCACGCATGCTGCCTTTTTCATGCATATTTATGGAGGCTCGGGGAGAGTTGATAAAACAGGAAGGGGGGGGACTTATGGACAGTCAAGACCCGAATGTCTGAGCAACTCTGAGCAGCTCAGAAAAGCGCGACCTGATACAGGAAAATGTGACATTTCTTGTCAGCAAGGTTTTTAAGGCAGAGTGGCAGAATAAATTAGCACCAGCGAGGAGCCAGCACGTTTCTTTTAATTATCAGGAAAGGTTCTGAGGCATCAGAGTCTGTTCACTCTTGATGATAGAAAGGCATTTGTCACAGCTCCCATCTCAGACGCGTTGTTTACTCAGAGCAAGGCATCCAGAAAACAAATACATGGGAGGAGGGGGGAAAAAAAGCCAAACTAACAACTGTGCCCCACCCCAACCCTCGTGAACTTGTCAGGCTCATGGCAATGAGACTGTGACAATGACAAAGTCATCAGCGGGGTCCAGAGGAACAGGCCTGTCTGCGGAGAGCAACGGAAGAACATTTCAGCATGCAGCAGTGTTAGCGAGTGAGTCTCAGCCTGACACTCAACAGCAGCGAGGCAGAGGAGGAATATGGGAATTTCCACATTGGATCAGACCCAGGGTCCATGTAATATACTGTCTCTAACAGTGGCCAGTATCATCCGCTTCAGAGGAAGGTGCAAGAAACCCTGCCGTTATGGGATAACCTGCTCCCAGGAGACATTTCTTCCTGACCCTCATTAGTGAGAGGTTGATTTATGCCATGAAGCATGAGGATTTATATCCCTGCCAAAGCTCTCTGAGTCTGCTCCTCAGCTGGAGTAAGTCAGCATAGCTCCATTATTCAATAGATCTGTGCCAGTTTACACCATCTTTTTTTTTTAAATGCACACCATTGTAACTCTGGATGTTCTTCTTGGGTGTTGTGTGAAAATGTAGGTACCTGGAAGGGTGAAGCTCTGGAGAAAAAAATCTAGAAAGGAACTGGGGCCAAATACTAACATATTGCTAGGCTCAGGTTGTTTATTGCACCCTGCAAAATGGGCCAGTGACATGCCCCCGGTGCTACAGCAGACACTGGTGTACAGGGTCCACTCTACTGCCATGAGCAAAGCTAGATCAGCAATGAACTTGGCGCAGTGTGTTTTCCTGTGCTCTCTTCTTCATGCCCTCCTGGGGGCACAGCCGAGCCCAGTATGCTAGCTGCAGCACACGCAGGTCTATCCTACTCTGCCGGATGTGCATGGTCGTCCTCGGAGTGAAATAAACCTGGTGCTTCGGCATGTCACAGCTGAAGTGCACTGGGGAAGCCAACTGTGCCTGCAATCTGAGAGGATGCAGAAGTTCCTTAGGGCTGAAGTGAATCTGGAGATGTGTGTGGAGGCCAGGAGTGGCATGGCAATGAGTGCTTAAAGTCGGAGCTTCTGGGGAGCCCATCACTGGTGTTGTGTAGCAGGAGGCAATGCAGATGTGGACCAAAGCCCCAGCATCTGGAATAACTGGGAAGCAAGGCTGCAGTTCTAGCCTGAGGGGCATGGAGCAGAGCGGGGGCTGTAGGAGGATGGAGCCCAGAACTAGGAGAGCAGGGGAAAGAGGCAGGTCTGCACTCAGGTGCTTGGCCAAGCTGTTGGGTGATGCCAGGCTAGCAGCCAGGGGTGCTGCAGGAACAGACTTGGATGCATTAGGGGCTCTGGGGTGGGGCCTCCAGAACCTGGTACAGTAGTGCCAGGAGCTTGCCAGTTGCAGGCCTTGCAGAGCTGGGACTGTTGCTTGCAGAGCATCTTTCCAGGAATTACTTGTGCTCAAGCCAATTGAGTTTACCTCTCATATCCCCAGTTGCTAAAACATCTCCAGTTCACCCGCAAGATTCTCCAAGCTCCCCCAGTGTCACATGAGTTCCCACCGTCTGCCCACACCCCTTCCATGGGAGCAGATCTCACTGCAAAGCAGGGTTTGGGAGACACCACAAGGCCAGGGGGGTGGCTCAGTCCAGCTCGTCTGTCATCCTAATTAACAGCCACCAAGACTGCTTGCCCGATGGGGGCCCTTAACCTTCTGCTGATGTTGCCAGAGGGGCTGAGAAAGGGGCCACACCCACTCTGCAGAGGCAGTGAGATAAATACCTGTCCATCTAACTAACCCATGGCGGGGTGGGAGGAGTGGCAGATACAGATGAGGAAGCCAAGCAGATGTCACTCATCAGACGCTCTGTCATTCTGATTTCACATCAGGCAGAAGATGCCGGGGACTGATTTCCCTACTCGTCACCCAGATACAAAAGTTCTCCGGGCAGGGGACCCTCCAGGCTGCAGTCAGTCCAAGGGTACAAGTCAGGACTCCTGGGTTCCATTCCCAGTTGGGACCCAGCCTTGCTCTGAGACCTCACACAGGTCTGTTGCCCAGTTTACATTACCGGTGATGGGGAGGCTTAATCAACTGATTAATGAACATTTGTGAAAGTGTTTAGAGATCCCCAGCTGAGAGGCAGTGACTAATGGGATGCAGGGTAAGTCTGGGGGGTTGACACAAGGCTCGGATTTCGGAGAGCTATGCTCAATTCTTACCTGTGCCAGAGATGGTGGGTGTGACCTGGAGCGAGTCACTTGATCTGTCGTGTATAAACCAGTGGATGCTAATAAATTACACTTCTCCAATCCTATTTATAGCATAGGCTCTTCAGGGACTGTCTCTCACTATGTCTGTTCAGCGCCTTGCACCATGGGAGCCTGATTGCCGTTGGGCTCGCTAATAAAAATGCGAGGCAGAAACCTTTATGGTATCTGCCAGGCTGCTGCCCCAGCTCTGGACTTACACAGAATTTTTTAAAAAAATCTTCAACATAAAACAAAAGATGCTCCAAGCAAAAATGGTTCCCTGCAAAGTGGAGCGCTGGAGAGGAGGCTCCTAAATGCCCGTCTCTGCCCAGAGTCCAATGTAATATGCTGTAATTCTATACCAGGTACTCTCGATTTAATCATCAAAACGCCTTGCAGGGGATTAACTATCAGTTTCCTCTTAATCACTATTGATATAATGAGATGAAGACATTAAGCTTGGGCTGGGGGGGGGGGTGCGGATTTTGCTGCTCTCCACTTGGCAAAGGCTTATGAACCCAGCTGAGGTATATGAAATGCAGAACCACAGGGGAAGGTGAGCAGGTTAGGCTGGGGAATGTTTCTGAGTGAGTGCTCTTGCCCCAGCTTCCCTATGGGAGAAATCAGCAAATCGACAAGGCTGGGATCCCACTCAGGTTCCTGGGGTCACTCTGGCCAGAAGTCCATAAGTCAATGGCAGTTTTCACATGTGATGCTGATGTCCAGATACCCAGCGGCAAACTTTGGCAATGGGACAGCGTGAGAGATCTTCAGCCACCTAGAATTTCTATGCGGCGTCTCAGAACTAACCCAAAGAACAACCCGCATTGTTGAGTCTCTCCTGCTGGTCCAGAGAGCTAGAAAGCTTTCTTCCAACCAGCCCAAATGAACACGCACTGGCCCTCGAATGAAGCTTGAACTGGATTTGCCAGGGCTGGCCCCATATCAGAAATGGGGCGTGTGTCTCTTTAAAGAATATTTAGGCACTTTGGGGTCTACAAAAGCTCCCTTGGAGATCCTTCGCAGAAGGATTCACGATACACGTCACCACGTCTACCAGCTACCCAAGTGACTCCTGGAGGTTCAGCGGTAGAGATCTGTGAGGCAGATCTTTGGGCCAAACACAGCAGCTGTCCTGCAGGGAGTCACTGGGCCCTACTGAGTGCAATGGAGAATGGACTTCTGCTAGAGATTAATTTGGCCCCATGTTTCCCTTTGTTTAAAATTTCTCAAAGGGCAGCACTGGCCTCACCTGTTTACAGTGACACTTTCTTAGTTTCCTGGGGCCAGAGCCTCAGCTGGCCTAAAGCAATGCTGACTTACATCAGCTGAGCATCTGGCCCATTGACTCCAAGGGATCTACTCTGATTTACACCACCTAGGGATGTGCCTTTAATCTTCCGAAGAATGGGGCTCTGGCATTTCCCCTGCAAGGTGATTTGCAAGCCCTGCTATAGGGCAGCCCTTGAGGATGCTAAAAGCATGACATGTAGATAGCACTTCCCTGCCCCCCTCCCCCAAATCCTTCTCAAGTACCAACATCAAAAACAAGGAAATTAAAAATGTAATTCAAGGAGCAATAAATCCTTCGATAAAAGAAACACTAAGATGGAAGGAGAGAGGCAAGCTTTATCCTCAGATAGTTTTGCTCTTTTTAATTCCACAAGGATGACTGCTTTTCAGACAGGAAATGTTTTCTATCAGAAATTATCCCCACCCAGCCTAATCTCCCTATATGTAAAGATTACCAGGCAGATGTGGCATCAGTCCCTTCCCTGGGAATTGGGTGATTTCATTTGAAATCCTCGTTCTGGGGCACAAACTGGTTTCTGCGCTTCCCTCGGTGTAGATGGACGTTCTGCTAGGGTTTGGGATTGGCAGCAAAGATTAGAGGGACAAATTCTGTTCTCAGTGGGGAAAATTCAGAAGGTCTACCTTCCCCTTAAACCTCATGTTGGTGCTGGAGGTTTAAACCCAGCTAATCCCCTATGTCAAAGGGTCACCACGTTATTATGAATTATGTGTACTGCGGTAACAGCTGGGAGCTCCAATCATAGAGCGGAGTGCCATTGTGCTGGGTGCTGTACAAAAACCGAACAAGACAGCCTCTGCCCTAAGCAGCTTACTGTTTCCACACAAGACAAGAGACAGATGGGGGAGCCTGAGGAAACAACAACAAGAACTGCTTTCCCTTTCTTGTGGTGGGGCACGCTAGGGGCAGGAGGGGCAAGACTGCCGCAGCCAGTGAGTAACTTAGAGCAGTCTTTGGGATGAACAAAAATAAATGCCAACATAAGTGGTGAATATGTAACAGCTCCCATCTTAACCACCACACTGTGGATTGAACTGGGGCCCTCCAGAAATTAAAAGCACTAGCTGCTACAGCTTGAACTGAAGAGCCAGGCTCTGTAGATAGGACTCGCATCCTCTGTGGATGGGGCCTCTAGTACATTCACCAGGGGGTTATGTACACGCCTCCCACTGCCAGTATCTGGGTTCCTCGAGAAATCTGTGATGAGGATGCTTCATTCAGATGTAGCTTATAAGACTGCCTTAAAAGGGAAGATGTCGAGGGGAAGGCTTTGAGCTCAGCTCTTCAGCACCAAAGCACAGACTTCTGCCACTTGAGTAACTTTGGTAGCTGGCAGCAGTAGTACGCTGTTATCCTCTGTCAAGCAGACCAGCCCCTGGATAGGGGACATAATAGACACTGGGCCAATATTATATAGATATACAGGAATAGAAGAGAAGTTAGTTCTCTCCCCTTCCTTCCCAATTATGAAGGGTATCAGTGAGCTTAACAACAGACTGGGCCCAGCTCAAACCTAGTGTAAGTGGATGGAGCTGAGCCCAAGAACACTGGATCCAGCCCCAGGAGTTGTTCTAACTGATGCCTGGGTGAAACTGTCCTCAAGGGACCACCCAACAGCCCAGAACAGCCAGAGGACATTGTTCTCTGTTTTTACTTCCTATTCCCCCAACCCCTAGGGCTGTGAGAGGATCCACATAGGGCCATTATATCAGCTGTGCAGCACTAGATCATCCCTTTTATGCCAGGGGCACTTCCCCAGGGGGAGATCTAACTGGCTTCCAGCGCCTTGACCCTGCTGGAGCAGCTTAAAGAGGCTAGGATACAGGCCTGAAAGTGGATCTAAGAATCTACTTGCTGTGTGCTGAAAAATGAAGCAAGTTTGTAACACAGTCAGTGTTTAGCCAGGGATCCTTCCCCCAGGCTCTCCTCTCACCCCGTCTGATTCGTAGAGAGTAAACGCCCGTGACATAAGGATTATAGTTTTATCTATGCATCATATTTTGCCTAGGGCGAGGCGAGAGAGATTAGAAGAAATAGATCAGAAGTGGCATGATTCATTATTATGAGGCGAATCAGAGTTGGGGATCACAAGGGCAAATTTAATAGAAAACATGTCCAATCCATGATGGTAAATTTAATTGCAGCTATTAATGAAGCCTATTTAGAATGTATTATGTATCTGGCACTTTAGATGCAGCCCTCAATTCATCTTCGGTGTTAGATCGAGAGTCTGATGGAAGATTTTTTCCCCTTCCTTGAGAACAATTGGGGTCAAAAAACAACCTTGTTCAATCAATCAAATGTGATCAGCCAGCAATCCGCTGCAAGTCCAGAGAACCACGTGAATGCGGCGTGCTTCCCTTAACAGAGACAGGATCCAAGAAAGACGGATGGAGAGTGAGCCTTGGATAAAGGAAACGTTGACATCAGAAGTCTTTAAACCAATAATCAAAATATTTCTTTTCTGAAACGTGAACTGATAACATCAATTGTTTTTTTCCCCCACATGAACAATGTAGTGAAATGGACATAGATTTGCAAAATGTTTTGTGTCATCAAATCCACATTTTCACCCCCTCCTCCCCCACAAAGTTTACCTAACTCTTCCCATCACATCAATCCTACTTCATTTCCTTTCCCTCAAAGAACTGTCTGCGCAGTCCTCCAGACAGCAGATCCCCTGCTGCTTGTGATTGGGGATGAAAGCCTACAGGCTGGATCCTCAGTCTGAAAACCAAGCTTTAGGGACGCTTGGCTGAGAGAATGCTAACAAAATGAGTTAAAAATACAAGTGTTACCTTAATCAGCTGAAATGGGTTAAACAGGGGAATTGATATTGTCATTGCTGAAAAGAGGCGCCTGCTGCTCAGGAGAGGGGGAGCTTTGATGTTGGATTCACTGCTCAAAGCTGTACATGCCTCGAACATGATGAACCCATTTCTCAAGCCGTCCCACCGGGCACATGTCAAATCTCAATGCCTCTCTGAATTCCTAGCAGGCACCTGATTGGGAGAGAGCCCTGCTTCCTCGTTCACATGGCACTGTTTGAGTTCTTTTCTGTCTTCATCAGCGATAGAGAGAGTCAGAGGGTGGATGGCATAGCTTTGAGCTGGCAGGTGATGCTCTGGGAGCTTAGAGCATGAATTGCTTTTGGCAGGTTCAGATGTGGAAGTAAATTCACTAGTAGTAGGTGGAGTCGACCACCGAATAGCCAGGAAAAGTCTGAGCCTTTCCAAGCAAACAAACTGGGATGAGAAATGGAAAGGAGATGGAAATGACATGATGGTCAACAGACCGGGCTCAGAAAGTGGAGGTTCAGGGTCTGCGTGCTAGTTTGCTGACAAGAGATGCCAGGCAGTGGTAAAGCCAGGCTCCACATGCTGAGTCGAAAGGAAGGACGGTTTTGTGTTTAAAGGACCGGAGGGGGAATCTTGGGAGACCTGGGGTCACTTCCTTGGCCTATGTCAGACTCTGAGTGTGGCTTCAGGCAAGTCACCTTGTCTCTATATCTCAGCCCCTCCCTGGAAAATGGAGATGAGACTATCACTTATTAGCTCCATCACAGGGGCGTCGTTACGATGAATCCTATGCAGACAGTGCTTTGATCCTATCAAATGCTACAAGTATTATTGGCGGACAAGGTTTCCCTTCTCCAATCAGGAAGCCGAAAGAACGCCATGTGACCAAGGTGACCACTCTGTCATCCACTCAGTCCTATCATACCTGGTGCTGAGCTGCCGAGTTTCCTCAGCTTCTGTTGGCTACAGTGGAAGTCTTGCGGGTTCAGGATGGTTGAAGGACTTGGGCTTGAAAACCTGAGTTGGTATCTCTGTACAAGGAATGGAGAATCATGTATTTCCCCTCCCCACCACATAAATCTCACTGGAATATTTCTAGCTACCATGGTTTCTCGGCCAACAAGATAACAAAAGAGAATGCATGTGAGGCTGAGAGGTTTTGGGCAATTACAGAGTCCCTCAGTCCCTGGCCAGCAGTCCATTTGAACAGTTTCTTCGTTCCCCTCACCCCGTATATTTCTAGGCAATACTTGGGAATTAAGCAAAAATTGTAATTACTTTCTGTAGTTACAAAGGCTTGTGAGGAAAAAGCCTGTGATAGATTCCAGATTTTATCAGAGCCGACAAGGAGCATTACTTGGGCTGCATTAGAACTGGCACTTCGTCAAACAGTGAGGTCTGCCGAGACCAGCTCCTGGGGAAGAATGGACACAGGGATTCGGTCTTTTTAAACCTGGAAATTTAACATGCAGGTGGGATTGTTCTGCTCAGCTCTTGCGAGTGAAGAGACAGGGTGAGGTATGCAGTATGCTGCTCCCTGGCACTCCTGTATTCTGCCCCTGCCCACCTGCGGCTGGCTGGTCAGGACTTGCATTGGGGGTGGGGGACACTCCAAGCAACACTAGGGTTGTGCAAGAAGCCCTGATGTTCACTCAGTTGGCAGCACACCCCTCCCTGAGTTGACACCCCACCATGGTTCTGGGGGCGGACTTGAGGTCCCAGCTTCTGGATGCGTTGTAAAGACTTCAGCGAAGTTACTTTACTTTATGGCAGGCAAAGGCCTTGCCCTTCGGCTTTTCACCCACCTAGAAGATGACTCTCCTCCAGCAACCCTGCCTCTCCAACCCCAGCACCACAGTGGGGCTTTGGGTTCCACAACAATGCAGCGACAATGATTCACACCAGCTGGGGACTTGGACCTTTAAACTGATCTCAATCATTTGCAATACTTACACATCCCGTGACCTCTGTCACGTGCTGGGATGGGAGCCTTGGGGTCCAGACTAAAGTCCACGTTGGGTCATTACATGCAGCCTCCCTTATCTAGAAGAATTTTAGATATTCTTCTTCACTTCCAGTCCTAAAGCATTGACCATTGGTGTGTGGCTGTGAAATATCCATCAGTTCCATCCCAGAACCGGCTGCATTTCTGCAATGAATATAGCAGTTACTCTATAACCCTGATTTATTGTTTGGAAGTCACTAACAAGCAGAATAATAGTATTTTACAACCACTTTGCACAGGTGGAAATGACTATATGAGGTGCAGAGACAATGGAGACTCAGACCTATGATTTGTAAAATCAGGTATTTCCAGTAAGATTCTACCCCGGCCGGTCACTGGCACTGTCATCCACCTGGAGAACTGCTGAAATAGTGAACCATTCTTCACAGGTCTAAGAATCTAATTCCCTTGTCTCGCAGAAGAAGCTCAAGAGTTCATATTTATTGTTCTCTGTAAGTCTAGGTGTGGGCAACAAATATTCATGGACCCCAAGTTTTATCATGAATGAAAAGTCACAGCAGTGAAGTATGGTTTAGAGCCATTTGCTATTTGTCTGTTTTAACAGTGTCCACCATCCAATCAAGAAGCAAAAGCATCTGACGTAGGGAACCAATCATGCACCATGAAAAGAAATGGTTGAGGAACAAAAAACCACGGGGGGAGGGGAATTGTAAAAATATCCCTCCCCCCTTCTACCATTGTGAAATTCAAAACTTCAATAATATTTTTAGTTGAGATTTTAAAATTCAAAGATATCTGGATCATCTTTAACCATGAGTAACTGCTGAGCGGACAGTCAAAGAGAGTACCTCCACAGGCTTAAATTTGTTGACTCAAAGTCTCTGGTTAATACCCACGTCACAAGACTCACCGTCCTGGAGCACCCCCTTATGGTATGGACTGGCACAGCAACACTCCCACCTCAGTTTACCCACAATGACCTTCAGCCTCTTCCTGCCGTAGAGGGAATTTGGCCCTTCAGCCAAGCTACGTTAGAGAGTTCAACCCTTTCTGAGGTAATAGAGTCCTATAGATAAAGTCCAACCAAAAGCACAAAAACAAAGAATTCTTCAGCCCATCTGAGCTCAGTCTTCAGCCCCCTTCCTTACAGGCAGCCCTCCAGTTGCAACTGCCTGTCTCCCTGCTGGCTCCTGGGCCCCAGTCATCTGAGTCAGGTTTATCCTCCTACCAAGGGCCTCCAACAGGCTTCAGTCAATTCTGAGCTCAAATGCAGTTTCTTGCCTCACATCTGGGCAGCCTGTTCACTTTCCTCCTCTGTTGGCCCATCTGCCCTCCACCCCGGCCAGCTCTCAACTGCCGAGTTTTCCTCTTTGTAAGTCCACACCCTGCACAGGTCTTGCAGGTGGGGCTAAATACAGAGCTGACTGGCCCAATGCTTCATGGCCCTTAAAAAAACAAACAAACCTTGGCTGGCTTTTCCCTTTATGCGGTTGCATCTGTGTTGTTTGGAACATTAATTCTACCAGTGACCTATATAAAGTCCATAGTGATTCACCCAGGGCTTCTCTCTGGTGGGTGTTTACACACACACCCCTTAAAGTCATCTCTGGGCTGCATTTATTGTTTCCTTGGCATGATGGAGAGTGCCCAAGTTGCTCTTGGATATGGGCCCTGCGCTTGGCAGACTCGGCTTGTTGAAGCACTGCCAGGGTTGGTCCCACGTTAGTAGCCATGACAAGGGCTGTCTCCTCACTTCATAGTTCTCTTTGTGTTAAAAGAGTAGGCAAGGGGCCGGAAGAGGTTTTGTTTTCAAGTGACCTTTCTGAAAGGGCACAGGTTTTACAGCCTGCGGGCTAATCCAATGCCAACGAATGCCAGTCATGATAGATGGGACTTGGAGAGGACTCGACCGTCAGCCAATGAAAAGAACATGCCCTGTCAATGCTGTGAAGGAAGCAGAGCCAGTGATTTGCAGTGCATCATGTACTCAGCGGATTGAACTGCTTTTTTTTCTGCTTTGTGGGATAGTTGCAAGCAGAATAGAATTTACATTGGAACAGCCACACGGGGTCGGACCCATCAGCCATTTAGCTGAGTATCCTGTCTCCAGTGGCTTGTACCAGGGCTTCAGGGGGAGTGTATAGAACAGGGCAATTTTTGAGAGATCCATCCATCTTCTCCTCCCAACTTCAGAGGTTTAAGGTCACCCCAGCATGTGGTTGTATCCCTGATCATTGGCTAATAGCCACTGATGGATCTATCTAGCCCTCTTTTGAACCCAATTATACTTTTGACCATCACAACATCCCCTGGCAGTGAGTTCAACAGTGTAATTGTGCATTGTGTGAAGATATACTTCCTCATTTGTATTCAACTCGTTGTCTATTAATTTCAACAAGTGACCCCTTGTTTTTGTATGGTGGGAAAGGATCAATACAATATCTGTTCACTTTTTCCGCACCATTCATGATTTTATAGATCCCTATCATAGCCCCTTAATCTCTTTTCTAAGAGGAACAGCGCTAATCTTTTTGATCTCTCCTCATGTGGAAGCAATTTCAGACCCTTGAACATTTTTGTTGCCCTTCTGTGAACCTTTTCCACTTCCGCTGTATTCTTTTTGAGATGGGGCAACCAGAACTGGACACAAGGTGTGGGTGCCTCATGGATTTATCCATTATTTGAAATTATTATTCACTGAATTTCTCTTCAGGCTCTAGACTGATCACAGGTTTCGGAGAGTGTAATTCACACACATGCAGAGAGGCAGCACGAAGTCCTTTGTGCCACATAATCCCCGCTGAAGACTTCAAAATACAGCTGGAACTGGACATAACAGGTGCATACTCCTTTTCCCTGCAAAACTGGGACTTTTGCCCTTTTAGAACGCTGTAGGGCTATTTGGTAGAACAGACCTCATGAGTTCAAAGTGGAAGGAACAAACAGCCACATATTTTCCATTACTCTTATTTCCCCCAAACCCCATTTTTCCTCTTTCCTCAATTTTTCACAAAGAAAAATCCAAATGTTTCCAATTTTTTCCACAAAAATAAAATAAAAACCTAGAACAAAAGTGTTTTAGTTTTTGGCTTTTCAGCTCTTCTTTCTCCACCCCTCTACTCCCGCCCTTTTCCCTTTATTCTGACTTCCCCCATCCCTTTCTTTCCATCTTGCCACTGTAAAAGGGAGAGAAGGGAATAACCCTCCCACCCAAAATATGTGGGATTTCATTTTTCACTAATGAAACAGAAAATGAAGAAAAAAAAACCTTAAAATTTGTCAATACATTTTTTTTTTGCTAAATGGTGATTTTTCTTTAAAAAAATGAACAAAACATTTCAAGCAGCTTCAATTCTGTGTCCGACACTCTGGTCTGCCTGAAAGTTTAACCCACAGCCTATAACTGTGAGATCCTTAAATGGGGAACTGCCAGAGAGGAGAAAAGTGCATCTTATTAGTGCTATTAAAACACACACTATTATTTGCATTGCAGAAGCACCTGGAGGTTCCCCATTGTGATAGGTGCTGTACATACACATAGCCTGAAAATTCCTTGGCCTGCATCTTGCAAACCAAGCAGGATTTACTGTTGTGCCCATTTTACAGCTGGAAACTGAGGCACAGAGAGAGTCCGTGACTCAGGCAAGGTCACAGGTTCTGTGCTTCAGTTCCTTACCTGTAACAAGGGGATAAAGACATTGTCTGGCCCCACAGAGGTGTTGCAAGATAACTAGATAAAAGGTTGTGAGATGCTCAGTTACAATGGTAAGGGGGATACCTTAGATAGCTCTATCATATCCACAAAATTTTAATCTTCTATCAGCCCTGACTGTATCCCTTTAAAGAATATTGTTTCATTTTCACTGGCAAAACAGGTTAAAGAGGAAAAAAAACAGGGGGTGGGGTGGGGGAGGGAGGGTGGAAGGAATAATTACGTTCCATGAAATTAAAGAAAAGACAAGTGATGTAAAGAAATTAGTTCTCATACAAAAGGGTATTTTATAATGGACCTTTAAAGCAGTCCATCAAGCAAAACTAACATTTATTTGAAATGTTAAAGAGGAACCTTCAATCAGAGAACTGCATTTTACACTGTAATGAATTCAATTGACCTTTTGGTAGCAAGGAAACAGCATTGGTTGCGGGGAAGGGAAGATGCCTTGTTTGAAACACCATTTTATTTTTATGGGCATTTGCCCGCTAACTGCTGACTAATTCCTTGGGGTAATTAGGTCAGGCCTCCCAATTCAGTGCAGAAAAGGGATGCCCCAGCCCCTTCCACAACTCAGAAACCACTAGTAATGGGTTCTTTAGGCCAAAGGAATTAGCGGAGTGAAAAAGAGGGTTCTGTGGGGCAGGAAACAGGGGAATCCTTACCCTCTAAATGAAAGAAATGCTGATATTAAACCTAGCAATCGGTGAACAAGTTCCGATAAATTAACTCCCTCCCACAATGGTCATAAAACTTGAACTGAAAACCTCCATGAGGTTTGAAAAATTGTGTCTCATTTTCTTTGTTCCCGAGGTGTGAGGGGATGAGCTATTCTCATGAGATTCCCAGCTCAATTTCACAGTCCCAAGAGGTTCAGAGAAGCATCCAAACCTCATGCCACCTTTTCCAAATCATACCTGAATTCTAAACTTTTGGGAGTTCACCCCCGTACAACACCCAGCAGTAGGATGAGGAGACAGCAAGTGTGCAAATTGGGATGGGGGTGAGGGTAATAGGAGCCTATATAAGAAAAAAGACCCAAAAATCAGGACCGTCCCTATAAAATCCGAACATCTGGTCACCCTACCCAGCACACGGGGGCACTGATCCTTGACTGGGATCCACAGGCACTATGATAACACAAATAAACAATCCCTAAATGAAAGCTGGTGGAGTGGACAGTTGTTATTTATTAGTCATATTACACGAGCACCTAGAAGCCCCTGTGCACAGCTGGGGGCTGTACAAATGCAGAGTAAGAGACAGTCCTGGACACACAGATTCATAGAAATGCTGAGCTGGAAGGGACCTCAAGAGAGAATCTAGTACATCCCTCCCATGCTGAACTTTACTGTTCCAATAGTAAAGAGCTTTCAGGCTACACAACCAAGACAGTCAATGCCTGGAAGAAAGGAACCATGGTCTTCCCATTGTTCGGAAAGAGAACTGAAGTGCATAGAAATTAAGCCAGCTGCCCATGATCACAGAGGGAGATGGTGGCAGAGTCAAGAACAGGGCCCTGAGCTCCAGTTCAGTGTCTTAACCACAAGACTATGCCTTTGGGGTTTTGAGGTGTGCAGTTTAACCCCAGGGCTCAAGCCTCCCCCCCGCCCCTTCTTTTGACACCACAAATTGCACGAACTCAGGTCTCGTACCCAGGTCCCAGGACCCCATGGAGGTGGAGGGTCTGAACCTGGCACAAGCCAGGAGCCAGGTTTCTGGCCCTCTTGTTTTGCAGTGTAGATGCAATCCCACAGGACTCATACTTTGGGAATCTGCCAAAAGTATCCCACAATCCCACAGACTAACTTTCTGCGCCTACTGGACAGTCAAATTTGATGGACCATCAAAGTTTTCCCACACGGCACCTTGAACAAAGGGCGAGAGCGGACACATTTCAGGAGGGCACTAGGCAGTCTGGGATACAGATGGTCGAATTTGGGGCCACATAAGGCAGTGTAGATGCAGGAGCCCCAGGTTGGGATCCAGAGGTTCAACAATTTCTAGCGTGGGGTAACAAAGGAACGGGGAGCTCCCGTGCAATGACCACAGTGCCAGAAATGACCCAGTGGTGAAAAATTCCTTAGAGCTCTTCAGGCTTGCACAGCTGCCGTCCAATTGAAGAGGAAGTTCCCTCTTCACCAGGCACTCACTTGGCAAAGGAAGGGACTGAAGTCTGCTGATCATCTCCAACAAGTACCTGGCTTAGGGTGGCCATGTGATTTAGTGGTCTAGGAATCAGAGCTGGGACTAGAATCCAGCTCTCCTGATGCCAAGCAGCTGTAGGACCTCAGACAAGTCACCTCCCCTCTCTGCTTCCCTCCTTGTCGACCAATGACAGTGGAAGGGATAGAAAACCTTCTGCTTGAGGGATCCTGATGGGCTAACTATTAGGGGCTAGGATGAGACCTTCATGGGGGCAGCTTATCCCCATATCTGCCTGCTGCAGGGCTTCCTGTGCTTCCCTTAAGCAGCAGGGGCTGGCCCCTGTCTGAGACTGGATCCTGGGCTAGCTGGATTGGATTCTGTCTCTCTCATCTATTTAGTCTGTAAACTCTTGATGCTTCGACAACTAGGACACCCTGCATGGGGCTAGCCTAGAAGGGAAGGTGATGTTTGGAGACATCTCAGGAACGTTCTGCCTTCCCCAGCTAATGGAAATCCTTCTGCAAATTCACTCAAAGGGAAGGAACCAAAAGGAAAAAAAAAATCCACTGCTGAGGTTAAGTCTCTGCTCCCAAAGCAATTATCATCCGCTAATGTGCGCTGGGAATCTCCTCTCCCCTTTCACAGATTGAAATCGCAGTTTGTCTCCCCGCATTGCAAATGGAAGGGGATTTGAGATTAAATCTGTAGCTCAAATTTCCCATCCCTGACGGTCTAAACTGGATTACAGGCATGAGCAGAAAAATAGGAAATGGAGCCAGAGGGATAATTGTCTCTTACCATAGGTTAGGAGTTTGTTATAGAAGTGGATGGGTAGGATTCTGTGGCCTGCTTTGTGCAGGAGGTCAGACTAGATGATCCTATTGGTCCCTTCTGACCCTAAAGTCTATGAGTCTATGAGTCTAAGCCTGTTGCCTCCACATTCCTGCTGGGAGAGTCAGCAGGGAGGATGGGTTAGGGAAGGAAGGCAGGCAGACAAGAGAAAAGGGGTTTAGCAGATAGGAGAAAGTGTGGCATCTGAGAAGAGCTCCCCCGCCCTCCTCTTAACCTGGCAATGTGCAGTCACATGATAATACATAGCGCTTTCATCCAGAGATCTCAAAGCACCTTGCAAAGGTGCCCTAACTTCCCTTTAGAGCTGTGGAATCCAAGGCACGTGAAGGCTGGTAGGCAGCCGTTTCAAACCGCTGCTTGGAAAAGAGGCAACTAAAGGGGGATATGAGAGAGATCTATAAAATCATGACTGGTGCAGAGAAAGTAAATAAGGAAGTGTTATTTACTCCTTCTCATAATACAAGAACAAGGGACCACCAAATTAATTAATAGGTAGCAAGTTTAAAACAAACTCAAGAAAGTATTTTTTCACATACCACACAGTCAACCTGTGGAACTCCTTGCCAGAGGATGTTGTGAAGGCCAAGACTATAACAAGGTTCAAAAAGGAGCTAGATAGATTCATGGAGGATAGGTCCATCAATGGCTATTATCTAGGATGGACAGGGATGGTGTCCCTAGCCTCTGTTTGCCAGAAGCTGGGAATGGGTGACAAAGGATGGATCACTAGATGATTAGCTGTTTTGTTCATTCCCTTTGAGGCACCTGCCATTGGCCACTGTCGGCAGACAGGATACTGGGCTAGATGGACCTTTGGTCTGACCCGGTACGGCCGTTCTTATGTTCCCAATATCTACAGCTGGTCTCTTTCGTCTATGTATGGGACCAAAACGAAGAGCTCTAATTACTAGAGGGGCGGAGCAACTTCAATGACCTAGAAACTGCTGATCCCTTATATCTGAAAATATAAGAGGACCTAAATCAACCCCTTGGAGCTGAATCCCTGAGGCCACCCCTTCCCGCCCAAATCCACCAAACTCTGGGGAAGTCTGGATTCAGATCTCAGCTGAGGTCCAAAGCCCAGGGTGTGTCAGCTAAATCCACAGAGGCCCTTTCCGCTAAGGACTCTAGTGGCAAAAGCAGTGCAAAGGGCCGAAACTACAGCGTAGTAAGTGCTCCGGTGGTACAAATAGCCCAGGCCTGACCACTCAACATCAGCACCAGGGGACAATCAAGTTTCCTGTGTTTGCCTTTGGACCCAGGATAGAGTTTCTCTTGGCTGACAATGGCACTTGAACCAGAGATTATGAAAGCTAAAGGCAGGAGCTGCTGCAGTTTAAGCTAGAGATCTCTTGTTGGGGGCATAACAGACTCCTATCCTCTCTGGATCCAGCACAGAAAGGGACACACACACCCCAGGGGGTTACAGCCACAATGCCCCGGGCACCCTCTTTACCTGGTTTTTGTCTGCCCAGGAAGATGCAGCTCACTTATTCATGCAGCTTCTGAGTCTCAGCAGAAAGTCACCTTGTAAGAATATTTTCAGCTGAACTTGTCAAGTAAAGTCATTGCCCAGCAACCAGGTGGGAGGCAAATGGTAGCCCCAGAAAATGCAGAACTCCAAATGGAACTTTTGCTTTGTGATTCCCTAGAGGTCCCCTGTGCTTTAAAAGGCAGAGCAATAGACAATGGCCAGTGCTGACTCCTGACAAAGCTGTAGCTCAGGGGTTCTCAAACTTCACTGCACCGCAACCCCTTTCTGACAAGCTACACGACTCCAGGACGTGGGACTGAATCCAGCCGATCTGGGCAGGCAGGGCGCGTGTGTCAAAGCTGATGCCCGAGCTCCACCATGCCAGGCTGAGGAGAAAAGCCGAAGTCCATGAGCTTCATCCTTGGGCAGGGGGCCTGTCGTCTGTGTCCTGCTGCCCAGGGCTGAAGCCAAAGCCTGAGGCAGTGGGGGCTTGCATGACTCCATTAAAATGGGGTTGGGGCCCACTTTGGGGTCCCGACCCACAGTTTGAGAACCACTGCTATAGGTCCTGAGTGCTCCCCCTGCTATGCACTGTCTGCCTCAATATAACACCATGCCGTCACTCATAGACTCATAGACTCTAGGACTGGAAGGGACCTCGAGAGGTCATCGAGTCCAGTCCCCTGCCCTCATGGCAGGACCAAATACTGTCTAGACCATCCCTGATAGACATTTATCTAACCTACTCTTAAATATCTCCAGAGATGGAGATTCCACAACTTCCCTAGGCAATCTATTCCAGTGTTTAACTACCCTGACAGTTAGGAACTTTTTCCTAATGTCCAACCTAAATCTCCCTTGCTGCAGTTTAAGCCCATTGCTTCTTGTTCTATCATTGGAGGCTAAGGTGAACAAGTTTTCTCCCTCCTCCTGATGACACCCTTTTAGATACCTGAAAACTGCTATCATGTCCCCTCTCAGTCTTCTCTTTTCCAAACTAAACAAACCCAATTCCTTCAGCCTTCCTTCATAGGTCATGTTCTCAAGACCTTTAATCATTCTTGTTGCTCTTCTCTGGACCCTCTCCAATTTCTCCACATCTTTCTTGAAATGCGGTGCCCAGAACTGGACACAATACTCCAGTTGGGACCTAACCAGCGCAGAGTAAAGCGGAAGAATGACTTCTCGTGTCTTGTTTACAACACACCTGTTAATGCATCCCAGAATCACGTTTGCTTTTTTTGCAACAGTATCACACTGTTGACTCATATTAAGCTTGGGGTCCACTATGACCCCTAGATCTCTTTCTGCCATACTCCTTCCTAGACAGTCTCCTCCCATTCTGTATGTGTGAAACTGATTGTTCCTTCCTAAGTGGAGCACTTTGCATTTATCTTTATTGAACTTCATCCTGTTTACCTCAGACCATTTCTCCAACTTGTCCAGATCATTTTGAATTTTGACCCTGTCCTCCAAAGCAGTTGCAATCCCTCCCAGTTTGGTATCATCTGCAAACTTAATAAGCGTACTTTCTATGCCAACATCTAAATCGTTGATGAAGATATTGAACAGAACCGGTCCCAAAACAGAACCCTGCGGAACCCCACTTGTTATACCTTTCCAGCAGGATTGGGAGCCATTAACAACTACTCTCTGAGTACGGTTATCCAGCCAGTTATGCACCCACCTTATAGTAGCCCCATCTAAATTGTACTTTCCTAGCTTATCTATAAGAATATCATGCGAGACTGTATCAAATCGATTCACCCTGTCACTCGAGTGTAGGAATAGGGTAGTACCCCTTTAAACAGTCAGTGTGGTCTATATTTCAGAAGCTGTAAGCTTCCAGCAGAATTGTCGCTGGCCTTACACCGTGGCATAGATTTAGCCAACATAGTTATTAGAGACCCAACAGTTCTCCTGCGGTTTCTTCATATTAATTCTGTTGTGTATAGAGCAAAAGACAGAGTCACCGTTAGAGCACTGTGCCCAGGAAAGAGACATTTTGTTGAGATCATGTTGCAAAAGCAAGGTCTAAATGCAGCCACCAATAACTTAGCACAAAGGCCTATTGTTCATGGCATCGCTAACAGATGCTTAAGAGGTGATGCCATGACAAGCTGTTGCAAAACATTGTAAAGGATAGATATTGTGCCAGCATTAAAAGATTAATGCAGGTTCCTAAGCTATTATCAAACAGTAGCTATAAACAGCCATATGACTTAATAGGAAATGGAATAATTTATAAATTATTCTTTCTTCTCTTGCCCTAGCCAGACTCCCCTTCCAGAGGCATTTAGAAGCCAATCCTTCAGGCTATGATGTTTGGGTAACGGAGTACATTACTGAGGTTCTAATTAATGTTCATGGAGCTAGGGTTGCCAACTTTCTAGCTGCACAAAACTGAACCCCCTAGCCCCGCCCCTTCCCTGAGGCCACGCCCCCACTCACTACATTCTCCCTTGCTCTCCCCCCCCCCCACTCACTTTCACTGGACTGGGGGCAGGAGTTTGGGGTGCAGGAAGGGGTGAGAGCTCTAACTGGGTGAGGGCTCTGGGGTGGGGCCAGAAATGAGGGGTTCAGGGTGCAGGAGGGGGCTCCGGCTGTGGGTGCAGACTCTGGGGTGGGGCTAGGGAGGTTTGGAATGCAAGAGGGTGCGCCAGGTTTGGGGGGTTGGGGATGGGCTTACCTTGGGCATCTCCAGGTAAGCAGTGAAACTGGGGGGCTAAGGCAGGCTGCCTGCCTGTCCTGATACTGTGCTGTGTGCCCTCCGTAAGCAGCCAGCAAGTGCAGGCCCTGGGTGGGATGGGGGCCAGGAGGCTCCACGTGCCACTCCTGCCCCCAGAACCACCCCCCTCAGATCCCATTGGCTGTGCAGAGCTGGGGCCAGCACACGGAGACCTGTGGCCCCTGTCTAGGAGCCAGACCTGCTGGGTGCTTCTGGGGTGCAGCACAGAGCCAGCCAGGACAGGTAGGGACTAGCCTGCCTTAGCACCACAGCACTGCTGACTGGACTGTTAATGGCCTGGTCGGCAGTGCTGACCAGAGCTGCTAGGGGCCCTTTTTGACCAGGTGTTTTGGTCAAAAACGGGACACCTGGTCACCCTACAATGATGGCGCTGTAATGAATTTTCTAAATTAATGATCCTTCTCCCTGTTAAAGAAGAGACTGAAAATGTCCTGAGAAGGCACCCAAGATATTTGGCCTGTCTTAGCTATTTAGACAGCAAGCTGTTTGGGGCAGGGACTGTTTCTTTCTATTTGTTTGTACAGCACCTAGCGCAATCGCTATTCAGGCATCTAAACACTCGTAATAATTTGAGGAGCTTTAGGATTGTACAAAACACTTCAGCAAAGGTTGGGAACCTGACAGTTTGGGGAGTTTGCATCTTAGTTCAGTTTTATTTCATGAGACTGAACCAGTTTTTTGGTTTTTCTGGTGACTGAACCAGGATTTTGGAGCAAAACAGGACCTTTTTTGGGTGGGGGAGGGGGAGAAAAGTCACTCTACTGGCATCAAAAGGCAGTGCTGGAAGCAAGCATCTGACACCATCTTATCCCATACTCCCCCTGGCAGGTTAGAAAAAATGGTCAGTAGTTTGACCTCTGCTACAGCACATTAGAAAATGGCAATTCCTTTCCATGCAAGATTTTGAAAGGAGAAAAATATCCCCCTTCCTCATTTTGTGGATATCTTCCTCTTCCCCCCTGTAAATGATAGGGTGACCAGACAGCAAATGTGAAAAATCGGGATGGGAGTGGGGCGGGGTAATAGGAGCCTATATAAGAAAAAGACTGAAAAATTGAGACTGTCCCTATAAAATTGGGACATCTGGTCACCCCACCCAATGATAAGTGGAACCCCCGAATCAGTTTTCAAAAAAACTATGTAACATTTAGTATTTTAACAAAAAAACTCCAGGAAAAATTCACTTTTTTTAAAAAAAGCCACTTTAACAATTAAATATTTTGGGTCAAACAAAAATTTGAAAAAAAGTCTAATCTTAATTAATTTCCATCACCAGCCTTTGCATGCAGCAGTGCTCCAATACCTAAACTGTCCCACGTTGCCTTTTGCATCCCCGCAGGGCTCGGGTAAATGTTGCTTTTTTCAAGGGCAATGAATCTATTTAGAACAGCACTTAGTGCAAACCTTTTCTTTGGAAATTAATTGCTCTGAAAGCTTCTCTCTCTCAGGCACATTTATGGCCCCCATTACTATAGTATCACATCTAGTGTCCCACAATTGTTTCTTTTTTTACTGATGGGGAAACTGAGGCACAGAAGGCTAAGTGACTTGTTCAAGGCCACACAGTAAGTCTGCAGCAGACGAGGGACTTGAACCCTAGCCCTGGTTAGTGGTCTAACCACCGGGCTGTCTGTCCTCTAGATTCTGGCTGGGGTGGGGAGGACTGAGGATGGCTCATAGGCTTGGAAAGTCCTTCATTTATATTTGCAATCAAATGACAAGCTCTTCAGGTGAGGGTACAGCCATCTCTTCCCAAACATCTGTACAGCCTTGAGCACTGGGGGAACACAGGGCGGGGGGAGTCCCACTGGCCAGGGCATGGCTAAGGGTTACTTGCATTCTTCCAAAGCATTCAGAGGCCTGTATATCAGGGTACATCTACACTGCAACGAGACATCTGCGGCTGGCCTGGTCAGCTGAGTGGGGCCAGTAATGCTCAGGCTGCCAGCTCGAGCCCACACATCTGCGCTGCCTTTTTATAGCCCCTCCAGCCTGAGCATCGTGAGCCCAAGTCAGCTGACCCTGGGTGTTTTATTGCAATGTAGACATACCTTCAGAAGCCTGGTTGCAGCAGCAGGCCCAGATTAAGCTACCAATGTGCCAGTCACTCACTGCTAGCTCTGCGCCCTCGGGAGCACAACTCCAAGCTGAAAAAGGTCTCCAGGGCAGTTCTCTCAGCACCATTCCCCAGCTGTCTCAGCGTGGCTATGGAAATTGTTTGCATTCACCCTTAAAGCAGCTTTACATATTTCCTCCTTAAAATTGTCCAAAATTCTACTGCTCAGCTCCTAATTACAGCCCCCACAAGCCTTTAATCTTGAGTTATCTCCTAGATGAACAATGCAGTGTGGCAAATAATAAGAGGTAGTAAAATACACACACACACACGACATATGCTATGGAGTGAAAAAAAACCTGTAATTGCACCGGCGATAATTAACATTTACAAGAAGCACATTCATAATAAACATATATTAACCTTTGAAGCATATATAACTTCAGAAAACTCTGTCTATTGTGATAGCAGAAACAAAACACTGAATGCCAGATTTTATTACTGCAAATGCCAAGATTGCCACTCCTTGTGTGAATTTTACCAGCACTTTTCCAAAGTCATTTCAGCTTTTCAAAGTCCAGCTTTTGAGATTCTGATTCCTAAAATGTCATTTGTTAGAATTATTTATATGACAGGACCATCTTGAGGCATCTGGGTCCCACTGAGCTAGGCTTTGTACTAACACATAGGAAGAGACTGGACCTGCCCCAATAGTGCTTATAATCTGGACAGCTGGTGGGAGAGGGAATATTTTATCCCCATTTTAGAGGCAGAGCACAGAGATATTAAGAGATTTCCCTGAAGTCCGTGGCAGAGCCAGGATTTGTACCATTACTCCTGAGTCTTAGTCCAGTCCCTTAACCACAAAACTGTCATTCTGATATGGTTCCCTGGTCAGAGTGTTGCTCCTCCGGACTTTATCCCCACTAGAGAGGAAGCTTAGGGGCTCCTGCAGGCTCAGAATGGCAGCTCCAGAGCAGTTCCATGGCTTCAGAGCAGGATTCTTGACCCCACACCTCCTGGCACCTTTAGTATTTGGCCCATGGTAAAGACCAGCCTCTGAGTTCATTCGGTGCAGGTTTAAAGAGCCACATGTCCCATCAGTGCACACAGTAGCATGCTCCAGAGTCCAATGAAGTCAGTGCAAAGACTCCTGTGGGTTTCCGAGAACGTGGGACCAGGCCTTACGGGCTCAGCCCTACAAAGGCCTCAGCACCTTTGACTTCCCTGGATATCACTGGGTGCTGAGGGCTCTATCACCTCTCCAGCCTTGAGCCTCATTTCCAGCTGAGCTCCGAATGGCTGTGGAGGTCAAAGAGGGTAGGTCTGCACTGCAGTAAAACCCCTGGTGCACAGTGACCCATGACTTTTGGAACATGCATGTTTATTAATAGACTGATATATTACCACCCCCAGCTTCTCCCTCACTGCAAACATCCTGGTGATTTTCAGAAAAGGTCAGTTAATAAAGTCCTCGATTCAACAATCCTTTTATTTCTGAACCACGATGACGCTGGAGAATTTTTCTACTCCCTGATCTATAAGTGTGACTCCCCCAACAGAGTCAATGAAAATTGTTCACCCGGCTTTTGAGGCTCTCTCAAATGCCATTCATTGCTCTGTTAAATATCCCCAGTACAAAATGCCTCCCAGAAACTGCAATCAGTTTTCATCACTAGCAACACAAAAGACCCAGGCAGGGGAGTCGGGGGAATCTTGTCCAAGATTTAAATTAAAAATAGCAATCAATATTTTTTTCTGAATGCAGAGAGAAGGGAAAGGAGGACACTAAAACATCCTTAGAAATTCTAGTCAGCAAAGTCTTTTGCTACATTAGTTCCCAGTCACTTTCTTTGTTTAATGGGAAGGCTGTAAAAAGTACCAAGTGTCCTCAAGGAAAGTGGAAGAGATAAAAGTGTGAAGGACATTTGGGCAGTGCTTGAGTAAACTTAAAGCTAGGATGGAATTCTTACCTCTGTGTGGCAACAGGAAAGGAAAGGAAAGGAATTTCTTCACCTTACTTACCCATTTCCTCCCCAGGCAGGTAAATTGTCAATGTCACGCCTCATTTAACAAGAAACTAATAACGATCAATAATGATGCTTTAGTCTAGTCTTGTCTCTGCTTTATCACTGGAACTGGCAACCTTCCCACAGCTGATCATTAACACAAATGCCTGGTAAGGCCAAGCTGATGAATTGCCATTCATGCTTAAAGACACAACTCCAGATTGCAGAAACCTAATGTTAGTCTTTCGGAGGCAGGGACTGATCAGGGTTCAGTGAATGGATTGTGCACATCTGGCTACACACATGCGTGCACACATGTTTTCTCCTCAAGAGGTCCTCCTCCTACTTGCAAATGTATTGTCAGATGCTACTGCAGTTTCTCTCTCAGACCCAGAACCCACATCCATAGACCCAAATAATTGACTTTCAAAATTTTCCAAACTGGGCCTGTCCAGATGCTTCTCTAATAACAGGATTGATCTGGGACCCCCTTTCTATGTCGCAAAATGGAAAGGGAAGATTGGTCGTAACATCTGTTTGTGGCCCCTCTTAGTTGAAACCCCCCTGGAATAAGTCATCTTGGATAGAAGGAGTTCTTTCCTTCCTCACTCCCTCCCTCCCCACTTGCTCTCAAACCAAAGAGTCCTTTGCCTTACTGCAAGGCAGAGCATTAGTCCATGAGGCATTCAGGTCATCATATTAAGTGCATTCAGCACCATGGACAGTGCATGGAAGATTCCCTATGAGAGAGGCTGCCAGGCACAAAAATGAGGAAGAAAACAAGGTGGGTCAGATGCTCAGCTCATGTAAATCAGTGTAGCTTTACTGAAGCCAACAGGGTTACAGAGATTTACACCAGCTGAGAGTTTGGCCTGCTGGTGATTCCTACTATCCATCCATCTTGGGGGGTGGGGTTTGCACTCTTTCCCATTACCCCAGTAGCTGAGTCCTTCCCCATGTGACACAGAGCACAGTGGAGTCCCTCGGCAGGAGGATGGCTGCATTCTGGGCCATGTTTTTAAAGAGTGGCCTTTTTGCCCCTTGAAAATGTGCTGTTGTCATTTTGCAGCCCTCAGTGTTGTGGAGTTAAATCTGAGTGCTTGCTCCTCCACTTGTCTCACTGGGGTTCCTGCTAGATGGTTAAGAGGTGCCAGTACTTGATTTATACTTATCTTAACAAGTCATTGCATAGGCGCAGAGAAGCAGCATGGTCTTATGACAAGGGCACTGGTGTCAGTAGATCCATGTAGGAAAGAAAGTGCCTCCTACAGAGTTACTGACACTGCTCCCTGCAGTACAGGGCCTGCTACCACCAGGATGGAGCATTGGCATCAGCGCTGAGGCAGGGGAAAAAGACCTCTTTCTGCAGCTCCATCAACTTTTCTAGCCCAGATTTGCTTAGCTGGAAGGTGCTAACTATACCATATCTTGGCATGGTCTGGCCATATGCCATAAAGGCGTTAGCTATTATGATACATTTTCAAACATGATACTTCTCAAAATAAGGTTATTGGATTCCACCTTGCTTTTTCGGACGGGGGTGGGGAGAGGGGAAAGGCCAAAATGATGTACACATCCCAAATTCTAAATTTGTGTTGGTTGAAAAAAGTTGAGAGAAAAATTTGGACCTGCTGTAACTGAACACAGATAAAATCCTAAGTAACAGAAAGGGCATTTAATCTCCTAGTCAGATCCAGTGTGGTCCAGTGTGAAAGCCAATTGGCATCCTGCGTGCACTGAGTTTGGAGGGGCTTAATCCAGTTCCCACAGGACAGGTGTCCACATAACAAAAAACCAGCCACATACACAGCATGAATTCACACTGTTGTGGATAGAGTCCTTGGACTCAATTCTGTGAGTTGTTAAGAGCTCACTCCCACCCCACCACTAGAGGGTATTTTTCCAGCTCAGGGTTATATCAGCATGACAGGGCCACATGCAGGAAGCTTGCTCTGCTGTTCAATAGATAAAAAGAGAGTTTCCAGCTGGCAGCTTTTAGCAGCACTAGGTTCACTGCTGAAACCAACAAACCCAGAGAAGACAATTATTTTAACAAGCTCCTCCCTGTAGCGGAGGGGAAGGGGACTGATTTGCAAAGGACCTGCTCACTCCCTCACCTCTCCTTTTCCAGCTGTAACACCGCATTCCTCACCCCAGTTTCTTGGTGGTGGGAGTTATTACTTATTTACAGAAGGGCTTCAATATTTAATTGAGCTGCAGCTGTCTGTTCCCAATGCAGATTTTACCTCTCTCCATTCCACTGTCTGGCTTCGCCAGGAGAACTCTTCTCCTTCCCCAGAGATCAACTTCTCTAAACTCACACCCCAAGCAGCCCCCATGCTTCTGTCTGAGTGAAGCATTCACTAGAATACCCCAGTTCTGTGCTTCTCCCTCACATCATCCTACTCCCGCTACTACTCCGTGCTACTAGACTTTAATCCCTTCCTGCCTACTGCTTCACTGCCTCTCCAGTTCTCTTCTTTACCACTGCCATGGGCTGTGGGGAGACCAGGCCCTGCACCCCCTGCTTCCTGTGATTCACCAGGACTCTCAGCCAGCCAGTAAAGCAGAAGGTTTATTTAGACGACAAGAACACAGGCCAAGACAGGTCTTGCAGGTACAGACAACAGGACCCCCTCAGGTAGGTCCATCTGGGCCCCAGGGAGGCTACTGCCCCGCTGGGAAGCCCAAGCCCCGTCGGAGAACCGCTCTCCTTTTCCCAGCCAGCTCCAAACTGAAACTCCCTGTCTCCCTGAGCCTCCCCCTGGCTCCTCCCCCAGCCTTTAAGTCCTTTGTCCAGTTTCCCAGGCAGAGGTGTCACCTGGCCTTCAACCCCCATCCTGGGTTCTCATGTTACATGCTCACAGGTCTCCTCCCTTCCCCAGTGCAGGCCGTCCCAGCAAAACTCCGCTGCAATCTTCCCAGGTCCATACTCCCCACTCGGTATTCAAACAACACATCAAGAACATTCCCACCTCCTCACAACAACAGGCATTTGACCCAGAGACACCAGTTGCTTCCAGAACATTTGAGCCTGCAAACCTCTCCGTTTTCACAGAGAAATACCGGCAAACTTTCCCAGGTTCGGCGCAGCCTTAGCATCTAACAGGAGGCAGCTTACTGGGCTGGTTGAAGCTCTGAAAAGAAGCGGACGTGTTCTTTTCCATTTTTCCTTTGGGATCCCCTGACACTCAGGAGAAACAGCAGTGGGACATGGAACACATGGTCTCTGGGTAGCTGGTCCCAGCCCAGCAGTGGGCAGAATTTGTTACCATCTCATGGCTGGCTCTTTAAAGGCCAGCATGAAATGAGTGCTCAGATCTGGGCTGTCTTGGCAGAGGAGCCAGGGAATGGGTTGACCTGCCCAACCTTAGGGTTCAAGGATAGGGCACTGGAGAGGTGCAGTTACCCTGCCATTGCCCAGGTGGGGCTTGTACCATGTATCTCACCAGCTAACATCCCACCCCTGCATCCACAGGGACCATCTCCCCACCAGCAGGGAACCACTGCCACTGTGCAGTAGGTGGGTGAAGCTGAATGTAGGGCATGGATCCAGGAATGCATAAGGTAGCATGAAACAAAACAGGGAGCTCTCAGTGCACCAGCCCAGGAGAAGGGGGAAGTTTTGGGAGGGCTGCTTACTAGGTTGACCATATTTACCCAAAAGGAAAATGGGACACTGTGCGAGGCCCTGCCTTCTGCCTCCTACCCGCACAGTATCCGCTGAGAACCCTTGCCACCCATGCGCGCAGGGTTGGTCCGGCCCAAGCCGCTTTCCTGAGCCCTCCCTCCTTTCCACTAAGGGATGTTTGCTGCTCTCTGGCCTCCACCTCACACATTCCTCGGTGCCCTGCTATGGTTCACACCCCACTTTTTTGGCAAAACTGATGATCAGTTGGCAAAAGCAAATGAGACAAATGTCCAGTTTTGCCAAAAAACAGTCAGGACGGCCGGGACAGGGCTTAAAAAGGGGACTGTCCCTGCCAAAATGGGACATATATTCACTCTACTGCTTACCCCAGTAAGGTAGGTGGACGCCCCCCCCACAGTTAGTAGAGGGGGATACATACTCCTCCCTCTACACATCAGGTGACACAACGCCCCATAAAGATTCCCAGAGTCAACCAGAGGCAAAGTCATTGAATTCCATGCTAAGATAAAGGAGAGAGAAAGACCAAAGACTTTTCAGATGGAACAATGAGGCGCAATTATGCTTATCTTGATCATTTGGGTGAAATTCTGCAACTCTGCAACCTGGGTGCCAATAATCAGTTAATTTCACAGTCTTGACATACTAGAAAGATTTAGATGTTCTAATGACTCTGGTGAATACAGGGGTGCGGCAGAAGATGCACAAAATAGCCAAGCAGCTATTAAGGAAACACTAATAAGGACAGAGGGCTTGCAAGCTCTTTATAAAAAAAGCAGGGCAGATGAAATACAGCTGGGTGACTCCTTTATTGCCCAGTCTGAACAGGCTTTGCCTCCGCCTGGGAGAGATTTATATTCAGCAGCCCAAGAAGAAGGAATGAAGTGGGATGGATTAAGTAGGACCCAACATGAAATTCAGCCCCATCTTAAAGCAAACCTGCTGTTAATAGCATTATGGTAGCACCACCTATGGCTCACAGCTTAGATCAGAGCCCTGTTTGGCTCAGTATTGGACCTACAAATGTCAAGAGACAATTCTTGTTCCACAGAGCTTAGAGTCCAATTAGATGGTGGGGGAGAAGAGAGACAGGTGGAGCAAAGAGTGCAAGGTCAAGCAGCAGATATGTGGCTGAACCAGGAATAGAACCCAGGACTCCTGCTTCCCAGTTCAGTGCCTGAGCCACCAGACACCCCTTTTGTCCCTGTCTTTAAGCATATTTCATCAGCCATTAAAGGAAACAGGATACAATTTTGGTTTCTGGGGCTGGCAGCCCTGCTGAGGTAACTTTTGACAAATTCAGCGGGTCAGACAGCTGCTGTTCTGTTCTCTGAGAACACGCCATTGGTATTTTACCAGGCCTTTGTTCAGAGTTTGACTAAGAAGCTACTGCCCAGAGAGCATTAATTACCCTCAGTCATAGCTGCTCCAGCTTTCTGGACAAGGCAGAGGTCGTGGAGGAATTCTGGGACTTAGCTGCTCTGAGAAGCAATGGTGACTGTGAGCCTAGCAGATTGGCTTTGCGTGCGTGAGTGAGATGTCGCCCTCTGGAGGGCATTTAATACGTTAGGTGCTTGGAGAAAAGGAAGTATCTGCAATACTACTGCCCTACAGATAAACGCTCACCTTCAGTCTCTACCATGGCATGAGCCTAGCTCCTTTCACTTCCCCTGGTCAGCACCTCCAGTACATCTACCCCAGAGCCAGAAGGTGTAAACTGCAACTCAAGGGACATACTCCCATTAGCTCTGACCAAGCTAAAAATAGAAGTGCGGCCCCAGCAGCACGAGAGGCAAGAAGAGCTGGCTGCCCCGCGTACAAACCTGCCAGCGCCCCTGAGTATGGGCTCGCAGTGGGAAGCCCCGTGCAGCCACTCATCGCTGCCCAGGTGCTGAGGCTACACTACCATTTTTAGTACTCTAGCTCAATAGCACAAGTTTGTCAATTTAAGCTGGAAATCACACCCACAGCTCCACATGTAGGCCCAGCCTCAGTATCTGGATAGCCTCTTCCCAAAGGAGGCATTGTGCAGCAAGGTTCTCTGCTCACTCTCCCCTCTCACCCTCCTACTTCCAGCTTTGTGCCACAGCCGCCATCTTGGCCAGCAGCCTAGACCTCCAGAGCTGAATGCATGAGTGATTACTGCTTGAGCTGAAGAGGCCAGGCTCCCCAACAACAGACTCATGCCCTCTGTGGATGGGGCACAGCAGGGGATCTCTAACACACAATTGCCAGTGGCCTGCACTTTTGATTTGCCCTATATTCTCTCAATACCAATGTGACGGGTTGGATCACAAAAACCCCCTGGGAGCTGCCACCTGATGTGCCCAGACCACTTCTGCCCCTGCTTTCCCTGCCAGCTTGGGACCCCAGCACCCTGTCTTGCTAAGCCAAACACGCTCATCTGCTCCAGCACAGACCCAGGGTCTGAATGAGTTGCCCCAAAGCTGCAGGCTTCACTGAAAACAGCTCACAAAAGTGTTCCTGCCTTTAACACTCAGCTGCCCAACTCCCAATGGGGTCTAAACCCAAATAAATCTGTTTACAGGGTAAACTCATAAATTGTTCGCCTTCTATAACACTGATAGAGAGATCTGCAGAGCTGTTTGCTCCCCCAGGTATTAATACATACTCTGGGTCAATTAATAAGTAAAAAGTGATTTCATTAAATACAGAAGGTAGGATTTAAGCAGTTCCAAGTAGTAACAGACAGAATAAAGTAAGTCACCAAGCAAAATAAAATAAAACATGCAAATCTATGTCTAATGAAACTGAATACAGATAATCTCACCTTCAGAGGCGCTTCAGTAAGTTTTTTGCTCAGACTGGACACTTTCCAGCCCTGGGCACAATTCTTTCCCCAGTACAGCTCTTGTTCCAGCTCAGGTGGTAGCTAGAGGATTCTTCATGATGGCTCTTCTCTCCCCTTTGTTCTGTTCCATCCCTTTATATATCTTTTGCATACGGCAAGAATCCTTTGTCCGTCTCTGGGTTTCCACCCCCTCCTTCTCAATGGAAAGACACCAGGTTAAAGATGGATTCCAGTTCAGGTGATGTGATCAAATGCACTGCAAGATTTCATTGCCCACTTGCCAACACACACATATACCGGAAGACTTACAGGTAAAACACACCCATCTGCAGACAATTGTCTTGGTTAAGGGGAGTCATCACAATTTCAAACCACCATTAATGGCCCACACTTTGCATAATTACAATAGGATCTCAGAGTTATATTTCATATTTCTAGTTTCAGATACAAGAGTGGTACATTTATAAAAATAGGATGATCACACTCAGTAGATTATAAGGCTTGTAATGATACCTTACAAGAGACCTTTTGCATGAAGCATATTCCAGTTACATTATATTCACTCATTAGCATATTTTTATAAAATTTTATAGACTGCAATGTCACAATCAGTTCTCCCCCCACCCCCCTTCTAGAAAGGCAGGCAGCCAACATGGTTAGGACACTGCATCCAAGGCCCGCTCCCTTCACCCACCATAAATCCACACCACATTCTTCCAAGGCTGCGTCACAAGCTTTAATCAAACTCTGCCCCGCTAGCGTTTGGTCCTGGGGTCAGTCCTGGTGCTCTTCCTCTGCAGACAGTGTTGGTGTCCTTTGGATGTTTACTCTCTGCTCCCAAGCGGCTACTCATGGCCTACTTACAACTTCCCAGTGGCCCTGAGAGTGAGAAAAAGAACAACTGCCTCCTCACAGCCATGTCATTAAGCACCAGGTAGAAGCATTCACTTGCCTGTTCAGAGCTTCGCTCCAGATGGAATTTCTGTTTAATCAAAACCTTTTTCTTCCCACCAGCCTGAAACCCACTTAGAGACTTGATGGAAGACTAGAAAACCGCTAATAGGATACAGATTCCTCACCCTGGCCCTTCCTCAGGTCTGTCAGTAGCAAGACCCTTTCAGACGAATACGATAAAGGACTAAAGCCTGTGAAAATGAATAGGAACTCTGGCCGTGGCTAGTGGAATGCAGTGATTACCAGCCCTGTCAGAAGAATAAGCACCTGCTAAATGGTTGTCTCTGCTGGGATCTTATGACAAAGCTTCCCCGCTAGGGTGCCTGAGGTAGACAGAGCCTGTTAATGGAGCATGTGAGGAGGCCACAGGGTGTGAGCATGGGGTGCTGATCTCTGCAACTTCTTCAAAGGTTTCACAGCAGAGGAGTGTGTGCAGGAAGTACGGCCTAGTGAGGAGTGCAGTGGACAGAGCTGGGAGACCCCAGTTATACTCCTTGCTCCGCCCCTGGCCTTAAGCACGTACTCTGTCTGCATGTGCCATGACAGAGACAGTCCCTGCACGAAAGAGCTGGTCAGCATAGAACCAAGGAATTACTACAAATGCGGACTGAGGTGCAAAGAGACTAAGCAATTTTCCCAAAGTCACACAAGGAAACTGTGGCAGAGCTGGGAATCAAATCCATGTCTCCTGAGTTCCAGCCCTATGCTGCGTGTCCATCCTGCCTCTCCAGTAGGTGTTTGGAAGGAATGAGGTATCAGGTATAGCAATGATACATGCAGGTAAGTGCACAGCCGAGTATGTGATATGGCAAAGGTAGGCAAAAATATTACCACTATGCATGGATGGATACAGGTGATGGATTAATTCCATGTCAGTTTCAAGCCTGAGCCTTCAAACCATCTCTAACCAGAAATGCCATTACTGCAAATGTAGATGTCAAAGTTTGCTCAGACTTTGAAGACCCTAAAGAACTTCCCTTCTGGATATCACCCTTCAAATGTATCCTTCCCAAATCCATCTCTAATTCCAGTTAGAAAAAGAAAGCTCCTCTGAAATGATATGGCCCACTGACCATACTCTTATAACCAAGTAAACAAAACCTGTCCCATTGCTCAGCTATTCCTCTCATAATCTCACTAAAACTGAGCAATTTGATCTGACAGATAGCTTGAGACAAGGTTACACAATAGCCCTCTGCATTCATGACCCAGGAAAAATAATTATAGCTCCATAGGACAAGAGGGTGAGGAGAGAAAGAAAAGAAGATGAGAAAAGGAAGGCTCTTGAACACAATGAGAAGGGATTTTCCCCAAATGGAGTCAGGTGGAACTAGATGAGGTGATGGGAGAAGACAGAGGAATAGAGAGTAGGTGATTAAATGTAATTAGAACGTGGTAAACTCTCAAAGACCATGGCATGAAATACAGTTGGACACAGCCTTGCCAGGGGAGAATGTATTCATCTCTTTGGTCCCTTCTGATTGGATCAGCTCGCTTCCTGCATTATTATTTGTGTGGAAATAGCATCTAGCAACCCAAATCCTGGACCAAGCACATCCGGTGGGTTTATTCACTTGTGGCTTTTCAGGGGAAAAAATAGGCCATCCTCTTGTGGGAGAATGAAGGGGTAGTCTTATTTTTGTTGGGCAGGAGAGAAATGAAAAAAAAGCAGCAAAAGTTTAGAAACAATCCCATGAAGCTGCACTGTTATTAATATTTATTACACAAACTTGCATTGATATTACTGCAGTTATTAACATGACATACAACCCTAGCATTAAGTATTAAAATCACTATGTAACACTGCATTACTATTAACACAACCATTAATATATTCATATTGTTTTATAACTTGTGATTTCCTGCATTTCTTTCATAAAAAATAAATATTTAGGGAGAGTTATCACTTAGAGCAAACCACGGTTATTTAATATTTCTGTTACTGTAACACTGAGGAACCCCAATCAAAGATCAGGCCCCTACTGTGCTCAGCATTGAGTTTCCCCCACCAATCAAGCACACAATCAAGGTGATGCAGGTGAAAACAATGATGAAACAAACAAATGGAACAGAGGGTGGAGGGACAGATTAGAGCATCCAGCAGTGACTGTGAATCTCTATGCCTGGAGATTGTTTGCATCACGTTTCCCATTGTGGCTACACTGCTTCAGCTCCTACGGGGGGGGGGGCGGTAGTTTCAGTGGGAGTGCTAAATTCAGCAAGGTGCCACAGGTATTTTAAATGCCGTCCCATGTAGACCTGCTCTTACCATCACAAGCCCTTGTGTGTGGTCACTATGGCAGACGTAGCAATTTCCTGGGCAAACCTTACTGAATTCAGTGTAAGCATCTTAGGAGTTTGTTGTATTAAAGATGTGAGCATTTACGTATTATTATGGGATTGTATGTGAGGGGCAGACATGGCCAGTGTCAACCTTGGGAAGTGTGTGGGCTTCAGAAGGATTATTTTAAACAATATGCCAGAGAAAGTAGAGGGATTCCCAGGAAATACCTGGGAGGAGGTGAATGTGAACTACCACCTCTGATTAAGGAAAGACCCAACCTTTGCCTTGAAGCCAGGACCATTGTCTGGCTGATTACCTCGGCAGATCAGAGACCCAGACTGTATAAGGGAGCGACTCTCCGATTGATGAGGGTGCTGGTTCTGAACAAAGGCAATTATGAACTGGTAACCCCAGAAAAAGCCCTTGCTGGGGTCTGAAGCACCGATCCCTGCCAGAGCCCTTGCTGGAGATGCAGTGATCTCTGGTAAGCTTATTAGCATGGGTGTAGGTTCTTTGGACTTGATTTCTCTGGAATACTTTCATCTTAAGAATAAATGTGCTTGCTTAGGAAAATCTGCGTGGTCCCTTATAACTGTGGGCAGTTACATGGAGGAGAAGTAAAGCAGGCCGGCTTAGGCAGTCTGATTTGCTGGGGAACTCAGAATAGGCAGGGAATTGTGCGGTCTGCAGAGGAGGGAGAGAGATGCGAGTCTCTACCCAGGAGAGGTGATGGCTGGGGAGCTTGAAGTCTGAGAGTAGGTGCCCTTGGTGAAGCCTAGTGGAGAAATACAGCGGCAGTTGCCCTGAACTGTGACAAGCCCAGCAGGGGCTGGTGGGGGGTTTTGCCATTGTAAGGCTCAAGAGTAGAATTTAAACTCTGTCAATTCAGTTGCTTCGGGAAGCGGTGCTCAAGAGACCCCGCCTGCCTCACCGGGATGGCTTCTTGGCTTATTCCAAATACAAGCCCAAACTCCGCTGCTGCTCTTTGGGAAGTGGTCACTATTCACTCACGTAGCCTATTCCCCTCTTGGGGTTTCCCACCAAGACCAGCCGCTGTCTCCCCTCCCAGCGAGAGGGTGTAATCAGGAGATTGTGACTGTACATTTCACCTTCAGCATGGTAATCAAGATGCAGGAAACAGGAGACAACAGTACATGGAGTCCCAGCATGCAAGTTCCCTGAGGACAGCATCATAAATCCTGGCACTCTACAAGTTGTATTCTGCTGGGCTTTGTCCCAAGTCACAATAACGCTTCATACTGAGTCTCTCCTGGGTTGGCAGGAAAACACGGCAGGTGTGGTTCGACTTGTTCGGGTGGGAGAAGAGTCGGCACGATAGAGGGTAAATAAGCCGGCGCTGGGCTTTCCAGGCATCTTGAGACCTCTCCTCAAGCAGAGTCAGACGTGATTGGGTTTAAAGTTACAGAGAGAAGAATTAGATGCTGTTGATGGTGCCAGCATTCATCGCCTCAGGCTGGCCCAGAAAGAGAGCTCCTGGATCCAATCGCACCAGGAGAGCAGCCACAAAGGAGAAATGGAAGATTACCAGACCCACAAGGGAGGGAGGGACAGCTAGGTCCTTTCAAAAGTCCTGTTCCTTTGGCTCACTTGTAGAGCATCTTTCACTCAAGGAGCTCAAATGCTGGGTAAACCTCAACACCCCAGGACAAGAGGTCAGTACTAGTACCTCCATTTTACAGAGCAGTAAGACACGCCGCAGAAAGGTGAAGAGACTTGCCAAAGGACATAGAGTCAGTAGCAGAGCTGGGAATAAAACTCAGTAGTCTTGACTCCTAGTCCCTTGCTCTAACAAGCAGACCAGACTTTCCCAGGAGCCTGAGTCCCACTGACTTTCAGTGATTTCAATGGGAGTTAGGAGCCTAAGGAGCAGAATCTCAAAAGGTATTTAGGAGCCAAAGCTTCCTTGATTTTCAATGAGACTGACATTCCTAAATCACCTTTGAAAGTGTTGCCCTTAATCTTTCGGTGCCTCTGTTCCCCCATCTCTACAGTATGTCTGAGAATATCCCCTTCAGGGCAGGAACCGCCTCTCACTCTATCTGTACAACACCAAGCACAGTGGGATTGTGATCTCACTTGATGCCTCTAGATGCTACCAAAATAAGCATATTATGTCTGCACTGAACTGACATCCAGCTTTCCAGGGCATGGAGCTTGTAGATTCCGTCTTTGATGTGACCTACAGCATTTCAACAAACAATAGCAATCAGCAGCTGGGACTGTGATTTCTCTGGCAGCAGAAAGTGATTCCTTTATTACTTACCAGTGTAGCCCAAAGTGCACAGGGGCCTTGACTCCTAGGCACTTTCTTAATAGAATGAATTGGAACTAACAGGATTACCAGCCTTCACTACTCCACAGCAAGTCATGTGATATTTGGTGCTTTTCTTAAAGCCCCAGCTTCTGGAGTAAAGGGATTAATGTGAAAAATCTCAGTTGATTTCATTTCATTTTTAAGTTGGTAGCCCTTCTGGTTGTGAGGAAGGGCTAGAAAACATGGCCTGAAGGGCTCAAAACCCAGAAGGCAAATCAAAAGTCCTATTAATCTCTTTTGGGGGAGGAGGGGGGAAGAGGGGAGAGGTGACAGGGCCAGACTCATGATCATCACAAATCTCAAGTGCTTGATACTGTAAGGTGGTCTAGTGGTTAGAGCAGTAGACTGGTTTTAGGACCACTGGGTTCTATTCCTGCCTCTGGTACTGAGTGACGGTGGGCAAGTCACTTCCTGTCTGTCCCTCACTTTCCTGATCTGTAAATACAGGAATAAAGGATACTGACCTCCTTTGTAAAGTGCTTTGAGACCTACAAAAGAGAAAGGCTAGGTAGTCCCAGGATTGGCATGGACGGCTGCACAGAACAGAAGAGGTTGGACAAAGGAGAGGGTCCCAGGTCTGCAAGGAAATAGTGCATTCTAGACACTGATTTACCTCTCATCTCAGATGAGTCATAGAAATAATGTCTTCAACGCTCCCCTTGTCTCCTGCTGTTTCAAATACCTCCCTTCAGGAGCAGATAAATACATAATAGAACAACTTTCATTTCCTTTGTGATCAGGGGCAGGTATTTGAGTCTTGATATATTAGCATTTGATGCTCTGGATAACTGTAGACTTCTGAGGGCCAGAAAGACGACATTAATGCATATGTGTGTCCACTTCTGGGTTTAATAAAAGCACCGGTGCTTTTAATCTTCTTTCAGCTCTGCCTCCCATTGAATTTCAATACATTGGCGAGACAGAGTACCAGCTATACCACCCAGCAGCTTCTCATTCAGAACTCCTTGGCTAGCAATTCCAATGGGTGGGGGAGATGGAGTGCAGCCCTTATGCATTAGGTGTCTGCCACCCATGCAAAGAATCTATTCTCTCGACAATGAGGGTAAGCAAAATTTTTGAGTGGCTAAGTGTCTTAGGAGCCTGAGGTTCATAGGTCACTTAGGTGCTTCAGAAAGTTCTGCCCCACTCGAAAGACTAATAATATCTTCTCCCCTATCAAAGAAGAAAGTGTACATGCCCTGCACCAGCGTGAGGGGGACTGAAGAAAGAGGCTTAGGTTTCATGAGACCTCAGGAGTTCCAGAATGCAAGCTACGGACCAGGCCGCTCCCAAACACCAGTCTCTTGGCATGCAACACTGGCGTCTCTGCATGCTTATTGAATATCCTTCCCCCTATAGCCCTGCCTGCTGCATCACTTTGTGCTAATGAAACACTGGAATGAGTCAAATGTTGTGAAGTTGCTTTAGCCCGATGATGACCTTATCCAAGTGTTGTGATGGAACAGATATTGTCAAGAAGTTAGAGAGAATTGAAATACTAGTAGAATTACAGGAACACCTGGTTGGCTCCATGGAGTTGGAATCTGGGAGGCAGTGTTGTCTAGTGGCTAAAGCAAAGGCCTGGGACTCAGGACACCTGTGATCTATTTCCAACTCTGTCACTGGCCTACTGGGTGACCCTGGGCAACTCATGTCTTATCTATCAAATGGGTGTAATATTACTGACCTCCTTTGTTAAGGACTAGGACACCTACAACTGAAAAGTGCTAGATAGAACTAGGATTTTTTTTTTAAATATCAACAAAAAACCCTCCTAAAGCAAACCAACCAAAATTGATAAAAAGTCCTAAAATAACCAGCAGACTTTTTACCCTTGAAAGGGGAGAAGTGCCAGATATGCCGCAAAATCCACTAACAATTCGCTATTGCTGTGCATTTGACATGGACTGTGTCCAGATACTACAATGAACCCGTACGATAGAGATCTCAATCATGACCCCATTCTGGTAGGCACTGGACGTACACACACTGAGGACTACAGTAAAAATACTGACTAGTAATTGCTATGAGATCCATCTACGTCTTTTAAACAAAGGGATAAAAGACACAATGCTCCTTATTCAGGCTCCTTTGGTTTTTTATTAGTTAATTCCAGGATGGGGGAAGAGGAAGACAAACCTTCTAGGCTGGTGCACTGAGCCATACTTCATTCATTCCCCTCCTCTGTCTCTGCTGAATGCCTCAAAGGGATCCAACTCCCTGCAGCTGGCCAAGTGTAGATACTGAAAGTTTCAAATAAAAAAAAGTTCCTTATCTTGCTGGGGAGAGAGCGCTGGCTTTTAATGCGACACGTTCAAACAGAAAATGTTCTTCTTTAGCCTCTGAAGAGCTGTACACAGAACACAACCTCACTTCTTATTTTCTAACAAAAAGAAACTTCTCCCGTGGTTGTGTCCTTTTAGGTTTATTTTTAAGTATATATTTTCTTCCTTCCCTCCCCAACAAGCCCGTCACTCAGCACTGTAGCTACACCACCTCCCAAGGCTCTGATCCTCTCCGATGTCATGTTAAGCAGGTTTCGGCTCAGATAGGAAAGCAAGTGGAGGAAACGCTGTTAGAGAAGGTAAGAAAATGGAAGGCAGTGCTGTCTACTGGCTACAGCAGTGGTTCTCAACTGGGGTACGTGTACCCCTGGGGGTATGCAGAAATTTTCCAGGGGGTACAACAACTCCTCTAGATATTTGCCTAGTTTTACAATAGGCTACATAAAAAGCATGAGCGAAGTCAGTACAAACTAAAATTTCATACAGACAATGACTTGTTTATATGACTCTATATACTAGGCACTGAAATGCAAGTACAATATTTATATTCCAATTGATTTATTTTATAATTCTATAGTAAAAATGAGGGAGTCAGCCATTTTTCAATAATAGCGGCCTGCGATACTTTTGTATTTTTATGTCTGATTTTGTAAGCAAGTAGTTTAAGTGAGGTGTAACTTGGGGGTTTGCAAAATAACTCAGACTCCTGAAAAGGGTACAGTTGTCTGGAAAGGTTAAGAGCCACTGGGCTAAAGCACTGGACTGTGACTTATGGGATCTGGGCTCCCGGCCAAACTCTGCCAGCTAGGTAGCAGAAAGGAGCATAGAATAGGAACTGGTTTCTACTTCAAGCTCTGTCTGATCTTGGGCAAGTCATGTCATACCTCCATGCCTCAGTTTCCCCATCTGTAAAATAGCGATAATGATACTGACCTCCTTTGTAAAGTGTTTAGCAATTCAACATGAGCCATTTTCCCCTAAGAAGCATTAGGTAAGTAATGTCCCCTAAGGAGCACCGTGCTGTTGAAGACCCCATCTTTAACGTGAGTTGTTTGTTAAACAGAGGTCCTGACCACTTGGGTTCACTGCACCCCACATGGCACTCCGCACACTAACCAGAGCCAATAAATCTGGTGCTGTGAGCAAATGTCATCTTCGGTAAATTATACCTGAGAAATGGAGAATTTTATTAGCTGATTCCTGGTATCTACGCCATTCTTATTTGTTGCAGTGCAACAGCAAGGTTGTGCAATAAGCAGCAAGTTCAGAGGAATTTTTTTAAAAACATAACACCCAGATATATTCAAATAAATATTTTGCAAAAACCTGCCAGAAACTCTCACCCTTAGCGGGAAGAGGAGCCAAGAAGTTTTGTAGAGGGTTTCCCTACCCAGAAGCCTTTGGGGGAAAAGAAGTCTCGCCTCTGTCTCTTTGGGTGAGTGACAGCCCAGCTGGCCAATCAGCTCTCTTTCCTTCACTCTGGGCCCTACAAGAGCCTTCCCATCACACCACTGTAGCTCTGATGAGTCCTTCCTTTCTCCTCGGCAGCCAAAAAACCTGTATCAGAACCTTAAACCATCTAGTGAAGGAGCACTGCAATATGATACATGCCCAGCTCATACACTACACTCATAGCCTTTGCTTTGCCCAGGCCCTAGTGGTTATTTTAATAACGGTCCAGTGGTAACAGTACTGGACTGGGAGTAAAGACACCTGGTTCCATACCCAGCTTTGCCACTGGTTCTCTCTCTTCCTGGGCAAGTCACACAACCTTTTCATGCCTCAGTTTACCTGCCCATAAAACAGTCATAATAAAGCTTCCCTACATCAAAAAAAGGAATGATTGAAGTGTAATGGAGATTGGTGCTCCAACAAACAAAGTCACTGCAGGTGTTTGACTTAGCTGACGAGCAGATGCACAGAAAAGAGAGAAGAGGGTGTGGGAAGCAAGTCTGTTTAGTGGGGAAGAGTTGTGTGATCGCAGACCACCACACCCCACATAATGCCACCTCTCTGCTATATTTGTGGGAGCTGCAGTTTTTGTGGCATAGTGGTTTTAAAGCACCACAAAGGTTAAAAGCGCTAAGCTCATCCTACCTTTGATTATGACCGGGCTTTGGAGCTGTGCTCCGGCTCCGCTCCAGCTCCAGGCAAAAACCTGCAGCTCCACTGCTCCGCACTCCAGCTCCGGGTTCCGTGCTAAAGCCCCGGATTCTGAACCTGCTTTTTTTTAAAAAAGGCCCCAAATTATGTTTAAAAAATAACTCAGCACAGGACCCACGCATTCACAAAACGTGAGTGGAAATTCAAGCGGTCAATCCATGGCTGCTATTAAAACCAGCTCTCTGAAAAGAAGTATATCTTCCTGACAGCTTGACAAGCTATCCAAGGAAGGCCAAGTTATGAACTCAGTACAGGCTCGAGCTCGGAGGAATTCCTACGCTGTATTTCACAGTGCCAGGGGTGGGGCACAAGGATAACTGTATTTCAGCTGGCGAAACTAACCATCATGAAAACACAGAGTTTTGTTTCTTTTGCATCTAGGCATTTATTGGGTTTTTTTTGCATTTATCTGGTAATAGTTTAGCAGGGAGTTTTTCCTAACAGGGAGAGAAAGTGCTAAACCCTTCCACTGCAGGGGGAATTTTGTTATCTCTCCTATAGGCCCTGAATCAGGTTCTTTAATTTAGGAGCACAACTACCATTGTTTTGAGACTTGTGCTCCTAAATCATATAGGTGCTTGTGAAAATCCCCACCAATGCATGGTCTCAGTGACTGCAATGGCACATGCTTTGATGTTTTGCTGAATTGGGGGCATTGTACCAAACAGCGCACTAAGGGATTTGCAGACAAGAATGAAGGAAAAGAAAGGCCCTACCCCACCCACCTTACAATCTGGCACTCTGATCCTGCAAACACAAGGGGCTGTTTTCTTAGCTGATACAAGGAATTGAACCAAGTACCTAAAGAGCTGAAAGCCTGACCTTCGCCAGCCAGACCTACAGCCTCTAACTGGGTGCTGAGAGGGATCAGGGACACACCCAGAGCAGTGGGCTACACAAACACATATGGATCTAGTCCCCATAGAGTCCAACAGCAACTGGTCATGTGTAAGATTTTGTAGTGGACGAGGCTATGCAGACCTTGTAGGGAACACAGTGGTGCAACAGGGAGTGTCGTTTCAGTGCTGGAATTTTTGTTTGGATTTCTTCTCACCCCATTGAAAAAAAATGCTTCTCCAGCGGGAGACAGGGCTGCCTCGCTGGCCATGGGGCTAGGGTCTCATGAGAGGACTGGGGGAATGATCTCACTTCATTTGATGCAGCGTTTCAGTGGCCTGAGGATATCTTAAGGCAGAGATTTTCAAACTGGAGGTCGGGACCCTTGATGGGGGGATCACAAGGTTCTTACATGGAGGGGGGGTTGCAAGCTGTCAGCCCCACACCAAACCCCGCTTTGCCTCCAGCATTTATAATGGTGTGAAATATATAAAAAGTGTTTTTAACTCATAAGAAGGGGGTCGCACTCAGAGGCTTGCTGTGTGAAAGGGGTGACAGTACAAAAGGTTGAGAACCACCGTCTTAGGGTTTGGTGCATAGGCCTCATTTGATCCCTGTCCCATTCTGGCCCTGAGTTCTATTCTCCATCCCATACTCTCTCTTGTATTTTGCTCATTAAAAACTCTTGGCCACACGCTCTCCTCCATTGCCTGCCACTCTGCTGAAGTTGAAGTGCTGTTGCACGGATAGAGGCACACAGCTGACTGACTGGGCTGCAGGGGTATTACGACGTGTTCAGAACCATTTTCTTTGCAAGCTCTAACACAGCATGAGCAGCGCTAAACCCCAATATGGTAAATTCTGATTTTACTACCAGGGCAGCAGGCTAGGCTGAGGGGCAGTGCTGTCTTAGTTGTGTCTCTCTAAACCAAAATTAAATTTGATAAACAGTGCAATGGCCAGATCCTCATCTGTTGTGAATCAGCATTGACTGCAGTAGAGCTAATGCAAATTAAAGCCCATGAGGGTTTTCCCAAGTATATATAGGACAATAGAAGTTGTATAATTTGATTGTTTCCCTTCATGTGTTGCTTGTTGTCTTAGACTGTAGGATCATTAGGGGCAGGGACTGCATCCATCCCTATGTTCAGTACCTAGCACAACTGATGCTGACTGGGACTCCCAAGTGCTAATGTAATATATTTAATACAAACCTCTTTTCAATCCCAAACTCCTTTGCCTCCCACAGCCCAAGAGCAGCTTATTGTGTCAATCAAGGCTTTGAATTATCATTTGCATTACATTAACACCTTGGTGCCTCAACTGAGATCAGGACCCCGTTTGCGGGGTGCTGCCCATACACATAGTGTGACAAAGTTCCTCCTCTGCCTTGTTGGGTCTTGCACTTATTGGCGGATTGGCTCGCCTCGCAGATTCACCCTGTGGGTCGGGAAACAGCACAGAGACCTTCCCCTCTGGTAGAAGCCACAGCCAAGGTTAATTCCTCCTGTGTCTGATCAGGAGTTGGGAGGTTTGGAGGGAACCTGGGCCAATCCTCTACTCCGGGTTCCAGCCCAGGGCCCTGTGGATTGCAGCTGTCTAGAGTGCCTCCTGGTACAGCTGCGCGACAGCTACAACTCCCTGGGCTACTTCCCCATGGCCTCCTCCCAACACCTTCTTTATCCTCGCCACAGGACCTTCCTCCTGGTGTCTGATAATGCTTGTACTCCTCAGTCTTCTGGTATTTGTCTTCTCACTCTCAGCTCCTCTTGCTCCCAGTTCCTCACATGCATGCCACAAACTGAAGTGAGGTCCTTTTCAAACTCAGGTGCCCTGATTAGCTAGGCTGTCCTAATTGATTCTAGAAGTTTCTTAATTAGCTCCAGGTGTCTTAATTATCCTGCCTGTCTTAATTGGTTCTAGCAGGTTCCTGATTAATCTAGTGCAGCCCCTGCTGTGGTCACTCAGGGAACAAAAAACTACTCATCCAGTGACCAGTATATTTGCCCTCTACCTGTACCCCACTGGTCTAGGTCTGTCACAATAGTTAGAGCCAATCCTTTCCCCCAAGAGTTTGCAATCTGTGTAGGCAAGGGTCAGAGAAAGGAAGACGGGGGAAGAAAGGCACAGAGCGATTAAAGGGCAGATTCTCCAAAGTACTCAGCATGATGGGTGCGGACTGGGGGCTCTTTTGAAAATCTGGCCTTTATTTAGGGGCCCAAATCAGATCCAAGCTCTTTTGGAAAGCTAGTTTAAATTGGGGTTGCTGAGGACTATAAAAAGCCCAGTCTTTAGAGACATAGCAACAGGCTATGGTTGAGGTGTCACTTGAAGCCAGACCTTGAAAGAGCCAAGCCTGTACTGGCCTCAAGACCACCGTTGCTGCCCAGGGCATGTGTGCTTTTATATTTTTATCCTTTGCAACTGTACATTCCTATCCACACCCTAGAGAAAGAAAGACATTCATCTCATGTGGAGAGCTGAGGGGAAAATAAATAAAAGGTTCTTTTGCTTTGAGTCGCAGCCCTTCAAGATCTCAAAAGCTTTTTCTCTCTCCACAATCCTGAGCAGCACCAGATGCATCTTTGTCAGTTTTCACCTGGTCCATAAGAACATGATTGATTCCTGCATTCAAGACCAGCGCTGTCTCTTTCCAGAATGTCAGCGGACGGGCTTTTGTTGAGCTTGTCTATTGTGATCTCTTCCCTCTGCTTTTGCTCACTTTTACTTATTTCCTTTGGCTCTGCGCCCTGCAAACTTGACACCCTCCCATGGAACTGTATGCTTAATTTCCAGGCTATTGGATTTCGCTGCTTGCGGGGAGCCATGAGTCAGCACATGAGCCGGGGGAGGGAGAAAGAGATGGGGAAGAGAAGGGGGAGGGAGAGGGGTTTGGAGGGGAAGCATTAATAGCTTGTCCAGCATCCATTACAGCAAAAATGAAAAATAGGAGGTTATTACTCACAGACATCGCTCGCTGCCTGAAAATCCCAATATGAAAGTCTTCAACAGCAGTGGAGCTGGGGATGCTTATTAACATTGGATGAGAATTAGGAATGAGCTGCTAGCAGATTAAGGTCCCCTTGGGGAGAGGAAGAATTCCCTGAAGGGCTCAACCTAAAGGGAATCTGCTTTAGCAGCAGTGGGTCCCTCTCTGGCTTCAGCTGGTTGCTTCTGGGATTCTGCAGGATGGGGAAATCTCTGGGCACAGTCAGGATCAGCACTGTCTTAATTGCACAGCCAAGGTCAGGGGTGGGGTTTTTCCCCATGTGCATTCACCAGTTTTAAATTAAGCCAGAAGGGTAACACCAGGGTTCGAGTTGCTCTTGACAATAATGCACTACGTCGGATATTAAGAAACACCCACAAACTTTGTTTCAAGACAGTTTAGGTGCATCAGGACCCATGCCCTCAACTCAAAACCTGAAGAGTGTGGCAGTAACAACTCATGGGGAGGTCTCCTGTGCTCCTTGCAACTTTCACATGGCCCACGACACGGTCAATAATGCGCTCCCTCACCCCAGAAGGCTTCTCTTCCACCTTCCACAGCTACCAAAAAACAATACATATGTAACTGTAGCCAAATGCACAGTCCAAGGCATAGGCACACTTGCAACCTCATGCACTCTTGTATCGAGAGACTTGCGCAGCTAATTGATGTCCCAGACACGTGGGAAGTTATTCTAGCTAGATCTCTATGGTGCTTACATGGCCTCTATTACAGTGATTTCGGAGTACCTCCCAAGCTTCAATGTAATTACTCTCACAACTCCCCTGGGAGGTAGGGCAGTGCTGCTGGCTGCATTTTACAGAGTAGGAACTGAAACACAAAAAGGCTGGTTGACTTTCCCAAGGGAGTATATGGAGCTTGAAGTGAGGTCTTCTTATTCCTAATCACTGGACCATCCTCCTGTCTGCCTTCCTATTGCGGAGCCGTAAGCATATGAGCCTGTGTTCAGCCACAGGCAGTTACGTGTGTGCACATTTAGGTGCGAGCATTAGTGTATGAGTGTGCGCGTGTGTTTGGGAGGTCATTCACTCCACAGTTCTATTCAGGTTCTTATAACACCCACTTCAGCATAGTACATGCGCACTTTCCTCTAGCGCATTAAGCATGAGGTTGCATGTGGTTCATTCGCTTTCTCATCTTTTCCCCAGGGGAGAGTTTTGTTTGGTGGTTTGTTATTATTGCTCTGTGTTTATGTAAGAGAAGGCTGGATGGAGAATTGTGCCTGGCCCTTGCAGCAGAAGATGGAGAGGGTTGTGATGGCCTTTAGTTCTCACGGTAGTTAGTTCCACAGTCTGGGACCCGTCCTCAAGAAAGTTCTGTGCCGATTGAAGACAAGGGACCAAGATCTCAAACTTGACTCAATACTTAATGGGAAGTGAGTGTAGAGCAGAGAACAAGGTTTGGAAATGCTTGTGCCAGGCTTCCGATGACTTGCTCTACGCTACCAACTTACTTCGGAAAATCCACACCGCTGAGCGACGCCGTTATACCGACCTAAGCCCTGGTGTAGACAGCGCTATGTCAGTGGGAGAGCTTCTCCTGTTGACAGAGCTACCGTGTCTCAGGGAGGTGGAATACCTACACCGACAGGAGAAGTGTCTTCATTAAATACTAGAGCGGTGCAGCTGCATCGCTGCAGCACTAGAAGTGTAGACAAGCCCGATGACTAGACGGCATGACCTGTAGGCGAAAATTCCACCCTGCAATGCATCGGCCATGAAAGCCCTTTAGGAACCACATGCAGAACAAGCATCCATCAGGGCTGATGCTTAAACAATGAGGAAATAATGTGGTTCCAGTTAAGGCAGGGCAGCCTCTCTTCCCACTTTTGTTTTGCAGTCGAAAACTGCTGGAGACATGGCAGAGTTCCTCATCCTCATCCTGCTGGCTGGGGTCACTGCAGCAGCCTCCTGAGGAGCATTTGAATTCCGCTCAGGATTAAAAATTCAAAAGGATTCAGATTTAATCCTGTTCAAATTTTCATTTTCCTTACAAGAGAAAAAACCAAAGCAAACCGCTCCCTCTTGCTAAAACAAATCAAGGTGGAGTGACTCTGAATGTGGCAGCAGTTGCTTTACACTTCATTTCATATGCAGGGAATAAACATAAATCACATGAACTGGGAGTGGAATGAGACTCTGGTTACAAGTAACTCAGCCTCAGCAGGATTAATGTGTCCATTTAAATGAGATGATCACTGGGTGTGTGTTCAGACAACGGTGCATTGTCGCGGGGGGAGGCAGGGAGGGGGATTCTGGGAAGAGGTACTTTCAGGTCTTCAGAGATGGATTCATTTTGGGAGGATGCTGGGCACAAAAGGAACTTTGTCTTTCATGTACCATGTGCTGGGTAACAACAGGAGAGGACTCCATGTTTCTAAAACTAAACTGGTTCTTTATTCAGAGACCTATTTACAAAAGTGCTACAGGTGCAGCCAGCATTCCAGCCACATGCACACAGACTGGCTTCCTGATGGCTCCTCCAAACTCTTCCCTGTTGCAACCTGTGCTCCTCCCTGCAAGCAGGTTGCTGCATCAGGAGGGTAACGGAGTCTGCTCCTCAAGTCCTGGAATGCACATGTAGAACTCCTGGCAGCCTTCGCAGAAGGGGCAGAGAACAAAAGGACTGAGAAGTTACAGGACCAAGGAGGAGTGGGAGGTATAAAAAAAGCCAATGGGATGCAAAGGACACACATTTTACATGCTAGATTTATGAGGATCAATTCACAACTGCCCTGTGTGGTCCCTCAAACATGGCTTCTGTTGCCCTGCCCCCTATTTTGTCACTTATACCTGTGCCAAAGTGGAAGGCAGTGGATCCCTGGTGCAAAGTGGGTGCAAGATGCTATCAGTGGGTGCAGGGTCATGATGAACGATTTAAAAGGTTTCTGTGCCTTACACACACACACACACACACACACACACGGTTCTTCTGAATGACTTAACTCAAACTGTGGGAGCAGCTGCTCACCTTCTGCACGGCAGATGTGCACCCGGAGGGGGTGCTGTTTGCACCACTCCATGTAAGAGATGTTTTCTATCTGCTACTCAGCTCTGTGCCCGTAGGAATGCTCCTTGCAAAACTGTGGCCTGACAGTCCATGAAAAGCAGAAAATTAGATCTATAGAGCGAGAGCCATCATGCAGACCAGAGATGCCTGGCATGGATCTGGGAAGAAGCAGGGAAATCAGAGGGAGAGGGCAGGAGAAAACGTTGGCAGTCAGAGGCTTTGAAGTGAATGTCTTCGCTTTTCTTGCACCCAGCAGCATCTGCCCCCCATGAGAATCAAGACTTCCCTAACTTTTAAAAACATATTCGCTGTATTTTGTATTCTCGCTGGCTAAAAACCTTGCCTCTCCTATTAATATAATTGGGAACTGCAGCTGCCTCCTCTCCAAGGATCCTGCTATGACTTGCCAGACTGGTCCTTCCTGCAGATTGAAATGTGTTTGTGACACATGCTGGGAACCCATTAACCTTCAAAAGCCACGAGGAGACCTCAGAGTCAGGTGCCACTAAAACTGCACAGCGGCCTCCGTCTCCTGGTCCTCCCTTTAAATTATTTTGGAGAGTGTTTCACAGGACCAGCTGGGCTACAAAGGGGCTTTGAGCCAGTACCTAGGGAAGTGCACCCACCACTTGCCTGCTTCAGAGCGCTTATGAAAGTCATCTACAGGAAGCACTGCGGTGAAATCTACACATAGCGCAAACAAGCTTTGTCCAGGCTGCTCACGGTCCTCTCTGCCACTGACAGGGGCTGCTCTAGGCATTTTGCCACCCCAAGCTCGGGAGGCAGCCTGCCTGCCGCCCTCGCGGCGACCAGCAGAGCCCCCCCTGGGGCTTGCCGCCTCAGGCATGTGCTTGGCGTGCTGGGGCTGGAGCCGCCCATGGCCACTGATCCTCACTCTTAACCTGCAGCCATTTGCCATTCCAGTGCTGCCCCTGAATCAGCTCAAGGACCCTCAATCTCAATTTGCAACCCATGCGATTGCAGTCTTGGCCCCTTCCCCTCAGTTCTGCTAGTGACCCTCAATCTTGACCCTTGCTTTTAAAATTCTTATCTCAAAATGTAGCCCAACCTGCTCCTGAGAGGAAAGACTTGCTCTCCATGAGATTGGTGCTGGGTTTGTTAGTTTCTGACAGCTCCGGAATGTCCTGCGAACAACTTGCCTTGTGATCTTTCAGTATTTCTGTTCCCTTTGCCAGACCGAGCTAGGAGGACGCGAGATAGCCCTAGGCCAGAAAATCCAGATGTGGATCTACATTTCAAACATCCAAAAGACTGGGCTTGGGATCCAGACACTCCCTGAGCCATCTTGGGGGAGGCTCCTTTCAAGCAGACACACATGAACTGAAGTGTTCAGAAAATGGAATTTCCATTCCATGGGAAAACCTGATACTTTGACTTTTGTTTTCATCTCAAGTTAGCATGAAACATCAAAATATCCAGCGTTTCATTTGAATATTAAAATGTTGGTACTGAATGAAACGTTTCATTTCACAATGTCAACTTCTGTCATTGCTGATATTTTTGAATGTTGATTCAAAAACAGTGTTTGGTTTCGAATTTTCCCCTTGGAAAATTTGAAAATGTGGAAATTGATGGTTTCCTATGAAAAATATTGATTCTGATGAAACCCTGTTTTATCAGCCAAATTTTTCAATAGATAAGTTTCAGTCAATCAATTCTACACATAAACATTTAGGAAGAAAAAAAAGTTGTGTCGTTCAATTGCCAATGTAGACATGGCATTTGTTGTCTAGCTGTAAAATGTAAGCTAGCAAGACAGAGTCCATGTGCCGAAAAGAAGTGTACACAGAAATGCCAGACAAAGGGCAGAGGAAAGGAAGGATTACCTGTAAGTTCCATATGGGGAATTGAGGCACAGAAAGATTAAATGATTTGACCAAGGTCACAACAGGAAATCTGTGGCAGGGCCAGCAATTCACCCCTGTCCCTTGAGTCCTTCCCATCTTTCCTACACCAGCTTTATCGCCAATAAGCCTGGGGATGGGGGACAAGACTTGAGCACCTGGATTCTGATGGGAGTTCTTGGCTCTGAGCAGCCTAGAGCAATGTGAATGACAACAGATGTGAGTGTAGAGAGCCGGATCCAAGACAAACTACACGTGTCCTATGCCTCTTTCCTATGGTTTTCAACATTCTTTCTTCCTCTCCCCCCAAAACCACCAAATACTCTAAGGATTGTCTCTGCATAATTACATAACTTAATAGACTGAGTGTGTTTGCTAAAAGCCTCTAATTGCCACCTTTGATCTATACTCTTTCAATAGCAGCATCCCTCACAAAGGCAAGATGCCAATGTGCTTGGAAATACTTGCAAAGGGAATTCTGAAGTAACAGAGCATAGAAATTCCCATTGAATCCATTTTTTTTTAAAGTAGGTTGCTGGTTGTAGCTATCAGAAACCCTTCTAGAGGGTTTAGTCTGGTAAACTCAGAAACCTTTTATTTCCTGATGACTCTGATAACAGTTTTTCCACACAACTAAACCAATCTACTGATTTTAGGCATTTGAACACCTCTCGATCTTTAGAGTTATTCTCACAGCAGCTTGGCAAGGGAGTATTTCTGGCTGCCCCATCTCAAAAAGGAGAGAGAGGAGCTGGAAAACGTTCAGAGAAAGGCAACAAGGATGATCAAGGGTATGGAATGGCTTCCATAGGAGGAGAAACTAAAAAAGGGTCAGGACAGTTCAGCTTAGAAAAGAAACAACTAAGGGAGGATCTGGCAGATGTCTACAAAATCATGACTGGTATTGAAAAAGTGAAGAGAAATGTTATTTAGTCTTTCTCACGATACAAAATTACATCAGGCGACCCTGGTTTAACAGGCAGAAGGTTTAATACAACCACGAGGAAGTTACTTTTTCCCCACAACTAACCTGTGGAACTCCTTGCCAGGGCATGTTTTAAAGGCCCAAAGTATAACTGGGTTCAGAAAAGAACTGGATAAGTTCATGGAGGGAGGATCAGTCCATCAATGGTTATAAGCCAAGATGGTCAACCCCATGCTCGGGGAGACCCTTAACCTCTGACTGGGAGTGAAAAACAGGGTGGATTTCTCCATAAGTGCCCTGTTCTGCACACTCCTCATGGAGACAGGATACTGTGCAAGATGGACCACGGTCTGACCCAGGATGGCAGCTTTTGGGTTCAAAGTCACATAGAGTCTGTGTTAAAGGTAACCAGGTTCCCTTGAATCCCAAGCCAGCACCCTAACCACTGCGCCATCCTTCCTCTCACTATCTAAATCAATAACACAATCTGGATACTTGTGGTAGAGAGAGCTAGGAGAATGCTGATAACATAGAAATCCACCTGTGGAACTCACCATCACAGGATTCAGCTGAAGCAAACAGCAAACTTCAAAATGGGGATATGGCAGCAATCAGATGCCACCAAGGTCCCCAGGACATGGCCGTTTGTAAATTCACAGGAACAGTAAAGACAGAAATTGGACTCTTCTTTTCCAAAAGCACAGACACCCTCCCTCCCTCTCCCAATACTTCAAGAGCTAAAGGAGAATCTCTGCTAGTAGTACCGAGCTTGTGACACGCAGTTGAGCAATTCTTATTTCACCCAGCAGAGATGCACAAACACCCATAAGTACTAATTAACTTACTAGTTGCTATTGGACTACTGAGCATAAAATTGGCAAGAGCTATCAGCCCTCATGTTTCAGCAATAACCAGCTGATCATCAGCTGGGGCCACACACACACACACACACACACACACACACACACACACACACACACTGTCCATATGTACATTGAACAGCTAAGGGGCACCTTGTGGGAGATGGGCTGTGCCTTTCTTTGAAGCCTGAAACGTTGCTCAGTGAAAACAGTTTCATTCATTTATTTTGCAACGTTCCTCTATGCACCTGCAATGAGAATGCCACAGAACTGTGCTAGCGGGACCAGGCAGCAAAACTGACTAGAAACACCAGAGTCTGGTTTCATTGTCACAGCCCAGAAAAAGTTGAGAAATTAACCAAAGAACACAAATGGGGCTGCAGTGAGCTGGCCAGGTATCTCTTTGTCCTCATATAGTGGCTGAAGCACATAAGGGAACAAACATAAGAAAGTTCACAATAGCAAACTGAATTCATACATTGTAGAAAGGTCCCCAAATCATCACAGGAGCCTAAGGAAGTTAGGTGCCCAACTCCTATTAAGTTGGGCGCATGAATCCGCAAGGGGCCTTTGGCAATCCCAGCTGTAGTCTTTTAGTTCAAGTGCTGGAGGGTTAGACTTTGGATCCTATTGCTCACCCTCAGCATGTGGCTGTTACTGTGAAAAGAAATCAAGGGGCCTAAAGTCCTATTCTGCTCCTCTGGCAGCATAAAGGGCCCACATACAAGGGGTAATAGTACCCTTGGGATTAACCCTCCCCCTAGCACAGGCAAAGATGGCAGCCACTTGGCATGATGGCTGTCTTAGTATTGTTTATTATTTGCACAATCACAGCACTTACGAGCCCTTGTCATGGACCAGAACCTTCTGGTGCACATTGGTGCTGCAGCTTCTCGCACTCAATGCAGAAATTGAATGACTGGGAATAAAGACTAAGGTGTTTACAGTTCTTCCAACTTTAATAGCCCTCTGACGACATGATATGTACAGGAGTCTGTGTGCGCATGTGTGTAAATTTGGATGGAAAATTGGTTTTCAGCAAAATGAAAATTTTCCCGTGAGGTTTTGGTATTTTGACAAGAAGTTGGAAAAAGCAATGGTGTGATTGTAGCATGGGTGGGCACACCCGTGCTAGCTTTAACCTACATAGTGTGAAAGTAAAATGAATTATATTGTGAAAATAGAAAGGATTAAAGAAATGCTGTCTGTACCTTTAAGAAAAACTGTTGGAATGTTGCAATCCAGGTGTCAGGAATACAAACATTCACATAGAACAATTGCACCATTTAAGGGCAATTGGTGAAGTATTAGCCTCAGATCCATAAAGAGTTAGTAAGGAAGTAGGATATGCATGCTGTGCCCCAGGTGAATTTTACAGTTTTGCTTTCTTTGTTCCTTTGTCTGATTCCCGCTCTTTTATCTGTATAAATAAGACTGTTTTGGCCTTGCATGGCCGCTCACATATTCTGAATGTTATTGGCAGAGCGCTGTGCTAATAAAACAGAGTGGTCTGACAAATTGTGAGTCCTGATTCTAACTTTGACAATTTGGAGGTTCCACCGAGATGGCTACCGTCTTCACTGGGGCTGTGTGATTCCTGACTGTTTTTGTAGGATGACCGTGGCAGCCGGCACCTGGGCATTTGGCCCAAGCGGTCCCCCACTAGAGCAGAAAGGCGCACAGCCACAGTGAGGTCTACGCCATCGAACCTGTTGGTTCCCACTCTGTTCTGGTAGGGATCCCGGGATCTGACATCAGGAATCTGGTCAGGTAATTATTTCTGTGTTTTGTCCGGACTGAGGACTGTCCTGTCTCTGTGTCTATCTGTCCTCTTGTGGAGTGTTTGAGTCTGGGTGCCATCTCTGTCTGGGGATCGGCCGACCAAGGGGTTCCTGTCCCCGCGGTCTGAGTGAGTGAAATCTGCACAATTGCAGCCGCACCACACCTTGGGTAAAACCCTTAGTGTGAAAGCAAGGGCAATTGAGGCAGTAGCCTGTGGGCTCCTTTTATGTGTTGCAGCAGGCATCGCTCTGACGAACCTGAATTTCCTTCTTGTGTGATTGGTGTGTGAAAGTCCTCCTGTACTGGTAACCAGACGTCTAAGTCGGGACAGTTCCCTAAATGAACGCCGGCTCATTTTATGTATTTAGGATGGGTCCAGACTACTGTAAAAAGGGTCAAGACTCCTGTAAATTTCTGGGAAAATGGTCTAGGCTAACTCAGGGGGATCCCAAAACTCAGTGGCCACTGTTAAAATCTTGGAACAAAGACTGAGTGGACGTCTTAAAGGACAAACTCGGCCAACCTAAAACTAAATTGGCTAAAGGAGAGGTTAATTGTTTCATGCAGTGGTGGGAAGAGGCAAATCATAGGTGGACAAAATCAAAACTGGCCTCTCTCACTTATTCAAATAATAAGTTAAAAGCTTTATTAAAAGCCTCCTCTCCCACCACTAGACCGAGCGCTCCCCTTTACCCCGTTCTCCAAACCCCGGATCAATCCAAAACCCCTTCATACTCCCATCTCACTGTAAAAAGGACAAAAAGTCCCTTGTTCTGTTCCCCTTTGTTGTCTGCCTCAGAAACTGATTCTTTATAGTGTCCCACTACCAATTCAGCAAGGTTGGGGGCGGGGGGGGGCTCCTCAACTAGCCCCCACCCTTCCTGGTCCCTTTCCTTGAACATTTCTTTCAAAATTGTGAAATGACCACAATATCATTCACAAACGATTCATTGAAAAAAACAGGATCGGGTCCAGACAAGCAGGCAAGCAACAGAAAAGAAACAGGTTGAAAGCCCTAAGGGAATAGTGTCAGGAGTAAAAAAAGTAGTAAGTGCAGGCATGAACCCCTGGAACAATACTTAAAAGGGTAAAATCTAAGGTGATAAAGGTGTCATTTTGGAACATAAACAAGTGATTTAAGAAAAGAGAGTGAAAAGTTAACTATAGAGGCTGGAGAGAATTAAGCAGTTAAACTTTGTGGAAAATGTTAAAAGGACCATGTTAAAGAGAGAGAATTCTTGGTTTCTTTGCAGACATTCTGAAGGGAAAATGGGCCCTTTTCCAGAAGAGTGCCTGTAAATAATCCTTATATATATACAGCTATGCAAAAACAAAGCAGTGTAAAAAAAAATGTTAAGGAAAAGAAAATGTGTATGTATCTATTTGTCTGTGTATGTAAAGTTCTAAAAATCTAAACCAACACATCTGGTTTGTAAAACTACTGTTTTGTAGGTGTAAGATAAATTGATTTTGTTTTTGTTTTTAATGCCACTAAAAATTCATTTGACTCTTTGATTCAAAGTTGCAAAACTGACAGACCTTTTTGCAAGACACAGGTAATTAGTGTTGTTTGGCTTTGGGATTTAGCATTTAACCCTTAAGGGGTAACTTGATTCTTTACAAAAATTAAAATGTTTTTAAATAAAGACCAAGTCATGGCTGCAATAGGGCAGTCAGAATCAGGAGAATAGGTAGAAATTCTGGAGTCTTTTTGTTTGTTTGGTTTGGTTTTTTTGTAACAATAGTAGATAAGAGCTGTAATGACAGAATAAGAAGTTAACAGTAACCCTCTGAAGCAACAACAGAGGTGAGGTGCACAAAACAAAAAGAAGCAATGTTAAAAACACTGAGCCTTAAAATGGCTCTGTAAAATCAAACTGTCACTTTAATAAAAATACATAAAAACTCTGTAAAAACAAAAAAAGCAGTTACACCTTATGTAAAAATTAATATGGCTAATGTTTTAAAAAAGTTATAGTATACAAGAAATGTGCATTTTCCCTCGGACATGTGCGGTGTATATTGTAAAAAAGGGTAAAAAAAATGCAAATAAAACATGCTGCTAAATTAAAATCCTATTAGGGCTCCAAAAAGAGCCGCAAAAAAAAAAAAAAAAAAAAAAAAAAAAAAAAACAGGTTACCATTGGTATAACATATTTTCTGGATGGTCTCCCACAACTACTGGCATACTAATGTTGCTACCCCTAATTGTTTTTGGTTTTAAATTGTATGTGTTTAATTGAAATGTTTAAAATGTGCTGGTAAATAAAACAAATGTATGTAAAGCTAAAGCCACAGGCCCAAATCACCTCCCAGTATTTTCTATTATGTGGACTAAATAAGAAGTGACACTGGCGATTAATAATCTTAGTGTCAAAAGGGGGATATGTAGGAGCAGGATTTTATAATGTCCCATAAGAATTAAAGTATAATTTGATTTCATCCTGCTAGCCACTTTTTTTAAATAGCAGAAATAAATGACCCCCTGGGACTACAAGATTCTGTTTTCCCATATGCATTACAAATTGGGCCCCCTCTAACTCTTTGTTTTAAAATTTAGATAGTAAGAGACAGAATTCTCTATTGTGTCTATGTTAAGTAAATTAGAGAAACATTGAAGGCCTGGGTCTCAATGTACATTGTCTTAGTTATCAATTGTAAAACTTAGCAAGGTTTAATTTGCAATGCTTTTTTGTTAGATATAAAATACTACTGTTTGTATTCTCAATCTATTTGTGTGAATGAGAAATGTATGCATCAGGAAAAGATAAGGTGTAAAGGCCATTGTTATAGCCAGAGTCAAGGGACGGCTGTTAAGCTGTCTGGCATCTCAGAGTGGATACATGCTTTGCAGTGCAAGAATGCACCACCCCAGTGAACCAACCACCACCTCAGGACCACGCAGAGTCAATTTTTTGACTCCAGAAGAAGACGTAGAGAAACAGCCTGCAATACCTTACAATCTACGCTCTCGTAAGGGTTGCCAGAAGCAGATGACTACATAAAGCAAGGCCCAAGAAGAAGCAGTAGTGAGCCTAGCGCCTGCTGCCTGGTGGACATAAAACTGTAACTGCAGTTCCCTCAGTTGAGGTTGTCAGAACCAGAAGGGCCCTGCCTCCAACATGCGCCTCTGGGGGTGCCTGTTCTTCGGCTGCTGGTGTCTTAAGGTCTGGGGAGTCCACAATGACAATTCTTTTATCCAGCAGCAAGTGTGGATAGCTCAGACCCTTATTATTTCTAAATGCTGGGTCTGCAGCCACATCCCAGCCCACTCTCAAACTGGTGTTCCTGTCCTGGCTATCCCACTCAATTCCCCAGACCTCACTGGAGGACCTTGTCCGTTTAACACAATATGGAACAGTAATGACACCTGGGAAGAGGCTATTGGCAGTTCCTTTATCCCACTTGGGGGAGCAATACACCAGGCAAAAAGACTCCTAAGGTTACAAGCAGTGGTTGAAATAATGGCAAATGAAACCGGAGAAAGTTTAAAAACCCTGGCCAAAGAAACAGGGGCAATCAGACAGGTTGCCCTCCAAAACCGTCAGGCATTAGACATAGTGCTGATGGCCAAAGGAGGGACCTGTGCTCTCATTGGAAAAGAATGTTGTGTGTTTATACCTGACAATACCAATAAGGTAATAGATCACGCTAGCCACTTAGAACAAATCACATATCTTCCTCATGAAAAGCTGAGTTCTTTATGGAAGTGGCTAAGTAACCTGTTCAATTTCTCTGGCATAGGAAACTGGTTGTTTCAGGGAGCCCTAACTATCCTGTTTGAAATCTTAGTAATTTTGTATGCTTTCAGTTAATCTGTTGTATCCAGAATTGTGTCACCCAGATGGCTGCCCCAAAACAGAGTGCTAATATAATGATTTTGAATATCACTGATGAACAAAAAGATAAGAAACAGTTAATTTGTGGAACCCAGTAATTGTTGGTCATGGCATGCGCTTGACCAAAAGGAGGGATTGTGAAAGTAAAATGAATTATATTGTGAAAATAGAAAGGATTAAAGAAATGCTGTCTGTACCTTTAAGAAAAACTGTTGGAATGTTGCAATCCAGGTGTCAGGAATACAAACATTCACATAGAACAATTGCACCATTTAAGGGCAATTGGTGAAGTATTAGCCTCAGATCCATAAAGAGTTAGTAAGGAAGTAGGATATGCATGCTGTGCCCCAGGTGAATTTTACAGTTTTGCTTTCTTTGTTCCTTTGTCTGATTCCCGCTCTTTTATCTGTATAAATAAGACTGTTTTGGCCTTGCATGGCCGCTCATATTCTGAATGTTATTGGCAGAGCGCTGTGCTAATAAAACAGAGTGGTCTGACAAATTGTGAGTCCTGATTCTAACTTTGACAATAGCATGGAGCAATCGAAAGGCTGCAGCATCAGCTAGCAACCCAGCCTGCTGGGGAGGACTGGTACCTGCTCTAGTTGCCAGCTTGTACAGCCACATCTGCATGACTCTTGGTACCCATGCCTGCTAGAGTAAAGCTAACACACGTATGTGTCCCTGTGCTACAACCACACCCTCATTTGCAGTGTCAGCGTACCCTTGAGCTCTGCCTGTGCCAGTTCCCCATCTGCACAATGTGGAAGATACCCCTCTGAGGCAGGACAGGGTTATTGTGAGGCTAAATGCATTGAAGATTGCAAGGTGCCCGGATACTATGGGAACAGAAGCCATATCAGTACATGGATGGCATTTCTGGAATCAGAGACTTTCTAGGTGTATGCTCTGCCAAATAGCTGCGTTCCCAAATGGGTCCTTGCACAACAGTGTTATGATTGAATTGGCTTTCATTGCACTGTATCTTCACCCCAGCATTTTCTGCCTTTGGCACCGTAGAGCCCCCATCCGGTTTAATTCTGCAAAGAAGTTTTGGAGCAGGAATAGGCTTTGCATGAAGAGTGCTATGGAAAAATAAAGTTTGTGAGGCTCTGTTTAGAGGGAAAACAGCCCTAGCACAGCAGAGTGTACAGATGAAGGTGTTTGGGGTGGTTACAGGATTAAGGATACAGGAGTATTGGATGGAAGAGAGGACTGGAGACAAGACTGGTTGCTGTGGATGTATAGTTATCTTCAAAGTGAGAACATAACGTGGGTGCATTATAAGGCCAATGACGTTATCCCTACATTGCTGCTGTAATTCTACCCTGGCTTAGGGTGCATCAGTGGCCCTTCTATGCCTCTGGAGTGGCACAGAAGGGCTCAGGTAGGACAGGTGGGCGAATGCTTCCCACAGATATTTGCTCTCCCTTTCCATAGATTTATCCATTTCACGACAAGAAGAGACCATTAGATCACTTAGTCACACCTCCTGTATAACACAGGCAGAGAACCTCACCTGCCTACCCCTCCACTGGGCCCAGCCACAGCTCAAGCGATGCTCTGGATCCAAAGATATCAAGAGATGGAGAATCTACCACTTCCCTTGGTCGTTAGTTCCAACAGCTAATCACCCTCGCTGGTAAATTTCTTCACCTTGTTTCTATTTTGTATTTGTCTGGCTTGAACTTCTAGTCACTGGTTTTTGTTCTGCTCTGTGGACATCTTCATTATTTCCCCAAATACAAGAGAAGGCCATAAACTCCAGGCCTGAGCTGAGTTGACACTAGAACAGAAATAAGCTGCTGTTGCATGCCTGATTGTAACAAATGGATAAGAAGCCTGGACAGGGCCCTCCAGATGTTCAATCCATATGTTCACCCTATGGAGGGCTGTGGCATGGTATGCAAACATTGGAGGTAGTAGTTGTGGTACAGATGGCTCTAGGTAATGCCTTAATAATTCACAACCTGCAGCAGCTAGTCCTTTCCTCTGCTCAACGTCAGGGTTGGACGGAGTTGATGCTTTCCCTCTTTTGAGATGGTTATGGCAGGTGTCCCAGCTGTGCTCAGGGACACAGAACCTTGAGCAATTGGCAGAAACACCCAAACCTTTGACTGTTTATCTGAACTGAACTCACACCCAAACTTTTGGAGCTTGGTTCATTGCTGCCCATTACCAGCTGGAAATCCAAAGTTGATCTGGATAATTAATAGTAATATGTGCTTAAATCCAGGTGCACTGCAGAGACAGGGGATGATGTCACTGTGTCAGGGCCAGGCCATAGGCATACACCAAGTAGCAGAGTCAGGGGCAAGCCAGGTCAGGGTACCAGGATCAGGCACCAAATTGCAAGCGGGAGGCAAGCATCAGTCAGGTTCGAGCTGGGTGAGGCAAGTAGCAGGGTCAGAACGTGGCTCAGAAGCCAGAGCCTAGGGTCCACAGCAAGGCACACCCTAGAGCAGGAGCTAGCAGGCAGCCCACATCATTGCTGAGACAGCTCTCCCTGCTGGCTTCCTGGTTTATATTCCAGGACGAGCCAATCAGTGGACTGCAGGGGGCTGCCACTCAGGCCTTGCAGGGCGGTACTTCCTGCAGTATCTAGCTTTACAGGCTTCGCCAGCAGAAACTCAGCCTGAGCTTCCGAAAGGGATGTAGAAATGTTTGTAGTTTACAACCCCTCCACTGCCATCAATCCGAATGTTAGTCCCACATGTTCTTGCACCTTGGAACTCAGAAATACAGTCCCCTATTCCCAGCTCTGCCTGTGACCTTGGACACATCACATCCTGTATTTGTTTGCCCCTTCTGCCCTCTGTTTAGGTCATCAGCTCTTTAGGACAGGGACTGTAGGAAGCCTAGCACGATAGGACCCCGATCTCAGCCAGGCCCTCTAGGTGCTACCAAAAAAACCACTAATAAATAATTTCACAGAGTACTGCATCATTAGCATCTGTGTTTTATAACCTCAGCTGCAAAGAGATGGTTAGCGCATTGTCTAAAGTAGGGGGGATTATTATGACAATGATCAAATTATTTTAATAGCTTGTCAGGCAGCTTCTCATATCCCGAGTCTGTTTATGACAAGGACTGGAAAGTGAAAGCAATCTGTTTAGTTTGTTTACCAACAGGATGATCCAGACATACTGAAGTCACTAAAAGAAGAAGAGGCATCTCTGAAGAGTTGGGGCTGTTTAATTGTAGCAGGCTGGCCGAGCTGGCTTTCTGCAGCACAGCAAAGAACCCTCCAAGCACATAAATCAAAACCTGCAGCAGTGTGAAATTTGACCAAAGCAAACCAAATTAAGTGTCCAAACCTATATATGAGGATTTTTCTTTAGTAGCTGCTGCTTCACTGCGTTCAATAGTGTGTGTGGGGGTGGGGGCGAAGGGGGGGCTTCTTGGCTTGAGATGATCATAATCTCTCAGGGAGGCTGGCCGCTGGGCATGGTGCTGACAATGGTGGGTGATGTGGGATGCGAGGAAGGGAGTGAGGTGGCATTTAGTAGGCATGGGGGGAGCCATATCTCAAACAAGCTATATTGCCAGAGCAAATGCAGGTCCAGTGAGGTAACTGGAGGATCCCGCCAAGCCTGAGGGGTGAATTCCATTGAGCACCACTTAGTTCTTTCTCGTAAAGATTCTCACATGCAACTGAGGGCCTGAGGAGCAGGTCTAGTGGTTGTGGCACCATCCTGGGAACTCAGAGACCTCATTCAATTCCCCACTCTGCCACAGGCTTCCTGTGTGACCTTGGGCAAGTCATCATGTATCACCTCTGTGCCTCAATTCCCCCACTCCCCCGTAACATGGGGATAATTGCTCTGCCTCACAATGGTGTTGTGAGGATCAAGGCAGTAATGAGGGTGAGATAGCCTGGAAGTCCCACTGACTTTTAGAGACAGGGGCTTCTAAATCTCTTTGGTGTTCTTTGGAAATCTGCCCCTAAGGGTTTCGGTCTCTGCCAAGTTCAGATAAAATAGAACAGCAGATGGGGAGAGTCAATAAAGGAGAAAAGGTGTCAATCAGCCTAGCTTCACTGCAGACAAGGGAGCCACTCTGCTTTACACCAGCTGAGGATCTGGCTTGCAGATGGCATTTAAAAACAGAGATAAGAGTCAAGAATGGAGAAGAGTGCACAGGGCTAGTCCACATGGCAAGAGCCCCTGGCCTCGTGGGCAGAGAAAAGCTGGAGGAGAGGCAGATGCTGGCTAAGTGGGGAAGGGAGCGAAGCCCGTGGAGAATTTAACAAACAAGGCTTGGGTGGGCTTTTCACAAGCATCCATCCCACTGGGCGCAATTCTGCGCCCTTTGAGCACCCCTGGCTTTCAACAGGAGCAGAGGTAGGTCAACCCTGACCGCTCGTGAAAATCCAGCTGAAAGGAGCAGCTTGGGCTGGATTCTGAACTAAAGGGGGAAGATGATGGAAGTGTGACAGGACCCAGGCTCTTTGCCTGTGTCAGCACCGGGAGCCGGGGCTCGGGAAGGGCAGGGTGGAGACCAGAGTCATGGTTAAGGCAACAAGAGGATGCATGGTTGAAGCAGCAGCAAATGAGTCCTGCAGGGTCGATCTACTTGTCCCCACCCCGCATTGCTGTTGTACTGGAGCACCTGGTGAAGTAAGGCAAGGATATAATCCCCATTTTACTGATGACACAAAGAGACGAGTGACTTCCCAAAGCTCACGCAGGGAGCCTGTGTCAGAGCTGGGAACCAAATCCAGGGCAGCAGAGTCCCAAGGTAGCACGTCACGCGCCAGAACGTCCTTCGTCCTGCTGACGCCAATCACCCCGGCTGCAGGTTCCAGTTAGGCTCAGCTCCTGTGTGTCACATAGCACATAATAGCCCCTGCAAATAACAGTCCTGTAGCACATGGTTTGGGAGAATGCAGTTACTGAGTGGAGAGCCCATTCAGTCATCTTTACAAGTTATCCAGACATGCGGCGAGAGCTGCAGAATGCCCACCACAGGCAGGAGAATAAAGTAAGAGGGTCTGGACTTGGAGGCCCAGAGTTTTAAACCTCACATGCACACAGGTCTGACACAGGAGCAGGAGCAGCTTTGCAAACCTCTCTCAAAGTCTGTTGCAATGATCTGTATCCAAGGCAACAGTAGCTGTCGAGGGCAGGGGAGGAAACGGGACCCAGAAAGTTAATACAAACACAAGCTGCTTTCTGAGGCAGTTTGGGGTAATGAGAGCAGATGACAGCCATTCGCGGTGCTCTGCACTGGCTGCCAGTCATCTAGTGGGGGCAGTTCAAGGGCTGGTTAATGAGGAGCAGATTTCTAAATGTATTTAGGTGCCTCAAGATACAGATAGGCACCTCGAGGGATTACAAAAGCCTAAGGCACCAATGCGCTTTAGAAAATCCCACTGGGCACCTAGCTGTATCTTTAGGCACCAAAATAGCTTTAAGAATCTGGTCTCAAATCCAAAGCCCTGAATAGCCTAGGACTGAGCCACCTCCAGATTCCCCCTCCGTGACCCAGAGGCCATCTGCCTTCTGGATTCTTATTTGTATTTAGAGCCCTTTGAAAGGTTTGGATTTTCAAACGTGTTGAAAAAACCAGTGAAGGTTGTGCGTACACACACACACACACACAGAGTTGGGAAATATTGCACTGGCATTTGAATCAGCTCTGTTTGAACTACACGAGCACCCAGATACCAGAAGTGAGACCAGGGCCCCATTGTGGTAGGTGGTGTAAGACAGAGGAAGAGCCAGTCACTTACAGCTCAACTAGACAAGGAGATAGAGGAAACAGAGGGGAAGCAACTGGCCAAGCAGCATGTTAGCAACAGAGGATGGAAGAGAACCCAGGCTTCCAACTCCCAGGCCAGTGCCCTGTGCATAGACAACTCTACTTCTCATGTGCCCTAGCTTAAGGTGATTGGCTAAGGGTGAACTTGAGGGAGCGGGGCCCAAAGCAGTGTCTGCAGTAGACACTCCCCAAAATGGGCTGCACACCCACCAAAAACGCAGTTAAAATGAGACATTCAGGAAAACTGGAAGGGGCTCTGATTCCCCTAATATTCACTTCATTTTCCCTTTCCCCCTCAGGAGAGTTGGTATGATGGGATTGGATGCTTCCAGTCCCATGCAAACCTTGCTCCACTACCACAGCCCTCGGTGCTGGGTAAATAATAATGAAAGTCCCAGCTTTGAAAGCGAATCAGTGCTTGGGTGTTACAGGTGAGGGGCCTGGAAAGCCAGAGCGGCAGCTCAGATTCTCAGCTTTAAACACTAGGCTGCACTAGAGCTCTGTCATACTGAATCACTTCTGCGAGTGGGTTGCTAGGTGCTTTATACATCACAGGGTTAGGGGGACTTGTCAGAAAGCTCATATGTTGCGTGGACCCAATGGGAAAGGAAAGCCCCCCGGAGTCAGATGGGGAAAAGCGACTTCAGAAGTGGTTTGTTTTGCTTTCTTAGGGCTAAGATCCCGTTGCTCTCATCACAGAGGCCACATTCTCATTGAATTCAAAGAAGGGCAGCCATGCCCTGTAGACCCAAAGACAAAAATGTGCATCTCTTTTGCCTTTGTGCCTCTTCAGAGCCATGCAGAATTCAGAGGCTTTGATTTGCCAGGGGGTAGGGCCGGCGCAACCCATTAGGCGACCTAGGTGGTCGCCTAGGGCGCTAACATTTGGGGGGCGGTGGCCGCCCCAGTCGTCAGCAGTATTTTGAGGGGTGGGACCGTCCGCCGCCTCTGTCGAGGACGCCATTTCAGAGGCGGGACCGTCCGCCGCCTAGGGCGCCAAAAAAGCTGGCGGCGCTCCTGCCAGGGGATTGTGCAAACTTTCTGTGTTTTGACCTTCTTGGGCTTCATCCTGCCTGAGTTTTGGGTTAAGATCTCACTGCAGAGGCTGAGTCTTTCTGGGATTTGCGCTGAAGTCAGTGTGAATCGGTCATCAGTTCTGAGCCAGATCTGTACATTTGACCCATGATTGCTCAAAATCAGGTAAAGATTCACTTTAAAATGAATTCAGGTTTACTGGCAGCTGAGCCCAGGAACAAAATGCTCAGCCGAGAAGCCAGGAATCAGATTAGTGTCTGTGCTTTCTTTCACTTAGCATTTTCCTGTTTGTGCACTGGTTTGCACGTTGCTCCCCCAGCTTTCTGGCATAAGCAGTTCTGTCCCTGTATCTAGCTCTTTGGAGAGGAGTCAGGCAAAAACCAGAGAAATTAGAGCTGGCAGAGACCTGTTCAAGAAGCTAGCTGGGGCAGATTGGCCTCTACTGTTCAGTTATTATTGTTCTGCAGACCATTTTGAAAAGGGGCAGGAGGTTCACTAAAGGGATAATGAGTTTACTACATTCTTCCACTTCTAGCCCTTGAGTCAGAAAACACTTAAGCATATGCTCAAAGCTAAGCATGTGCTTAATAGCCAATATCTTCAGTGGCAGATGTGCTTAAGCCTGTGTGCTTAAAGGTAAGCGTATCATATGCTTAAGTGCCTTGCTGCATTGGAATCTTACACCAGAGCAGCTCTGCTGAGTGCAGTGCAAGTACTGTGACATTACACCCCATATTCTGCATGGAAATATGGTCATGATGAGAATATGGTCTGACTAAGATATACTTTATGCAAGGTGGCTCATGTAGGGTCTCATTGGAAAGGGTATGATTTACTGAACATTGTTAGGGGGCTCATTCCTTCACCCGCACGCTTCCTTGGTCCTTCTCACATGAACAGAGAGCAACAATACCCGAAGTCCAATGTGCAAACAATTCAATGTTTATTGGGGTGAACTTCCAGCAAGCATGATTCCAGTTTCCTTCCTTAGTGTCCCCCTTCCCAGCTCTGACACCACAGAGCCTTGCCTGTGTCCCTGTTTCCATCTCCCCACCCTTAGCAAAACATGATTCCAATTCCCCCCATTCCCTGTTCCCATTCCCCTCCACACTCTTCCTGATTGACTGCAGACTATACAGTAAAACCTGAGTTCTGCTTAGCTATACCTTAACCAATCATTTTACTGAAATTTAACTAACCAATTTGTAACATGATTAGCTAACCAAGTATATCCCACAACCTTAATTAGTTTACACCCAGCAATATTAATTATGCAGCAGACAGAAATAATCACTGAACCAGAGATTATACAGACAAACAATAGGGAAGTGATAGAACAACAAAGAAATGAGGATTTCACACCCCAACTACTGATCAGTGAGTCCTTGCCAGACAGGATGCTCTCAAACTAACTTTCCTTTTACATCTTCTAGGCTCTTCCCTTTCTCTGGAGGTAATAGGCATTATTAGGGCAGGATTGTATTCCTAACAGCCCAATAGCACCTTATTTCAGTGTGACTAGTTTGGAATGTAAGGATGTGACCATACACTTCCCAGCTTATGGCTGCCTCTGATGGTTAGCCAAAGATCTTAGCCTATGAACAAGGCCTTAGATTGTCATAGTGAGAGAAGGCCTATACACAGGCAGACTGATTTTGATTCTTGTTTTCTACCTCTATGACTTAGGGGTAAATTCCCACTATCAACAAGACCTATTGCACCAAGCAGTGGCCAAATATATAGCTTCACAAAAACTCCAGGCATAGACAAAAGTCATGATTTGCATCAATGGAGCTTATACAATGGTTTCAAGCACAGATGAATTCCACCCATGCAAACAGCAGCTTCATCTGTCTGCACCAGAGGTTTGCATAGAGGCAGCTACATCACTATCTAGTCATCAACTGCTGGAAAGGGGGCAAATTCCCAGTATAGACGAAGTTTTGGAAGGGGTAGACAAACTTGAGAAGGTTCAGGGGTTCTGTTTGGGGAATCAGAAAGGTCCATATGATAAAGAGTAAGTAACTGGATTTGATGTATTTCTGCAGAAAGCAGTTTGATTGAAACTTCAGAGGAGTTGCTGCTTTTGGAATCTGATGCTTTGTTTCCAGCAGCAACTGAGCAACCCCAAAGGCAATGCATCATGGTAGGGAGGATAGTACCATATTGTGGTATCTTCTCCTTTCATTCTAGCCCCTTTGGACCATCTCCTGTCTATGAAAGCGAGCATCCGACAGCTAGTACAGTCTGCAAACAGATGCTCTTCTGCTTCCTTGAGCTTGCCCTCCAATGTATCCAATGAGAAAGGTTTGCTTAGAAGGAAGACGACAGAGAAGTTTCCATTTGCTCAGTTGAATTACCATTATCTTTGCCACTCTGCTTTGTTGTTTCGTGCAGCATGTTGCAGCAGAGTAACACAAATCAACATCAGAGCAAGGTACGAGGGCTCCGTGGGGTCTGCTGCAGCTCAGCACAGTTTGTGTCACAGCGCACGGCCTTTCTTCCGGCAGCAGGCTTCCCTGGCATGCAGCAAACCACACTGTTAAGAGCACAGTCTGGTAGATCCAAGCTGGGTGCTGCAGCAGCCTTCCCTGCACTGCTGCAAATCAACAGAACCTTCATTGACAGGGGAGAGACAGTAGGCCAGCGTGGGGAACCCATACAGAGATGGGGCTGATCTTCACTCCAGATGGAATAACCATACAGCCACTGCCAGTGCATGCATTCGGTTCCTGGACCCAGTGGCTATACCCTGTCTTTTCCCCTCCTTCTATGCTCCACATCTATGGGCCCACAAAGTGAGTCATGTGGAGAGCAGATGCCAAAGGGCTGAACCATGCCTACTCCAGTGCAGTGTGATGGGGACAAATCCTGAAAAGGGGAAACTTTCTCCCACTATTAACTCTGCAGGGATTATGCAGCCTAACGCTGCATTAATTATTGTGCTATGGAAGGAAATGTGAAGAGAGCTCAGGGATGGCCAGAAACAGGGGAATCCCTGGCAGTGCAGCTCCAGTGCACCCTCACTGCCAGGGAACTAAGTGAGTGATAGGAGCGGGAGAAGGCCACAGAGCCAATGCAGAGGCGTGAGAACACTAATGATAATGCTCCTCTGGTGCATGGGCGTGGGGGAGGTGTGGAAAATCCAAGGGTTTTGGTTCCCGGGGGGTGGGAGGTGGGATGGACACTGTCTCTCACCCCATTCTTCCTTGCTGGAGGGATTCAGAGAGAATTCTGCCAGGAAAAAGCACCGTTTCCCAGGTTTGGTCCAGTCCATTTCCCCACCAACACATCTCTGCTTTCCTCTCAGCTGCCTCTGTTCACAGCTCAGGGCTCAGAGAAGCAGCAGAAGGGAGACACCGATTTCACCAGCAGCTTTGGAGAACCCATGTTAATGATACCCCAGCTGGTCACGGCTCTACTAACCTCCGTCTGTGCTTATCTTGTCTTGCAGTCGGAGCTGGACTCATTCAATGCACAAATGTTCAGTCTCTTAGCCAGCTGTAAATCAGCCCTGCCCTGCTGGCTTCACAGAGACTCCAATTTCCACCAGCTGAGGGTCTGGCCCTAGAGATGTATTCAGAATGCTGGTTTGGCTCTTTCATCTCCAAACCCTTCTTGCTGCTTTACTGGCAGGTGAATAAAGAGGCAAAAAAAAAAAAACAAAGGAAAGAGACGGGGCCAAAGCCTTCCTGTGTTTGCCACTGGCATCCAGGGGGAAGCAGCGTTTGCAGGCCAAGACTTGCTGAGCGTCAGAGGATCTGGGGCCCTAAGGAATATTTTTATCAGGTTCAGTGTAGGAAATGGCGGGTGCAATCCTGTGCAATACAGGAGGTCAGGCTGAACAGCGACCGTGATCCTTTGAAAACCAGAAACATGAGGATTGAAAGGTGCCAGGAGAGCTCTTTGTCTCTGGCATCTCTAGAAGGAAACGCAGGGGGATATTTTTAATAGCTGTAAATAAAAAAAAAAGCAGGCTAGCAATCAGACTGCGATCCCTGGGACAGCATCTTTGCAGCTTATTCCTCTCACTGTGGGGGACTGATGAAGGCAAACTTTCCCGACTTGCTGCAGTGTATGCACCAATATTTTGTTTCCAAGGAAACAAGGATCTTTTGCGTGTCCAGCATGTGGCCAGAGCTTGGGGAAGACTGTGGAACCAGACTCTGGCTTTCTGCACAGCTGATCCCTCCCTCCCGACCCCTCCTCTAACACGTCCCTGTTCCATTCTTAAGGAGTATTATCAATCTGGGGGCAGAGATTGTGTATCCACGGCATCTGCCCAGGCAAATATATTTGGAGAGCAGTTCCCATAAAGTCTTGCAATTTTTATTTTAATTTCGAGAGGGAAGGGCAAACTGGGGAAATGATTATGATGTATATTGCAATAGTGCCTAGAGGCACCATCATGGTAGGAGCTGTACACACAGGTGTTAAAGGACAACACTTGTCACCTGTTGTCAGTGGCAGTTTAGCCTATGGGCTTTCTATAAAATTTACGAACTAAACATCTCCCCAGTAGAGCAGATGACACATTCTTTCCCAAGCACTGAAACAACAGAGATAGAGATACGCAGGCTTGGAAGGATTAAGTCTTAATTGTTAAATGTTGAAAAACGTCAGTTTCACCATAAAAACTCAAATGGGGGAAAAGAATATTTCCATTGATAACAACAGAAGCTTACAGATAGGCAAGGAAAGGAAAATCCTGCTTGACAACGTAGGAGAGTTGGATTTAAAGATACATACTTTGTATATTTTGACAGGGGCTGCTGACAATTTGTGTCTGAAGAATTATGAAGCGTCAACTTTTTGAATCTCAGCATCTGTTATTCAATCATTATTGGCTGACCTCCTCTACTGTCTGACCCTGCCAATGATTTCCCACAACTGTCAAAATGTAAATAGACAAAAATCAGAAAAAATGCTTACAAATAAATATTGATATTAACTGTCTAAATTATAAAAAAAAACCCACCAAGTTCTGCCAAGCCTGGATACACCCACAATGATGGCATTGTATACAGGTTCTAGGAGTATGAGACAAGGAAGTGTTACTCATCCCACATCCACTCTGCTCCCTGCTGAGAATGAAATTCCTTGAAGGAGGAAGAGGAATTTGCAATGCTCCAGGAACATCATTCCATAGCAACGCGACAGAACTTAGCAAACAGCCTTAAGGGGACAAGGAGATTGTCTAGTGAAGCCCCTGACTTTGGACTCTGGAGAGTGGGTTCCATCCCATTTGGCTACAGACTTTGTGAGCGGCCTTGAGCAAGTCACTCAATCTCTATGTGCCTCAGTTCCCCATCCATAAAAGGGAAGTGATCAAACTCCTTCTGTTGGCGTTGGCTATTTAGATTGGATGCTCTTTGGAACAGGAATTGTCTCAGTATTTATTTGTACATTAGCTAGCACAGCAAAGCCCTGATGTCAGCTGGGTTCTTTGTGGCTTACCCTAATACACACGCTGCAATTCTCCTATGCTGCCGTGTAACTGGCATTTAACACGATGTCTAGAGATGCGCTCAAGCCATAAAACACAGAGTGAAATCCTGGCCTCTTTGAAGTCAATGGGAGCTTTGCCATTAATTTCAATGGGGCTGAGATTTCAGCCTGAGCTTCTATCTGAATTTCCTTCCAAGTCTTGGAGCGCTTGGATTCAGGACTTTGGGCCATTAAAAGCGATAGTGGCCACTCGGATTTATTTGGAACCAGATGTCTTAGCAAAGATCCCTGCCCCCAAGTCACAGGCACCGGGATACAGCAACAACAAACTCCTCTTTCGACTTCACTTTTCTCCCTTTTCCGCTTGTTTGTCAACCACAGTGTGTGGCCCAGATTCTGCCCTTGAATTGTAGGTAACACACTTAGGTGCACTAAAACCAATGAGCAGCCCCCAAATCCCTCCCTATAAGAGATACAGTCTCCATTTATCCTGCATGTTGATAGATGCGGGGGAGACTAGAGCATGGGAGACTGCTTCAAAACAGTGAAAAAAAAGATGCTTTACTTTGAGCATGGCTCACCTAAAGGACAAGCCACTTCCCTCTCTGACTTTAAATCTCAGGAAATATGCACCCACTTCCGTCAATACCAAGCTTTGAACAACTTTCATGACCTTTGGTAGTGCAGCAAAGAAGCTTGCTTTCTTTTTCTCTCTCCTTTTTTTGTGGGATTAGACTGTGGCTAGAATGTAGACACAAAGTCCTTTCTAATCTGCTCAAATACAGCTATTCATCAGTTCATATGTTATCGTCATGGTGCTCCTCCCTCTGCTTTCTTGGCACTTCCATCAGAAGCTGATCTTTTTAGGAATCCAGACCTTGTTCCATGTTAGAACAATCCGCCTGGATGGGGTTATTTTAAAGTTGGAAGAGCATGTGATGAGAAACAAAAGCTGGTTTGAAAAGTGATCCTTCTTTTCTTCTGCATTTGTGTCACTCTCCAGATATGGGCTTTAGTTTTAAAAAAGGAAAATTGTACAGGGGATCAAATGTATTTATAACTAGGGCTAGGCAGGAAATGGGTTTAGTATCCAATGAGAATCTTCAAGATACCAAAAAAAAAAGTTTCCCATTCCAAATCGAGACCGAGTTGAAATGGCAAAAATCTTCATGAAGTAGCTAACCAAATTTTTTTGTGTTTGAATTGGAACATTTCAGTAGCTCTAAAATACTTTGTTTCGATTTCAACCTTTCACTTTTTTAACCTCTTGCAGCCTAAATTTACTACAGTTTCAAAAAAAAAAAAAGTTGTTTTGACTTGAAAAATCTGAAACTTTTCATTTCAAAAAATGTCAAAATGGAATGTTTTGACAAGCTTGAAACTTCCCCCTCCGGATTTTCAAGCAGGATTTGTCAAAACTGCCCCTGCTTCGGGAACAGTTTTGGTTTTGATTAAAACTGGCATTTTTCAGCAGAAAAAAAAAGTTTGATTGAAAAATTCCCGATCAGCTCAACTATTATTATTAATTATTTGCATTGCAATAGCCCAACGAAGAGCATCATTGTGCTAGAGGGGAAACAAGCTCACGGCACCAATGAGTCATTGCTGGTAATAGACTCAAGGTCTGACTCTTAGCCTAATATCTAATCCACTCGGCTGCATTGGCTCTCAGAAATTCATACCCCTAACAATGGATCGATTTCAAATCTGCTTATCTAGCACCCATCACCAGAGTATCAGAGTGCTGCACAGCCACTAATGAAGTCTTCCTCACCACCCTCTGGCGAGGTAAGGAGGGAAACCTGAAGAACACAGAGAGAGGAGAATGCACCTTTCCAAAACTTCACTTTAGTGCATTGACCGCAATACCGTCCTTCCAGCTGAGGAGCTCAACATTCCTCACAAACTGTAATTCACCCTTGTGCGGAAGGTAAGATATGGATCACAGATGGGGAAACTGAGGCACGGAGCAGCAAAGGGACTTGTCCAAAGTCATACTAAGGGTATGTCTGCACTGCAGTCAGAGGTATGGCTGCAGCACATGTAGACATGAGCTAGCTTTAATCTAGCTACCTTGATTGCCAATGGCAGAGCCAGAATTCTTACCCAGATATCTGACTAGAGTGACTAGTTTTATGTAGTGAGGCACATTCAGGACACAGCTTTGCTCTTTACTCTTTCATGGGCCACCCTCTGGTGCCTCCAATCCTCCAGGGGATAACGCGAGACCAACACAATCCCTGCCACACAGGGGTATGATCAGCTGTAATTCATGCAGCCTAAAGCACTGTGATGAAAAGCCCCTTGTAGCTCTCAAGGGTAGCTGCACATGTCCACAGCTATATGTTTGCAGACACGGTCTATCAATAATTAATGTTTGTGCAGAGCCTTGAAGATAAAATAGGTTGCAAGTGCCAACTGTCATTCTTAATACATCTCGATCCACCTTGATTTAAACCCACCAAAGCCAGGGAAGGTGGACTTGAGAGTCCCATAGTCTGGTCAGAGATTCCTGCCTTAATTCACATACTTGCGCTTTTGCATTTGGCTCTACAGGGTACGTTAGGTCTCGAGAGCCAGCTGTGGCTTTTCGGCCTTAGCCCTGAATTTGCGGACTTCTGCGGCTTTAAGGAAGAAATCTCTCACTGAGGACATAGGGGGGTGAGGCGGGGTGGAGACAGTAAAACATTCTTACGTTGCATCTATCCAGTTTATGTGGCCCTCCGATTACCGTAACATCTGAGCCCTTCACAGTCGAGTGTATTTATCTTCATAACACCCCGGTGAGGGAGGTCAGTGCTGTTATGCCCATTGTACGGATGGAGAACTGAGGCAGAGACTAAGTGACTTGCCCAAGGTCACGCAGGAATTGTGTGGTGGAGCAAGGACTTGGAGCCTCTAGTTCCAAAAGAAATCTCAACTAAGGGGCAGAAGAAATCAGGCACAATGTGCTCTGGGAAATCCTGACTATGCAGTCGCCTCTCCCCCTTGCTCTGCTATTGATTGGTGTTTACAGCCTGGTAAGAAAAATACTCATTGTAACAGAGTTAATTTTAAATGTCAAACCATGTGGCTTGGGGAAGACTAATTAGCAGGGGTGTGTGTGGGGGGAGAAAACAAGGAGTTAGGAAACTTTAATTTCACCAGGTGCAGCCAACCCTGAAGAGAATTCAGAGCTTGCCATTAGCTACACTTCCTTAATTTGACTCCAAATGTTAGTCAATAACCTTAACAAATGGGAAGAGGCCGGCACAGCTACTATCAACGTTAGGCAGGCTCAGAGCAAGCTTCTAATTGGGGGCTAACTGGGTGACGTGAACGATTAATAACCCTGTCCAAAACAGCCTCCAAAAGCTTGTTAGGCCGGGATGTGGACTGAGGTGTGTGGCTCTCCCAGAAGAGCAAGGTGTGATTCACAGGCTGCAATAGAAGTGGTGTTGGAAGCTTCAGATTGTCATGAAACAGACCAGCCGAGGACTGAATGACGAGGTAGGCTGCGTTGTCCTGCCACCAAAATCAAGGTCACGGGTTATAGTCTGGGAGGTGCTGGAGGCCGACATTTGCCTTGCCCCTCACATCTTATTTCCACCTAGTCAATAGGGGAAGAGAGCGATTTATTGCTTTCCTTTCCAGAACTGTGGAAGGTTTTTTTGCGGGAAAGCATCAAATTGGGGCATTCGTTGCCCTTCTCTCTCTTCCTTCCAATTGTAACCCTCATATCTCTGGTGACGATTCAAAGGGATGAGACATATAAGGTCTTTCCAATGGTTCCTGGTGTCTTAGCATTGCCTCCCCCATCCTCTGCTTTTGATTCATGCCTCTGAATCTGTGTGACAGTGGCCTTTGTTAGCGCACCGCTGGTTCTGAAATGGGCAGGATACTCACCAGAAGAGGGGCAGTTCTGTGAGCCCCTGAGCTTTAAGGCCGAGAGGTAAAGCAATGGCATTTTACTGTCTCAAATGGACCCATGCCATTCTCACTGGGCAGTAGTTCAGAAAGATAGCATTTGTCTCATCTTTGAAAGATACAAAGCTATTCCCTTTGTTGTGGTGACCTTTCTATTTAACAGCCAGATCCAGGGGCCAGGGTAATGATCTAGGAGTTGAGATCCTGGGTTCTGTTCCCACTCATGCTGTTGACCAGCTGTGTGATCTTGAGCAAGTCATCTCAGCCCACATTTTTCAAAAGAGGCCACTAATTTTGAATGCACCTTAGATTTGGAGCAAGCAACTTGAGACAGCTGGGGCCTAGTTTTCAGAGATTCTGAATACCCTTCTGGTCCAACCGATCTGGATGGAGCCCTCGGTACAATATGGGCACATGTCTAAAATCTGCACATTATTCTGGAGTGACTTGTAGGCCCTGCTCCAGGCCCTGAGGAAGCAGAGGAGTTTTGAGTATACTGGCAGATCTTCATGGGGGCTCTCCTCTGGACATTCTCCACATCTTTCCTGAAGTGTGGTCCCCAGAACTGGATACAGAACTCCAGCAGAGGCCTAATCAGCAGGGAGTAGAGTGGAAGAATTATTTCTCATGGCTTGCTTACAACACTCCTGCTAATGCATCCCAGAATGATGTTAATTTAAAAAAAAAAAAACACGCAACAGTGGTACATGTGGACTCATTTAGTTTGTGATCCGCTATAACCTCCAGATTCATTTCTGCAGTACTCCTTCCCGGGCAGTCATGTCCCATTTTGTATTTTGCAATTGATTGTTCCTTCCTCAGTGACGCACTTTGCATTTGTCCTTATTGAATTTCATCTCATTTATTTTCAGACCGTTTCTCCATAAAAATTGATCAAGCATGATAATAGGCCCTTTGTCAGCACCTTCCATCTGAGGCTCTCCCAGTTACCCAGTGCTGTCCCTGTCTAAAGGCAAGGAAACTAGAGCACAGAAAGGTTAAGCGATGAAGAACCCAGCTACTCCTGACTCCCACGACCGTGCTCTAGTTAATAGATGGGTTTTCTCACCTATCACCAGATCTATTTTTGCATCAACCCCAAGGTTCTGTTAGTTGCTTCCATCATCTAGTTTCCTTGCACAGTGGACCACTGACTGGTCATCTCCATACCCTTCCATGATTCAGAGCAGATTGCCACCACCCAGCAGACTTAAAAAGGGTCAGTTTCTCACACACTAACCATAACCCACTCCTCTTGGCTTAGCAATGCATCACGGCATGATGTGAAATCCAGGAGAACATCAGATGGGGGAGACCGGCTGACTTTTAAGAAGGTGAGTGTGTTATCTGTTAACAAGTTGCTGAACCCTCCTCCCCAATTTCTCAGGCAGGTAGAAACACTCACTGTAGTGGAGGAGCTGACCACATTAAAAAAATAAATCAGTTGAGCACGATTAATTGTTCGCCCATTGCTCTGAAACACAGCTACAGTCACTCGTTAGCTTTTCCACTGGTAGCTTTATGACGACATCAGGTAGCATCCAGCAGTAAAAGGCAGTGGACGGGGCTAGGATTGTTCAGTACCACAACAAGGACATCACACGTTAAGTGTACCTGGTAGATGCATTTTAATTGAACGTATCTAATTCGCTAAGGATCATGCCACCTGGGAACAGCAGGCATCCTGGGGAGGAAGGACAGTCTAGTGGTTAAAGCGAAGGCCTGGGAATGAGATTGTAGCTCCCACCTCAACTCTGCTCTAGACTCCCAGTGTGACTTTGGGCAAGTCACTTAATTGTTCTGTGCCTCAGTTACCCCCATCTTTAAAATGGAAATATTAATCCTTCATTTCTCCCATCCTTGCTCTGTCTTGTCCAGTCAGACAATCTTTTCTTGGCAGGGACTGTCTCTTACTTCATGAATGTCCAGTGCTTTGCAAAGTGGGACTTTGATCTTGGTTTGGGCTTCTAGATGCTAAATTATTACACTTAGCCCGACTGAAGATGCATCCTATCTGCAGGTACCCAGCATAGTCATCAGATATGCAGGTGTGTAATACTGATCCCCCTCAAAAGGTTAGAAGAGTACCCTAGTGGTTAAAGCAGGGAAGTGGAAGACAAGATTCCCTGGGTTCTATTCCTGACTGTCCGAGGCTACGTGAAATGCATAGTTTTAAAGGGACATTGTGATTATTAGTCTGATCTCCTGCTTTAGCATAGCCCATGGAATTTCACCCTCTAATGTCTGCATCAAGCCCATAAAACTTGTAGATGAGCTAACAGCCCATCTTCTAGAAAGACAGGCAGTTTGGATTTAGAGGTTTCAAGTGATGGAGAGACCTTCACATCCATTGTTAACAATCGGCCTCTTATCCAGGTCAAATCACTTCATTTTCCAATTCATCATTTGACCCATCTGTAAACTGGACACGCCGATACTGACCTTACCCTTGGAGTCTAAGGGTGTGACATCTGTCTGCCAAGCACTAAAGAACCCTTCAATGAAGGGTCTTACAAACTGTAAGTGTGACACGTTATTATAGCATCTGCTCAGTTTGTGTGAAGTTTTTCTCTCCACTTTCACGGAGGAGATAGAAAGTAGGATTCTACAGATGCATATATTTTTGTCTAGCCTTTTATCTGCTTGGGGCGGGCAATGGTTTCTGATGCAGCATGTGAAAGCTATTATCAAATATCAACACAATATAACTATCTACCTGCAGAACTGACAGGCGTATTTCAGCAGTGGTATATTATCAATTATGAGCTTAACAGAGCATGTTTTCCCATCGGATTGTTAGAAAAAGTCACTTGTCAAGGGCTGGTAAAGACCAGCGCCGTGTTCTTCAGACAGACAGCACTGTAAGAGATGCTAAGTTACAATACTTTATTGAGAGTATAATAGGAAAGAACAAGTGGATTTCTCTAGCATCTTTAATACCTATGCTGTTTCACAAAGCAACTAGTTAGATACTAGTAGTGCAATGACCATGCTGATCAGACACCACAGCCACTGAGGGCTCAAATACAGCTGACACACACAATGGGAGATTGTATGGGATATTCTCTCCAGGCCCCTTTGAACACTGCAGGTATCTTGCAATTTCCACCCGAGTGATGTAAAACAGGTGCCTTCTAACCCAATGGTTCTATGGTTTAATGAGTAACCACTGAGTCCAGCCCCTAGCCCAGTGGTACTCAGACCTCAGTGGTTCCAGAGCCAAATTAGGGACCGACATTACCCAAAAGAGACATTGTAGAATGAATTCATTGGTTCACAGATTCAGATTTAAACAGTACGGCAGTGGAAATATTTAGTTTTTTTATGTCTATCATTGTCAGAGTAAAACAACCGACGAAGCCTTATTTTACAACGGCAATTGGTTAATAACATAGTGAAAGCATCCTGGATGGTTAATAATTAAATCACAGGGTATTTTAATGTCATGTATTGCCAAGAGCCGGAGGAGATGCATTAAAGAGTCATCGGCAGCTAGTGAGCCTCAGTCTGAGTGTCACTTCCCTCACCCCATGCGCACACACACACTCCTGCAATGCTCCTGAGCTTAAGTCTAGTTGAGAGACTTGAAATCGCCAAACTTCTGGTGTGGAAATAAGAGGCTGACTAGCAGGCATGCTCTCAGACCCACTGAACTAATGGGATTGGGGGTGGGGAGCACAGGATAGTGCACTGGGAGAGCTGGGTTCTGTCCCTGGCTCTGCCACAGACTCTGAGAGACCTTGGGTGAGACACTTTCCCTCAGTTGCTTTATCTGGAAAGCAGAGATAATGGCACCTTGTTTTGTAAAGACTCTTGTGAGCCTTCGATGACAAGTCCTGTGGCAGTGCTAAGTACGCCTACGTGAGGGAGGAACTTCCTCCCCTCTGTTTAGCTGGGTGTGGAGAGGAGGATCAAAGAAGTGAATCAGTCACAGGGATTCCCCCAGAGCCCCATGCACAAGGTGATGAAGATAGCGTGGGGGCCTCATTCTGATTCTTCCCTTGCAACAGGCTCAGCCAGATCAAAGCCCTGTTGCAGCATCTCCCATCCAGAAACATCCTGCCCTACAATGGAGAGGACACGAAGCAGCAGCTGAAGCGTAGCAGATAGCCACTTGCAATTACTGCTCCTGACTCCTCAGCACTGCAGGCATCTGACTGTTCTCTCTCTCCCCCTCCACCCACTTAGCTCATCTACTGGTTATGGCTTGTATTTCCAAACTCAGGGGAGGGACCATGGTGAGTCAGCCCTGGTTAAGCACTGTTGCAGTAACAACAAATAAATGAAGCATCCAGCAACACTGGCTATGTGTGGAGACAGGCTGTTGGCCTAGACTGACCGTCCCTTTAGATCATTGCAGCCATTTATCTGGGCTATTCAAGAGGGCTCAGTGCATAGACAAGCACCCAGTGTGCATAATTTCATTCCACAAAAGCTTCCCTCAAACTAAAAAGCACTAACTTCCTAATAAGCCCATTCCTTCACAGGTAACTAATGATAGTATTTATCATAATGGGGACAAGTTTGCTTATTACCAATTTGCTGCTGTTGTGCATATGTCTAAATGGATCTAATGCCAATTGCAATTATTTGCTGATAGGATAATTTTTTATTAAAAAAAAGAAACTTTTTTAGTAAAAGAGGCTTAATCAGCTTTGCTGTTGGAGTTGCCTCAAATTTGTAATTCAATCAAACACCCTGTAGCAGTGAAGATGGCACATTCTTGATATCCACAGGAGGCTTCCAGGAGCTACAACCCAAGAGATTTATTCATATACTTTCTGCATTAGCTTAAAACTATTTTGTAAGATACAAACCTTCTGCTTCCCCCTCCCCTGGCCCACGGTGGTGCTCCAGCAAAGCTATTTTAATATTAAAACCATTCACTTATCATGACATGGTGAGAAAGCCGCTTCTGTAGAAAGGGTCTGTGTGCGACCCCATGCCCCAATGGGCCTCTGCTCTGATCAAAGAGACTTTTGTCCTTTTCTCTTAGGGCTGCCGTCCCCAAGGAGCTTATTGAAGAGTTGAATTGATCAACAAAATAGAATTACTGGACTGAGTGGTTTTGCTCATCATTATACTTAGATGGCCCTTGTAAACAGCTGCTGTCCCAAACCATCCCCTCATGGTCTGGGATGGTCCTGCAGACCCTGCTTCCATTTGTCCTCAAGTTCCAGAAATAATCACTGACACTCAGAGCAGTTCAGAACAATATTCCCCCTCGCCTGGGGGCTAATTTATTCAGATTCACCAGCTCCCCACCCCCAAAGTGCTTCCTTTTAGATTCAGAATTTCACAGCCCTCTTTCCTGTGGCCTGTGTGTTTTTAGCCCTGGCTCACAAACTCTCCCTTCCAGTTTGGGTATTCACTGTCCTCCTTCTTAGGATTGTGTCCCAGCCCAGTGCTTCATCTCAAGCTCAGCAGCTCCTTTCTTGAGTGAGTGTGGAGCCTCTTTTACGTTCACCCAGTCAGCTAATCACTTTCTTGATGCTCCTCAGCTGGGTCTAATAATCCCAAACACCTGTCTGCCCTGGCTGGGAGAGAGCAGAGCATATGCCCTCCCAGAGAGCCAAACTCTTCCTTTAATACCAGTTTCAATATTACTTCCCCAAAGGACAGGGGCTGCCAAGCACCAACGGAGAGAAATCTCAAGGGGCTGAGATATTTGGGGGACAATCAAAGCCACAATTTGAGACCTCAAATGGTAAAAATGCTGGTTTTTGGAGGGGCTGTCTCTTGGGAACCCCTTGCTCAACACACACTACCCAGCACCCTCATGAGACACAGCGAACGTCAAGACACTCGGAATAAGCATGGGGATTTTAGAGCACTTAGGAGAATGCTCCTTTAAACAGAAAGCACTTACTAAATAAAGGGGCTGCTGGCTCCAGAGTGGCAGATATTCTAGCAAGGTTTTGCAGGCGATGGCTTGGCCAACCCTGAGAGGATTAGAAAAGGGAAGACCATTCGGTGGGGAGAAGAGGAAGTGCTTTTCACTTCAAAGGGGACATTATCACTGCTGTATGCCATCAAGAGGAGGAAATAACAAGGCTAGAGTATAGATTAACCTTCTCTTCTTCCTCTTGTTTCCTCCAATCCATGCTTACCGCACTAGTTCATTAAACATTAAACAAGCAGACGGAGTGCGAGAGATCAGTCCAGCCCGAGGTGGGAGATTTTCTTATGCCTCCAGCAGCTCTGGCTGCACAGACAGTCGTTCTGCTTCCCTGGCGCTAGCAACAGTGCTGGGGTGGGAGGTGATGGAGAATCAAGGCCTGGATGCCATGATAACTGGCACAGACTGGAACGACGTAGAATCAGTTGAACTAGTCGTTCAAAATAATGGACCTCATTCGTCTTAAGCTGGCAAGGTAATGGATGAGTCAGATGGAGGCAGAGAAGAGATATGAGATGGAAAAGATGTGCCAACACTCACAGGTGTTATATATAAACTACTGTCTATATCTAGCCATATGTCCATATCTGCATCATCTTTATACCAATAACTGTACTGAAACAGAGAGAGACTATATAGTTATTGACATAAAGAGATTATGCATATACAGACATAAGGATAGATATAGACAACAGGAGAGTGAGAGGGAGACAGAACTTTGACAGAGAAAGACAAGACCATTGGGGTTAGGAATGTTTTATCTTTCTCTCTGGATCTTGAAAGTAGCAGAATGAAAGTCGTGATGTGTGTAGAGAAACTGCCAGCAGAGGGAAGGAAGGTATCAGCAAGGGAGTATCTCATTTTCCCTGAGGACATTGTTATTTTCCAGCCTGCCAGCGCAAACGAATGCCTAGTGTATGTGCCTGCAGTCTGTAAAGGGATAAAACTAATCTTCACGCTAGTCATTCTGCAGCATGGCAGAAACATCTCAGCAGCGGAAGCAGAGGGAGGGCGCTCTGCACATTGCCAGAGTGGAGGACAGGAAGGCAAGCAGATGAACGAGTGTGCAGGAGCATGTTAGACTATTAGGTGTTGTGATCTGCTCACAGGCCTAGGAGCCAGAACTACTCTGTTCCTATCCTGGCTCTGACTCCTGCTATCCTGCATGGACTCGAGCAAGTCACTTAACCCTTCCACCACAGCCATTGATCTACCTCACAGGGTGTTGCTCAAATACCATGGTAAGGGGCTCGGTGAAAAAATCTGAATGGAACATGATAGCAAACGTTTATTAGTGGGGTCACTCCTGAGCCATGTGGTGGTCCTGTTGTGATGCTCCTATGGCGTAAAAATCCAGGATGCAGTTGGAGCTTCCTAGATGGGAAATCCTTCATCTTCCCACCCAACATACATCCTACAGCCCTTCCCTCCTCTTTGCTGTAAAATTGACAGATGGGGAAACTGAGGCCTGGGGAGATTGAGTGATTTGACCAAAGCCATGTGATGAATCAGTGGCAGAACAGAGAAAGAAATTCAGGAGTCCTGACTTCCACTCCTGAACGTTAAATGCCAGACTATGCTTTCTCCCTCATATCAAAGGGCAGTGCCAAGCAATCAGTTCTCATGTAGCAAACAGAATGATGAGAATCCAGTAGTCCGCCCTAAGCCACTCCAGCATCCACCAGCCTCGCTAAGCAAGAGCTCTGTGTGGCTTTGAAGGTCAAATCCAACTCTCACTGAATCACTGAGCTACTGTCCATCATCATGATGATTGTTATTGTCAAAAGAGCATTGTTTAGCGCTCCCTACTGTAATTGTAGCCTCATTGTGCTAGGTCCTGGATGTACATACAATAAGAAACAGCTGGGAGGGAATAGAAAGACAGTACATTGCCCAGATCATACAGAACCAGGAACAGAACCTGGTTTTCCCAAGTACTACGCCAGAACCCTGACCCCTGTCTCCTGTCCCATGCCAGAGCCATCCCTATGGATATCAGAAGATACATTCTCCCACTGATAAAATGGACCTAATGGAATGGGGGAAAAGCTTGAAGATATTTACTTGATAACAGTGAACAACCCACAGTTCAAAACTATTACTGGCATTTTTACTCTGTGCAGAAAGGCCATTCTTTCAGAAGCCAGTAGGTACAATTATAGTAATTTCCCTCTGTAAAATAGCCCTGGCACAGCAAAATAACAATAATTAGATAAAATCAAAACCCCATTAAAAATGATCAAGTGAGCTATTGACCAATATGGATACACTTGGTTCTAGGCCCTCTGGCTCCACAGCTTTTCTTCCAGGTGTAAGAGCAGGGTCCTTTCGGATCTGACGTTATCATTTGACAGCTCCTCATTGATCCACTTGTAAAGCAGCCTAGATGAAGCAGCTGCATGTTGCATACAGGCTTATCTCAGGCTGTGGCAGACTGCAAGCTACATGGGCAAGGCCCCAGCTTATCCCAGGCTGCTAGACTATGTGGACTTTGGTGTTGCTACAGTACCTCAGCCTGTTTGCCAGCATCCTTATTTGTACCAATACCAGCATGGACCCAGCAGCCCACTCCGTTTGGTGCATGCAAGGGTTCACCTCTGGAGATTCACTATCCCAGATTCAGCCAGACCAAGCAGAACAGTGATTTGGATCACATGCAGAGCTGGGACTGAGCACAACAGTCGGGGCTGCTCTGTGAATTACACAAAGGCGCTTGGGTTTTCAAAGCTCACCTGGCCTTACAATGTATGAAATTATATTTTTGTCTCCCCAGACAAGGGGAAGGGCACTGGCTGGGGCTCAAGATAGCTGGTTCTATTCTCAGCACTGCACCTGCCCAACTCGGCAACTTTCGGTAAGTTGTTTCGCCTCACACTCCTTTTACCAACTTGTCTGTTTAGGCCCCCGTGCAGGAAATCACTTACATATGTGATGTCACTTTAAGCATGTGCTTTTGTCCCATTGACCACAGAGTTAAAGACGTGCTTAAGGGCTTTCCTGAACAGGAATAGTTTCAGGGCCTTCGATATCTGTGCAAGCTCTTTGGGGCAAGGACTGTCTCTTGCTATGACTATGTACAACCCCCAGCACAGCGGGGCTCCAGTCTCGGTTGAAAGCTCCAGATGATTCTGGAAAACAACAACAACAACATTGGTTCTGATACTGTCCCATTCAAATCAACTGCTCTGTTCCGATTAAGCCGATTCGGCTCTTACTAACACTTTGTAACGACAATGACTTCAGTAGAGAAGCTCTTGAGTTACACCCGGGTAAGGGAAAGTGGAATTAGGCCTGGTTACTGTAATGGGTCCTCAAAATCCACAAACATCCCAACACAAGACATCCTCATGCCTCCTCTTGGGCTCTTCCTCAGACCAGCCTTGAGGCTCAGTTTTCAGCCCCACCCTGGGATTGTTAGTCCGCACATCAGGCATGTAGCCTGCTTCCGTGAGGCTGGCAGAGTTATCCAGGCCAACCCTCCACCCTGGTGACCAGCCCAGGGCTCAGGGTTAAGCAGGTAGGTCTGCTCCTTCAAATGTGCTGCTGTTTTCTTTGCCCGCTTCCTCTCTCTGAATCACTTGTGCTGCTTCTCTGCAGCCTGTGCTTAACCCAGCCTCTTCTCTGGTCCCAGGCCTCTGGCTTCTTTCTAACTCCTCTCAGCCCCTTCTTTCTCTGCTGGAACGTCAAACCCTCTTTCGATGCCCCCTTTCCAGGGCCCACCACAGAGATTAATTCCGTTCCCTAGCCTTCTTCAATCTGCATTCCTCAGGCCCTTCTGAAACCGAAGATGCTGCCCCCACTCCCTTTCCTGGACCTTCCCTGTAGCTTTCACCTCCATCTTCTAACAAGACCTACCTCCTCCTCACCTGGCTCTAATAACAAATCAAGCCCGACATCGACTCCAGGTGCAGCAAGAGGGGTCAATTGGGTCTCCAGTTCTTGTTCGCCTGTGTGGGGTAGCTGCCCCAAATCAGTTACACTTCTTGCCCACTCATACCAGTTTTCCATCCCACGTATGCCCTATCTAAGTCACAGCTTAATTTGTCCCAGAGATATATTATTATTAGTCATATTTAGAGTCTTCGACCATGATCAGAGTCCCATTGTGATGGGTGCTGTACATACATATAGTGAGAGGCGCCCCCACCCCCACCCAAAGAGTTTGCAACCTAGATAAACAAGACAGAGGCACAGAGAGCGAAATGACTTGCCCAAGGTCACACAGCAGGTTAGTGACAGAGCCAGAACTAGAACTCAGGTCTCCTGGCTCCCACATACATTCTTTCTCCACAACATCATGCCTGCAATTTTCATGGGATCGTCACCTGCTTACACCAGTGGTTCTCAAAGCCGGGCCGCCGCTTGTTCAGGGAAAGCCCCTGGTGGCCCGGGCCAGTTTGTTTACCTGCCGCGTCCACAGGTTCGGCTGATCACAGCTCCCACTGGCTTTTGTTCGCCTCTCCATGCCAATGGGGGCTGCGGGAAGCAGTGTGGGCCGAGAGATGTGCTGGCTGCTGCTCCCTGCCGCCTCCATTGGCCTGGAGCAGCGAACCCCAGCCAGTGGGAGCTGCGATCGGCCGGACCTGTGGACGCGGCAGGTAGACAAACTGGCCCGGCCCACCAGGGGCTTTCCCTGAACAAGCGGTGAACTGACTTTGAGAACCACTGGCTTACACCACTTCGGAATGTGGCCCATAGAATTCAGTGGATCTGATGCTGTGCTGCGTCCCTGTATGTGCTGGGAGGTGAAGGGGGAGGGCAGAACGTTACATGTGCTCCATGGTTGTACACACAGTCCAGTAAATCTAATCACCACACACCACACCTAGAGGCTTTAGCTATTGTGAGTCACCCACTTTAGTTATTTTGAGCCTCTCACAGTTTACCGGAGATTAGCAAGCGACAATTATTTTCATAATCCCCCAGTAGGTGCAGATGTGATCGCTCCGATCTCTGGGAGACGCAGCCCTTGTTTAAAAATAATGAAAAATCCTTCTTTGAAGAATCAATTCAGTTTTTGCTAATTAACCTTGCCCCCAAACCTTAGCTAATCACATATTACAACGATGCTGTAACCCTTCGATAATGTTTCCTAATGAGTTTTGGTTCCAGGGTGGCCCTAGAAATACAAGTGCACTTGAAATAGCTCGAAAACTCATTTGTATTTCCAGGAGCGACTGGATACTAAAAATTTAATTGTCCAAGTCCTTTCCCCCGGCCGCCCTCCCACACACTTTGCAAAACCTGTTTTTATCCAGGGCTTCCCGATTACTTCACCAGTAGTTATGGGAATAACTGATTTTTCACTTCATTGGCCTAACCAAAAAATCCATCCAAACGTTCATTTGGGGTAACCTGAAACTACATTTTTTCAAATTTTTCAGAGAATTGAAAATGTTAACAACTCCACCATGGCATTTTTTAACAAAACTGCTGGTTTCTCTTTTGAGTTTTTTTAACCTTTTCAAATGAAAGTAAAATTTGAAACAAAACGTTATTTAAAATAACATCATTGAAACCATATGTTTTGGACCCACTCAGCTCTATTCATCAGTGCTGTTAGAGCTAGACGAGGAAGTCTATCAGTGACTACCTGCACAGGGCCCTCAACAGTTTGGAGATGTGTTATACTCCTCTATTTCTAGAGCATTTGATCCCAGGTCTACTGAAGTTAATGACAGGTTTTCCATTGATTTCAATATGCTTTGGATCAGCTTCTTAGGCTAGAGGGGTTGGTGGCATAGTAGATAGATCGCTAGATAGCCACAGCACACTGTGATTCAATCACATCCCACAATGGGGCCTTTGGCCATTGGAAAAACTGGTATGAATTTTGGCCAACATTTTCAAACTTGTGCTGCAAAAGCTGAGTACCTAGAGCCCTATTTAGACACCTTAATCACAATGCCCTGCCTTTGAGAAGTGCCAAGAGGCCACAACTCCCCTCTTGATCCATTCTGCGGTTCCTTGTGCCTTCCTCCAAAGCAGCTGGTACTAATCATTGTTGGAGACTGGAGGAGAAGGACCTTGGTTTGATTCAGTTTTGCAATTCCTATGTCCTTTTTGAAGCCGATGATAGCCCAGAAAATCAGGCTACTTTCACTTGCTGAGCATCTGCAGCTCCTGTTGAACTCAATAATCGCTGCAGATGCCCAGCACCTCTGAAAATAGCACCATTAAGTACATAACTTCAAGTCCCCAAGTATGAAGATTTCAGGGGATTTTTTTTGCACAGTCCCATCCCTGTCCTTGCTTGCAATCTCTCTAGTGCCTCATTGTTTTCAAAGCTTCCAAGGTTCTGTGACTGCTTCAATCTCAGGCTGATTTGGTTCACAGCCCTCCTTTAGACCAAATTGTTGTACAATACTTGACCTTGCTGACAGCAACCTTATACTGGGGTCCTTATTCAGTGTCCCATTTTTCTCTTATTCCCAGGAGCCCCTTGCTTGAAGTTTTCATCATCCCCAAATTTGCTGGGTAGTTGTTTTCCTTCCTTTCCAATAATGTCATCAATGAAATTTTCAGCTCCCTCTTAGTCTCTGGAATATATTTATTGGGTTTTGCTTGTCAGGTTCGTCTGTGGCTGGCAAGCAAAAAAGTAAAACAACTTTGCAAGACAGACAAAGGGATCTCTGCCTGAGCTAATAGGTGTGTTTGAAGTGCATGAGGGAGAGTGATGCACAATTCCATCTTCCAGCCTTAACAGCTGGAGACCTCTGCCAACATCTGGGAAGTGACAGAATCGGTTTCCTGTGATGTGAGTCAGTTGCCGTAGTGAGCACCTAATATCAATCCGTCACTAAAGCGGGGCTTTTACACTGGAGCAAAACTTAGCAAAGGGGACTTAAACTGAAACCAGTTGATTTACTGATGTACCTACCTACCTACTTGGCTATGTACTGCCTGCCTTCCTCTCCCTCTCTACCTACCTACCTGCCTGCCTTCCTCTCTCTCTCTCTCCCTACCTGCCTTCATTCCTTTCTTTCTACCTACCTACCTGCCTTTCTGTCTACCTGCCTTCCTCTCTCTCTACCTACTTACCTTTGTTCCTTTCAATCTACCTACCTACCTGCCTTTCTACCTGCCTTCCTCTCACTCTACCTACCTACCTACCTTCATTCCTTTCTTTCTACTTACCTACCTGTCTTTCTATCTACCTGCCTTCCTCTCTCTCTCTACCTACCTGCCTTCCTTTCTTTCTACCTACCTACCTACCTGCCTTTCTATCTACCTGCCTGTCTTCCCCCCCTCTCTCTACCTACCTGCCTTGTTCCTTTCTTTCTACCTACCTACCTACCTGCCTTTCTATCTACCTGCCTTCCTCTCTCTCTCTTTACCAACCTGCCTGCCTTTCCATCTATTGTCATCTATTCAGGTTGCAAGCTCTTTGGGGCAGACACCACCTTTTTGTTCTGGGCTTGTACAGCATGCAGCTGGTCCTGGTCCGTGATTGGGACTCCTAGGTGTTATTGCAATACAACAATAAACATCTACCTGCCTACCTGTCCATCTAGCTACCTAACCACCTGCTCTTCTATCTATCTACCTGTCTCGCTACATATTTATCATCTACCTACCGATCTGACTATGGCAGGTACCTCCTCATCCCATTCATAACATGCCTGTCACTATGATATGTAGGAAACATAAGATACAAGAAGCGCTTTACTTTTAGCTTAGCCCAAGCCTTTACTATCACTGGGAGCATTATCCATTAGAACGAAACATTAAATACACAGTTTGTCCTTTTAAACAGGCGTCTTTTCTTGGAATAACTCCTGGGACAACCCTTCAGAAAAGTTTCCAGCCCACTAAGGAGCAGCAAGAGCAATGTTGGTAGCACAAGGCCGTGGGAAGAGAAAAATCAGCCAGAAAGAAAAGGCAAAAGGGACTAGTATGAATCTGGAGAAGAGACAGAAAGGATTAGAGGGAAAAATCAGAGCTTGCTTAGTGCTAGCAGGATGAGGGGGAGGCAGGGTGGGCAGGTTAGACCAGCAAACAGAGAGAAAGGAAGTGAACAGAGCAAGGCTTTTATAAATCACTGGTTGACTTGAAAATCTCAGCTTTTTATTCCTCCTCAAATGATTTCTGCACAAAATAGCCAGCTCCCCTCTGGGATCTTTATGCCTGGTTCACCCCAGAGGAGGCTCAGACTGGGCTAGGAAGCTGAGCAGGCCCAAATTTCCATTTCGACCACAGTGAACCTCCTCCTTGTGCATGTCATCCCAGTGTTCTTTTCCATTTTACACAGTCTAGAGTGATTTATAGAAATCCATTCCCCTGAACCGGCAGCAAAAGTGACTGTCAGCCTCTGTCTACCTATGCGTAGGAAAGGAGCTAGCGCAAAACCTTGGAACTCACTGCTCCTGGACTTGGAGGTACCTGACATAGACCCAAGCCCCCAGTATTTGGCGCAATCCCATCTCGGCTGATGTGCCCGATGTTCATTTTTAAAACTCCAGGCATCTAAGCAAGGAAATGCTGAGAGTGGAGCCAGGGTGACCATTTCCAACACCTTTCACAGGCCCGTCCTTGTCTGGAATTCAATACAGGGCATAAAATATAAGCTTGACATTTTCAAATTTTAGGCATCCAAATCCACATTTCGCCACATGAAGAAGTGGCCTGATTTCCCAAAGGTACTGAACTCCGGTACCTATCTGGTAAAGTCAACAGGAGCTGAAGAGTCCTCAGTGCCTAACAGAACATCAAGCTACTTATATAAGTGCCTTAATGAGGCTGGATGTGCCTCTATTTAGGCACCTAAATTTGAAGGCTGAGATTTTCAAAGATGCCTAAGAGATTTGGAACTTCCTTGCCAATTCCCTTTAATGGGAATGGAGTGCTTGAACTCCCTAGGCAGCTTTGAAAATGTCAGCTGAAAATATGGGCCTAAATATACCTTACAGACCAAATTCTCCATTGGTTTATGGCCTGTGGCAGCGGTCAACCCAATGACTGCAGTGTACAATATTCTATTATATAGGCTCCATATTTCACTATATTTGTTTTTCATTTTAAAGAGGAATTCAATGCTATTGTCCTAACTTGAATAAACCGGTTCTGAGGAAGGAACAAAGGAACTTCCCTATCCTAACAGACCAATGGTCCAGCTCATGTTCTCTCAGAAAATTGCCAATCCTGGATCATTTAGAAGGGCAGCGGGGAGGCTATAACCCATAGTATTCTTGTTTGTGCAACAATGCACCATGTGGGGAGTCTTGTTTCAATAAAATCCTGTGGCAATGAGTCCCAGAAATTCATTTTGCAACTTATTTTGGAAAAATAAGTCTTTCCTCTTGGCATAGCCATTTCTCAAGGTGGCAGCCTTAATCCAAGCACGTTCCATGAATCTGTGCATGAGTTTTGTCTCCTAACGTAAATTAAAGGCAATTTGATTTAATTCAATAAGAATTAGATTAAATTGATTAGCTGGTAAAACACGCTGTGGTAGGCAGATCCACCGCTACACACAGTGCACCTATTGTACAGGAAAACCTAGTGAGTCAAACTGTGATCTTTTTGCCTATGTAAAATTTCTAAGCACTTTGCTTCACTTGTTAAACACTTTTGTTTGGGATTTCCAAAGAGAGCCAAGGGAAGTTGGTCCTAATTCCCTTAGGAGCTGCTGAAAACGGCACACTCAGGACACTGTAGCTGTGTCGCTGTAGCACTGTAATCCAGACGCTTCCTTCAGCGGAAGTGGTTTTTCTAATTTTGTAGTTAATCCACCTCCCCACCTAGAGAGGGTAGTTAGGCTGATGGAGGAATCCTTCTCTCGACCTAGGCATGTCTACACTGAGGGATAGGTTGATCTTACTATGATGCTCAGGGAGTGACATTTTTCACAGCCCTGAGCGACATAGCTGGGTTGACCTACATTTTAGGTGTAGACCAGGCTGAGTTTCCAAGGTGAAAAGAAGTTAATTACCCAGTAACTTCAGTGGCATATGCTGATGCTTTGCCTCACACACCCTATCAATCACTTGGAATGTGTTGTCACCGATAGTTCTGATGAGGTGGGTGAAGTAGTATCTTTTATTGGACCAACTTATTTTAGTGGACAGTCAGACCCTTCCCAGCAAATCAGAATGACAGATGGGGCATTGAAGCCAATGACTGGTCATTGCATTCCGAGCGTCTTCAGCCAATCACAATGTGAGGCCTCATTTGTAACTCGGCATAAGAGAGTCAACGGTGGGAAGGCAAAGCCGGCCTTGGTTAGAAACAATAGCTTCAAAAATATCCTTGCTTCTTTTGTTTTGGGAATAAGGTACATTTCACGCTGAGCGGCACACAAGCATATTTCTCTGTCTGTCTTGAGAGGACTCCATAAAGCTCACTTCACTTGGAGAGGAGAAAGAGATAAGCAATTAGGGCCCTAATCAATAATTTCCACAGCACTTTCTCCTTTGGGTTCCTTAACTGGCATCTCAGACATGTGGGAGGTGAAATTAGGTCTTTGAAAGGGAAGGAAAGACTAATCCCCCTGCTTTCGACTTGAAGCAAAAACAACTCCTGAAGCAGGATGTTTCAGCGCAGATGTAAGGTTTGTTCAGTGCTGGAAGATAGGATTGTAATGGGAGATATATAGCTACAGCGTTTTCCACTTGGGATAACACTGCTGATCCCACTCAAGCCAAATAATACAAGTCTAAAGTCTATTTTTATGCAACATTTATTGTGATGTTTTCTCAGTCCAGATCTCACCACCTCCCGGTTGCCAGGTGAGCTACAAAATAATCCTAAATTTATGGAGCATCTTTTATTCACAAGGATCCCAAGGCCTTTCACGGCCTGATGTACCTAGTCAGTTGTTTGCAGCCCTGATTTCTAGGTTTCAGAGGGGTAGCCATGTTAGTCTGTATCAGCAAAAAGAAGGTGCCACAAGTACTCCTCGTCCTTTTTGCTGACTTCTAGTATTCTCTCTATCAGTCTCCACCATCCCTGAAATATTGGGCATTTGGACACTGCATATGGTTTCTCCTTTATTTCAGTGGTTCTAAAGCAGATCGACTGCCATAAAACCGGTCCCAAACTCCCATTTGACATTAGCATGAATAAATATCACATAGGCTCTCTAGCAGTGGCTTTCAATGGACAAGGTTATGCCAAATGGGTGTTTCAGCCATTCTTTCATACTCACTCTTCCATTTCTCCCTCCATCCATATGGGACTTCTTTCCTCATCTTCTGCCGGCCACTATCATTATAGGAGGCAGAGATGCCAATTTGGACATTAGCATGCTAAACAATTCATCTTCCATTCAGACTCTCTCCCTGTTGTGATCAAGTTCCCTTGAGGGGTCTTGGTTTACCCCATTCCTGCTAACCTAACTCACAGTCTCTGTAAAATAAGCTTCCTATAAAACTGAGGGAAGAGAGAAGTGGTTTTCATCTTTTGTGCTCATTTACTGACTGTAAATTATTATTACTTTTACTCCAATGGGCAGCACTCAACTAACTTATTCTTTTTCTTTCTTGAAACTGTAACCCATAGCACTGGTTAGGAAATGATTTTCTTTCCCTGTGAATAATTTTGACAAAATTTTAAAAAAATTTCATCTAAAATTTTTCTTCGAATTTTTTGGTGGGGTTGTAAAAAAATCAACAAAAATATTTTTTGGTGGTAATTTCAATTTAAACAAAAATCATTTTAATTAAAAATAACCCCAGTTTGAATGGAAAATTAGCTCTACTAGTCAGCATTCAGGCCTCATTTCAGTAGAGCACTTGCTTAACTTTAAGCATGTGCTTAAGTCCACCCCTGTTCGAGAACGTATTTAACCATGTGCTGAGTACTCATTGATTTGAATGGGACATGAGGATATGCTTAAAGTTTAGTATGTGCTTAAGTGCCTTACTGAACTGAGGTCTTCAAGAACAAAAGGCCAGACCCTCAGCTGGTGTAAACTGACACCAACAGAGCTGGGCTGATTTAAGCCAGCAGAGGATGTGATCCAAACTCTCTTACTGAAGCATTAAACCCAGCATGGGCCTCTCATTCATAACCAACCGAGTCCATTACCAGCAGAAGCAGAATGAAGATGTTAGCATTCGCAACCCCTCGTTGTCCTGGTGCTTCCAATCACAGAGGTCATCGTCACGCCATTAAGAACCCAGATCCCAGTGGTATGGCTGAGAACACTGTTTGTAACCTTTCGTTACCACCTAATCATGTTCTTGCTGCATCTCCCAGACGACACTGTGCACAAATTTGTCAAGGTGGTAGGGTTTTCAGTGCTTACAAATGCATTGCTTCTCTTAGCTTGTCATCGCAGACTCCACCTGGGGGACAAATAGGCAGAAATTAGAGGCATCTAGAAAAAAAAATCTTAATGTATCAAGTTGCTCCCTGGGAGGCAGCTTTAGAGGGCCTGTGAGACAGACTGTCAAAAGCGGCCCCTAAGTAAACATATTCAGTTCAACTTCTTTGCACTGTTAAGTGCAGAAGGAATGCTGTCTGCCACTCAGCACAGCTGGAAAAGGGAACCCAAAAAGGCATCGCTGTATTAACTCCCCCATGAAGAGGAAACAGACCAAGGACCTCAAACTGACTATCTTTCTTCTTCACAGGCCGCACCTGCCGTGTTGCTGGTGGTGCACTGCAAAACGTATAAGGAGGAATCTTGGGATGTGAGCCAATGAATTATTCTGACAGAATGAAGGAGGGTAATACCTTTGTAGCTCTGCCTTTCGTGTCCACAGCCTAGGAAATCTCAGAGTGATTTTTTTTTATCTCCCTTCAAATACTCTTTCTTCTATCCAACCTCTTCTTCCCTGCTTTCAGGTGACCAGGTCTGTGGCTCAGCTTGGGGCTGGTTTGAAAATGATGATGCTTTTTCTCTCCAGAGGGAAGTTGGCTGTGCCGTTTCTCCTGGTAAAGGTCACCTTGGGGGCAGGTGGACTCCACTGGCTTCCCTTCCAGAATGGTCCCAAGAAATCCCTTTCTCCAGGACACCTTTCCTTAACCCTGGGCTTCTCGTATCTTACAAGCCCTTTCTACCTCCCACTCGCCTCAGTAATTTTCCCTTTACCAAATGCAGTCTCCTCTGGGGTGGAAGGGCACAGAAGGGACACAGGAGGGGACTTTGGGGGGCAGACTCCCACTGTTATTTAACTCCCTGGGGAGGGATGTGAAATGCCCCAGAGCATGTGATTTTTACCCCTTGGGAAGAAGAGAGTGGCTTGTCTGGCCAGGCTGACATGAGGCAGAGGGAAGTCAAGTGCTGGAAGAGATGCTGTAGATACATGAACTGGAATAAATCCAGCCTCCTTCTCGCATGGAGCCAGATCCTGGCCTCAAAGCAGAGAATGCCTGCCTGCCCTGCCCATTCCACGCCCCATGGAAACCATGCTTCAAAACTGATTGTCACAGGGCCTGACTTCCCATTGTGCCCCTTTCTGGTCGGGTGCTGCAAGGACTTCCTGCCTCAGTTTCCCCAAACTCACGCCCGCCATCACTTTGCCCTTGTTTTCAACAGTCAGTCACTCGCCTGCAGTCTCCACCACGTGCTCACCATCCTAGAGGTGCCTCTGTGTGGGAAGACTTGGCATCAGCAGGAGTCTGCCTGTAAGGCAGGGGACTCTGGTAGCCTCTCCTAGGGGCTGCCCTACAGACCCTGCTTCCTGTCCCCATCCTTGCCTTAATGACAGACCAGCTCTTTATAGGGAACAGTGTCCCCATCTCAGCTGCCTCTGCTTAAGCAACATTGATACTTTCTAACTACCTGACGTGAGGACAGGCTTCGTACACAGTGGGGTTTTGTTTCATCTTCTCGTACCCTACCCTCACAACCTACCTTCCCCAGCCGCTCCCACAACTGTCCACTCCCCTCCTCAGCCAAGGGGGGAATTTGCACTGTGGGAGGGAGACGCTCTGGGCACTTGAGCAAGGGACACGGTTACAAGCATATGAACCCATGGTCTGCAGAGATAGAGTGAGGCACAGAACAGGGCCAGCCTCCATCACTGTGTGTGTGCTGGGAGGGGACACTTGCAAAGACTTCCCAAAGATAGCTGGGAAAGCATTTTATTCATTAAATTTCCCCAGCCCTCACCCCAGCTGACGTCAATGGGAGCTGCAGGCGCTCAGCAGTGGAAAAATCAAGGCTAAAGTGTCTTGAATTGGGCGCCCCAAAATGAAAGCTCCTCAAATTAGCCGCCACTTTGGTCTAATTGTGCACAGTCTAAACTTCCCTTTCCATGTTCCTGCAAAGGGAAAACCCAACGGCAACACACAAGGTAAGCTAGGAACACAGGTCTTGTCTGATGGGAATGGATCTGCCCTGTTTCCATCTTCCTATCTGCAGTAGCCATCCCTCTGCCATCTCTACTATTCATTGCTCTGACTTCATGCTTCAAGGCAGAGTCCCGTCTCTTAATAAATGCTGTCCCGGGTAGTGCTCACTGCTCAGGAAAATTCATGCCTGCTAAGCAGCCAGGATGGATTTAAGGAGGGTGGATGCTCAGCTCTCGTCTGTCTCTTTCAGGGCCTTGAGTTGATGTCAGTCGTCTGGAGCAGTCAGCTGGCGGGGAGGTGGGGATGAAAAATCCAACTGGCTGAAACGCCGAAGACAATCAGAGGCAGAGAAACTGTGCAGGTCACAGGTTGGATGGGAAAGTCAATGGACTCTGACAGAGGAATCTAGAGAGTAAATAATAGGGGGTGGGGAAAACAGATGAAATCTAGTGGTGTTATTTAATGCTTTTGAGAAACACATCTGGGCTCTACAGAATGTTGAATGTAGCTTCTGACGTGCGGAGGCTTCTATTTATCCACAGGACAGATACAGAATGAGAGATGCAAGGTTACTGCCTGCCTCCCTGCCCCCCACGCCAGCTGATAAGTCCCCATGGCCCTTTAAGTCTTTGCTCTTCTCTGAGCTGAGGTTGCCAATTCATCTAGATATTTAAGTACTTAACTGACCCCTCCCCACCACAGTATCTAAGCGCCTCACAGAAGTCCATGAATTTCTCTTCACAGCTCCACCGTGAGACAGGGGAGGGTTATAGATTCATAGACTTCAAGGTCAGAAGGACCATTATGATCATCTAGTCTGACCTCCTGCACAACGCAGGCCACAGAATCTCACCCACCCACTCCTGTAACAAACCCCTGACCTATGTCTGAATTACTGAAGTCCTCAAATCGTGGTTATTCTCAGGACACCCCATCCTGATCCTCCAACACACCATGACCAGGATCTGTAGGCTCCCCTCTGTTCAAGGCCGAGGGGTTTCCTAACTAGAGGTGTGTCCAGCCCGCTGGTGGAGACATGAATATCATGAAACACAGCCAAGTAAAATGTCATTGGAATCTGAGTTCCCAGTTACATTCATGCCCCTTTCCACCTGTCTGGCTCCACAGTAGGTTCTGAAAGTGGGCATTCACCAATGAATGTAATGCAAGGCTCCTTTACACTGCCAGGAAGGTGTAAGGGGATCTTGGCTTCCACGAGAAGCAGGCTCAAAAACTAACTTTAAATGGGGTGGGGGGGGTTGCCTCATGAGGCCAGGCTGATGGGGAGAGGAGATTCTCCGTTGCCCTGAACCTTCCGTCATCCCTTGTGGCAGTGCAATGTGCTACCATAGAAGCACGACATTCTCTGTACATGGGTCCAGATGCATACACCAGGGCCAGAGCATTGCAGAATTAGGCCTGATGGCTCTATGAGGAAATCAGGACGCTCCTGATTTGGCAGCTGGGTAATTCTGCCCCAACTGGGCCTCGTGTGTCTGTGATGCTGGCAGCACATTTCCCATTCGCATCAGGCCAGTGACTGCTGCCCCACAATGGGTACCTAAGGACTCCGCTGTTGTCTCGCCTGGCAGAGTTCAGCACAGCGTGCTCCTCAGAATCAGTGCTATTTGCGCTCATAAACTCTCTCTCTGTCGAAGCTATTGACCCAGGCTGGAGGCGCTTCTGAGGAAGACGGTGCAAAGAATGGGGCAAGACGCATGCTCTCCCAGAATTCCATGCTTCTAGGGGCATGGCTGGGAGAATGATTTTTGCAGCAGCATTTGGAATGTATTTAAGAGGAGGACGAGGTTGCTTTTGTCCAAACCAGAAAGAAGGAGCTTGCAGGCAGGGCCGGCTTTATTAACTGAGGTGCCTGATTCAAATACCCGGCGGCAGTCTGGGGCTTCGGTGGCACTTCGGTGGTGGGGGGTCCACTCCGGGTCTTCCGTGGCACTGAAGGATCCCCGCTGCCAAATTGCCACTGAAGACCCCCAGAGCGGACCCCCCCCCCGGGCCGAAATACTGCTGAAGATCCCTGGAGTGGACCCCACCCCCACCAAAATGCTGCCGAAGACCCCTGGAGCAGACCACCGCCGAGTGAGTAAAAAAAAAAATTAAAAAGGCGCCTAAGGCATAGGGCCCTCTTAGGCCTGGACGTGGGGCCTGATTCCGGGGAATTGGGCGAATCGGCCTAAAGCCGGCCCTGCTTGCAGGAGTTGAGAGGTGAGATAATGAGAACCCAGGCAAGAGTGTTGGATGATACTGTTGGATGGGTCATTACACAAAGTAAAACTATTTCCCCATGTTTATTCCCTCCACCCCCCCCCCCCCCGGCCCTACGGTTCATCACACCTTCTTGTCAACTCCTGGAAATGGGCCATTTTCATTGCCACTACAAAAAGTTTTTTTTCTCTCCTGCTGGTAGTAGCTCACCTTAACTGATCACTCTCCTTATAGTGTGTATGGTAACACCCATTATTTCATGTTCTTTGGGTATATATAGATCTTCCTACGGTATTTTCCACTCCACGCATCTGATGAAGTGGGTTTTAGCCCACAAAAGCTTATGCTCAAATAAATTTCTTAATCTCTAAGGTGCCACACGTACTCCAGTTCTTTTTACTGTTGTCCATGCTGCCCAGTGGCACGGCAGACTTCTCCAGCCTGGCCTACCATTCTGCCACTTCGCAATTTAACTGGCAGGGATCCTTATAGACTGCAGGAGAATGAGCCACAGTCATTAACCGGGCACTCTATTTATTTACTAGCAGAGCTGCTTACCCAAGGAATGGCATAAAGTACATGTGAGAAATTAATAATTCCTACTGGCTGAGTTTATACCTAATGAAATTATAGTGAGTCTATTGCAATAAAATCATGCATTTGCCTGCCCTTGCTGTTCCGATGTAGGGTACATCAGGACCGCATGGTAGGGAGGTGGTAGGTCAACGGTGACACTATAGTACCATACTTTTCTGATGACATATGGCTCAACCTTCAGCTCCTAAAATAATAAAATTCTAATGGGGGAAAAAAAGCAAGCCTCTTTATTTGTATATTACGTCTAGGGAGAATATTGATCGAGCTCATAGTTCTAATAATAATAATAAAAGAGGACAGATGGACTCATGATTAAAGAACTGGATTGCGATTCAGGAAATCTGCGTTTAATTCCCAGCTCTGCCACAGATTCACTGTGTGACCTTGAGTGAGTCACTCAGGGCTAGATTCTTAAAGCTATTTAGACACCTAACGATGCAGATGGATGCTCACCTAATGTCCAATGGAATTGAAAGTCTCACTACTGCCTATCTGCATCTTTAGGCATCTGAATACCTTTAAAAATCTGGCTTGCAATGCTTCTGCTCCCCATCGGTAACACAGTGATGGTAACACAAACTTTCTCCCATCCTTCCCCTGTCTTGGCTATTTGGACTGTAAGCTCTTTGGGGCAAGGACTGTCTTGTACTATGTGTTTGTGTAGCACCAAACACAACAGAGCCCTGATCTCAGTTGTGGCCTCTGGCTTCCACGGTAAAATGAATAATAATACTTTGAAAATAGTATCCAAAAATCTTACACCACTTTACAGCCATTTATGAAGGAAGCCTCATAACAGTCCTGTAATGTAGAGAAATATTCCTCATTTTACAGATGGGGAAATTGAGGCACAGAGTTGTGAAGTGACTTGACTCAGGTCATCCAATGAGTCAGTGGCAAAACCAGGTCTAGAACTTGGGTTTTCTGATTCCTCAGCCTCTCTTCTTAACCAGTAAACCAACCCCCTGTCAGAAACTCATTGCAAAATGCCCTGGTCTTTACTTTGCTGAACTCCAGCATGATTTAAGCACCTCAGAGAAGAAGGAATTATTTATTGTTGAGCCTGTTGTTGAGTTTGGCATGATTTATTTTAATACATGCCATTAAACAACAGAACGGGAGGCTGTGTTTCCAGCACTCATACTGTGGAGTACTAAAGGAAACAATAACAGACCCTGTTATTGTAACTGTGGGACTTCTCCTGCCAATTACGGTGAATTATAAGTTTCAGTTAGGGGATATAAAATAATTAGTTTCATAAGGTCGAAGAAAAATTGCTTGCTCTATATGAAGAATCTTCTTTCTTTGGGGTTTTCTGCCAGCACGGTGCGTAATGACTGCCATAAAAATCTATGTATTATATAGAGTTCATGTAGGAGATGATTTCATTGCTTTTCATGCTTACTGCAGTCTTATCTCAAAGGGTGCAAAGAAAGGTCTGCAGGAGCATACAAGATGGTAAATTGGTCCCCCATTCCCTCCATTCACATCTCTCCTCAGTGACAGAAATTCCGTGCACAAAGGATTATAGATTGATGACTATATATATTTAGTGAAAACTGCCAGAGTCTTGGCATATGAGCTTCAGCTTAACGCAAAAAAATAAAAAAACTGAAGAGAAATGACATTTTCCTTGGGTGTCTCCAGGTTTTGGAAACGTAATTAGAAAGAACAAATTCACCTAGAATGGCCCAGAAGGGAAGACATGACACAGTAATAGTCTTAGATAGGCATGGAAAGAGACACTGTAAGAGAGATCAAAAAAGGAAAGAGTGGACTGTGGGGGAAATTGTTTTGAGTCTCTTCTATAGTTAGTCAGCTCCTAGGAAACAATGGCCTGGCCTCAGGATCTCTGATTGGCCAATAACAGCTTGTTCTGATGCGGTAATGCTCCTGTCTTGTCTTTCACTGGTTGAGTGTCTCATTCAATATCCTCCAAGGGGAGTTCAGTAGCACAGAGTTTTTGTGGCTCATTTGAGATTGGAATAATGCTCCTGCATCTGAAGTTTGAATTTGTCTTAGCCAAATGCAGCTCTTGAGAAAAGCCAGTTATTGTTTTGTTGTCTAACACACATACCAATAGGTATGCGACCACATAATTAAAGACTGTATAGTAATTCATTGACATAAAGGGGCCAAATTAAGGTGACACTGACTAATTTTGAGTGCTTGGGCTTGCCTTATGAACAATGTTCTTTTAATGTATGGTTTTTGTTGCACAAACTATATCAATATATAGACTAAACAATGAACTGAGCACTTTCAAATCTCAATAAAGCTTTGGGATTCTGTTTAGAACTGGCTGGGAAAAGGTTTTCATGTCCCATGCAAATTTTTGAAAAAAAAGTTTCCCATCCAGAATTGGGATGAAAAGTCGAAATCCTGAAAATTTAGTGAACCAAAAATCCTCCCAAAAGTTTTGATATGTGTTAAGTGAAACTTTTTATTTTAATAAGTCTAACACATTGTGTTTAGATTGCAACATTTATTATGTTTCAAGAGTCTTTTAAATATAATTAGCTTACATTTCAAAAGAAAATTAATTTTGAACCGGAAAACTGGAATTTTTCATTTAAAAACTGTCAAAACAAAGCATATTAACAATTTTGCATTTTTGTCCAAAAAATTTTTGTCAAGAAATTCATCAACACCAATCCTTTCCCAAGAAAAGTTTCCACTTTGACAATTCAGTGTTTTCCTTCAAAAAAACAAACAAAAAAAGAACTAAACCACCAACCAACCAACCAAGCACACAAACAAACAACACTGTCAAAAATTTCCTAATCATTTCTAGGCTTGTTGATGTTTTAGGTGAAGATTCATGTTAGTTATTTATCCAAACTGGTTTGCCTAGCCATTGAAACAGGAACAATCTTTTCTTCCAGTACTACAGGAAACAACAGAAGTGACTCTATTTATTACTGTGCAGAATTCTCCTGCTGGACGTACCTTACAGAGCACACTTTTCTTGCAGAAATGTCATGGCAGTGCAAACAACTTGAGAATGGAAGGGTTTATATAATAATGCTCTGCAAAATGAGAAAAAAATCAAATAAAACCTGAAATGGAAATTTTGGCATTCATCCCCAACAGCGCAGTGCCAAAAAAAGATGTTTTAGTTACCTCGAAGTCTCACAACAGCAAATGAACTTGCCCAAAGGATCTTCACCTCCAGAAATTAAAAATACCCTAATTTATCAGAGCTGGCTCTCTAAGCCTTATATATACACTGTCACAATTCAACAGACTTTGAAGAAATATAATAGCATACCCCAGCCATGCAGGGTACTTTGTCTGCGTGGTCTTTTCCACCCAATAAATGGCAAGATATTTGTATTTAAATGCAAGTCTTTCTCCTTGAGACTGGCCAATATATGGTGAGTAATAATGGTGGGTGACTACTGATACTGTGTGATGCCTTCTGTGTGAGATCCCAAGAGCACATTACTAGTTTCAAGGTGATTCACCCTGGCCAGATGCCAGCACAAAACTTGGCCATTCCCCATGTTCTACTTAAACCCAGAGAGAGACTTAAGTCCTTCACAGGCCTAGTGCCCATGGATGGATTTCACGCATCAGTGATTCTCACACTGAGAAGTGGGCAAAAGTTGACATATTTTCCAGCTGCAGGGAAAGGAAGGAAGGATGGTCAGTTTCAAGAGACCCAAACTCAATTTCTGGCTTAGCCATGCCATGTGCCTTAGTTCCTCCTCCATAAAATGGGAATTATACTGTCCTGCCACCCAACAGGGTAGTGAGGATGAAATACAGGAATGACTGCCAGCAAATGGAGCCCCAACCACAACTGTGAGGTGCTCAGATATGATGATGAGGCGAAGGGGCAGATAAATACATAACACAGCTTTTCCCTTGCCGAAACCTGGAAGCATTAAAGACTTCTGTTGAAACATTAAAGAAAAACTTACCAGAACATTTCAGGGCCCCAGGAAACCTTTGGTTCCATACACATTCTTTTGCTGTGATCTGTCCATCCAGTTACATTCTCTCAGATTAAGAAACCAGTTCAGAGCTGCTGCAATTCACCTGGTCAAGCTTTAGAGAGGCCTCTCCTTGGCACTTTGCACTCTCAGAAATTGCTGTGTTGTGAATCCGAGCAAGCTGTTTTGTCTTATGCCTATTATAAAGTTCATGACAGGAACAGCTACACTAAATGGGCTCTGTCAGGTTTATTAAAGTCCTTCAGCATCCTGTATAGAATTGAACTGGCACCGCTGTACACCACGTGTATGGCTCAGGAAGCTTGGAAAGGCAGGAGGATGCTGGTTCCGAGATGCCCAACCAGACAGTGCTCCACATCCTATTACATACACTCAGGTTGTTACTTAGAGTCCTGTTGAAAAGTCTGCAAAGAAGACTCAGTTGCCAGTGAAATTAGCATAACAAAAACCTTAGCATGACCAACCTCAAGTGTTTTGAAATGTATCAGTTTTTCTGGATTTCCCTCCCTCCCTCCGAAATGAAAATCTTGGCAAAATCAACATGAATTCACAAAATGTTTCAGTGTCGCTCAATCTGCATTTTTCATCAAAAAGATTTTTCAGCTGAAACATTTCGCCCAGCTCTAAATATTGCATCTCATCAGCCTGGCCCTGGAGAAACCTGTAAATCCTGTGTTTTACATGGCCACTGACCAACAAACCAGTGCCTTGTTTTAATAACAAACCTACAGAATTTGCTTAGTTGTTGTGATGATCGTGTCCTCTGGGGGTTTCCAATGGCACAATAAGCTACTTCTAATGCTATCATTTTAACTAGAGTAATATTCTCCATATAGTTTAGTTGATTAATTTGATGGTATTTTTCTAATCCATTATTGGATGAATATTTTAATCCGTTATTCACCCACCGGGGAAAGCTTGGATTTTCCTGTTGAGTCCATATCTTGAGGCAGAATTTACAACAGGGAGTGTGTGGCAGTGTTCTCTCTTCTGACTCAGTTACAGATGCAAAGCTGGTGGCGGGGGAGAAATCACAATATAACACTCCTGATATATTTGCATCTTTGTAAATGCGAACTCATTAATGAACAAGCCAAAGAGGTTTTCCAGGAGCTGCATAGTTTCTCATAAAAGCAGCAAAGAGTCCTGAGACACCTTATAGACTAACAGATGTATTGGAGCATGAGCTTTCGTGGGTGAATACCCACTTCGTCGGATGCATGTAGTGGAAATTTCCAGGGGCAGGTACATATATGCAAGCAAGAAGCAGGCTAGAGATAATGAGGTTAGTTCAATCAAGGAGGATGAGGTCCTGTTCTAGCAGCTGAGGGGTGAAAACCAAGGGAGGAGAAACTGGTTTTGTAGCTGGCTAGCCATTCACAGTCTTTGTTTAATCCTGAGCTGATGGTGTCAAATTTGCAGATGAACTGAAGCTCAGCAGTTTCTCTTTGAAGTCTGGTCCTGAAGCTTATTTGCTGCAGGATGGCCACCTTAAGATCTGCTATTGTGTGGCCAGGGAGGCTGACGTGTTCTCCTACAGGTTTTTGTATATTGCCTTCCTATTATCTGATTTGTGTCCATTTACCCTTTTCCACAGAGACTGTCCAGTTTGGCCATGTGCATAGCAGAGGGGCATTGCTGGCATATGATGGTGTATATTACATTAGTGGACATGCAGGTGAATGAACCGGTGATGGTGTGGCTGATCTGGTTAGGCCTTGTGATGATATCGTTGGTGTAGATATGTGGGCAGAGTTGGCATCGAGGTTTGTTGCATGGATTGGTTCCTGAGTTAGAGTTACTATTGTGTGGTGTGCAGTTACTGGTGAGAATATGCTTCAGGTTGGCAGATTGTCTGTAGGCGAGGACTGGCCTGCCACCCAAGGCCTGTGAAAGTGTGGGATCATTGTCCAGGATGGGTTGTAGATCCCTGATGATGCGTTGGAGGGGTTTTAGCTGGAGACTATATGATGGCCAGTGGAGTCCTGTTGTTTCTTTCTTGGGTTTGTCTTGCAGTAGGAGGCTTCTGGGTACACATCTGGCTCTGTTGATCTGTTTCCTTATTTCCTCGTGCGTGTATTGTAGTTTTGAGAATGCTGGGTGGAGATTTTGTAGGTGTTGGTCTCTGTCTGAGGGGTTAGAGCAGATGCGGTTGTACCTCAGTGCTTGGCTGTAGACAATGGATCCTGTGGTGTGCCCGGGATGGAAGCTGGAGGCATGAAGGTAGGCATAGCGGTTGGTAGGTTTTTGGTATAGGGTGGTGTTAATGTGACCATCACTTATTTGCACCGTGGTGTCTAGGAAGTGGACCTCCCGTGTAGATTGGTCCAGGCTGAGATTGATGGTGGGGTGGAAGCTGTTGAAATCGTGGTGGAATTTTTCCAGAGTCTCCTTCCCATGGAACCAGATGATGAAGATGTCATCAATGTAGCGTAGGTATAGAAGGGGTGTGAGTGGACGAGAGCTGAGGAAACGTTGGTCCAGGTCAGCCATAAAAATGTTGGCATATTGTGGGGCTATGCGGGTGCCCATAGCGGTGCCACTGATCTGGAAGTATATATTGTCATCAAATTTGAAATAGTTGTGTGTGAGGATAAAGGCACAGAGCTCAGCAACCAGTTATGCTATTTATTTATTTATAGTTTCCTATAAATCCCCTTTGGTCTCTGGAGTTTCAGAGTCATTAGATTAGAGTCTACTTTGGACATACACAACTATTTGGCCACCAAAAAAGACTGGTATTTTGCCTGCAGCACAACGCAGATGCATGGTATTGCACCTGGAGATGGAAATAACTGATCAGAGAAAGAAAACTATTAATTACTATTTAGATCAGTGATTCTCAAACTTTTGTACTGGTGACCCCTTTCACATAGAAAGCCTCTGAGTGTGACCCCCCTTACAAATTAAAAATACTTTTAAATATATTTAACACCATTATAAATGCTGGAGGCGAAGCGGGGCTTGGGGTGGAGGATGACAGCTCACGACCCCCCACATAATAAACTCATGACCCCCTGGTCCCAACCCCCAATTTGATTTAGATCCTTGTAGCACCCACAGCACCGCAGGTGTTTTCCAGAAACAGTTGCTGCCTACCAGACACTGAATTTCTAAAGTGGTGATCAGGGATGCGGTGAAAGGGGCCCTATAGTTAGCATGAACCCACTAGTGCCCACCCCTTTACTCATTACAACACTCCACGTGCAAAGCTAGAAAGGTCCATATCAGCCCAGCTCATGCTGCATCCGTTCCTTACAAGTAATGACCCCGACCTCCCAAAATCTCCAACCCCTACTGGTTTAAATTAACCAAGAGGCAATCTAGGCCCAGTCCCCAAGCCATCCTGCTCTGCATGCAGGTCTCTTATACTGAGATACAGTTCTGGACATACTTTACTGGTGCTGTGCATTTTTGTACTATGCGTGTGTGTGTGCGTGCATGTGTGTGTATCTTCTCTCAGTCACTGCCTCACTCCCGTTGTCATGGAATCTGCTCCTGCAGGATACTGTTGAAGCAAATAGCTTGGTGAGCTACAGAAAAGGATGAGACATTTATGTGAATGAGAACAGATCTGCAGATACGCAACCTTGAATCAAACTCGGACAGGTTATCACGTAGTTCCTTTGTCCAGATGGAGTGGTTGTCACCCACACACAATCAATGGCCTGGCAGTGGGTCTGGACCTCCAGAATTTAGGGATAGTGGATTCTTCTCATCCACTTCTTCTGTTTCTGTTTGGAAACCCCCTCCTGATCTCTCCCAAAAAGAGAATTCCAGGCAATGAGGGCTTGATCTCACATCCTCTGAAGTCAAAAGGAAATTCTGTTGGTATTAACGGGCATTGGATCAGGGGACACACAGGTGGATAAGCTTCCCTGGCAGGGTCCCTCATCTCAATCCAGTGCAATGCAACTTGATTTGTTTATGGCCCCTTACAAGCAAATCTCCACATTATTTAAAGAGTTACACATGGTAGAAGAAGAGTGAGAAGAGGTGCAGGTAAGAGAGAAAAAGGTGGGTTTTCAGGCTAGGCTGAAATGAAGTGTCAATGGGATGAAGAAATGCAGGGATGGTGTTCTGCACATCCAGGGCTGCGGAGGAGAAGGCTTTCACTAACATGACAGAATGAAGGAGAGAGAGGAAACTAGTGATAGTGGAATGGAAATAGCATGGAGGTATTATATAAAAGAGAGAGAACCAGGGACTTAGCTATTGCTATTGATTTTACATGGAAGGCATTCATATAGTATGGTGATAGGTAGCAGTATGAACCCCTACAATAGATATATAGGTGTGATACAGTCTGGAGCCACTTCACAGAGAGCTTTATAACCCAGGAGGGCTGTTTTGAACTAGATCCATTTAGATCTGGCATAGCCAGTCAAAGTGTCTGAGGGAGTTATATAGACCCCATCCCATCTCATTAATTTCATGCACCAGTCTGAACCCCCTTTTTCAATTGAAAATGTATTTTTTTTTATTAACCTTCCTCCTTTGCCTCAAAGTTTCAGTCATTTAGGAAATAACCAGCTGTGATACGGCTTTGTTTCCTGCCAGGTTAGCATCTTAGTTGCACATTTATTACGCTTCTGTTTTCTTTTGATTTCAAAGTCTTTGGGCCCTTGACAGATAAAACTGCTGCCTTCCTGTTTGGCAGCTGTCTGTATTCTGCCTCCTCAACATGCTGTAATAACTATTTTCATATATTAAAACAAAGGTCTAATAAAAATGATTTTTCTTCATCTCTTTTTGTTTCCCCAGACATCTGTTCACCTTCCATGGTTTCATGGTATGAAACCGATTCCTGAGAAGGTTTTGCTGGACCCTGGGGCCTGAGCAACTTTTCATTCTGTAAACAAAATACAGAAACTGGCAAATGGAAATATCACTAATACCATCATGGCCACAGAGGAAAGGGTAATAAAGGGAAATCTGACAGTGAAACTTTCTGTTATGAGTCTGTTGAAGTTCTTTGTTTCATGAGTGTTATGGCCCAGACCCTCAGCTGGTGTAATGTGATGTAGCTCCACAGAAGCAGACAGAGAAATGCCAATCTACATTAGCGGTGGATCTGGCTCTCTGACTTTTAAGATGTGTTTTTCTGCGTGTTATATTTTGCATTTAAAAAGCAAACGCAGTGGGGGAGTGGAAAGGAGAGGTCAGTGTTGCTTTCTTTGCAAAAAAAAAAAATGATTTGTGGATTTGTTTAATTATAGGAAGGGCTTTGTCAACATTAGGGAGAAAATAATAATGTAATGTAATGGCAATGGCCAACTTTACTAGCATTAAAAGCCAGAGTGCTGGACATTAAATGTGTATCTAGCACTGCAGAACAAAGTGCGTGGGGCTTTTTTGGAAGTCACATTATCTTATTTGCAAGTGTAAAAGCTATTGACAAGGGAGGTAAAAACAGCGATGTTAAAATGGTGCTACCAGGGCTTAAATTGAGCTGGAGCTGTCCAGAGCAGAGCTTTGGTGAATACTTTCAACCCCTCTGGAGTTTTTATAGCAGGGAGGGGAGAATTGGGGGGTTTGGGGAAACACTCTATGAGAATTTAAGCCCTGCATGATACTTGCTAGAAATGCCACGTCTTTTTCAGCATGAGGGGTGCAATATTGCAAACCCACATTAAGAAGTCAGTGGGAGTTTTGCACGCCCGGCTCATTTAGGATCAAAGCCTTAAGCCATGATTCAGCAGAGGACACACTTAAAGTTCAACATGCTTCAGTGCTTTGGAACCAGTTCAGCAAAGCATTTAAACAGGCATTTAAGTCCCATTAAAATAATGCTCAAGTTCTCTGCTCAATAGAGCTGGACCTGAGCATGTGCTTACAGTTAAGTATGTGCCTCAGTGTTTTGATGAATCGTGGCTCTAAAGACAAATGAAACTTGTGTCTGATAGGGACAGTCGCTATTTATTTATTATCTGTTTAAAAGTTATTGATTCAGATAGGACTGTGACTCACCAATGTACCAGAAGTAGATAGATAGAGGAGGTGGATGGGGATAGATAGATAGATGGGGTGGATGGGGATAGATAGATAGATAGATAGATAGATAGATAGATAGATAGATAGATAGATAGATAGATAGATAGATAGATAGATGCTGCCTTGCCATCTATAGGTTGAGGAGACCCAGACTAATTCTGAATTTGGTGGCCAGTAGACTACCTGAAGTGAAAACAATGGCAGAAAATCACAATACAATTTAACAACCCCCTCCCCAAATCCTTTTACAAACTTCTCACAATCAGGGCTCAGAATGTGTGTGTTTGTGGGGTGATGGGGATTAAATTCTGTTTTCTATACAAGCTCCTCCTAGAATTCCAAATTCTACCCATAAGACTAGTCACCTGCTGTGGCTGAAATCACGACCATTATTGTCATTAGCTATCTTTCTTTATGGACTGGATGAGATACATTTTAGGGATTTTTTTTTAAAATCAAGTTAGCTGGGAGATGTTTTGAACTCTTGATAATTAAAGGCTCTTTGTTTAAATGGGTTAAAATGTGTTTTGCGTATTGTGAGAAAAAAATGTAACACCACTTTTGCAAAGTACATAAAAACTCCCACCAGTATTAATGATTTATTACCCTCAGTGCTCTCTCAGTTTCCTCTGCTGTTAAAATGGGCAATGTTTTAGCCCTTTGAAAATTAATTGCAGACAACTTTCTCCCATGATGTATATCTCCTGAGCTATTCTGGCAACTGATGGTTGCTGTACTGCACATCTGTACGAAACACTGCCTGATAGCCATAAATCCCTTCTGCTCCCTTGGGTTATGCGAGCCTCTGTCATCCCATATATATTCCAAAGGGAGATGAAAGACAATGGGGAATAAAAATAATAACCAGTCAGGAGTGCAGCCATTTTCCACTCAACTGCAGTAAAGTAAGGGTGGCCACAGGGCACGGAGAGCTACTGTGATGCACTGATCATTGATCAAGAGATCTTGGAGTCAGCATGGATAGTTCTCTGAAAACATCTACTCCATGTGCAGTGCTAGTCACAGAGGATTTTGTGGATTTTCTTTCCTGCCCCAGAGATTTAGGGGATTTTTAAATGCCCCAGGGCTTTTGGGATTATCGGAGGCCCCAAATCTTTTGGAACATTTGGGATTACCAGAGGCCTCCTTATTTGGGGATTTTTTGGAGTCCCTAGCACTCTTGGAGGTGCCAAGTTTAGTTATAACCCTCTCTATTCTGAGCTGGGTAGAGGTTGACATTTATTTGGTACATTGGATACTGATGCAAACAAAGATGGTCATATGAGTGGGTTGCAAATTGGTGAATTTCTTTAGCTGCTTGCTTAGCAGGTGCAGGTTAAACTTTCAGCCTCTGCCATCATTTGCATTCATTTTCTTTTCCTGCTGTCCAGAAAAATTATTTCTGGTTCAAGGTGAAATAATATGAGCTGCTAAATACCTAGCATCGGAATTTCAAACACCTTCTTTTATTCCGCTGACTGAGACACGAAAGGAAATAATAGGTGAAATGTGAAATATGTGGCCAGCGTTTGTACCCAAAAAGCCAAGAGGAAGGAATAACTGTTTAATAATGGCTTCCCTATTAGACAAGGAAAGATTCATGGCATGATCCAGGAGGCTGAGAACATCCACCTATACCTATTGCCTCTCAGGCCCCTCATATGCCCATCAGCTCATTGTCTGGCTCTATGCTCTAACCCAACACTCTGACCTGAGTCACAGACTGCAGTCTCATGTGAGCTTCTGTTAACCTATAACCTTGGAGTGCACCTGAAATAACAATTATAGGGAGCCTGGGATGGGAAGTGGAGGGAGATAAACAATTTCTCCAGCAGTGAAATGGCACATGGAACAAACTGGAAAGGAATAAAGCTGCCAGCACATTATCAAACACCCAGCAGCATTGCAGGGAGAAAGAGAGATGCTGCTTTCTGGGCTGCTGTGGGGAAAAGTGCTGAGAAGAGATAAAGGATTAGAAGTGAAAGAAAGAAAGTTAGAGCCAGCCGCGGCACGGCACGGTGCGTATCACCTTTGCACACTCCTGATTTCAGAGGAATTCAGCACAATTAAACATCGTGTGGAAATGGCTAAAGGAGAGGGAGGGATGGGGGCATACAGTTCAGATGCACTGGATTTAATACGGGGCTTGTCTACTTCAGGCAAAACTCTGCATTGGAGCTGCCTGTACTGATACAGACAGAGCCTCAATCTGAGATGATTCCTGCTTATAGGGGGCAGCAAGAAAAATGCAGGGGTGTCAGCCCCCCAAACGCCAGTGCTGCTTTGAGGGCTCGAAGGGAGTATTTGCAGATGGAGGCAGGGTGAGCAGAGTCTCCCCGGAATGACACCTGGGGCAGATTCCATCCTAGGAGAGTTCTTGGGGAGGTTCCCCACCAGCTAGGTATGACGAGATCTAAGAAGCAGGGAGGTAAGAGGATGCAGCACCCGTGGAAAATTTGGCTGCTCCTCTGAACTGAATGTCCAAACCCACACTAGTCTGTCGCTCTCAGACCAAGGCCAGCTCAGCCTCTTTTGCCCCTTCCCTGCCTCCTTTCAGGCTGCAGCCTATTTATCTCTTTAAGCCTTGTAGGGACCCGAGCAAGTTCTCTGCAGTGCCTTTGCATAGACATGTCTCTCTGCAGCAATTCCACATAAGCTGCATTGCAATTCGCTCTCTCTCTGCACGTTGTTGCAGCAGGTTGTACGGGGCATGCTGTAGAGATTGCAATGACCAAGATACCACTTTACAAATAGCATATTGACATTTGAATGAATAATAATGGATTATATTACTTTTTGTAATTGGCGTGTTTTCAGAAGTCCCTGCTTCTGCCGTCTCACCCTCTTCTGTTGCCTTCATTATGTGAATTAGTTTTCTGTGATCTAGTCATGTTTTGGAATGCATTTGTTTCTCATGAAGGCGCCACGCTCCTTTCCTCCTCCTTGAGTTTTCTGCCATATCCATAATACTTCTCCAGCTCCTTTCATGTGCTTTAGAAACATGGATGAATTATACCTCCCAACAAATCAGAGAAATAAAGGATCTACAGGGATTAATTTCACCAGCCATTAAGGGGCAGACACCTCTCGTGTGGAATGCAACAACTGTTTGGACAGCATACAGCAGCACTGTGCAAAGTTTTGGCACAAATACCTGGTCTGAACACAAGGTTGCAGCAGCTTAACTAAAGGTGTGACGTGGAATTAATTTACTGAAACCAGTGCAACTTTAGTGCGGACACTTGTATATCCATTTAAACCTGCTTGACATCAGTTTAGCTTGCCACACCTTTAGTTAAACCAGCACAGCTTGTGTCCTGAGTCACGTTTGGCTTGTTTGTGTTGGTATAGCCTGCAGGCAGCAAGCTCTCTGAAAGAGAGCATTGTTGGTCAGACACATTACAGCAGAACAAATTTCACTCGTGATATGCTCAGCAGCTAAAATATATGCATCGTGGTCGACAATACACATTTCTCCAAGATCTAACTCCTGTGCTTTCAGATGAACAGATCTATCGTGTATATTGAAAAATCAGCACCACCTGGTGACTCCCAGTAATGTTACACCCTGAACAAGCATTTAGATCAGGAAGTGAGACTCAGACAAAACTGCAGGCAGTGAGGGCTTAAAGAGGCAGCAAGTCATTACCCTATTTGGAATTTGGTCTAAAAGTCAGTTAACATTCTTAGTTGTCTGGGATCTTGAATAACTACAAGTTAACCAGTTAGAACATTTACATCTCATTATAGAGGCAGCAACCCCTAGCGACATGTTTAGCACAGAGTCATTACTGATTCAGAAGTGACAGTCCCAGCTAATGAACTACCAGCATCGCTCTCTCATGGAAGATTTTACTTTGGTTCAATCTGAGAGACTCTCAACTTTAGGTTAAAGAGAGAAAGTCTAGCATTAAATTGAAGTATAGAAAAATGTAACAAGCTAACTCCAGCTGAAACCAACCCCGCCCCCTCAAATGGTCTGTTAGTTTAACTTTAAACATTGCCATGCATTTTAGTCCAATTTTTGTTTCCTCCTTCTGGTAAGAAGGAGAGGGAGAGAGTCTGTCTGTCCTTGTCACATGCTAGTCCAGGGGTAGGCAGCCTATGGCACGTGTGCCGAAGGCGGCACATTTTCAGTGGCACTCACGCTGCTCGGGTCCTGGCCACTAGTCTGGGGGGCTCTGCATTTTAATTTAATTTTAAATGAAGCTTCTTAAACATTTTTAAAACCTTATTTACTTTAGATACAACAATAGTTTAGTTATATATTATAGACTTATAGAAAGAGCACTTCTAAAAACGTTAAAATGTATTACCGGCATGCGAAGTCTTAAATCAGAGTGAATAAATGAAGACTTGGCACATCATGTCTGAAAGGTTGCCGAACCCTGTGCTAGTCAATGCATGGGTCAATTTCCCCTCCTCCTCCAGTAGCCTGTTCAAATATAGGACAACAACCTATAACTGCTACTAGCTAATGGTGTTGCTACTTCAGATCAAGTAGCAAAGATCTGTGCTGTGGTTCTGAAAGCTCCTGGTTTGAACCCTGCTGACGACTCCTATTATATTCTAGGCTGATTTTGCACACTCAAGATGCTTGGTTAGTTCAGAATGGAAAGAGGAGTTCTATGGGATGATATTTCTTCTTGTATCTTCCTCCTCCTTTATCTGAAAATAACAATACCCAAGCCAGCATCACTTCCATCCACTGAGTCTATTTCTGAAATAACGGAGTACCTAGTTGCTTACATCTTTCTCCATGAGCTATCCCCACAGTTACATTGTGTTTAGGACTTGATTTCAATCACAGACCTATTTTCATGTACTGCCTTAGCGGCTTTTTAGGACTATGTAAGTAAATGGTTCATAAATAGCGTCTTGATTTTCAGCGGTTCTTGCTGATATTATATCATACCTACTTTTCTCCTCTAATTTTTTTTAGCTTTCTTGTGTTAATATGTCACACTGCATTCTGCCCTTATATGCTTGGGGCAGTAACTGAGTCCCCTTAAAGTCCAAGAGGCAGTTGAGAACCAGCATGAGCATAGTTGCTTCTACAAACAGCCTCCTGTGTTCTTTGGCCATAAGACAAATGGCAGGCCAGCTAGGTATGGTTAATTCCACACCAGTCATGACATAATGCAACTATATAGCCACAGTGCCCCTTGTTAAACACATTGAGTTATTGCTATATAACTTAATTGTACCTACTGTACTGTGTCGGGTTCATTTGAAAAGGGTTTTTTGGTTTTGTTTTTATTGATACTAGCACTTATATGCAGCAAAGAGTCCTGTGGCATCTTATAGACTAACAGATGTATTGGAGCATGAGCTTTTGTGGGTGAATACCCACTTCGTCGGGTCCATGCATCATGCATTCCACGAAGTGGGTATTCACCCACGAAAGCTCATGCTCCAACACCTCTGTTAGTCTATAAGGTGCCACAGGACTCTTTGCTGCTTTTACAGATCCAGACTAACACGGCTACCCCTCTGCTACTGACCACTTACTTGGCACTCTTCATAAAGGTGGGTAAGTATCAATGTTAGAGCTGGTCAGAAACTGGATTTTCCATCGCACAAAAAATTTCAAGATTTCAGGGGGAAAAAGCCAATATTCTGAAATTTTTCATGAAAGAAAATTCTGACTAAAGTTTCAGTTTGGATCAGCTGAAATGTTTCCTTTGATACATGTGAAATGTTTCATTTTGGTTCCAACCATTTTAATATATTTTGAACTCGTTTATATATAAAACCAAGTCAACTTCTAAATGACAAGACATTTCATAAATGAAAAACTGAAACATTCCATTCTGAACATTCTGAAACAGGACTCATCAACATTTAAGAAAATATTTTCCTTTTTTTTTTTGGCGATTTTTCATCAAAATCTACATGATTTTGCAAAAAAAAAAATTGGTTTTGTCAAAGTGTCATTTTCTGACAGAAATCTGTTTCATCAAAAATGTTTCAACCAGCTTTATTCATGATCTGCATTGTACAGATGGCTTCAATTTTTCCACTGCCTTGCACGTTGTGCAGGGCTGGCTCCAGCTTTTTTGCTGCCCCAAGCAGCGAAGCCAAAATAAAGAAAAAAAGAAAAAAAAGAAAAGCTACGATCAGCGGCACTTTGGCAGCAGCTCTACCACCGCTGCTTCAGTTTTTGGTGGCAATTCAGCGGCGAGTCTTTCCCTCTGAGAGGGACTGAAGGACCCGCCACCAAATTGCTGGGAAAGACCTGGATGTGCTGCCCCTTTCCCTTGGTCGCCCCAAGCACCTGCTTCCTGCGCTGGTGCCTGGAGCCGGCCCTGACCTTGTGTAGCTATTTACATGTGTACAAAATGAGTGGGTTGTCAGATCTATGCAAATGAAGGCTTCCAAGTGGAAGTTTCCACTCACACGGATGGTAGCATTTTAGACCCACTTTGTCTGGGTGCCAGTATAGAAATGAAGCCATTCTGGACTGCAAGCCTACCCCTTGCTCTTTCGATATGGAAATATAACCGAATCAAAAGTGAGGTCTGCCGCACAGTATGGCAGAGCATTTAGCGCTCCTTTACAGAGCAAGGAAAGCTTTACTATGATATATTATGAAGTGTTGAGTCTTCTTTCCTGGAACAGGAACAACCTTGGTGGCATTGCCATGAACCTCACCAAAGGGGTCATTCCTGGGTCTGGTATTATTCAATAATTTCATTAACAACTTGGGTAGTGGAGTAAGAGTACACTTATAAAATCAACACCAAGCTGGGAGTGGTTATAAGCACATTGGAGGACAGGATTAGAATTCAAAACAACCTTGACAAATTGGAAAATTGGTCTGAAATTAACAAGATTAAATTCAATAACGACAAGTTCAAAGTACTTCACTTAGGAAGGAAAAAAATCAGATGCACAACTACGAACTGAGAATAACTGGCTGGCTGGTCGTACGGCTGAAAAAGGATCTGGAGGCTAGAGTAGATCACAAATTGAACAGGAGTCAACAATCTGATGCAGTTGCGAAAAAAGCTAATGTCATTCTGGGGTGTATTAACAGAAGTGTTGTGTGTAAGACACAGTAGGTAATTGTCCCACTGCACGTGGCACTGGTGAGACCTCAACTGGAGTCAGTTCTGGGCTCCACACATTAGAAAAAATGGGGCCAAATCGGAGAAAGTCCGGAGGGGAGCCACCATGAGAAAAGGTTTAGCAAATGCGACCTATGAGGAAAGGGTGAAAAAGCCTGGGCATGTTTCATCTTGAGAAAAGAAAACAGATGGGCAACCCGATAACAGCTCCTCTATTTGAAAACTGTTATTTAAAAACAACAACAACCCTGAGATCAATTGTTCTCCATGTCCACTGGAGTTAGGACAAGAATAATGGATTTAATTTGCAGCAAAGGAGATTTAAGTTAGATATGAGGAAAAACTTTCTAACTGTAAAGATTGTTAAGCTTCGGAACAGGCTTCCAAGGGAGATTTTGGAATCATCATTGGAGGTTTTTAAGAACAGGTTAGACAAACGCTTATTAGGGATGGTCTGGGTTTACCTGGTCCTTCCTCAGCACAGAGGGATGGAGCAGATGACCTCACAAAGTCACTTCCAGCCCTACATTTCTATGACACTATAATGGTTACCAACTCCGCATATCTTCAGAGATTCCTCTGCCGTTAATTCTAGCCCTTAACTGGGCTTGTAACTGAACACCCTAGGAGACAGATTCTGCTCTGCCAATCCAGTCACTTCTCCGAAGTCCATGGAGTTAGTCTGCATTTCTGCACATGTGACTAAGAAACTTATCCACAGTCTCTGGAGTGCCAAGTGACCTGTTTTCCATCTGAGCGTATCTTTCTTTTGCCTCCCCTCCCCAATGCGTGTATGTGACTCAGTACCAACCACCCTCTTTAAACAGCTATAAACAATTTCTGGTTAGTTTGCTTAGGGAGAAGGTCAATATTCCTGAGCTCCTGGCATTTGACTGATCTGGCTAGTTCTACTCCATCAAGAGAACAACAAATGTAAGCAGGCCAGTACAAATGTAATTCTTGCCCTGTTTTTATTCTTTCAACATGAGCAGATTTATCATGCCATTAACAAATGACCAGTGAGTAGGTGATGAAAGAACCATCACGAGGGAGTGACTAATGATCCTCGGAAAAGTTATGAGTAGAAGAGCTGCAGCCAGGGGCTTCTGGTGCATCATTGTTGGGTAGCCCTGAAAGACTTGAGCTGAACAGTCACAAATAAAGCCTCCCTGCGAAAAGACAACATGAAGGCTGAGGAGCAGGATAGTCTTGTGGGTAAGACACTGGTGTTGGACTAGAATTTAGAAGCTCTGGGTTTAAATCCTGCCTCAGACACACCATGTAACCTTGTGCAAGTCACCTAATTTCTCTCTGCCCTACCTGCAAAAGGGATGATAACCTGTCCCTACTAGAGCGGTCTGAAATAATCTTCATTTTTAAACAATTAGATTTCACTTTTTAAATACTGTGAAAATCATCCTGAAAAGTTTTTGTTTCCCACATGGGAATACAGTCTGCTCCCAATTTTCCAGAACCCTATGAACTGAACGTCCACATTATCGAAATCTGTTCTTTGTCCCTCGGGGAAGAGGAAGGGATTGGGATAATGGGGAGGTTAGGATGAGAGAGAAGAGACCGCAGCTGCGGCAAGGCCATCCTGCTGCCGAATGGCTCCTCCAGCAGGGCAGGGAACCCTCTGCAGACCTGCTACCATCGTCACAGGAATAAGGGAGCAAGGTGGTCACACACCCTGCACTCCCCCTCCTGGCCTCTTGATTATCTGAACAAAGCCCACGTCCCCTGTGCTATTCGGAGAATGGGGCATGAGCTGCACATTGGTGCAAACATAGGCTTGAATCAAAACACGGCATCCGAACACCCCGAGTAGCAGATTTCCCAGCGTGCTCAGTATCCAGGCTTATGGACACGTTTTCCCAAGAGCACAACAGCCAAAGCTTATTTGGTGCCTAAATTGGAGCTGAGCTCATCTGAAATCTCTTATGCCTGGTCCAGGATTGGGCCCATCTCTAACCCTAAACTCTTTATGGCACTTTAAAGGCTTTCTGTCCCTAAAAATATTTAAAAAAGGCGGACAGACTTGTTCCTAATAAAACAACAATATGAGCTTGCTGCTTTGCACCTCCTGTTCCTTTCAAATTGATCTTGATTACTTTCCCAGGGATTTTCATGTATGCAATAAGTAGAACATGAAAAAACGTGACATGGGTCAGATTCATTTAGCGGCCACACGCCAGCAGGTTAGCTACATGCAGCAAAAAATTCTTCTTCTTCCTGCTCCTGGAGAGACTAAGCAGTGGGAGGAGGAGAGGAGCATCTTGGCTGATGGCAGCACAGCACTGAACAGTGCTCTTGTTTTTCTTTTGTTCATTTGTTCATTGGACTGGGCTGCTACAAATCGGAGGGCGCTCAGAGGGAGCTGCCATCGGCTGCTGAATGAGTGAACTGACTCTGTGGTTCCCTTGCTAATGGCTGACATTCAGCTCCATCTCATAACCCCCCAGATGCTCAAAGATACTCGAGTCAGGATCAACATACACAATCCTGCAGGCTTCCAATTGCCGCTGAGTCCTTATAAACAGTGTTATTCAATGAAATTCCCTCCTGAAGGGCAGGAAAATGCCTGTGGGACAGGTAGGGCCTCATTCCTCACTGCCTTGCACTTTGTGTAGGCACTTACACCAGTGCAAAGGGGGTGTGAGACTGCCCAGTCAGAGTGGTTGCAATTTACACCAGTGCTAAATAGCTGCATATGGCAATGGAGAATCAGGCCCCTAGATCTTCACACCACCAAAACTGCTTATGCCAGACATACAATTGCTTCCATTTCTAATCCAAGCTCCCCTCTGCCCTAGAAAAGTGCTATCAACAGCTCTTCACATAGCACAACTTCATTTGTGTATTTATTTTTAAATCTAGAGAGAGCTCTCTTGTAGGGGAGATGAATGACATTTTATTTGGCATCCTTCTTCGGCTGAAAAGGATTCCTCATAGTCTGCAACTTACCAAAGACACTTGCTTGTCAGTGAAGGTTACAAACCTATTTAATTAAAGCCAAAGCCAGTGACTGATAGCTGGACTGAGCGGCTTTTTTTAAATACTGAGCAGAGCCTGGAATGGGTTTAAAGTTTCTACAATACCCCAGTATTTATCTCTGAGAGGGGGGAAAGGAACAACCTGCATTTGCATTTTGCACAGTGACCAAAAGAAAATGGACACAAAGCGGATGCTTTAGAATAACTTTCTGCTTTGCGTTAGCTCTTTTCCAGGATGTTGTTTTACAAATGAGATGCCCAAGACTCTGTACATTTGGGTTTGTGCTTTTCAAAGACCTGACACGTCCCAGATCATGAATGCAGAAAAGTTAAACATGGGATGAAAGAAAAATCAACAAGGTCTCTTGCAATCTATCGGCTGACCCACAGGATGTGCCAATTTGGAAACTGGGAACTCGGGATGTTACCCAAGTTAAATAATAATACTTTGCAGGTCTTTATTGTCTTTTACGGGATCTAGACCACTTTACAAACACCAGTTAGGCCTCACAGTCCTTCTGAGACTTGGGTGCTATTTTGCCTATTTGATAGGTAGGAAACTGAGGCACAGAAAGACAATGTGATTTCTGCAATGTCACAGAATGAGTCAGTGATACAGCCACGAATGGCATTCAGGAGTCCTGACTGAAATTCCCTTGTGGTGACCACTAGACTGCACTGTCTTACTTGAATACTAATATTTTGCACTTCTACAGCAGCGTTCATCCAAGGATCCCAAAGCACTTTACAGATATGAAAGAGGACAAAGTATGTTCCTGCAGAATTTCCCATCAACACCAGAGTGCAGGAGCAACCCTCACTGGCATAGCTCATTTGATGTCCCCTTCTAGTGGCTTATCCTGATAACAGCCTACTAGTGCTGCCAGATAATGGAGTTACTCAAATGGTTGCGACCAATGCTTCCAGAGCCAAAGGGGCTGCATTCAAACCTGGCTCCTCACCTAGACTCGGAACCATTACATAAAAGATTCTGTATTCATTGTACTTCTACTATAAGGGGTAAAACCCAAAAGATACTCAGCATGTGAACTCCATTTCAGAGCAATGTGGAATGAGGTATGTTCAACACCATCCCTGAATTGGGCCCTACTCAACCTCCAGAGAAAGTTTGCTATTGGCATCTGAATGGAGCAGTTTGAAAGTTTGTCTCACCTTGAACTGGAGGGGAAACAACTCAAAAGTTTCCCTGTCCCAAATCAGGATGAAAAGTCAAAATTTCTAATTTTTGTGAGAGAATAATAAATAATAAATACTACTAATAATAATCATTAATAAAAGGTTTGGATCAACTGAAACTTTTCATTTATTTAGATTTCACCTTTAAATTTTTTTAACTATAATGAGTTTCAGTTTCTAAACAAAAAGTTCATTTTGAACTAGAAAACTGGAATTTTTCATTTAGAAAATGCTGAAACAAAATGATTTGACCATTTCAAAACTTTTTTTTCGCCCAAAATGTTTCAAGTCAAGAACTTTGTCAAAACCAACCCTTTCCCACAAAATGTTTTTGTTTCAATAAATTGCTATTTTTTGACCAAAAAAAAACAAACCAAAAAGACAACGCTCCTCAAAACATTCCCAGCTAGTTCTGGTCCCAGCCCCAGTGAGAAGACATGCACAGAGAGCAACAATAAATATCACAAAAGCAGAACTCAGCCAGTGAACTCTAGGTAACCCATGTACGCATTATGGTTTGGCCACAGCTGCCTGTATAAAGACATCTTGCAACTGTTCTCCAAATACGACCTAATTGAAACATAAAACTGTATTTCAGGTTTGGGGTTTATTACAGCTAGACAAATATTGTTCCTCCTACCGGAACATTTGAACATCCAGAATGAGCAGGTGGATCGATAATTCTTCTATTAGATAATTGAAACATGTCTCTTGATTTACACTAATGCACTTGTTAAGCACTGAGTAATCAGGCCTTGGGCAGGCCTGTGTTACTGAAGGAAAGATTTGATTTAATGGTCTGTGAGTAGGTACAGGGCTAACTCACTTTGATACTGTGTGCATAACACACTGGCTCAGACACACTTCATTCAGACAACACCTGATGCCTGCTTTCAGAATCACAACCCGGACTTTTGCACTGCAGAGACTGGCCAGCGTGCACCTGCTCTGTGATTGTGCTTAAATGGGTGTGATTGGTCATTTAGCTACCACTGGTCTGGTCCTAAATTTTCAGATGTGACTAGTTTGGATGCTTCAGACACCGGGAGGGACCCTATGTAAGATACCTTAAGGGGGCCTCAGCTCCGCAAGACAGAGAAGGAACATGAGCTGTGCACATGGGGTGGAGGCGGGGAGGGCAGACATGGGCGATCGCTCTGCTGAGCATGCTTTCTCTTCATTTAAGATCAATATTTTTTTTTTAAGAAAAGACAGGGTTTCAGGCTATTTTCAGGATGAAAGCACACAGTGGGACAACATACACAGTTGGACATTAGTAGGTATAATGCACCCTAAATCTGATCCTCCAAAGGGCTGAACTCCACCCCCACAACCTAGGGTGATGGCTGTCCTCAAACCCAGTTGAGGGTTGGAGTGTTTCAGAAAGGAAGACAAATACTTTTTGAGTTTTGAGTTCTTCATCTTGAGATCAATTAACCCCTTCAGTGTTGCAGCAACTCTTAGATGCATTGGTTCTTCATTCCATTGGCTGTTTCTTGGGACTCCTCCCTGGCTTTTCACAGGCTCCTTTCCTGATTTCCTCTCAGCTGGGAGCTCCGTTACTGGGTTTGCCCATTCGCTCTCAAAGAAGGTTACGTATCACATTGCCCTTTCCCCAGCATTCCCTGCTTCAAGCCTACCATTCCCATGCACCTTGGGGACTACAATTCTCAGCCTCTTTCCTGGGCTGAAACCAGACTCTGTTAGACCTGTGAACTGCATTAAAGGGCCAGAGAGCCTTGTTACTGCTAAATTCAGAAATGTATACACAATGGTAATATTCACTTTGCAGCTAATCGAGGAGCAGAAACCTTACCAGATGACTTCACCAAACCAGGACGAACAACTGTAGCAAATTCTTCAGGAGACACCTGCAAGTCGAGAACTCGTCCCTTGAAAGAAACTCTTGAATAATGAATCAACACGAGGGCTGTGTGGTCTGTTTATAAAGCAAAGCAAAGGCAAAAGTGGTCAGATAAATTATTTGTGGTGAATCATCCATTCAGCTCTATTACTAAGCGGTGTGGGGAGATCTGGGGAGCTTCAAAAAGAACCTGACGGAGAGGACTTGGCAAGCATATTTACATAAATAAGGTTGAAAAGATCAGATCCAAAGGGCTACTTCAGTCACATGTGTTCACCCAGGGCTTCTTTTCTCCTTGTTTACCCAGCAATTTGCCTGTAATTAAATTGGATAATGGAGTAAGTCCTTTTAATTACACTTGTTAGAATGTAGGGTTGGTGACCCACAGTGCACAGCTCTCTCCTTTGCTGGGAAATGTGTTCCGTATTTCCTTCCAAAGAACAAACTCCAACCTTGTGTAGCACGCACACCAAACACAACAAAATAATGAGCGAGACTCAGGGAAAAATTATTTTGCTGTACTGAACTAATGAAATGCCAAGGTATGTGAGCACAAAGTGAGGCTGCAAAACCAACACAGGCTTCATAATTAATCCCATGCTCATTCGAATTGGTAGGAAATGCTAATAGGATTGCATAGGCCACACCAACCAGCATGTCCAGCAGTAGACTGGCATCGTTCATGTGAGGGACACCGTTCCTTACCCCAGCTTTCAGCAAGGAACTTGGCAGCGAAAGTATTTTTAGAAGTCTAACCCAGCCTATCCTCCACTCTGTATGTCTGTATGTAAAATATTTTAAAGAGACACCATCAGGTTAAAAACTAAAGGACCAGATGCTGATTTACACCAGCTGAGGATCTGCCCTATGGTGGCTTTAGAGAACAAATATCCGCACCATAAATCAGTCAAACTGAAAGGAGTGGCAAAAGCTAATTTCATTTTCAGTATTTAATACGCTTTTGTTTCTCTTTTCCCCCTGCGTTTCTCTCCACACAGCCAATGAAAAGAGATTAATCTTTTTTTGTTTCTGGTCAATTTTGTTTCCCAATTCTCCTGTGCTAGCACAACACTGAAATGTTTGCATTGCAACATGCTACAGAGGAAAGCTTTTCTGATTCAAATGGAAGGGGGTTGGAGAGAGAGTCAGATCCTCCACTGGTTTAAATCAGCATTGCTCCATTGAAGTCAAAGCCCTGGGACTTTTAGTAGCCATGGTATTAAATTCTCTGGACAAAGGCTCCACCTGGCTTAAGTTATGGGAACAGTGTTAACTGGCCAGTGCAATTATTTGAATGACAGCAGATACGATGGCTCCCTTATTTTCTTTCCATCAAGTGTTTGGTGAATCATTTCCCATTGTATGGACGTGCACCTTCTGTTATGAGAACTGCTGAAAGTCTTTGCTACCAGTGCAGCTCCCAGCTCAAATGGCCAGCCCATAATCCAGCCACTCGTGATATGGCTTCACCCCTGAATCTTCACCTGACACTGGCTGTTGCCTGATGGAAATACCAGAGTTGCAGCACCTAACCTAGAAAGCTATTAGCTGAGCAATGACTTATGGAGGGAATAAGGTGGTGAATAGGCCCCGCTGAGCATCCTTAGAGGCAAAGCATCCCCTCTTGGGGGTACATTTTATGGTATCACCAAGAGGCCCTAACTGAAATCAGGCTTGTCCTGGGTACTGTCCAAAAATGGCCCAAGAACAGAGCTGGGAATGGAAGCCCGGTCCAGTAGCCTACCCACTAGCCTACACTGCCCTCGAGGGTGTCAAATGGGGATCCACTGGGCAGGACAAGCAGAGGTTGGCCAGACTTGCACCTTTTTCTTAAGGCCACTCGGCCAACATTTTCAAATGCAGGTGCCCTAAAGCCTGTCCCCTAAGTCCACATTTAGTCACTTAAATAAGTGGCCTGAATTTTCAGAAGTGCTGAGCACTCAGTAGCCCCAGCTGTGAGACTGCAGAGCAGTGGTCAGAGTGAGTGCTGGGGCCCCTCCCAGAGACTAGGGGCTGAACTCTGGTGACACAGGGCCTTTCATCACCATTTAATTCCCTCTCTCCCCCAATCCTCTCTGTGTTTAATTTGCCACCCAGAAGACCCCTCCCCCCATGGCATTGATCGCTTGTGACCGGAAGACGCGCCGAGAGCCGGGAATGACAAGATAAAGCAAACTTACCGGCAGCAGGGGCCAGTGAATGGGTTTCCATCCATGCAAGGCAAGCGGGCACCTCGCCCGGGCAGGATGGCCTGACTACCAGCACCGCAAACACACCCCTCAGCTCATCTCGCAAGTGCTGCTGGCACGGCACTGATTCAGATGGGGAGATGCAGCTGCAGCAGAAAGAGATGGGGCTCAGGTAGGACCAAACCAGCAAGGGACATCTTTAATTAACTATTCGTACTCTGGTAGCATTTACAGGCCCCAGCCAAGATCAGGATCCCACAGTGCTAGGCACTGTACATACACTGAGTGAGAGGCAGCCCTGCCCCAAAGAACTTACAGTATAGGCAGACAAAGGGAGCATTTGTATCTCCATTGCACAGATGGGATCTGAGGCACAGACAGACTGAGTGGCTTGCATGGCAGGCAGTGGGAGAGCAGAGAACTGAATGCAGCTCTCCGGAGTCCCAGACTAGCAACTTCCCTAAAAAAGTCTATCAGGGAGGAGTTCTGCCATGCTCATCTCCCAGATCTGAGAAGAGAACCCAGGAGTCCAAGCCCCTGCTTCTCTGTCCCCTAGACTATGTTCTTCTACCAGAGCTGGGAGGAAAATCCAGGAGTCTTGATTCCCAGTTCCGTGCTGTATCTGAGACCAGACCACACTCCTTTCCTAAAGCTGAGAACACAACCCAGGAGTTCAGTCCCTAGCTAGCCAACCTCTCTCCTGCAAGTAAATGAGGTGGTTATCTAAAAGAGTGAGCAGGGGAGACTTGGTTTGCTTTGCTTCATTAGGACATAATTCTTGAGTTAAGGACACATATGCAAATGAAGCAATTTGCATGGATAAATAAGGAGCTCTGGGCAGTAACCGAGTGGCTGCTGAGCGGAATGGGGAGCACCTTTAGAGAGTCATTTGGTCAACTTTGGTCTTGTTTGGCACATCATTTCGTTTGATCAAGTGACTCATCAGCCCTGAGTGGTGGTGGGGACAGTACCGCTCTTCCCCTTCTTAAAGGGGTGGAAATATTAATTGGTGTCTGCTAATGGCCCAGCTGAATGAGGGGAGATGTTGGCTCATTACAGAATCAGTTTTAGCTTTGAGAATTGGATGATCCTGATGTGACGGTGCAAAGAGAGGGACAGATCACCTTCAGCCTCGGCCACCCGATCACCCTGCTCATCTTTGGCTCAGCACAAGCTTCTCTTCTTCCAAAGGCTCTCTGAGTATAATGAGGACAGAGACAGCAGCCGGAGGAAGATCACATGGAGACGGGGGCTGATCTATTGGCTCCCTGGGCTGAGTTCTGGTTTGCAGACACAGCAGCCCTCCAGCGCAGCCTTTGCTCATTAAAAGTCCTCTGCTCTGACTGAGAGACCGGGTAGATTCAAAGCTTCACCCTCCCTCACGCCATCCCCTCCTGGTTGGCACATGACCATCCCACTCCCAGCACCCTCATTACACAGCACAGGAGCCTGGGTGCTGCTGGCTCGGACTGACCCATTCCTTTCCCCATTCTGCAGGGCCCACAAAAGGTCCAGATCCTCACGGCCAGATTCTCCTCCAGCTCAGGGTCAGAGTGGAGACAGCTTGCGCTTTCTCCCTGCCCACTCGGGGGGGTTGGGAGCTGGAGTGGCAGCCCGAGACACATCCCTTGCCTCAGCTGGAGAATAGCTCGGGAGTGTGAACATCCTGGCCATGCCCTCGCCTGCCCCCTCCTGTGCACACCACTCTGTGCATTGAGCTATTGTGGAGGAGACACCACAGAATAGCCAGCTCTGCAACAGGCATAGGGTGTTCATACACAAAGCCAGCTCTGCACCAGGTATGGGGTGTCCATACACAGAGCCAGCTCTGCACTGGGCGGGGGTGGAGGGGGGAACGAGTCCATACACAGAGGCAGCTCTGCACCGGGCGTAGGGGAGATCCATACGCAGAGCCAGCTCTGCACCGGGCGTGGGGGGTGTCTGTACACAGAGCCAGCTCTGCACCAGGTGTGAGGGGGTCCATACATAGAGCCAACTCTGCACCAGGCATGGGGGGGGGTCCATACACAGAGCCAGCTCTGCACCAGGTGTGTGTGTGGGGTCCATATACAGAGGCAGCTCTGCACCAGACGTGGGGGCTCTTATACTTGCCTGGTGGCCCCTTACACTAACCTAAAGGGTCAGTGATGAATGGGGGATCTTAGAGTTTATACAAACTCCTTCCAGCTGCCCACCTCATGGCCAGAATTTTGTCCTCCTCTCATTTTTTGTGTCTCACGTGCATCTCTCAGTCTCTGTCTCCCTCTTCCTCGGAGAATTATTTTGAGAATAATATCGAGTGAGGAAGTCGTTAATAAAATTAACGACAAGTGCCCGAGAGTGGCACCGAATCACTGTTCTCCTCCGCACACAGTGATAAATCAGCAGGCTGTTGTGCTGATCCTCCAGAAAACCTCATCTCCAGAAAGCCTCTCCCAGCACTTTTCTTGCTGAACTCAGGAAAAGCAGCGGAATGGCTGCGGAGAGGAGAGCTGATCTGTTACATGTTCCAGGGCTCCCGTTCTTTGTCGATTCACTCACCCCTCTTGACCGACTGTTGAACCAAAGCCTGTGGCCCGAATTGACAAGTGGAAGATGCACACAAAAAACCCCATCAAACTCCTTGAAGGTAAATAGGACATCAATTAAACAACAGTGCACTCACCTGGGTGAAATACACAGGTGAACTAAAGCAAGAGCTATGGGGTACACTCGTGTGAGTTGAAATCACACCCCATGCCTGCCATGGAGACAGGCCCTAACTGTGTGTCCAGGTGGCATAAACCACAATCGGGCCAGGATCTCAGTTGTGACCTATGGATGCTACAGTAATACAATAATAAGATGTTTTAAAACCATGTGACGTGTGACTGGGTTTACATTGCTGTTAACTAGAACAGATGACAGATCTGATCCAAAAACTCACTGAAGGCTGTAGAAAGATTCCCATTGATTCCAATGGGTTTGAATTATGTCCAGTGACAGCCCCCTATCTGTGGAAGAGTAAATATATTAGCAATCAAGGAAAAGAAACTTTAGCACTTTTCCATCAGTCCCCGCACCCCTAAAAGCATTCAGCGGGTCAGCTCTTTGATTAATCTCTGCAAATCCTAAAAGCATTTCAAAGGTGACTCCTTTGAGCCATTTGTCAAGCAGGATCTGGCGCTTTTTAGTCTTTTTATTAGTACCGCTTGTGGGGAAAAATTCACTCGGAGCCCTTGGTTAATGCAGTGAGCGCAGTACATATATTTTTGCTAGAGCTATCCATTATTCACCCCAGCTCAGAGACGTGAAGGGGATTTAATGAAGCCCTGGTTTGGAAGGAAATGTGCTCCCCACCCACGGTCTCTTCTTTGTGCATGTGTGTGTGTTTCCCTTCATTCTGCACTTCAGCCTCAGCGTTCACTTAAACTGATTCATTTGAAATGTAGCAGAGGTGACTGAAAACCAAGCATGTGGCTGTGAAATGAAGGGATATGCAAGTCGGGCTCAGCTCTCCTGCCAGTGAATCCAACCCCCTATGCAATCAGATCGTCTTGGCAGAAACTGGATGGAAAGAGGTGATGTAGTAATGCTACCTTATTATTAATCATCTGAAAGGTGGTTGAACCCAGAGATCCCAACAAAAGCCAAGGCCCCATTGTGCGAGGCACTGTACACAGAGACAGTACCTGCCCTGAAGAGTCAGCAATATAAAGAGACAGATTACAATCACCCCTATTTAAAACATATGGAAGGTGAGGCACAAAAAGATTGAGTTGCCCAAGGTCACATAGGGAGTCTTTGGCAGAGTTGGTAATTAAACTTGGATCTCCTGAGCCGCAGTACGGGTCGTAAACCACGAGACTGCTGTCCCTCTGCTTCTGGCCAGCCTCACTAGATTGTGAGCTTTTCTGGTTCGATTGTAAACTATCCGGCGCAGATGCTTTCAGTTACTATGTGTCTATACAGCACAAAGCACAATGAGGCCCTGATCTCCCTTGGGACCCATAGGTGCCACGGTAATACAAAAATGAACAATAGAATGGGGGGATTTACAAGCATCAACTGGATGGGATGATTCCATTAGTTGCTCATTTCTGCCTTTGCAAATCTCTTGTTGCGTTCTGACAAGGACATGCTTCTCTCTCATGTGTGCCAAGCTCGGATGACAACTGCATGGTGCTGATGAGACCTACAAGGGAGAGATACATGCTTACGGTCGCTTTGGGCAAACCAGCTACTGCAGCCTTTTGAAAATTCAGTCACCTCAGCAACTGGGATAGTGCTAACCACAGTATTTTGCCTTCCAGTGATTTACTCTGTGTGTGTGTTTTCGCACGCGTGTGTGAGAGAAGGACTCTATCCTTATCAAATATCTTTCTCTTGACTGAAAGGGGCTAACATTTTCTCTGTGATAATTGAAAACTACTGCACAAATATGATGCATGAAGGATATCTGTGGGTGATGTTAAATCTGGGATGGTGTCTGTGCTTAACTGGATAGCCCTTCTGTGGTGCGGCTGTTTAATCTGATATGTATTGGGCCAGATCCTCATGTAACAGGCCAATTCCTCAGCTGGTGCAAATCATTGCAGCCCCAGGGCACGCAGTGGAGCTATGCTGATTTATGCCAGCTGAGGATCTGGCCCACAGGATGTGTTTCTTCCTAACCTGATTAGGAATATCTATACAGTGTCCTTATTTCATTTCACCCTATCAGGGATAGACAAAAAAGTTGTGAATTATGGTGCTGATCCTGCCACATTTTGCTCATGCAAATCCTTTCTTACGCTATTCACCTACTGAGCTTAATCGGGCTGAATAGGGGAGCAAGGACAATGCCCATAACCAAGGATTTGCAAGGTCAGCTCTATGGCCCCAGCCCACCAAAGTGCTTAAGCAAGTGCGTAACGTTATGCATGTGAGTATTCCCATGGAAGCCGGTGGGACTATTCATGTGTTTAAAATTGAGCACTTGCTTAAAGGCTTTGGTGGATCAGGGTCTATGTCTTCAGCATAACTTCAGTGTTTTAGTGACATTTGTATAGCGGATGTGGATGGATCGACGGCTAGAAATACCTTGGGCCTCATTTTCCTCTGATTTGCAGAGTAATTTACACCTGTGCAGGAATCCAACCAGACCATTCACTTATTGCCAGCGTTGTATTTTATGCACACTTTCCACAAGTGTAAAGGACTGCACAAGGTTTAAGGATTGAACTTTAAGATCTTTTAGTTGTATCTTAGGGAGACCATTTAACTGATTGGCTCTAGGCACATTCAGTTCGGAGGACAGAGATCAGAGGGTAGCTTTGCCTAGCCGAGGAGCAACATGTCCTGGGAAGAATTCTTTTACCTACTAACCCGAAGGGGGAGAATAGCCACCAACTAACAAACAGATGAAAAACGGCCCTTTCACCAAGAGGTCATAGAGCAAACTGACACCCCACCACAACAGGAAAGGGAACTGGAGCAGCAGATACTAAGGCACTAACTACTGTCAGAAATGAAATCATGAGAGTCAGAACCGCCTATCTGACATGGAGAACAAAGACTAGAAGACTCAGGGCAGGTGAATAAGATACTACTTGAAAAGAGAAATCAGTCACATTCCTGCAGGAGTACACAGAAAGAGTCTCCACCCGAAGAGAGATTGGGACAGTCTGTGATTTTGCAGTGAACTGAGAAAGGACGACAGTGAGGGTGTAAGCAGTCAGTGTACTTCTAAAGTGACTTAACAGGCAGTAGGGAGTGTTTGGGATGGAATCCAGGAGTTTTAACAGCCTTCCCTGCAAACGTTTAGATCATTCCCCATTCCCAGAGGTAGGGATAGAACACAGGAGTCCTGGTACATATGCTCCTAGCTCACTCTCACTTCTCAGAGCTGAAAAGAGAACCCAGAAGTCCTGGTGATCTTGCTGCTGTAGCACATTCTCCTTTCCTAGAATTGAGACCAGAACTCAGAGGTTCTGACACTCACTCTAACCACTCTTCCTTATTACAGATAACTCCAGTCCAAGGGAATGTGGAGAAACTTTATGATGTTAAAATACAATCTTTTCTGAGACACAGATATATTGGCACAGGGCAGGCATATGCGTGGGGCCCAGGTGACTGTTCGGCATACATAAGTTATGCGGCCAGTTTATTTATCCTAGGACACAACAGGTTTTTCAAGTCTGTGAATGATTTCTGAATTGTGATTGTACTAATTACCAAGCAACTTAGGCCAGTTACAACTGTGTTGGCTAGTCTAATTATTATTACTGTTAATTGCATTTGATTGCACGTTAGCAACCATGCAGGATATATTATGTGGATGTTTAATTCGGATAAAAATAATGAATGATATTTAACACAGAAAGAAATAGCTAGCTGGCCCAGGGCTAAAATCCCTGCTGGCCCATCCACCATTCAGGGTATGTCTACACTGAATTCTAAGCCTGCGTCTGTGGGATCTGGGCTTGTGGATTTGGTGTTTCCAAGCCCATGCTTGAGCATCCACACTGCATGTAAACCTGGGCTTACAATTGCTGGATCCAGGTCTCACAACCCTGATAAATGCAGTGATGCTGCACTGTGCAAATCTCCCAACTCAGGTCTGTGCTTTCAGCTACTTCCACACTGAAAATTGACAGGGCTTGAACTGAGTTGCAGCAGGACTTGGGCTAAGGCCTTTCTCCTCCCTCCCCCAGGTGGGTCTTAGGACCTGGATCCTGAGTGCTTGCTGACCAGACAGATTTGTGTGTGGACCATAGGGGGGAAGGTGTGGCTCAATCCTGAATTAGAGTCAGGGTTTAACAATGCTGTGTAGACATACCCCCATAGACATTGTAGTGTGCCCGATTCAGCCAATGCAAACTCTTGAACTGGTCATGAAGCCTCTATTCTCCATCATCCTCTTTCTACCTGGACAGGATGAATGCTTCTTCAAGCAGCTCTATGCATAGAGTTCAATGCTACCTGTAGTAGAAGTGAGGCCTGTTTGTTGGAAGGCAGGCCAGGCCCTTAGGGTCTAGCTCTAACCAGAGCTGTGTGAAGAAATGCCATTCTAGTTCACGGAGGGTTTTGTTACCTGGTTTTGTACCAAGAAGAAAGGAAAACCTAAAAGTCTGAAATTCTCCATGAAAGGGAAAGCCCTAGGGTCCACAACTCAGAGACAGGCCACATGGCTCGCTGCTCCAGAACTGCAGACCCTAGAAGTCCAAGGGTCTCTGTGCCCACAGCAGGCTGCCCTGAAGCCAAAGACCATGAAATCAACTATATTTCAGCCTCCAGAGTCACAGTGCAGCTCAAAATGCTTCCTATCATTTGCTCGGCAACAGGGTCTAATCTTCCAAGCTCCATGCTCACGACTCCTGAGTTCTAATCCTGGCTCTCTCACCTCTTAGGCAAGTCACTGAGTCATTTAAATGTGGCCACTTATTTTCCGTGCCAAAATGTTTGGGCACCTAACTTGAGAAAACTTGAGCCTGAATTTCAAAAGGGCAGAGCACCCACCGGCCCCAGAGATGCCAATGGGAGCTGTGCAAGGGGCACGTATTTCACCCTCCACTCCCTCATTCGCCTTCCCAGTGGGATTGATGGTGCATTAGCATCGTGCCCCTTGGAATGAGATGTCGGGCCTAAGATGTCTCAAGTTGACCACCCTAAAAATCAGGGCATCCAGAATCAGTGGCCACTTTCGAAAATGTTGTTCTTAAGCTCCCTGGGCCTGAGACAAAGCACTGGAGTTACTCCAGCTCTTCACTGGGGCCACTGAGATCACATCCGCACCCATTTATGCTATATATACGCTATTATTCATGATTATCATCTATATTATTATGATGCGCCACGCAGCTCTCCCAGGTTCTGAATCACACTATCCAAAGTGTAGCAGAGACTTGGGGGGAATCCTGTCCCCATTCAGGACAATGGGAGTTTTGCCATTGACTTCAGTGGGGTCAGGATTTCACCCTTATACTTTAAAAAGAAAGTGCTTGCAAAAAATATTTCTATTATATTGTGAATGGAAGTCTATTCCTGACTGTTGAATAAAGTAGCTTTGGAGGAACCTGGGTGTATTTTCCCATCACAAACATTTGAACATCACAATATAACAGTCACCTCACCTCTGCATCAGAGCCATAAATTGCAGAGATTGGAAATAACAGCTTTATTGTTTCTGAGATGATAGTTGCTGAGGAATTTTATGGTGCACCAGAGAGATGGGGGTGCTTGTTTATAGGCAGGTGGCGCTTTTTCAAGGACTGCGGGACTCTATGAAACTTACCCTGCTGCTAAAGTCCCTGGTTTAAAGAAAAGCTATTCCCTTTGATTAATTTCTGAAGTGCTACCGTCAAATCCAATGATTCAAATTCAAGTGCATTTAGTGATAGAGTCCATGTCCATTGAAATCAATGGGAAACCTCCATAGGTCATTGGATCTGGTTGCAAAAGCAACAATTTTACAACCTTATGCACACCAGGGAGCTATAGTAGCTAAAAAGTAGCTTCATTTACGGAGGGGAGTAAGCATTCAGCAACCTAAGCAGGAAGCTCGGATCACTGCCTTTGTATTTATTATCAGTAATAGTAATTTGTATTATGGTAGCACCTGGAGGTTCCAACCAGGATCCCGGCACTGAATGTACAGTAAGACAGTCCCTTCCCCAAAGAACTGTTTACCAAGCACATCCCATCCCTGAGAGTATTCAACAGCCATCCATGATCTGCCGTAGATCTCCTTGTCTGTCTCAGCGTATGTGGTGGGGGATGGATGTGTGCAACCGGTTTTTCCACGTTTGGTTCTTTAATGACTTTTTTCAGCTTCAAAACCTCTAAGGACATGATGTCTGCTTCCTTGGGCCATAAATAATGCCAGGAGGTAAGAGGCCGTGCCGTGCGGCAGTAACTTTGAGTGATGGCTTTTAGGTCTAAATGTTCCTTTGAAAGCCTATTCTTTTCCAGGCCGGTGCGAACACAAGTCATTGGCTCCCATATTTATGTGACAGCAATCAGCGAGCGCTGGGAGCATTAACGAAGGAATGTTTCATGTGTGTTCCTTTGGGGCTCCTGCTATTCCCTTCGCTGTTTTTCATCTTCACCCTCTTGCACGCTGGGGACACGTGGTTCCCCTTGCCCTCCCTCCTCTTTCTTCTGATATGGTTTCTTAGCATTTCGCTCCTCAGGATGAGTCTGAGATTGTTTGGTATCTTCCCACCGGGGCATGACTTTTATTTTATGGGAGTCTCTGCTGCTCTTGTACAGTGGGCTCTGCAGCCTAGAATCACAATGAAGCAGCCAGGCAGATGGTTCCTGCAAGGTGCTGAGCTGCTCCAACTTCTGCGAAGTGCTGAGCCAGCAGGAGGCACCAAGTATCTGGCAGGATTGAGCTTTGCATTCACCCTTCCCCCATCTCATTTTTTTTATGGACATAAATTAAGTTTAATACCAGAGCAAATGTGCAATGTTATTCAGGGCCGAGTGAGCCCATGAACTGAGCACTGTACTGGAGAATCACGTTTTTTCCCTTTCTCCTTTTTTGCATTTTAATGCTTGATCTGTTCCAAAAATAGCTGTGCTGCTTGGTCCTATTAATACGGCCTTCATCAAAAGTGCTCTTAATGAAAAGATCTGGAAAGCTCTGCTTTAGGTTAATAAGCCAGGCAAAACAGTTATCCCAGCGACCAAGCTGAAGAGTTTCGCAGGAATGTGACCGCATCCTCCCCTGGGCTGGGGTTGGAATGGGGGGAGGGGAGCACAGAGGGGGGAGACACAAAGCAAACTGTACGGAGCGAGAGTAGAGTGACCAGATGTCCTGATTTTATAGGGACAAACCCGATTTTGGGGTCTTTTTCTTATATAGGCTCCTATTACCCCCCATCCCAGTTTTTCACATTGCTGTCTGGTCACCCTAAGGGAGAGAGAGAGAGAGAAGGGGCAGATCAGAAGAAACTGTGAAGAAGAAGAGGAAAGAACAAGACACAAACACTCCCTTATAAGCAAAGAGAGCATTACGCTCAAGGCAACGGCATGGGACTTAGGAACATAGGAAAGGCCAGACTGGGTCAGAGCAAAGGTCCATCTAGCCCAGTATCCTGTCTTCTAACAGCAGCCAATGCCAGGTGCCCCAGAGGGTAATTATCAAGTGATCCATCCGCTGTCACCCATTTCCCAAGAGTCTGGGGTTCAAATCCCAGCTGCACCACAGCATAGACAAGTCACGTCCCATCTCAGTGGAGGGTACTAATCATTCCCTTCCTCCATACTGTCTATTTACGCTGCAGTCTGCCTGACGCAGGGATTGTTTCTTACTCCGTGTACAGGGAGCCCATAGCATAGAGGGGACTTGATCTCGTTTAGGCTCTGCTGTAATCCCATGATTATTAAGCAGGAATGTTATAATATAGCAATAAGGATAATAAAGTAAATGTCTAATTAGCATTTGTGATTCACAGCAATTGCTCCCCAACCCAGACTAGGGTGGGAGAAAGGGGCAGAGAAATGAATGGAAAAGCAGAGGGATGTTAGATGAACTGAGAAATGTGCACAGCAAAGAAACATTTAAAAATCAAGACTTAGCAGGAGGACTCCAGCAGGTTCCCACCCGGTCATTAATTACAGTTTTGTGTTGGCAACATGCCACAGCAAATGAAATTTGATTAAACACACTCCTCTTGCTTCTTCCCACCCAAAGACAATTGGCCCAGTTTGGATCTCTCACTAGTTTTTCCACTGCTGTGTAACTCCAATAAATTTCACGGCGCTACCCCTCGTTCACACCAGCGCGGCAGGGATACGGGGCTCAACACTACCTTCTGCCCTCACCCTATTAGACTGGTAAGAAGCAACAAGCAGGCGGAAGGTTTGATTCACTACCACCCCTTAATGCACATATGCAGGCAAATATCAGCACCCCCTGGGATGGAGGGCCTGCAGTGGCCCCTCGCTCTCCAGTGGGGAGGGGGGCCACTCCACCTCGTTGTAGGGGCAGTAGTCTTCAGGCTTGGACTGAGACATACACAGTCTATGGTTCGAGGTCTGTCTAACAGAAGTAACCACACAATGATAGTCTGGGCTCCCGTCCCCACCCTTGGGTGGGGCCACACCTGACACAATCTTTAGCCCTTTGCTGGGGCTGACACTAATTAACAGTCTGAGGCCCCCGCCTTCGGAGCAGGGCCAGGCTCGTAGCAGGCTATAGCCTAGGCCTCCGAGTCCAGGCAGCCAGCAATTATACACAATGGGTGGGGCAGAGGAGGGAGCAGGCTTTAGCCTAACCCTGGGGCTCAGGCAGGCAGCAAACACCCAGGATTCAGGTAGCGGTGAGCACCCACCCAGCCTAGGGGACTCCAAAAGAGTTGAGCACCCAGCAGGCAGTCTAAGGTGCTAACAAGGGTGATCAAGGAGCACAGGCCTCCTGGCCTAAGGTGAGGAGTCAGCCACCCTGGGGGACACGGGCCCACGCTACTCCACCGCGTCCCGGCCCAGAGCCCTAGAGAGGTCTGCCACTGGGTCGGCAGGGATCCAGCTGCAACACGCCAACCTAGAAGTGGTCAGCCCTGTAGCCGGCCAGTTGTTGGCTGCCTCGGGCTACTTCCTATCTCCCCAGGGTTTGGTATCTTGGGCATCCACCAGTCCTTGGGCTACACAGCCGACGGTAGTCCTGGCAACTCCTCGTCTGGGTCTGTCTCGTCTGGGATAGTGTAGATTCAGCTCCTGGACACTGCATCAGGGAAGAGGCATCTGGCTCCTGCTCAACAGATCTGCAGGCCCCTCTCTTTATAGTTCCTGCCCGCCCCGGTATTTCCGGCAAGGGGGGTGGGGCGGGTTCAGCTCCACCTACCAATGAAAGTGTCATGGTCCCTCACTCTCTACGGCGAAGGGAGGCCACTCTGCCTCACTACAGGGCCAAATTCAGCAATGGCGTAAGAGGGTGCACCTATAGCAATTTCAGTCTGAAAAGGCATCCAAACCCTTTGGGGATACTTTTGTGAGTAAAGCTTCCGTGATTCCCATATTGAGGTGAACGAGGACATTTCATTTAGAAGGACATCCGCTTTTAATGTAGATACTAGAAACAATGTAGAATCCATCCACTCCTGGGTACCTTGTTCTAGTGAGTAATTTACCCAGAATGCTCCTAGTTTGTATCTTATTTCCAGCTTCCCCCTGTGCACAGCATCGGTGAGACTGATACTGGAATCCTGCATACAGTTCTGGTGTCCATATTTTTAAAAAGATGTTGAAAATTTGGAGAGGGTGCAGTGAAGAGAGACAGAAATGATTCCAGGGCTGGAAAAAATGGCCTATAGTGAGAGATTTAAAGAGCTCAATCTGTTTATCTTATCAAATAGAAGATCAAGAGGTAACTTGATGAGGGTGTGTAAGTTTCTTCACGAGGAGAAAATATTAGGTATTAACGGAGTCTTTAAGCAAGCAGAGGAAGGTGCACGCACACACGCACACACACACACAAGCAACAGGTGGATGTAAAAGCCAGACAAACTCAAATTAGAAATAAGACACTTTTTTTTTTTATAGCCACTAGAACAAATTACCCAGGGAAGTGGCAGATTCTCTGGAAATCCAGGCTGGCTGCCACCCTGGAAGATGCTTTAGACAAACACAACTTATTGGGCTCAATGCAAAGGTGGCAGGTTGAAATGCCACGCCCAGTGTTATGCAGAAGGTCAGATGGATGATTGACTGGTCCCTCCTGCTCTTAAAACCTATGAATGTTTCTTACTTCATCGTGCAGCCATTAGCTCTTTCCTGATGCTGAGGAATCTCAGAAACCATGATGAAGAGCTGTAGAGAGGGACCCCAGTGCAGCTACGTCACATAGCGTGCACATGGTTAATGTTCGGATAGGAAGAATGCACTGCTCAAGCCAGCCCAATAATTATGGCCCTAATTGATATAATATTCCATAGAAAGAAAGGCAGCTTTGAAACAGATTAATGCTCTCCACATCAAATTCAAAATCACAACAACTCTAGTTTGGATGCTCTTTGGCGGGACTAACTTTTGAATCCTTTATAAAACTCCTTGGTGTCTCTCCCTTGAATTCAGATATCTTATCATTTGTTTAACTTACTGAATAAAGTAATTAATACCAAGGAACCTGGATTGCTCGTCAGAATATATTGTTACAGCTAACAAATTTGATGCCTGTAATCTTCACAGAAGAATTTGATTTAATTTGTCCCAAGGTTAAAACACTCTCGGAATAATTTATCACCCTCACCTTTGACAGAGACAGACATCCTTCCTGAATTAAGTCGGACTTCAAAATTTACACAATCATCTTTGCTTTACCAACTTGTGCATCTCTTATCAGCGGCTGTGTGTGCAAATTCCAGCGTGTCTCTCTGCTATTGGCAAAGGGAGAGATGGCTGCATGCCCCAAATGGGATTTAAATTAGCATCATACTTGGCATGCTAGGAGCGCAGTTGAGATGAAAACTGCAGTCTTACTAGCATTAGTTAATTAAGACTCAAAAAGACCTCTGTGAATTAGGTAAGCATCATTAGTAAGGCTGCTCAAAAACGTTCCATCTAAATTGTTTTTGATGGAATATTAGGGAGTTAGATTTTTTTTTCAAAAAGTGTCTGCTTTCCACAAAAAAAAGTGGAAGCCCCAAAACTAAAAAAAATTGCTTCAGATATGCCATGCGAGCTGTAGTTCGGTTGCCTCAAGTCCCCATCCTCCTCTGCGGGCCAGGATTTCAAGCCAGACAATATAATATCTTCCATGATGCACTACCTCACCTCACCAAAGGGAGTCCAGGGTGCATGATAGGAGATGTAGTCTGACAAGGGAGCCCAACTTAGAGATAGGAATGGAAATATGATCCACCTGAACTACAGCTCCCATAAAGCACTGTGGCAGCGTTTTTGAATCAAGTGATTTTGGCCAATACATTTCAGTTTTTGATTTTTTGCCAAAAAGTCAAAATTTTCTACAGAACTCCCCCATTTTTCAGCCATCTCTGGGGAAACCAAGGGGCTAATGGCTGCTAAATATCACAGCTCCCATGGATGAAATTCATCCCTACGCATGAGGCCAGAACAAGGCTTAAGCACACCTTAAGCCCCATAGGTCTTTGAACTCTACAACACCATGCTGAAACTTGGCTCCAACGAGCTACTGCTCCAAGTGAGTGCAGCCCCGAAAGGCTGAGCTCCTGCCCCTTCTGAGCACTGGCCAGGTACCGCAGTCCCACAAACCCCAGCCTCTTCAGAGCACTGGGCTGCAACTCAGTTCACACAGGTTTCTTGACAGGCTGGGATTCTGAATGACTTGGGTTAGTGCTCCTCACATGATCTCCCAGCTGGTCACTTTGGATTGTGCCTTAAATGAATGAGTGTCTCAACAAGAATACAGGCTTCATAATTCATAGTATGTGCTAATGTCAGTAGGAGCACTTGCCTGGGATTCTGACGCTAATTACTTATGCTTCCCGATAAAGGAGTTCTTAACATGATTTATTCTAGAAGCTATGGAAAATGACAATTGCTGATCGCTTAAAATAATGCCCTTTCCAAGTGCCCAACAGTTTAAATGGTGAAAAAGTGAGAAATTGGTGTAAAATCCATTGCCCTTTGATGGTGCTACACCAAGTTACCCCCTCGGAGGGTTGGCCCAAGACAATTTAACTCCCCCTGAAAGGCGCCCAGAGATGATCTATGAGGGCATCACCGACGTGACTTGGAGAGAGAGCTGGGTGTATGCCATTCGTATCTGAGCTTTGGCATTGTACAGAAGAGGCCGCCAACTGGCATGGTGTTTGTTACAATGCAGAGGGAAACAGGCTGTCAGTTACTGGAGCATTCTCTGCAAACTGCCCTCGCCCGTATCTCTCACTGAGAACGAGCGGGAATGCAGGGAAGGAAGATGCAAAGTGGCAGGACACTGGACAGAAGGAAGACCCAGCATATGCCAAAAGCCTTATTAACTTAGCAATTTGTCCTTCTCTAATGACCCCCTTCTGCTTGAGATAGTAGCTTCAACAGACATCGGTTTGGGGCTTATATAAACTGAAGCTTCCGTCCCTGGGGCCATATTATTGCCTAGTAGTACTTTTTTCTTGCAAGCACCTTTGCACTTTCTCCCATATACACGGGAAGAGCTCCCTGTTATTGTCCCTCCTTAAAACCTACCTATCACACATCGCCAACACGCTGAGTGGCTGGCCAGCAGGTGTGCTACCCATGAAGTTCATTACATTGATCATAATCATCTCACCATTACCTGATCCTCTTTGCGTCTTTATGTCCCTCCCCCTCTTGGCTCTCGTCATCTGTGTAGCTAGTAAGGCTTCTAGAGGAAAGGGCTGTATTTTTGGTATATGCACATACAGCACCTAGCACAATGGGTCCTCAATCCCTGATAAAAATAAATAATTAATTATTAATCCAGTCAGGGCCTGCCTGGCCGATTTCCTCCTAAAACATCAATAAGGCAAAGTCACATGGACGCAAACAGATATAAAATGCCGACTTCTCAAATACGTGCATTTATTTGTCTCCGTTTGTGAGGCTGAGGTAGAAGGAGCTGTTAGCAATGAACAGGATTTGATTAACATTGTAAACTCCAAGTCTGTGTCAGCAGGATGCATCTGAAGATGTAGTTGATGCATGCTATTTTTTATTTAGCAGGGCTGCAAGATTTTGCATGGATCAGGATAAATCTTGTTGAACCGCTGGGTATGCTTAGGGTGAAATTCACCCTTGTGAAGCAGGAGTGCCTATGCACTGCCTTCCATACTACGGAAGAGTGTGACTGAAGTGGGTTTTATTATGGTTATTTATTTGGAATACAGTAGTGCTTAGAAGCCTTTCTTGAATCAGGGCCCCATTGTGCCAGGTGCTGTACAAACACAGTGACAGTCCCAGTCCTGAAGATCCAACAAGAGTCAAAGGATGGGATGGGAAAGGAGGAAACAGAGAGGTGAAGGGACTTGCCCAAGGCCACCTAGCTGGTCAGCAGCGGAGATGGGAAAAGAAGTGGTGCATAGACCTTGTGTTAGTTCTCTACTCGCCCTTAGAGTTATAGGACAAGATCTGTATCAGAGGGGTAGCTGTGTCGGTCTGGATCTGTAAAAGCAGGAAAGAGTCCTGTGGCACCTTATAGACTAACAGACGTATTGGAGCATGAGCTTTTGTGGGTGAATACTCACTTTGTCAGATGCATTCACCCACCAAAGCTCACGCTCCAATACGTCTGTTAGTCTATAAGGTGCCACAGGACTCTTTGCTGCTAGGAGAAGACCTGTAGCTGGTGTGAACCAGCATCACTGAGGGGGTTAAGGATCCAGCCCTTACACTGCTTGCTTAAAACAGCGACCCGACCTCATCCCTATTGAAAGCCACCAAGAACTCTCGACCAACACTCCTCTGATTCCCAATCGTGCCGGCCCTTTCTGCTTTAGCTGCAACGACATTTTCATTTCATTTCATTTTATTCTTTTTTGGTAATGGTTCAGGCTTATGATAATGTTAAGAAATAACTATTGCAATCAGCCATTGTTAATCAGCAAATTACAGCCTTTCATGTATTACAAAGCATTTAACTACCAGCTGCTTATTACCACATATTTATGCGGGAACAACTCTGCAGAGCAAGTTTCATGTCTATTACAGAGCTATTAAACCTCCATAAATAGGACCTTAATGGCCAACCGGTATTTATTTAAGGTGCTATAACCTGCCTGTTACAGTGAATCAAAAGTTAGACATGCAGGTAAGCGCATCGAAGGCGCTGCACTGGAAGTTTTATGGCAAAGCAAATAGGAGACTGCCTGCTGTCCTGGCTGCATTAGTAGCTTTGGGGATGCTATTTTGCAAGGTCCAGGGTGGAACAGGCCAGCATGGTACGCTCCTTTCTGCAGTCTGTGACTAGCTACACATCGAGCAGTAACCATTTTTGTGACTTTGAAAGTCAAAGGTAAGCAAATCTCAAGTTTCATGGCTGTAGGGGGTCAGGGAGGAATTATTTCCCATGGGAGCAATTTGCCAAGGTCACTGCACCAGTTAAGTCCCAGGCCCTCTTCTGGTTCCCACTGACTTCACTGGGGCTAACTCCAGGTTTACCCCAGTGTGAAAGCTGAATTTAGGGTTCAGTCCCATCTTCTCTGGCAAATCCTAGAGATGGTGTAACTAGGGGGTTCTGGTGCATAGAAGAAAGGCAGGGTTTGGAGTTGGGAAGCAGATTTCCTGCACCCGGAGAGCTTAACATCTCTGCTCCCTGAACACCCCCAGGAAGTGGGTTTAGTGGGCCTGGCAAGGGAGGGAAAACTGAGGAAAGGGCTCAGGGCTACAGTAAGAGCTATGCAGTACGTCTGCTGCCCCTCCACAGCTGCAGGGAAAGATATCTTCCCACCCATGGGCTAGTGGCATGGCCCTGCACCAGATCTGGCCCACACCATTGAAATCAATGAGAACTGGATTGCACCCTTAGGTGAAATTCACCCCACATAGGGGCCAGCACAAAGTCTAAGCACCACTTACATCCCAGTGCATGCTGGAAGATCCAGCCAGAGCCCATGTTGAATGTTTATAAGCTCCTATTGCAGGACATAGATGGTGCACAGGGCTTGGGCTAGCGGTCTGAACAAGGCTGAATTCCAGCCTTTGGGTCTAATCAAAGTCCCGCTGAAATCAACCGAAAGCCTCCCAGTGATGTCAGTGAGAGCTGGATCAAGCCGCTGTACAGAGCAGTGCTGGCACGGGATGCAGCTGATCTGTTCACCCAAAACTTAAGTCCACAAAACTGGACGTTACTGGAGTATATAGACCTGTACTGCCTGCCTGCACGGCCGTGAATTCCACTTTTAAGGGTGGACCAGGGCCCATATTAAAGCTCTATGATTAGTTGTGCTGTCGTGCTCAGGAGCCCCAGTTATGGGCCAGAATCCCATTATTCTAGGCACCGTACGACCACAGAACAAAAAACCATGGCTGCATGGACTAGCTCTGTCTGCCCATCACCCCAGCTGACCTACTTGAGCAGCAGAAACCTGTGCTGCGTGGTTTCACTGCTGTTACTCTAGCTTTGTTCTAGCAACATGGGTGAGATCACAGCTAGCTCGGGTACGTCCTACACGTGCTGCAGTCAGCCCGCCTGGTTGCAGTGTAGACATACACTTAGTCATGAGAGAACAGGTGGGTACAGACGGATGGGGAAGCACAGGCACCGAATGAGACAACACTGCTCAGCGTGACCAGCAGTGATCTCAGCACAGCAGCAGCCTAACTCATGTCAAGATTTTCGTGGGCGTCACTGCCAAGGAAAGATGTAGGAGGTGAGCTGACGGAAGGCGATGGGCTAGCTATTAATGGGACACTCCTCCCAAGCGTGAGGAACTGCAGGCTAGAAGGCCAGTCCATTTGTGGAGCTGTCATGCTGGGTGACAGCGAGATGGTTTAGGTCAGCTTGTTCCTTTTTCTCTGCCCAAATAAGAAAATTACCGTTTGTGGTATTTTTTAACCTATAACTGGAGAGAGAGAGAGAAGAATTAAATTTCACTTTTCTTTTAGCCAGAAATTGCAAATAATTTGCTTTTTAAATACCTCGTTCTGGAAAAATATCGTCTGTCTCTCTCTCCTCATTATCCTTCTCTTTGTCATTTTAACTTCTCCTTTCTTTTTATTTTACAGCTTTGAACCTTGCCCAGTTGTCCTCCTTAAATACAAACGAATGCTCTTGTTCAGTGAGGGAAATGGTTTAAAAGCTTTAACAATTTTATTTTCTAAATGTCTACATAGGAGTTGGGGGTGAAGGGGGAAAAAAGCAAAAGGTCCCTCCGGAAAAACAAATGGATTTCCTCTGTCTCCCTGGGGAAAGGCAAGTTCAGTTGGCAGATCTGAGGAGTGACCCTCCAGTAATCAATAGTGTTTGCAGAGTAATTAACCAAAGGGCAGGAGGGCGGCAAGGGGTGGGGAGTGGTTAAAATAAACTGTTGTGCAAGGTGGCTCCACTGTGTCCCTGGTGAATGTTCTTTCCCAGCTGGCTCATGATGGGGGCTGGAAGATGGGAAAATTATGATTAATTCAGCAGAAGAAGTGGGGCTGAAGAGCCTTGGTTAGTTGCGAGATCTGCTGGGTGACTCCTGGAACACAGGTGTCTTGGCAGGGCTACAGGTGTTTTGTAGTTAGGCACCAGGCTAGGCTGCAGCAGATGTGGGTTCATTACTGAGAGGTACCACTGTGTGACCTTGGGCAAGTCATTTAGGGATAGATTGCGTTGTTACTTTCATGCCCGTGCAAGGACGAAGATCCTACTCCCCAGCGGTCACCTCAGATAAGCAGCAAAGAAGACTGTGGCACCTTATAGACTAACAGAACATCCCCAGTAACAGTAAGAGCTATGCAGTACGTTTTGGAGCATGAGCTTTCATGGGTGAATACCCACCTCGTCAGATGCATGTCATCTGACGAAGTGGGTATTCACCCACGAAAGCTCATGCTCCAAAACCTCTGTTGGTCTATAAGGTGCCACAGGATTCTTTGCTGCTTTTACAGATCCAGACTAACACGGCTACCCCTCTGATACATGACCTCAGATAAGGGCTCTTTGTGTGTCACTCACTGGTGAGTGTGTGTTACAGGTCCCCCTCGATGCTGGATCTACTGAGGACACGAATTTGCTGCAGCCTCAGCTAGGGAGCCTGTTGGGTCTAGCAATTCAGGCTTTTAGCATTGGCCTCCCCCAGTTCAGTCCCTGATGTGTCAGCCCAGATAGTGGCCATCACAGGTAAACAGGGGTAAGCAGGCCCTTTGCATTCACCTACTCCTCCATCCACAGACAGGGAGGCAGAGAGAGCACTGCTTTCCCCATCCATGCCAATAGGTGTGAGGGGGGGAATAGTATTCACTCATTGGTAGGGGTCTTATTTGCATAAAGAAAGGCAGCAGGGAGCGTGGACAGTAGTTTGGATGTTTCCCATCTGCCTTAGCAGAAGACAGGAGGGAAAGGTGCCCTCTTTCTGAGCACTCATGGAGTGGTGGGTGTGTGTCATCCAGAGGAGAGACTGTAGAAATTGAAGCTGAAGAGACCTGCAACTGAAATGGAACTGGGATTCCCCCTCACACACTATTGCAGCAGTGCAGGATGATGTCACTCTCAAGGATGTGACATCATACCACAGGCATTCTGTCAAGTCATTGCATCACAAAGTTGCACAGCAGCATCACAACTGCAGTTTGTTGCATCACATTGTTGCTTCATTGACTGAAAATGGAACCTAAAAATTAAATGTTATAGATTTGTTCTTTTAATGGCACATTGAGCCATTTATCAAGCTGAAGTCAAATGAGATGCAGTCATCTCACTGACTCTTCAGGGCTGAGTGGATTAAGGCAGGTAATTGTAATAATAATATAGATTATTTCCAACATCTAGACACAGGTCAAAATAATCAACGAGCACCAGAGGGGGCTTTGCAGAACCTACATCTTAATCTGCCTTTCAGAGAACACAGAGCAAGTTTGCCAGACATAAATAATTGAGAATACTTATTTTAATTATAACTAGATGGAATAAATTAGAAATTCAATTACAGAGCCACTCACGGAAGAGACATTCAAAATGTTTGGACTATTAGTTGCACAAATTATCTGCAAAAGACAACAACATTTGTGGGAAGTGACCTCACACCCTTGTTTTAACGAGAAAGTCAAGGTGCAAGGCGTGACAGAGCAGTTTATGCGAAGGACTAACCCTACCACCACTGTCTAAGCTCTGTATGGCACAAGTGCCCACGATCCCTTTATAGAAACAACTATCTCAGTGGTTCTCAAACTTTTGTAGTGGTGACCCCTTTCGCACAGCAAGCCTGATTGCAACCCCCACCCGTTATAAATTAAAAACACTTTTTTAATATATATTTAACACTATTATAAATGCTGTAGGTGAAGTGGGGTTTAGGGCGGAGGCTGACAGATCACGACCCCCCCAGATCATAACCTTGCGAGCCCCTGAGAGGTCCCAACCCCCAGTTTGACTAGATCCATATAAGATGCTTTGGTTTTTGCCTACCAAGGTTTAGCTGAGCCAAGAACTCAGCAGCTGGGTTTTGATTTTGCAAAACCCCAAGCCAGGGTATTTCACATCTAAGTTTATTTATCTAATTTACCAAAGTTTTGTGGATAGGTGGAGGGGAAGGAAGAGAGAGAAAAAATGTTCATGTTTTGATCTCTCTCTACTGCAAACACTTTCTTCTATCTTGATTGATACAGGATTCATCCCCCGCAACTCAAGTTTCAAAATTAAATGGACCTCAAAGCCAAACCTCCACCCAAATCACTGGTTTTATACTGGAGCCACACAAGAGGTTAAAATGCACATGACACAAAATCCATAAAATCGCATCAGTTTCACTGAAAATGGAACCCAGATTTGCGCTAAGATTCATGGACCTCAGCAGAAATTTGCCAAGAATCTGGTCTGTGTTCCAAGTCCATTTTAAACTTTCATTACAAACACAGCTCTCCATTTCATGTCAGGCCACGGTAGCCCAGACAGGTAGTGCTATTAGATCTAATGAAACCAGGCCCTAGGCCACCTAAAGTAAGCATTTGGGGGCAGATTCTCAATTTGAGAACTGTCATAGCTCCTCTGACATCAATGCAACTATGAGATCTGGAATAAAGTATAGCATTTTTTTTTGGTCACCAACATCCATCTTTTTTACCAAATTTTGAAATCTGAAAAACACCGACCAGTTATATAGCTGGCCCATGGACATGAGAAAATAGCATGGTCATTTCTTCAAAATGTCTTTTGGGAGTTTTATTTGTTGAAATTTCAACCAAAAAGGTCATCCAAAAATTGAATTTCAGAAAATACAGACTTGTCCTGCTTTCAAAGTATTCCAAAGGTTTCCAGGCTTGCTGCTTTCGTTGTTTAGTGAAAGAACCCAGCTGTTACAGGAAAAAGATTATGGATCATGTCTCGCTGCTCTCCTGCCCATGGGGGCTAGAGTCGGCTCTCAGCTACATCAGTGTCAATCCTGAGTAACTCCATCAATTACACAAGAGGCACTCGGTTTTTACACCAGTGTAATTAAGAAGAATGGAACCCTTGACTTTCTACTGCCTCTTAGCTGGCTGCATGGAGTGGATAACCCCAGAAAGCCCCTGTTTATTAAATCACATGTCTTCTGGCTTCTTCTTAAGGGGTTTTATCTGGAGAGTTACTCTCCTCACCTCTCCAGACATGACCCGATCATGAATAATGCACGAGCTACTTGAGTGCAAGTTTCTTGTTGAACTGTGGCCAGCCAAAGAGCTCTCTCATCAAAGCAGAAGCCAATCGAGTTCATTTCAATATTTATTTCAATCCTCCCAATGAAAACCATAAATATTTAATCTTGTGCCCTTCCTAAGGAAACGAAGCTGAGGCTGGGAGAGGGAGTAACCATGCAGGCTGCTTGTTCATGCTAATGGCTGCCCAAGCAGACACGGCTGATTTGGGCCATTAATATTCTTCAATGAATCTAGCTTGTTTGAGTCCTCTGAGAACCTATATAGCTAGAGGTCAGAGCCAAGGACCTGGAGGCAAACAGCAAGTCAGGTTTTGTTCCTCATGGTTGGGGAGAAGGGGAACTTCCAACCCTAGAGATAAATGTCTATAGCAAAATCTGTGTGCCCCAATATGCTTCTGACAGTGCTCCGTTGCCCTGACCACCTGCTAGCGTAAACACCACAGCTCAGTCCTGACCTGAACCAACAGCCACCATGTAGCTATGCAAACACCCCAGCAAAGGCTCTTATCATTACTCACAGCTGCCCTCATGGGTGAAAATCTGCAATGACCTGTGCATCTCTCTTGCACTTAGAGTTTAGGGAGATGAGTGTTATATGAAACTGATAGTTAGCCAGGTATGCAGGACAAATAGATACATTGATGAACCACGTCATTTTCACTGCCACCCAACCCTTACCCACCTGCAAAGAGGTAAGAAGAAGGGCAGTGAAAGACAGAGACAGAGATGAATTAAAGATCTAAGAGAAGAACCTGGACAGTAACTCATTGCTCTGACCAAACATCCCATCTGCGGGTTTCCTTAATCAGTATTTAAGGACACGCGGTCGATTTCTAAAGAACAGCATTAATAAATCCAGCTTTTTGACAGGGATTCGGTTTTCCAGAGAGAGCCATTTAATAAGTTTCACTCAGGAAGTCTCTGCTCCCAATAAAGACTTAGCAAAGTTAATTACTAAACAGTAATTATCGTGTCCCTTCATTGTTCAATTATCTTGCTGAACTGGTGTTTCCTGATTAATTTTCTGATTAAAGTGTATTAAACTGAGAAAAGCTTGCAAACATGAAATGACAGATTTTTCCACCACTCAGTGAGATTTCAGGCAGCCTGGAAAGCAAGAACGGGACGATGCCAGCTTAGGAACGAAGCCATTCCCTGACAGCACACATACGGTGTTTTGGCTGAGGAAGAAGAGCAAGCAGTTGATGGGAGCAGAAGATGTTAAGAGATCCCTGCATAATGCTCAGAAGCGAGGAACTCAGCTTGTTTTACACTCCTGAGTTGGGCAGGTGAACTCACTGCGTGGAAAAGAGCTGGGATAATATTGGGAAGGGGTTGTGCTGGCTATGCCCCAAGAACTCTGCCAATGCACCTCAAACCTAGCCTGCAGCAATCCCGGACGTTCCAGCCCTGGGCTCGGCTGATGCTGATCTGCCTTATCCCTTGCCATTCTAGCTGTGAGCACTCACCACCACTTTGCCAGTGTAATGCAATCTTCCTCAAGCATCTCTTGTTCATCTATCCCAGGCCTCCACACACCTCTGCCCCAAATAACCTTGACTCCATTCCCCTGGTCGTTCAGGTTTGGATCCCCACACGTTCTCTTGGTGCAACGCGGGTGTGCTTGGCACCCTCCATGGTCACCCACACATTGCTGTGCTGGTGCACTGCCATCCTGCTCTAGTTCAAGTAGGGATGAACTAGGAAAAATTCTCTGGCCTGTGTTATGCAGGAGGTCAGACTAGATTATCATAAGGATCCATTCTGGACTTCAGATCTCTTCCAGGCCTGGTTCTTGTCTAGGGTGACCAGATGTCCCGATTTTATAGAGACAGTCCCAATATTTGGGGCTCCTATTACCCCCCACCGCCTGTCTCGATTTGTCACACTTGCTATTCTTGCCTCAGTAGTTCCATATTCTCCTGATACAGACAAACATGCACCAGTACTTGACCACCCAATCTCCACATTTGACATAAATGAAGGCCTGGATGTTCAGCATGTCCCTGCAGGCGAGCCCCTGGTTCCTTGATCCACCTGGATAACACTTCTGCATGAGTGTTGCTCAGGAGCCAGAACAACGCTGCTTTCCATGGGGACCGTTTTAGCATGCTCTCTTAGCAATTTTGATCAGCTGCTGCTGCCATTTGCAAATCCTTTGTAAGACAAAATCAGAAAATGGGATTAATTTGTGTTTCTTCGCTTAAATATCACCTGTGGCTGGGGCAAAAACAAACAAATTCCTCGCCTCCTTCCCCAAATCCGTATGATTAGCTTATGAGAGCCCAAGATGTAGAGTAAATTATCGAATGGATGCTGCTGAGGTCAGGTCACACAATGGGCTTATTTTGAGTTCCATAATGCTTGTAAGTCTTGATTGATTCACTGCTAGCATGAGGCAGGGAGGATGAGAGAAATCTTGGAGGCACTGGCGTGATTAACACCAGAATAGGTAGTTTGGCTCTGAATGAAATATTCAGTTCAGTGCACAGTTGTGCATGGAATAAACACCCTTCCAGAAGAGGGTTTGTCATAACCTATATTGTTTTATGATCTCTGTACTCACAACTTGGAAACAGAAGATTAGAAAGCAGGAAACAGAAAAATCCTTCCCATAGCCGAGAGGGACAGATTCAAGACAAGAACAAAGAACTCACACACAAACTTCCCTTCACCCAGATTTGAAAAAGTCTTGTTTCCTGATTGGTCCTCTGGTCAGCTGTTTCAGGTTACTCCTTTCCAGGTGAAAGAGACATTAACCCTTAGCTATCTGTTTATGACAGGGTTTAACAGGCACATGGAAGATTTTTTTTTCTTATTTGTTCCTGAAGAAATTCAACAGAGAGCCTGCAGCTATTGCTGAGGGTTTGGTCCAGATCCTCAGCTGGTGCAAATCAGCAGAGCTCCGCTGAACTCCATGGATCTACAGTTGTGGATGTAGGGCAGTGGAGGGTAGGTCTCCATTGCAGTCAGAGGTGTGACTGCAGCTTGCGCAGACACACCTGAGCTAGCTTTCATCTAGCTAGCTCCAATGGCAGCAGCAGTGAAGCCGCAGCAGCATGCGTGGTGACGTACAACCAGCTAGCCAGTGCTACTCAGCTTCGCTGCTGTTGGTATTCAGGCTAGCCAGATCAAAGCTAGCTTTGGGGTGCTGATACGTGTGGCAGTCTTCTGTCCTATGCTTCCATTGTAAGCTGTTTGGGGCAGGGACTGCCTTTTTGTTCTGTATTTATACAACACCTAGCACAACAGGGTCCTGGTCCATGACTAGGGTTCCAAAGCGCTACCGTAAATAATAAAAATGTTCATCTTACAAATATAACTTTCCCCTTTTAAACTTTGAAATCTTTCTTTTGATTCTAGAAAAGAAAACCGGAGTTTGTAGCCAATTTTCACCAGTGTCCCTTTAATTCATTTGCTTCTGCGGGATGTTATGTTTTGGCACCATGCAACATTGTTTGTTTGTTTGCTGTAGGCGGTAGCTCTGCACCCAAAAATGATTTTGCTCACTCAGAAAGAGACTAAGTCAGGCAAAAGGCTGACTTTGCTTGTGACATGCTCAGCTTCTAAAAAGAACTACATCGAAGCTAACAACAAGCATCTGTCGAAGTGCTAACTGCGTATACATTCAGAGGAATCATAAGCAACAAGGCCATCTGCAATAGAGTCTTCTACCGACTTCCAAAAATGTTCCAAGGGACACATTTTTACAAACATTTTACATTTGCAGCAACTTTAGATCCACTCAAAAGGCTGCACAATTTGGTTACAGTTATAATTTTCAATTCCCAAAGCAAAAAATTCAAACGACCAGAGTCGCGTTTAGATTTGTTTTCATTAATAATATAGTTAAGTAATGACTCAAACCGCATTTGGGTTCCAAACTATTAGCTGGTAAATAATTACATTTATGACAACCAAACCTAAACGCAATGTTTTAACATGACCCCATGTTTACCAGCTTACAGTACTATTTATCCTGCATCAGGCTGAACAGAGGTGTCCGTAGGGGATTAGCTGTGAAATGTTTGATTTCAAAAGCCTCCAGCAAGTTGATTCAGGTCTATTTAATTTTTCCAGGCAGTTGCACTGGCGTGAGTGTGTGGATGTGTGTTTATGTGAATGTGTATCACAAAGCCAGCAGCTCAGTCTTACCAAGCTGTGGAATACTGTGTAACTTTAATGAAAGCACATACACATATGGGGAAAGAGTGAAGGAGTGTGGGTGGCGGAAATCCTATTATCCTCTTTAAGTCAATATTTTTGTGCTGAAAACAGAAAAAGCCATTTTCTATCAAAAGTCCCAAACCAGCACTTTTTAATTATGCTGGAATTCACTGCATAATCAATTTAAATCTGGGCGAGATTGTACGTTAGCACAGAGCCCAGTACACATTGCAACAGAGGTTAATTAGACTGAACTAGCCAAGCTCTGTCAGTCCCTTACTCAATGCCGGAGTTTATGGAAGCTGTGAAGCAGCGTTCACTATCTGACAGGTTAACTGTGCTATAAAGACAATATCACTATACGGTACCCAGCTAATGGTTACAAGGTCATCTTCTGAGCACGGCAGCAATACAACTGTCTGCCATCAGAGAGTAAAAGGCAGGTCCTGATCCTGCAGTCTGATCCCCTCGGACTGATTTCTGCATCTACTCAGAACTCCGTTCCAATCAGAAGTGTGCACGGCTGGAAGGGCTGACCATGAAGATCCAATTGCAAGCTCAAGGCTTTACCATTGCTACTTTTTATGTAATTAGAGGAAGGATGGCTCAGTGGTTAGAGTGCCAAGAGTGGTACTCTGGAGACCAGCGCTTAATTCCTTGCTCTGCCACATACTCTGTGTATGACCTTGGGTAAACCATTTAGCCTGTCTGTACTTCATTTTCCCATCTGTAGAATAGGGATAATAGCACTGCGCTACCCTGAAAGGGGGTGTTATGCAGGTAGATAATGATAGTATGTGAAAGTGGGGGCGAGCATATGATATAACTACCTTGGACAGATAGAAACCTTCCATGTCGCAGGACCAGACATTTAGAGAAGTGAAGTAGCACGCACAACTTTGAAATGCTCACTGAGAATTCAAGATCAGTCCTATTTTTGCAATATTTTCATGCTAAAATGAGACCAGATGCAAATAACCTATTTATAATAGCATTCCAGTCGTGTCTCAAAGCCTTCTGAGATCAGGACTGTCTCATGCTAGGCACTTAATAAAATACATACTTAGGGAATATCCCTGCCCTAGGGTGCTTACGATCTCAATAGTCAAGTTCTATTGGAGGGAAAATAGAGACAGAGAGGTGTGAAGTGACTTGCCCCAGGTCAAACAGCTGGTCGGTGGAAGAACCAGGATCAGAACTCAAATCTCCCAGTGTCTTAGCCAGGAGACCACGCTGCTGGATAAATGCAGACACAAGTTCTTTGGAAAATCTGGCTTCCAGTGTAGCTATAGGACATGGAACAGAGAAAAAAAATGAATTTCTAAGCTATGCTCATTTCCAAACAAGTCCAGAGTACATTATTAACTAAGACAAATTTAAAAGGTCCCACTCTGAGATGCTACTCCATAGCATACTGCAGCAGGGTACATTTTGTCCAAACAGCTTGTTATATTAAAAGCATATTGTCACGGAGTCACCGGGCGATGCTCTGGAACTGCTCCCCACCAAGCCAGGCAGGACTTTGGGGAGCCTCCTCTCCCTTGGAGCAGACTTGTTCAGGGCAAGAAGCTAACACGGCTTCACCTCCTGGGTCTCTCCTTGGAGCATTCAGCATCCTCTGCCCCTACGTGCGCTTCCCACAGCGAGTCCACCCCAGTGGGGTCCTGGGGAAGCCACCGGGTTCTGCACCCCCACTTTGCAGTCAGATGTGACTCTCAGCCAGCCAGTAACACAGAGGTTTATTCGATGACTGGAACAGGGTCTAAAACAGAGCTTGTAGATACAGCGAACCGGACCCCTCGGCTGGGTCCATTCTGGGGGGCAGTGAGCCAGACCCCCAGGTCTGCCCTCCACCCTTGACCCCAGCCAGCTCCAGACTAACAACCCCTCCCAGCCCCTCCTCTCTGCTCAGCCCCTTTCCCGGGCCAGGAGGTCACCTGATCCCTTTGTCTCCAACACCTTCAGCTGGCACCTTTGCAGAGGAGGGGCCCAGGCCATCAGTTGCTAAGAGACAGAGTGTCAGGCATTTAGGTGCACTGGCCCTTTGCTCTGCCAGATACTTAAGAACTGCCATGGGGACACTGAGGCACCAACACAGTATTCAGAGAAAACATTAAGAACATTCCCAGTTCGTCACACATATTACCTGATTAATACTGGAGGGAAGATCTCCTTTGCATTTATTTACTGAGTGTTCATGAGTCCCTCTCGCCCAGCAGCTCATCGCATGTTAACGGTGCATGACAAACATCAGACACATTAAATGCTGTTACATCTAACAATACACCCCAGGAACCACAGCAACTTGACACATGAACAGAAAGAGACCTCTGTGCAACATGGGGGCCATTAGACCCCATTAAAGCCAGAGGAGCTGAAATCCCATGAGGTACCATGGTGCCGAGGCTGTGATGAATTGTGCAGGGTTTATTTCCAAGGGTGGGATATTTATAATGCAACAGTTTGTTGCTGATGATTGCTGTTGTATTTTTTCCTTTGACAAACGCATTCAGGGAGGGAAGCAGACTAGAAAACCTCCCCTTAGGGGCTCAGTTGTTTAAGAAAGAGCACAAAGGAGCTTTCATTCTGGAAACAAAACAGGATGCTCTGGTTGATTCTGTCAGAACAGAGAATGCTCCTTGCAAGATGCCCTTAGTGGCCATTGGCTCCACCCTGCAGCTTTGGGTCCCTCCAAACACGCTCATTTGCACTGCAAGTACCAACTCACATTTTCTCCGCTCACAGCTGCTTCATTGTGGCTATGGGAGAGACTGGAAAGGCTTGACTGTTGCAGATGTATGGACCGAATACTGCTCTGCAGAGTGCTTCACTATCTTTATTGCAAGGACAAATAGGGCTGTAAAACGGGAGAGGCCATCATAAAAAATACACTAGCTGGAACTCAGAAGGTTTCTTTACTCTTAAGCCCACCCCCTGTATCTGGCTGGTAGGGTGGAGTACAGTCAGGCTGCCACCCAGAAAAAGTTTGCTACAGCCAGAAAAATGCTATTTCAGGTTTCCTTCTCTGCAGCAACAAGGATGCAGAGTGGGATTTTCAAAGGAACACAATGGATGTGTTTGGGTGCCTAACTCCCTTTGACAGTCCTAGCCAACTCCGGGCTAGGAGCATATACAGGCCCAATGAAAAGGGCTAAAATCTCCAAGGACACCTTCCATTTCAGCACAGAGAAGAGGGTGGGTTGGTATAGTGGCTGATAGCTCATTTCAAACTCAAGGGGCCCGGTCCTCCTTCCAACTTCTAACACTGGTCTGACTTTCAGTAATGTCACTCCTGATTGGCACCAGTACAAATAGGAGAAGCAGAAGAACACCCAGCTCTTGCATAATCCATAGATCTCAAAGTGCTTCACAAAGGAGGTTGGTATCTTTATCGCCATCCTATACATCGGGAAACTGAGGCACAGAGCAGCAGTGACTTGCCCAAGGTGACCCAGAAGGCCAGTCGCAGCGCTGGGAAAGAACTCAGACCCCCAAAGTGTCAACCCACTGTTCTATCTAGCAGACCTCCCTGCCTCTCAAATCCAAGCTCTTCCAATGCATTTACAACCAGTGACTTGCACACTGCTGAGGTGAGTCTAGTCTCCCCTTTGTCAAAGGAGAACCATATAGCACCTGCTTTGCGTATTTGGATTGTAACACTTTGGACAGGGCCTCACTCTTGCTTTGGACAGTGCCTAGCATCCGGTTTGGGGCCACTAGGTTCTACTGTAATACAAACAAATGCTCTTAAAAGGAAAGCCACTCACGGCTGTGATGCTGGTTACCTTTGAAGCAGCTGCAAAGAACAAAGATAAAGCAAGGAATATTAATTAATAATAGTTTGCCTTGGCGAACAGAGGAGAAGAAAGCCAGGGAGCAGTGCTATCCCATCCAAATCCAGCCCTATCCCATACAGAGAAGCCATTATACAAAAGAACAGCTTAATAAGGAACAAAACCGCAAGGAATAAATGTTCCTAGTGTATTTAATGATGCTCCAGCCTCTGGTGTATGTAAAGAGCAAGGCAATTAATAAGATATATTTAGCATGCTAAGATGAGGTGCTCGGCTCCCACAGTAGCTGAGATACAGCAATTTAAATAGCATTTATCTTAAAGATCACCCTGGCTGTGACTGCTGCTGGAAATGGTGGCTGCTACTCTGCAAAATGCCCACTTCACGCTCCGCTGCATTGGCCCCTTAGACATTCAGGCAGCTGGATTGTGCTCAGTACCCCGAGCAAAGGGTCAAGTGCCAACTGCACCAGCCCGGAAGCCGCTACAGACAGGGAGACACCCTCCAAGTAATTAGTCCCTCCCTGTTTCTTCCTTGGCCTGGGAATGCGTGGCTGGCCAGTGCAAGCCACTCCCTGCATTGGTCAGAGAGTAGGAGAGTGGAGCCAAACTTCGAAGCATTCCCCACCCCTTCAACTAAGTCCTGACCCCGCTGCTCTATGGGGTAATACATCAACAAATCTGAGTGATGAGATTCAAGGGTTGCTACTCTGGCTAGAATGAAATTCTAAAAGGGTCTCAGTCCTCATACTTCCAGGCACAAACTGATCACCATCCAAGCTCAGGAGGGAATTTCTCCTTCTGGGCATAGTATTGTATATTCAGGTGCATGGTGCAGAGGATTTCCTTTTGTCCTGAAGGAGCCACGTGGTTTATCAGACTAGACGACTCACTGGGTCCATTTCAAAGCAGCAACCCCCACATACAGCTGAGCAATTGTAGGCAATAACTGAGTGGGAGGAAGATAAACACTCATGCTTCAGGGCAAGGTAGAAATTTGTCCTCTAGGGTTTTCTTCGACCATACGCTCTTCCAGCATGTGCTGTCTGAGAGAGGGGAGGAAAAGTGGAGAGAGATTTATCTCCTTGGCAGTTTTAGCCCAGATCCTTCCTGGGCTGTTTATACCAGAGCAGGCCTTTTTGTGGTTTACTAAAGAACCACCCTCCCTTGGGGCTTTGTAAATGGGGCAGCTGAGTCAGTATAAGAAAGTTCAATATATGAAGTCGTTGGGATTTGTAACTGGGTGAAATGACTTTTCACCCTGACCTTGCCCACCCCCAGCCTGTGCCATTCCAATCTGCTGTTAGGCTGAGCAGGGCTGCAAGTCTTGGCTTGACTGAGGAAGCCTTCACTGCTGCTGGTTTAAAAAAAAACCCTGAAAAAAAACTGGCTTTGTTGAGAACCACAGAATGGAAAGAAAAAGTTAAAGAGAGAGAGAGAGAGCTGCTCTCAGAGAAATCTGCATGCAAATGAGGAACTAAACTTCCAAAAAGTGATGTTATTGTCCTAGAAGTAAGAATCATCCTACAGACTTTGGCTTTGGAAAGGAGATGAAGGCCTGGCACGTATGGTTTTGGGGTTGTTTTGTTGTTATTTTAAGGGCTTAGCTTTACAGCAGTAGCAGAGCTTCGCATGTGACTGATGGTCCAGCCCTGATTCATACAGACCCAAAGGCAGATAGGTTTGGTGGTTTTTTTGTTCGTGGTGAGTGTAAAAGTGAAGAAGTTGCAGGAGGAAGGGGGTAGATTTTATATAAATGGAAAGAGGGGAAAGGTGTCTATCCTTGTCCTAAATTACAAAGTCAGGGGTTCCATTCTTTATTAATATTTCACTAACTGCAAACCTACCGATGCACTGGACCCCGCATGTTATTTTGTGCTTTCATCCAATCAGATCTCGCTAGTAAAGCAAAGCACAGAGTGGCAATGAGAACTGTTATAAAGACCTTATTACCAGCCATTCTATGCTCCAGAGCCATCTGGTCCCTTGGTGGTAAGGTCGATAGCAAAGAAGACTGGAGGTCTTTCTAAAATTTATTCTCCAGATCAACCACATGTTGTCAGGTTTCATGCAGCAAAAACAGAATGAAATGTATGGTCTGTGTCATGCAGAAGGTCAGACTAAATGATCATAACCGTCCCTTCTAACTCTAAAACCTATGAATCCACAACATCCCCAGCTAGCAGACAACATATTGATCAAATTAACCAAGGGAGGCAACACTGCCTAGCGATTTCAGCAGAGGACCTAGGAGCTCTGGAGTTCTATTCGCTGCTGTGAAATTGATTTGCTTTGTGGATTCTTACTAGCTTCTGCCCTTCCATTCTACCCTCCCGTTCTGCACAATGTATCACTCCTATCTCACCGACGCATTGAGAGAATTCACTAACTCACGTTTTCAAAGCACTTTGGGATCCTCGTGTGAAAGGGAACACGTGAGCAGACGTTATTGTGATGATGACTAGCACGCCCTGTTCCCATGCAGCAATGCACAAATATGCACCAAGAGGAGTGAGCAGTGGAACAGGATACAGATTCTGAGCAGAGAACGGCCAACTGTGTTCAGTTAAAGGGTGTGATTCCATTAGTCAGCCTGGCTTGTTTGGTTCTGAAATGGTTTTGAAATTAAGACATAAGGGGCGAGGTTAAGAGATCCAGACACATCTAGGACTAGAGAAAAGAGGGGAAGCAGAAAGTATTGGCCACTACTGGTAATAGTATGTAGGGCTAGATGGATCCCTGGTCTGATCCAGTGTGAGAATTCCTTTGATAAGGGGACAGGGATTGAGTCTCACCAGTCCACAAGGAGAAAAAAAATTGTACAGTCACCGTCTCAAGCTGCAGAAGGGCAGATGTAAGGGGATACTTTGTAATTTTAAGAACAATGAGGCAATGGAAGGAGCTGGCAAAGGAGGATGTGCAATCATTCATTGCCGGAGATGTTTCTGGGAGAGGTTCATTGTTCCTCTCTCAGGGATGGTTTAGCAATAGTGAAATCAAACCCACCATGAGGCCGTGGGATGGGGTAGGATGGGACGCTGTGTTCAAGGGGTCAGCAGAATCCAAACCACAGGCCCAAATGATTCAAACCCCACTAGTTTCAGGACCTCCAGAAAATTATTCTTGGGCCCCGTTTCCATGGGGATTTTAGCCATGGGTGGGGCTTCATGACTGTAACTTTCTTACTTAGAAACAATCTATGCTGGTACTGTGGAGCAAGTGGTACTGTTACAAACCATGCTGCACCCATGTAAATCCCATCCACACCAAAGGTTTGCACTGGTGTAGCTAAAAACCCAGTGTGAAATCTTGGGCCCCATTGAAGGCAATGGGGAAACTGACTCTAATGGGGCCAGGATTTCAATCCTTGCATAGATCCCCTGTGCTGCTTCCCACCTGCTAGTATTGGCATCACAGCTGCATGTTGCCATACCATTATATGCACCAAGGGAAATTAACGCTCTCCTCTGATGCACATACTCGTGTTTGCACACATCTTTGCATCACCTGTTTTTCTGTGAACATTCCTACAGACAAATCTTTGCTAGCCCATGGTTCATGGAGGGCTGATAAAGGAGATTTGCAAACACCAGCTAAGTCAGTTTGGGGGTTTTGTATCAAACAAATGGTCACACATCCTTTTTTTCTTGTGCAATATTTTCCCCAGCTCTACCCAGCGCTAATAAACTGTCATTTTTCTCATGTTAAAATCACTCCTGCAGCTCTGGGATATTGCAGTTTGTTGCTGACCTTAGCCCTCTGTTCCCCAACATCTCACAAAACTATTAAAGTTCCACTGAAATTGTAACAAAACATCTGTCTCCTTTATAGCAGCTGCCACCTGGCGTATACAGCCGGAGAAAAGGCTGCTCTGACCTGACTGCTACTAGAGTCTTTGGAAATGACAGCACATCTAATAGCAACAACAAGGACATGCTGCATTTCTGCACTAAGGAATGGTAAAGTGCTTTGCAAACATTGAATTAGCCACAGTACACCCTGTAATTTATTATGTCCATTTTACAGCTAGGGATACCATGGCAGGGAGACTCTAAGCGGTCTCCTGGAAAGCACATGGGCGATCTGGGAACAGAACCAAAAAGTCTTGATTCCCAGGCCAATTGCTGTGATCACTAGGCAACATTTGCCTCCCAGGCCATGGAACAGAAACCAGGAGTCCTGATTCTCGTTCTCCGATACCAGAACAGAGGCAGTGTGCTCTAGTCGGTAGCATACCAGAAATCAGGAGACCTGGATTCTATCCCTTGTGTGGCAATTGCGCTTTGTTACCTTCAGCACACTACTCCATCTCTCTGTCCCTCTGTATCCCCTCCCTCCCTCTGTCTGCCTGGTCTATACTGTAAGTTCTTTGGGGCAGGGGCTGTCTGCTCTAGTATATTTGTATGGCACCTTCCACTATGGAGCCCTGATCTTGGCCAACACTTCTAGGTACGAAGTGGTCTATGAAATTATTAGTATAGTATAGTCCAAGGATCGGCAACCTTTGGCTCGCAGCCCATCAGGGAAAGTCGCTGGCAGGCCAGGACAGTTTGTTTACCTGCAGTGTCCGCAGGTTCTGCCAATCGCAGCTTCCACTGGCCGTGGTTCGCCATTCCAGGCCAATGGGGGCTGTGGGAAGTGGTGGCCAGCACATCCCTCGGCCAGTGCCGCTTCCAGCAGCGCCCGTTGGCCGGGAACGGCGAACTTTGGCCAGCGGGAGCTGCGATTGGCTGAACCTGCAGATGCTGCAGGTAAACAAGCGGTCCCAACCCGTCAGTGGATTTTCCAAAGGTTGCCGATCCCTGGTATAGTCTGACTATACTCTCCCTTTGACTGCAGGGAATATACACCTGATTACCAGTTCCCTGCTCTAACCACTAGCTACAAAGCCACATGACACTTATGATGGTACCTGCAACACACTTATACTTGTAATAATGTAATCTCTTGTGGATAACTGACCAGCAGCAGTGAAAGATGGAGGGCTGTAGACTTCAGGAATTGAATGTTTTAAAAGAGGGGGAATAGACAAGGAAAAAGTAGGACAAAATATAAACTCTATTATAAAGCAAACAAAAGCAGCTATATATTAAAAAACAGACAATGCAGACCAAAAATATTCTTTATGATGCACTGACAGATAGACAGCAGGCTGAAATAATTAAATAATTGTATCCTATTATAGCTGAATGAGAGACCAGATGTGAGTGTTGACAGAACTATCTTTTTTTTTTTCCTGGGGTGGCAAGTTGCAAACTGTGTAACTCATCACTCTGATAAATTTAAAGAAGGAAATTGACACATTTTACTGGCCTGTTGTATGCTGGTGACATAGATGGCAACTCAGCGAGGCATGAGGCCATTGCAAAGGGAATAGCATATCTGCTGTTAAAATGAAGTTTGGCGCTATTGTTCAGTTGTAAGACTGCAGAGTTAATTGAGCAGAATTGGGGTATAATCTAGAGGTGAATTTACAAAATCACGAGCTGGGGGATTTCAGAGATACCTGCATTTATTTAAGGATGCCCCTGGTAGATTTCAAAATGCCACCTGAAAAGGTTGAATCAGAGTGAGCCAACAGGGAATTCCTTACAGCTGCATGAATGAGCTTCAAAGATAACAGGTTGCAAGGGGCCTGATTCTGCTTTTAGTTACACGGGTGCAAATCAGGACTAACTAGTGTAGTGAATAACAAGGAGTCCAGTGGCACCTTAAAGGCTAACAGATTTATTTGGGCATAAGCTTTAGTGAATGACATTGCCCTGGTATGAAATCAGCACACCTGATGGAAAAAAAATAATTTTTTAAACATTTTTCCTGTTTTTCAACCAGCACTAGGAAAAACAATCTTTCAAAAAAGAATTTGAAATTTTGACCAAAAAGACCCAAATCCATGAATTTTTTTTGAAAATGTTATATGAAATATTCCCTTTTTTATGGTTCATGACAAGTGTTAGACTGACAGATTGGCAGATGAAAGGAGAGCTACACAGCAGAGTTTTTTAAAAAAATCATTCTATTCTACCTCAGTAATCAGGCTGCTTAAACTTTATGAGACACAATAGTCTCAATTCTCAGCTTACGTAAACTAGGGGAGGTGGCTTGAGTGAAAATAGACCAGTTTACATCAACCAAGAATCAGTCTGTTTGTTTTTGCCATAAGCATTTAGGCCCCTATTAAGTCATTAATTATATTATTATTATTATTATCAACATCAATATTAAAGTAGCATCTGGGGCCTCACCCTGTGACTGGGGCCCTGATGTGCTAGGTACTGCGCGTGGGCGTACACACACACACACACGCACACAATCTAAGTAATTATATAGGATGGTTCAAAACAATCTATAGAAAGGGCATAATTTATAAGGCTTTTCTATACGGGAAGGTATGTGAAATAAAGCTTATGGACTAAAAGCAGGAACATTTCCATGTCAGTTCCAAGACATTCCAAATATCTCTAAGAGCTACCAAAAGCAAAATCTTAAGGCAAAGGGAAAATAAAGAAGTCATGTTCTCATCTGTATTTAGCTACAAACTTCAGCTGAACATCACTAATTAAGAATTAGAGAGAAGCAGGATGCAAAACTACTACTCAACAGGTAGTGATCAATGGCTCCATGTCTAGTTGGCAGCCAGTATCAAGAGGAGTGCCCCAAGGGTCAGTACTGGGACCGGTTTTGTTCAATATCTTCATTAATGATCTGGAGGATGGCGTGGACTGCACTCTCAGCAAGTTTGCAGATGACACTAAACTGGGAGGAGTGGTAGATACGGTGGAGGGTAGGGCTAGAATACAGAGGGACCTAGACAAATAAGAGGATTGGGCCAAAAGAAAGCTGATGAGGTTCAGCAAGGACAAGAGCAGAGTTCTGCACTTTGGACAGAAGAATCCCATGCACTGCTACAGACTAGGGACCGAATGGATAAACAGCAGTTCTGCAGAAATGGACCTAGGGATTACAGTGGATGGGAAGCTAGATATGAGTCAACAGTGTGCCCTTGTGCCAAGAAGGCTAACAGCATTTTGGGCTGTATAAGTAGGGACATTGCCAGCAGATCAAGGGACATGCTCATTCCCCTCTATTCGACATTAGTGAGGCCTCATCTGGAGTACTGCGTCCAGTTTTGAGCCCCTACACTACAAGAAGGATGTGGAAAAATTGGAAAAAGTCCAGCAGAGGGCAACAAAAAATGATTAGGGGGCTGGAGCACATGACTTATGAGGAGAGGTTGAGGGAACTGGGATTGTTTAGTCTGCAGAAGAGAAGAATGAGGGAGGGATTTGACAGCTGCTTTCAACTACCTGAAAGGGGGTTCCAAAGAGGACAAATCTAGATTGTTTTCAGTGGTAGCAGGTGACAGAATAAATAATAATGGTTGCAGTGGGGGAGATTTAGGTTGGATATTAGGAAAAACTTTTTTACTAGGAGGGTGGTGAAGCACTGGAATGGGTTACTTAGGGAGGTGGTGGAATCTCTTTCCTTAGAGGTTTTTAAGGTCAGGCTTGACAAAGTCCTGGCTGGGATGATTTAGTTGAGGATTGGTCCTGCTTTGAGCAGGAGGTTGGACTAGATACCTCTGGAGGTCCCTTCGAACCCTGATATTCTATGATTCTATGAATGCATCAAATCTCACCTCTGGAGACTTTAATACCAATTTTGATCTCTCACAACCGAAGAGGAGTTTGATGGTTTTTTTCAATTCACCCCAGCCCCCACGAATGCACATTAAAAGACCATCCAACAATGTCGAATGGCAGAAGGTCTCTGTGCAGCAGGGAGCCAGGTCAGCAATAGCTGGACATACTGAAGGAAAGAGGGTGGAGGTTCACTGACGTGGAGGCCAGGAATGGAAAAGCAAGGGGTTCTGAAGTGTTTTAGCCAAGCTCTATCCTCAGGACCAGAGATTATGCCAGCTGAGGTAGATTGGCAGAATTGGAACATTCCAAGTTCTAGAGGGAGGGATTGAGGTGTTTTGGCAGAGCTGGGTGGGGGTCCAGGGCTGGAATAGCAAGGGTTGCTGTAGGGAAGAACTGATATGCATTGGCAGGGCTGGGTGAGTTTCACAAGCATTGAATTTACTCTTTTTATTTTATATGTCAGTATCAATTAAAAATTGCAGTTGAAATTACTGTCAAATATTACACACCAAGCCAAGTAACTGTTGGAGATATTCCAGACTAACTGAGTGAATTCAGATGGAAATCCAGAGCAACTCTTCTGGGGTTACTCCAGATTGACAGTAGTGTACATGAGATCACATATAAATCCGGACTAATTCTACCAAGTTTATTCTGGGCTGATACTAATGTAAATAAGATTAGATGTAAATCCAGAATAACTATTAAGGTTACTCCAGTTATACACAAGTGTACAAGAGATTTGATGTGAATCCAGACTAACAATCCTGGGGTTGCTCTGGATTTAAAGCCAATGTAAACAAAAACAGATTCTGGCCCCTAGCACCCAGAACATTTTTGAACTCTGCATATCCCCCATACTACGTGTAAGAGGACTGTTGGCTAAAACTCCGTGCGTTTTTTGGTTGCTAGCTCCCAAAGCAGGGTGACGAGTTTTCTTTTAACGTTTCCCATTTTCCCTTCTTTTTTAACTGATTGCTGTTTAATAAATTGTATTTGCTGAAGTGTATGTAATGATCAGTGGGTCAGAGAAGCATCCTGTGCAGAAAGAGCACCCCAGAGTGGGGACACCCTAACCCCTATCCTAAGCAACCACAACAAGGTTGAGGGTTGAGCCCCCAGGAATCATGGGTCCAGACTTGTCGGGGTTATGGAAGAGTGGAAGGGGAGCCCTTGAGGTCAGGCAGGGCTCTGGGTAAAGGAAGTGGGAGCGAGGACTCAGATCCTTTCACTAGCCCATTTCACTGGGGTAGGGTATAAACCAGGAAAGTTCCCCACAATAGCAGGACTATTTCCCCACTTACATATACACCAAGCTTTCCTTTGCTTCCATTTTCATTTCATAGAACAGAAAACTCCACTGTCAATATTACAATCAATAACTGCCTTAAAAACACCTGCTGTTTGACCATGTAAATCAACCTGAAGGCCATTCACCAGAACCACGACAACACCCTTAATTGCAATTAAAAGGATGATGGCCAGGAACACTGGGATTGTAAATATTCATGTCGCCTGTGGAGCCTCCTCTGCTAAAGGTCATTTGAGATTAGATAAACAGGCTGCCACTGATACTGAATGATTCTGTCTGCATTTTGAGGGCGTTGTAAGATACAGGCTTAATGGACCCAGACAGTGTAGGTGAGTCACGAGTGCAGTGAATCTAACTACACCAAATTCCTTTCTTACTCCCAGCCAGTTCCCTCCAGGAGCCCTATAACACCTTTAATTTAAAAGTGCTGTAATCTATTCCCTGTCTGCTGCTTCTTAAAGTTGTGTTGATTTCCTCTTTGGTGCTTTGCAGACATGGTGTTTTCCACTGTGTCAGCTCCTTCTTTTGTGCGGCTTCTTTTGGATGAGAAGCCGCAGGCCTGCATTTTTCCTCTGTTCTCTCTTTCTGTCAAGGTACTCGTACACGGGTATTTTTCTGTCCCTAATGCACAAAGACACAGAATCTGCAGCTGGAGGTTGGCACACTCCCATCAATCCCAGGCAGCACAGGGAGGTCAGTCGCACTGTGAAAAAGGAAATGAAAAAAGAAAAGAAAAAATTCAAATGGCACTGGTTGATTTTTGTTTTGTTGTCATTTGGGTTAAATTTTAGTGCTCAGGAAAGACAAGGACTCATATCAGTGGGATGAGCCAGACTGAATCAGTCATCGGCCCAACTAAAAACCTGGGCCCGATCCCCATGTGGTGCAAATCAGCAAAATTCCACTGATTTCTGGGTTATGCCAGTTGAAGATCTGTCCCCCTCAGGTTCAAACACTGTATTGAAGCACCTAAAAAAGTGGCTTGATTTTCAGTTATCAGAGGGGTAGCCATGTTAGTCTGGATCTGTAAAAGCAGCAAAGAGTCCTGTGGCACCTTATAGACTAACAGACATTTTGGAGCATGAGCTTTCGTGGGTGAATACCCACTTCATCAAATGCATGTCATCTGACGAAGTGGGTATTCACCCACGAAAGCTCATGCTCCAAAATGTCTGTTAGTCTATAAGATGCCACAGGATTCTTTGCTGCTTTTTGATTTTCAATGTTTGCTGAGTGCAAATTATTTTTAGTGATATTTGTAGATGCTCGGCATTTCTGAAAATCAGGCCACTGTTATTTAGGCTTTTAAATATGGATTTAATTGCCTAATTTAAGAGCCCATGAATACAGATGCCTCATCTCCTGCTTTGACCACTGGACTCTCACATGCTCCCTGGATCACTTCAGGCCAGTTAAAACATTACATTTTGATAATGTTGAAATATTTTCTTTCCATTTTGGCCCTCTTTTCTTTAACCTTTTTTTTATTCTAAATGTTACCAAATGTCTAAAGCAAAAGTTGTTTTGACTCAAAAAGACCAACGCTTTTTGTTTGGAAAATGTCAAAACCAGGACATTGTGATGATTTCAAAACTTTGTTTCAGTTTGGGAGTTTCATCATAACCAACCCTTATTTCTCGAACAGTTTTGGTTTTGACAAAATCAGCATTTTTCACCTAAAAAAGCCGGTTGTTAAAAAAATGTGACTAGCTCTACCAATAGATGAAAGAGGGATGGTAAAGAAGTGATTTTAAGCTCTGTTGGAAGTTTGGGCTCCCACGCTCTTGCTGTAACCACTAGACTCCATGTGCTCCCTAAATCTTGGAAGAAGGGAGAGGCGCTGTACACTCACAGTGATCAGAACTAGAAAGAAGCTCTCTTTTGTCTGACTGACGATCTGTTTCCCAGTGGAAATCACAAACTTTCATTACAGGGTGGATATCGCAATGGGATGCTGGGTAAATGGTTCTTGATGCCACAGAGAGAAAACGGTTCCCTTGAGTATAGAATAAGCAATAGGAACAGATAAGCATTTTACAAGCAAAGCTCTTGTTTCCATGCAAATAGCTTCAATAATAAAAGGACAAAGGGAAAGAGACAGAGAAAAACATCCGATTAGCTATGTAGAGTCCTTATTGCACAGACAATGTGTTTGTAACATTCTCAGTGAGGCATTTTCTTAGTGCATCTTAATGTTTGACATCATTTATACATATATTTGGAGCTATTGTGATCAGGCTTCCACTTCAGCGCCTACAAGCCCAGGCTGATAAGCCTTCCCGGGGTGGTGTGGGTAACCCATCACGCGAGTTACAGTCTGCTCCTCAGATTTGTATCTAGCTATCCCAAGAACGTTTGGGGCCTGATTCAACACCCATTGAACTTAATGGGAGTCTTTCCATGGACTTCAATGTGTAATGGTCTGGACCTTAATTTTATGGCACAATCCAGCTTTCTAGTTCCCTCTTTAATGACGGCTTACTATGCCAGCAGCACTTGTACAATACAAAAACCCTGGTGTTTTAATCATCATTTGGATAATGTAACCAATACCTTCACTCCAGCTGCTTGCCAATGGGGACCCAAGGCATCTAGTTCAATTCCTTACCTACTGCAGCATGTCTTTGGGGAGTTTATTCAAAGCGGCTGTTTTTATGCCCAGAACCTTCAAAGATGGAGTTAAGTGTGTTTAAAAGGAGGAACTGGTCCTGATAATGCTTGGATGTAATTAGTTACAAGCTAATGTACTTTGATGACAAAGGGGCTTTGAACTTGGGGACTGTTCAGTACCAGGCTCTGTAGGGTTTGCCAATCGTTGATAGCAGTCACAGCAAGGCAAACTCCGATGTTACTCTGATAAAGGCAGAGCCTATGTAACTCAACCAAAATTATGTCACTTGGGTTTAACTCTCCAGCCAATGCCCGGACTTCGGCAGACACCCTTAACATTCTGTTTTAAAGCAACAGATAAGAACGAGAAACACAGAAAATAAGCAAAAAGAATCCAGCCATTCTTGCAACAGGCAATACTGTGCACTGAGTCCTCTGGCAGGTACCAGTAGCCGAGCAGAGAGAGGTAATAAAAAGAAGTTTTCCCAAGAGATCTGCTCATTGTTTCTCATTGTGCCTTCTCTCTGCTGCATGGCGTTTGGGGCATTCAGAGCATTCATCATGCCATGAGCTGCAGGGACTGGGAGGAATTTGCCCATGAGAGGCATTGTCGTTCACCTGTGAATTTCCATCCAGTTGACCAAGAGCCTGATCCAAACCCTGCTGAAGTCAGGGGCTGTTTTTCCTTTGTCTCAGTTGGGACCTTTCAAGACAACGTCCCTTGGTCCAGGAAAAGATCAGTGTAGGTTGTTTGTATCTGCGCGAGAGAAAAGAGATTGGGTGGAAAAATGAAGGGAGCACAGCAGGAGGCGGGCGGGTAGGGAAGGAGAGGCCACATCAGCTGGTGGGTTGAGGACATGGGTGTTCAGAAGAAGGCAGTGGGGAAGGTGAGAAAGTGAGTGGGGAATGGGAAAGCTCAGACAGCTAGTGGGGAGAATTCAGGCAGTTTGGAAAGCTCAGATGATGCGGAGATGTGGGGTGCAAGAGCTCAGTAAGCAGATGGCTGGAAGGAGAGATAGCATCTCAGGTCCCCTGGGTTGCCAGCTATGGACAACAACTCCTCAGACGTGCTCCTCTGTCCCTCCTGAAACACAGCAAACTGAGCAGAGCAATAGCACAACAAACGAAGGTCATCGTTGCCATGTCAACTGCCAACCTCCAGCTGACAGATGAGGAGTTTGTGACAGATGAGTCTTCATTCCCATTCTCCATTATGTCTCCTCGATGCAGTATTAATGTCATCCCGTCATCATCACAATCATCCTTCCTGACCTTGGCTACAGCTCATCCTGGTCTGCCGCAGCACTCTTCAGATGGGAAGGCGATACCCAGGACTCCCAAAATGGGTGACATCTCAAGGTCTGCAGGGCTATGGTAAATCCATCCTGATTGTAACAATACTAAACCCTTCCGCTGCAAACAAAATCAATCTGAAACTCACCTGCCACTCAACAAAATAGCCATGGATGGGTATTAATCTTGGGGACAGTCGAGCAATGCGGACACAGGGATATTTTAACAAGTGGAGACATAAAAATTACCTGAGTGTCATTATTCCTGCAGGCCATTGCAACATTGCAACGTCATGACCTCTTGATCTCAATGCTAATGACCATAAGGTCATCAAATGAAATAATATTTCTTTTCTGATACGGCGGTCTCACTTATCGGAGTTCAGGGCTCTCATTACATTTCTGGATAGTTCTAAGTTTGTTTGGTCCCTCGAGTGGGAGCTGAGGGTCCCAGACAAATCTCATTACCCAGTTTTATGTCATCAGAGTTCCAACCTGTAGGTTTTTTCTTTTCAGACTGACAATAGATCCTGTCAGGCCCACAGACCTTGCTTTGCAAACATTGATACCCAAACTCTACATCCAAGAGCAAAATTCAATGCCAAATCCTCAGCCAGTGTAATTTACCATCACTCCACTAGCTTCAGTGCATCTATGCTGATTTGTGCAACCCAAGAATCTGACCCATTGGCACAAAAACAATCAATTTAAACTCCTAAGTGCAGACGGGAGCATTCAAATACATGACACAATGGCCAGGTGCATTACAGGTGGGGTTTTCTTCTTTCCTCCCTGCCATGGTACTAACCAAGCAATGCCTCAGATCAGGGTAAGAAAAACACATGATGCTAAATATTTCCATGCACTGTACTGTATGGATGTTAGACACAGATACAAGCAGCAGAGTTCAGAAGATCCAAACTTTCCCAAAGTTCTGGGGTGTTAAGACTTAGAATGGAGCTGGGATCTGGACTTTCTAAAATTTTGGGGATTCCTATTTCTAGGATTTTGCACTGGGCTCCCCTCTGATATAAATACTTGTATAAACCAGAGGACCAAAATGTATGTGCTGGTTATTCCATCACTCACAAATTGCCAGGAAGAAGACAAGTTGCTCAGGGGGTTTCTTGAATCCCCTAAATCCAATTACCTCCTCCCAGAGTCTGTTCCTAAAGAGTTCGTATGGTTGATACCACTGCTGAATGTACAATTAACTCACTGATCTGAGGCTGAGATAATAGATGTCTCTTGAAACTGAGCATACATTAAACAACAGAGGGAGTGGAATGCCAATGACATGGAACCGAGACAACTAATCTCAGCAATGCGGGGTCGGGGGAGTGGAGGAGGGTTAGAAACCATTTCCATATTTATTGACAAATTTAATTTACACCCTGAGTTTTCACTTTGGAGAGAATATATTTTCATTTTAAATATATCAGTCTTTAACAGTCAGCCCGGCAATAATGATTTCTGCGCCTGCAGACACTTTTATACTGGGATACTAAATTTATACGTAACACTTTTGAAGAAAATGATACTAAAATTCATCATTTAGAACCAAGCTGTAAATGTGCTATAACCAAGACCAAATTAGGGGGTGGGAGAGGGACTTTTGTTTTCAGTTTTCAGGATGTAATTCCATTAATACAACATGCCCAGCTAAGCTCATATTAGCACTGGTATTATTACGAGACTGGGTGTTTAGGGAGCAGCGTTGAGAAGGCTACAGTGTCCCATCAAGCAAGGTCAAAGATGAGTAACAGCTCCTCCTGCAGCTCCTGTTGCCGCAGGAGGTATAAGGACATCCCTTTTGATGTACCAAAGAAGAATCAAGATACAAAACAGAATCTCAGCTGCAAGTACAGAGTTGAAATGAAGTCAGATCACATCCAGTCCCTGTTTCAAGGCAGGTGAGAAGACAGCATGGAAGAATGTTCTCACACTTTTCATCTGCAATTTCAAGGCAGCTGCCAAGCAAAAATCATTTAGAGATGCAACACCCACTGTGAGACACATAAGAATTATTATACCCATCTTACTGACTGGAGGAGGGTCAGAACCCATGGACAACTACCAGTTAGGAGGAGGGTCCCAGGAGGCAAACTACACAGAGAAAGAGAAAGCCTGTGAAAAGGGAATTCCACCAATAAAATTAACACCTTGGAAGTTTAAAAGGGCTGGAGGAGTCAACATTTGACTTGCCTTCCCCTTAACAACCCTATGATAATAATCCAGTGCGTCCCTAAACACCCTAAAATAACACACCAGTTTTCCCATCAAGAACTATACAATAACAAAAACAAATCTTAAGTGAGGAGTGTTCATGACAGTAACAAGTCACTAGGCTCCTGAACAATACTACAAAAATTAAATAGTGCAACATGAGCAACTCTACAACAATAAACAGAATTACGATAACACAGCAGCATGTGTGGGTGGTGGTAGTGGGAGAAGATATTGTTAAGGGAACATTAAAGATCTGAGCTTCTCCAGTGTCTCCAATGTTCACAATTTTATGGCAATTCTCCTGGTAGTTTGTGTTTATCGGAAAGCCCCAGCTCCTGGAGTCATGTGAATATGCAAGTTTCTAGCCTTCATGGTTGCAGACACCACTTGGAAATATGAGCCCTAATGACTGAAAAAAGCAGAAGGCAAATATATTTGTTTTTTAAAAATCCCATGATTTAAGAACATCTACTGATTTTTTGGACCCTGCCTCACAAATTTGGACTGCTTGGTGCTGGGAATGCTTCTTCTGAGATGTTAACAAGGAGAGAAAATAAATGATGATGATAACTATTTAACAATTATGGGCCATTTCATTAGATGGTGTAAATTGGCAAAGCTCCACTGACATCACTGGAACCAGACTAGGGCTTAATTTGTAATGAAAGAGGTGCCGGGGCTCCAGCAATTTTTTTACTTTTATCACAAACATGGGAGGCCCAGAGATGGTGTGGCTATGAACTGCCAAGCCTAGAGGTGCCGGGGTTCATCCCTGGCACAAATTAAGCACTGAGCCAGACCAAAGTACATCAGCTCAGGATCTGGCCCTATGACAAAAATATCTTTCTTAATTTCCATCTTTGTTCAGGAAGAGCCTTAAAAAGCACATTTCTACCCAACTGCTGGAATCTATGCAGATCTTTTGCAGCTCTCCAACTGTCCTGGCTAATAGCCATCTCATTTCAGGAGGATGAGGAGAGTATTTCAAAACATAAAAATAACTGTAAAAGCTGTGATTACTCAGGGTAAACCTGACCCAGTCTGTTTCCTAGAAGTATATCCCACTGCATCCTTTTTGACACATAAGGGGCCCGCAGAGAATAATAATCTTTGTAAGCGGAAAGCAAAAGACTCATCATAACAAACATTTTTTCATGGGCATGGAGTTTTCTCTTCTAAAAAGTTATTCCGGAGAGGGTGATGTCTGGTATATATGGGGATTTGGTGTGAGGGAACAAATGAGGCCTCATCCATCACTGCCCTCAGGACACCAACTTCTCACCAACATTCAGTAATTAGTAACCTACCTTGTCATGCACTCGCTCAGTTAAAGGGCCAGGGTATGCTTTGTAGGGCTAATAGACATTTTATACTTCATTAAAATAATAGCTTTAGGTTACAAAATGTCACTTGCACCTGTGTACTTGTTACACTGTTCTCAGTTACGCCGGGGTAAATCACAGAAATACAGGGCTAGAACGGACCCAAGAGGTTATCTCCTCCATTATTCCATGTTGAGGTAGCACCAAGTATATACAGACCATCCTGGACAGGTGTTTGCCTAAGCTGTTAAAAACCTCCAATGACAGGGATTCCACAACCTCTAGTGGTAACCTGCTCCACAACTTAATCAGCCTTAGAGATAGAAAGTTTTCCTTAATATCTAATGTAAATCTCCTCTGCCGCAGATTAAGCTGATTACTTCTAGTCCTACCTCCAGTGGACCTGGAAAACAATTGATCCCCATCCTCTTTGTAATAGCCCTTAACGTATTTGAATACGGTTATTAGATCCCTTCAATATTCTTTTCTCAAGACTAAAGATGCCCAGTACTTTTTAAACCTTTCCTCATAGGTCAGGATTTCTCAACCTGATATCAGTTTAGTTGTTCTCCTATGGACTATCTCCAATTTAAGAACATCTTTCTTAAAGTGTGGCACCAAAATTGGACACAGCACTTCAATTGAGGCCTCACCAGCACCAAAGAGAGCGGGACAATGGTCCATGTCTTACATAGGAGCCACTTGTTAATACTCTCCAGGATGATATTAGCCTTTTTCTCAGTTGCATCACATAGTTGGGTCATACTCAATGTGTCATCCACTATCATTCCCAGACCCTTTCCTGCACTATTACAGCATAGCCAGTTATTCACCATTCTGTCTTTGAGCAGATCTACAGTAACGTCATTTAATCCAGAACAAGTCTGCTCTCCGTTACATTGGTGTAAATCTATAATAACTCAATCCAGAGTAACAATGGTCTCAGTTACACGCATATAAATCTATAAACTCTATTACCCTCAGTAACTCTACTCTTAGATTCACTTGTGAAAATCTGAAGTAAGGAATTTGGACCAACCAGTCTCTGAACAGCCTATATCATGTTCAAAGAACGTAAGCACCAAAGACTGTCCCCATCCAGCCACAATTCGCACCAAGCGAGCATTTTTCAGCAACTTCGCTCATTAACATTGTGCTTACTGCGGACTGCCAGTCCACTTGGTACAAGCCAACTCCTCTCCAGGGGGCTGTTCCTAAATGAGCACTCAAACCATTCATTAGCTCCATGTTATAGCTCCACTTGCTACTCAATTATCATTGCCAAAGAAGTAGAGCAGTGGGCTGCAGGAGCGCGCGTACTTATAAACAGGGGAACAAATCAGCCTGGCTTTACTAATCAAATATTGCCGGCCCGTTAAGGTCTCAGAGCATCGCATTCCAACATGGTCAGAGGGGACTGCCTGCATGTTCCTTGTAGACTTTCCTTCAGCTGATAGAGAGACACATTGTATATATTTTAGCAGGAAAGCAATTATCTGGTAACCTTACCACCTATGATTTGTTTCATATCCACATTCATTTAGTTGTTTCTTTGATAACTGGCCATGTAGCAACTGCAAGAGGGAAACCTTAAACCTACCAAGAGATTAATAACAGGCTCCAATGGAACAGATGTATATGAATAGCAAATGAGGCCAATGAAGGCTTCCTACAAAACTAATGACAGAAACCTTCACTGCAGCAGAATATAGCAGCAGAGATGGAAAAGCTCATCCCACAGCTCACCAATTCAGCAAGGCTTGGAGTATGTTGGAGGTAGCACTGCAATTGTGTCCCATTTGAAAATCTTCAAGTTTAGGGGCCAGGTCCTCAGTGGATGTAAACTGTCATAAATTGATTTCACTGGAGCTGCACAGATTTGCACCAGCTCAGGAATTGGGGCATCCTGCTGTGGTTTTTTCCCCCTCTATACGTTTACTGCATGTTTGCTAACCTGGATATTACACCATATGGGCTGATCTCCTACAGTGGTGAATATCGGGAAGAATCAGGAGCTGTATGGGTAATACAAGAAACTTTGAGCCAGCTCCTCAACTGGCGCTTAATCTTTAGTTATTTGGCTGAGCAGCAGGTCCTTACACTCAACTTGCTGGCATTTCTCTGTCTGGCTGTAATGCGATAATTTTTGAATGTTGCATCTGATCAATCCCTTTATTCCAGAGAATGTTCTAGGCCTCATTGGGCAGAAGTGTACTGATTTTTGTGAAAACTGGAAAAAAGTGGGGCAGGAGGGCATACAGACTCCCTGACATGGGGGGAATAGGGAGTTAAACAGAACATTTGGCGGGGGGGGGCATGGCGGATACTGGCATGGGGAGACATGACGGGAGAGGGACAGCTCAATGGTTTGAGCACTGGCCTGCTAAACCCAGGGTTGTGAGTTCAGTCCTTGAGGGGGCCATTTAGGGATTTGGGGCAAAAATCTGATTGGGGATTGGTCTTGCTTTGAGCAGGGGGTTGGACTAGATACCTCCTGAGGTCCCTTCCAGCCCTGACATTCTATGATTCTAAGAAGGTTTGGGGGCAAATGGGGTTGCACCCAAAGCCATGGCTTGGGAGGAGAGGGGAATGGGGAAGACACAGAGGCCCTGGAATAGAGTGAGGGAGTTGTAATGAGAACTAAAATAAAAGGGGAAGGGAGAGAGACACCCAGGGAGCTTGTGGTGGAGAATGGAGGGATGCTAGAAGCACCCAAGCTCATTGCACACATCTGGGCTGCAGGAGCAACAAAGTCTTCGATCTGCAGCCATGAAAAGAATACTTGTTATTTATTTTAGCTCATCCATGGGTAACACACTGTGGGAAATTGGACTTTGTTAAAGAAATGGACGTTAGTGGTACTAGCAGATATTTCCAAACCTGTGCCTCTCTGGTCCCTTGCTAAAGGCACTGACCACGTGAAAACCACCTGATGAATTCTAACATGATTTCAAACCCGTTCCCCGCTTCAGGAGGGACTTTCCAGAGGTGATGAGAAAAGAAGGGATGGTGAAAGAGTTTAGCCCATGCAAGTTTAATGTTTTATCTGCCTCATTCTAACGCACTCGGCTCAGAAAGACAGGAACAAAAATCACACTAGGTGACCATGATGGTCCCTTCTGACCTTCAAGTCTATGAGTCAAAAAGAGGCAGCAGTTAGCAAAAACATTGCCTTCCTCATGGACCATTACCGCTTGCAAAATGCTTTGAGCTCCTTAGATGAAAGAGGTTAGAAGTGCAAAGTATTAGGAATGGCTTTGGAGAACTCTGCGGCTGTCCTTTTCTGCTGAAAATTGATCAAAACTGATTATATTGTTTCTTTTTCTCAAGTCTATATTCTGTATGGCATCAGACATATGGAAGGAGACACACAAAAATGCTCAAATACAAATTCACACACTCAATTAGAAATGCACATACTCAGCAACACAGATTTGTCATATTAACTTACATCCAGAGACACTAACGCACACGTGAGCAAATGCACCTCACACACTATACACACACTCACTTAAAAACTCATAAGCCTGCAAACACACACACTCAAATTTAAGTGTGCACGCACGCACACTCAAATCCAAGCACATGTACACACGCACACACACTTTTTATCCCTAAATCCTAGGCAGTAATCAGGGGTTTATTCCATGAGTCAGACATTCACAAATCAGGCTGCCAGTCCTGAATAAAATTATACAGGTTGGAGCATTCTGTCATCTACGGAGGGCGTTTTTTCTCCTCTCAGATGAGGTCCTGGGTGAATTTGAATGTTGATCATCTGGAAAGTGAGAGCATGGGGAGAAAAAGCTTCATCTTGATCAGCCACTGACACCCAAGACTTCATTTGCAGTCCTGGTAAAATTCAATCCACTGTCCGCAACTCTCTAAAAATGCCAGTGCAGCAATACGCCCTCTCAGTCCTTTATCCGCTGAGGCAGGGGGTTAGGGTGGATTTTGCTGGGGTGAGGAATTCCCTCTTTCATGCTGCAGTTCTTGCTATAAGGAAATGGATGGGGTGTTCTTACTCTGCCCTTCTTGTGCTGGAAATGAAACAAAGGGAAAAGACTTGGAGGTCTTGTGAAAAGCTCTTAAAGCATAAAGAGATGAAAAGTCAGGATGTGAAAATGTCACCAGGTGCCTGGCAGTCTTTAACAAGCAGTGACACTCAGGAGACAGAGAGAGACTCCACTCTCAGGCACACTGACATAAATCGGGAGTACACGCCTCTGAAAGAATGGAGTCACTTTGGAGAGGCAGTGCTGCCATCTCTCACCATTTTATTGTGAATCTCACGGTTTTCTCCTTAAAACCCCAGCTCCTAGAGTCATGGGGTTACGTGAGAATCTTGCTTTATTGAAAAGGAAAGCTCTCTTTCTAGCCATAGTGTATGCGAAGGAAATCTAGGAAATGTAACACATTCCCCTCCCCAGAGGCACAAAACCCAGAAGGCAAATACAACAAACCCTAAATTTAAAAAAAATATTTGAAAGCCAAGCTCATTATTTTGGGGGTATCCGATTACTGATTTTGGAGCACTTGAAGCGAGCAATACTGCATTGGTGTAACTGAGATAAGGATCAAGGAAGGAAGGAGAGGTAGAGAAAAGGGAAGAAGAGGCGGAAAGAAATGGAGAATCTGAAGGTTGAGTTGTGCCTCTTGTTGCAGGGGTATAAATTGCATCACACCAGGAATAGCCACAGGAAGCCTCATCACCCAAAGAGTCACAATTCATCCCCTACTTCCTCCTTGACATCCACCATCAGCACATTATGACACCATCCTACTGTGGCTCACTTGCAATGACTGAAGTTAAGAGCTGTGTGTAAAGAGCCATCCAGCTGAAGCCTTTTGCAGCGCCCAAGAACCAGAAGTTTTACTGGGCCTAGAAAACCCAAGAGCAATGATGCCTATTCTCGAGTGCCATCTGCTGGCGCCTTATCTATGAACTAGCTATTTATGTATGCCTAGATCTCTCCCTTTTCTGGAACACTCTAGTGACAGCCGGTACATGGACTGAGTGGAGGCATAGCTCCACCCATGCCTTACCCACTGCCCCCCCAGGCACAGTGGGCCAGGTCCTCAGATACAATAAAGCAGCTTAGCTCCATTAACTATTATATGTATCACAGTTGAATATACAGACCCCAACCAAGGTCAGGGACCCCTTACACTAGGTGCTCTGCAGACACATGGTACTAGATAGTCTCTGCCCCTATGAACTTACAACAGAAACTCACAAAAGGTCAGAGGGGGACAAGAAGTGAAGTGACTTGCCAAGAGTCATACCACAGGTCAGTAGCAGAGCCAGAAACAGAACCCAGGTCTCCTGAGTCCTAATCTAGTGACCTAGTAGTCCCTAGATCACATTGCCTCCCCAAGCTAGCTACTCCTATTTACAGCAACTGAAGATCTAGGCTAGTATGTAAACCAATTCTTTAGCACCTTTTATCTCATGATCCCTTTTCATCACACAAACACTATGGGCCTCCTTTTTAAAATGGACTCCAATTATGTGCCCGCAAATGATTGAGGCCCAGCTGAGAGCTTTTCAAAATATCCGCCCTAATTAATTAAGCCTCTGCCCTGCTGTAGGATATATTAGTATCCTTAACCCCATTTTCCAGACTGAGAAATGGAGTCACAGAGAAGTTAAGTGACATACGGTGAAATACAAAGAGAACAAAAAGAACAGAAAGTCATGTGGGTTGTATTTACTGGTTACCAATTTGATTTAAATAGAAGAATATAAAACCAGAGCCCCTTGCATTTTTACTGAAATAAGAATTTCTTCCCTGGAAAAAAAACAAACATCCCTGAAACAAAAAAATCCATTGGTCAAGATTTTCAAAAGCAACAGTGTTTTTGGGAGCATCAATTTGTAGGTGGCCAACTTGATACACCTTAAAGAAGCCAGGTTTTCGCAGAGCAAGTGCTCAGCACTTACTGAAAATCAGCTCATTTAAGGCATCTGAAATCACTAGCCGTTTGGAAAGTCACAACCACTTATTTTTGTACCAGTTGTGTCAAATCCTGGTATAAACCCACCCCTCTGATGAATCGCTCTAGGGAGGACCATGTCAATCAGTATAGGTGAGGCTCTAGCCTCAGTCTTCCTATGGTTTTGTACAGCACCCAGAACAATGGAGCCCACCCCTGACTGTAGCTTCTGGGCACTACTGCAGTATGAATGACACTAAGGAGAAGTCCCTTGTGGAGCTTTCTCTCTAAAACTGTCAGGCTCAGGGTGAGATTTGAACATCTAGCAGGGCTTTTCCCACTGAAAACACATTTACCAGGGATTATGTGGACTGTGTCTTCTATGCAGGCAGCACCAAGAATGCTGTCCTTGCCCATAACCCAAGCAGACTGGCTGTAGACATGGGCTCAAACTGCAGGATCTGGGACTTGGGCTCCTGGCTGCCAATAAAGCTAGTCACTAGTCCTTCACGGCTGAGAGCTAGCATGTTAGCTCTTCATGGGTGTGAAAAGGAAGAATATCACACAACTAAAGAATGAATGAAGAACGTCAAAAAGAAAAGCAGTGTCCCAGGGCAAACAGCATGACCATTCTCAAAAGAGATGGAGTCTTTCAACCCAAACACATGGAAGGATCTATAAAGGAAGGGCAAGATTGGCTGGGAACACAATAATCAACATGTGAGGCTTCTTAGATGCAGATACCAAATGCCTCCACTTTAGAGAGGTTCGTGATGTAGGCACTGGCCCTTTATTTTACCCTTGAGGTAGTGAGCGAGTGCCATTCAAGAAAGAAAGAAAGATTCTTTAAAAAATGAATTTACGTTGCTCATGACCTCTTTTTTCATGGCAAGAAGAAGCCTAGCATGGTTACTTAACCTGAATCTGTGTCACTCTAGCCCCTTGGCTGAGCCAAAGGAATCTCACCGCTTCAGCTCCACTTGGCCGTATGGAACAGGTGTTGTCATGGCAATGATTTATGCAAGAATTAGTCACCGCTGCAGCACTTCTACAATAGGATGAAAAACAATGGGAAGATTGTAACATGTAGAAGTGCCTGTGACACAGGTTGAGGTTGGGGAGGAGATAGCACACTTCCTTTTCCCCAAACAATCTCTCCGTGACATTCATACAGCTCAGAGAAAAGTTAGTCCCTAATCAGAAATGTTATTAATAGCAATCTGACAATAAACCAAAATTCTTATTAAACCTTGCCAGCAGCTGCCATAGCAAATTCTCTAATGGCTCATTCCTTTACTAAACTTCGATTGAGTAACAGTCAGAGCGGGAGATGAAATTATTACATTTACATTGTTATATAAGAGGAAAATTGGAATTTATTGGCGATGGGGTCTGCAGGCTTTGCTGTGCCTTTGGGGGAGGCATTCATGAAGGAGATAGAGCAAAGCAAAATTGAAAAGCTACTTTTGTCTCCTGTTGGCAAGATCGGCCCAGACAGGAGACCCCCGGTAGTTTACCAGGGCCTCTAAGGAGATGTCTACACTGCAAGAAAAAAAAAAAGCCAAACAAACCCATGACGCCAAATCTCAAAACCCAGGTCAATTGACTCAGCTTGCCAGACCCGGGCTGTGGGGTTAAAAACCCAGCCAGGAGTGTAAGTCAGAAAATCTGTGTAATGCAATAGGGAGGTGTTAGCATGGGTGTGAGACCTGGGCCAGCAATTGTAAACCTGGGTTTACTATTCAGCGTGGACACTCAAGCTCCAGTTTCGAAACATCAAGTCCACAAGTATGGGTCCTACAGACCCAAGTTTACAATGTAATGTAGACTTGCCCCGAGGGATTTTTGCAAATGTGGAAAGCAGGTTAGGATCCTTTGAGAGGAAAGCCAGTCAAAGGAGAAGACTGAGACTGTGGCTAAGGCCCAAGAGTGGGATTCCCAAGGGATCTGAGGTCACTTCATGGCTCTGCAACTGATTGTTCTCAGATACTGGGCAAGTCACTTAATCTCGTGTGGGTAAAATTTTCAACAGTGCCTAAGGAACTAAGGAGCTTAAGTCCCATTTTGAAAAGTAGCAGCCAATTAGGAATATAAATCAGTGAAAGTCAGTGGGATTTAGACCCCAGGTCCTCAAAATCTATTTAGGCGCCTAACTCTAATAGTGTCAGTGGGAGTTAAGCAAAGTAAATACCTAGGACAACCTGCACCTAAGTGCCTGAGTCACTTTCAAAATTGAACTTCGGCTCCCATGTCTCCTGGGTGCTTTTGAAAATTGTATTATCTGTGCCTCGGTTTCCCCATCTGTAAAACGAGATGAATAATGCTCGATTGTCTGCCTTCTCTAACTAATGGTGAACTCTTTTTGAGGGAGGGGGCACTGCCTCTTACTAAGAGTTTGTACTGAGCATGCTGGAGACTTCAGCTGCTACTATACTACGAAAACTGTCAACCACAATGTTGCAATCCAATAGGAGTGTGATAGCACCAGTACATCGCTGAGAACAGCATTTTGCCCTCCAAGGGTACGGTGGTAATCATTAGCAATGGGCGAGGTTCAAAAGTGCTTGATCCAGTCAATAACAACACACATGTAGGGAAAGACAATAATGGATGATCAGATGAGCACAGCATTCAGAAGACATTTACACACTCTATAGGTAGTGATTTATTCTTGTTCTCTTAAAAGGGCCAGATATAAATCCGCATCATCCCATTGATTTCAGTGATGCTCTACTGATTTACACCAGATAAGGAACTAGCCCTGGATATTTGGATGCTGTAAGAAAGGAAGTTCATTTAAAAAGTCAATTTCAGCGACAGTTACACTGAAAACTACGTTAACAGAACATTAAGGAAACGCCAGAATTAAGGTTGCCTGTGCAACCTTCATTTGGCCCTCTTGGGCATATGCATTATGAGGCCGTCTTTAATGACATGATCACATCCTAATGTTTCCATGTTTAAAGTTTGGCAAACTTAGAAGCAACTGAAAACAGGGTTTTATAATAATGGGAAGTGTCTGCAACTTTAACAGTAAGCAAAGCTACCAGCTCCACTTATAATAGAAGGTTCAGTTCTGCACCCACGTATTCTAACGTCTTCTAGGCACCTAGACTTGAGAGCAAGCTATGAAGCTATGGACTTCGTTCCGCCTGTCTTGCTGGGATGAATTCAGAGATTTACCCCAGTGATGAGCTCAGAATCAGACCCAAAAGCTGTGAATTGAAGTTAAGAAAAGATCATTCAAAGCTAAGGTTGAAAATCTGGATCTCTCTTCTCTCTTTCTGCCTCTTTTCTGCCATCTTCTTTTTATCATCTTCGCTGAGTCAAGGTGGTTATGTCTTCCTACCTCAAATATGATTTTTCCCTTTCTCTTGTGGGTTTTGCTCACCTCGTCATGGCTCCATGAACAGAGTTCTTCTGGGATTCAGCTTACAACTGATGTCTATTTCAGCTGACAGATAGATACATCAGAGAAAGCTTGATCTGCCCCTTTCCAGCTTATTGACAAACTACAAATGCCAATAATTCCTCAAACCACAGTCCCCTCACAAGCCTAGACTTTGCAACCACTTTCATCCTCTTCCTCCTGAATTTTATTTTTTGGCTGGCAGTAAATCTTTACTAACTTCTTAATACTTTTTAAACATATGCATTGTCATATCGGTTTACCATCAAACTCAGCCGTTAAGCCTAGTGGAAGCCTCACAGGCACAGAACGTATCTGTTCAAATTATATCAGTTTGCGTAGATGTCTTTGGAAAATAACAGATCCGTACTATGTGCCAGTGCTTCGGCAAAGGTAAAACATCTCCTCTCCTGGCTGCCTTTAACTCATTTCATGCTGGACATCGCTGACCAGGGCATGTGACTGGTTAGATTTTTGAGCACAGACAACAGGTGGTGGTGGAGTGCCCATGCTTCTCCGACGTGAAGCTCAGGGTGGAGGAGAAGATAGAATGAAAGCAGAGGTGTCCGTCTCTGTTCTCAGCCTTTCTTCAACTCACACCAACACCTTTGGCATTTACTGGAGCAAGGCTGGGTAAATGCACAGGGATCTGCCACCTCAGAGCTCTCACAAAATCTTAGAGTCACAGCAACTTTTCATCACCTGAAGTTTCAATGGTTGACTTCGGTAGTTGCTAGTTGTAGAAGTGCCTTGGGACATTTGCCTTCCACATTCTCCACCAGGACTCTGGAAGAGCCAGTCAAGCAGCTGCAGCACCTAGAAACTCTCCCCAGGTTTTGCACTGAGCCCAGCACTAGATGGGATAGAGTTTTGGGGGGTCAGTCAGTGCGGTGGGGTTAACCATACCATGTACATAGGAGCAATAAAACTCATAATCCTGAAAACTGCTATCAGTTCTCACTGACATCTCGATGCTCCAACCAAGCTTAGGGCCCCATTGTGATAAGTGCAATACACACACACAATTAGCAAGCGTCAGTCCCGTGCTGACAAATTTAGTCACACAAGAGTGGTTAGCTCCAGTTTACAGATGGGAAACTGGGATGGAGAGAGAGTATGGGTCTTACCCAGGGTCATATAGTGAGCCTGTGTCAGAGGTGGGAATTGGACCCAGATCTCCTGGGTCCCAGTTCTGTGCCTTAACCACAAGATCAAGCTTTCCTCTTTGTACTGAGTTGATTTCATAAGCTCCTCTGAATGAGAGTGGTTTTTGCCCAGCCGTCAGTGGTGCAGGGGCTAAATCTTGGACATTAGTCTGCCAAGCAGTCACCAGCCTCAGATGGGGATTCTGGAGACTGCAAACAGTAAGTCCCCTTCACAGCTGGCCCCATCCCCCGGTGACTAACACCTCTGGCTCTGACCCATGTCTACTCATCCCATTTCATCCCTGTTGCAGAGACGGCAAAGAGGGAGTTGAGAAACAACATGAAACCAAAAGTAAATGCCCAAATTAGACACTCTGAGGGATTTGCCTGCTAAACTGTGTCACAGATGCCCCAGGAGGTCCCTCACTTGTCAAGAGGCCACAGGCAAGCCTCTCTGTTCCAATGCTCACTGCATTCCCTGCAGTGCTCGGATTCAAGAGATGATCTCCCCACCTGGTGCAATAGCCACGCGACTGTCCTAAACCACTTGGACCCATGTGACTCGAGGATGTTCCTCGAGTGACAAAGACAAGAGAGGAGCATCAACTGGGCACAATAACGCAATTGCATTTAAGTCAGCTAGCTGATTCCAGGCATTACAGAGTCCAGAGTCACGGCCATCCCCTTCCACAATGGCATCATAAAAGCAAGGCTTTTTCCAGAGCACTCAGAGCAGCCTTTGCCTAGCCAAGCAATTGCATGGTGCCTGGCATCTATTTCCCAGCCTGCTGGGCAGCAGCTGCTTTATCCGCTTTGCAGTAAAAGGCTTCTCCTGGTAGCTTACAGGGCATGCTGGCAGATTGCTCGAAGGCTGCAGGTGTGTGATGGATGATTGCGAGATTGTGTTTTGGGGTTGGAGTATCAGTGTTTCCCACTGTGGGAAGGAGCGGGAGGGGAGAGTACACCTGAGTAATGTTGCTGTAAGCCAGGAACCCTAAATTCAACTTACCTTGCAGGAATAGCAGTAATTAACTGCAGAAAAGCCACTCCCTTCAAACAGGCCAGATAGACTAGAGGGGCTAAATTCCTGGCATCACTGAAGTCCATTCCAAGATTCCCATTGACTTCAGTGGGACCAGGATCTTAGCCTGGGTAAGTAGCAGGTTAGCTCCCTTTCACGTGAGGTGGAAAAAGCTGGGTGAACGATTCTGAGTGAACAATCTATTCTGCGATTTCAGCCTGGGTTTGGTTTGGTGTTTTTTACTGGAAAAAGGAGCTGAGACCAGGCTTCTATTTTGAAGACTGTGTTTGCTGTTCAAAGATACTCAGCACATGGTTGATACAAAGGTGCCTCAGCCTACGGGTTGCTCACTAAGGGCTAGATTGTGCCTGTTAAGTGTGTAAGTGTCTTTGCCCCAGGAGGCACCTTTCTGCCAGGTCTTTGCTCCTAATTTGCTGCTTTACTACACAAGTGGTAAAATTGTAACAGTCCCTGCACTGGCTTGACTGAACTGTCTGGTACATGGAGGTGGAGCCAAGGCTTGGCCAGATCCCACCTCACCCACCTGCTCTGTAAGGAAGCAGTAAGCAGATACTTATTTCTACATGCTTAGATCCAAGACCTGTTCTGGGTGGTCATGGAGTCCAATTCACAGTCTTAGTTCTAAGTATTTTCCATGCATCTTGCTTTAAGTATTTGCTCTTCATACTTTGCACTGTGTGACAGGTTGCCTAAGGCACATGGGCCCAGATTTCTATAGGATTTTGTTTCCTAAGTGCCTAAATCCCTTTTGAAAATGAGACATAGGCTCCTGAATCTGTTAGGTGTTGCAATGCTGAGCAGAGCAATGCCTAAATACCGTTAACAAATCTGGAGCACGGTAACCGCTCAGTTCTCTGACTGGACGATTCCCAAACCTGCAAACAACTGTGAAGACAAGAATGTGAGAACCTCAGGAACAAGCAAGCGTGAAAATGTGGATCTGCACAAGTAGCTGTGCCCCGTCTCCTTCTGCAAACAAAGCTTTGTTCACAGAAACATCTCCCAATGAAGGCATGGTTTTCTAGGCATAAATGCCCAAGCACAGCAGTTTTCCCACCAGGTTGTTCAGATGCTGGGGATAGCACAAGCCCTCGGTGTGTTTTTGAGACCCAAAGGACTGTCCTAGGATACAGAGCCTCAGCTGCTCCCTGACAATGCCCTTCTGAATCCTCCCTTCTGGAAAAACATTCTCCTTGTTACATCTGATTTGGAACTGGGGAGCCGTGAGCACCTCCTTGCTTATTGCAACGGAACAGCAAGCAGCTGATCAGCTTCAGTCAGGGCCCCTTCAGCTGCTGTATGTTATTCCTGAGGGAACACAGGATGGAATCAGCATCTTGGGCTGGACCCTGATCTTCAATGGAGCGATACCAATTTCCTCCAGCTGAGGAGCGTGCCCTTTAACCCAACTGCAAGAGGCTGATAGAGGCCTGGAGTACACACAACATCTGACAAAGCACAGTTATGTTCGGCTGCCGCCGGGAAGGATCCTTAGCTTTGCTCTCCTCTATAACTGTCTCTCACTGCAACCAGCTGTGTGGACATTTGTTCATCCACCAGACTGACAAGTAGCCAAGCAGTGGGGAAGCAGCCATTGGAAGGCAGAAGAAAGGAAGGCCTGGCAGAAAAGCCTGCCTGGCAGGGTTTTATCTTGTGCCTGGAAACCTATGTCTCAGACATTCCTGAGCACACAAATGAAGCTGCGTATGCAAGCAGCACAGTTGGCTGAGAAGATCTGACCTGCACAAATGAGATGCTTTTTTTCCTGGGCGGCTAAGAGGGATGGCTCTGGGGCAACTTCCTGGTGTGAATAATTGCCGTGTGAGAAGCAAAAGGAACTTAATGAGGAAGTGGACTAGCCTGGCGTGTATTAGGCATGGCTGTGCTGCTGTGTGAGGGCTTTTTCCTCCCCGCTTCTCCTATTCATTACGTGACACATTGTGCCATGTGAAAGGGGGATCTTGCAGGCAATGAGCTTAGGAAGACAGCATAGTGTCTCCTGACCATCAGCTATCAGGCAGCCATGGGCTGACTCGCTCAAGTGCTGGCAAACAAATAGGGCCCTTTTTGGAGCTCATGGTGTCAGGGGTGTATGTCCTTGGGCAGCAGCTGACCTGCGGGCTGACTCAGCAGTAGAGAACATGATTCCTCCTTACAGACTTCATGGCCTCAGGTTTGCATGGTGCGTTTCAAACAGTGTCAAGACATGGGTTAATGCCTAGGCAGCTCAGCTGGGAAACAGAGCCGGTCAAACTCTATACTGGCCTACCCTGGTGCAGCTGCACTCACTCCAAACTACGCCTGCAGAAAATTTGGCTCCGAGTCTCAAATCTGGCTCAAATTTTGTCTTCTTATCCTTCCAGCATGTGCGGGAATTTGTCGCTGGTGAAAGGTGATGGCTCAACAGCTCTGGTTGCTGAAGACCTGCTCATGCACAGAACAGGTGACAAGCAGACAGCAGCCATGCTAGATTCCTACACATGGTTTCCCCACCACGGCCTCTATCCTACCCCTATAGAAACTCAGTGGCAGAAGATCAGGCCCTAAGTGTCTCAGCCCTCTCCTGGGAGAGGTATTTTCTCTAGGGCCAAGAGGGCTGTTCAATCCTGCAGTGCTTCTCCGTGCAGTGAGGCCAACTCAGAATAGCCTCCCAGGAAAAAAACATGTTTTCATGGCGCACTAACTGCAAGTTATAACAGATACGATTCTCCGGGGTGCAACATAAAGGGCCTAATATGGTGTTGCTTGGTGCTAGGAGGATTTTCTGGCATTTCCTAGCCATGTAGCTTCTCCTGTATACAGACCTCCCAACAGACCCACACAACCCCCTGTCCCAGCTGCAGCATCTCCCGTCCTGTGGGGCTGGCTGGGCTTGGCTCGCCACTCTGGCCATTACGATCTGACCCCCAGTGCGCGGGATTGCAGCACTGCTCAGGTGCACTTGAGCCAAATGTGAGTGAGTGGCATTGTGACCCTGTGGGCCAGAGGCCAGATTGCAATGCCCAGGGCAGGGAAAGCAGCAATGAATTGTGGCATCTTATAGACTAACAGACGTTTTGGAGCATGAGCTTTCTTGGGTGAATACCCACTTCATCGGACGACTGGGCAGGGAACTGAGCCCAGCCAGCCCCATGGGACAGGAGCTGCCAAAGTCACTGGTGTGGGGTGAATGCAGGATAGGTTCACTCTGCAAATCCCTCCCTGGCAGATATGCCAAACCTGTGGAAAAAACACTTAAATTAGGCTTGGTTTTGGCTTAACTGGCTTGTGAGTTGCTTGTTGGCTAGGTTTTGCCTTGTCGTTTGTTGCTTCTTTTTTTTGATCAGCTTCCAGTAAGCAGGGGCAAGGGTGGGGGGAGAAAGTCAGGGGTGCACAGCGGGCCCACCACCATCCCAGAGTACTCTCCAGGGGGAACTAGTCACATAGAGTGTTGGGGTTCGTAGGGATTGGCTGGTTTTGAAATGGGATTAGTTTGATTTTTGGATCATTGTGAAAGTCGAGGTGCTTATTTACTGCATGAAACTGGGCTCCCTGGTCTATGCCCCACCTTCAGGGGAGCAGCACCTGTCCAGCTTTTGCCACTTAAACCTTTATAAACCTGTCTTTGACTGGCCCTTAGGAAAGGTTGGAACCAGCAGACAACCTTGCGAGCGGGTGCAACACCACCCATATAGCTGGGGGATGAGATATGAGCATTTAGACAAACCGGCCAATATAGGAATCAGGTCGGCGCCATGAGCAGCCAGCTCCCTGTTGATGAATACCAGACAAACAGCCCCATGCGGAGCTGGATGTAAGAGATCGGGTCAGCCGTCAGTACCATTTCCAACTCGGAGCTGGAATCCCTTTGAAAAGTCATAGATGGCGTATGCCGGGGGCACAGACTGTAATGTTGGGCTTGTGTGACTTAGGACTAGTGCTCCACATGGGGAGGAGAGAAGGATGTAATGAGGCTCCAGCCCCAAGAAGCTATGAGCTAAAAGTACTCGCATACCTGACTAAAAATCAGTTCCATGATCCAGCTCGATAGTCTAGAACCAGAACTGGGACACGATTTTATCCCATCCTTCCTCTCTCATTGGTCACTTTCACTTCCTGGTCTCACGCACAACCCCAAGTCTTGTGCCAGAGTGTTCATAAACACATGGAAATGTTCCAATCTCCTTCATCATCCCGGCCCCCAGCCCTGCAAAAATTGTTCCTTTGGCTGCTTAACACTTCTTAAAATGTAGAAGTCGACCTTCATCTAGAGCAAATTGGCCGAGCTCCATGCAGACCAAAGGGAACTAAGCTGAGGATTCGACAGAGGACAGGACTAGATGACCTATCAAGGTCCTGTCCAGTCCTAATTTCTGTGATCTTCAAAGATCATTGATGTGCCATTGGTGCCAAAAGTGCAGGCCCATTTCGCAAACCTGTGTGTGCAAATGGGCACGCCCTGTGCAGAAATGCGTTTAATTCACCACTGCATGTAGAATCATCGAGTTTAAACTCAGAAGGGAGCCCAGATCCTCTAGTCTGACTCCCTGTAGAGCACAGGCCACTAACACCACCCAGCACCTGCTTGCTAAACCCAGCAACCAAAATTAGTCCAAGTCTTACAGCCCACAAGAGACTAGACCATGATGTGCCACAGGCAGAGAATAGGAGGGACCGAGGTGAACCAGTTCCCGAGGCCTCTGCATTGGCAGAGAAATAATTATGTGAGATATACACTGGCAAGTGACCTGCACCCCCATGCTGCAGAGGAAGGCAAAAAAACCCAACATTCCCAAGATGACTTCTAGTCTGACCTGGGGGAACATTCCTTCCCCATTCCACATATAGTGATCAGTGAGCAAGAACCAGCCACTCAAGCCCCTGAGAGAGAGAAAATGCTCAGTGCCACTTCAGAGTATTGGCTCAGTGTCGTATCTCCAACCATGGCTATCTCTGATGCCTCAGAGAAAGGAAACCAAACCTCCACCCTGAGTACACTGTGGAGGAGAATGCCTTCCTGGTCCCATCAACCCGACACAGACGGTGAACACTCCGAGTTCTTTGTTGGTTGATGGTAATATTACTGTTATTGGTAACATTGCTTGGGGTGCAGGAGTGGGTATGGGGTGCTGGCTCCAGGAGCAAGTACAGGGTGCAGGAGGAGGTTTGGGGTACAGGCTCTGGGAGGGGGCTCAGGGCTAGAGCAGTGGCTTGGGGTGCAGGAGGGGGCATGGAGGACTGGCTCTGGGAGGCTGCAGGTTAGGTGGTGGAAAAGCTATTCAGAACCTGCTCATTGAAGGGGGTGGCACTTACTTCGGGTGGCCGCGGCCCCATGCTGCTCCTGGAAGGGGCCAATGCGCCTCTGCAGCTCCTGGGGGGCCCATGTGGCTCTGGGGCAAGCAATAGAAGTAGAATTACATTCATATTAATATCTTAAACTGGTTCAGAGCATTTCAGCAATGTGAGCTGGCACTGGACCAGGAAGTTATAGCGGCAAGGTGATTCAGGGCAGGTAATTGTTAAAAACAGAGAGCGAGATTAATTAATAATTAACAGTGTAAGTAGAACTTGGCAGAAAATATAATTAACGCTGCACAAACTTGATGCAACTCTTCCTTCTTTCAGGCTAATAAAAGGGCTCCGATGGGCCTTTGGAGGTAGATGGGTTTTTAAAACTACATGGGGCCAGATCATCAGCTGGGGTAAATATGCATAGCTCCAGTGCCTTTGACAGAGCCATGCAGATTTACCCCAGCTGAGGTAATGGGGCCATGGTATTTCCTGCCTATGTACGGTGTGCATAGACAAAGGCATTTATTCTTATAGCAGGCAACTTCCTCCAAAGACCTCAAAGCCTTTTATGGATATCATGGGAGGCTCCCAACAGACTTTTGAAGGACATTCGTTATTATTACCCCTGCTTATTTCTAAGTGAATGGAGGTGCAGAGAGGTGAAGTGACCTGTCCAAGGGTCACAGTGCCAAATAAACACCTGCAGAGTCAGGAACCCGGGAGTCCTGGACTCCACATCTCTAAGTGGCACTTTGCTCTGCAAGCAGCTATTCACTAAGGTGGGCTGAGTAATGAGATACTAGACAGAAAGGACTAATATACACCCCTGTCCTTGGGACATTCTTCACAGCCTAAGAGACCTCGATGGTCCAAGTGATATCTCATTTGGTCATGAACTTCTGCCATGGAGCTTTAATGTCATGGGTCTTTTGTCTGGACTGGTACATGAAGAGTTGGAAACCACGGTCCACATCCTCAGATGGAGTAAATAATAATAATAATACCAAGGACTTGTAAATCAACATATCTCCATTTAAGTCAGTGGAGCTGTCCCAGTTTTCACTGACTGAGGATTCTGGCCCCGTAGCTCATAACACTGCAGTAGGAAATAACTGGGACAAAGTGTTTTCGACTAAATATCCAAGAGGAAGCATCATGCGACAAGACTCACACAAAGCCATACGAAGGTCACCATGACCCAGAACTCATCTGTGAATGGTCCACGATGATGTGCTATGGATACGTGAAATACACCAATTTAGTTAAACTCACCAATGAACGAACAATTCTAACCAGCCGTCTCAGACCATCAGCGCAGCGCAGAAGGCTGTTAGCAAAGCTAAAACAATGTTTTTGTTCTGACAGGAAAATTAGATAGGGCGCTGTTAAAGCAAAACTCCAAAGGGGTTTCAAAGCAGAATGACACATCTGCCATCAGCGTGTGCTATCTAAACCCGGCAGGATTCCGAACAACCAACTCTCCCAACTCCAACTCCTGTTGCAAACCTAAACCAAATGAATCTCCAATCCCAAACCTGTATCCCCACAAATAATGGAAGGAGGAGCAATGATAGTCTTAGGCCAAGGTGCGAAAACCCCAAAAGCATGACAATGAAACTTAACACTAAATCTAAAATTCTAAAATGTTAAAATAGTTACTAGCAAGATTAAAAAGGACAAAGACCGTTAAAGTGTATATGGTTACCATGCCACTTGCCTTTTCCTTATTTTAGAGGCTGCTCATGCAAATAGAGTAACCACTCGGATCACAGATATATTGTCAGTTCCTAACAAATATTCTGTTTTCTGAAAGGTTGTAGAAAAAGGCATCTGGGACAAAAACACAACAAGCCATTTTGACCTCCAGTGGCAATATAGATTACAATGTAATAAATAATGGAGAAGGTCTTCCACCTGCCCTAAGACACATGGGCAGAGGCAGTTACATTTCTTAGTGCCAGGATATTGGCCTTTTAAGTAAGCTGTCTGTATGGATTGAAAGCGGAGAGCTGTAAATGCCCTCCTTAGCGTGTTCTTATGCAAGCTATCTAAATATCTGGCATGCCAATAAGTCCATTTAACAAGGGGAAACCAAGGTGACATATCTGAAAAAGAAACTACCACCATACCCAGAGGCTTATTAATATCCTCTATTCTTAACCTGATTATGGATTTCACATTTTTAAACTTAAATCTAATCATTTTCGATTCTGAGACACCTAGAATAAAGGAGGAGCTAATATTGCGCCTGGCATTGCCAACTCTCATGATTTTGTCACGAGTGTCATGATAAATATTGTTTTACTTAAAGCCGCAGCTCCTGGAGATAAGTGGATGTGATGATTTCAGCCATCGCTCTTAAAGATAAAGTAAGTTTCTAGCCCTCGTGACTGTAGAGAAAGCCTAAAAATGTGACCCCCAGCACGCACTGAAGGCTCAAATAGCAGAAGGCAACTAAAAAGAACCCCAAATCTATTATTTTTACATAATTTTATGATTTTGAAGCTAATCTCATGATTTTTGGTGAGCCTGACTCATGCTTTTTGAACAGTCTGAGGTTGACTATACCATGCCCATTAGTTGGGGAGGGGATCAGGAGGTCGGGCTTCCAGGTCCTTTTCGGGTTCTGCCAATGACTTTGCTTTGTCCTTGAATGGGACTCCTCAATACCTCCCAGGGCTGGTCTAAGGATTAATTGGGCAGTGTTTGCAAAGTGCTTTGAACATGAAAAAACTAGCGCTCTCTGTGCCTCTGTTTACACACCTGTTAAAGAAGTATCAGAATACTTTCCCTAGAGGGGGGATGGCAGGCTTAATTATTTCATGTTTGCAAAGCACTCCTAGATCCTAGATGAATGATGCTAAAGACGCAAATGGTATGATTGTTATTAGAGACAGGTGCAAGCTGGAAAGTTCTCAGCCAGGTCCAAACTTCTGCAAAGTTTGGAAAGAGTCCAGAACTGCAGTTTTGATTTGGATTCAAAATCTGGGTTCCAAAGAACCGGAGTTTTCTCTTCAGGTCTTTCTCTATTTTGTTACCTCCATAATGCAGGTAGTAAGTATTACTAGTTAAAAGCAAAACCTAAAGCCTTACCAGTCAAAGTGCATTTTAGTATGGTCGTACCGACAGACATCAGCCGTGACCAAGGACCCATTGTGCTGGATGCTGCACAGACCCATGGAAGGTGACAGTCCCTGCACTGAAGAGGGGCCTTTGGGAGTTAGTCAATAGGAAATGGGCATCTACTGTCCTTAGACACCTTTGAAGATCCCCGCTTAAAACAACCAAGACATGAGAAGAGAAGCATCATTATCCCCAGATGGAGAACTAAGACGCAAAGAGGGGAAGTGACGTGCCTAAGGTCACACACTAGTGATGCTGGGAAATGAAACCAGATCTCCTGAGTCCCTAGTGCTTTAATTGCAAGACCACGTTTCCCATCATCAGTAGACTGACTGGTTCCTTCCTCTCTGATTAAACAAACAGAACCAACTAATCTTATTTCCCAGTAGCTCACCCTTTGGGGTACAATGTAAATTACCATTGAATTTGCACTCTGGATGACGTGTCTTTACAAGCGTAGAAGACATGGCATATGCATTTGCTTCCTTGGAAGAGCATGGCATCTGAACTGTGTGGCTTTATTTTAATTACCAGAAACAAATGGATGCCCAAAAGGTGTTTGCTTCAATCATTTGGCATCGCTGCATGCCTTCAAGCTCCTGGGGTGACCGGTGATAAAACTAACCATAGGTGGTCAATGGCTGTCTGCTGTTCTTTCTCAGAAGTGAAATGCATCATATTGCTGGAGCCAGCTCGCCCTGCTGAATTCTCCTCTCCCCAGCATAATGACTGCATCACTCTTTGGAGATAGTTTTTGAAGGAGCTAATTATGCTGCACTGAGGAAAGTCGGTGCACATTGCTCATGTTTCGGTTGCTCCAAGAGGGTACAAGCAGGAGTAATGGGGTAAAATTAAGCACAGAATAATCTAGGCTGAACATTGGGGTAAACTTCCTAACAGTGATGCACACTCGATGTCCTGCATGGACATAATGCTTACTAATCTCTTAAATTGTGCAAGAGCAGTTTAGAGGTCTTATCCTTCCTTGGAGACAGATTGGCAGCAGGGAAAGAAATACACAACAAGAAGTCTGCCCATCTGTACAAAATGCAAACAGATAATTTCATCCATGCACCTGGTCACCAGAAAAAGGAAAGAAAGTGCAGTACTTGGGAAATGGCTACCGAGAGCCAGCCCCAAGAATCTGCATTCAGCACCATGGAGAGGGCTTGGGCGAGAAATTACCGCCTGAAGAAGGCACCAGGAGACAATACACACACTGGGCATTAACTGAGCTGGGGAGGAAAAGCAAGAAATAACCCTTTGTTTACAATATCTTTATTCCAGTCATCTATAGGACTGTGGCATAATGTTGATAGCAGAGGGACAGGCGTGAAGACTCCTGGGATCTATTCCCACCTCTGAGAGAGAAGTGACCTAGTGGTTAGAGTCAGGAGGCCTGGGTTCTTTTCCCATCTGTGGCATAAGAGCATGGTTTGTGCAGATGTCAGCAAGCTAGGATTCCTGGGTTCTCTTCCCAGTTCTGGGAGGTGGGGGTGATGTTGTGCTTAGAGAAAGGGACTGGGAGCCAGGTCTCTTTAAATCAACTAAGAGGATGAAGAGTTTAATTTATTGCAAAGGTACAATGAGTTGGTAGCAAAGACTGGAATAGAATCCAAGAATCCTGACCCCCTGCTCTAGCCACTTCAACACACACTGGCCCCTCGACCTGGAAAAAAATGAGGAAGTGGGTCTGTTGCCTCTCTAATTTTTCTGGATCCTTCAGGAGTGGTGCAATAGGGAAAATCCTTTTCTTTCCCCTGCATTCCAATTGTCCCCAATTTCTGTACTGTCTCTGCTGCCAGCAAACTTCGGCGGCACTGGGAAAGCAACACTATTTTAGCTGCTAATAGATGCAGAGCAGGAAAATACTTTGGCATCCAGGCTCTTTGTTCTCTTGTCATTAACAGACTCTTGACAACCTCATTTACATCCTGTTAAAACTCGGTGGTGCACATTCAGGCCTTTGGAATCAACCGTCCCCCAGCTAGGTGATGTAGAAAGCTCAAGTAATTCTGATCTGCTCCTCTGCCTGAATGAAATTGCTTTTCAAGCCACCTCTCCTGGTATGTAAATAACCCATTCCCCATGGGATCCTGAGGATGGCCCAGTGATTTCAGGCCAAGATTCCAGGCCAGACCAGGCAGGATGGTTCTAATCAGCAAACTGAGACTATGCTTTCTAGGGATTTGTTTGTTTGTTTGTTTACAATGAAAGACAGAGCAGGCTATTAGGCTAAGGGGGGATTAGAAGGGATAAATCCTACAAGCACCTATAATAATTCCAGCACCACAAGGCAGTAACCAGATAAATTAGTAACCCACAGGCAAGATTGCTGCCATCAATGAGCATGGATTTTTACTCCTTGACTGATGACGTGACATGAAAAAAAATTATGATGATGTGTATTACAGCTTTCCAACGAGCCTCCAAATGAGATCAGGGCCAAGTGACGCTATATGCTTCATATATTAGGAGACAGCCCCTGTCCCAAGGAGCTTCCAATCTAAATAGACAAAGACCAGGGAAAAGGAAATATTATCCCCATAGTACAGGTGTAAAATGGAGGCACAGAGAGATAAAGGCCATGATTTAAGAAAGCACTCATTGCCCCCTGACCTGATCTTGGAAGGTTTATAGTTTGGGGTTAAACATAATTGATTTGCTCCACATATGATAGGAATAATAACGGAAGTTATGAAAGCTGTAGAAAATAGGAGAGCACACGTAACTGGGTTATTAGCCTTTGCAATGGTTAAAGTCTTATTTTATTGGGGTGAGACCTTGCGGGAGTAGTCAGGCTAAAGGCTAAATTTTAGCTAAAAAGTTTGCAGGCCCAAAAAAATAACTCCAGGTCACAAATTCTGCACTCACATTTGGAAGGACAAACAAGTAACCACAAAATGTCCAGTACACAGCAAGTTACCCAAGCTGGAGGGGACTTGGGGGACTTTTGTAATATGGTAACTGGACAGCAATGAGATAGTTAGATCACAGTGATGCACAGGAATGATTAAGAAATGATTAATGCAAGTTATTAATATTAATGATTAGAGGATGATTATAAACACCCAGAATGCCGCATATGAATAATAGGCAGATATTAATCTTGTTGTGGTTATGGAAATTGATCCAATATGGTTGTATAGCCAATAAGTTACATAAAAAGGGGTACAAAAGACCCAGTCTTCTTTCCTAATTTTGCTGATTCATCAGGTCCCTCAGATGGTGTAAACTGAATCAGGATTTCCCTACTGATGGACTCCACTTACTTTTACTTCCACCTTTGTTTCCAATAGCCTCCACAATGCAAAACTCTAAGTATGTACAAAATAAGATTGTAAGTCTGAACAATGCAGAAAACCACTTTAACTGCACTCATCTCACTCTTAGGCATATTGATTTTTTTTTATGATTTCAATTATATTTGTCTGAATTAACTATAAGACCATAAAGTTTCTGTGTGTGCTTCACCAAATTTTATGTTCTCAATTAACTCTAAGTAGGCACCTGAAAAGGAGCCTGTTATCTGCGACAAGTGCATGCTGCACTCCAATAAATAATTCTGTAATTATAATAATTGATCAGGCTACACACCTAAGCACATCCTTGAGTCTATCCCTCGTGCGCTTAAAGTTAAGAACATGCTTACATGCTTTCTTGAAGAGGAATGAACTGAACATAAGCTGAGCTGCCTTTCCTGAATCAGGGCCTAAATAACTTTTCCAAGGTCACACAGGGAGCCTGTGGCTGGGCTGGGAATTAAACTCAGATCTCACGAGCCTCTCTCTGCTTCCTTTTAACACAAGATCACCTTCCAGTTTGATATGGGGTGTGAATGGATCAAGGTCCATCCATGGCTAGGATTATGATTTAATAGGCTGTCCTCTAGTGGTGGGTCTGGATACAAGGGGATAAATAGCAATGTGATGAATGAAGATGGACGAGCTAACCAGTCTATTCTCGTACTGTCAGAATCGCAGGCTTTGCCTGAGGCACTCCAAGATAGGCTGTAAAGCTGTCTAGAATCCCCTAGCGTTTGTTAGCAGCTGTCGGTCCCAGCAAGCAGCAGTGATAATGAAGATCCTAAGTGCAAGAGTGATTTTTAAAAAACTGCCAGGAAGGTCCCCAGCTGGAGAGCCAGCTCCACGCAACCCCATGTCAGGCCTGCAGTTTGAATCCCAGCTTGGCCTTCTGATTCATAGCCTCAGCAAGAACTGGGAGAGTCCCATCTAGCCCTCTGTGGCTGGAAACTGACGCAGGCTGCACAGCGCTTTGCGGAATGGGGAGAGTGGCGTTTTAATGGCTTAGGAAAGACCAAACATGTGCACAGGGCAGCTGCCTGTGGCTTTACTGGCTTCAGCTTCTAGCCCAGGCTGACACTGCAGGGAGGGACTCGTCTCTGAAGTAAGGATGGTTACAAGAGCAATATGATACTGTTAACTCTTCAGGGTTTGAGTTCTTCACATGGCGGGGTGGGGAGGAGGAGTGCGATTTAAAAGAAGGGAAATTTTATCTAAGGTACGTACGTGACCCACATTCCCTGAGCACACCTCAGCCTAGAATGTATTTCTCCTCACAACACCCTGCAAGGTAGTGAAAGGCTGTTACCCTCAACGACAGATGGGGAACGAAGGCACAGGGAGACAAGCCTTGCCCACGGTCACACACAAAGCCTGTAGCACAGAAAGGACTTGAATCCAGGTCTCTTATGTTACAGGTTAGTGTCCTAACCACTGGACTATCCTTCCTCTCTGGTACCCCTAAAGGGCATCTTCAGGACTGCACTTTGGATGAACTGGATGGGGCAGGACTATGGATTCTACCAAAGTAAGAAATGATGATATTAGTTATGAAAATAAGCCCCAAATCTCCAATTAAAGCCACGAGGATTTGGGGAGACACATGACTATTATTGAGGCTACTGACGAAATCTGAAGCCAGAGCCTCAGCTGATATAAATCGGCAGAGATGCTCTTAACATCACTGTAATTCCCACCAGCAGAGGTCTGGGGCCTTATGAATGTTTTAACAATAACACCTGTCTCTTCCATAGCATTTTCCAACTACAGATCTCTACACAGGACAGCAAGCAGCACGGCCTCCGTCTAGCAGATGGAGAAACTGAGGCAGGGAAGGATTAAGTGAATGAGGTCACTCAGAAAGTCAGGAGCAGAGCCCAGAATTGAAGCAAATCCATCTCTTGTGCTTCCCAAGCCAGCACTTTATCCACATGACCATCATTCTACCCTAAACTATGACCCATTGATCTTATGTCACGTGAGCCACCAAACACTCTCAGCGAATATCTCCAATGCTGGAGATGGGACCCTAGCTGAGGAGGGCTCTGAGTTACTACAGAGAATTCTTTCCCTGGCATCTCACTGGTGGGTCTTGCCCACATATAAGGATCTAATTTATCACCGTATTTGGGTTTGGGAAGGAATTTTCCCCTGGGTCAGATTGGCAGAGACCCTGCGGGGGGAGGCGGGGGTTGCGCTTTCCTCTGCAGCGTGGGGCATGAGTCACTTGCAGGTTTAAACTAGTGTCAATGGTGAATTCTCTGTAACTTGAAGTCTTTAAACCATGATTTGAGGACTTCAGTAACTCAGTCAGAGGTTCTGGGTCTATTTCGGGAGCGAGTGAGGGAGGTTCTGTGGCCTGCAACGTGCAGGAGGTCAGATTAGATGATCATGATGGTCCCTTCTGACGTTAAAATCTATGAGTCTATGGTAGCAACTTCCGATTCCGATAGGAAAGGATCTCTGGCAATTTCCTGCTGAGGATACAAGAAGGGCAGGTATCCCCATCAGCTCTCTCCGGGGCAGGAGGCTAATTCAGAGTGAGGCCTACCGTTCCTTTCTCCTCACTGCCCTTTCTCAGAACAAACTCACTGGAAAACTCTTTCAAATGATGCATAAAACTCAAAAGCAGACTCTAAATTTACAAGCACAACCTTCGGAGCACTGCTGTGCCCTAATAACTTAGAGCGGAGAGGATTCGCCAGCACGCTTTAAACTTTTCATGAAAGCAGGGCTCTGAACCCAGCCCCCTGCTTCTGTTCCCTCACACGGAGAATTATGCAAAGCCCCCTCTTTGTTTTATGCCACTTTGCAGAACAAGTCTCTTGGTTGCAACAGAATCGACAGGCTGGCTGAGTGGCAGGTGATTGGCAGAAGCCACTGAGGAGATGTCCACTCGGTGTGGAAAGAAGGGTGTAGCTAGCAGGGCATTATCCAGAGTTGCAGGGAAGTCTCTGCTGTGATATTCTCTCTCCTCATGAATCAGCTGCAGTTGGTGGCCAGGGCTTTGATGATAATGGCTTTGCCCTGGGGTAGCATCCAGCTATCCTGCTATGGAGGAGTGAGGGGCCTCATTGTGCAGATATGAATAAAAGAACCCAGTGCAATCTAAAGCCCCAGGACCATGAGACGACCAAGCTGGCTAGACTGCTGGGCCCACACACAGACTTCAGGTTCAGAGTGAACGGCTCCTTCCCAGGGCAGAGAGCGAGAGCTCCTGCTTGTACTATGTACGCCGCTGCTCTCCTTACCATCCCTAAAGCTCTTCACCCACAGTTCTCCAAGCAGCCCGATCATCCCCTGTGTTGTACAGAGAATGGAAGGGGAGGCCCAGAGCTACCCACAGCCACACCCAGGGACAGAACCTAGGAGCCCCCAGTCCCATTCCCTACTCTCTGGCACATGCAGCTTTGCTCAAACAGACCTTTCCCCTCTATAGCCCCTAGAATGCTGGATGGAGCTGTGCTCGGTTGCCAGAAGCAGTGCAAAGGGAGGCCAGGTGCTTTCTGCTTCAGCATTAAAAACATAAATAAAAATAGTCCCTGAGTTCATCCTTTTCAGACTTACTAATTTGTCCATCTGCAGAGGGGATTGGCTGGGGTAGGGGAAACCAGAGCACTCCCTATACAGTTATAAAAACAACAAAAAGTGATGAATGACCCTGCACTGCACAGGATGGAGAGAAGCTGCTTTTTTCAGCACAAGATAAATTGCTCCTGTCACAGCAGGTAGTGTAGTGACTTACCCGCAATATACCTAGCCCAGCTTGGCTGTGACCTGGCCCTGCCGGCCTTGCTTATATCATCCCCAAAGGTTTGGTTTAGTTTCAGATTGCTATGACCACAATTGGGAAGTGAGGCTCTAATTTACACCTGGACCCAGGATGTAAGAAGCTTGATTCACCATCGTCCTGCACCTTGTACCATCACTTATGTGAAGAGTTGCTGTAAAGACCTCCCAAAGGAAGCTATGGGTAGTGCGCAACACTGGACTGTGCTGGGTGTTCCAAGCCCCAAACCAATGCTACATATTCCCAAGTGCCATTTACTGGCATGTTTTTATTAGCCTGCGATTTCCCTGTGTGCAGAGAGCACACTTGGAACAATTTACACCAACAGAGCTTGCTACCCTTTGCCTTGCACCTTATGCAATCATTGACACCAGTGCAAGGTGGCTATGAGACATGGTTTCACGCTCTGTATGCACTAGGTTTATAGGACGGCCCAATATGCTGGGCACCAGAGAATGCAAAGGGGGCTTAAAGCCACCAAGCCACCTTCCCCATGCCATGTCCCAATTGCAGCAATGGAGGCCTTGATCTTCAGAGAAGAAAGACTGGTGCATAGAATCATAGAATACCAGGGTAGGAAGGGACCTCAGGAGGTCTAGTCCAAGCCCCTGCTCAAAGCAGGACCACTCCCCAGACAGATTTTTGCCCCAGATCCCTAAATGGCCCCCTTAAGGATTGAGCTCACAACCCCGGGTTTAGCAGGCCAATGCTCAAACCACTGAGTTATCCCTGCCACCCCCATTTAACCCCATCACCACAAGTCAATGTTACTGATTTAGAAGGAGGGACGGTCTTTTTTTTTAAATTATTTCTTTGTATTACTGTTGCTCCTAGGAACCCTGCTCATGGACCAGACCCTTGCTGTGCAAGGCTCTGTACAAACACAGCCCCCCAAAAGCTTACAATGCAAGTTGTCAGACGAGCAACAGCAAGTGGATACAGGCAGACAGATAAGTGAGTATAAGGAACCAATATGACAATATTGGCCAGCAGGACAGGCGGTGGTCTCAGTGCCCCAGTGGCCTACACCTGGTCAAGTTTTGCAAGCATCAGGGCAAAGGAGAATTTAAAGGGGTTTGAAGCAGGATAATAAGGCAGCTTTGTGGATGTCTGCAGGGAGCGCCTCCTGAGTATGAAAGGTAGCAAGGGAGAAGGTACAAAGGTGCTTGTTTGAAAATGGAAGTGGCTTGGCCTGGCACAATGGGTTCCTGACCCATGACTAGGGCTCCTAAGTGCTACCCCAATACAAATTAATAAAAAAAGGGGAGTGGTGACAAAGCCATGACTCAGGAGGAAGAGCTAACAGTTCACAGGAGACATGGAAGACCTCCCCTTGCCACTCCCCTGTTCTGCATTTGAAAGGTTTGGCGGTTGCACATGGAATACCCATTATCTCTGGTCTCTTCCAGGCACCATGCCACCTAATGCATTCATGTATGCAAGTGAGGGGATTGATATATTTTTTTGATAAGCTGCTTCCCTAAGCCAGAATTCTCTTTTCATTAATGTGCTGATGGAAGAATAAACTTTTAACTCCAAGGATCAATCCTGTCAACCAGGAGAAAAGTTCTCTCCCTGGTGATCTGAAAGAGAAGTGAGTTGAGAGCTGAGATCTGCTCCAATCTAAGCAGGGGGCCTGCTGGTCAGCTTAAAGCGGCCTGTCACAGCTGGTCAGAAGTGAGAGGAGCATTGTTTTCTTGCTTTCAAATCTACCTCTGATGTCCGGCTCCTTCCGTTAGGGTGTTTGGTCGTGCTTCTAATTTGCTAATCTACAGTGTTCAGTGGTTGTAACATGGAGCAAAGTCCCCGCTCAGAACGACAAGGCTTTGGACCAAAAGAGACTCGAAGAGAGAGTGAGATTGAGAGGAAGGTGTGAAAGAAACAGAGACACTCAGGAAGAGACAGACAGAAAGGGAAAAGGTTACTTCTGCAGGGAGTGGAGGATGTAGCTACTACAGAGAAAGAGAGAGAAATATTGACCGGGGAAGAGAAGGAGAGGAAGTCTGTGTCACTGCAGATAGTGTAACGACACCCCTGAAAGGGTTAATTTGATCCGGCTCTCACCCACCCTGGTGTAGATCAAGAATAACTTGTAAGTTGAGTTATAGTCTTATGAGAGCAGAATCGGGCTCAATAGCTGCTAGAACCAGGGGCCCAACCCTGATCTCATTTGCCCCAGTGTGAATCTTGTGTAACTCCACTGATCTCAAGGATGGTACTCTGGGTTAATGCTGGAGCAACCCAGAGCAGTATTTTACCCAGCCTCCTGCTCTCAGTGTAGGATCAGCCCAGCAGAGATGGAGCTGATGAACTTGAGGCCTGGTTCTTTGATTTAAATGAGTGGCGGCTCCATTAACGCCGCATCAAGGTCATGGGGAGAAAAACCAGGTTTTTTGTTACTGGGTTGCAGAGTCTGATTGAGGGGAGCGGTTAAGGTCTGCGGGAGCCATACAAATGTTCTTTCTCCCAGTCCTTCAGACTGTGCATTCCCGAAGGCAGATGCCTATTTAAACCCACAGCCTTAAGCAAAGAGATCAGGGTGATTTACCCCAGGCAAAGAGTGATGGGCATGGCTGGTGCTTTATTTTCAGCACTGAGTACAAGACACAGTTTCAATAATTTATTGCACTATTTATCCACTAATTCAGTAAGTCTCCATCGGAGAGGCATCTGGGTCCAGTTTTTGCTCTGCATCTGCTTGTCTTTTTTGTTTGTATGTTTGTTTTTTGGTGAATCATGCGGTTGCTTGTGAAAGGAAAAAGCACTGAGTAGCGATGGGCAGAATGCATGCACAATGCAAGCTTCCTCCTGGCCCAGCTCTGCTAACACACCTCAGTCCTGACCCCTCCTCCCCCATCACTATTCCAGTCTGGTGCACCCCCCTCCACCCACCCCTCTGCTGATGCACCTCAAGCCTGATCCACAGCCTGCCTGCTTTTCCAGTTGAGCCCCTTCTCCCCTGGACTCCAGCTCTGCTAACACACTTCGTAACTGATCCTCAGCCTCTCCCGCTCTCCACCCACACAGAGCTCTGCCAATACCTTCCAGTCTCAACCCACAGAGCCACCTGCTTATCCAGTCCTGCGTTCCCCACACAGTCCTACTGCTGTTCCTTCATCCTGCATCTTCCCCACCCTTTGGGTTTTAGGCCATGCCTGAATGAAGGCTGCCAGCTGTAATTACTCATACTAGTAATTAACACATATATGGCTGCTTTCCACCCAAAAATGTTCCTAGTCTCTTCATAGAGGAGAGTGGGCATTAATAGTCCTATTTTATAGATGGGAAAACAGAAGCACAAAGAATTGAAGTGACTGCAGAAAATTAGCAGCACAGCTGGGAGTGGAACCTAAGAATCCTAAACCAGCCCTGGACCATCCTGCTGCCCAGACTGGCAACCCTTTTTTCATCCCCTCCCCCCTCATTATTTTTGACCAGGCGAATCATTGAGAAAGAACCTGACTAAAGGCCTGATCCATTGCCACAGCCTTTCTAGTGACTTCTGTGAACACTGCACCAGGACCTGAGAGACCAGTACATCACAGGAGTGAAGGGCAAAAAGGACCCTCCCGAGGGGGAGCTAGTGATAAAACAGTAGGAAATTAGGCCTGCTTCCCACTCACCCCCTCCACCCCAACCTGTTCTGTAGCCACTTAGCAACGACATGGATCTAGGACCCCACTACTATTAAGTGAGCAAAAATCTGCTATTGGGAGAGATCCAGGCTGAAGATTCCAAACAACCCCCTTCTAAATTCCCAGCTGTTAACAGATGTGATGGGTCTTTTTCAAGCAATGCAGGAACCATCCTCCTGTGGTTTTCACGTATCAACACACACGTGTAAGTTGTTTTCCTCCATTTTACATACAGCGTAATTTATTTCATTTCCATATACACACACAAATCAGGTTTCAGAGCGGTAGCTGTGTTAGTCTGTATCAGCAAAAAACAACGAGAAGTCCTTGTGACATCTTAGAGACTAACAAATGTAAACTTATGCCCAAATAAATTTGTTAGTCTCTAAGGTGCCACAAGGACTCCATGTTGTTTTTACACACAAATCAGTTTCCTGGTGTGCTCTCTCTCAGACAGACAGACACACACACACCACTTCCCCGGTGAAATGTAACATGCATCTAAACTGAGTCTCTGGGGACATGTCAACAACACACAGTCACTTTTCAGTTTTTCTTCCTTCCCTGGAAGATGTGTATGGATGACATAATGACTCATCCTGGAGGTAAAAGACCCCCAGCAGAAAACACACTTAACTTGTCCTTACAAATCCAGTGGTCCCCCTCCCCTCCACTTGTTTGTTTCAGTTTAACATCTTCAGGGCAAGCTGACGAATGGGGCTGGATGCAGAGGCCAGCCAAGCTTTGATCGATAGGATTTGACAATATAGTAACCAGCCCTTTTTCACTTTTCAATTTAACTTCAGCCCTTCCCATCACCATGCTGGAAGGAGAAAACCTGCAAAACACTTACCCCAGGGGCAGCTGGAAAATTACTTTTCTGATGCCATCTGTCATCATGATGATCTGTTGCAACTTAGAGCGATGCCAGTTTCCATAGTGGACTGAGGGGACCTGAAATTTTTTGGGGTTCAATTCTAAGCAGCACCCTAATATCTGGACAACTTGTGCAAAGTTGATCCAAATTATCCTGATGCCTTGGCTCTGTTAAAGTGTGCTGGAAATCACATCCTGTGTGTAGCCCAGCGTGGGGCCCATGCACCATTGATGATCCACTAGGACTTAAGTGATGCATAAGCCTTGTACTATCTATGGTATTTATATTCTAGTATCTGAGCACATCACAATCTTTAATGTATTTATCCTCACAATACCTTTGGGAGGCAGGGCAGTGCTAGTATCTCAGTTCTACAGATGGGAAACTGAGGTCCCGAGGGGTTAAATAGCTTGCCCAAGGTCACACAAGAAATCTGGGGCAGAGCAGAGACGTGAAGCCAAGTCTCCCAAATATTTGGACACTGGACCATCCTTCCTATGCACTGCTGTGGAGTGAATTGCATCCTCAATGAATGGGTTCAGTGGATCAGTTCTCAAAGGTCCTGATGCCACCTGGAAATGCTGTGAAATGCTGGAAGCTGAACTGACCTTGGCACAAACACAGAATTAGCAAGGTAGGGAGAGGAGAGAACCAGGGGAGAGAAGTTGGGGAATAAAGTAGATTTTTTCTTAATACCATTTCATTTGGATTGGTTTCCAGAAGCGGGAAACAGTTCTGAGAGGGTCTTTGTTACATCAGAGCAAAACTTGGCAAGTTGTTCTTCTCAAGGGTTCAAGACCACACCCAATATGAAGTTTATGCATCAGTTTCAGGTTCCATTGACACCAAAAGCCCCAACCCTGAGTGTGAGTCCCTGATCCACCCCGGGTTCAGATCTGCCCAGAGCCCAGCCTAAACCAAACAACAAATCTGGGGGAAGGTCCAGTTGGGAACTGGATATCAAGCCCCCCTGTTCGGAGTGTTTGGAGCTGGGGTTCTGGTTCAGGGGATAGGGGATGGTATGATGGGATAGCCCAGTTTTGGGAATTAATTGATCTTTGACTATTAGCAGTAAATATGCCCAATGGCCTGTGATGGGATGTTAGATGGGGTGGGATCTGAGTTATTACAGAGAATTCTTTCCTGGGTGCTGGCTGGTGAGTCTTTCTCACATGCTCAGGGTTAGCTGATTGCCATATCTGGGGTTGGGAAGGAATTTTCCTCCAGGGCAGATTGGCAGAGGCCCTGGGGGATTTTCGCCTTCCTCTTCAGCGTGGGGCACGGGTCACTTGCTGGAGGATTCTCTGCACCTTGAAGTCTTTAAACCATGATTTGAGGAATTCAGTAGCTCTAACATTGGTTAGGGGTTTGATACAGGTGTGGGTGGGTGAGATTCTGATGCCTGCGTTGTGCAGGAAGTCAGGTTAGATGATCATAATGATCCCTTCTGACCTTAAAGTCCATGATTCTATGATTCAGCCTGCTAGAGAGATGGGGCCAGACCCTCAGAGGATGTCAATCTACTGAATGCTCATTTATACCAGCTGATGTCCTGGCCCATGAAGTTTGGGCTCTGGCTTATTCAGTCTTTGGTTCCTCTGCTGAGACTATCATTCAAGGGGGCAAACTAACATCCAGGGTGGTAGTGGTTTCGTGGTGTGGACACTCATGCACTTGAACTGCACAGTGGCCACTAGACTCATTTCACATGGGGGCCACTGAACAGCTGTCTGACCTCAAAGGGATTGTAGTTAGTGGTCTCAAGTTACAAGGCTTCTACTTTCTTCTGTCAGCCCAGCACTTCTGCAATCTTTTCTCCTCTTGAGAAGCATTGTCCTTTCCAGCACTGCTCTGTCAGGCAGAGAATTCACAGCCAACTTTTGTCATTGAGTTTGTTTTCAAGCACAAAGTCCCGAGGTCCTGTCAGGCCTTATTCAACCCAGCAGGGCCAAGAAGTGGCCGTTCCCTCTGGAGCAGCAGAAGGGTTTAGCAATAAAAGCAAATCAATAAGTTGAATGAAGACATAAAACGCCAGATGTTGCTCAGAGCTGTGTAAATTGTGTCAGTCAGAGGAGGGAGTGGAAAGGTAGAGGTGCAAAAGCACAAAAGACCTAGGGAGAGAGGACAGCATAGACACAGCTAGCGGCCCTCAGAAGTATGAGCAGTAGGATTTAAAATCAATTTCCCAATCAAGACAAATCCTTCCTGCCAGAGTGAAATATAATGTTCAAAGCATAAAGGAGAAGGAGAGGGAGACAAAAATTTCCTTCTAGCTGCCTGCGGCTCCACAGTTTATGAGACAAATAAATAACCTCCTAGACAATCTGAGTTGGGTCACTCGATCTAGCAGATTTCAGAGTAGCACCAGATCTGTCCACTTGACGCACAAACCCTCCCGGTTTAGACAATGTCATTCAACACCAATTGCCAGGGCCCATCCCACCTGGGCAGCGATGGTGGTTGCTTGGCACTGACAGGCGCTGGACACTGCACTTTGATTAGAAGAGACAGGCCCCAGTAATAGTCTTATGCCTCATGGGGACTCTTGCAAGATGAGGCCGAGAACTGGGGAGGCCAGCACCCTAAAGAACCTGGGCAAACATTGCCTCCCTTATTCACGGGAAGTAGTGGCGCACATGATGCATAGTGCTAATGAAACCCAGGGGATTATTAGTGGAGTGTGATGCTATTGGGAGGGGGCAGAATCTGGCCCTTACTGTTGATGGACTGTAATCTGTTCTCAATTACACCAGGATAACGCCGGAACAATTCTATCCCTGTTAGTAGAGTTACACTGGATTGAGGAGGGCGTGTTTGAGAACAGCAATGGTTCTAATTTAGGGTCTGCTTCTATAATCCTTATTCACTTTGGTCTGGGTTCCTGAGCCCTTATTCACACTGCTAATAGAGTTGCCAACGTTGGTTGGATGAATTCCTGGAGATTTCATCACATGAAATTATCTTTAATTAAAGATTAATCTTTAATTCCTGGAGACACTGGGACAATCCTGGAGGCAACCCTAACTGCTAAGCAGCTGTTCACCTCAACAGTGCTCTCTGCAAAGAAACTACTCATGCGAGTGACTGCTTAGCAGTGTAAGAGGTTCGCAAGCTGGTCCCTGGAGCACCACCTTCCTCTGCAAACTGTCCCCTCAATCTCAGTGTGACTAATCACGGAATACCTACCGTTCAACGGGGGAAATTCCCTCTTGCTCTGCACCTGGGAACTGATAGGTATAAACAAAGGCTGGGGCATTTTACAGCCATCAATAATGTTTGTCTTATACAATCATAAGGTTAAGGATAAATCAACCTCATGCTTCAGGGCATGAGCCAATCACCACAAGGGCCAGGAATGGGGCAGCATTGTTCCACCCACATGCACAGTTCTGCACAGCTAGCCAGGTGTGCTATGGGAAACTATCACCTTCATCTGATCACCCTAGATACTGTGCTTCATGGACCACTGACATCTAAACTAATAGATCAAATTGTTTAATAATAATAATAATGGTAATAATTTGTATTGGAAAGTGCCTAGGGACCCCAATTGTAGACCCCACTGTGTTAGGTGATGCACAAACACTCAGCAAAATGACCATCCCTTCCCCACAGAGCTAACCAGCTACTATCACTTACAGCTAAACTTTCCTTCTTCCAGTTTCAAAACACTTCCTAGAGATTTTCCATGTGTTGTTTTACCCATGACTCATTGCCTAATCTCCATGTTCCAACATACCCATTCATTCCTGCAAACTACTGGAGGAGTTGAAAGCTAAATTTCCAAAGATGTATCAACCATAGCTATCTATTCCCATACCCATCCATCTATCTATTCATCCATCCACCCACCAGGTTTTACACCTCATCCATTTCCAGGGCACCTTTATTTCCTATACTGAAGAGCCCTCTATTATCACATTTCTGTTTCCCATGTAGGTACTTCTAGACGGTGAACAAGTCACCCCTTAACTTCCTCTGTCAAACAAAACAGATTGAGCTCCTGAAGTCTTCCACTACAAGGTACATCTTCCAATACTTTAATCATTCTCCTCATGGCTCTTCTCTGAACCCTTTTGAATTGTGGACACAAGATCTGGACACTTTATTCTGGAAGTGGTTGCACCAGTACCAAATGCAGAGACAATATAACTTCTTTCCTCCAATTCAGAAGTCACTTTGTTTTCTGACATTGCTTTCAAACTGCAGCAAGCGCCGCAGCCACAAGGAGAGGAAAAGAAATAACCGCAACAGAATTAGGTGCGTCCCAAAGTCCTTGTGGTGAAGTGTTCAGCAGCAGAAACCCAATGAACACAGAATTTCTCTAGCTGAAGCTCAGCTGTTTTTCTGTTGCAATCTGTGTCTTTGTGCAGAGCGGGAATAGGTGCCTAGTGTGAGCTCTTACCAGACTGAGCAGCATGAGAAGACTGGTGCCTCACAAGAAGACATCAAGATGTGGTGTCTCTTCTAGTGGTCAGAGCTGATTTGGCACAGAATCAAAAGGGGGGATAGGATACAGGGGTCCTGATTCTGTCTCTTGTTCCAGATAAGCTAAGTGCAGAAGGTGGAGTGCTATTGAGGTCCTTGCCATATGAGATTTTTTTTCACTGCTGTAGCTGCTCCGATGTAACACCAGTGCAACCCCCCAGTGCAGATGCACTACACTGATGTAGGACAGGGCTTGCACCAGTGCAGCTTAGCCTGGCAGAGCAGCTTTTGATTTACACCAGGAAAGCAGGAAGAGAATCACACCCAGTGACTTACAGCTGAGGTAGTTCTGATTTATTCAAGGCAGAGGAAAGGAGATTTGGCCCTACTGAGTTCAGTGGAGTTACTCTTGATTTACACCAGGTGAGAGAGAGGAGAATCAAACCCACTGGTTTACAATGGTGTTACTCCTAATTTACCCCAGTGTATGTGAGAAGAGAAGATCCCTGCAGCCTTAATATAAAACTGATCAGTTTGTTAGACAGGAAGAAACAGGAGGTAAAAATTCATGAGAGTGAAAACACGCCATACTTACTAATTCCTTGCAATTTCTGCCCATTCCTGCCAGTCTCTCTGATGTCCTTGGCTGCTCCGGAATAGCCATTCCGGGGGGGGGGGGAGACAAGGGTGGGTTATTAGACCCTATTTAAATTCTCTGTTTCTGGCTCTCTGTGTTTAACTGCTTGTTTTCTCCTCACTGAGCTTAGATTTTTATGAGGAGGAATAAGAGAGTGTGGGAAGCGGTGTGGGCCAGCGGAGCCAGCTCATAATAGTGGTTACAGAGCTATGCGGGCTTGTAAAACTAAAGGGAGCTAACTAAAGGCTCTGGAGATGGTTGATCCTATCCAGGAGGCTGCTGCACTTAATCTTCTTGCCCTTTACCAGCCCCTAAAACCAGCATAAAAGGGGGAGAGGGAGAGAGAGAGAGAATAACTCCAAAGCAGGGATTTGATGCCTCCAGTTAAAGCTCTTTGCAAAGAGCAATGGGTTGGCAGCAGGGGCCACCAGCAGTTTGTGCCTAGAACATGCACTCTGGCACTCCTCATCTGAAAATAGAGTCCCTCATTCAGCCCCACACAGCAGAGCCAGGCTTCAGCCCAGAGGTGACTTGAAAGGGAGACAGCTGAGAAGTCAGCAAGATGGAACTGTGTTCCAGCTGAAGGTATGAAATGCACAGGGCCTTTGCCTGGGAAAGTGCCCTCTGATGGTCTTTTATGCTCTCTCTCTAATAGAGTTGCCAGCCCTTCAGGCTTGTCCAAAGGACAGTGCTCTCTGAAAACCCACCCAAACTCACCTTTTCTTAGGCAAATTTGGGCACCTGTCCAAACAGGCTCTTAGGCAAAAAGTAGGATCACAGAAGCCCATTAGATCATTGATTCTGTGCCCCTGCTGAGGCAGGTTACAGGGCCTGGTAGGGGATACGTTAGAGACACTAACCCAAAGTCCATTTGTCTTTGCAGACATTAGGGACGGGATGGTGTGCCAGCACAGGAGTTACATACACTGCGAGGACCATCTTTTGACACCTCCTTTGAAAGCATGGCACAAGATACATCCACTTCCAATTGCCCAACCATCACATCCCTGTTTCTCCGGGCAGATGCACAATTACTCACATTCTGATCAATAACACATGGGTGCAGATAGACAGAGGGATCCAGCCATGTGTTAATAAAAGGCCTGGTGAAGAACAAAGCAAACCTGCCAGTTGCCATGAGGAAACGCTGCAGTATAAATAAATATGATGTAACGCACCCATCTGTAGCTGTGTACAGACACGCACTCTCATTTTTCACCTAGCATAAAATCCACCCTTCACCAATGCACAGTTCTAGCAACTGGGCCTGGTACATGGGGGGCAGATAGGGAGGCTGGACTCCCCTCAATATGCAACACACTCACTGCATCCCATGGGCTAGAATAGCAGCTGCTTCCCCTACCTATCCTCATATGGGGATGTCAAGCCAGTGAACAGGCCTGGTTCTCAGTTACTCCATTCCTGCACTTGGAACAGGGATGCAGCAGTGAAAGACAGGGTGAGGCTGATATGTCTTGAAGCCACCTTTGTGAACCCCATATCACGGGTCCAGGCAGAGGTCAGCCCAGTCCTTGGTATAAGTTAGAGGAGCCTTGAGGCTGCTCTAGTTATCCCTTGCTTCCCCTAACTCCCAAGGAAAAAAAAAACTAACCATAGTGCAATGCTCTTTGGTCACACTCAGCCTGATCCACCCCAGATGGGGAGGTCTGTGTTTGGGGCCTTATATTAACTGTATGGCTGTGTAGGGGGAGGGGGATGTTCACAGGGCCTTTCTCACATACTTTAAGAGTTCTTCACATTGCCAGAGCAGGATGCTATAAGTATAGATAGGGAAACTTGGACAGATGACTAGGGAGGAATATAAAAATATTGCTTGAGCATGCAGGGGTGTAATCAGGAAGGCCAAAGCACAATTGGAATTGCAGCTAGCAAGGGATGAGAAGGGTAAGAAGAAGGGTTTCTACAGGTTTGTTAGCAAGAAGGTGGTGGTCAAGGAAAGTGTGGGACCCTTAATGAATGGGGGAGGCAACCTAGTGACAGATGATGTGGAAAAAGCTGAAGTACTCAATGCTTTTTTTGCCTCGGTCTTCACAGATAAGGTCAGCTCCCAGATTGCTGTGCTGGGCAGCACAGTATGGGGAGGAGGTGAGCAGCCCTCAGTGGTGAAAGAACAGGTTAAGAACTATTTAGAAAAGCTGGACATGCATCAGTCCTTGGGTCCAGATCTAATGCATCCAAGAATGCTGAGGGAATTGGCTGATGTGATTGCAAAGCCATTGGCCAATATCTTTGAAAACTCATGGCAATCGGGGGAGGTCCCAGAAGACTGGAAAAAGGCAAATGTAGTGCCCATCTTTAAAAAAGGGAAGGAGGAGAATCTGGGGAACTACAGACCGATCAGCATCACCTCCGTCCTTGGAAAAATCATGGAGCAGGTCCTCAAGGAATCCATTTTGAAGTACTTGGAGGAGGGGAAGGTGTTCAGGAACAGTCAACAAGGATTCAGCAAGGGCAAGCTATGCCTGACCAACCTGATTGGCTTCTATGAGGAGATAACTGGCTCTGTGGGTATGAGGAAAGCAGTGAACGTGATATACTTTGACTTTAGTAAAGCTTTTGATACGTTCTCCCACACTATTCTTGTCAGCAAGTTAAAGAAGTATGGGCTGGATGAATGGACTGTAAAATGGATAGAAAGCTGGTTAGATTATTGGGCTCTAAGGGTAGTGATCAACAGTTCGATGTCTAGTTGGCAACCAGTATCAAGCGGAGTGTCCCGGGGGCTGGTCCTGGGGCAGTTTTGTTCAGCATCTTCATTAATGATGATGGGATGGATTGCACCCTTAGCAAGTTTGCAGATGACACTAAGCTGAGGGGAGAGGTAAACATACTGGAGAGTAGGGATAGAGTCCAGAGTAACCTTGAAAAATTGGATGATTGGGCCAAAAGAAATCTGATGAGGTTCAACAAGGACAAATGCAGTTTGCTCAGAGTCACAGTAATTGTTCAATCATTTGAAAGTTATGATTTCCTGATTATTAGTGTTCATTAAAATGTCCCTTTTGATCTCTGTAAAGGGGCAACTAGCCATCTGGGAGTTCGGCCTTAGGACAGAAGAATCCCATGCACTGCTACAGAGTGGGGATCGACCGGCTAAGTGACAGTTCTGCAGAAAAGGACCTAGGGATTACAGTGGATGAGAAGCTGGATGTGAGTCAGCAGTGTGCCCTTGTTGCCAAGAAGGCTAACGGCATTTTGGGCTGTATAAGTAGGGGCATTGCCAGCAGATCGAGGGAAATGATTACTCCCCTCTATTCGGCATTAGTGAGGTCTCATCTGGAGCACTGTGCCCAGTTTTGGGCCCCACACTACAGAACCTTTGCATTAACCACTACATGGCGCTCCCTCCCATCACCTTACCCCAGGAGCTTTTCAGTACCCTAGTCTGACTGTAGTTTTACCCCAGCTACTAAACTGACATTCCTTCAACAACCATTGCATCTCGTGGTTAATTATTTGACTAACGATGGCACCTAAAACCCAAGGTGAGATCAAGCCCCATTGTGCATGATACCGTTCAGATGTGCAGTAAATAGCAATACCTGCCCTGAATATTCATAGATTAATTGATTGAACGGCCAGAAGGGACCACTGTGATCATCTAGTCTAACCTCCTGTCTAGCCAGGCTTTCAATTTCATCGGTTAGTCATCAGTAAGCATCGATTTCACCTGGCGCACACAAATTGACAACTGAAATAGCCATTGATAACGGCAGGCAAGACCACCTTTCCTGGGCTGGGAACCTCAGCTCGGTGCTTTCCAAGGAAGGCTATAAAAGGCTTAGCTCAAAGAAGGGGGAAGAAAGTCTTTAAATCAAGCCACAGTTATGGCCAAATGGGGCAGCAACTTTTCCCAAAGAGCCATAAATAATATATTCAGCACATGCATCCAGGGTGCATATCAACTTCCCTATCAGTCAGTGTGCTGAGGAAGGAATTTTGGAAGGGGACAGCTCGTTACAGACCAGATGTGTTTTCCTTATGGCTTCTTCCCTCTTCTCCCACCCAATTAATAAATGGGTATCACAGAGATTTGGTGAGTTGGTGTCCAGAGTGAATTAGCTGCATGAAGGCAGCATGTGCTGGCTGAGTGCAGAAAAGGTGACTCTCCTAGATATTATAAGAGAAGGTTTGTGAGCCCCTAATCAGAATGAGTTTGCCACCTCTTTATGGCTGTCTCAATGTCTCGAGGGTTGCTCAGAGTCACAGTAATTGTTCAATCATTTGAAAGTTATGATTTCCTGATTATTAGTGTTCATTAAAATGTCCCTTTTGATCTCTGTAAAGGGGCAACTAGCCATCTGGGAGTTCGGCCTGTTTGATTAGAGCAGCAGACCAGACCACTCTCAACTTTGCAGGCCAGTGTCAGGGGCTTTCTAACTGGGATGTTTTCCCTAGGGGCAGTTTAGTGCGTATTGGAAGTTGTCAGCTGAGGCAAGGCTTGTTTGGGGAATTGAAAAAATAAAGTGACTTAAATCAGCTCAAGAAACATTGTTGCTTTGCTTTTTACAAACACCCTGCAACAGTGGCGTAGCCAGGACGGGACACCTGGGTGGGCCCTGACCTCGGATGGGTGGGCAATGATGGGGTCAGGGAGAACAAGAGAAATCGGGGATGCTTCCCACCCAGCCTTACAGGGGGCGATGGATATGCTGACCAGGGGTCCCTCTGGGCCCAGGCATGCACCTGGAGAGCAGGGTCGGGGCACAGGGGCTTGCCCTGCTCCGCCACCCAGCGCTCCAGCCAGGGAGCAGGGTTGGGGTGTGGAGGCTTGTCCTGCTCCGCCTGCCCAGTGCTCCAGCCAGGGAGCAGGGTTGGGGTGTGGGGGCTTGCCCTGCTCTGTGACCCAGCACTCCATCCAGGGAGCAGGGTTGGGGTGTGGGGGCTTGTCCTGCTCCGCCTGCTCAGTGCTCCAGCCAGGGAGCAGGATTGGGGTGTGGGGGCTTGCTCTGCTCTGCGACCCAGCGCTCCAGCCAGGGAGTGCAGTTGGGGTGTGGGGGCTTGCTCTGCTCCGCCTGCCCAGTGCTCCAGCCAGGGAGCAGGGTTGGGGTGTGGGGGCTTGTCCTGCTCCGCCTGCCCAGTGCTCCAGCCAGGGAGCAGGGTTGGCGTGTGGGGGCTTGTCCTGCTCCTCCTGCCCAGCGCTCCAGCCAGGGAGCAGGGTTGGGGTGTGGGGGCTTGTCCTGCTCCACCACCCAGCGCTCCAGCCAGGGAGCAGGGTTGGGGTGTGGGGGCTTGCTCTGCTCCACCACCCAGCGCTCCAGCCAGGGAGTGCAGTTGGGGTGTGGGGGCTTGCTCTGCTCCACCTGCTCAGTGCTCCAGCCAGGGAGCAGGGTTGGGGTGTGGGGGCTTGTCCTGCTCTGCCTGCCCAGTGCTCCAGCCAGGGAGCAGGGTTGGGGTGTGGGGGCTTGTCCTGCTCCGCCTGCCCAGTGCTCCAGCCAGGGAGCAGGGTTGGGGTGTGGGGGCTTGTCCTGCTCCACCACCCAGCACTCCAGCCAGGGAGCAGGGTTGGGGTGTTGGGGCTTGCTCTGCTCCACCACCCAGCGTTCCAGCCAGGGAGCGGGGTTGGGGTGTGGGGGCTTGCTCTGCTCCACCACCCAGCATTCCAGCCAGGGAGCAGGGTTGGGGTGTGGGGGCTTGTCCTGCTCTGCCTGCCCAGTGCTCCAGCCGGGTAGTGGAACACAGATCTAAACTGCAAAATCTACGTTTCCGATGCTCAGTGTGAGACTCCTGTGGCCTTTAATGGTTTAAGTTGTTCAAAAGCTTTAAGGGGCTTAAGAGGGACTTTAGTGGTGCATAAGTGTTGTTCTAGCCTCTTGGGTAGGGGTGAATTTCACCTGCATTGAATTACAGCACAGCCAACCCCCCACTCCTCCTGCCCCAACACACGCTAATTGCAATCTAAATGCAGCAGAGCTGGGTGGAATCAGAGCAGCCTGGCAGCGCCTCTTAGCCCTTTCAGCTGGGTTATGAGCAAGAGACACATTTATGGCCCCATACATTCCCAGGATAATCGCTTCAGGATCCCTGCACCATACTGTCGCGATAATGCGCTAAAGCACCCCACTTATTAGCCAGGTCATACCTTGTAAGTGGTTTTGAAACCGAGGAGGCAAGTAGCACATGGAGCTCTCTGGAGCTGCAGCCTACGCCGTGCCTAGCAGAAGGATGGGGTGGGAGCTCTGTGGATAGGAAGAGATGCAGGAAATGGTTAAGGAGGAGAGGTCCAAAGGCACACATGGAATTAAGCATCCAATCTCCATTCATTTTTTAATGGAATTTGGACACCTACTTTCTTAAAACATCCCAACCTGTGTGTTGCAGTTGCTAATAAATGTGCTGTAGGTTTCACAACTGCTATGGGGCAGGGGGTTAGAAATGAGCGTCGCCAGCTGGATAAGCAGGCCCTACATTTTCTCTCAGGTCCCTTCACCTTCTGTTCCAACAAATCATTTTGTGCACCTGAAGACCGCTCTGGCTTCCTAAGTGCAACACAAAGTCCTGATTCTCTGCTCCATTACATCAGATATACAAGGAAAATCTGCGGGGTGACCCCAGGGGAAAAGTGGCGTGATTAAGTGCGGAATCAAGCCCAATATGTCTACACTGATCAATAAAGCCTTGTGAGCATGGGCGGCGGGTATTGAAGGCAGGAGAAGGCTGAGCCTCCCCAAACAGCTTTGCATGGCCCCCCCATGCTCCACCCCCAGGCCCCTGCCTGCTTCTGTGCTGTAGGGGGATCTTCCCCTGTGGTCGGGGCCCCAGGCTGGGGCTGGGACTAATGTGGATCAGCCTGCACTCCAGGGCTGGGGTTGCTCCGGGCATGGGTAGGGTAGGGGGTGTGCCACCTTCCTGGCGTGCTGGGGGCAGGGGGCTGCTTGGGTGGCCCAGGGCTGGTGTCCACATGGGGCCGGGGGAGGGCTCTGGGCTTCAGCAAGAGGGGCGAGGCCTCAGGCAGAAGGGGTGGGGCAGGCCAGGGCTAGCCTCCCCAAGCCCGAGATTCACCTGCCTTCCATGCTTGTGAGTCTAATTCACCCCCATGCAAAGAGCAATTTACCAGTTATGTGAGAGTCACATAGAATTGTAGGGATCTTAAGAGGTATCTAGTCCAGTCCCCTGCACTCGTGGCAGGACACAGTATTATCTAGACCATCCCTGAGAGGTGTTTGTCCAACCTGCTCTGAAAAATCTCCAATGAGGGAGATTCCACAACCTCCCTAGGCAATTTATGCCAGTGCTTAACCACCCTGACAGGAAGTTTTTCCTAATGTCCAGTCTAAACTGCCCTTGCTGCAATTTAAGCCCATTGCTTCTTGTTCTATCCTCAAAGGTTAATAAGAACAATTTTTCTCCATCCTCCTTGTAACGATCTTTTATGTACTTGAAAACTGTTATCATGCCCCCGCATCCCTTATCATATCTTCTCTTCTGCAGACTAAACACACCCAATTTTTTCCATCTTCCCTCACAGGTCATGTTTTCTAAACCTTTAATCATTTGTGTTGCTCTTCTCTGGCCTTTCTCCAGTTAGTCCACATCTTTCCTGAAATGTGGCACCCTGAACTGGACACAATGCTCCAATTGAGGCCTTATCAGTGCGGAGTAGAGCAGAAGAATTACTGCTTGTGTCTTGCTTACAACATTCCCGCTAATACAGCCCAGAATGATAGTGCAGAGGCTGTGGTACGGCCTCTCGACATAGGCAATTAATTCAATACTAAATAGTTTATCTGAACAATTCCAGCCCCTGGGCTTGACCATTGACCATAACTGTTCATCATTTGTCATGTGCCATTGGTCGCTGCAGTCACCTGGTGTTGCTCCTGCTCCCTGATTAGATAGCTGGAACTTTTTCTCTCCATTTGGGAACAACAAATCATTAATTTTAACAAGTGTGCTAATGAGTGGTTAGTGTGGCCTGATGGGCAGAGCACTGGCCTGGGATGCAGGAGACTGGGTTCTGGTGCCAGCTTTGCCATTGGCCTGCTGGGTGACCTTGGGTATGTCACTTCCCCTCTCGGTGCCTCATTTTCCTCTGGTGATAATGATACTGACCCTCCTTTATAAAATGCTTTGAGATTGATGGCTGATAAGAGCTAGGCATTATTACTGATGGGGGCCCCTCATCAGAGACCTCTTGTGTAGATAACTCCCAGGATCCCAAGAAAGGAGCTGGGTCAAGGGCCACGTGGTGGTATGCACAGGCCCCCGCATTTCCTTAACCTGGCCCTGTCAAGAATGATTCCTATTGACAAACTGTGAGACCAAAGTTCTTGTCCTGACCACTAGCAACCTCAAACCAGTCAGTACCCCCATCTGTAATGTGGGGTTAATGATACCACCTCTCCCTTGTGACATGCTTTGAGAACTACAGATGGAAAACTCTCTATACAAGCTAAGTATTATTATTGGGTATGGAACTGGAATGGTCACCCAGCCTCTGCTGCATGGTCTTGTACAGTGTTGTTGGATAACTAATCTCCATGGCCCTGGCCCATTGGAATGCATGTGCTGTTCAAAGCAGGCTGCTTGCCCAGCCTTTTCTGCCCAATTACTGTAAGCAACACATCCCAGGTGTATCATCCTTAATTAGGAAAAAAGTCATCTCCAATACAGAATTAAATTTTTGATCCCCATGGCTGATCCCTGGCTTGCCTGCAACCTCCCCTACCGTTACAGAATAACATATTGAGAGAGAAAAGCTTGAAAGCATGCTCTGAACCGAAGACAACACTGTAACCTGTGTGCATCACCAATTAGCTGAAGGTCATGGTGTTCCTTGTTAAGAGAGGGTAAAGGGCTGGCATCTTACTTCTGTCATTGCTGTCAGTCCCTCCAATGCCTAAAGATTCTAGTCAAAGCAGACACTAAATCTCAGTGCACAGCTTGAGACCTTGGGTATCTAAACCATCACAGTCATGCCTGGAGATGCCAACCAAGATCAGGGCCACGTTGATCTAGGTGCTGCACAAACACACAGTAAGAGTCTGTCTCCTGTTCTGAACAGTTTGCAGTCTCAGTCGACAAGACAGACAGAGACAGGGAGAGGAAGTGACTCGCTCAAGATCTGGAATAGAACCCAGAGATCCTGTCTCCTAGTCCAGACCCTGACTGCTAGATCACACTGCCTCCCATAGCACGGCAAAAATGACACCCAGAATCCATGCTGCAGTCCACTCTGACATGTTATTCAAATTATATTATGGAGCGTGGAGGGGGGAAGAAATTGTAGCCTTCGCCCTTTCTCCTAAATATCTTTGAGGCCTCCAACCCCACAATCTCCTTTGATTCAATCTCTGTTAGATCCTCCATTCCATATTCAGCAGGCTTCCAAGCCAAGTGACCCATTGTCCCACACAGCATGCATGTGCATGCACACACCCCGACACACCCACACACGCACGGGGTAAGTGCCTTTCCTGCCTCTCCTTGTCATCTTCTCCTGAAACGGTTTGCCTAGCATTAGGATGAATCAGCCTGGCCACACCCGTACATCATTAATCCAAGGGAACAGCAAGAGAAGTGGCAAGCATAATTATACAGCCATGCTTGAGATTTCAATCTGGGTTCATTGATTGCATGCAGCTCTGCCACAAAGGTTTTGCTGCAGCGCTGGCTGCCTCCCTCCAGCTCCCCTCTGGAGTTTTCTTTGTCACTAAGTGCTGGATGCGGAAAAATAAATCCAGAGAGGTCACATCTCAAAAGTCCAATGAATCGGGGTAGTTTCCTGGGGAGGCCACTAACGAGAGCTGGACAGGCAATTGCAGGGGGTCTCAAACTTCATTGCACTGTGACCTCCTTCTGACAACAAAAATTACTGCATGACCCCAGATGGGGGGACCAAAGCCTGAGCCTCACTGCCCCAGACGGGGCAAAGCCAGAGTCCGAGGGCTTCAGCTCCAGGCAGGGGGCCTGTAACCTACCCTGCTGCCCAAGGTTGAAGCCCTCAGGCTTCGGCTTTGGCTCAGGGCCCCAGCGACTCTAAGCCAGCCCTGGCAACCCCCCAAAATGAGGTCGCAACTCACAGTTTGAGACCTGCAGGACTATTGTTACTCTCCTTGATTATCTGTATTGTCACAGTGCCTAGAGACCCCCAGAACCACTGTGCTAGGAGCTGTGTAAATATGTAATGAAAAGGCAGTTCCTGCCCTGAGGAATTTACCGTCAAAGTGGTCCAGGGCTGTCAGTTAGGATACAACCCAGTTGTGCCCTTTCACCACCACCGCAATATAAAGATTAAATAAAATATAAGGCAAGATATAAGGTAGATATAAGCGATCAGTGTGGTAAGCAGTTGTCATGGCACAGCAGCTGCCTATCCATTGTTGGACTAGCTGGACCAAACCATGTATGTTACCTATTTAATGGACTGGGCAAAAACTCCCTTGTGATACGAGATAACCACACACCTTGGGGGGAATGGTCTGGACACAGGCCTTGTGGTCCTGCTAAGTAAGTAACGAGCAGTAATTCTCTGGCCTGTGCTTTGCAGGAGGTCCGACAAGATGATTTAATGGTTCCTTCTGGCTTTAACATCTATGCATCTAGGTGAATATTGTCCAAGGGTGAAATCCACACCTGTGCAAATTGCCTAGGTGCTATTGAAGGCCCATATTAGCCCTCCAAATCAGAAAGAGTATGAAAAGGAGTTAGGAATGCAAGTGATTCTGGGGCTCAATTCTCTTTTTGCTACCACTAGCATGAAAATCAGGAACTCTTAAGTTAATGGAGTGACTCTGGTGTACAACTGTTGTAAAAGAGGAGATTCAGACCCTGTGATTCTAGGTAAGTTCTACATTTCGTAAAGTGAGTCCTCCCGTCCCATCCACATATGTGACCCAATCCTGACCCCGTTAGAGTGAACGACTAACCTTCCACTGACTGCCGTGAAAGGAAGATCAGGACTAGTGCTGCTTACAGAGGAAGGAGGGTCTTGTGCTTAAAACGTTGGCCTGGGCAGCAGGCAAAGATGGGTGCAATTCCTTTCTGTGCTACAGAGTCCCTGTGTGACCTTGGTAAATCATTTAATCTCCCTGTGCCTGGCTCCCCAGCAGGCAAATGGGAGGCAGACTGGCCTTCTGGGTGGAGCACTAGAGCGGGACTGCGGAGAGTTGGGTTCCAGGCGCAGCTCTGCCACCAGCCTGCAAGTCACTTCCCCTCTCTGTGAAACAGGGATAATGATGCTGCGAAGTGCACTGAAAACTGCTGATGAGACAAGCCAGGTGAATAATCCCTCCTCACTGCCACCTTGTCCAGTGCGACTGTTAGCTTGCTGGGGGAAAGCACAGCCTCTTGTGCTCTGATCTCAGCTGTTATTAGTAATAAAATAAATGGGGATTAATTAAAGAGGTCAAAATGTAAAGGGTCTGTAAGTCAGGAGGACTCCCTTGACTTCCTAGCAGGGACAGGCTCTCCCTGTGTGGCAGCGTTCACTGCCATTTCAAGTGGCAGTTCTTTTTCCAGTTTTAGCTCCCCTGTCCCCGCCGCCATCGGGGGTTATCTCCAGGGCCTTTTACTGTCCTGGAAAATCCAAAGGCTCTTGAGAGAGCAAAGCTCGTGCCTGCCACCAGAATTGTTTATTTTCTCCTGAAGCCGCCTGATAAATCAACCTGACACGCTTCAGCCTCCATGCAGCCTCCTCAGCTGTAAGAATAGTGTCATGACACATTTTGTCCACCTTGCTCGGTACATTGTCAACATTTAACTTCTATTTGTGCAAGCCGCTCGAGTCAGCCAAGATGGATGAGGCTGGCTAGCTAAGCCCCTTTCCTTATTCACATAAAGCTGGGAAATCTGCCCTGACTGTGCCATTAAACCACCACAGAGCACTCACAGGATTACACCAGAAATGTACCCACAGGCATATCGGTGCTCTGGTTGTACAGCCCACTGTAGAATTCTCTCTACACTGCAGTCCACAATGTCTTATAGGAGCACTGGCTCAGATTCTCAGCTGATGGAAGTCAACATAGTGACATTGACTTCAATGGAGCCACTCTGATTAAAGCCAGTTAAGGATCTGGCACGTTGAACCAAATTTTTCTCTTATCTACTCTGACGTAAATCCAGAATAACTCCCTGGATGCCAGTGTAAACAGACAGATAACACAGAGTTTATAAAGCTGGGCATAAGCGATACATAGCGTGGTGTAGACTTTGTGTGGTGCATAAGGGTAAATTTCATCCTAAAAATATTTTTAAAAGCATTTCAGTGCCCTTTTTCTTTAAAAAGCAGGCAAGTGAACAAACAAACCAGCCAATAGTTTAATACTGAAGCATTCCCCTATATCCACCTAGCACAATGGGGCCCTGGATCCAGGATTCGGACCTCTAGGCACTCCTGCAACACAAATAATAGTAATACTCTTACTGTACAATATCAAGCCAATGTGTGCAGACAAGATTTCATCAGGAATCTTATACTAACAGATGCATCTCCCAGACCTCATAGGCAACCCTATAACAAGCCAGTGTTCACAGTCCAGCCTTCATGAACAATCTAGCATTAACAAAATAGTACGTTTATGCATTCCGATGCTATGGCTAATAGCATGAGCCAGGAACCTAGAGAGTACAGCTGATCAAAAAACAAAATTTCCATCGCATGGGATAAACTCTAATATTTGAGCAGAGGATTGAACTTGATGACCTCCTGAGGTCTCTTCCAACCCTAATATTCCATGATTCTATTTCAACATTTGTCTTTGTTCCCAAAGTCAAAATATCAAAACTTTTAATGGCACAAAAAGTTCAGAAATATTTCACTTTGGAAATGACAAAATGTTTCATCTTGGGTTGGGTAGACATTAATCTCTACACCCACCCGAGATGCCTCCTGAGAGTTGTTGTTAAGGTTCCTTCATGCCCCCATTCTTCCCTCTAGGCCTTGTTCCACAGCCAAATGACATCTCCCAAGATGCACTGCAGCCTCTCCCCATGGTGGAGTCACTGTAGTGCATCACAGGATTCACACCATGAACCATGGCGGCTCAGGCACGAGAAGAGGCTGCCATGCATCATGGGATAGGTTGCTTAGGTTGCAGAGCGGGACTCAAGTCTTATAATGAGGGTATGGCAGACCCAGAACAACTCCTCCCATGAGGTGCCATGATGGTGCTGGTAGATGCAGAGATTAATGTTGGCCCCACCCTAAACAAAATGTTTTGTTAAAAAAGTTTCAACCAGCCCAACTAGAAAGGGAGGGAGGGAGCTAAGATAGATAGGTATCTAAGAGCTCATGAGCAACCCTATAATAACAAACCAATATGCATAGGCAGTGCAGCTTTTATGAAATTCTCTCTGCAATAAAGTGACTACACATCAGGCCCCTAAACAAGTCCCTGTAGAGCATCAAAGGTTTCATTGCACATTCGGTGGCCTCAGAGGCTCAAGGCAAAGAGTTAAACTTTCTTCCCTGCCTTTTCCATAAAACCTTTGTTCCAGGAATGTAAGTAAAACAGGAACATCGTTAAATCTGTGCTGTGTGTTTTAGGTTTTTTGTTTTTTTTTTAAATGGTCCCACCTGCGATAAAAAACATTTTCTCAGTGAATCAGCAGCTTTGAGTTCCCACAATCCCTTAATCCCCTGGTGAAAGAGCCCCATTATCTCTCCAGTACAAGACACATTATTAATGGATTATGTTTGCAGCAGGTAAAGGTCGTTTTTAATGCTTTTAATGATTTAAAAGTGGATTTTCTTTCAGATTTACTGTTTTCAAGGAGTCTGGCTGTGAAATCCTTGCCAAATAATTAATTTGCATCCAAAGGTGAAGACACAAGCCTATTTAATTCTCCAGTGTAGTGGCCTGGGATGGATAGTATACACCACCAACGCACGGTTTTCCAGTAAAGATGTACCAAGCCAGTCAGGACAAAAATTATGGGTCAGCTTTTCAAAGGGCTTCTGAAATAAAGGATTCACCAATTTAAAGAGCAATCTCACAATTTTGCACCTTCTGCGTAGACAATAGCCTGCGTTGCATGGGAAATGCCACTTTCTGCTGCGCAGATATTATGCAGTATTATTTCTCAGGCCTCTTCAGAACAGGCTTAGCCAGCATCTGCCTGCCATGTCTCCTGGGTGGATTATGCTGTGTTTGCCCATGCACAGCTCACTTCTCATGTGGTCTTCTATCAGCTTTGCCAGGATTGTGGAAAAGGTCTCCTACCTTCCTAGTGCACAGGTCACAATCCTGCAAAACACAATCCTGGCAAAGCTGATAAGAGGTACAAAGCTGTTCAGGCTTTAGAGAGACTGCTAGCCTAGGTCTGCGTACAAAGGTGCATCGGCAGTGTTGCCAACCCTCCCGGTTTGGCCAGAAGTCTCCCGGAATCGGGCTCCATCTGCCGGAGGCTACCGATGCTAATCTGGCAGATTTTAGACCTCTAAAAGTCCGGCAGCACAGCCGGGCTACAGCAGGCTCCCTACCAGTCCAAAGTATGTTGCACTGATGCTGCATATTGCACAGCACCTATGCTAGGCACGTGCACTAGCACAGTTCTGATGTGGCTACCTCTGGGCAGGGCCAGTGCAACCATTTAGGCGACCGCCTAGCGCTGGCACTTGGGGAGCGCCATTTTCTTTGGCAGCGACTGCAGCGGCTGGATCTTCGGCCACCCCCAGTCGCTGTCGGAATTTAGGCAGAGGGAGCTGGGGCAGGGGACCGTGGGGAGGGCTGCCTGTAGCAAGTAAGGGGGGGCATGCAGGGGAACTCCTCACCCCAGCTCACCCCTATCCCGCCTCCTCCCTGAGCACGCCGTGGCCGCTTCTCTTCTCCAGCCTTCCAGGCTTGCAGCGCCTAAGCTGATGGGGGCCGCAAGCCTGGGAGACAGGAGAAGTAAAGTAGCAATGGCTTGCTCAGGGAGGAGGCAAGGCAGGGGTGAGCTGCTTCACTTCTCCCACCTCCCAGGCTTGCAGCGCCAATCAGCTTAGGCGCTGCAAGCCTGGAAGGCTGGAGAAGTGAAGCGGCCACGGCATGCTTGGTGGGAGCAGGGGGGAGCTGGGGTGGGGCGATGCCTCAGGGTGGAGGGTGGGGAGCTGCGGCAAGGGGGGGCGCTTCAGGGAGGAGGGAGGGAGCTGCCGCGGGGGGGCGAGTGCCTCAGGACAGGGGCGTGGGGGGGGGGGGGAAGAGTGCAAGGTGGAATTTTGCCTAAGGCACAAAACATCCTTGCACCTGCACTGCCTCCAGGCAAAACACATCCAGGGTGGATGAGTCCTCCGGTGTATTCCAGTGCATGCTGTGAACTGCTAGGCCAGCATGAGCTAAAAGAAGGAGAAGCAATGAAATAAATGTCATCCACTGTCATGCATCAGGCGCCTCCTCCGCCTGTGCTGCTTAATATCTGATTGCGTTTCTCCCAGTCATTGCAGCAAAGCCTAAGAACGTCTTGCTTAATTGGGCTGTCCAGCCCCTTCCCCATTCACGAGGAATCAGGCTGACAGTGTGACTCACACAGAGAGACTGGAAAAGTAATAACAGAGAGAAAAATAAATAAAAGATACGGCTTTGGGAAAATCACCCAGAATCAGAACCACACAAAAACAGAAGGAAGAGGAGAGAGGAAAAGAACCCCATAACTCAACCGACTCTGGTCCTCCAAGAGCACCCACCGACCAACTGGAAAGCAGCAGTACATTCCTTAAGGAATCCATCTGCAAGGGACCGGATCACAGCCACCCCACAATGCCGTCTCCTGGCTGAGCCAATGGAGAGTTATCAGCCCCAAAGCAGGCCTGCATCCCCTGCCTAGCCCAGTCCTTCCACGCTGGAATCTAGGGAGGATTATTTTGACTATGGTAGCATGTAGGAACCTCAGTCAGGATTAGGGGCCCCGTTGTGCGAGACATTCTATGGATAAGTAACAAAGAGGACTGTCCCTGCCCCATACAGCTCCTGGTCTAGGATCCTGATTCAGGAAAGCACGTAAGCACTTTCTTAACATTAAGCACATCCTTAAGTGACCTTCTTGAACAGAGATACTACATGGGATTTTCAAAGGTGCCCGAATGCTTTAGGAGCACAAGCCAGTGGGATTTCTGCTTTTAAGTCACTTAGGCCCTTTTGAAAATGAATCAGCTTTTCTGAACTAGGGCCCAGGTGAGAGCTTAGAAACTAGCTTCACTGCCTGACCAATTCACTGGAATCCACGTGTGATGCCTTTTAGAAGGTGAGGCAAGCTGCATGCATTTTACTAGCTATAGGTGAAATTGAGTCCTGTCCACACCAGGTAAGTGCACCATTTAAATTCTTCTACAGGCTGCCTGCACCCATGTGCATTTCACTCAGTGTGTGTAAATGAACTGGACTTGCCTTTTGAGATCAAACTCTGTTGTCCTTAGTTCTGTTCCCCCACCTCCTTATTCCCATCTGCCCAGTCTCGCAATCACGATGCCGGATACCCTCCACCACTTGCCAATTCCCCAACCCAAGTAATCAGCTCTCTCCTTTATTAATAATAAAGATATATGAAATTATAATAATACGTCGTTAGGGGCCCATTGCCCTACTGGAATGTCGCTGTGATGCATCAGCAAGAGAGACTGATATCAGACACCTGAGACCCTAGGAAATGCATTTGTCCACTAAATTTTATTTTACAGTTTGAAACCCAGCCTCCGTGGAAGCACAGCATTGTTTGAAATGCAGGCTTATTTTGGGAGAGCCCAGGAGTGAGCTGGGAAGTCACTTGTGCATCTAAGATACATGAAAATAGGTGCTGCCAATAAGGTGAAAAAGGAAACAACATTGACTTAAAAAAAAAAAAGGACACAGGAAAGCGATGGGCAAAACCAAGGCTGGAATTCAGGGCTCAATTCCCATTAAAGTAAATGAAATCAGCATAACTCCATTGACTCGAATGGATCTACATTGATTGACACCTGCCCAGGACCTGGACCATTGATGCCCATGAAGCTACATGGATTTACAGCAGCTGGGCATCTGACCCAAGAGGGCAGAGTGGATTTGGATTTGGATTTTGGAAACCTAAAACCAAGGGTGGCTTAGACCCTTGCTTCCATTGTAGCCAAGTCACTGACGTTCATGCGTCATGATACGCAACATACAACAAATACAAAGGAGAGACAAATCAGTATCTCTGTCACATTGCAAAGTTCCCCCTGTTCCTGGAAAATAAACCCTCATTAGGGATCTTTTAAGCAAAGAGAAAACATCTTTAGATCATTAGGGGGAGGAATAATCATGCTAGTATCCAAAGACTGAGTAAAGCACCATTAGTCATTGTTCTGGTTTGTGTTTTTTTAACTCTGATTTTCCCCAAGCTATTTTGTTTGTTTATTTCAAAATATGACGGATTGCACTTGGGGAAAGCAAAGATTTTGTTAAACGTTTCCAATATAAATTACAATTAACAGCCAGACTTTCACTGGAAGGCATTCATTTCAAAAGACTGATTTGAATGTTATTTAAACAGGGATGCTAGTGCGCATGAAGGCACAGGGCTGATGCTGCTGGTGCCCTCTGTTTCCACTGACTTCAGTACCTTGCAGGATTGCACTATATGATCAAACGCTAACTGGGAGAATGCAAAACTAGCTTCCCTCAAGCGGCTCTGCCTGTGCACTTCAGTGAAGACCTGCTATTCCAGTCCCTGTCCCCCCAACCCAATGCTTTGCCAGTGCCTCTTCATTCTCACCTGCAGGCCTTGCCCTAGTCTTGGCACCCCCCAGGCCACTCTGCCAACATACCTTAGTCCAGACCCTTCCCACTGTTATACCAGTCCATGGCCCCCTTTCCCTTCAGTGAAGATATGCTGATTTACACCAGTGCAGCATCTGGACCATAACGTCTGCCACATTTGCCTAACACAGTCACTGCATTAACAGTAAATTTAGTCATTATTTCAAAAGGCTTCATAATTGCTTTGCAGCCTGCCTTGGGAGAGATGGCCCAGGAATGGAGCGTAAAAAGAAGCCACATTGTATTGTTCGTTGCTATCCTTTCCTATTATTCATAATGGAGAGCATTTGATATTAAATGTGACTGTATGTCTTTTAAATGGAAGGTGGGTTTTTAAACACTTTTTTTATTTATTGGAATTTTTGTGGCAAATAATATATAGAAAGGTTGTAACTTGCCATTTCTGCCTGACAGCCTCCAGGCTATTATTCGTGTTCAATTACCCCCAAAAAAGGGTTATAATTTAAGCCAAGAGATCTCATAAACATAACAATACTTTATATTTATACAACATTTTTCATGCACTGATCCACACGTGCTTTACCAACATTAATAGCCTCATCTGGCATCAGCCACAACTGAAAAGATATCAAACCAAGAGAGGAAGAATTTTCTCTGATGGCCAGTCGACTCTGAGGTTAATGGAGAGAAGCTGAGTTAGCGAAGGATCTGACCCCTTAGCTGGAATTTTCAGAAGGGCTCAGCACCCACAGAGGGGCCCAAATTTTTCCAAAAATCTCAGCTCCCTTTCAGTCACCTAAATAAAGCATGGCTTAGTGGATGGAGCATAGGACTAGCATTCAGGAGACCTGGGTTCTATCACTGGCTTGCAGGGTGTTTGAGGGCAAGTCATGTCCCTGCTCTGTGCCTCAGTGTCTCCATCTGTAAAATGGGGATAATGATGTTGCCCTCCTTTGTAAAGTGCTTCGAGATCTACTGATGAAGAATGCTATATAAGAGCTAAGTATCCGAGGGGTAGCTGTGTTAGTCTGGATCTGTAAAAAGCGACAGAGTCCTGTGGCACCTTACAGACTAACAGATGTATTGGCGCATAAGCTTTCATGGGTGAATACCCACTTCGTCTGATGCATATACGAGCTAGGAATTGTTATTTTCCAAATGTCCAGTTGCACTGGCTGTAAGCCCTATTGAAGATCTGGTCATCTGTATCACAACCGGAGCTGCTGGGTTGTGAGCAAGAGCCCTTATGTGCCCACTTAAATGGGAACTTTGAACTTGAAAAATCTAACTGAGTACTTTTGGGAGTCTGACTCAGTATCAGCTCCCACTTATGAACATACAGATCCAAATCCTCAGCTGTATGAACAAACGGGAGATGTTAGCCAGGCAGCTCATAAGAAGAAATGTTTGTAGGTGAAAGCTGTGCATCAGGACTCCCAGCTTCTCTTTCTGGCTCTGCCACTGATTTACTGTAACCCTGGTCAAGTCACTTAACTTCTCTATGCCTAAAACCCCAATTTATAAAATAAGGAGAGTAATTACAGCTTGTGCAAATGATGGATTTTTGGATGTCTGGAGGTTCTGCAAAAATTTAAAAAACAAAAACCAGAGAACCAAAATATTTTGATTAACCCCAAACAAAACTTTTCATTCAACCTGAAATGAAATTTTTTGAGCTATTTAAAAAATGTTTAATTGTTTTAAAAAATGAAATTGGGGATAAAGTAATTCTGAATAAAAAAGTGAAATTTTTCATTCTGAAAATATCAAAAGAGAACATTTCATTGTTTTCTAAACTTCTTCATTGTTTCGTTTGGTTTAGGTTCCTCTCCTCAGCTCCCAAACAAAACTCGGCAAGTTTGACACAAATTCATGAAATGTTTCAGTCAACCTGAATATGTATTTTTTGACAAAAGCTTCAGAGGAAAAATTTTGACCAGTTCAAATAGAGAAGATTAGGTCGTACCAGTAGAAGGTTTGGAGATTGTCAGATGAAAAGGTGATAGAAGTAACAGGATGAGTGTTTATCATGTCTGTCCTACAACTAGGGAAACTGAGGCATGGAGCGGTTAAGTGACTTGCCCAAGGTTACACAACAGAGCTGAGAACAGAAGATAGGAATGCTTACTCTGACTTCCCCTGCTTGACCCACTAAACACTCTCTCTTCGGGAATATAGGCAACAATAAAAACAGACTTTATTATCTCATAAACACACTCAATACAGCACTCGTGAACCCACAAATCTAGGCTGCCTGGATGCTCCTTCAAATTTGTAGCACAGAATTCCAAAAACTGCGTCTCTCCACATGTTATATTACATTAAAGCCTTCAGAGGACCAGCCTCTAAGGAACTGATGTTTAAGCGGGACAATAGCCAAATGCCAAGGACCAAAATACAGGCCAGATCCTTAGCTGGGGTATATTGGCATAGCTCCTAGGGTGTAGTGGGGAACAAAGCAATGTGTCTTCTTTTCTTTCTACAGCACCATTCGCAGTCCAGGTGTCTCAAGGCTCTTTGCAGTGCCATTGTTAAGCATTTGCAGTAATGACTAAAGTTATGCCTAGAGCATTGAGCAAACATGTCAACTATTATGGAGCTATGCCAGTTTACATCAACTGAGGATTCAGCCCAATAAGCCTCGCTGTCTCATCAGCCAGCTCCTAAAATAAATTAAAATCATTTGTTTCCTTCCTTGTTTCACCTTACAGCCCTTTTCCCAAAGCAGGCAGCAGGAGTCAGAATTCATCCCATTTTCTGACGAAAGAAAAGTTACCTAACAAATCTATTCATCCCGACGTTCTGTATCTGGTAAATAATTGTCACTTCCTGGATGGGATGTGATAAGGTTATAAAGGGGGCGGCGGGGGAGATAGAAAGAAAGAAACCAGATGGTTCCAGGAAGTCAAATCACAAGGGCAACATTACCACTTTCCTGCTAGTGGGCATTCAAGCGGGCTCTGGTAATGAGTTCTCCTGGTGCATTCAGAATTGTCTCCAGACCAGTTTGTTTATTTTAAAGCTGTAGCTAGAGATTGGTAGGATGCATGTTGCAAAATGTGAACATTTTAAAAAGGGATGAGGGATTCAATAAAATATTTAAAATAAGGAAGCAGCAGCAAACAGTGCTTGGATCACTCCAGGAGGGATAGGACATCAAGCAAACTGAGGCCTGAGGAGATATTCTGTGTTAGACAAAATTATTAGTCTTTACTTGGCTTGATCCTGATCCAAAGTCCCGGCATTAGGCTAGCGCTGTGGTTCTCAGCCTTTTCCATACCAGAATTCCATGCTAGAATAGCATTAAGACTGGGGACCTCTCACCCATCTAGCCATAAGAAATGGGGGAGACGTCATGATTAGAGTTGGCTGGGAAGTGGTAATGGGAGGTTTTCCATAATTTTTTTTTTTTTGCAAAAATGAAACGTTTTTCATTTCTGTCAGTATTTTCGTACAATTTTGGGGGGAGATTTTTTATCGAAAAAACAAAAATTGAACTTTTTAATGGAGTTTACTGCAATTTCAGCAGGTTGGGAAAGATGTTGGTTTACTGACATTTTTCACCTGACATGATGGAAACTTTGCAGTTTCCAGTTGCGGAAAACCAAAAAGTGTTCGGCTTTCCCTAAGGAAATCTCCTTCAAAATTTCATCAGAAAAGAAATTTCCATTTTGACATAAAAGCTATTTGTCACTGAGAAAATGTTTCTTGTAAAAAGGTTTCTAGCGGCTCAAATTGTGACCCACTGGCACTTTTTTACCACTCTCCTGACAGGGGTCATAACGACCCTGGAACAAGAGACCCAGGAGTTCCATCTTTTGGATGAGGTATCAAGTGACGCTGGTGACCAGGGTTTTGCAGCACTTGCATCGATTTCAGAGCTTAACACCAGAAGGGGAACATTAAATCATTTAGTCTGACCTGCTGCACTTCACAAGCCATTAAATGTCACCAAATATCCATTTATTGAGCCCGATGACTTTAGACAAAACATGTCAGTCCTCAAGTGATTAAACAGTTATGCCACAGTCAGAACACAGGGACACCAGGGCCCAAGACCCCTGCAACAAGGAATTGATCAGGTGAGACACGCCAAGGGGAAGGTGTTACTGTGATGTTGCTCCCCATAATGCTTTACAGAAATATACTTATGAATGTAAACATGACACAACTGGAATGTGTTTTATGCTAGATATGCCGTATAAAAGGGATCGACAACCTTTGGCATGCAGCTTGCCAGGGTAAGCACCCTAGCAGGCCGGGGTGGTTTGTTTACCTGCCAAGTCCACAGGTTCGGCGGATTGCGGCTCCCACTGGCCGCAGTTCACCGTTCCAAGCCAATGGGGGCTATGGACAGGGCTGGCGCTTCCATTAGGCGACCCTAGGCAGTCACTTAGGGCACCAGGATTCGGGGGGCGGCATTTTGTGCGCTCCTCATGGGGCGTGCAGGAGCTCCCGCTTCCGCTTCCGTCACGCCGCCGAAGAAGGACCTTCTGCTGACGTGTCTTGGAAAGCAGAGGCAGGCAATTGAGCAGCTCAATGACTGTCGCTGTAGCCTGCGGCATTTCAGCAGAGGGTCCTTCTTCAACAGCGCAATGGGAGCAGAACTGGAAGCTCCCGCATGCCCCATGGGGAGCGCATAAAATGCTGCCCCCCAAATTCTGCCTAAGGCACCAGAAACTCTGGCACCGCTCCTGGCTGCGGAAAGGGGTGCTGGCCAAGGGATGTGCTGACCACCACTTCCCACAGCCCTCATTGGCCTGGAGTGGCAAACTGCAGCCAGTGAGAGCTGCGATCGGCCAAACCTGCGGACAAGGCAGGTAAACAAACTGGCCCGGCCGCCAGGAGTGCTTACCCTGGCAAGCCACATGCCAAAAGCTGCTGATCCCAGCCATATAACGTATCTTTGCATATCTTTTTATTCATTCTGTTTGTATGCATGTATCACTTCTATATTTGAAGTTATGAGTTTTGGCTCTATGCTTGTATTTAAAGTGTTTGCTGTAGGAAGCACATAAGGCAGATTTGATCAACATAGTGTGAAGGGGTTATTCAAGTAACTGGGAGTACTTAACTAACAATGGACTTTGGGAGACGCCAGTCCACATCTAAGCTTTCCTGGGAACATTCAGACTAACGTAAACACTGGTGTGGGCCTGCAAAAAGCTGAATCATTCATAGACTTGTGACTTGCCCAGGTGACTGCAAAACTCCATCTTGTAGAGCGGTTTCCACCCACAAAAGAAAGACTATATAAACCCCTGGGAACCCCTCCATTTTGTTTTCAGCTGGCTCAGAAGGTAGCCTCTCCACCCCAAAGAGATGCCTGAAAGAAACTGGAACAAAGGACAGTAACTACAGGGGTGTGAGTGATTGCTGGACTCAGACTAGGAAGGAGTCTAGTCTGTCAAAGAAGCTTATTGAAACATCTCTGAGGGTGAGATTTACCTGGCATTTAGTTTCCTACAGTATTAGGCTTAGACTTATGTGTTTTGTTTTATTTTGCTTGGTGATTTATTTTGTTCTGTCAGTTATTACTTGGAACCACTTAAATCCTACTTTTTATATTTAATAAAATCACTTTTTTACTTAATGATTAACCCAGAGCAAGTAATTAATTCCTGGGGTAGCAAACAGCTGTGCATCTCTCTCTATGTGTTATAGAGGGCTAGCAATTTATGAGTTTACCCTGTATAAGCTTTATACAGAGTAAAACAGATTTATGTGGGGTTTGGATCCCATTGGGAACTGGATATCTGGGTGCTAGAGACAGGAACACTTTTTAAGCCATTTTCAGTTAAGTCTGCAGCTTTGTGGGAGGACATGCTTCAGACCTGGGTCTGTGTTAGTGGCAGGCTAGCGTGTCTGGCAGAACAAGGCAGGGTACTGAAGTCCCAGGCTGCCAGGGAAAACAGGCTCAGAGGTAGCCTGAGCACATCAGGTGGCAGTCTCAAGGGGGTTTCTGTGATCCAATCTGTCCCAGTAGCACCCCCTTCCCCATGTCAATCTCACCTACAGTGCTGCAGGTTTTCAGAGGCTGTGAGAGAGGGGCATGTTCCCACACAGCACACCTGAAGGCCAGACAGCAGGAGCGCTCACAATGATGGTTTGGGGCAAAGAGGATTGGGTTTTAGCCTGCCTTGGTGCTGGAGCATGAGAGATAGCCACAGTCTGGCCACGAGGAAATTTTGGGGTGGTCTCTGAAGGCAAAGCAGTTGCTGGGAGAAGCTGGGGAGGCAGCTCCCCCACAAAACAGTTTGATTGGATATAGTTGCAGTCCTGGCCATCTGGCAATACCTGCCCTCCCAGGCACACGAAGGCGTGAGTGAGAGAGCTAATGAGCAGAGCGCAGAAGGCAGCTCCACTCACTCAGAGGTGCCATAGACAGGCCCGGGAGCAAAGAGATGGATTTCTCAGAAGGAGCCCCTCCTACTCGGAGAGTCGCCTTAAAGAGATTTTTTCTAACCTAAGCGCAGCGAGCAAATCCATATTTGTTTGTTGCAGAGCCAAAAAGCCCCAAACCAGACAGTTATCCATAATAAGTGGTGCCAAACAGCATTCAAAGCCTATTGATCCCCAGCACCAGGATGCATTGGCTGAGTCGAACTATGTGTCATAAGAGGAACTGTCTGAAAAGTCCTCTCGCTGTCAGTTTAGCCCCATGTGGTGATCTTGATCAGCTGAGGTTAGGGTGACCAGATAGCAAGTGTGAAAAATCAGGACAGTAGTTGGGGGGAGGAGGGGGGGGAAAATAGGCTTCTATATAAGAAAAAGCCTCAAATGTTGGGACTGACCCTATAAAATCAGGGCATCTGGTCACCCTCGCTGGGGTTTACTTCAATCTCTTTGTTATGCAAGATGCAGGCTGCAGAAAATTAAGTCACAGAGAAAGGAAATTATTTTGGTTTGCCCCAGCATCAGTTGGTTTTCTTTCCCCTGCAATCACTTTGTTGTTGCGTTTGTTTTCTTCCTGCTGTCTGCATTTTTAATTTGAACAAAAGCCCAAGGAAATAAAGTTCAGACAGAAACCTTCCGCCATCCATCTGTCCACCCACGGCAGTGTGCGTGTCCTGCTCACTCCGCTTGTTATTCTTTGATTGCGACTGTGCCGAGGGGTCTCAAGGCAGATCAGAGCCCCGTTGTGCTAGGTGCTGTACATACACATAGTGAGAGAGACAGCCCCTCCCTTGCCCTGCACAGCTGACAAACTCAATAGTCCAGACAAAGGAAGGGTGGAAGAAAGGAATGATTATTAGTCTCATTTTCCAGATGGGCTACTGATACTTCGACCCATGGGGTGTGTCATCACTGAACAGCCAAGCCATGTTCTTACCCAGGTTTTGAACCCAAATCCTCTATCATCCACACAGAAAACCCCCTGACCTGCATATGGAGGCTCAGAAAGCCTGGGCTAGATGACTTGACTGAGGCTATTGGTTAGAGCCCAGGCTCTGTTTTCACAACCCCTGCCTGCTTGGTGAGGCGCTCTGCCCCCATCCAGTGGCACCTGGACATGGATGAGTCTGCTACAGCTGTGGCTAAGTGCCACGTGGCTTTTTGCTCAAGCAGTAGAGGCTCAATTGCACTAAACACAGAGGTCCCAGGTGCAATCCCGATTAGGGTTGCCAATTTTGGCTGGACATATTCCTGGAGGTTTTATCACATGACATAATCTTTAATTCCTGGAGACTCCAGGACAATCCTGGAGGGTAGGCAACCCTAATCCTGCCCACCCCTGCTCTGTTAGCGTTATATTTTCACTAGGGCTGGAAACTGACCACTTTGCAGTGAGGGTGCAGGCAAAAAAAAATGAAAAATCACTTGAATGCTATTAGCCTTCTAGTGCCTTCCCACAATTCCTCTGAAAGACAGACACGTTCTTCCACAATTGATACGACTAACTAGGAAAGTCAAAGTGTGGTGGCACAAAGAACCATGGGATACACCCCCAGACACAAGTGCAAAAACAGAGAAGACACACTAACACGGATCGGGTTCTGCTGCAGGGATGCTCACATCTGGGCCAGGCTAATCCAGGTACTCAGACCCAAGTGCGGCTCACCCAGGTTAGCTATGCAGAGAAGATATATGCACAGAGTGTGGAGATGAGCCCAGGTCTCCTAGCTCCTGCCCAGAGCCTTAGCCACGAGCCTTCTCGTTTACCCTGTACCTAGCAGTCTCAGTTTGAGACCTACTCCTGGTCAAATTCATCTCTGAGGTAACTCCTTTGACTTCAGTGGAGTTACACCAGGGTCATGCTGGACCCTACAAACTTCTCTGGTTCTTCTCAGAGTTGATTCAGCTTCAGCAATCTTTACCCTGATATTCCTAGAGCAAAACAAAAATGTCTCCTGAGAGTACAAAGCAGAGTCGGATCACAGTTGCCCTTGGCCCTTGTGTGGTTATTCATACCTGGGCAAAGCAGATGAGCAACACTTATTCGGCGCTCCTGCTGCCAGGAGCTGACTGAAGTCAGTGAGGGGCCGTGGGAGATCTGCAAGAATCAGGGAGGTTGGAGGCTTAATTACAGTGATGGCATCAGATTGGCAGCAAAACCCAGGGGTCTATTCCCAGGTCTGCCCCTCACGTCCTGGGTGACCTTGGGCAAAGTATTTGCACTCCATGTGCTTCTGTTTCCCCTCACGCCCTTTATCAGTGTATGTTGATTGTCAATGCTTTGGCACGGGGACTGTATCTCGTGATGTGTTTCTACAGCATCTTGCGTAGCTGGGACCTCCGGATGCCACTGCAACGTGACTAACGTGTTAGAGCCAATCCCACCTCTGCTGGGGAGAGGAAGAGTTGCAATGAGTTTGTCAAATCCTCCTTTGTTTCTGCTGTTCAGGAATTACTCTCTCATGCCGCATCCAGATTCCTGAGGCCTTGCCCCCGATGGGAATGTAGGGAGCACAGCATTGCCCAGGTGCACATCTGTGCCAGCTGTGCTTATCACAAGATTAGTCCTGACCATTATAGCCCCACCTTTGAAGGTACAAAAATGTATCAGAATTGTTTCAGTGAAACACAAAAATATCTCCCTGGTGCCAACTGCACTACTGGCAAGAGGCATTTGGACAGATATCTGCTATAGCAAAGTTAGGGTGACCAGCTAGCAAGTGTGAAAAATTGAGACGGGGGTGGGGAATAATAGGCGCCTAGATAAGACAAAACCTCAAATATCAGGACTTATAAAATCGGGACATCTGGTCACCCTAAGCAAGGTTCAAACCAAGAGGGAAATGAAAGATGTTGGGCTAGTTTCTAAGCAGTAAATTTGACCTATAGAGTCAGGGAGCAGGGGGAATGGAGTTCTGTATCTCAACCTGTGGCAAGCTAGCTCAGCTGAAATAAGAACAGCTAGTGCCCACACACTCCCAACTCTGAACCAGACCAAAACTTGTTGGAGGCACCAAAAGATTTTTAAAATCCCTCTTTTATCATTATTCCTTGGCCCCATATTACAGATTCACCTAGAAGCCTCGGACGGGAAGGCATCGTACATACACAAACTACAGGCTTGTCTACACCGCAGCGGGGAGGTGTGAGGCCCAGCTCAGATGGATGTAGCTGCCCTAGTTCTGGTTGAGCTAATGCACTGAAAACAGCAGTGTGGAAGCATGGGCGGGTGGCGTAGTGCTTTGGAGGCTAGGCCAAGACCTCAGGGCCCCACTTCTGTTTTTAGCATAGTTGCTTGAGCACAGTTAGCAGGGGCACATCTACCCGAGCTGGGAATTACCCCTCCCAGCTGCCGGGTAGATGGGGCCTCAGGGACAGCCCATGTCCTGAACAGCTTACGTTTCAAACAGACAAAGGGTGAGAAGTGAAACAGAGGCAAGGAGAAGTGACCATCTTTTCTCAAATCACCTAGCGAGCCAGTGGCCGAGCCAGGAATGAAAACAGATCTGTTGAATCTCAGGTCAGTGCCTATAACCAGTTGACCACACTGTCTCCATATCAATCAAGTTGATTCCAGGAGAGGCTCCCCCCCATGACAAGGTTATGCCATGACAAATGAAATCAAGTCCAAAATTGTTTATGGCTCCATTTCTTTAGAGACCCCGTAGCCTGAGAAAAATGACAACATGGTTATTTGCATTGACCATCCGCTGCCTTGTCGAGATGAACAGCTAAAAACACAGACGCGGAGCCTTCACCTTCATGCTGGCTGCTGTTGCAAACAAACCAAGAGGGGCAGCATTAGCAGCAGCCCGGATCATTCCTGTTTGGGGGTGACCGTTTCCCCATCTGGGGCAAACCAGTTAGTAATCAATAGCACATGCTGAGCTACTCCTCCAAAGACCCTCCATTTAACTGTTGCTAAGGTGTGGCTCTCCCTCATTTCTTCTGAATGAGAGGACTAGGGGATTCTGCTAATAAGTCAGTGGCCATTTTTGTAGTGATTATTGATCTGGCCCTTTAATTTTGCCTGCAGGAAGGGGACTGTCCAATTTATAGGAACTTACTGTTATCCAATCGACTTCTCACTGCAGGACAGAAGGGATTTTGGTCACGTGTGTTCTTTTTTTAAAGGGCTAGGAACACAAGAAACTAACTATAGCATCAGCTGCTGCTGAACGATATGAAATTGTTCTCCTAACTGTACATGTCATGTAGTCACAGAAGCATCTGATTTACTCAGGGTTCATGCTTCCAGAGGGACAAGAAAGAAAAACCATGTTCTTTCCCACAGCATTTTTTCCAACTGCTTTTAATGTTCACTAAAATTGCTTGTTCTTCGTTTGCCCCAAGCAATCCATATAATCTGCATGTTAAACAAGAGATGGTATCACCTGTCACACTGCATCCCAGCCAACAGAACATATCAGAATATCAGGTTTGCTGAGAAATTCTACAGGACGATCTCAAGGCAATAGGTTTTAGATTAGGTGGAAAGAGCGGAGTGAATTGAACTTGAAAGATGATGGGCTGGATCTTCAGATGGTATAAATCAGTGCAGTTCCACTGATCGTACACCAACTGAGAATCTAGCCCTATATATCTGTTTCCTGAACCTTTAGTTTCTTTTATGAGATTCCTGTTTCAGCTGTCACTTTCTTGGCTGGTATTTTCCTTCTGGCCAGAAGATACTGTTAAGGATTCAGCACTCAAAGGTCTGTGTACAAGGCACATCACCAATATTAAGTGGATAAAAATTGAAATATCTTTCCCTATTACCTGGGGGTTTGTGGAGGTTTTTTCAGCACTCCTTTCGTGTTTCCTCTTCTCATTTATCACACTAACTTTATGAACCCTTTCAGACTAGCTTCTGCCACGTTATACTTTGCAATAAAGAATATCAAGGGATAATGCAACAACTCAGACATTGGATGTTTTATGATTAACCATTTTGGGGATGTGTGATGTGCTCAGACAATGCAGTCATTCTGCTGGCCAATAGGCAGATATTTTAAACTTGTTTCATGGCTATACAGAATTCAGTTATCCATCTATATCTGTAAAATATATATAGAAAGGCCTCAAATATAAGCGAAATGAAGGATCACACCTTTAGTCTTCAGTACTAGATGCTTTAGTAAAAGGCTTTCATAAAAGTATATAGTAGATAGCTGTCTGTTTGTCATCCTTCATTCACCTGGAAGTAGGATGGATGGATAAACAGACCGACACTTTCCCATTGTAACTACTAAAGTTTGATTCAAAAGGTGTTTGTTATAAGTCTGCTTCAGCAAACCCTCAGTCTAACAGTCCCTTAGTCAGATGAGTAGGCCCATTAGTGGGGCCCTTCCAAACTCACAGCCGTGATAAAACAAGTCATGGACTGTGAAATCTGGCCTCCCCCATGAAATCTGGCTCTTGTGTGTGTGTGAAACCAGGAAATTCAAGATTTTAAAAAAGCTATGACTGTGAAATTTACGCAAAATAGACCGCGAATTTGGCAGGTCCCCTCCATTAACATCAATGTGCTTCGTATTTCCTATCCTATCTATCACAGATATCTATAAATTCCCCACCCTGCCTCGCATCCTTCCATTTTATCCTTTAATTCTGTCTAGCCAGCTAGCCTTGTTCTTACACCACACTCATCACCATAGCATCTGAGCACAACTACAGTCAGCACAATCTCAGGTTCCTCTCTGCTAATCCCTCACTGCTTCTCCCCCAATCCCTTCAAGCCTTCAGTGCTTGCAGATGTTTCTCTTAGAAGGTCTGCATTACACCCACTACTTCTGCGCCAACAGATGTCCTCCCTCCACATAAGTGAGCGTTATGCCATTGTTATGCTCATCTCCAAAAATCTCCTTACACTCTATGTCCGGGAGGAATAAAAATTGCTGGTAGATGCATGAAGTTGCATTTGGGGCTGGTGTGTCAAGTTTTCAGAGTAATATATGGGATTGGCATAAGGTGCAATCCTGGCTCAGCATGTGATTAACAACTGTTTCTGCTGCAATGAAAACAAGAACTTTGGTGAGTAATTATCAAGCTAATAGAGATGCCGAATGTCTCTGCAGGAGAGGCTAATTTATTGCACCAGCACTTTAAAAGTAATTGCCTGTGTGAAAGGGGATGGTGGCCATCTTCAATATCTACATCAGAACAGCCATATTGGGTCAGACCAAAGTTTCGTCTAGCCCAGTATTCTGTCCTCCAACAGTGGCCAGTGCCAGGTCCCCCAGAGGGAATGAACAGAACAGGGAATCATCAAGTGATCCATCCCGTCGCCCATTTCCAGCTTCTGGCAAACAGAGGCTAGGGACACCATCCCTGCCAATCCTGGCTAATAGCCATTGAAGGACCCATCCTCCATGAACTTTTGTTCTTTTTTGAACCCTGTTATAATCTTGGCCTTCACAACATCCTCTGGCAAGGAGTTCCACAGGTTGACTGGCTGTTGTGTGAAGAAATACCTGAAGGAAAGGTGTCCATTTCATACACAAAAAAGCATCTGGATGGGGGTGGAGCTGTTACCCATGTCTAGACAGATTATGTATACACAGACTAGGACAGAGCTTCAGCTGGTATAAACTGGCATAGATGTACTGATTTCCTGGTTTACACCAAATGAGAATCTGGCTCATTACTATAGATACAGCTAGCAGTTGGCTAACTATGTGTAGTCCCAGCTTTAATTCCTTCCTGGCCTTTGCCTTTAATGGTAACTCATCAGCAGAATCTAGCCCGCCCCTCAGCCTAAGCTTTCTCCCAAAAATTGGTTGTTCTTATGGTTTCGTTTCAGGACCTCCTGTGTCCCAAACCCTAGATCCTTCTGCCTCTGACAGAGACATTCCAGCCCCTGTTATATTGCGGTTGGAGTTGCCACTCTAGGATCTTTTATATTCTGGTTGATGACTTCAATGGCAATTTATGACAGCTGAGTATCTGGCTCTCAGGCATTGGAATCAGTATTAATAAGAAGGTCTTTTCCTTGCATTAGCTCTCTGTTATCTCAGCACTGCAGAAATCTGTTATTGATAAGCCTCAGTCCTGTTTTCTAAATGTTCCGCACAGGCTGTAATTTAGAAAGAGGGGTCTTCCCTGTGAAATACAGTAGCTTGTTGTTTATGGGGCAGCCTTGGGGATTATTCATTATAGGTTTTCCCACTGAACATTTGCCTTTTAAGAGCTGCTGTGGGTTGAATCACAGGGAGGGGGGTACATAACTCGGTTGACATACAATTTTGGAGAAAAAGGAACACCCCTGGAAAGCAAATCTGTAATCATCATGTCAGGATGACACCTTGTGTCAGGATGAATGTTCACTGACCTTAATGTCACTTTAAAATGTATGAACACCAGCCCACGCCATGGAATCAATGTTCAAAAGCATCATATGTCAGTTTCCCTTTGTGTTAGAGTCCTAGAGGGGGAATGAGGGATTAAAGCACTCCTTTTTACCAGGTTATTTGTTTGTCTATGCTACATGCTCCGTGGGAGGAGTGGGGGGAACCACTCTTGTCTAGCCAACAACTTAAAAAAAAAATTCTCATTTTCTGCAGTAATATGGGTAAAGAGAAAACTTTTCACCAACACAACATTAAAGGGATGCCACCAAGATAAAAATCATACATTGAAAACTGAAAGTTCATTAAACTGAAAGCATAATATATTTCACCATTAGTTCTGTGTTTTACTGTTTGCACTTAGTTCTAATTGGACCCAGCGCAATTAACAAATACTAGTTAGTTTCACTTCATCTTCCTGGATCACATCTATTATCACCTTGCCATCCTTTTATTGGATTTGGGTTTCTAGCACTGCAGGAGGGTAAGTGTTTAAATGAAAGGAAAGGAACCTCTTCAGCGTTTGAGTAACACTGGCTTTACACTGCCAGAATAGAGATCAGAATCCATCCAGATACCTCGGAGGTAACGAGATGCATATCAACCATCTTGTAAAACAGACAGTACAACCTTAAGTACTGGCGGTATTCCTGCAGCAAAATGCCAGGTTGTGCTCCAAAGTACGACTAAAATAGTCAACCACCTTTTGTGCTTCTAAAAAGAAATAAAATATCCCTACCCCATTTAGACATCCAACTCTGTTTAAATTGGTGACATACAACAGCGTAAGTCTATGCCCAAGTCTCTTGTGAGTAGTTTGTGTAGCATGAAACATAGTGGAACTTTCAGGAAGCGAGCAGTTGCCTTTATTCTCCAGGAAACTAATTATTTTTGACATCCTTCTTTAAAATAAACCAAAGAAAGATTTCCCTTTCATTTAAAGAAGTTGGGCTCCTTTGGACAAAGGAAAGAAATACGAGGACAAAAACATAGCGAAGAAGTTTTAAACAAACACCATAAAAAGCAGAGGAAGCATAAGATTTTATCAGAAGCTCTGGCTCAGGTGGGAAGGAATAATTTATTAAGTTACAAGCAATGCACAACGCAAGCACTGTTGCAAGTCTGACAGCTGCCTTCTCAGCTAACACACCAGTGGTTGAACCAGGGATCTCCAGAGTTTAAGTCATCAGAGGCCACAGCTAGAGCTAAAAAGCCAGGTTCTAGCTGGTGGAATAATAGACTCAACTCCTCTGTGAATGTCAGCACAAAGAGAAGCTTCCACGAGCGAGCTGTACAATGTAAGAATCCCAAATACATGAATTTATTCATCAAGGATGAATTTAAACCTGTGCTGAGGTCCAGCAGAAGCTCTATACAGCATGTAAGTCCCACTTAGGACCTCAAAGAGCACAGCTTAAAGGGGGTCAAAAGGCCCAGTGCTGTCTTTCTGCACAGGGATGAATTTTACCCCAAATCTTTAGAAAAGTGCAAGCTGCATAAAAATCTGTAAGCTGCAAACTGAGGTGAACAGTGGATCATCAGGTATGTATCCAACAATACTGCACACAAATCATCCTAAGGCCTGGTCTACACTTGAAAGTTATCCCAGTATAACTAAATCAGTTAGGAGTGTGATTTTAACCAATAGGGTGAACACAATTATATCAGTATAAAGGTGCCTTATACCCATGTAGTTATCCCCCTCTCCCTTTCCTGTACTGGAATAGCTACACCAGGCCTGGTCTACACTAGAAAACATTACTGGCCTAGCAATGACAGTTAAGTGGGTGAACAAAAAAATTCATACCCCAAACCAGCATAACTGTGCCAGCAAAAGCCTTAGTGTAGAGGCAGTTATACCAGCAAAAGACTGTGTTGGCCAATGTAGCTTATTCTGTTCAGGGAAGTGGTTGAAGCTATGCCTGCAAAAGAACCCTTTTGCTGTTATAAGCTGTGATTCCGCTAAGGGGGTTTGCTGGTACAACTATACGGCTTAATTATACCAGTCAACATTTTCTAGTGCAGACAAGTCTCCAGTTGGAAACATCTTTACACCAATAACTGCATCCACACGAGTAGAGTTTTACTCAGCCTTGGGAAGCAGAGAATGGCCACAGTGGAGTACGTGATGGCCATATCTCTGATGTACCACCTACACGGAGGGCTAAGATCCCTTACCCCAGCCGGAGAGGGCATCTGTAGAGGAGTTATTCTCAGGGTGCTATTTCCACCCACTGTAAGATCCCAGAATAGTTACACCAATTTACAGAGGGCTGGGAGTATACCTTACGAGACCTGCCTCAGTATCAACCTTTGCTTTAACCACTAGCCCATTCTCTCAATTAAGCAGAGAGACCCAATATTAGAGGAAGAATCAGATGAGTTTATAACAATAGAGAAGATAAGCATGTTGGTGAAAAATATTAGGAAAAGAAGTTCCTGGGACACATCCTCAGCTGGTGTAGATCAGCACTGTTCTATTGACGTCAGTGGAACTACAATGATTTACCCCAGTTGAGAATCTCGCCATGTAAACACACACACTGGACCGGATGCTCCTCTCACTTTGGCTAACATAAATCAGGAAGAACGCCACAGAGATCAGAATTACACCACTGTAAAACTGGTGGGAGTGATAGAAGAATCAGACAAAAACCGCTGATCATAAAAAAATAAAAAATATCAGTGGATGAAATGTCATCTTTCCACTATGGATTTCCACTTTACATTGATTTCCGGGCATTTGGACAAATTTATGTTAGTGAAATAGACTCAATGAATTTTATCATGTGGCTTTTTTTAAACACAGGACCTAACTCACCACGGCATTGCTCCAGTTTCACTACTATTTGAAAAATCGATGGCTTTTGATGGGTTTATAACTGCAGTAACACAGTGATGAATCTGGCCTAGAAACGCCAGTTGAAATTGTTTTCTCTAAAAGACTCCCAAGAAAAAATGGCTTTTTGGCCCCAAAGAACATTTTAATTTGGTCTAAATTTTACAGTTTTTCAATGAAATCAAAATTAGAAAAAAATAGTTTAGGGTTTTCATTAAAAACTTGAAAATTATTGAGATTTCTTTTAAAGACAAATGGCATTTTTCAAAGAGCTCTTCTTGGGACCCTTCTTTTCTTACCCAACACATTTGTGTTGATGCTGAATGGAAAGGCTAAAGGCTAACGGAATCAAGACTTCTCTTTCTTCCTCTTATGTGTAGAACAATTGCATTAATGTGATGCACACAAAGCACAAATTATCTATAAACATGTCTGGTTTTCCCCCCTTCTCTACCATAAGCTATTGTTTTGCTTTCCTGGTATTTCAAAGTGTATAATGTGCTAAATTACCTCGCGCCGGGCCCTAGATGCCCGCTGTATGCTATTAACCACTTTAAATTTACAAAGTTTCCAACACCTTCGTATTTCCTTAGCTGTCCAGTTAATCATGCAGTTTAAATACTATCCAAAATTCATTTATTACATTGCTGGCCTTGTAATACACAACTGAACAATTTAATCCAGCTCTCTTTGATATACAAATCTACTGCTACATCCCCAACTTTGTAGGCCACACAGCAGAGATGACATGTTCTTCTCAGATTGCATGATGGTGATACAAAACATCCTATTTTAACATTTATTTCAAACAGCTGCTGAATCGGAGTCACACTGGTATTTATGAAAGCAACCCAAGGAAATGAAATAATTTTTATCATCTGTCTTTTTGAGAGCAGTGGGGTTTTTTTTTTTTTGGTTTTTTTTGTTGTTTTTTTTTTTTACATGAAATATCTAGACAGCTCCTGCAGACTGCAAAATATTCTGTTGTTCCTGTCAAGTTTTGGACAAACCAACTTGTTGTTTTTTCCAGAAACAATTCTCTTCCCTTTCTTTCTATTTTTTTTCCTTTTATGGCATTCGCTGAAGGAAAAAGGCACATTATCAGTAATAGGGTCTGCACATGATGAATCTGATTGATGGGCTGTAATAAAAGATATTATAATTCAACCAGTGACTCCAATGAAGTAGCCAGATATATCAAAAGTGGAAGAAACAGAAGGGAATATCTGCAGAAAGTGATTATAGCTTTTGGCTATATTACTGTTTTCCTCTATGCATCTCATGAAGAGACAGCAGTAGCGAGATAACCGATTTGCAAACTGCTCACAAATAAAGGCCATGTATACCAATCACCTGTATAATATTACTAGCAACAGCTAAGCTGATTTTTTTCTTTTTAAAATAGAGCCACTATCATCAAAATACATCGTGGATGGGAACTGGATGGCTCAGGGGGCTGATATATGACTGTAAAGCGTTAGATCAGCAGGAATCTAAAGTCACTGGGTTGGGTCACTGGGGATTTCTGAGACTGTAGAAGACTCAGCTGTGCTGCCATTTTACCGACCAGACCAGATGCAGGAACAAAAGAGGAAAGGATACAGCAGCCACTCACCACACCACCAGAGGATCCCTCTCAGCATGGTAATCCTTCCATCAGCAGCCATGCCAGCTTTAGAACCACTTGGCACAAAGTGCAGAATCTGGGCCAGTGTTTCTCATGGAGTAAGGAGCTGACGGGTTCACTCCGGATCCCAGTGAAAAAATTGTCACATTGCAAAACTCATGACCTCAAATGAACCCTCTTGCTGGCACTGTAGATGGAAAAGGCCTTGACGGGCCACAGAGAAGGAATTAACCTCTCACTCATGAAGATTTTCCAAAAGGCTCAGTTCTCAGCAGCTTCCACTGGAACAGCAGAGGCTTGAATTCTCAGCCTGCCAAGGCCCAAATGTGGGATCCAATGTGTAAAAAAGACCCAGAATGGGCGACCGGGGGGTGGGGGAGAAATGGAACACAAAAATGATGCATGCAGAAATATTGCTGGGGCATTCCTTCCTCTTCTAAACAGCTCCTTCTGCAACCTCCTAGAAAACCAAAGTGCTTTAGCCGCCTGCTCCAGGAAAAAAAATGTATTCTGTCCCTAAAATCGCAGTTGATGGCACACTGCTTAACGCAGTAGGAAAATGCTGCTGTCTTTGCAGCACTTTATCTAATAATACCCTGTTCGATGAAGAAATCATGCTGTGCATTTTTAAAGCCAGTTCTGCCTATGGAACACTTTGTCACTGCCTGCAGACAGAGTTCAACGTCATACCAAAATTAGCATCTATCATGCAATTGTGTTAAACGCTCTTCTCTATGGCTGTGAAACATGGACACTGTATAGCAGGCACTTGAAGCAACTAGAGCATTTTCACATGCCCGCACTGTGTCTCATGTGGTCAGACAGGATACCAACCATCAAAGTCCTGGACCAGTGGTGCATGACTAGCATTGAATCCCTAATCATACAGGTGCAACTTCTCTGGGCTGGTTGCCTCATACATATGGATAAGGGACTCCCAAGATCATATTTTATGGCCAGTTGAAAAGAACAGTACGTACACTGGGAGGCCAGTGAAAACAGTACAAAGACACTCTCAAAGCTCACTTAAAAGCTGGCCAAGTCTTCCTGAATATAGGTCCCAACAGATCAAGATGGTCTGTGGTTAAAAGCCATCGTGAACGACAGAATGGAAAAAAACAAAAGAGAAGCATGAGTGAAGAAAGCAGGCTGCAGCAAAAACACATGGCCCTGTCTGTTGGATGTGTGGACACATCTGCAGATCCCCCATTGCTTTACATTTGCAGAAGATGATGCGCTGAAACAAACTGACTCATCTGTCAACCACTATGGGAGACTCCAACCACGAGGCCTCCCAGAACTGGAAAATTCAGCTGCCATATCTTGAGCTAAGGAGCCAAAACCTGCAGGGGGCTGTAAGAACTCATACCCTCTGTGAATGGGCACAGACAGGGATCCATAATAATCATCCACTCACCCATGGGATACAGATATACAGCAGTAAGCACAACTGGGCCCTAATCTCTGTTTGGCCCAAAGTTGCTATTGTAAGAGAAAGGGGGTCTCCTTTTCAGAAGGCACCTGGAGCCGTGGGTGTTCAGTACCACTTGAAACCAGGCATTCTTCTTCAATTCTTCCTCAGGTGAAATGAAGGCAAAGCTCATTTAGTACATTACAAAAAAAATCATCCCCCAACGTGTACATGAATACAGAGCCAGAAGTGGCACAATTGTCAATTGCATTGAAGTGATGTTAAAATAGCATAAAGGAGCAAATTTTAAAACACAGACATCCAAATTGGGTGAGGAGAAGAGAATGAGCTTTGTTTTACTTGTCACGAAGCACAGAGGAGGGGGAAAAAAAACCACTTTTCCTCACTTCATACATCTCTAGTCCTCTCCCTTGCATCGTGTCCTTTCTCTTTACTCACTCCAGACATTTCAACAAGTTATTCCTTCAAGCATGAATGCTCTCTCTCTTCTCCTTCCCCTAGGACATTATCTTTTTACAAAATACTTTTTTGTTTTGGTCTCACGCTGCAGCTTTGCAGCAGAAAAAGGGTACCTGGCTGTTAACAGCTAAACTACATTAGGATTTTTTTTCCCCCTATGGAGAGAGGAAAAAAAAGAATCAGACCAGAGAAATTTGGTCAGTTCATTTAAAAATTAATGGGCCAGGGGCCCCTAATGCAGGATGCAGTGAGTGACACAGACCCAAAATAGGAAAAAAATTATCCGTGCAGGAATTTAAAATTCCTTCTGTCAGGTAAGTAACTCAATTATTGTTGTTATAGTAGCACATATAGGCCCCAACTGAGATCAGTGTCTCACAGTGGGTGCAGTACAAAAACAGACAGTTCCTGCCCCAAAGAGTTTACAGGCTAAATAGAGAACAAACAGCAGGAAAAAGAGAGAGGGGAAGAGATTTGGCTCCCAGGTCATATAACAGAGCCAGGAATAGAACATCAGTTCCATGGGTCAAAGGTCAACATCTTATTTACTGGCCCTTCTGTTGCCCTGTGATTTAGAGAACTTTCATGAACTTCAAACTGATATAAGTCATGGTGCTAAACCAATTTACAGTAGATGAGAATCTGGCCCAATAAAAATGAATCCCCACTCTGAGATATTGTGACTCAGTCAAGGCTTCTAAAGAGTCGTGAGCCATTCTGACAAAAAATGCGCAGAATTGTTCCTTCTTTGACAGTTGACTCCTGCACACTTAGTTGTGCACAGAATAGTTTGCCTGCATCTTCTTCATGCACCACCACATTTCCCTTACAAGAGATATTTTGATGCACTTTCTTATTATAGCTTTTAAAAATCACCACCCTCAACTGGCCATCACACACTCTCCTCTTTTGCTTAGACAATATTATATCTCCCTCCCATCTCCCACACTTGAAGAGTGATTAATCTCATTATGTTTGCCTAGGGCTGGTTTAATCTGCATCCTTTTTTAAGGGATTGTGGTACAACAATTGATAATCCTATTCCCAGCCCACCATCTGAAGCCTAACTTCTACCATAGACAGTGAGAAGGTAGCCTCATATTTCACTTCTAGTCTATTTTAACCACTTTGATTTATATTTGATTCCTCTCGCAATGCAGCTTACCCGCCTGCCTCCATTCCCCATCGCAATGATGTACTGGGCTGCAGAGAATTTTCCATAATAGTTAGATTTTGTTCTTGGTCAGTTTGTTACAATTGCCTGTAATCCTGCCCTGCCCAAACAGTCTTTGCTACCAAATTGTTTGCTACCTTGTGTCAACTGAGATCCTAATTCAGGGCAGTACTTAAAGTCCCTGGGATTTAAACATGGTTTAAAGATAAGCATGTATCTAAATTTTGTCCTGAACAGGGATGGACCCTAAGCAACAGATCCTCAACAGGTGCAGAATGGCAAAGCTCCACAGATCTCAATGGAGCTACATCGATTTATACCATCTGAGAGTCTGGTTCCTAGACACATGGAATGTTACAGCCTTTGTGGAAGAAGTTAAGACTCAATTATTGTCTGCAAGTCCCTGCATGGGAAGAGAGTTCTGACAGCAGGCATCTCCTTAATCTAGCAGAAAAAAGGCACACCCAATCCAATGGTAGGAACCTGAAGCTAGACAAATTCACAGTAGAAATCAGGCAAAAAATGTCTAATAGCAAGGGCAATTAACCACTGTAACAATTTACTGAGGAACCTTGTGGGCGCTCCATCATCACTTGACAGTTTTAATCCAAGACTCAAAATCTTTCTAAAAGATGAATTACAGCTCAAGCAGAAGTAGAAATCCCAAGTAACTCCATTGATTTAAACTGAGTTACTCCTGATTCAAACCAGTGTATCTAAGGGGAGTATTTGGCCCTACATTTTTTAATCATGAGCCAAAATTTCTCCATGATGTAACGCCATTGCTCGTGGAACAGGATTACACAAGGAGTGAACGTGGCCCGATACACTTTGCCTTCATCTAATGCATCACCTGTGAAGTAGGTTGCTGCAGTAGGTTAGTGCACCAGCATCAGCCTCAGAGAATTTTGTTTGTCACCAGTAAAAGTAGATTTGTGTTTCACTCTAGTGAAAATGTATCCTCTCCACAAGTGGTATGTGTTTAACAGAGATACAGCAGCTACTGCTTGCAGGTGGAGGAAGTAGCATCAAGAGAATGGAGCATGGACTAGACTAGCAGGATGGACTGTGGTTTGGGACTGAGGGGAGCTGTGGTAGGGGGAACCCCAGGAATGGAACAGCAATGGTGTTGGCAGAGCTGTGGAGGTAGTCCATGAGCAACAGGTCCTGCAAGGCGACGCTGAGAAGTCCTGGCAGAGCTGTTTGTCTGGAGCCCAGGACTAGAAGTGCAGGGAGATGGGTGGTTTCTGTAGGTCAGAACTGGGGTTCACTGGCGGAGCTAATGCACAGCACCTGGCTGCACTATTCCGAGCTTTTCTCAGTATGATTAGTCCCTCACCAAATCCGCTCATGAGGGTATTTTGCTGTTGCTGTCAAAGCCATTAGTGATCAAGAAACCCACCTCGCTCAGAGAGATCAGTCTTTTTTTCCTTCCTTCTTGTATTTTCTAGATCAGGCACTATGGTGCCTTGCTAATCAAACTTCACACTGTAAGTCTTCCTTGGTTGCCAATGAGACAAATGAGCTCAAAGAAACTTCAGAAATGAAAAAAGACACCCCTCCCCTCCCTGCAAAAAAAGCAAGTTGGGATGAAAGTGGCTTCCAAAATTACTGTTTTTTTCCAATCTAATATTGTTTTTTTATTATTATTTTCTACAGGGAACATTTTCTGCCAGAAAAGAGTAATGAAATATACCTCCCAAGCAAACTAGTTTCATCAGTTCTATTTTTCTGGGCGATTTCATCTGTAAGTCTCATACCAAAAAATAGCTCTGCCTTCATGTCTGTACAGAACAAAAAACTTTCCCCTTTCATTCACTGCATTTTCTTATGCTTTAACAATCCCCAGCATCAATTGTAGAGCTTCCATTACACAGCTACTTTTCTTCCTCCCACCCACAATAGTCTCCAAGAAGCAAAGAAAAGCCATGTCTCTCTAGGTTCCTAAGTGACCCTCACCACCTAAGCCTCTAAGTCATTAATGGATTTTAGCCTTGCCATAACCTGAAGAGGTAGGAAAGAATGAGCTTAATTTTACAGATGGGGAGCTAAGCCATGCAGTAGGTTAAGTGGCTTACACAAAGTCACATAGGAAGTTGATAACTGAACCAGAAATTAAAGCTAGCTCACCTGAGTTTTAGTCCAACAATGGGTCCATTGGAACATCAGTACCTGCGACTTCAGGAGCAGTAGGACCAATGTAGATCTTGTAGGCCAGTTCTGTACCAGCCTGGGAGTCCCTCCATGAAAAGGATATTCTCAGGGGGCCATTTATCGGCCTTTGCAGCTCCTTTAAGCTTCTGAAGTATACCTGAGAATCGGGCCAGGGGTCTTCCCAGCTTAACAATGAAGTCATCATAGAATGACTCTGTAAAAGTTTGAGACAAGGGGGTAGATTGCTTAGGTAATGGCTATGAGTTCTCAAGAGCACCGTCTCCACCTGTCCTCAGGGCCTACCACAGTCTGCATCTCAATAAAGGTGCATTGGAGGCAGCTGAGTTTGTTGACACAGTGCTTTGTGGGTTGTTTTATATCTTCCCCACCAGCTTATTGTTAAACGATAGTCCAGATGCAGCATCTAAAAGAGAAAATAACTACATTTGTGTGGAATGAGATGGCAGTTCGAGAGACATCTGCTTTTCCAACAGAAAAAAGGATCTTTATTTCTGCTTTAAAGTGCCCATAAAAACTTAAGGATCCATGAGAGGCTAAGATAAAATGCCACAATCCCCTCTATAGCATGTACAGAAGGATTTTTTTAAAGTGCATTTTTAATTATTAAAATCATGAAAGTTGCATATTTATCACTGCAGCAGAGTCCTCCTGACGCTATGGCATTTTTCAGGGATGTAGTAAAGGGTCATTTCAGTCACAACCCAATTTTCCTTGTCAATAGAGGAGAGCCCTTTCCACAAAAAAATAAATAAATAAACCCTGCAAATGAATCAGCTCATTATTTTCTGCAATTTAAAAAGGTTTCCTGAAGGAGCCAGGCAGGCGGGTAAATGACCCACACTAGCAAGGAAAAAGACACTTGTGGTTTCCGAAAAGTGATAACAGTCTTAAGAAAAAACAAACAAACCAACAACACAGATGAAAAATACTATCAGTGCTTAGCTGCCCTTAAAATGGTCTGGCTGAGGATAAAGAATTCATCAGCTGCAGAGAACAGATACGAGTGCTAGGTAAATTACACACACCAGGGGTGGAAAGAGTGAGCTGAGATGACCACTCTGCTCCATGAAAGAGACCTTTAGTACTTGAGTCAAAGGTAATATCTTTTGGCCGCAAAGAATCCTGTGGCACCTTATAGACTAACTGATGTTTTGGAGCACGAGCTTTCGTGGGTGAATACCCACTTTGTCAGATACATGACATCTGACGAAGGTGCCACAGGATTCTTTGCTGCTTTTACAGATCCAGACTAACATGACTACTCCTCTGATACTCTTTTGGCCGTTACAATACATATATTAACCCCAGTGAAGGCTGGTCACCAAGGGCAAAATTCTCTCTTGCATGAACATTTTATAATTTGCAAAATCACAAGGTGCTCGATTTGTTGTCTTACTCTTCTCTTTCAATTCTACTCTTAAAAGGCTGGAAAATGAAATATTATCCTCTACAAGCACACACACTCATCTTGTCTTAAACAGACAAAACAAAAAGTGAGAGGTAAGAAGCATCATTATCCCCATTGTACAGATGGGAGAACTGATGTACACAGAGATACAGAGGTGGAGGGGAAGGATGGTACAGTGATTTGGATACTAGCCTAAGATTTAAAGATCTGGGTTTAAATCCCTGCTCTGTCACAGATTTTCCCTGTGATCTTAAGCTAGTCTCCTCATCTGTAAAATAGGGACATGTAGCACTTACCCCACAGAGCTGCTGTGAAAATGGGGGAATACATTTAAAAACTGATTATCCAGAAGAGATGGACTTTCTAAACAGACCAAAGAAAAAGACAAAACAATGATCCTTTCAACACAAATCATTCCTTGGTGGATAAAAATTATAGCTTGGGAGGGTAACGGATGCAAAGCCAAGAACACGAGGGCTTCGATAACAAAGCGTTTTTCTGCTCAGAAGTAAAATGCCTTTTGAAAAGATTAGGCTGAACTCATTTTGCAGATAATGTACGTTACAGCTTTCCAAATGAATTTGGCATAAATATTTTACATGACACTACAATAAGCTTTGTGCAGAGAGTCTGGAAAATGTGGGTTTTATTTACCATCATTCTGGAAGAATCAATTTCAGTTGATCAATTTCTACAGTCAGTGTCATTGTGTTTTTATTTTTTAAGCGGTTGCTGCTGCTGTTGTATTTAGTTTATCTGTTAAATGGTGGAAATGGAAGTGGTTTCTTTCTTATATAAATAGCCTACTGCAGTCACTCGTCATGTCAACCAAGGGAACGTGCATAATATTTTGAAATAGAAGTTCAAGCATTCGAAAAGCTTAGAACTGAGTAGGGAATCGATTCTGTAAAGTGCTCAGCAACCTCACTGAAGCCACTAAGGGCATGTCTACACTGCAATGTAAGCCCAGGGTTAGCTGGGACTAGAGTCGGCTCACCCATGTTAGGGAAACCCTGGGCTTGATCACCTACTTTGACTTTTCTAACCTCTGCTTGAATCTAGGGCTCTGGAGTCCACACTGCAATGCACACACCCACATCAAAATGCAGGGGGATGTATTGCAACTAATCTAAGAACAAAAGAATGGCCATACTTAGTCAAACTAATGGTCCATCAAGCCCAGCATCTTGTCTCCTGACAATGGCCCATGCCAGATACTTCAGAGGGAAGGAATAGAGCAGGCAATCATCCAGTGATCCATCCCCGGTTGTCCACTGCCCCCTTCTGGCAGTCAGAGGCAAGGGACACTCAGAGCATGGGGTTGCATCTCTGACTACCCTGACTAATAGCCATTGATGGACCTATCCTCCCGGAACTTATCTAAATTCTTTTTTTAACCCTGTTATAGCCTTGACCTTCACAACATCCCCTAGCAAGGAGTTCCACAGGTTGACTGTGTATTGGGTGAAGAAATACTTCCTTTTGTTTTTTTAACCTGTTGCCTATTAATGGCCTATTCATCTACTCCTATGACTGCTGTTAACTGGATCAGTGTGGTCCAGTGGACAGACCACATGAGTGAGAATCAAGAGGTCTGGATCCTGGTTCTGACACAGACTCTGCGAGGGACCCTGGGGCAAGTCATTCTCCCCCACCCCTCTGTGCCTCAGTTTCCTCATAGCTAACATTGGGTTGTTGATGCTTACCAGACTTTTCAGAGACCAATTTCTATGCACTATTATTATGCACATTTTGCTGATGTCTCTGGCAATCCACCTAGACTTTTCTATCACCCAAGGCCAGACAATAAATCTTTGTCACAGTTAGAGAAAGAACACAGGAGTCCTGATTCTCACTCAGTTGTGCTAACTAAATGCACATCCCTCCCAGTGTTAGTAAATGCCGTTGCTTAAACAGGGATTATTGTTATTATGTTTCAACATGTCTTGGCAAATGTCTTAGCAGAGAAATATGAACAAAGAAAGCATGTCAGCTGTTTATAATGCCATCAAATTTAAAGTTTATGTTGTTTAAACATAGTAATGCTTGTCTCAATGGCTCAATCAGAGAGATTGGGACTGGAGAAGGGAAAGCACCCAGCATGTTACAGGAGTGGAGGTGGAAGCCAGGTGCATGAAAAGAAGTCAAACCAGCTAATGAGCAAAAGACATTAATGGGGCTGGGAAGGATGTAATTTGTCATTTTCAAAAAGGAATGATGATGACTCAAGGTTGGGTAGAAAGAGAAATTCTTCAGAGAGACCATTGTTCTGTCATTGGGGTGAGTGGTGCTAACCACATGGGTTCCAGCTGTGGCGTCCCTCATATCTTTGTTCTGGTTCTCCTGAATAGCCAGTGTAAAGGACAGTGGGCCTCACTCTTCCTTGATGTATAGAACTGAAACTAGACAAATTCAGTCCAGGACTCAGTTTTCAACAGTGGATTTAACAACAATTTGAATAACTTACATTCTTCAGCACTTGGAGTCCTATCAAATCAAGACTGGATGTCTCTCTAAAAGATAGTCACTAAATCCACCATACCAGATGGGCAATTACTGCTTGAAATTCTATGTCCTGTGTTATGCTGAACTGAAGGACAGGCTAGATGATCATAAAGGTTCCTTCTGGTCTTAAAAATAATAAAAAGAAATCTATCCTTTCCATTGATTTCAATGACATCGCTCCTCAAGAGGGGTGGACCAAGTTTTTTTTTTAAAAATGAGTGCTTTCTTGTGAAGTGTCCTTAGAAACAGGTGAATCTCAAAAAGGAGATGCAATACCATATTTCTATTACTTCCTGCTGCTGTCCAGGACAGAAATACAGACTCAGTCATTGGATTTGATCAGCCGAAGCCTGGAATGGCAGAAGGCAGCCAAAGCGAGTGGGAGGTAGGTCACCAAACTCTTCTGAACCTTTAGAAGGACTTGAGTTCCTTTTAAGCTTCCATTAAAGATTTAGGTCCATTTTTGTCCAATCCAAACCATGTTTCCACATGCCAGCATAACCCAGTGGTAAGGGTGTGTTACAGGGCTCCATTTGGGTTTAATCCACAAAAGAGAAATCTGTTAAAGAGCCATGACCTCTAGCTCAAGCATCTCTGGAGATCCTCAGCGTGTTGACAGCTGTCATGCTGGTTTATCCAACCACCTCACTGTTCCAGCAAGCACCAGTGTTCAGAGAGCTCTAGAAAGGTGGGGGGGGGGGGGGCGGGATTTGTTTGCATCTTTCATTTGAACTATTTCCTTTAACAGCAAGAAAACAAAAGAAATACTTGAAAGAGAAACATGATAAGAGAAAGTGCCCCGGTGAATCGAATCCCAACCCAGCACCACACTGCTTCCTTTTAATTCATTAAACCCCCATTTTTATTGTAGAGCCACATTAAGGAAGGAAAATAAAAGGCATTTTATGTTGCTGCTGCATTTCATGACTGCCCCCAGGGTGAGTTTTAATGTTCGCCCCTTTGCTTACTGTGTGCACAAGAAGCGAGAGAGCACCCATAGATACTGCATTTAATGGCACTTAGGAATTCTTCCAGCACATGTCCAGTCGCACCAGCTTTTTCTACAGTGCTCAGGCTGCGCTCACGAAACGGAAGCACACGAGTATGCAAATAAATCATCCTCCACATGAAAAGGATCTTTAGTCAGCATGGTTCCAGAAGGCACATTGCCGCAGGGAGCTTTGGGAGGCACACAGGGCATTTGCTCAATGCAAGGTGCTTACACTGGTGCCCGCTGCATAGATGGTGAGTACAATGAGCAGGGAGACAGAGACCCTGGGTTCAATCCTCAGCTCTGCCAATGACCTGCCTTGTGACCTTGAGCCAGTGATTTCTCCTTTCTGGGCCTCCAACTTCCTTCCCATGCACACTGTGCCTATTCGGCGTGTGAGTGCTCTGAGCAAGGACTCTCTCCTACTGTGTGCGTGTAACACAATGAGACCTGGCCCTAGGGGTGCTACTGTAATACACAATCATCATCTAGGCCACGGATAGTGCTATCGTAGGACAAAAGCAAGGAGATGAGGATAATGGGCTCACCTCCATCAGGGGAATAGAGAAAGAACATAATGTCATCAGACCTCCCCCCAAAACTTTGCCTCAGGAGTAGTTAGGGTTTTGGGCAGAAGCTTGTGAGGGGAGGAGAACAGGACTGGCTCCTTTTACCTCCGGCACTAAAAGGCCCTGGATAACAGTGAGTAACAAAAAGCTGGGCCAGCTGTAGTCAAGTCAGGATGAAGGTCGCTATGTTAGGGAGCATCTTGTGACTGCTCCCCTTGGGTCTCCCACCCCAGCTGCTTCATGCACCTTCAAAAATAACACACACCAAGCAAAGACTTTTTCTTTGCTCTCCACGCTGCAGAGCCCATAAAGCCACAGGAGCTGGGAACCAGAGGAATGGCTGCAACGAATCCGTGGTCACACCGGACATTGCAGTGTTCCACCCAGCATGACTCACTGCCCTCAGTATTTAAGATTCAGGAGCCTTTGCAGCAAAGCCACAGAGGTTTCCTGTTGCCGGTCATTGCGTTGGGATCTATGGGTAGGATTCTCACCCCAGAGAGTTAGAAAACAACTCCCACTAGCTTTCTGTGGGACAAATGCTAGAGCAGGACATGACACCCAAGCAGGCCTGACATTCCTTCCCACAGAGGCACTCATATTGGCATTGAGTTGCAGGGACGCTAGGAATGGGTGGGAAGATAACCTGTCAACAATGCACTGGATTAGCTGTGGGATGGAGAGAAACCAAGACCGGTATGAAGGAACCAGGACAAGCTCCTGGTTTCTTGCAGTTGAAGAATTCTGTCGACCTCTCTTTCAGCGGCACAGCTAGGTCCCGACATCTGGAACCCCCCAGAAGCAAAGGGTTGATGACAGCGTGGTGGGGTGGTCTACTTCATTTGGAGTTGGAGGGGATTAGGGACACAGAAGTATGATCTCTCCTGGGAGCTGGGAACTAGGAAGGTGAAATCTTGATGACCTTTCTCAGCAGGACAGAGTTTAATATCCCAATGTGTTCTGTGGACTTAAATTCCAAGACAAACAATGCCATATTTCTTGGACTCCCTTCTGGTCTATACAGAAGGGGCATTTTGCTGGAGATGGGAGTGCAGTGGTAGGAGTAGGGAGAGATGCTGCTGCTTAACGGAGGATCTGGGATTGTCCCATATCTACTTCTCTTTGGACAGCTGCCGTGAGAGAAGCTGCCATGACCTTAGACTCCGCCTTAGGCAGGCTGATACCAGGAAATCATACTGCGGGCATTTCTAATTCTTTGCATGCTCCAAACTAGTGAGAAAGGGAGTTGGCGCCTCCTGTGATTAACCAGAGGTGCCAAAAGGGCTGGTTCTGAATCATTTGCCATGGGAGTCATCCCCTTGCACAATTATGAATTGCACCATCCTCTCAGACATTTCACAGGCTTGTCTGGTGTAATTCCTCTGGACTCAATAGTTACACCACAAATGAATCTGCCCCATGGTGAAATGACTCCCTTTACTCCACAACACAGGGTGGGTTATTACAGCTTTACCTGCACACCGAGATTGTAGAGCAAATGGCGATCGTCTTTATTATCTGTACAGCATTACCACAGTAGGACTCTGCTTGGCCCTTCTGTCATGGAAGCAACAGATTACAAAACGTGGGGCTTGCTGCAGGACTGCTTTCATAGGAAGATGCTTTTCTAACATTGGCTGGTTTTCCTGAGGTGTGAACGGGCCCTTTAATCAATAATGTGAAGTGATAGGTGGTGGGTCCTGATCTGGTTCTGGGTAGCGTTCCAGAAAGAGAAATTTCATCTACATCTTCTCCCCTATTCCTCAAGTGTTCCCTCTTTGTATAGGGAAAAATATGAAAAAGTCAAACTTCGAAAGCAGCTCATTTTGGAGGTTCTGTATCTCAGGAACCCCTTGATAGAACGGCCTCAATTTCCCCCACAAATTCTATCCTGGCCCTATCAACTTTCAGACTGATGTGTCATTTTCTGTTTAAAATATACAGAAAGGAAGGACCAGCCTTAACAGAAGAACTAGCAGCAATTCCGTAATGCTCATCATTACTGTGTACCACTCCATTAATTGAATTTATTGGTGACATGGTTTGCTTGCCCCGCGGAGAGTCTATCTGTACTAATTTTACTGCAAATGGCTTAATCAAATTTTAAAGGAAAGGCAAGGCTAATGGCAGTCCACCCATGTGATGTGCATCACATCAACACTGCTGCCAGGAAGGTTCTCTGGTAGCCATGTTGCTGTACGAACAAGACTCCCTTGTTTCAGCATTCACTACATAATTGAGATTGAGACCAGGTTCATCAAAAGGATTATCCCAAACCTTTTTAGAGAGCCTGGAAGTTTCTCAGAGACCAAAGTGACAGGCCCAGAACAAGAACCTCAAAGATGTAGTTTGGAAGCTTAATCAGGTGAACTGAGCAATTTTGCCTGAGTTTCCCCTTGAGATTCTAACTCCAACCTCAGAAGCAAATTTCAGGGGCTGGGAACCTGGTGCCAATCAGAAGTGAAGTCACAACCCCGGCCAAGTGAAACAGGCAAGGTTTGCTCAGGGCCAGTACATGGCAGATGCTGGTCTGAAGCCAGCTGGGCTGGCAGTTAAACCAATTTTGGGTTCAGTTTGGGAAGTGAGGCTGTCATGGAAGAAATCGAAGGAGAATTGATATGGGTCATCGATAAGAAATGTCTATCCATAACCCTGCTCCCTTCTGACTTCTCTTTCTCTGTGTTTGCCTCATTAAAGAGGCTTCAAATGAACCCCTTGTAAAACTAAGATCAATGGAACAGAGTTTGCAAGAAGCTGGGATATAATTAACATATGCTCATCAAAATTTAGGAGTAATTTCTATTAGCTACATGTTGCCTCAATCGTTGTAGGTTCCTACTGATTTATGCAGTTCCATCCCGATTCCTGTGCCTCTCAAAAACAGTCAAAACAAGCTCCAAGTAACAAACCAGACTGAGGGAGGTGTCTCAGATTGCAATCACACTGGCTTACAAGTGTGACTACAGGAGCTGTCATTGTAGTGTCTTTGATAGATGAGTCTTGATCGGGACCAGATTCTGAACCATCATCTTCTTTCTGCAAGAATCAGTTTGTTTGAAAACATCCTGGTCGCTGTTTGCTACGATTCATGGATATGCTGATGTGACAACAGCACATGTTTAGTATTCACAGCTGCAGAGCCAGAGCTGGGGAGACAGAATATTAGTCTGATGCAGGCATACTTTTACGGGTGCCTATTTGCTGGTTAGTAGATGCTGTGGTGTGTGGTAGGGGGTTGTTTGCAGACTCATGGAATTTACTCCCCCCAGAAAGCAATTCAAACCAAGATGCATCATGTATTTTTAATTGAGAGTCCTACTCCTTTTTAAAAGCATTGTTTGTAATTTCTATTACAGTGGCATGTAGAAGGGCCAACCAGCCATTAGGGACCTTTAAACAATCCCCACCTCAAAGCACTCACAGTCTAGCAAAGTTAGTAATTATAATTAGCCATTTTCCAAAATATATGGGCCATATAGCACTATGGGCCAAATCTGGTTCTCATCGATTCAATGGCAAGATTCCCACTGCTTTGAGGAAGAGTGCTTTACGAAGTGGTACATGCAGAAATGACATTGCAACACAGAGTTTGGCATACAAGTGGGTAACATACCCATGCTGAATCTGAGATCACACAATACAATCACCTGATAAAATTGCTAATAAATGAAACAGTAATATTTTGCCCTTATACAGCATCTTCCACCCAAGGATCACAAAGCTCCTTGCCAACTTTCATGAACTAATCCTTGTGTTGTCCCTGTGAGGGAGGTATTATCTCCTTTTTTACAGATGAGGAAACGGAGGCACAGAGGGGAGATGACTCCTCTAAAATGTGGCAAGACACCTGTTGAACTGGGAAAAAAATCCCAAAGTCCTGACATTCTATCCCCTTCTCTAAGCTGTAACACACTAACTCCCTCATGCATTTTATGATACTTACCCAGATTTTCCTCTTTGCAGACTGCCATGGCATATTTTATTTCTTTCACAGCCCTAGCCTAGGCTCAGCCAAGTCCCCTCCTCTCATTAGATCTCATTTTGGAGATAATAATCCCTTTATTTATGGAGAAAACATGGCAGGCCATAGCCTGTAACCAACACTGGAAGCTACCTGCATCCAATCCAGTCCTTGCACCCAGACAATGTACAGCAGGGAGAGTCAGCACTTTTCACAGCTGAGTCCCACCAAATTAAGGGATTGGTTGTGCACTTTAGGGCATCATCCTGCAAGCTCCATTCAATTCTAAACTCAATTTAGGATGCAGGGGGTAGATGTAATACACTAGCAAACTACACAGTTCAGCCATTGCGATAGCCAATTTGAATTTTATTATCACCATTTACTTGCATTACAATAGAGGAGCCTAAGTAAATTAATGTTCATTTTGCTTTCTGCTTTGCTAAAGATCATAAAGAATCCCCTGGAGTGTAACAATTTGGTTAAATTCTCATATTTGCTGCAGCTGGCCTCCATGTGCTCTGTGCTGCAAAATGGTAAATAGGGCTTATCGTTAATAAATTGGGTTACAAAAAAAAATATAAAAGGAAAGAAGGGACAAAAAGACTTTATGGTTTGTCTCAATATTTTATCCAGGAAGATTTGCAGCTACTGGCCTGAGACAGCGAAATGTTTTGCAAGATTTGCCAAGAGCCAGTTACTGTTCAAAAATGCAACCACTTCTTCCAGGAAAGTGAAAGTGAAAGCACCCAGAAATGCCACAACTCCAGAGAAGCCACCGGGCACTGGGACCTGTTTGTGGAGGAGTAAGAACTGGGTTTCTATCTGCAGAGGAGGAAAGAGGGTCAACATCCACAGAGGTTCCTGACCACCCATGATTTTCTGTATGGTTAAGTGGGACTGGAGTCTTGATTAAAATGATAAGGGAGTGCAAGTGGAACCCAGCTAGATGGAAAGGAACAGACTGGGCCTATTGATCTGAGAATGGGATTAAGAAGCCTACTATGAATGTAGCCCAAAGGAATAGTGGAGGAATATATGGAGTAGGTGACTCATGAGGTTTGGACCTCAGAAAAGCATCCATGCAAAAAAAGTCTGCAGAATTAGACTTGAAGTCTCATCTCAAAGCCTGAAGAATGATGCTTTCCACTGTAGATATGAACAGTGGGCTCATGGGGTTCTTATTCATCAGCGCTAGTTCACACACCCCCAAAGGGACACAGGCACATACGCACATAGTCCCAAGTGATCTCAGGAGAACCACACCCAGAGATGAATCTGGTCTCACGTATATACAATAGCACTATTACGGCAGGCTGCAGTACTCCACCTAAAGTTACATTTAGTAATACCATATCCAATACAGCACGATTGCTGCCTGTTCACTTGTATATTACATAAAACCTATTATATAGTTACTAAAAGTAGTTACCATGTAAAATGGTGCTCAAAATCAGTGACACACATGGTATAAGTGGTACATTAGAGACAGCCCAATAGACAGAGCCCTGTAGGCAGACAGAAAGATCTGAAAGCTGGTGCTAGGGATAAGAAATAGCTCTATGTACACTGAAACCTGTTAGCACCACCAGGATTATTACTTCTCTGGCCATTACAACAGGTTGCCTTGTGATGCAATATGATGGAGTCACTCTCCTGGGATAGGGCTTTGAGGACAGGTAACCACACAGATGGCTTTGTAATCGCACAAAGACCCATTCTGCAGTCCTGCCTTCCGCTTTATAATCAAACTGATGTTTGCACTCAGCAAGACTTGCCTGCTCAGACCAGGAAGTTTAAATGAGCAATTATAGTGTAGCGCCATGGTATCTATCAGGCCATTAAATAATCAATAGTTACTTTGTAAAAGGACTTCCCATTACCTCTGTACAGCTATATCCTGCTAGAGCCCTGCTTCCCAAATATCAAAGCAAACTGCTTCTTACTCTGTGCAGACTGGAACATTCCCAGCTAACCCTCAAGCCCGGACAGGATCACTTGTTTTAATTCACTGCAATACCACAAAATGATGCAGACTCATTTGATGATGAGAAACCAATAAATACTTCCCTCCAGCCCTTTGGATTCTCTTTCCCAGTTACTCTACAATTTATTACAATCCCCCCCGGGACCTTTGGTTGCTTTCCCTTGTTAATCTGCTGACTCAGTGAAGTCACCCACCTCTGAAACGCATTCCTCTGTCATGGGCTGCTCCTCAGAAGTCTGGGCAATGGCTGAGTCACCAGGCTGTGCACATTGCATGCATCCCCACACGGAAAAAATTGAGATATGGATTAAGCACCAGGTAAGTAGCCAATTAACAAGGTGATTCAGCTCCTCATCTGAGGACAGTTGGAGAGGAAGGAAAACTGGAGGAGCAGCCAGAAAAGCCCAGGATCTTAGGAAGGGGAGGTCTCATCCCCTTCTCCCCTGCTGTCTGGGAGAAGGTAAAAGCTTCATGCTGTAGGGAACAAGCACTTAACAGCACATTGTAAACAAAGCATATGGTGTTGAACATGCCCCAGCAGTGTTGCAAAGAGTCCGCCCACAAGGACTGCAGCATGAGGGATCCCTGCTCTGTTACAGCTTCCTACCTCTGCATTCCTCAGTGGTATCAATGCCCTTGGACTAAGGAGATGCCAAGTCATCCCTCATGCAGACATCCGCTGTGGTGTGTGAAGTGCTTAGCTCCCTGGTGAAGCGTGTTGTCTCCTTGGGTGTTGATGCTGGGTCTACTTTTTAAGGGCATGTAATGCCAATCAGTCCTTGTGCTTCCATCAGCTAACTTCTAAAACAGAGTTTACCACTGTAGTTAAGTTTAGCTCTTAGATGCCTATAAGCAAAACCAACTCCACTCAGGCTATCTGCAGAATTTGAACCTGGGACCTTCAGTGCTAATACATGAGCTGCTACCAATTTTACTAGGTGAAACTAGAAGCAACCCCAAACCTCTTATATGGACACAGTCAGTCAGCTGGGACCATTAATCACAGCCCCATCAAGTTGCAGGCAATGGGTATTACCTGGGTGTCCAGGTACAGAAATGGCTTTTAATCAGGAGGGTGTGCTAGCACTAAAATAAGGTTAGTTCTTCTCTAGCGAGCAACTTGCACCATCTTGTTAATATGAGCTCCCTCTACTGGTTTCTGACCGCTGGACTTCGTGGACTAGCTTCAAAGGAGATCACACCCAGGGAAAGGAGATCAGCATTTGGCCCCACCAGAGGCCAATGTGTAAGATCAATAGTCACTAATAATATATTGGGAATTAGGCAGAGTAGCTAAGTGTGGTCTTCCATATTTTACAGATAATTTCTCTATACCTCAGTCACTTTAAGCAACTTGCAAAAAAGTCTGCAAAGAGAATCATGGTCAGGACCCTGAAGCAGGAGCCCCTCTGGCCTGGTGTGGACAGGTAGTTCTTGCCTCATTTATGCTCTAACCCTTACTGGTTTCCTTTGGTCCCTTTCTGCTCTTTGCCATGTGTTTTTTAATGCCCTTGCCCCAGTGCTCAAATGTAGGCCCTGTGAAAGATGGCTCAATGAAGGAGGCTCCACTATCCACAATCACAGCCGTAGGGATGTTCATTTTCATCTTGGCTGTGATACACTTCCTGGAGGAGGCTAATAAATATTTATAGGCCTAAATGCTCTGGGGCGAGGATAATCAAGTCTTCTGTAAATGGCACAGAACAAGGCAGATCCTGACCTTGCTCAGGCAGAACAAGGATCAGTGACTGTGCAGGCCCCAGAGAGAGAAGTGGCTGGGTTTGGAGTGTGCCATAGGACCACCCCACTTACAGAAATGATCAACTCTCAAGTGGCTTACCAATGACTGTTAGCATAACCGGCTGTATTATAGCAGACCCCAAACGAGACCCACACCCCCATCATGCAAGGTACTGTGCACAGAGAAAGACTATCCCTGCCCCAAAGAGCTTACAAATATACCAAAAGTATTAATATACCCCCTGCCTCCTTTTTTAAACAGATGGGGAAAGCACAGCACAGAGATCAAGTGATGTGCCCAAGGTCAAAGGGAATCGCTGGCAGAGACAGGAACCAAACCAGAGATCTTGCAAGTCCCTGTTGAATGCCTGAGCCAAAAGGCCAAGCTTCTTCTCTACATCTGATAGCACACCAAATCCTGAACTGAACCTTACATGGCTGGAGATTTTGCTGGTGGAACAGATTTCAGAGGACCATATTTTGTTATCAGATTATGTCTCCTCCCCCCCATGATAAAAAAGAACCTCCTCTTGTCCCTCCTGTGGTGGAGTTGGGGGATCCAGGCTTAGAACCCTAATATTTTATCTTCAGGAATTCAGGCCTCTGCTTCTTCAGTGGCAGGATGAACTGCCAAAGCATAGGGCAGAGGCTGGTCCCATGACATCTCTGTGGGCCACAGAACATGTTCACTCATCCATGTATCCCTAGCCTTCACAAATGCACATTGGGGTGCAGTGTTTTCAGACTTGCAGCTTTTCTGATGCTCTGCTTGCTTTCAATGGCAGCACAGCACCCTGGTGTTCATCCTCCTGTTAGCTCCTTGGCTTCTGTGGTGTCTTCGACACCTTGCGTCACCTTTAGGCTGTCCAGATGAGAGGGTGAGAATATTGGGACACATAGGGGAGGGCGGGGCTGTGGGGGGTCCATCAGCGGAGGATTAAAAATAAAAAAAGCCAAGTGCTGCCAGCAGAGCGAAATATCAGAACAAATTGCTTCCTGACAAAAGATCGATCGGGACGTGGGTCAAACACCTAAATATTAGGATGGTCCTGATTTTATCAGGATATCTCATCACCCTAGTCACCATGCAGATCCGTGTCAGCCCTTTGCTCTGACTGTATGGGGATACAGGAGGGGATCCATTGTGATTCATTATTATTTCAATGGCTGGCAGATGCTATAACTTCTCCAGCGATGAGATGCCAACAGAGACCAGGTCCTTACCAAGTAGGTTAATAAACTCTTTAATCTTGGAAGCATTTTAAAGTGTCTAACACCCACTGTTCTCTTTACTCACAGGCTGTAGCATCAGCCTGGGTGTGAACCCACCTATCACGACTAGCTGATGAAGAATGCACTTCTACCTTTCCCAAACACACCTTCTCACAAGCTATTTTACTACAGCAGAGGAATAGTTTCATGGACATCAGGGATTTTAGAGATATTTTCAGTACTGCAAACTCCTGTTATTTCTAGCGCAAGTCTCACAATATTTAGTGTTATTCTTAAAGCCCCAGCTCCTGGAATCTCATGAGCAGGGGAGAATCTCAGCTTCCATTTTAATAAAGGAAGTGTCTAGCCTTCCTGGTTGTAGAGAAGGGTTGGAAAAGCATAACTGAGTGCACACTTAAAGCTCAGAAACCACAAGGCAAATAAAAATACCCCTCCAAAATTCACAATTCTTAAGCCAACCTCATGGTCTGGTGCAGGGCTGAGGGACGGGGGGTAACTCGTGATTTTTAAATATCTGGGGTTGGCAATATTATATCTTTCCTACCTGGTTTCTTTCATGATAGAATGTCCCCTCTCCACCACAGCCCACCATCAGCAACGGTCAAATGTTCATTCATTCCATCCATGTGGGGCCTGATCCAATGCCTATTGTAGTCAATGGGGCCTAGATTCTCCAAGATATTTAGGCACCTAACTCCTGATTTAAATGGGAATTAGGCACATACACCTTTGAGGATCTGGGCCAGGGAAGTCTTCCCACTCACTTCCTTGGGTGTTTGCTTGTTGCACAGACACACTTACACCCTGTCAATTGTAACCTGCCCAATGACAGTTTTGTGGTCATAGAAAGAGCATAGATGCCTTTGATTGCTCTCCCTTCACCTCATGGCACCGATCAAGTCAATGGGTTTCCAGCAGAGGTGTTTGGGGCTCAATATGGAGTAGCTGCACCCCCGCACTAGGAATTAGAGTCAGTAGCCCTTTTGCATCCATCCCTGCATGGGCTACCTGCATCGCAGGAGCTGCACAGGGTGGTGGGAGGAGAGTGGATGGAGTTCTGGCTAGAGGATGCTCCTGCAATCATGGTCTGCTCCTGGGAATAAGTGCAGCTGCTAACATCATGCAAGAGAAGTAGGTGCAACTACAGAGGCCAAGGGTCAGGCTCCGTCTTGGAAGGCCGGGCAGAGGACTGAAGGGAACTGCCATCCACACCGCCCTCCAGCTGCTTTTGTGCTAGAGTCACGTGATGTTAAATACAGGCTCTCAAGAGACTTACACCCCACATGTTCCCCCAACCTCAGGCTGTAAGGTTATGATCTAGGCCTCTGGATTCAGGATGAGCTGATTTGGGTTGAAAGTTTTTCATCATTGGTCTAATGGGAGCCTGTAACCAAATGCTGTTTGCTGCCATTTCCTTAAAACAAGGAAATTCACTCTTTGTCGAAGGGTTTGGAAAATGGACCCTTTTTTGTGGCCACTAGAACTCGATGCCTCCATCCTGCAACATCATTTCAAATAAACAAGCCCACCCTTAGTTTACAACAGCTGATGAGGTCTGAAGGTGGTATGGTCTGCAAGCCTGAGTAATGAGACAGGAGTGTCTCCTGTCCATGCTCCTGACTTTAAGAATGAAGATGGCACATTACATCCTCAGCAGAGACAATCTAGCTGCAATCAAGAAATCTCACAATCTTATCCTTGGGAGCGATTCATCTAACTCAACATGATCTAGTGAATGAGACGGGGTAGTTCTTTACAAATGGAGCACACAGTCATTACCTAAGCTTGCAGGTGCACGATCCTATTAACAGGATTAAGCAGGATTCCAGGCCTGTAGAGAAAACCAGAGCCTACAAGGGGGCAGGGGGGGAGGAGGAGGAGGAGGAGGTTGAGTCGATAGGTGCTGCTCTTCCATCTGCGTCAGGGCTGAATCAATGCCTCGGCAGAGTTATAGGAAAATGAAGCGTGCACTGTTTAAATTTACTTGAACTTGTCATCTACAGAATAAAGGTCTAGTTTGTAATATGGAAAAATCACATTCATGCCACAAAGGACAATGGTGATTGTATAGACAACAACAACAAAGACACATCACAAAACAGATGAAGAGAGGTTGCAGTTATTCACTGAATAGGGAGGGGAAAAAAAAATCCATGCCCAGATAAGATAACCCCTTTCATGTTATTGTGTTCCTTGATGGCTTCAGTGTTTGTACTATAGCTCAAACAGTTAGTCAAGTCATGGTCCATTCTACACTGAAAATAATTATCTTGCTATTTGTGCACTGGCAAGTTAGCATTACCAGAGAGAGAAAAGTCCTCTCTCTTCGGGGAGGGTATTTTCTGTGCAATTGACTCGCTGTCACTCTGTCAGCAAGGGCCATAAACAATGGGAGAAAAGATAGAGCAAAACTCACCCCAGTTCGTTTTGAGTCTTAGGCTGGGTGGCAAACTGGAGCGGATGTTAGTAGATTTATTATTTCCCAGCTTTTTATCCTGGGGCCTTGGAAATGGAGGACTTCTAAATTACAGCCAATTAATTACACAATCTGTATTCCTAGTAGATCTAAATTGAAACTTACTGAGTTTTTAAAGTAAACAAAACAAGTGTTGCAACCTTTTTTATTCCACTCCCTTTTCCCCATCTAACTTGTGCGTGCCATTTCTGTTAATTATTTTAACTCATTTCAAGTGTATGCTAAGCACTATACTTCTCCATAAATGACTTGAGTGCTTAGAAACTGCTTACGATGATGAAGGAAGAGCCATAAGCACCCATTCTCCCTCCGCCACGGTATGCCTCTGCCTTGACTGCTTTCCAAGAAGCCTTGTTAGTAAATAATAATTTTAATATATATAATTTTAAGTGTCCCTGAAGTAGCAGCAGGGGAAAACCCTGAGACTGGGGCCAGGGTGTGTGTGTGAGTGTGAAAGCAGCACTGGCAAGGATCACTGGCTGACACTGGGTGCAGCCATGCTCGCAAGGACAGCTGTATTTCTTAAAGAGCTCTCTCTCCTCAATTCCCCCAACCACATTTTAAGTCAATAAGCCACTAACAATAACAAATGACTACATGACACCTGCATGGCACTTTTGGAACTAAGTACGTGTCATGGATCCTGCAATAAGCTCTATAAATGTCCCGCTTTTTAATTATACCATCCCTGCTTTCAAATCCAAGCGACACACTCCAGCTAGAAACATACAAACGAAGGCCCTGATTTTACCAGCAGAGGCACGTGAGCAAAGCCTGGATGACTTCAGTGAAACGCCACATGGCTGCAAAGGTACATCTATAAGAATCCAATTGCAGGACCAATACCAAAAGAATTAGCTTCCTGGAACTAGACTATTAGTCTGTCAAGTCTGGGGTCCAGCAATTGCCAATAACGGTTTCTTGGAAAGCCAAATCTTTATTGAATTCACCTCACCTGTTGCGCAATGCAGTTCTGGAATTCCTGCCTGACCATTGCAATGCACAGTTTATACCTTGAAGCTTGAACTTTGTGCACCTTGCTTTTGTAAGCCCTTATCTGGAGAGGGCACTGAGCATTCCCAACTTCCAACAAAGCCACGGGGCATAATTCTTGCTACCCTCTCAAGAGCAGCGACCAGACGCTGTAAACCAGCTTCCAGGACAGTAGTACTAGTCTTCCCATTGTAGGAAAATTAGCCACACCCTGAGCCTTAGCAACTCCCATTGACTTCAGTGGGAACTACAGGTGCTCAGCACCATTCAGGATTTGGCCAAATGGAAGGACTTGTGTAAGGAAGAGCTTGAAGGTTCAGGTCTCAGGCCTAGGTGAGGTGGTGGATGGGCACACAAGATGGTGCTTCAATTGAAAAGCATGGCATATAGAGAGAAATGAATTTCATATTCAGGCCCTGACTCAAAACTCCGTGAAGTCCACCAAATAGCTCCCGTTGCCTTTGGACAGGCCCATATTTCATAACCCTGCATGCTGTAATAGCCCATAAAGTGATCCAACCCTTTTAAAAATCAGTTGCAGCAGGAGCTCTTCCCAAAGTGAATTCCAGAGAGTAAATTTGCAGTAAAGATCTGTAAAGAAAGCACCTAAGACAAATATTTCACTTGCGATCTTTGGTACATTATCAAAACAAGCAGAACCCTGGGCGTCCTGGTTACTGTGTCACCGAGTTGTCAGGGTTTTAAGATCACTCCTTGGAAAAAAGCCAGGGCTGTTTCCATCAAGTGCAGAGAATAAGGAATTACTGCAAATTATATTGAAAAATTAGATTCATTCACCGCTGTGATAACTGATCTGCCAATCTGTCTTAGAGTTGGCAGCTGGTGAGAAAATAAAATGGAAATTTATTTATTAAAAAACATTTTAATCCAAGTCTAGCAAGAAAAGGGTGGGGGGTGGAGTGGAGCTATTAAGTAAATTTACTGTTTGCGAATCAGATATTTCTACTGAATATCCTGACACTAGATATGGAGGATATGAAAGGTGAGCAAGAGAATTGCGCAATGATTTGCAAAATTTACTAGGCATTGGGATTGTGTGTCACGAAATTGACTCCTTTCCAGGGAGTTAGCAGCACCAGGTGCACATACCACTGCTTACCTCCAAATAGGATTGAAGTGAGACTTACATAATGCATAGGGATTTTTGTTAGCTGGTTGTCCAAGGGCAGTTTCCATCCTTTAAATCCAGAGGGTCTGATTCTTATCTCATCAACTGCTTTTGTGCAGATGTAACTCCACTGGCTTCAGTGAAGTTAAATCTGTGCCAGTTTCTGCTCAAAGGCCTGTTAAAGTTAATAGGATTCTTTCCAGCATCACCAATGGCCTTTGGATCAGTCCCAAAGTGATATGAGAATCAGGCACCTCCATGACTTCTGTTCTAACCCAGCTTTCTCCAACAGCAGCCCAGCTTTAAATCCCATTGCCTCTGCAGACAGAGGCAGGATTTTACATCTGCATCAGGATATGCTGAAAAGAGACATTTTTTTATCCGCAGGCAGGGAGATGAGAAAATAACCCGACAGTTCACAAAACAAAGTAACCAGCCAAATGGTGGTTTGGATGGTGGGAAAAGCTCACCTGGATTGTTACTACTACCAATGACCTCTGTGGGTTAAAGTGGCCCATTATGGTATAATGGAATAGTCACAACATTATTAGGCAAATCAGAAAACTGGGATAAAGGTACAGAGTGTTGGAGGGTTTTGACTGGAGCCAGACTGATATTCAGCCCCACAGCAAGTGAGAACAATAGAATCCCATCCCTTGAAAGCTCCATTGAAGCATCTGGCATTTTCCCCCACATTGATGAGTTGCATGCAGTGAGGTTATGAAGAGCCTGCTCCAAGGGAAGTGGTCTCTTTTTGGCAGCTCCAGACTTCCCAGGAAGTCCCCATCTAAGGTGATTCAAACAACCATTCACTCTAGAAATGTGACTGAGAAGTATGAAAGAGTTAATAGAAATAGAGAGATTTAAAACCAGATTCTGGAGCATCTGGTGTAAATCAGGAGAAGCTCAATTGAAGTCAATTACATTAGCTGTATTAAAACAGCACACAGATGTCCCACTGATTTTGGTTGTGTGTGTTTGTATATATAAAAGAGGTAATCCCTGCTCTGAAGAGTTTACAGTCTGAAGCCTGGTCTACATCTAAAACTTAGATCAACCTAGCTGTGTCGCTCAAGGGTGTGAAAAATTCACACTCCTGAGAGACATAGTTAAGCCCCAGTATACACACTGCTAGGTCAATGGTAGACTTCTTCCATCAAGCTAGCTACTGCCACTCATGGAGGTAAATTAACTATAGCAATGGGAAAAGTCCTTACGTCACTGCAGCGTCTGTAATGTAACATACCCTAAGGCTCCTGTATTGTTCAGCTTATAGGCACAGTAGTCTAGCCACGCAGATCACAAGCTAATTGTACAAGGTTGGGAGAAAGGAACTATCATCATGCCCATTTGACTGACTGGGAATTGAGCTGCAAAGAGATGAAGTGACTTTTTCAAGGTCACGTGAAAGTCAATAGTAGAACTAGAAATTGAGCCCAGGTCTCTGGAATTCTAGTCTCATGCCTCAGCTGCTAAGACCACCTTTCCCTTCATTGCTGTCACATCTGTGTAAAACTGGCATAAGTTTGCTCTGAATCAGCTCCTTGGTGCCAGTAATGGGCTAACATGATCTATAGCAGGAAAGCTAAACCAAGTAGGGGGAGCAGATTAAAAATAAATATAACTGGTATTAGATCAAGTGTAGGTATACTTGGAGCTTTCCTACACAGCGCAAAATATTCAGAGGAGTCTACATTGGCCCAGTTCTGCCCTCGGTCACATGGGTGTGATGGGGCTAGCCAAGATTTTCACTGATATTCCAATGAAAATGTCCATTAAAAATCTTGATTGTTGACCTCCCAAATGAGAAAAAAAACCTTTAATAAAAACTCCCCTCCCCTTGTTTCTTTGACCACCTACAGTGTAAGATGTAAACCACTTTGTTTTTCTTATTTATTTTTAAAGACCACTGAGTTAAGACTGAGTCAATCCTGGTTCTAAAACCAACAAAAATCTATCTTCCCAAGCTCCCATCCTTCACCACATTTCTACAAACATCCCACATGTAATCCCTTTTCCCTCAGAGCATTAGCCAAACTCCAACTAACGAGGGTTAAAAAGAGACTTTCTGTAGGGGACATTATTCCACATTGTCCAGAACAGGGTTTCTTGCACCCGATTCTGAAGAACATGGTACTAACCACTGCCAGACAGGATACTGGCTTGGATCCAATCAGTGTGGCTATTCTGATGTCCCTACAGCAGGATAGTAAAACACAGGTAAGGTGAAGGTTGGCTCTGTGACTGCGTTTAACTTAATAAGCTGGATTTATCTCAGCAATAATTGATGAATATTGATAAGATGATAATTTTGTCCCTGCTGTGCTGGAGATTGATACATCGCTGAACAAATTATAGTTGGAGTTGTCTTGTGCTCTGATTACACCAATAAATAATGCCTTAGAATTAAAAAAAACAAGAAAGAGAAAACCTAAACTTCCCCAGAGTCATTACAATTAAGCCACTTTGACAGCACAATTAGGGTTAGTGAGTCTCAAGATTCAAATTTGTTCTCTTCTGCATCTGTTCCAGTAGCAAAGGCAAACATACACAACAATGCCACATGCACCACAATAGCGCTAGCAGAGTCTACAGCAACACCCAATTTCCACCAGTGTGGGCAGCTAACCAGAGCATTCATAGAACAGATTTGTTATTATTTATGCTACTATAGTGGCAGGTTTCTGTTGCACTAGGTGCTGAACAGACATGTGGTAAGTCTCTCTCTCCTTGGAAGAGCTACTATCCAAGTAAATCAAACAGACAAAATGAAGATTATTAAGCCCCATTTTTACAGATGGGGAGCTGAGACCCTGCATTATTAAATGACTTGTTCAAGGTCACAGAGGGACCCTCTAGCAGACCTGGGAAATTAACTCTGATCTTCGAAGACTAACCCTGTACCTTCACCACAGGACCATCCTTCCTCTCTTTGGATGCTGGGATCGATAGACAGGTAAATGCCTATTTGATGAGCCCAAGCAATTACTATTATTTATTTGTATTTAAGTAGCATTAAGACCCCCCCAGTATTACCACGCTAGGTGCTGTACAATTGATCTGACATGTCAAGTGTAGGATTTAGATGTCCTTTTAAAACCTGGACCTACAAGTGGGTCGGCTCTTCATACTGAGATTGTATTTGTTCTTGTGGATTGGTTAATGGAGGATGCATTGATGTGCCTTGCCAATCTAAGTTATTCAATTGGTTTGCTGCTCTTGTCTTGTTGTTATGGATTGTATATTTCAATCATGTGTAAGTGCCTAGGGCTTTATGGAAAGACACTTTTTAAATAGGTAAATCAAAAGAAATTAAATAAGTCAATCTTGGTCTGGCAATGTCTCCCCAACAGGCTTTACTTCACCACTGATTTGAATGGAATGAGCCCTGCAAAACTGCCATGAAAATGCAGCATGTGTCTCCCCAGTCCTACATAAGCTGAGTAAGGAACAGGCTAAACAGGGTTTTAACAATGGCCTTAAAAAGCCTGTAATGACACAAGGTCAATCCTAAGGTTCTGAACCCTGCAGTTCCCAGTTCTGCCACTCACTTCCCTCTTCTATGCCTCTGTTTACCTCTCCCAACTGTTGACTGGATGGATGATTTAGAAGAAGCTCTTTAGGTCAGGGATTGTCTCTATTTTGTATGTACAGCACCAAACACAACAGAGCCCCGATCTCAGCTGGAGCTTCCAGGTGCTACTGTAATAGAAATATTTTTTAAAAAAAAGTGAAGTGCAATGGAAGTTTTGCCTGAGTGAGAACTAAGGCAATTAGCTGCTTGATTTAGTTGTGAGCTTTTCCAAAAATTGGACTTACAAGCTGTTTCATAAGATTTCAGTGCCTCTGTATTGTCACGAAGCACGAAGACACCACTCATCTAAAGGATGTAAGAGTCCTAGACCTGAAAGGAGTGATCCAGCCAGGTCCCTGCACCGTGGCATCAGGGAAACAGTCATTTCTCCCTCTGTTGTTTTTATGCTGCCATGTGATTAAATAATTGATGAAAAATTCTGTGGGGCTCCCCCTTCTCCTCCTCCACCTACAGATTCTAACACATTTGTGAATTCCCTCTTCAGCAGACTCTCCCCCAAAACGGATTGTCTAGCTAACATTTGTTACTTCTTGAGGAGATAGTAATTTGGAAGCATAGTGCCAGATGCATCATTGTGGCGCAGTTTGCAGTTAGCTATAAAGGAGGAGACAACTGAATAGCGAAATGAATAGACTTGAAGTTTACGTAAAACTTCAAGTGAGCAAGGAAATCCAGGCTAACTGCTTTGGGTGGAGGCACTGTTTAGCATCAAGCCCATCACCCTAAATCACCAGCCACGATACCACAGTGAGGTCCCAATCCAGCACAGTCACTTTAAGCAGCTGGTTTCAATGGCACTATTCAGGGGAATTACATGCATGTGCTATGACTTCACTGGATCAGGGCCTCAGTGCACAATCAAAATATTGCAATGTCTGTTGTCTGTTTCACCTGGGGATCTCAAAGCAATGTAAAAACAAATGAAAGAAGCGTCACAAGCCCCCTCTGCAAAATAGGTATCCTACAGGTAAGCCTAGCAAGAAACAGCAGGACTGTTTCAAGATAACATCTGTTCTAACAACACTTCTGGTCTGATTTTGCAGGTGATAGAGGGATTTGGCTAGTTAAGAGAAGCATCCAAACCCACCTGAACACCAAACTTGTACAGCTGCTTCCTTCATTAGACATGGTGTCAGGAGGTTCTTTTCTTTAGGTGCTACCAAGATGTGAGGTCCCACATGAGAACTGAGGCACACTGTGCCAGGTGCTGCACAGACCCAGGGAGGGACAGCTAGGCCCCAAAGAGTTTACCAATTGAACACACAAGTCAAAGCATCGGAAGGGAAACTGAGGAACAGAGCATGGAAGCGACTTTCCCAGCATCATACAGAACCACCAGGAAGAGAACCACATCGCCCGAGTCCCAGCTGAGTGCTTGATCCACTGGTTCTCTCTCTCCCTCACCCCCTTTAAAAGGCTTATAGCCTTTTTTTAACACAGTTTTGAATGTTTACATTTGAGATGTCAGTAGTTTAGACAATCAGTGGAATTACACTAGAGGTGTGTGTGAGATGGCAGATGACAGATGCCTGGGTCTATAATCAACAATTTACTGGCCTGTCACGAGGAATCAGCTGAGAATTGTAGGCTGAAACCCATGCCAGTCTAACACCATATTTGAAATGTTTCCTGGTTCTGCCACTATTATTTATATTGCAGCAGCATCTGGGAGTGTTAATCATGGAGCAGGTGATGTATAGACACAGAACAAAGACCACCCCTGCCCTAATGATCCTACAATCCAAGTAATCCACTTAGCGAGTAAATTACAATTACCGACTTACCGTCTGATCCTAAGCAAGTCACTTGCCTGCTCTGTGCCTCAGTTTCCCCATTCTTACAATGCTACCTACCTCAGGAGACTTAATTAAAGGGTTTTGAGATTCTCAGCTAAAAGGCACCGGGAAGGTACAAAGCACTGTGGTTTAGAAAGCCCTGAGTCTCACTGGGGAACACATATGCATTGAAATGGAAAAAAAAATCGCTGTTATTTCACGGCCTTCTTTACATGACAGCCTGAAAGCAGTACTTGTTGCACTGCATGGGGGAGGAGAGGATAAAACCCTTTTATATCACTCCAAGGGAGTGAAGAGATAATTACTCAGTGAGTAAACTAGAATGTATAGGAACGTGCTTCTCTCATCACCTGTCCTTGAAAGATCTTGCCTCTATTATTAAGAAAGGATGGGTTTGTGCCATGCTAATTCACATGGATTGTAATTTTGGGACATTCATTATCACTGGACTGGGTTACCTAGGGAGGTGGTAGAATCTCCTTCTTTAGAGGTTTTTAAGGTCTGGCTTGACAAAGCCCTGGTTGGGATGATTTAGTTGGAGTTGGTCCTGCTTTGAGCAGGGGGTTGGACTAGATGACCTCCTGAGGTCCCTTCCAACCCTGATGTTCTATGATTACCCCATTATGTGAGCCCCATACCAAGGAATGGCAGCAAAACTACTCAGTGTCAAGACATAGGTGTTAACAAGCTCTACAACTAGGGAAATTTAGGTGAGACATTAGGAAAAACGTTCTAACTCTAAGGACAGTGAAGTCTGGAAGAGGTTAGCACAGGACACTGTGCCCTCCCTGACACTGGAGGTTTTAAGAGCCAACACCTGTCAAGGATGGTCTAGATACCATTAAACCTGTCTCAGTATGAGGGACTGGACTAGAGGACCTCAAGATCCCTTCCAGTGCTACATTTCTATGATAAGTTCTATACTGGGGATAGAGCCTATTCTGAGTAGCCTGATACAGACCACGTTAGAGAGAGGGGCAAGCCTTTCTACTATACATGGAGTCTTTGGGATGCATTATGCTCTGAGTACAAAGGGATTATATATATCCTGGACTTTTCCTTTTCAGATGGTTTGCCTCCTGTCACGGGGCTCACTCACTGCTCGCAGCACCTCCTGCTGGCCATCTTGGGGATTAGATCTGCCAGTTTGGGCTCTTCCACCAGTGGTGTCTTCTCCCATCTTGTCTCGCCGTGCTGCCCTGCTCACTCCCAGGTCTGCAGCTTCCTCTCTGTGGCTTGGCCTTCCAGCCAGGTCACTAAAGTCCTCCCCTTCCAAGGAATTCACAATCTTTCCAGAGCTGCTGCCGGTCTAGCATCTCCAATGCCCTTGCCACTCCCCAGTGGCTGGCAGGGGAGCCCAGGCTAACACCTACTTCCCAGCAGCAGTCCTCTCTCAGTAGCCAGCTACCTGACTTTACACTGCCCAGCTGAATCTGTCCTTAATTAACAGCCTTCAGCCTAAATCTCCCCTGCTTGCAGCCTAATTAGGAGATTGGGTCCACCTGGCCCAATTCAGCTCTTGCTGGGTTAGTGTGGGGAGTCCACCACATCCCACTCCTCCAAACCTTTCTTACTCTATCAGTTTGCAAAGTACTTCGGGAGGCAAGTTATCCTTATTCATTGCTACATTAGACTTATTACTTAAACAGCCCTGAGGCCCCCAGTTTGTAAGTTAAAGCACAGCTGTGGGAGCTAGGAGAGCAGGGGAGCATTCCACATTTTGCCACTGATTCACTGTGTCACCTTGAACAACCCTCTCCCTTGTAACGTGCCTCAGTTTCCCCATCCGGGGTTAATAATACTTACCTTTACACAGTGCACAGAGATCTTTAACTGGAAGGCGCTAATCTAGGAAAGCTTCATATTCACCACTGTGACAACCGTTACCAGAAAAAAATACAGAGGCACCAACAAAGATGACTATCTCTGCAGCTTCCTTTGAAGAACCTGGCTGGCCTTTGGTGGGGTCGTTAGGATGGAGGATAATTCTACTCCAGGAAAGATATTGAAGAAAACAAGAGCCAAGTCCAACGAAGTCCATTCTGGAGCTCACACAGTGCTATGCACGTCTTATACCTATCCTCTGTCTGCTCAGAAGTTGAAACTCCAAGCAGGGAGTTGAGAAAAGGAAGGATGATCTTTAGCTTTGCATAATGGAAAAGGCCATTTAGCTGAGTGATATGGGGAGGAGGGCAGGAAGAGAGAAGAAATCTCTTTAGGAAACCAGATAATCCAGAAACTAGAGCTAATAAGTTATTGACTTTCCTGCAGTTCTTCTAGTGCCTGCTGATGGCTTCTGGTAATCACTTTGCCACCATATTCAAAAAGTCCAGCTGTGTCTCTTAGAAGAGCTCATTTATGGCAGCTTGTGATAATGTGATATTTTAGCAATGTCAGCTTTTATTCGTGTTATAAAAGCTCTCTAATAGATCGCCTCTTGCTCCCACCGCACACATGGAACAGGGAAGGAACACATAAAAGTGTCACTCTTACTCACATTTAGGTGAAAATTACTCTTTTTTTCTTATCTTCTCACAAACTCCCTGCCAAGGATGCCCTCCTTGTTTGGCTGTAATCATTCAGACTTTGGCATCAGCTGAACTGCGCTGAACAGAAAGTCACTAGGCTTAAAATGTGATACCACTCCTGCAAGCAACAAGGCAAAGCAGTCTACAGACAGAGCTCTTGGTTTGGAGTTAGAAGACTAAGGTTCCATTCCTGGCTGTGATGCTGACCTGCTCTGTGATCTTAGGCCTGTTATTTTGCCCCACTGATGCCTCTGTAGCTGTTGGTCTCTCTAAGGGCATCTCTACACTGCAACCGAAGATGTGACTGTAGCATGGATAGCCAGACCCCTGTGAGCTTCAATCTAAATAGTAGTGTAGATGCGGTGGCTTGGGTTAGCTATCAGGGTACGTACCAGGGACCCCAGGGCTCCCAGTGGGCTTGTACTCTAATTGCTAGCCCATGCTAAAGCCCAGGCTGCTGTATCTTCACTGCTGTTACCTGTGCTAGCTAGATTGGACCCCGCTCAGCACGACAGACATAGGTCTGTTTAACTGTGTCACACAGGAGTGTGAAAAATCCACACCCCAGAGAGACATCGTTATACCAGCCTAACCCCCTGGCTTCTCCTGTTGACACAGGTACTGCTTCTCGGGAAGGTGGACAACCTATGTCAATGGGAGAAGCTTTCCTGTCGGTGTAGGCAGCACCTTCACTATGCAGTGCAGCTGTACCTCTACTGTGCTGTAAGTGTAGACAACTGCAGAATCTTTATTGTTGAAGATGTAGTACCAAGAAAGAACTCAGCTTGACCTGAGTTTGCAGGGCTGGCATTATATCTTGTACTAGCTGGAAGATGGAATTAATGATGATCATCTAGGACACTTCTATCCCAAACTACTTTCTATCAACACTTGTTGGCACGTTCCATGGTCCAACTATGATCTATTCACTTGGGCACTCATTCAGGACGGCATTAAATCATGCCATTCATTTTAATGGGAATTTGGCATATGCTTAAAGTTAAGCATATACTTAAGTGCTCTCCTGAATGGGGATAGTTTTTTGACTATGAGCATTAAGTCCCAATCTGACTGACACCTGTAGAAATCAGTGGAAACCTTCCCTTTGACTTCAAAGAACTTTGAGTCTGGCCTATCCTAAGGAGATGTTATTTTGCCCTTGCATGCAAACCAATTGTGCAATTTTATTGCAAGAGGATTTCCCCATTTAAGAAATAGTAATTTCATTCTCATCAATATTTTCATCACTCTACAGTAATTCTTGTAAGCGGGATTTACTGTATTAAGAAAAAAAACTCAAAACCTTTCTCCCCTTATTTTTAAGAACTGACATGACAGCCCATGAATGATACCTTACTATCACAGAGTATAGGGGATGCTGAAAGCATTAAAACACTTCTATGTCCTGAATCAAAAACAGACCAATGACCTGAGCCTGAAATAATAAATCTTAGCAAACTGGAAGACGTTATACTATGTATATCACTCAAGATTGGCAGAGTCGCTCATGGTTTTGGAAATGGCAATAATTCTCACCAAGATAGAAATGATGATGTATGGTATGGTTGTCACCATACCCCATCGCAGTTTGAGTTGATAGTTCAATTTGTAGGTGAGTGTGGTCCTTCACCCTAGTGCTCCTGAGTCTAGGGAATACATCTCCTTAGCTGCCAGCCTCTAGGCCCTGGAAAAGGAACTAATTTTAGGAACATTCTTTAGGAATGGCAGACTTCAGTGATCCTCAAAGCAGTAATTCACTTCTATGAACTGTTGCCAGCTGGGGGAATTGTCATGTTTGCTTGCCAGGAAAGAGCTGCTTGGACCTTAACAATCCTACCCTAAGTGCAGGAGAGAAAGAAAGTCTAGTTAATGTTCGAAGTGGAGTGACAAGTACTGAAGAGGATACAGAGCGGGGAAGGGAGCTGAGACTGTAAAACAATAGCCTAGCAGGTTGTCTTCTAGAAGCACTTTGTTGGCTTGCTGTCTAGTATTTGGTGTGTGGGAAACAAACTTTGTCTCAAAGCTGCTTTTTGCAAGGGACCCTTTCCACAGAGGCAGGAGTGCAGGAAAATAGCTGGAGCAAATGATAAGTGTAATGGGGTGCTGGCCTAAGAGGCACTGAACCAGCCCCTGTTAGCTCAGAACCTGCTAGCGCAGCTCCCATCAAGGGGAACTGATTGGAGCTGGCAGGGTGTGGCTCATTAAAGGAGCCTGAGAGTAATCACCTGTGAGCCTGCTGAGGCCAAGGCCTATAAAGCTGGCAGGAAAGAAGTGGAAAAGGAAGGGGACAGGAGGAGTGAGGACCTGCTGCTCCTCCTAGCTAGCCAGCCCCCCCCCCGTGGCTACCTGACTCCCATTGAATTGTACAGAGTTGTATATAGATGGTGGTGGGAAAGAAAACAGGGAAATAAAAGGACACTGGGGGCTTGTCTACATCACAAAGTTGCAGCGCTGGTGAGGGGGTTACAGCGCTGCAACTTAGGAGGTGTACACATCTGCAGGGCATCACCAGCGCTGCAACTCCCTGTTTGCAGCGCTGGCCGTACTCCCGTTTTGTCTCGGGTGTAGAGGATCCAGCGCTGGTAATCAAGTGTAGACACTTACCAGCGCTTTTCTTGACCTCCGTGGAATAAGCAGGTATCCCAGCATACCTGAGGAAGCCTCTGGTAATCAAGCTGATCTCCTTCCCCGGTTTGCTCTCGCGTTCCCCGAACCCCCCTTGAAGCCGCCCAACAGCGCTGCAGTGTGGCCACATCTAACACCACTTGCAGCGCTGGTTGCTGTAAGTGTGGCCACTCTGCAGCGCTGGCCCTATACAGCTGTACTAATACAGCTGTAACAACCAGCGCTGCAAAATTGTAGATGTAGACATACCCTGTGTTTGCACAGTCAAGAGGTCTCTGGCTGATCTGTACCGTGAGTGTTGAAGTGCTTGTCTACAATGAGCAGTTAATGCTGTGAGTATTAGTAGTATTACTTCAGCACTGCAGAGACTCAGCTCCCTCTCAACTGCCCTAGAGGAAACTCAATCCTGATTTGGAATGACGACACGGGGTGAGCCACAAAGAGTCTATGGCACCTTATAGACTAACAGACGTATTGGAGCATAAGCTTTTGTGGGTGAATACCCACTTTGTCAGATGCATGCAGGTATTCACCCGTGAAAGCTTATGTTCCAATACGTCTGTTAGTCTATAAGGTGCCACAGGACTCTGTTGCTTTTTACAGAATCCGACTAACACCGTTACCCCTCTGATTCTTCTCACTGGGTAAGACCCTTAGCTGGTGTAAATGGATGTCACTCCATTGAAGTCTCTTCTTGAAGTCAATGGAGATATGCCCTTGTATGCCAGCTCATGCTGCAGTCTGCTCTGTTCTATGGCTAAACAGAGGTCTTCAGTGCAGCACCTTTCACTGGGATAAAAATTCAGCCCTTATTAAAAAAAATAAAATAAAATAAAAAGGCATCTGACCTTTTCCTGACTGAAAAAAAATCAATGCAAGTTTGGCTGAAGGTTCAGCTCTGATCTTATTCAACCAGTCATTGACTTGATGAGAGAGTTTCTGGGTGGAATTCCCTGTTGTGTTATGGAAGAGGTCGTGGTGGGGCTCCGAAAAGTGCTCCTAAGTCACTTTGGAGCATAAGGAGAAGTTTTCCAAAATAAATAAATCACAAAATAGTATTAGGAGCACTTGTCGCCATTGGAAGTCAGTGGGACTTCTGCTCCTAAAGCCTTTAGTCACCTTTAAAAGTCTTCCCCCCAAGTCCCATTGACTTTCAAGGTCATGTGCACTCCTAATTCCCTTAAGGGCTTTTGAAAACCCCTCTCTAGATGATCACAGTGGTCCCTTCTGGCCTTAAAATCTCTGAAGTATCCAAACTAGCTGAGACAGCTCCGGGGTGCAACGGAAGGGAAATGGGAATCCTGATCATTAATATTATTATTTTAATGGGGGGGGGAAGCCACTTTTTTCCAACCGAAACAGCTTTTCCTGTAAAACTACAGCACCAGACGGCCTCCCAGGAGAGCAAATCCTGCCAAAGGTTCATATTTCACTGTTGCTCTTTCAAAGGTTAGGGCAGAATATTTGCTAGAAGACAAAAATGATAACTTTGTCCTTCAGGCTAAAATTACAGAACAGAACATATTTTTATTCAAACAAGAGCAGATTTTGTAGGATAAAGGGTAAGTGGGGCTGTGTGCGCGCATTGGAGGGGTAGTAGAATAGAAAATCTACAGCACATTGCCACAGGGGATCATGAAGGATATTGTGTGCCCAGACAGCACGGATGGTATTCAGGTGGGATCTGTGCATTGTTTAACCTACGCAGCTGAAGAGTTATGAGAAGTCAAAGCAAGGAAGTTATATCTGGTTACAAGACATGTAAATACATTCTGGTGTTTTCAAACATGCAAAGCACTGCAAGAGAGAAAGACACACAGGCTATAGGAACAAAAGGGTATCTCGTGTAAACCGGTCTACTGGGGGCATCAAATCTCTTCAACCATGCGAGAACGGCGTGGGAGAAATCAATAACCCAAGCAAGAAACAGTAATAACAGCTGACATTTATTTAGCATCTTATGTCCAGGTGTCCCCAAACACTTGATAAATATTGCAAATCAAACTGATTTAGAGACTGTGAGCCAGAGGGTTATTCCTGCACAGAGGCAATCAACGTTCTTTACCAGAGCTGAGTGAATAGCTGATTTTTCTGTTTGGTGGCTGAACCAAAATAATACTAATAAAATCACCATCTCCCTAAATTCATTTTGGGTCAAACAAAGCATTTTTTTCTCCCCCAAATGAAATTCCCTCGTTTCCCATATTTGTGGGTGGATTTTACCCTTTTATTAAACTAAATTTTTAAACAAAATATAGTTTCAAAATGGAAAGTCAAAACATTCATTTTAAAACTCATCAAAAAAACAAAACAAAAACTCCCTGACTTTCAACTTTCTCAAAAAAGGTTCTTTGTTCTTTTGAGGCTTTTTGGTTAAATATATTTCACCAAATTTGATCCAAATTCACTAATTGTTTCAGTGGCCCTAAAACTGCATTTTGCAGCAAATAAACTATTTGACCAAAAAGTTTCACTCCACTCTATTATTTACCCTCATGTCTTTTCCCCCATACTGTGTGCTTATGCCTATTGCCCCGATCTCAGTGATCCATTGCCAACGTCCATTGTGGTGCAACCTGGGTGTCAAATACAGCCAGTGCATGTCCAGGGTTTAGGGAACTGAACTAAACCTCAGTTCTGTGCCCAGCTCTACCACTGACTTCCTGTATGACCCTAGCCAAGTCACTGCATCTCTCTCTGTTTCGCCTTTGTATCATTTACTTAGGTTGTAAACTCTTCGTGAGCAAGGTGTCTCTCACTATATGTTTGTAGTAACTAAGATAACAGGGCTCCAATTTCATTTGGGTCTTTTAGTGCTCCTTGCAGTATAAATAACCCGAAGACCTGGAGCGACTGAAGGGCCCGCACTGCCGAAGAACCAGACTGCTGCAGCTCTCCCGCTTTGCTCCAGGCCCTCTGAATCCTCTGGGCAGCCCTGGGTCCCTGCCCTGAAAAGCTTAAGAATGTGCATAATTAACACAGAAGGCAAGAGCCCCACATGATGGTCTTGAACCTGGATCGCTCAAGTGTCAGGCCAGGGTCTGAGCCTTAGGCCCTCTCCCCATCTCTAGATGCATTTGAGTAACCCCACTGAGTGGAAGAGAGGGGCTTGTCAGGTCTAACCAAAGAGTTTGTTTTCATTTTAAAAGTATTAGTTTTTCTTCATATCCAAAGCAGCATCTGAACACCCAGCATCTTCAAGCTGATGCTACTGTAAACATAAAAAAATCCCCCCTTTACTAATAAAAAAATTCTCCCTGAATTTTTCATGTGGTTTTCATCTTGTGTTTTCCTCCTCAGGGCATCCCGCCCACACTGCGCATAGAGCGTAGGAGATAGAAACTGGAACCAGCATAGCTAGTGAGCCTGGGCTGCAATGAACCACAGAACCACCCTCTGCAGTCACAAGTGACAGCAGAACTTTCTGCTGCCATCAAACGTCTCAGGAAAAAACAAGAGACAGTTCCCCAAACTTTCTTGCATTCCAGGTAGGGTGACCAGATGTCCCCATTTTGTACGGACGGTCCTGGTTTTGGGGTCTTTTTTCTTATATAGGCTCCTATTACTCCCCCACCCCCTGTCCTGATTTTTCACATTTGCTGTCTGGTCACCCTAATTCCAAGTAAGACTTTTTCCTATCTCTTCTTTCCCCCAAATTTGATGTCCCTTCTGAGTCCCATTAACCAGCTTAACTTCTTCACAGCATAAAGGCCAGATCCTTAGCTGGTGTAAATCAGCACAGTTCTGCTGACATTGATTTTAAACAGTAACGTCTCCATGCAGTTTTTTGAGCAGTTGCTCTGCCTGTAGCTTGCTATTCATCTAAATAAGTGTGTAAGGTACATGTGGAAAATTAGGGGGGCACAAGAGTGAGTGAAGCTAGGAAAAGTTTTCAAAGAGACCTTGAATTCTTCTCTCTCTCTCTCTCTCCTTCCCCGCAATCCCATGACATCATTGCTGCTGCTCATCTCTGTCATTCCGGGGTGCAGGATGCGTGAGAATTCCTCCGCTATTTCACTAAGCCTCAGGAGATCAGCAGGCAGCAGAGAATGAATTTGCAAGTTACTAATGCCAAGGTTTCCAGAATCCAAATTATGCATGGGGCTTAATAGAAGGGCATCAAGGCTGACTGATACCTCAGACAATAGACCCAGATTTCATTTGCTAGATCTGTTCACAGGCCTTTTATAAGTTTAGATAGAGATAAATATCTCTGTATGGCTTGTGAACTTGTGTTTTCTTTCCAAATGAATCCTTTCAAGCCTTTATAGAAGATAGTGGCCTAAATTTTCCAAACTGACTTCTGATTTTGGGCGATGAACCTGAGATGACAGACAGGGCCCTGATTTTCAGAGGGGGTGGGAGGTGGAAGCCATTAAGCAATGTGGGTGCCTAACCGCCAGAGTTAGGTCCCTAAGTCCCCGTGCACAACATTGATATGATCCATGAAACTCCCGCTCAGCTGCTGCCTAACCTCATAGGGGCCTACACTCACTCAGTAAGTAATTTTCTACACTCACGCAGTAAGTGTTCCCTTGGTGCATGCTCACTGCCACCTCCCTCTAAGCGACACCTGACTTCAGGAAAGCCACAAAGCGAGTCAAGGCATTTGGCTACCTGTGTTGTGTGTGGTCGCAAGCCAGTAGGCACTCTCTGAGCTTGCCTCCTTGATCAGGTTCCAATTCCCATTCCAAATCCAGCCGGAGGAGGTGATGGTGGAGCCCATCTTATAACATTTAGTTCAGTGGTTAGAGCACTCACCGGCTTCAATTCCCCCTGGAGGGGGGCATGGAGAATTTGAATAAGGGTCTCCCACCTCTCAGAAATGTGCTTTAACCACCAAGCTATGGGACACCAGGGTGCAGGGCTCCCTCCATTTCTCCTGCTGAAGCTGTTACTCTGTGGATAACTAAGGAAAGAGTGGCTGGAGCATGGGGACTGAACCCAGGGTCTCCTTCCTCCCACCCAGATGCCCCAACCACCGGACTAGTGTCAGTCCCTCTCTCTGGGCCAATGGCTATCTGTAAGTATTTATCCACAGTGGAATCGCCATGGGGCTAGAGAGACAGAGAATGATTCTAGTCCAATGCTTAGGGCAGCCTAAGCCCGTTAATCTTTTCTCCCCTTCTGGCAGAGAAGGGGGAATTGAACCGGCCTCTTCCACATCCCATGAGAGTGCACGAACAACTGGGCTAGAAGTTATAAGTTGGGCACCCGAGCCGCCGTCACTGCCCTCATTTTGTGCAGCGTGGGGCAGGTGCCCCACTCCTTCCTGCAAGAAGCTGCCGAGGCACCTGGATTGCTAAGCGGAGACAGAAGCCTCCCGGCAGCCTGGGCATCTCAGCACCTAGCTCAGTGAGCTCAGCACACACCCCTCGCATAGACATCTCCCATTGGCTAGCTTAGGCAGGTCCCCACCTAGCCCCGTTGGCTTTTGGGGACTGCAGTCTAGCCAGGAGCCTGTCTCTTCCGACTCAGTGTACATAGAGCCAAGGTGCCACTCACAGTGCCACTTCTGCCATTTTCTAGGTGCCTAGAAGTTGGGCACCATGATGGTCAGCATTGCAAAGCCTAAGTCACTTCCTTGATGCCACCCTGGGATCTCAATCTTTTCCAGAGAGTCAGGCCCCTTTTGGGCGTCCGAAGGAGAGCTCCTAAAAACTGAGGCTTCGGAAACCACTACCGAAGCCTGTAAAATGGGGGCCAAATGTTATTAAGAGCCCATCTCGCCCTCATGAATACTCTATAATTACAAGTTAGTCTGCACAGCCCAGCATGCTGTACAACCCTACCATGAAAAACCCATAGGCACAGCTCAGCGCAAACCTACAACAACCCCATGTGCACTCAACCCAATCCGAGGCCGTGCTGCAATATAGAACAAGCATCCAGGGCCATGCTTCAATGCACACGCCAGCACCAACAAATCCACGTGCGTGCTGGGGGGAAATGAATTTCATCTGGGAAGCAGATTCCAGTTTGAAGCTGACACGAGGTTATTGCAAACAACAGCGAGAGGAAAAAAATGTATTTGGAAAATTCCAGAGAAACAGCCTAATCACCCACACAGAGGCACGCACGTGAAAGAGCAGAGAGAGAAAGGTGCAGGCAAACGAGGGCAAGGAGGAGTGGCAGTACAGAGATACTCAAGAGCTCAAAGGCTCAGTTCCCACAACTGGGTGCAGATTTTCAAAAGAGCTCATCTCTTACTGAGGGCTCAAAACAAGGAGCAGGTTATGGAGTGCTCAGCACTCAGCTGCCTGCCTTTTTATGTTCTCCACCAGATTTCCCAGAGGGCTCTAAACCCAAACGAACTGGGTGCTTCGGAAAATGAGGCCATTTGTCCTGCTGCCTAAATGGGAGCTCTTCTGAAAAATGTAGCCCTGATTCTTTGAAATATCCTGGTTGGCACAGGGCAGGCTGCCCTGCCCAAGGAGCTGGACCAGTGATTCTCAAGCTTTTTGTATTGGTGACCCCTTTGATATAGCAAGCCTAGGTGACCCCCCTTAGAAATTAAAAATGGGAGGAGTAATTTAATTTAATTTTAATTTAACTGAATGGGGACTCGGGCCTGTCAACCCCACAGGGCTGACAGCTTGTGACTCCCATGTAACCACCTCACGACCGCCGGAAGGGTCACAACCTCCCACTTGAGAACTCTTGCATTGAACTCAACCCCACCTGTTCCTTGTCAGGTGCCTCCCCGGGAGTTAGACATTGGTGCAGATAAATGGGAGTCTGCTCTGCTCTGGTAAGGGCAGAAATCTGTAGTGATAGGGATTCTTCACGCCAGCCAGAGAGCTAGGCCTGGCAGGAGCCTGAGAAAAAGTCGTATGGCAGACCAGGATTATGGGAAAGAACTATTGACCCTAGCACACGGTTGAGGAACCAGTAGAGTAGAGAAAAATTTGTTTTGATTTCAGTCAACAATTCATCTGCGATGTTTTAATTAGCCAAATTCCATGAAATGGGAAGGAGGATTGACTAATAAGAGTCTGAGTGCCATTTTTGAGACTCCCATGAAGGTGAAAACGTGGCAGCAGCAAGGTCTGATCTGGGTGCACTAAGACCCTGTTACGTTGGCTATTTGTTCTTTGGCTTTCCAGGCTTTTCCGGCCCTGGCAGAGCCAGAAAATGTCAGAGAGAAGAACTCCCTTAGCTAAACCTGCTGTTGCTTTTCTGATTGCTGCTAACACTCCTGCTGTTCTTTAGCCGCTTAGCTAGAAGCAAACCGGAATGAAGGTTTCTAGTTTGAAAAACAGGTTGCAGGAGGAAATTGGAGTCCCAACAATTGCTCTGTGTTGTAAATGAAGCGATCTGTCAAGCCCAACAAGTGTAAGCGGTTTCCGTGAGAAGTGTTTCAGTACTGTACAGTACCACTGAGGTTTGAGCCTGCATACACGGCATTTGCAAAACCATTGATATCTAGGCCATCTTTCTATCTTTAAATTGTATGGGCTAGCTGAGTGGCTCTTAACCTTTCCAGACAACTGTACCCCTTTCAGGAGTCTGATTTGTTTTGCGTACCCCTGAAGTTACACCTTAAAAACTACTTGCTTACAAAATCAGACATAAAAATACAAACGTGTCACAGCACACTATGACTGAACAATGACTGACTCATTTTTATTACATAATTATAAAATAAATCAATTGAAATATAAATATTATACTTACATTTCAGTGTATGGTATATAGAGAAGTATAAGAAAGTCATTGTCTGTATGAATCTTAGTTTGTACTAACTTCGCTAGTGCTATTTATGTAGCCTGTTGTAAAACAAGGCAAATATCTGGATGAGTTGATGTACCCCGTGAAAGACCGCTGCGTACCCCCATGGGAACAAGTACTCCCAGTTGGGAACCACTGGGCTAGCTGACTCAATGTCTTTTTAGGCTCCCACTGGTCACACACACTGCCTATCCCAGCAGTACCTGTATGGCAGTGCAGAGCTGTCTCTACTGACGCATCCTGGTGGACAAAGCAGGTGGAGTTGACTAGCTCTTTTCAGGACAATAAAAGGCTGAAAGCTTTTCTGAAGCAAGCAAAAGCTATAGAAAAGGGCAGGAAGGAACACTAATGAACCCCCTCCAAAGCTTAGGAAATATGTACAGACCTGTCCTAAATCCGTTACTTTCAAGACCACGGGAATGAGGGAGAGGGTGAGTTTGGGGCATTGTGTACCTGCTGTGTTACAAGCAGGGTTAAAACCAAAACGGTAGAGATGGCTCTAAACCCACACTGCTCGTCCAAAGGAGTTTGGATTTTGAGTGTTTGCTTTTCAACCATCTCCCCCAAGTAGCCACTCTAGTCTCTTCAGTGGCTTCAAAGTGCCAGGAAAGAGCAGCCATCACTCACCTGTGCCTAGCAGCCAACACCTGCCTCACCGTGGGGATTACTTCTGGAAAATGCCAGCTCCTAAATCCCATTTGTTAACCTTTACCGCATGAGGGATTTGCCTTGGGGTAATAAAGAAGACTTGTTGTAGGAACAGTTTGTCAGCTTTAACTTTACTACTTTTATATTCTCCTATTCCCCAACCTGTCCTTTCCAATAATGGAGCTTTTCAATGAGATGCCAGAGGCAAACGGCCCCTTCTGCTGCCAAGGTTATCATCGGGGTGCCAGGATTCCACTAACCTGCCTTTTCTAATTCATTTGAAATGTTTATCTTTTCTAATTCATTTGAAATGTTTATCTTGTTTCCCTTCTAACACAACTCTTCCTTTTGCAAGTATGTTTCTGGTTCTCACATTTTAAAGGAGCAAAGAGGAGGATGCCTTAAGATGCACAAACCTGTTTAAGAAACCCAACAGCATATGAAATGTACAAGGATTAGCATCATGAGTCAAACCAGAAAGTTGGATTGAATTCATCAATAGTTTTAATCAAGGTCTCTAGCCAGGAGCACTGTCAGCTTTTTTGCTGCCCTAGGCGGCGGAAGGGCCTGCCCCCGAAATGCCGCCCTCAACAGAGGCGGCGGAAGGTCCTGCCACCAAAATGCCACCACTGACAGAGGCAGCGGAAGGTCTGGCCACCGCGGTCTCCGCCTCCCAAATCTTAGTGGCCTAGGCAACCGCTTAGGTCACCTAATGGGTTGTGCCGGCCCTGTCTCTAGCTCTTTTCTGTTGGTGAATGTGTTTTTAAATGATCAGCAAAGAGTGCAGGAAAATTCTGGAGATTTGCTTAAATCCAAGATGCATTTTTATTGTAATATGTTTGTGAACCTTATTGTTCAAACAGGAACTGAAGTCATCCGAGCAGGGACAAGAAACATTACATGACTCAGGCCAGGGCTACGCTATCGCAGTAATCGATCAAAGTTACACTACTCCCGTTACATGAATAATTTAACTGATGTTGACGTAGCTAGATCTACTTACCGTGGTGTCTACACCATGCTGTGTCGATGGGAGACGTTCCCCCGCTGATTAACCTTACGTTTCTCAGGGAGCCGGAGTACAGAATATTGACCAGAGAGTGCTCACTCATCCATTTGGCACATCTTCACCAGACCCATTAAATCAATTGCCATAGCGCCGATTTAACTCCATAGTGAAGCCACGGCCTGAGCGTCCTCGATCTTAAGGTGAGCTGGAACCATTGCAGTCTTCTCCAGGCCGGGTAAGTGGTGGACACAGCTCCAGTTTTGAAAGACAAATCCAGTGTCGCCAACCCCAAATGTTCAAAAATCTTGAGTTGGGCATGCCAAAAATCCTGAGATAGGCTTTAAAATCATGAGACCATGTAAAAATCAATAGACTTGTTCTTTTTATTTGCCTTCTGCTTTTTCAGGCCTAAGTGCAAATGAGGGTCAGATTTTGCAGCTTTCCCCACAGCCACAAGGACTAGAAACTTACTTTTTCTTTAAGAATGAAGGCTGAAATAATCACCTCTCCGCTGGACTCTAGGAGCTGACTGACTTGATTCAAATATTGCCTGGTGGCGCAGCAGTTCTAGCTTCTCCCCAGCCTGCCCCCAAAATCTAATTAACTAAATCTGTGTCCCCTACAGTACCACATCTTACCACCCCTGAGCCCAGCAATTCTGCACCCTTCTGCCCCATATCATTTCTGTGCCCTCCACCGCCCCCAACTTTCCAAATCCCATCCCCCACATCAGCTTTGCCCCCCAGCCCCATATCAGCCACTTAGCCCTCAGCATACCTCAGCTGCTTCTGCAGCTTCAATGGCTGTTCACTGCCCTAGCCCAGGCTTATGGTGGTTCAGCTGCAATGGAGTCCCCTCTCCCCCTTGCCAAGCCAGGAAGTGGAGACAGGGCAACTGCAGGGGTTCCTCCCCCATCCTAACCATAAAGTAGGGATGGGAGTGGGGGAGCAGAGAGTGAACTGACCCATCTTTCATAGGTGGGAGCAGAGCCACTCTGAGCTGCTAGGCTCTTTCTGCCCCCTCACATCTCAAGAATGGTGTCAGCTGCTACCCCACAACCAGTTCTGTGATGGTGTAGAGATAGCTCAGTGGTTTCACATTGGCCTGCTAAACCCAGGGTTGTGAGTTCATTCCTTGAAGGGGCCACTTAGGGATCTGGGGCAAAATCAGTACTTGGTCCTGCTAGTGAAGACAGGGGCTGGACTCGATGACCCTTCAGGGTCCCTTCCAGCTCTGTGAGATAGATATATCTCCATATATTAACTCAAGTCTCATCCCAGTACCTGGGCTCTCTTTGGAGCAGCTCAGATTTGCTATCTTACTCTAGAAGGTAGGGAAGTAGCCAATCACTGGAGAGGGGCTTCACCCTGGACAGGGCTAAGAATTGCATGAGGGGTGGAGCTTCTCCTGTGGTCTATTCCTAATAAACTAAGGAACATAAGGACGGGCTATGAAAAACATTCATGGTCCTGGCAAGGACAGATCATCTCCTTTGGAACTGTAAAGACTATACCAGTGAAAGGAGATATTTATGTGGAAAACTCAGACACTTTAGAGCAACACACTTTTTTTGCAACACCTCTCCAGAATTCAAAGGAAATGAGGCCCAATTAAAAAAGCCATTCTGCAATTCTTCCAGAATACTGAGAACTGACAGACTTTAAGTCATAGCCTATCTATGAAGTCCAGTGCCTGGCAGCCATAGGCTCACAAAGCGAGTCTGCTATGCCGCAAAACCCAAGAAAATGCTTCTCTTGTCCTTGGAAACTATTAGGTCCAGCAGGGGTGAAAATCCTCAGTAGCAACACTAGATGAGTGGAACTGGAGGATAAGATTGAGAGGGATGACCTAAACTGGTGAGGGACCAGAAGCTCAGGATTGCAAGCCCAAGGGCAGCAGCTGGAGTACAAACAGCTGAACCTCAGCATGTAACATTGGCCTCTTAGTGTGTTCCTTGAAGTTTTTTCCCTTATAACTCTGCCTGCCTGCTTCATATCTTATTTCTAATGAACCAGACAGGCTTTCCCACTGTTCATATTATCCTACAGCCTTTCCTAAACCTCTCAATTAGTATTCCTTTAACAAACTGGAGACACTAAACAAAAATCAAACTCTTCATAAAGAATAAAAATGAATGTGTTTACTAAACCACTGTTCACATAGGTACTGACCTAGCTTTCACCTCATGCTCATTAATTCATTTATTCTCTCCACACCTCTGTGAGGTATGAAAGCATCATTGCCGTTTACAGATGGGGAAACTCAAGGACAGAGTTTGAGCAATCTGGACCAACACCTCAGAGCAAAGCTGTTTTACGCTCCAATCTCCTAAACCCCAGCTAAGTGCCATAACCACAAGACCATCCTGCCTGCCTAGATTGCCCTGCTGAGCTCTTTATTTTGCATTTTAATGCAATCATGTGTAAAATCTACCCTTAGCAAGAGAGAGCTTTCTTCTTTCTTTTGCACGTTGTAATAACAACATTATACACACACTACAGAGAAAGTGGTAGCTGTACGGTAATTGGGTCTATTGTAACTGTGAGTCAAACAAGTGAACGTACCAATTACTGTCAAGCTTTATTCCACACTGGTGTTCAAGTTAAACTCGCCAGCACAAACGCAGACAAAGTTTAACACCAGCCAGAAAGAGAAAACAGAAACAGTTCTCTGCGTAAACCTTGCACAAAGCCTGAGCCTGCCGAAGATGCAAGAGAAGCGACTTACTGTGCAAAGCAGAAGGAAATTAAAAACAAATAGAAGCCATTTGGTTACAGAAACCTAATTAAATCCCCATCGGTCTTAATATCAAGCCCCTCAGGACGAGTTGTTTCGTTTGCTCGGAGTTAGGGAATGTATTTAGAAGACACAGATGTTTGTGGCTGATAACAGCCAAGTAGCCAATTCTAGATGAAGGTGGTGGCAGGTTCCAAAAGGAGGCAAAGGTCCCAAAAATGTACACTGTGGCTGCCTTCTTTAATGCGCAAAGTGCAAGTCATGGAAATTACAGCTGCTAGCATTCATGGTGCTCCATTTTCCACTGCATTGAGACGGTGCAGTGCATGCAGGAAGCTGAGTCTCAATGGACATTTGTGCTGGAGATCTGGTCCACTGTCGCTAATCCAGACTGAAAATTCGGTCCATGTTTCTGGGGAGTTGCCATCCTGGCCCTCAGCTGGGCAAAGTCTGGACACGTGTGTAAAGCACCCAGTGCAATGTGGCCACTGCCCTTGACTGCAGCTTTTACAGCCAGAAGGGAAAGATGATCTTATAGTTAAGGCACTGGTAAGGGACTTAGGAGTTCTGGGTTCAAATCCTAGCTCTTCCATAGACTCCTTCTGGGATGTTGGCCAAGACTCTTGTTCCATCATGATGCTTCCTTTTCTCTACTTCATGTCCATTTATATCATAAGCTCTCGGGGGCAGGTACGTATCTTCCTGTGTATCTGGACAACACCTATCACAAGGAACAACTTCCTAGCTAGACCTGCCCTAATGCAAATAATAACAACGTAAGATATAGGAAACCTACTCGGCTTCCCACTGGATGTAAATATTATTTTGAAGCCAAAGACTAGAGAAGAGGAAGAGAGAATTTTCCCTCTTGCCCCATTGTCAATTAAAGTCGGTGAGAGAAAGCATTTACCTAGCATGTGTATTTTAAATGCATGGACAAAGTGTTTTTTAACTACCTAGAGAGCAAAGCATTTCCTATGTACAATAATAATAGTAATAATTTTCGCTTTCAGCTGTGGCACTTAAAGCGCTCTGGAAACAGTGAATTAAGCCTCACAAACCCCCTGTGACAGGTAAGTGTTAATATCCCCCTTGTACATTATACACAGAAATTTCTGCCGTGGCTGAGCATTAAGGGGAAAAGACTAGGTGAGATTTTTTTTTTATCTTTTTAAGCCTCAGCGTTAGGTTTTGAAGGAGGCTTCAATCACTTATCTCAGAACAGGAGACAACAAAAAAAAAATAGGCCTCAATTCTGGCTCATATTCCTGCCCTTTGTGAAACTCCTGTAGCATAAAAGAGACTGGAGAACTGCTGCAGTATTGCCTATCCCAAATGGTCAAAAATCCTGAATTACACCTCCCTGACCCCCACCCAAAAATAATGAGATTGTTTTTAAGCCAATCATGAGACTTAAAGAAAGAAATGTAGAGTTCTGGTTATTTTGTGTTCTCATTTTTGAGCATTTAGAGGTCTGAGCTCTTCTCAGCAGCCATGATGACTAGAAACTTCCCTTTTCAGTACAAAGTGACATTTTGATTTGATCACCTCACCACAGGACCTGGGCTTTAAAAACAACAAACAAGTATTGTCAGACTTGCAATAAAAATGCCAGAGCTGGCAACGCTGCACTGGATCGCCCCACCCAAGCATTCCCTGGTTAAAGGGGTTTTCCAAGGTGGTACAGGGCCAACAAAACAGCCCAATGTTGCCACCCATACGACTTCTCCCACAAGGAAGAATGGTGTGGCTGGGGAATGGCAGTGGCCAGAGCACACTCTGCACCATTTATGTTCCTAGGTAAATGGAGACATGTAGAATTCAAAGTATAGCAGAATTCTGGCTCTGATGCTGCAGATGCTTCATGCCAGATTTCCCTAAGAGCTTACTTAGCTCTCTAAATGAAGCAGCCAGATTTCGAAAAATGCTCAGCGACCAACCGACCCTATAGAGATCTTGTTGCAGTGTGGGGAAAATCTGGCCACTTAATGTGAATCTGCCTAAGTACTTTTCAGTCTCGGTATTTATGTGGCCACCACCATTGTAGCTTTTGCAGGCCCTGATTCAGCAGCAAAGCTTTATTCACATGCTTAAATCTGTTTCTTTCTAGCAAAGCACACATGCTTAGCTTTAAACCGAATCCCATTGAACACAATGGAACTTAAGAATGTGGTTCAGTTAAGTACGTGCTTCAAATTAAGCATCAGCTTATGTGCCTTGCTGCAAAGAGATTGTTTGCTGAATCAGGGTCTGTCTTAACCATGCGCAGAAAGGAGGGCAGAAGGCTTTATTTTTAGCAACTGATGGGTATCCAATTAACATTCTTTGGAACTTTTCTTACTACAGCTAAGTTTCTTCCCCCCCTCCACCCTCACCCGTCTTCCTTTCTTTTTCATATCACACACCACTTTAGATGTCTCTGTCCTATAAACACCGAATACGTAATACATCAGTAAAGACGAGCAACGATTGCTTCACTTTCACTTGTCAGCCAGCTACAGTAACCCTCCTAATTTAAGTTTATCCAGCTGGAAATGTACATAATTAATGTGAACTTGAAAAAATATATATGCTTTGGGGATTTTCCCTCCCTCCCATCTCCCTTCAGCAGTGTGTACCTCAGTCAATCATGCGGGCTTGGTTAAGCTACAGATCTATTATCGCCTTCCATTTCCTGCATCTGCTCAAGCAAGACTTCCACCAGGTGAGAGCTTATATGTGAAGAAGGTGTAAAATAGATGTATCTATATATTTTGGTTTCTTGGTTGTCACTGGTACCTAAAAATGAAATTGCAGTGAGGGGGAAAAAAAAAACCACACACACAAAAAAGTAATAATATATTTTTTTCAATTACAATTGAGATTCTGCTTGGTTGATCACTGGCCTGGCCTGCTTTCTGGGAGGGATGCAGGGACTGAAACACCTCCAATTATATGTGTATTTAGGGCACGTGTGTGAACAAGTGGGTCTCCTAGATGATGAAGTGGGTAGGTGGCTAGCTGGCCAAACTCCTGTGCAAATGAGTTCATTGCTGCTGAAGTTTACTGTTTGATTAATTAAGGTAGGGTACCCTGGACAGGTGGCTTTGATTATTTTTTTTCAAACTTTAAATAAATAAAGATGCACAACATGTAATACAACAGGGCCTGAGCTCTGCTGGAGCTGCTGCTGTAATGTAACCCACCAGTTGAGGGTCTCTAGAGGAGGCTGCAGGATGAGAAATACGTGAGCTCCTCCCCGTCCCCTCCTCGGGTCTCCCACCATGACCTCGCCAGAACACCACCAGCTTGGTGTGATTTTGGCTGCCCTTTTCACTCAATCAGCAGCAAACTGTCCAAGGCACCTATGCACCGACAGCAGGGAGAGGGCAGGAGAGAACTAAAGAAATCCAGTCAAAAGTGGTGTCAGCCTCAAGCCGGCACACACAGCCGTTATTCACCCGGGCTTTGATTCACTGTTCAATCCCAAAATGCAGAGATGTCTCTGCCTCATAAGTAGGCCACAATCTCCAAAGCTCAATGATGGAAGATTTTTGTAATCCTAATATCTCTAGTGCTTTGTGCTTTCTAAACTGTGCTGAAAGCAGCCACTTGGTTGTCACTATCCTCTAGCCAGACTCTTTCTCTCCCATCCATTCCCTCTGTTTCTCTCTCTCTCGGCCTGATTCAGGGCAGCACATAAGTACGTTAATGGCATGGGTAGAGTTAAACCCATGTTTTTGTGATTCAGGGCCAAAGGGTATGTACACACTTGAGCTGGAGCTGTGATTTCCAGCTCAGGTAGATATGCGCACAAGCTTGGAACGGGCGAGCGTGCTAAAGCGGGCAGTGCAGTGACAGCTGCGAGGGGGCAGGACCGTTTAGCCCAGCATTTCAGTCATTGCCTAGGGGGTTTTCTTGCGGCCACAGCCCCCTGGGCAATGACTGGGGGGAGGCACCAGCAATAGATGGGCCCTGCCCCCCTTTGGATCCACAAACACCAGAGGAGCAGGCAACCAGTGAGTTCCCCACCTTCTTGGTGGTGGTGAGGCTCAGACTTCAGGACTTAGCCCTGGAGTGGTGGTTGGAAGGCTCCGGTCATGGGGCTTCAAGCTCCAGCCCTGGACCCCGGCCGCGAGTGCAGGCTCTCAGCTCACGCACTGGCCCTGCATCACTCCTGTCCCCCACTGTCTCTCTACCTATCTCCCCATCCAGGGCTTAATTTGTCCCCTGGCTTGCCAGGGCTGAGTAAGTCTACTGTGAAGATTGATATTTGTATGTTCGCTAATATCACTTTTCCCAGCCTCCCAGCTAGCTAGTAAGTCTGCTGCTGTGAAAAGTGAGATTAACAAACATACAAATGTCACTTTTAGCAGCAGCAGATTTACTAGCTAGCAAGTCTTTAAAAAAAAAAAAAGGCAAAAGAAACAGCAACAAAGACAAGAATGTGCAAAGCACCTTATTTGTGTTTCTATTCTGTTTAGGACCAGTAAAGAATAGAGACAACTGTACGCTATTTTTATTATTGAGTTCACAAAAAAACCTCTGCATGAATAAATTACAATGATTTGGACACATACATGTATATATTTATTTGTTTTTCCTAAAGTTAATTAAGCATTTTAGGAAAAATTGCTACACTCTGAGGCCACCAAAAAAATTGTTGTGAGAATGCCTAGGTTAGCCTGCCCAAGTATGATCATGCCCAAGACCCTAGGTACATAACTGGTTAGCTAGCCCATCCCGCCACAGTTACACTGATGCAATCAAAGCTAGAGTGCCTGTGTCTGCCTGAGCTGGGAATTACATCTCCAGCTACAGTGCAGACAGACCCTAAGGCCTGGTCCACACTAAGCTGTTAAACCAATTTTAACAGGGTTGAATTGATTTAACGCTGCACCCATCCACACTACACTGCTCTTTATATTGATTTAAAGGGCTCTTTAAATCGATTTCTGTGCTCCTACAAAATGAGAGGAGTAATGCTAAAATCGATATTACTATATCGATTTAGGGTTAGTGTGGACGCAAATCGACATTATTGGCCTCATTATTTTACAGTAGCTACCCACAGTGCACCACTCCAGAAATCGACGCTAGCCTTGGACCACGGACTCACACCACCGAATTAATGTGCCTAGTGTGGACGCACACAATCGACTTTATAATATCTGTTTTATAAAATCAGTTTAAGCTAATTCGAATTTATCCTGTAGTGTAGACGTACCCTAAGTCTCCATCCATCAGCCTCACTTCCTGCTGCCCCAGTCCCTGGGTAGTCACTGACACTCATGCAAAGTGACTGTCAAACACTACCACATCCAATGGATAATATATCACACCCGCTTTGCACAGGGGTGTAATAGCAGGACTGATTCTCCACTCCATTAAGTTTGCTTTGCACTGCTTCTGCCTAGGCAGTGCAGAGTGAACTTCAACCAGCTGGAGAATCCTCCCTAGGCAGGGGAAATCCCCAGCAGTGCCAAGTCAGAAGAGGCAGTTTAGCTGTCTGGTATGCCGGCAGCCCCCCTCCGCCTGGCATAAGAGGAATGAGGGGGACATGTGGGGGGTTAGAGGGGGCTTGCTGGAGCCGAGTTGCGCTACACCTGATTCCCCAATGGCATACGTTCTAACACCCGCAGTGGGAATTAGAGTTGGTTTCTTTTAGCTACATCTGCCTCTGGGGCTGGGCTGCTAAACTCATGCAGCTGGAGTCAGGCCCCTGGAGCTACTGCTGTCCACGAGGTGCAAAGCAAAAGAGATTCAGGCCCAAATGTCTTTTCACATGCCCTAGCCTTGTGCATGCAATGCAGGGGATTGCCTCCGTTCCGGCCATTGCTGGCAGCTGCCAGCATACGTAGCCTGGCCCTAGCCCCTTGTGGAGACAGGCAGTGTCGCCTTTCACACAGAGGGGGCTGGCCCCTGCAGCAGTTACACTGTCTGTGCTAGGGGCAAGACCCTGTGCTGCAACTAGGAGGTGACACAGAGAACGTTCAGTCCTGGGGGTAAGGGACACGTGTGGCTTTACACCACATCTGCACCCTTGGGTTCCAGGCTACTTAAAGGGCCGAAGCAACCCCTGGAAGAATATAACCCCTTCCACCCTCTGCACTAGAGCTTGTGAGGGGAGCCACATAGGACAGCCTCTGCATTGCATCGTATGGTCCCTATAACCTGCCAGGACATGCAAGGGTGAGAATCTCACCCTAAAGGTCTGGGAGGTGAAATTAGGGCAAAACCTAGTATAGACAAGGCCTCTGTCTCCTTCTCCCTGTCCTTGTTCTGCTTCATTTGAGGAAAAACCACCCCAATGGGCAGGGTATTGCAATGTCTGTCCTTTGGGACTCCCTCTTACACTCCCTTGATCTGACTGATGATACAATATCGACTGAAACAACAGAGGGGAAAATCTACAGCCGAGAACAGAGTCCCACGTGGGCCAAGTGGCATCGGTTAGACGTAAAATTAACATAAGGCTGGGAAAGCCAGGTGCGACGCAAACAGCAGCATTGAATTCTATTTCAAGGCCTACAGGGCGGGGGTGGTGGAGAGAGAGAGAGAGGGAGAAATTCCACCCGCTGGAGCTGGGAGTAAGACACAGCCTTTGTATCCATCCTTTCCCAAACCAGTGACAAAACAACTCATTGAAAAATTCCCGAGATATTCTAGTTGTAAGTTCTTTGAAGAACTGTCTCTCATTATGTATACGCACAGCACCTAGCACAACGGGGCCCTGCTGTCGGTTGGGACCTCAAGGTACAACTGTTAAATAAACCATTGGAAAATAATAATAGGGGACCAGAGTCCTGGGTTCTGTTCGTGGATCTGATGCTAAGTCTCTGTGATCTTGGGTGGGTTACCTGACCCATCTCTGTGGCTCAGATTCACCATGCTGTCTCACAGTAATACATTCAATAAAATGAGAAACCAGACAGTTTGGCCAAGAGTTTCACATGGGCTAGTGATATTTTGAGGGGTCTTTGATTGCAGCGAGCCCAACTTGAGAGGTCGTAAAAGGTGCTCAGACATTTCCTGAAAACCAGCCCCACTTTGAGGTGTCTCAGGTCAGACATTCCAAAATTAAGGCAACACCAAATACGCTAATCACACTTGAAAATCTCAGCCTATGATTCTCTGTGCTTGTCTTTGCCCATGCTGTGGCAAGAAGGGTCTCAAAAGAGAGCAGTAAAAATCATGTGTGTTTCATGGCTCTATTTTTTCCCTTTTTTTGCAAGAAAATGATATAAAAACCAGAAAAATAAAGGGGGGGAAAACGTGTACACAGCAGCTGTGTGGTGTCAGCTTCGTTCTGTATCCCAGAGTCCTAATGGAAGCTGACAAGAAAAGATGTAATGAGTTTGACAGCCAGGCTTTGAAAGAGATCAGTTATGTCAAGCGGCCTCACAGTTCCAGGAAAGCGGGGAACGAAAGGAGTGGTGAGGAGAGGAAAACGAGAACGATAAAAAAAAAATGTACCATGTGTCGTGTGTACAGCCCTGGCAATAATGCACTTTCAACAGCAATCAACAGTGACGCGAAGAGCCAGGCAGAGTGGGTGTTCGGCTGACCCAGCAAGGCTCAGAACAAGCCCTGGGGGCTTCAGGTTCGTTAGAATCTGACCCGATACGTCACCTTCTGTAATGATCAACGTATGCCTCAAAAGCCTCAACCGTTCCTCCTTACGATTAACTGAAGGGAGGGTGGGCAGAATATGTAACAAAAATACTTACATAATATATGGTCATCAGTCAGATCTGAGCATCCACCTTTTGTTACTCAATACGCAGGCACCTCCTCCTTGAGGTAAGAGATACATTTTCTCTGTAGCAGGAAGTAGCAGGCTTTTATAGTCACTAGGTTTCACCACTGGAGTCACCTATGATCTCTTTCTCTCACACACACACACCTCTCTTCAGAGGCAAGGTGGGAGGGGGAGGGCATGTGGGGTCATATGCCCCCTCCCCTCAGATTTCTGCCTTCCATTTAGCAAAGAGGTTTGCAAACAGTTTGAAAACCGCCGCCTCCTGGGGACATGCTGAGGATTGGGCGGGGCTTGCTGGAGCTTTGCTACAGACTAATCCTGACCATCCAAATACAGACAGAAGTGACACGATGGAGAAACACACTGAACAGGGTAAATAAAAGAGAAACACAGTGGGTGAGGTAATGTGTCCTTGGATCAATGTCCATTGGTGAAGGAGACAAGCTTTCAAGCTTGCAGAACTTGTCTCTCTCACCAACAGACTTTGGTCCAATAACAGATATCCCCTCACCCACCTTGTGTCTCTATTATCCTGGGACCAACACAGCTGCCGCAACATGGCCTTTAAAAAAAAAAGACAGTTGAAGAGAAGCAAGAGGCTGTAAAAATCAGTGGAGCTATTTATATTTCTTGTAAACCTCTGGATAAGGGTCCACACTGTTGCAAATTCGTCCCAACGGAACCACTGATCCTTTTGATGTTTGTCCATCATGTGACTGTTTTTGACTTGATCACATTCTACAGATACATACATGAGCAGAAAATTTCTGAAACTAGAAGGTTCTTTGATCCAGCAGAAAATGGCATGATATGATCTAATTCCTGGAAGATGAAGCTAGACAAATTCAAATGGAAATAAGGTGGAAATTTGCAAGGGTCAGGGTAATTAACCACAGAAACAACTTCTCAAGGGATGGGATGGATTCTTGGAGTCTTTAAATCAAGACTGAACGTCTTTCCAAAATATCTGCTCTGGTTCAGCTAGAAGTTTTGGCCTCGATGCAGCAGCGTGACTTGGTGAAAATGGCCTGCATTATGCAGGAGGTCAGACCAGATAATCACAATGGTCTCTTTTGGCCTTAAAATCTATTAATCAGAACTAGAGACTTTGGTCTGTGACTTCCTAAAAGCCCCACTGGTTGAAGCTCTTCTTTGACCTATGTGGGCAGCTATTTGAAGCCACTCAAGATAGTGGAGGACTCTGTTATAAAACCATGTGAAAGATAGGATAATCGGAATCATCTACTGAACAGTATGGCTAGGACAGCTTTCAATTGTCCACACACTGGTCAGGAAAACATTGCTAGAATTCTACTAGTAACACCACATTTAAATACTGCCACAGCTAGCATGTCTGTTCTGGACAGCAGTGGAAGTAAAAATGCTAAATTCCTATTAGGTGGATCGGTTCTTTGCAGTTTGTGGTAATAATGGGGATTCCCAAATGTTGGAAGCAAGTTTCTTGCATCCATTAATGTAAAAGTCCCCAGAGATGAGGTGAGCAAATAGCAGGTGATTTTTGTCCCCATGGTGATTAACTGACAGAATTGATACAAGTTTGCTCAGAGCAATTTAGTCCTACTATAAAGTAACAGTAGACCAAAGAAACCCAACAACTCCCTGCTTAAACAAAGCTATGCAAGTTGAACACAAGCCATTTACAGCCCCTGTTCTACTCAAGTGATATTTGAGTATCACTCAGATAGCTGAATTGGCAACAAAATCACAAACCAATTTTGTAGCGTAGCAGCTCTGCAACTTGTTTGCAGTGTTGAGATGGCAGGTCAGACTAGGACATGAACGGAAGGTCTTCATTTGCAATAATAATATTGTCAGGCACACTTTAGAGTGCTAATTTTGAAAGATGTTAGATTGGAAGCTTTCCTTTATATGGAGGGCATGATGGGCTGAATATTACTTCTGAAAGCAGGCCAGCTTATTTCAAGTCTGAGAAACCAGCCTCTCAGAAATACGCAGCCTTGTTGAAATACCTGGGAGTAATTGCTTTTCTTCAGCTCTGCACTACGTTACCGGATCGGACAAAAAATAAAACAAGGTTCAAATTCAGCTCCTGCATTGTCGATAAAACCATGTGACACTTTGACTCAGGATCATGTCATTCTGGAAGGAAGGCAGCATTTACAAAAGCTCGACTGAGTTTGATTTAGGGGAGGAACACATTGGAAACAGTAAAACTCGACACTAAAATGTCTCCTTTTTTCGCCTCTTAAAAAAAGGGGGTTTTGCAGGATTGAAATGGACGAGAGCAATCAAAGCCAATTTCACACCAGCCTGGGGAATATTTCAAAGATGAGTGTTTCCATAAGCTAATTGGTGGCCATTATCATGAAATTATAAGGCAGCAGGAGCAATTCAGCCTTGTAGTCTTCTTTTTTTTTTTTTATGATTATTTTCCAAGAGATGTCTCGATCTCTGAATAATTCCACCCACCCAAACACAGCCGAGTCTATCTGCTCTGTGGCAGCCCCACTGCCAGTGCTCCACATCCCTTGTTGAGGAGGGGCTTCACATGGGAAGGTCCCAGGGTACTAATAATGACAGTGGTGGCAAGTGATAAGCATGGATCTGTGATGAAAGATTCCGCAGATAACCAAGCAGTGCACCATTAAGAGACTGATGCCGTATTTTGTGAGATGCCACGGTCAATAAAAGCCTCACAAGAGAGTGAAACTATTTGGCTGTTTCCACTGTAAACGTACAGTGCCGGTCACTTAGGGCCCGTCGACACATACAGCGCTGTAGCAGTGCAGTTGCAGCACGTCTGGTGAAGACACTCTATGCTGATGGGAGAAAACTCTCCTGTCGGCATAAAAAAACCCACCTCTGCGAGCCCATGCTGGGCCATAGCCTGCTGGACTCCCCCCCTTACACAAAGAGTCAACCCACGGACTTTGATGAAACTACTCATGCAAGCAAGACAAGCAAGGTTTTGGCCCGTCTGGGGTTGATGTATTGAAGATGGTGCTCCAGTGAGATGCCAGGAGGTGGTAGCATTTTAGGGCCGGGACGCTGTCTTCCTCTGTTTTTGCAGTGTCTAGCCCAATGAGGCACTCAGCACTTCTACAACATCAGCATTAATAACATTTGCATACTGTCGCCTAGTGGCTAAAGCCCTGGTTTAGGACTCTTAAGGCAGCTGTGCTACCGAGTGAGCTTGGGCAAGTCTCTGTGCCTAGGCGCCAATGGGGATTGCGGTGTTAATCTCCCTTGGAAAGCTTTTTAAGACCTGATGATAAAAGGGGGTATATAAGAGGTAAGTGTCACTGTTGTCCTAGGGGCACCAGTGGCAGGCTTTGGCACAGCAGGCTTTTCTGTTTGTACAGCGCCTAGCACAGAGGGGTCCTAGCCCATTGCCATAGTGAAGACAATCAACAGTGAGTGGGAGGAAGTGAATTTCTATTGCTAGAGACATCTGTGATGGATGCAGGGATGGTGCAGGTTCTTTATTTAAACCCTGTGCATACATCCTGCTCAGCTTTGGCAGAGGTGGCCGGAACTGTGCAAAAGAAATGCCAGAGACCTCAGTTGAGTCACCACCGCCCCAGATTTGTTGCTCTCCTCTCTGATTCCAAGCACCTTAGAACACTCTGTGCCTTTTGGAAAAACCTTGTTACCCTCTCAGGCCCAAGCCACTTGGCTCTTCACTGAGGATTACTCCACTTCAAAGTTCGCTCCATAGCACTACAGAAAATCCTCTCCAGCAACTGCCTTTCCCATAGCCCAGATCTCCTGCATGCAGAAACTGGATGGAGCATATGTATATTCCAGATGATGGCTGGGTGCTAGCACGGGCCCCTCAGAATGTTCAGCCTTTAATTTTGGATAGGTTTCAGAGTAGCAGCCGCATTAATCTGTATCTGCAAAAAGAACAGGAGTACTTGTGGCACACATTATGCATCCAGTGAAGTGAGTTTTAGCCCACAAAAGCTTATGCTCAAATAAATATGTTAGTCTCTAAGGTGCCACAAGTACTCCTGTTTATTTTGGATGCTTATTCAAAATCTCTTGCATGCAGAAGCAAGATGGAAATTGCATGGGGACGTGCATTCTTTGTGAGATCTCTATCATCATCCAGGCCCTTCTGTTCACCCATTGTTATAGCACCAGAACATTCAGAGACATCAAAATTTAAAACTAGCACAAGGCAATACCTTTATACACAAGAAGCAATTAGCCTGTGGAACTCATGGACACGCTGTATCACTGAGGTCCAGAGCATAGGAAGAATCTAAAAAAAAGGCAGGAAGGGAACATAAGCTTTCCTTCAGCATGGGTGGTAGAAGATGCATAGATATTAAGGTCAGAAAGACAATTATGATAATCTAGACCCATCTTGCAAGCTCTACAATTTCATCTTGGTCATTCCTGAGCTGGATCCTCTCTCGTGACCAGTGTCTATATGTGGATGCAGTTACAGCTCATTACACATGTACAATTGATCTGGACACCTAGCTCCCTTAAACTCCTTTTGCAAATCCCAGTCGCGGCCTCCACAAAGCTAAGTGATGGATCTTTGGCTGTTTATAAGTTGGGAACATAAACAGCCTCTCTCACGCTAGTGGCACGTCAGCAACAAACTCTACCGTGTCATTTGGTTACAGATTGCACAAATTCCAGGGGTCCATCATGTTTTAAAGGCCAATTCTTGAAGCAGATTATTCATTCCGTGCAAAACTGAAGCCACCCGGAATCCCAACACATCATAGCTGTTTGTTTACAGCACAGCCCTGAAGTGGATTGACACCTCTTACAAACACTGTCAAAGAGAACAATTTGTTACTCGTCTGTAAGAATCCCAAGGAAGCCCTGTTTATTGAAACAGAACTTCTCCCCTTTACATTCTGCAGCTGTGAAAGTAACATCCTCTGATTGTTGCCAGTGCTAACGGTGTGTGTGCTGGGAACTGTGCTACATAATTAGGCATATTATGGGAGAGTTTTATACCTCTCCTATGCAACATCAGCACTGGCCACTGGACTAAATGTACCATTGGTCTATTCTGGTATGGCAGCTCCGATGAGAAGATTGTTCATTACAGAATTCTTATTAGCAGTGACAGGCAGGTCTCTTAAATGTGCTTGATAGGTGATTATGAAGGCTGCCAGTCATTTTCCTCTCAGATTTAACTCCCTCCCACATAGATCTGGTGTTAGTTTGCTGTTTACGGCTGCAAATTATTGACAACACAAATATTGAATCATGAGGCTGAGGTTAAAAGGAAGGATTCCTGCCTCATTTTTAGCTCCTTCCACTCCTGGTCTCTGCCCACCCCCTTTCTTTTTGCACCTCACATTGAGTATGTGTCATGCACGGGAGTCTCAGAGGGATGAAAGCTATGGCAACAGGAGTTGCGCATCTAATTCTTGGTGCAGTGCACTAAAAACGTACCACACAACATCACATTTGCTATTCAGAGTGGCTGGGGGGATACAAGCAGGGCAGTCCAGATGTTTTTTTTCCATTGAAACTAAACTTGAGGGGAAAGTCCTGACTGGCCTGCACAAGGTGGGAGAAGTGAACATCTTCAGGATATGGTTACTGAGCTTTTCACATCTAGGTCACTGCTCCAACCTCTTGTGTAGGCTGGTAAGTCATTAGCTGTCTGAATATTGCAAACGGCACTCACTCAGATCTTTAAATGGATTTAGTGTGGTTCTGTTCATCTGACAACGACCAGCTCGGGGGACACTGAACAAGGGATCTCCAGAGCTAAAATGCCCAAGTTGCAACAAGTTTAGCTAAAGAACCACTCCTTTAGAGTAAAAGCTGTAACAGACTCACATCCTCTGTGGATTGGGCACAGCGAGAGGCCTGTGACACCCACCCATCCCTGAGTAACATGCACACTCCTTTTGTGTTCATAATTAGATGGTAAGCAATGGAGGGGATGGACCATGTCATCCTATGTATTTTTACCACATCCAGTACAATGGAACCCTGATCTTGATTCAGGCCTCAAGGCAGTACCATGATATAAATAATAAGTTTCCTCAAATATTAATCTCCCCAACTGGCAGGAATATTGTGGGAAGGGCAAATGCTCATCAAATAGTCTGAATACTGTTTATTATATGCATTATGGTGGGGCCTAGAGACATCAAAGGAGATGGGGCCCCACTGTGCTAGGTGCTGTACAAACATGTGGTGAGAGACAGTCCCCACCCTGAAGAGTTTGCAAGCTAAGAGCCTGATTTTCACAGGCGCTGATGACTGGTGAAGCCCATGGATTTTTAACAGCTCCGGAGCAAGGACTTATAATGGGATCCTGAGCTCTTCTTTTCTCAGCCAGTGGTTCAGACCCAATCTAGACTGGTTAAGAATGAATGCCATTGCAATCTGAAAGCTAGTAGACATGCAGCGAGTTTGGCTGGGTCTCAGTCCACTTACTAATGGGCAAACATGCAAATCACCTCCATTTCTGTTTGTTCCAGCAGTGTCAGTAAGGGTGAACCGGTGTGGAAAGCTACTGCCCTTAGAGATGCTCTTTCCACATCAAGGTTAAGGCATACTGGGCCTGATCTAAAGCCTTTGGAAATCAGTAGAAAAACTTCGATGGGCTTTGGCTCAGGACGGCCTGCGGGAAGTTTACCTCACGGCCACCCATGCTGGATCTTTTCTGGGTATTGAATACTTGAATCTGCTGAAACTCAGCCCAGAATTCATTTATTTCCCCCTCCCTTCACAGTCATAAATAGAACAATCAGGCTTTAGCAATGAACCGGATTGTAGCAGATTTGTGTGGGCTGGAGTTAAATTTGGGTCTAAACTAAGAACATTCCTTTGTAATTAGGGATGGATTTGAGAGAGTAATTAGGCAGGAAATTAACTGGACTGATCAGATGACGAAGAGAGAGAATGTTAAAAAAAAAAATTAAAAAAAGAGAGACTGAGCTTAGATGCCAGTAAACTGAGAAAAGAATGAGGAAAAAAGTGAGATACCACAATGCGTTGTGTTTCACAGCCTAAATCCCTGTGTAGCTCACACACTAATGGTCAGCTCCGTAGCTGGGGTCAATCAGCATGTCTCCATTGTCTTCAGTGGAGCTGCAATCACTGAAAGCAGCTGAGGATGTGGCCTAGGTCAGTGGCTCTTAACCTTTCCAGACCACTGCACCCCTTCAGGAGTCTGATTTGTCTTGCATACCCCCAAGTTTCACCTCACTTAAAAACTGCTTGCTTACAAAATCGGACATTAAAAATACAAAAGTGTCATAGCACACTATTACTGGAAAATTGCTGACTTTCTCATTTTTACCATGTAATTATAAAATAAAGCAATTGGAATATAAATATTGTACTTACATTTCAGTGTGTAGTATGTAGAGTGGTATAAAGAAGTCACAGTCCGTATACAATTTTAGTTTGTACTGACTTCACTGGTGCTATTTATGTAGACTGTTCTAAAGCTAGGCAAATATCTAGTTGAGTTGATGTTCCCACTGGAAGACCTGGGTACCCCCAAGGGGTACACTTAGCCTTTGTTAAGTGGCACTGGTCTAGGTACTTTGCTAGGTGGGCGCTAGCCCAGACATGGGCAAACTATGGCCTGCGGGCCACATCCAGCCCACGGGACCGTCCTGCCCAGCCCCTGAGCTCCGGGCCAGGGAGCCTAGTCCCCGGCCCCTCCCCTGCTGTCCCCCCTCCCCAGCAGCCATGCCACCGCACATCTGCGCTCTGGCCTGCCGCTCCCACTGGGCAGCATGGGGAGCACAGCTGGCTCTGGCCGGGTACAGCGGCTGCGAGCTCCTGCTGCTGGTAAGGGGGCAGGGAGCAGGGGGATTGGATAAGGGAGTGGGGGCTCCTGGGGGGCAGTCGGAGGAGAGGGCGGTTGGATGGGGCAGAGGTTCTGAGGGGGCAGCCAGGTGATAGGCAACAGGGAGGGTTGGGATTGGGAGTACCGGGGGGCCTATTGGGGGCAGAGATATGGATAGGGGTCAGGAGGGCAGTCAGGGGACAGGGAGCAAGGAGGGGTGGTTGGATAAGGGGGTGGGATCCCAGGGGGGTGTTAGGGGCAGGGGGTCCTGGGAGGGTGTGCTCATGGGATGAGGAGCAGAGGGCAGTTGGACAGGGGGTGGGAGTCCTGGAGGGCTGTCAGGGGGAAGGGGTGTGCATAAGGGTGGGGCAGTCAGGGGACAGGGAGCAGGGGGGTTGGATGGGTTGGGGGTTCTGAAGGGGGCAGATAGGGGGCAGGGGCCAGGCTGTTTGGGGAGGCACAGCCTACCCTACCTGGCCCTCCATACAGTTGCACAACCCCAATGTAGCCCTCAGGCTAAAAGTTTGCCCACCCCTGCACTAGCCTCTGCTGCTCCAGCTTGCCAAGAGCAAAACAGTTAAAGTTGGCCAGAAGCTCAGCTGGTGTCATGTAGTCAACTGAACTGAAATCAGTGCATCTGTGATGATTCACCCCAGCTGAGGCACTGCCCCAGTGTTTTAAACTCTCCCTGGATGCCTGAGAATAGTTAAGTGCAGAAGCCTGATTGATCATAGACCTTGTAAAGGGTCTCTTTAGCCAATGTGTCTGGCTTTCTCTGTGAACCCAGGCAAAGTGGAGCAGGCACGTCTGCAGGAGATGTGCTGTGAGAAAAGCAGTGTCTCTGACAAGGTTCCTGGTCTTTCCTGCTCACGGCCCCCTCAGGAAGCGGAATACATGGTAGCAGTGTAAAATGAATAAACAGCAGGAAAAAGGTTAGCTAAAGCTTTTCAAAAGCTTGGAAAGAGATTAAGTTTAGCTTTAGTTTGGCATGACAGTTCACTGGGGAGTGGGGGTATTTTAATGAAATCAGTTTGCCTGTCCCTTAGAACTGAATCTGTGTGCATTTATATTCCAGACAGGCCTGACCCAAAACTCTGGCTCTCGTCACTCACAAACAGGCAGATTTGAAATCTGGATTGGGCTTTGTGAGCCAGATCCACAGATGATGTAAATTGACCTGGTGTAACGCTATCCTCCTAGGTGTATCCTCACCAGTGGGAGTGAACCTGGAACATCTGGTTCCAAAAGACCCTTCTCTGTTAGGCCTGCTCTACCCTTAAAATACAGAGCTACATCGCTCAAGGGTGTGACTCCTAATAGGAATAGCTATACTGGCCAAACCCCTGCAGTAAAGGTGACTAGGTCTATGGAAGAATGTGTCCATTGATCTAGGCACCCTGCCCAGGGATGAAACAGCTGTTTGAAGTATCTACAGGGCAACACTGAAGTGGCATAGTTACACAATAGCAGTACTGCTGTCGTAGCCAGAATGTAGACAGGGCCTTAGCCAATGCTGCAGCAGGCTCATTAATTTCTAGCTATGGCCTTGTCACCACTAAAACGGGCCCAAGTGGGTGTGGGTTATACTAGCTCCAGTGAAGCAAATGGGGTGATGCCAATTTACCACAGCTGAGGAGCTATTCCCTTCTCTTGAGCCCATCACTAATTTATACGGCTGTGTTAGTAATGAGTTGTTCAAATGGCATGTTTTCCTGCTGCTAATGGCTGGAAGGTGAGTGGCTGGCTTATCAAAGAGGTTTCACCACTCTATGCTTAGCACAACATATTTATGATTCAAGAACTGATGCTGAATAAGTGACAAAACAGGTAGCTGCTAAAGGGTAAAGTCGCACCATTCAGTGTACGCCACATATTTGTGCTGATCAGGTACCGATTCTATTTTCTGAGTCCTCCTGCTAATCAGCAATAATTCCCCAGCTCCGACTGGGAAGTAGCCTTGTTGCTTTTTCGTGAACTGCATCCAGGGGCAGCTCGCACAAGGAGATTACAGAATTGTTAGTACATGCGCACACCACAGTGCCCTCTCCAAACAAGGGCCTAGAGTGTTAATAAGTAAAGCAAACAGCAAAAGGTTTCACTCTGAGCCGATGGATCTCCTAATAACCAAAACCTTTCAGAGTCAACATTTGCCATCAAAACAATCTCCTAAGTCAGGCACATATTTTTTCCCCTCAATCTCTTGGTCTAACTGGTGACCGCTGTTGTGTGCTTCATGCCTAATCTCACCACAGAAATGGCACTGGAGAATTAAACAAAGCTCCATAAATACCACACCTGGTATCTTCCCAACCTACCTGGCAAATGAGTTTGCAAGGGGAAATCCAGAGAATGATTGCAGTTCACTGAGGATTAATGTATTATCATTTTTGTAACCCCCCAAAAAGGGGGAGGTGGGGGAAATCATCAAGCAATGATTAAGAACAGACTAATCTTTTACACATCTCAAATGGAGTCACTATAATGTGCTGGGAACACGTTGAACAGGAGATTAATTCAGTCACAGGCTAGGTCTACACTTATGGCCATGTACAGAGCACTGCACCTCGTGCTAGCATGGGTGTAAGTAGCAGTGTAAATGGGGAGACACTGCTTAGGTGGGTCGAGTAGAAACATACCAGAACCCCTGGGCTATTCTACTACACAGCTTTCTGCACACCCAAGTAGTTCCTCCCACTTGTAATGCTATTTTTAGGAGTGTAGTGTGCGGCTGCTTCTCCCCTGCCAGAGTCTTTCCAAGTTGTCTTTTTTACAGTGGGGAAAGGCTCTGGCCAGGGCAGTTGTCAGAGCCTTTCAGTGATGTAGCCTTCCTGTCTCTGTGGAACGTAGCAACTACAGGTATCCTAGATGTCACCGCAAGTGTAGATAACGCCAAAGGTGAAACTGCCCCCAGTCTCAGAGAATCCATCCCTGATTTTGTGCTGAGCCCAATGCATCTCGAGGGTATGTCTACATCTACAATTTTGCAGCGCTGGTTGTTACAGCTGTATTAGTACAGCTGTATAGGGCCAGCGCTGCAGAGTGGCCACACTTACAGCAACCAGCGCTGCAAGTGGTGTTAGATGTGGCCACACTGCAGCGCTGTTGAGCGGCTTCAAGGGGGGTTCGGGGAACGCGAGAGCAAACCGGGGAAGGAGACCAGCTTCCCCGCGGTTTGCTCTCGCGTTCCCCGAACCCCCCTGCAAACCGCAGGGAAGGAGACCTGCTTGCTCGGGGGTTCGGGGAACTCGAGAGCAAACAGGGGAAGGAGACCTGCTTGATTACCAGAGAGGCTTCCTCAGGTATGCTGGGATACCTGCTTATTCCACGGAGGTCAAGAAAAGCGCTGGTAAGTGTCTACACTTGATTACCAGCGCTGGATCACGAGCGCTGGATCCTCTACACCCGAGACAAAACGGGAGTACGGCCAGCGCTGCAAACAGGGAGTTGCAGCGCTGGTGATGCCCTGCAGATGTGTACACCTCCTAAGTTGCAGCGCTGTAACCTCCTCACCAGCGCTGCAACTTTGTGATGTAGACAAGCCCACAGGAGCTGAGGGCTCAGTGATGTACCACTAAAGTCAAGGAGCATTTCATGCCACAGACACAGGCTCTAAATCAATGGTGAGTGAATGGATACCATTCATCTACACAGGGCACAGCCTGCTCATATCTTTGCAGGTGCAAATTGAACTGATACAAGACAGGAGCCGCTAAACATCACTCAATAGCAAAGTTTTGGTCATTCCAAACATGGGCTGGATTTGACCTAGCAGCCCTGAGGTGAAATTCTCTAACCCATCATTCCTCAGTAATCTCGGACTAAACTGCCATGTGTGTTAGAGTCTGGGAACAGAGGGAGAATGTTAGTGCTTTTCCCTTTAAATAGGACATTTTTAAAAAAAAATTGAAATTCACTGCATGGCTTATTCCACTTAGAGAACTTTGTAGGAAAAATATAAGCATCAGAAGGAATGCCTGATGGGCGTTTTATTTTGCATCTTGATATGAAAATAAGATGATGGTTCATAAGGCCGTAGGTAGAATCTCACTTTTTTAAGGTTTCAGCCAAACAGTATCATATATAACTCTGGCAACCAGTAATTCTAGCAATGAGCTGTATCGAGCAGATGTTCTGTTTCTGCACAATAGAGTTTGTTGTTCTTACTGTTCTGTATACAGATTACTTCTATCGTTATTTATTTGTATTCCAGTAGTGCCTACAATTTGCAAGACATTGTGTGCACACCCACAAACACATTGAAAGACTCAACGTGAGCTTTCAAAAATGCCTAATGGGCTTGTGTCACGGAGTCCCCGGGCGATACTCTGGAACTGCTCCCTACAAAGCCAGTCAAGACTTTGTTGAAGTTTCCTCTCTGTGAGCAGGCTGTCTTCAGGGCAAGAAGCTCACACGGCCTCCACCTTCCTGGGTCTGACCTTTGGAGAATTCAGCATCGTCTGCCCCTCCGTGGGCTTCCCACAGCGAGTCCACCCTGGCGGGGTCCTAGGGAAGCCACAGGGTCCTGCCCCCCCACTTTGCAGTCAGATGTGACTCTCAGCCAGCCAGTAAAACAGAGGTTTATTAGATGACAGGAACATGGTGTAAAACAGAGCTCGTAGGTCCAGCAAATGGGACCCCTCAGCTGGGTCCATCCTGGGGCCCAGCGAGCCAGACAACCCCATCTGCCCTCGCTCCTTGTCCCCAGCCAGCTCCAAATGGAAACCCCCTCCAGCCCCTCTTCCTCTGGGCTTTGTTCCTTTCCCGGGCCAGGAGGTCACCTGATCTCTTTGTTCTCCAACACCTTTAGCATCCCCTTGCAGGGGAGAAGGGCCCTGGCCATTAGCTGCCAGGAGATAGAGCATTGGCCATTTATGTGCACTGGCCCTTTGCTCTGCAACAATCTCACCCCCTAGAGACTTAAGAAATGCATAGGGGAAACTGAGGCACCCACACAGTATTCAGAGGAAACATTAAGAACAGTCCCACTTCATCACAGCTTGGGAGAACAAGTCCCATTGACAGTCAAAAACTGGGATTTTTAAAGATGTTTAAGGGATTTAGGTGCCCAAATCCAATCATTTTTCAATGGAATCTTTGTGCTCCTGATTCTCTTAGCTACTCTTGAAAAATCCCACATTCCTCAAATCAAACAATTCTCAACCGAAGTTTGGGATTTTCAAAGCAATCTAGGGGATTTAGACACTATTAACTGAGTGGAAATGTATCTAACCTCCTTAGGCCACTTTAGGAAATCTCAGTCTAAAGGCCTGAGCCAAAGCCCGCTGAAGATGGAGGAACCATTCCCATTGACTTCAATGGGCCTTGGATCAGGTCCTAAGTTGCATGATATTCAAAGGTTGACAAAGAGGGATGTAATAAAATAGGTATGTATTTTGTATACCTTAACGTTTTCACATATGCTGGGCCAAATTCTGCAGCCAGTTTCACAGGTGCAAATCCAGAATAACTCTTTCGACCTTAGTGGGAATTGCTGGATGCTTATTGTTTTCAAAATCAGGTTTAATAAAAATCCCAAGAAAACTAATCAAATCCTTTGGAATAACAGGGGGGAAAGTTCAGGGTGACTGATCTCCACCGAACAGTCTTTGAGCAGCAAGAAAAGCTAAGTGATTTATTGCAAATAATGCCGTGTGATTTATATGCCCAATCATGACTAATCAACCCATTGTGCAGACAGGCCCTTAGATGTAGGAGTCTGAGGAGTGGTGTTGCTTAATATATTTTAGTACTTGTCTATATGGGGAAATTGACCAGAATAACTGTTCCTCAATGGCTATCTTGGAATAGCTTCCAGCACAGTCGCTCTAGAATAATGTGACTTTTAGCTTATTTGGCAATAGCTATTCCAGTGACTTCTCTGTGTACACGGGCCCTAAAATACCTTACATGAGATCACCTCCATCTGATGGCTGAGAAATGCTAGTTGTCACTGAGAACTCTGCATGTTTCACAACTTGTAGGTGGTGTGAAGTGCTTCTCTTTTTCTGTGAATTTCCAGGTGACCAGGCTGAGCTGAGCAAAAAGGGGCTGGCTTTCTCGGTAAAGGATGTTCCCCTTGTTAGACGAAGGACGTCCCTGAGACTGAGATGTTTTGCATCTCAGTGGATCTGGCCATGCATCAATAGAAAATAGACGTGCTAAATATATAAAACAGCCTCTTTTTTTTCCCCCAGTGCATGCTGGGCCCAGGAGATTCTATCTAAGGAACCTTCATGTTAATGTTAAATATACATAATATATATATTTATCTGAAGATTAGCTTAGCAGGGTAGTTAAAACTAATCTAACAAGACACATTCGACCCAGAAAACAAAAACAAATCCAGACACAGAAGTTCAGAACTCAGAATATATGATGTATCCAGAGTCGTACCTCATTTTGCTCTTGGGAGTTTCTCGATACATAAAAAGCAGCCATATACTTGCAGTCTAAAGAGTATTTATTTTGACTGAGTGAAACAAGAATAAATATAGTAAAAGAAGTAAAATCTTACTGACCAAAAGTGCTAAATAAGACAAAGGAATCACTTATTATTATTTTATTAATGTAAACTTAAATTGTAAACTTTTTGAGGCAGAGAGTGTCTTTTTAAATGGGTTAGCACAATGCCTAGCACAATGGGCATCTTGACTGTGGCTCCTTGACACAGATCATAATGACAGTGAGGTTATAATATAGTAACTATATGCTAGGAATGCGCTGCCCTGAAACATAAGGTGGTGGGAAAGGATACCTAGGTTTAAAGACCGAGAGAAGAATGAGATCTAATGGGGAAAGAAGCCATTTGATTTTCAGGTTTCTGAGCGAAGGTGTCATGAGTAGTGGAAAGCTCAATGGTGATAGATTTTTAAAATTATTCTTCCCTCTTCCCGGGCATAATTTTAATTTAAACATAATAAAAACTTAAAAGGGAAAATTAAGATGCTGGAAGCAGTTAAGCAGCCTGTCTGGAGACATCTGCAAAATGGTTTTACTCCCAAGCAAATACAAGGAAACTGTGGGTGGTTGGCTGTATTTTTTTTCACTGTCAAAAAGAATAACGCCTGCCATTTATACGGTGCCGTTTTCAGACAAATTCTTTTCATAGATTACTTCCAAAGCGGCCCAGAGGTTGATTTATTTTAAAACTCTGTTCTTGTAGCCCTTTTGCTCCCAGCAGCACAGCATCCTTTCATCATGGCAGCAGGTTATTGAGAGCTGAGCATGAGGTTATATATTTTAAATAGGGGCCTGTCTGCTGCATCAGAGTGTAGCGGGAACATGATTTTTTGCCAGCTTTGATCCTTCTGTATATCTGACTGTTTCCCCTCTCTGCTTCAATGTGCAGGGAGCTCTTTGGGAGATTTCCTATCTGCAGCCTTGTTTCCACTGGGCCAAACTCAGTCCCTGGTGTAATGGCAAGATGGAGTTACATTTGGGCTGAACTGGGCCAGTTGTGCTCTGGGCAGGGGCTGCAGCAATGAATGCTCTTTTTCACTGTCTGAACTTTCCCTTCAGATACCTTTATGCCACCGTCTCCCACCCACAGCACTTCCAGTGTTGGCGGATGTTCTCTGGGCATTCATCATTTATAGTCTGTCTCTTACAGTCACTTCAGTGGAGGAGAAATCTTCCGATGAGGCCCATGGATTCAACTTCTCCTGACCTCCTCTAGCGGACACAAAAATCAAATGATCTGGTTGTTTCCTTCAGTGAAAGATGAAGACAAAATGGCATCCGTTTCCTGTCTGTATCCTCCTCTTCTTTGCAGGAGGCAACAGGATTCTTGCAAAGAATAGGGCTGCTACGGCACCTGGCATATAGACATGTCCTTTGGTCTGAGGATCTGAAAGTGCTTCACAAAGGTTAGTCAGCAGCATTCTCATCATTTTTATGGGTGGAGCAGGAAATGAAGGCACAAAGCCTAAAAGCTCACAGTGCAGATGAGGTCCCATTGATTTCCGATGGAGTTGCAAGCATGTTTGTATCAAATGGCAGCATTAGGCATGGAGAATTTAAATGAGTAGACCCAGGTTTTGGAAGTGAAAGTGGCTGTTTTGCAGCAGTCTCTCTAATGATTCATATGTTGTTGTTTTTTAATGTGACAGGATACCAGAGGGTTCTGGAATAGGGATGCAGAGCTATTTTGCTGACTTGCTGAAGCAGCCAGATCAAGTAGGACTTTTTAGCTCCAATGTAGGGATGTAATTGCATGCATTCCAAAGAACCTCCAATATGGAGAACTTGGAGATGCTCCAAGGACCCTGGGCTGACCTAGGCTCAGGTTCAAGGATGTTTGCAAGAGAGATTTGAAAACTTTCAACATCAATACTGTAAGCTGGGAAGATGCAACTAACAGGCCATATTGGATGGCTATGCTGCATCAGGGCTGGTCAAAGTGGAGGAACGGAGGTGGCTGAGAGACAGGAAGGTGAAGAGAGCAAAAGGGAAAAGCACAGTGATGTGCCAGCTTCATGCTCTGACTCTGTGCCTTACGCCCGCATTATCTGTCAGCGGTTACTGTGTGTCACGACGGACTTCTTAGCCACTCCCAATGCTGTGGTGCCACACACAGTAACTGTGCTGCTTTGGTGCTTACTCCATTGTCTTTTGAGCCTGACAGTTGCCATCAGGTGTGCACAAAGGTTGAGCGGCCTCCAAAGGCAGAGGGAACAAGAGGTAAGGATAAGCCATAGGCATAAGATTGTTTGCTATTTATGTTAACTATTATGATGATGATGATGATTCATTATTAATACAGCAGTAATGCTTTAGGAGGCCTCTTTATGCTCGGTGCTCGGTCAACACACAGGGAGAGACAGTCCCATGCCCAAAGAGCAGATATTCTCCCTAGACCAGAGGCAGCAGGGGAACCAGAGGTCATACAGATCAGCAGCAGAGCCAGAAGTAGAATCCAAGCCTTCTGGGTCCCAGTCCAGTACCCGGTCCACTGAACCACACTACTGCAATAACTATAAAGGCATCCCCCGAAAAGACTAACCAATGCGTTAATGCGTTAGGGGCAGAGGAAGAAGGCTCCATATTGCAGTGAAATAGCCCAGTCTAACCTTGCTTTTTGGTTACTTGATCCCACTTAAATAAATATGTAAAACAAGCTAGGAGAAGAAGTAGCCCGCTCCAGATTTCTGGGGATTTATATCAGGCTGAGTCAAGGATGTCTGCCAATTGCACTGACAATCTGTTCTCGTAGGTATCAGTGTGTATACCCCAGCCCCCTGCTGGGCCAGTGGGCAGGCTGAACAATAAAATGGGGAAAACTATGTGAAATTAACCTCCAGAGTCTGATTCTCCTCCCACTCACATCTGTTTTACACCAGCGTGGGGGGAACTCCACTTTATTCCAGATTTACATGACTGCAAGGGAGAACAGAATCAGGCCTGACTTCCACTCCCAAGAGCTGAGAAATCCAATCCCCAGGCTTTAGTGCCTTCCAGGAACCCACCCTTTTGTATTATATGTCTCAATATGGTCTCATATAGGAGGCAGGGTTATAATGACCTTTATGTATCGTATAGGTTCCACTGTCATGAGACATCAGATGTGTTACTAGTAGGATTTTAGCCTTTGGCTTCTACTGTTGGCAGGGCACAGGATTCACCTTCATTCTCTTTTCCTTAATTGTGTGCTATTAAACAGCTGCCATGTTTCACCCTAGAAGCGGTTGCATTTCAGCAGTGAAGGGAGGTGATTTCTGTCGGGCACCCTCTGGGATGGGAAGCACATCATGGAAGATTGTCAGACCCCTTCTTATTACTTTATGCACCCAGAGAATAGGCTGCTTTCCTAAGGGTTAAACAAATTAAGACACAAGGAAATTAATGTCCCACTGCCCTTTGTGTCCCCAGGCCAAAAAAAAAAAAAAAAGAACAACCTACAGACAAGGGACAGGAGAATGAGGAAGTTTGAGATTTACCTTGCTAGATTTTCAGGTCTGCATTACAGAAGACACAGGGTGAGGAGTGAACAACGTCTCTAACCACATGGCTTCTGAGTGACCAGATAGCAAGTGAGAAAAATTGGGACAGAGGGTGGGGGATAATAGAAGCCGAAAAAGCCCCAAATATCAGGACTGTCCCTATAAAATTGTGACATCTGGTCACCCTACTGCTGGGCATGTTTAGGGCAGGGGATGCGCAGAGGCAGAGACTGTCACATAAGCAGGCTGCCTCTCTGTTGCTTCTCTCTCCATTCAGGAACAGGGGTTCCATTGGTTTACAGATTTACACTGATGTAAATGAGAGCAGAAATTGGCCCTCATTTTTTTTTTTTTTTTTTTTTACCTTTTCTGAAGGGACTTTAAAGACTGCGAAGGGGAAGGGAGCAGAATGGAGAGGCGGTGGAACAATGGGATTTCTGTGTGCCTCATTCAGAAATACCCAGCTGAGGATACTGATAGTTCATATTCCTTTTGCACCTTCCATCCGGGGGTCTGTGAGGAGCAAGCCGCCCAGCCCAGGTCGACAGACTTGTGTCAGTGGGGCTTGCGCTAATGCACTAGCAATAGCTGTGTAGATGTGGTTGTTTTGATAGAGTGGCCTGCGCAGGAGCTCAGTCTCTGAAGCCCACCCAAGTTGCAGAGGCTACACAGCTATTTTTAGCCTACTGACTTGAGCCCCGGTAAATGCAGATATGTCAAACCTGGCTGAGATGCTCACTCCCAGGTGCAGTGTAGACACACCCTAAGAGAGGCTTACTATGTCTCTGCTGGAAATGTAATTGCTTCCTCAGTTCCCCCTTCTTGTTGGTTGGGTAGCTTATATACAGCTGGCATCTTTCCCAGCATCCCTTGCCAGCCTCTAGTTCATATGATCTTTTTGAATGACAAGCCCCAGAATCCTGGAATTGGGCAGAGCTGGACCCCTCTTAAAGGGCCAGGTCATTGTGGGTCAGGGTCTCAAAGCACTTTATAGCGCCGGGTGCATTTAACTTCATCACACCCCAGTGCATTACTATACACCTCCATTTTGTTGATGGGGAAATTGAGGCACAGAGTAGTTAAGTGACTTGCCTAAAGTCACTAAATGAATCAGTGGCAGAGCCTGGAATTAGAACTCCTGATTCCCAGATTGAAGTTTTAATTGCAAGAATTAAATTTCTGTCTGAAGAGAAATTTGCAGACCCACAACCAATTAATAACCACTGAAAAAGAACACTGCACTCTAGAAATGCTGATGGAGCACTTATAGAACTCATGGAGGGCAGGGGGATTGCAGCTTAATTAATTTAGGTTTGGAAAGCATGAGATCCTTGGATGAAAGGCTCTGTATAAATGCAACATGTGGTCAGTACTAGTAATTTTATCTATTCTAGCTGTGTAGATGCAGTAACCCTAGACCAGTACCAGTGCTAGTCACTGCAGTGACATCTGCCAAAAGGAAAAGATTGGGGCCTGATTCTCGGTTGCACTTATGGCCAATTTGCCCCACTCTGGCAACATAAAAGCGACTCAGAGTGGGTGGAAATGGCCCTGGGAGATTCTCTCCTCCACAAGTGCAGAGACAGTGTGTGGCTCTCTTCTGACTGCTTCCTCTCTTTGATGTAAGGGTTGGCTTGGGTAAGGCTGTAGTGCACTGTGGTTACTCTCTGCTTTCCAGGCAGCACCCTGTAAGTTAGAGCAGCCTCAGGCCTACTCTGTCTGACACTAGAGGCTGGACAGGGCCATGTGTGGCCCCAGAACAGATGGAGTGGAAAGGAGGCTTTGAGTCATGTAACCCACTGGTGAGTGTGTATTAGAAGTCCCCCTGTGTGCTGATCCACAGAAGATACACATTGCTATTGCCTCTAGCTACAGGGTCATGGCTTTTTAGCCCACGTTGCAACACCTCACCCATTCAGCTCTGGAAGTCCCTGGTTCATTCCCCATTGTGTTGGCCAAGAAGGCGGCGGTTGTCACAGTCACCTCCATGCTGCTTCTGCATGGCCCATGCCCCAAGCTCAGAAATGGAGTAACTGAAAATGCATCTTAGAGGCTTTATCTTCCTCTGTAGGTGCATACAGGGGATTTGTACTGTCCTTTGTAATGGACTCTGTTTGCAATGTCATTAAAATTCCCCTGTTCTGCTGCAAGGAGCTTCTGATTGTGCCTCATAGGAGCTGCTTTTTTCCTCATTCATCTGCATAAAAAGCCTTGTCACTTCCCCACAACACGGTGGCCTATTAGGTTATTTGTCACACTCATCCTCTGCTTACGCCAGGCGCCCTGCTGCCTGGCTTTGAAGGAACCCTACCCAAAGAATCATGCTCTTAACTGAGAGCTCTTCCTTCCTGCTGAGCCGTGGCATGAAGAGATCACAGGAGCCAGTTTTCTATCCCTGCCTTTCTCCTCTGAGCATCAGCCGGTGCTTGGCAGCCAGGCTGAGCGCTAGCGATCTGGGGCTTGTTCTCGCCTTATTAAGATCCTGCATCTCAAAAGCTTTTGCGTGAAAATGCCAGGAGTAGAAGGTGTATCTTGGAGAAACAGGTTGGGAAGTGACAGAACAACCCAAAGCTCCTTGCTAGGGCTAGGCTGAAGCATATGTCCCTTGCATACATGGATTTCTACTGTCTGCTGTTGAGTGTAATTGTTCATCTGGCTAACAGCCCTTCCAATTCAGATGTTGAAAAGGAGCTGCTGGCGACACTTACCGGGTTCCAATCGCTCCCCTCCTTGCTGTCCTAATTAAGTTAAATATGAAGGTAAAACATTAAAGACACTATAATAGACTTAATTAAACATTTATAACCCCTTGTCTAATCTGTTAGGGCATTTGTAAGGCAAATAAATATAAATGACCCTATGGAGGATGAGTTGCTAGAGGTGTGAGTAATAAACATATTTGTATCTTTCTCTGCAAGTGACTTACTCAGAATGGACTTGGAGTATTAAACTAGGCCTTATGCTCCTGAAATGTCTTGCATTGCTGGGTGCAGTGAAATGTGGTGTATGCATCTTCAAACCTCCCAAAATAGTGAGTCAGGACCCCACTCCCTAATCAAGAGTGGCTTAAAAATCATGTTTTTTTTTTTTAATGAATGTTTGTGTTTATTTTAATTTGCTTTCTGTTTTTTGAGCCTTTGGAGGGCAGGCACTCAGGTCATGTTTTCAAGTGATTCACTGCAACCAGGAGGGTAAAATGTGCATTTCTTTTATTGAAATGAATGGAGAGATGCTCATGTAATCACTTGACTCCAGGAACTGGAGCTTTAAGTAAAATACCAAGTATTATTTATGAGACCAGGCAACACTCTACCTAGCTGCTGGGACTGCAGCCATTTTGCTCTCATACAAATCCCACTGTCTTAAGAGCTGCCAGAGGAAGCCATTTTCAGTGCACAACTCAGTTTTATTGGTCCTTCAAAATGCAGGAACTGTTACCTATTTTTGTGTGCTATCTATTGGCACCTTATCCACTAGCTGTGTGTGTGTGTGTCCAGATACAGAACACACATGTAACACCTGTTACAGAAGAGATATAAACATTCAGGGGGCCCACTTTATAGCTCCCTGCAGCCTCCAGTGCACAAGCTGCAGGAGCCCAACCCCCATGAATTTCCCCTGGTGGAGACTCTTCTTGTGTGCTCTTCCCCAGAAGGCCGTGGTACAGGGGGTGTTCCAGGGTCTGGCTGAAAGTCTTTTGTGCCCTTGCAATTCAGATGGCCTGGTGGTGAGCTCATGGCTGCCTTAACCTGCAGCAGGAACTCCAGTGAGCTATCCCTCTGCAGTCCCAGAATTAGGCTGGGGCAAATCACCTCCCTGCTGTCCCGGCACTGAGCTCTGCACCAGACAGAGATGAATCCAGGCCTAGGAGGACTGATTCTCCTCTTGCCTATTCCAGGCATTCACAGGTTTGACTCCACTGGCCTTGGTGGAGTTACTCCTGATTTACACAGGGGTGTGTGACCCGAATCAGGCCTCTACTCTTTGCACGCACATCTCGCTTTACCAGCAGCTTGCCTGTGCACCTGGGGTGGAAATCTGGCAAGAGCAGACTTTGTGGTGTGATTTTTGTGCCTCTGGTCACAACCTGGAAGTACTGATTCAGCACATGATCTATATCCCCTTGAAACTGGAAGTGAGTAGGGAGGAATGTACAATGGGCCTGAATCAAAATCCATTCCCCTTCCCCCCCACAAATGATACAGGATATGTAAGATCATCCCAGCTGGACTCATCAACCCACATGGCCTTAGAAATCAACTTCTGTTCTCTCCTGTACCTTCAAAATTACAGAAGTAAGTGAGCAGGTCACCTGAGGGAGGATGGTCTGTAGTGAGAGGACTGGAAAGCGACTCAGGAAATGGTTCGCTCTCCCACAATTTTCCTGTATTACCTTGGGCAAGTCACTTAGTTTCTCTGTACCCATAGGGGCTGGAACTGGGGGGTGCTGCCGCACTCCCTGGCTTGAAGTGGTTTCCATTATATCCAGGGTTTACGGTTTGGTTCAATGGCTCTCAGCACCCTCACTATGCAAATTGTTCCAGCGCCCCTGCCTGTGCCTCAATTCTCCATCTGTAAAATAGGTATAGTACCCCCTTTTTATCTGCCTCACCATTTAAACTGCAAATTCTTTGGGGGTTGGGCCCATCTGTCACTTTGTGTTTGTACAGCACCTAGCACAATGGGACCCCAGTTTCAGAGCCTCTGTGTACTGCCATCCTAAAAATCACAATAATAATTAGGCTCCTCTATTACTTTCAAGTTCAGAGGCATCCCAGGATCAGACCAGGTTGCTGCTGGTATGGTAGAAGGTGAACTAACTGAGCTCAGTGCCTCCAGTAATGAACTGTTTTGCTTTCTGCACTTTTTAGGGCATCCCTCAAATGAATCTATATTTAAAAATGCACAGGTAGGCATGCCCAGTGCAGCCAATCACCTGTCTGCTCAGGCTGGTATAGCCCGCCTCGCAACTGGGGCTGGAACATCTGACCGTGCCCCATACAGGTGGGTTTTTGAAGGATTTGTATGTGTATGCGCCCATTGGCTGTTGCTAAGGTATTAAAAAGCTGGGCGATCGAACCAGCTGTAAGATGAAAAGAAAAACAAGGTACATCATGCAGACAGTGCTGGGCAGGGAAAATCCGCTTTGACCAAGCTGTAAGCTGCAAGATTGTCTATGTCATTTTAATGCTCAAAGGTGGTTTTTAAATACATCATTTCCCTCAGCTCTTTATGCATATGGCAGGTTGCACTTGATGGGCCTGATTCAACATGACATTGGGGCCTTCTGTGTGCCACCTAAATGGGTGTAAAGGGATGTAGGGTAAGACCCCAGGGAATGCTCCACAACAGCCCTGGGTGGAAGGGGCTTCTAGAGGAGCTGGGAATGGAGCAGGCTCAAAGGAGGAAGGGGCAGAGCTGCAGAAGACCCCAACCATTCTGTGCCTGTGCAAAGATCAGTTGGAGACACTGTTGCAGGGTCACTAAGATGTGCCCTGGTGTTTATACCGACTCCCATGGTCCCTTAAGAGGGGATACCCCAGCTGCATTGCCTTTGTCTCTCCATTGGCTCCTGTGATTGGTCCTGCTTTGAGCAGGGGGTTGTCCTAGGAGATCTCCTGAGGTCCCTTCCAACCCTGACATTCTATGATGCTAGGAGTGGATTCTTTCCTATAACAAGGAGTGTCTTCCTGTAGTACACCCCTTCCCCCGAGTTTAATGACTGCATTCAGGTTAATGCCCTCGAAATACTATTCCAGAGAGAGAGGCAGCAGGCTGGAATGGGCATTGATATTCTTCAAAGAGAATTGGTTTAATTGCAGTGACAGCACCAAATAACTCCAGTCACAGAACTGGATTGGGGTATGTGTGTGTGTGGGGGGGGGGGTGTTTTTGTCTTTTTTTTTCTCCCTGTTGCTTTGTTCAGTTCATTTTCTTGTTTTGTCTCTAACAATAAACTGATCAATGAGCATCTGCCATCGGCTCATCAAGCTAATTGCAACTAGTGAAGTGAAGTTACCGAAAGTCTGAACTGTTATGGAAATTACATTTGAGAAGAAAAAAAGGCTGGAATGAGGTGGCGGGGTGGGGGGGAGAGGGAGGTAACGCTGGTTGTGTTCCATGCAAGTTGCTGGAATGATTAGGTAACCTTTGAGCAAAGTAGTCTCATGGGAGTAGAGCAAACAGAGCAGGCGATAGAATAGGTTGAGATACTTCACAGGCCAAAGAAAAAGACGGAGTTGCCAAGAGCCGTTTGATATTGATTAGACCAGGTAGAGTCGCTCACTTTTTCTCATTGCATAACTTCCCCGGAAGTAGCAAAACACATTTCTCCTTCTCTCTTTGCCCCTGGTATAAATCTTTCTTAAATGGGAAGCATGATATAGTTAGGAAAAACATGGTTTTTTGGAACTCAACTGCATCTGTGTTTCTTAACAATTGATGACCATGCGAGGTTTGGGTGACCAGACAGCAAAAGTTAAAAATCAAGACGGGGGTGGAGGGTAATAGGACCCTATATAAGAACAAGACCCAAAAATCGGGACTGTCCCTATAAAGTCGGGGCATCTGGTCAACCTATCAGCAAGGCCAAGTTACACAAACACACTGTTGCCCTGTAAGATTCTGGTGGCTTGTGCACCAGAACACAGGAAGGACCATGAGGGAGCAAACTCTTTAAAGGGATCCTATCCACTTTCCATATGCTATAGGAAATAAGTAAGGTTTCTCCCTACAACTATTGGTTGGGAAGAGGAATCAGGTGACCAGATGTCCTGATATTGGGAGCTTTGTCCTATGCAGACTATCTATTGTCCCGCCCCCATCCCAATTTTTCACACTTGCTATCTGGTCACCCTAAAGATGAGATCATGAACAGGGAGTGCTGTGGTTAATTTTGACTGGAGACTGACACTGAATCAAGAGCTCCTGGGGCTTTGGAGGAGGTTTGTATTGAGACCTTTTAGACTGTAAACTCTTTGCAGCAGGGGCCGTCTTTCCGGGAGTGTTTGTACAATGCCTAACCAAAGGAGCCCTGACCTTGTTTGGATCCTTAGGTGCTACCATAATATCAATAATAGATGGCGAAGATCTGGATCTGTCCTTTGGGTCCTCCTTGTGCAATGGGCTAGATCAGAGGTCTGAATTTCAACGTAACAGCCATTGCCACAGGTCATGGGCTGGGATTGACTCCAGGACCTTCATCACCAAAGCACAGAGTCTGTTAAATGAAATAACAGAGCAGCTCCCATTCACTGGCAGTAGCCATAGACTGTTATCCTGTGTGCGGATGAATGGCTAGCAAGGGATGCCATGCACTTCTCAAGCATATTATGTGAGCATCCCTGAAACTCTGGGAAAGTTCCCATCTAGATCCAAATTTTGTTTGGGTCAATTTCTGTTACTGAAAGAATATATTCAATATGCAAATGAGGCTCTGTCAAGGTAAGTTACATGGCTTAACACTTCCGCTACATAAGGCTGGGTGGGTCAATCTTAAGGTCATCACATGGAGCTTAGACATCTGACTTCTGTTCCCAGCTCTGCCACAACTTCAATGCCACCTTGAGCCAAGCACTCATTCTCTCTGTGCCTCAGTTTCCCATCTGGAGAATGGGGATGATGATCCTTCCCTACTTTGTAAGAGGGTTATAAGATTATATCCCTTGAAGACTGTGAGGTACTTAGAGTTAGTGTGTTGTGAGGGCCATATAAGTACCTAGACAGATGTGCAATTGCAGGACTGTTTGATATGTAATGTTCAGCCCATCATTTCAAAACTATTCTGCATGCTGAGTGTTGTGGTTAAAGACTGATCCGTTCAGTTAGACTGGATAAATGTATTTAAACACTCAACTTTTCTATTAGGATTAAATAGCAAAAGGGAGTAACACCACCGTTCAGCACCTTGAAGGCATAAGCGATGTTCTCATGTTCAGAACAGACGTAGGGAGCCAGGGACTGCTGTGAAATCATTCACGGTTTAATTCTGAAAATAAGAAAGGCCATTATGTACAGGTTGTACTGGCCTGAGGACTATTTTTGACAGACTCTGTCAAGCTCTCACTGAAGGTTCAGCTGCAGGTATATCTAGGTTCACCAGATCTTTAAATGAGCAAAGGATTAGAAAGTCTGATTTACTCTAGTGCAGAAAAGGCCAAAAGATCTGAGATAGGTTATGAATTCTGATAGATTGGCTTATTCATTCGAGCTAAGTATGGCATAAGAAAAAAAATAGAAGGAAACTGTGTACTCTTTGGAACCCAGAGTGGATTAAATGATAGGGTTTTGAAATGAATAAATGTATTTATGTAACCGAATGTTCATACACTGTTAAGTGCATAAGTCTGCTCTGTATTTGAAATTCTGCAGCACCTCTAACACTGATTGACATACAGTCCCAGGGCAATCCCCCTACTTATAACTAAAATAAAGTTTGGTTTTTTTACAGTGGCTTTGAAATTCATTCAGGTCAACTAGTGCATCTTATTTTTCTTCTGAATTTGTAGATCAGTGTATGAGAATCACAGGCCTCCGGTCACAGAAGCCATGGGCCCCAGTCACCTTACGTGATTACAATGTGTTTCTTATCTTGGCGTGCAGATGGGACCAAAGCATGTTATAAATGTGTTCCTGACTCATTTTAAAAACCATGGGGGTAATTCAGGTTCTCAGCCTGATTCATGGGCATGGCTAAAATAAAGTTCAACTCTATTTATAAGACCAGTTCATGTTTTAATGGCACTGGGCCCATTCATTTTGTGACGGGTCTCTGCAAGCACAGTAGATTTCTGAAGTCTTGATGGAAAGTGACATGGTATTGGAAGGAAGAAATTAAGAATTGGTTAGTCCTTCTCTTGGGGCATGTCAAATCTCTTAAACAATATACATGCTAGAAGTGGGTGGAAAACATGGGGGAGAGGTTTCTAGGATAAATTTGATCTTTTCAGCAAATATTTGAGTACTACAACATGCATAAGAATGGCCATCCTGGGTCAGACCAATGGTCTATCTAGCCCAGAATCCTGTCTTCTGACAGTGGTCAATGCCAGATGCTTCCGAGGGAGTGAACAGAATAGTGATCCACCCCATTCAGCCAAAAACTGAAATATTTCCATTCAGAAATGTGTCAGGTGACTCATCAGAGTTGTAGTTTGGGTGACTCGTGCTCCCAATCTCTTCTATAAACTGGACTTCCTGGTCAGACTACATGTCCCATTATATCACACAATCTCCTTTCTTGGTGAGGGGAGATGGTGCATCATGAGAGTCCTTGCTTGTGGTTCATCTTGACGGATATAGTCTGACCAGGCTATGGAGGTGAATGGGAACATGATACAACTGAATGACAGCTTCCATTGGTATGGCAGCAGCCTCACCAAATCATTCTTTTGGAGTTTTTTTTTTGATGAAAAATACAAATTTTCCATGGAGAACAGATGCTTAAACTCTCATTTAATCTAGAACCCAATTTTCGGTCAAAAATACTCTTTCAACAGAAATTTTTCATCTAATCCAGAGTTATCAGTGCCACTTCTTGGCTAAAGCCAATATTCTCCTGCCTTTCAAATAATTTCTGGATGTGAAAGGCTCTTTGCCTTACCACGATGAGACGGCAAAAACTTGTGTGATAGTTGTGGCTTTGGTCTGTGAATCCTGCTTTCTTCCCATCATATGTTCTATCCTGGGATGGATGAGCTTTTTAAATATATTTGAAGGTTATGACAGACACCTGTAAACAGAAAGATATTGATAAAAATGTGTCTTGGAACCAGATAGCTGCCTTTCTTGAAATCCAATTACTGCTGATGGCGACTAGCCCAGAACTCCCAGCAAAATGAATTAAACCAAACAGGGATGGGGTGCCCTTAGACAGAATGTGATAACAGTCTTATTTTTATTTCTTTTGCACTGGTGTAACTCCATTAGTAATGGAATTGCTCCTGATTTACACCGGACGGCGAGAGAAGAGAATCAGGCCCTACATCTACTTATAGGTTTGCTGTGGGCCTATTGGACCAGGAGTAGCAGTGGAACAGTACTAAGGACAGTAGCCAAAGTGTGAGTCTTACCAGCTTCTGCACTCACCTTCCAAGAGGCTTGCTCCAAAAGAGGCAGTTCAGCATGAAAGATTCCTATCTTTTGCTGCACTATAAATCATTTTGAAAAATGTACTGGGCGAAGCAAAATAGGAATTAACTAGGTTCATGAAGATCTTCTTTTCAAAGCAAATCTCGTTCACATGGGATAGAAACACATAACCCCAAGGTTTTCAGAGGGCTAGTGATTCATAGTGATCCTCATTCCTAGGATCCAACGTGGGACATCTTTAAAGGGGCCTGATGTGCAGAGGGTGGGTGCTCAGCACTTTCTGGAAATCAGGCCTGGTTAAAGCTTCTTAGCTTGGACATCCCGTAATGAAAGCATCTAAAATCAGTTGTGTCTCTTGAAAATCTTGGCCAATGTAACAAACTTTCCACTGGGCAAATGTTCCCAGCTAGAATCAGTTTGTGGAGATTTGGACCATGGAGGGAATGGTAGATTGGAAGAGGTCCTGGGGGATTTTCGCGTTCCTCTGCAGCATGGGACACAGGTCACTTGCTGGAGGATTCTCTGCACCTTGAAGTCTTTAAACCATGATTTGAGGAATTCAATAACTCAGACATAGGTTAGGGGTTTGTTACAGGAGTGGGTGGGTGAGATTCTGTGGCCTTCATTGTGCAGGAGGTCAGACTACATGGTCATAATGGTCCCTTCTAACCTTAAAATCTATGATTCCATGAATTTCTTACTAGTGCAATATCTACATATATGCCACGTGCGCAAGTGAATATTCCATTTGTTCCAGCTGAGAAGATGTAATTCTCCATCACTTGCTTGTCCATAAGCTCGAGAGGATTGTTGTCACGTTGGCTACAGCTATGCTGTGATCTAGGATGGTGATTTCCCAGCTCAGGTACATGTACTCGCGGTAGCTCAAGGAGCGTGAGTATAATATTGCTGCAGTTGCACAGACAGCAGGAGCAGCCATACACACAGGGTTTGTACTCAGCATGGCTGAGCCATGCCAGGGCTGCCATACTGTTTATACAACGGCTAGCGCTCATTGAGCTAGAGCGGGTGCGTATACACGTCCTGGGAATCGGAGCCCTAGTGTAGATGTAGCCTGCGCATCTAGTAGAGACTGCAGTCCTAATTAGGATGGATTTGTGCAGAGAGATGATTCCCATGTGGCAGCTTGTCCTGATCTTCATGTTTAAATGTCAGCTTGAAACGCGGCAATAGCAGAGCCCACAGAATTAGGTGAAAGGGTTGGAGTAGCAGAGCAAGGTGAAAGCAAGAGGCCTTGGAAAACCAGAAGGAAGCTACATTTTCCAGGAGCTTGGAATAGGACCGGAAGGAAATCCTGGTGGTCAAAGCTCAGGTGGTCTGGATTCAATTCCGAGATTGGCCACAAACATCTGAAGTGCATCATTTAGTGTAATTCAGTGCCCCTGCCCCCACATAGCTTAATGCTTTCCCTGTCTATCTTGCCAGTTTAGATTGTAAATTCCCTTAGACAGGGACTATGATGAGCAATGTCTAGCACGATTGGGCCTTTAGGAACTATTGTAATACAGAGATTAATAAGGAAGCCAACCTATCCACACCTGAGGTATGCACAGGGTTTAGCTAGCATTGTTGGCTGCATACTCCCATCACCACGGGATGTTAACGCATCTAACTTCCCATGGTGAATGTGCAGAATGACTTTACCACTTCACGTCAGCTGGGGAGATAACGTGTTTCATCTCTGTGTTTGGAAGAGGTCACTAATGTCATATCCTTGTGCCAGGGGTTCTCAAACTGGGGGTTGCGATCCCTCAGGGAGTCACGAGGTTATTACATGGGGGGTCATGAGCTGTCAAACTCCACCCCAAACCCCGCTTTGCCTCCAGTATATATAAAAAAGTGTTTTTAATTTATAAGTGGAGGTTGCACTCAGAGACTTGCTATGTGAAAGAGGTCACCAGGAGAAAAGTTCAAGAGTCACTGTCCTTGTGGAAGACATGAAGGCACCTTAAGAAGATGCTATCCTGGCCCCATTCATCACTGAAAATAACTTGGTGACAATGTAGACAGACAAAACGCTTACATTTTGATGCCCATTATTGTACACACCTAAAAATAATCATAAAAGCATGCTCTTGATAACAAAGCACTCTTAATGTCTGGGAACATGTAGCCATTAACTGAATTCGCTTCCCTGCTAACCTCCTCTGAGTGCTCCTCAAAGGTTGTGAATGTAATATCTGTGTTTGGTATTAGGGAAAATCAAACTAAATAGCTTCATTTACTGGTAGTGCTTGGAAACACCAAGAAAGGGAGCTTAATCTTTTCGTAGGAAAACATGAATCGAAAGCTCCACAGAATTTGGGTTCTAATTCAACTCGCTAGCTGAATTTTCCACACTTGGAGAAATGGTGCTATTGTAAGCTCAGAAGCCAAAGTTGAAGTACAGAGCAGAACGGAATGAGAGCAGTATTCAGATGCAAGCATGGCTTTCAGAGAAGAAGCCAAACTGAGGCGAGGCCATTCCCAATCACACTTCACCTGGATCTCTCTCATTCCCTCCCTTATGAGCTTGTGTTCCATGCAGGTGCTTGGTTTATAGCTTCATGTTGTCAATAAAACCCAACTCACTTGTGGCAAGCAGGGGATTAATGCAGATTTTAAGGACTATATTTAGAAGTAATTTAGCTATCATCACTCAAAGGGGAGGGGAGATCTGAGATGCTTATTCATACCAACTGTATGTTCTATGGATAGAGAGATTTATTTACCCTAACCAGGTCTCTTTCCATCACGCTTTCAGACCTCAAACAAAAAATTGTCTCCTGAGCAGCAAAGATAAAAGGAGGCTGAATTTTGGTGAAGGGAAGAGCAGGGAGGCAGGTAGCTGGCTGGCTAATGAGACAGACCACTGAAGTTGGACTAATAACTTGGGAGCAAGTGATACATACCATGATAAGCAGAGGGAGAGGAGACAGCTGGGTGACAGTATTTTTTTCTCGTGTGTTTTGATGATGCAGGTGTTCAGTGTAGGGCTGTTGTTGTTGCTATTTTTATAAAGCTTCCTTCCAAAACAAGCAATGAAGCCCCTCACTAGAAGTTATATTTATCTTATCACCGGTAATTTAAAGAACAAAGGGGGTTTATTAGTTTAATAGATATTTTTCTATTTTATGATAGTGATGGTTACCCCTTTTGGCCCACATGGCCAGATAAAATTGGGGGTCTTGCAGGTTGTTCCCGTTGGGAGGAGAAATTGATCGTAGAGTCTGCTGTCTTGCCTGCCATCTTGTTTATTTACAAAGAATGGTCAAAGTCCTGATCCCCTGAATGCAGGAGGAACCAAACAATTAAGAAGCAGTTTTCTTGGTCACAGACCAAATCTCTTTCAGCCAGTACCTGCTAAAACTAACGCTCTAGGCTTTTCTCAGGATTGTGCTACCAGCTGCTGCTTCAGGCTGTGTATCTCTTTCTGCCCTCTCTGTGTCTGTCCCCTTGTATGCACCTCTTTCACCCAGATGGTTTGAATTCCTGAGCAGATTCACATATCTCTTGGTTCTGGGCAGTGAAATGTGCTTGACTGTCTCTTACAGCTATCTTAGATGAAGGGCAGAGGTTAAACCTATAACAATATTATTGTTTTATACCAAGGAGCCCCATTGTGCTGGGAGCTGTACATACATATACTCAGAGATGATCCTTGCCATGAAGTTTACAGTCTAAATGGACAAGACAGATGGGAGAATGGAAATATTATATCCTCATTTTCCAGATGAGGAGTTGAGGCACGGAGGGAGATGAAGCAATTTGCCCAGGGTCACAAAGGAAATATGTGGCACAGTCAAAAATCCAACCCAAATCGCTTTGAGACCCATTCCTATGCCTTAACCTCCTTTAATATAGAGATGGGGCTGTCATACTGGAGAGCTATATCTGGGAATTAATTCTGAATTTTCTGTATCTAAACTTTGGAGAGCTGTTTGTCACTCCCTGGGCTTTTTATCCTGCTGGCAACAAACTTGGCAAAATGGATGTGGCTGGGAAGGACATCAAAGTGGCAATTTATTGTTGAGAGTGTGTTGCGAGTAGATGCTGCCACATTTTCTCCACTCCACCAACCTGGCCAGGTCTCTATGGCTTGCATTATATGAAGATCTGACTAGTTTGTTGTATCATATGAGGACTAGAGATGAAGGATGATTTTGTACTTAAGACATAGGCCTGGAACTCGAGATTCTCTCCGCCACAGACTCTCTGTGGGACTTTGGGCAAGTCATCAGATCCCTCTTTTTCCTCACTTCCCTATCTTTAAAATGGGGGGCGGGGGTAGGAGTTTGCAATATTTCCTTTCTTCCACTCTTTGTCTGTCCTGTCTATTTAGACTGCAAGCTCTTTGGCGAACAGACTGTCTCTTACTGTTTCCCTAGAATGGAATACAATCCAATGGGGACCTGAGAGCAGGAGTCAAAATGGGAGTGAAATCCACTGGGATAAAATCCCCAAGAGATCTGGGACATGCTGATGGGGATTACAGCAATATGAGTTTGAGTGCACAAATGTGGTAAGTGTCGTGCAAAGGTGCATGGATTTTTGATATACACTAGTCGGCCCTAACCCTCTGGATATATGTCCCCCTGCTATCTTGACCTCGACCTAAAGGTCTTAAATGATTGCTCCCTGTTCTCTCCCCTGCTTCTTGCATTTCCCAAGAAGAGATTTCATTTCAGATTGTGCTGCCAGAAACAGTCATTGTGCTGTAATAACACAGAGCGCTAGAGGAAGAAGATTCATTGCAAAGCTGTAATTCAGCTGAGGGAGGGTATAAACTGTGAGAGGGAAATGTGAACAGTTCAGCAGTAATAATGAGCACTTATCATAGTACTGCTCATCCAAGGATCTAAATCTTCTTGTCAAATGGTAATTTCCTGGAGTTCACAATCCCACTGTGAAGTAGGATTTAATAGACCTTTCTTACAGATGGGGAAACTGAGGCACAGAGCGAGGCAGTGATGTGTCCAAGCTCATGCCGCACATTAGCGTCAGAGCTGGGAATAGAACCTAGGAGTCCTGAGTCTAGTCCTTGCTCTCATTGGAGAATAGTCCTTTCAATTCTATTGCAGCTCTTCCATATTCAGATAATACAATTAAATGACTTGCCTCAGGTCACTCAGGAAGTCTGTGGCACAGCCAGGAATTGAATCCAGTTTTCCTGATATTCAGGCTGTTGGCTTCACAGTGAAACTATCCTTCTTCACTGACTTCTGTCGGTCTACACCCATTTACACCCACTGAGAAGCTGGCCCACTAGCTGTAACACAGTCTTTTGAACACCTCTGGATAATTTAGAATGGAGCTGGAGCTGCGGGTGGGGAGGGGAGAGGGCTAGGGCAAGGAACTGGATGGTGACACCAGACCAAAGAACATTATTCATTCTAAGACAGGGGTTCATGTTTATTACAGTGATTGCCGGGGAGGGCTGATTCCTACAACTAATTGCAAAATTTTTCTGTAGATGTAAGCAGTTGATTAATGTTAGAAATTAACACCATGGAAACAAGGTCAAACCCAAGAATGAGACCCAATAAAAGTCACTTTCCCAGAAGTCATGTCAAAATTATTGCCAGGGAGCAGCTTTTTAAAAATAAATAAATGAATGAAATAGATGCGACTGATGATGAGCTGTCTGACTTATGTAAATGCACAGGTATCTGTGGGCTTTGACCTTTTTGCAGATGCAATTTAGCATTCAAGACACTACTGTCTTGCTGCCAAAGTTAAATTAGATGCTTGCTACTGCAACTGATAGCTGATCTCCAATCTGCTCCCAGAATAGGCAGTACAGCAGGTAGGCAGAGCTGTTTGCTACAAGAACGGGAAGCCACATCTGAAATACAAAGAGCTTGAAGGGTTGTGAATCAATTTCTGATTAACAGTACACTTCATATATGTATCTATGGGCCTGATCCTCAGCGATGGTGCAAAATGGTTTAGGTGGGAATAACTTTCTGGGGCAATACCCCCATCCCACGCTGACTGGCTTACTACCAGCATAAGGGCTGTCTTCCAGCCCTGCTCCTGGCCTCCAGGACAGGGAGCAGACTGAGGATGTAGCCCCACAGCAGCTAGTCTCGACTTCCTAGGGTCCACAGGGGAATCAGATCCCAAGGTAGAGCAGCCCTGAAGGCGTTTTAACTTATGCCAGAGGCTGGGAAGGCCCCAGAACAGGTGCAAAGATGGCTTCCCTGCCCCAGCACAAGGAAGCAATAGCAGAGAATGAGCCTCTGTGTGTTGTGAAATGGATTGGTGAAAGGCTCTGCACAGACAGGCTAATCCAACACCCCTGGAGATCACTGGGAGTCTGTCCACTGACTTCAGTAGACCATGGATCAGGCCCTCAAATGGCCCTATTCCTTCCATTTGCAAACCCCATCAGATCCACGTAAGAAATAAAATAAAATTTTCTCCTCCACCAGGTGGTCTAAGTTGCTGCCATTTGCTGGAGGCTGCTCTACTTCCCAAAGAGCCATGGCGATGTGCCGGGGCAGGGGGCAGAAGCCTATCACATTCTGACAAGTCATGATCCAAACAGCTGCATCTGCCTCGACTTCATGGTGGATCAGTGCCTGTAATAGTAAATGGAAATGACTTGCCAGAGGCACACTTGCTCTTTCTGGCCCTCCTTTGACCACAACATCTGAATGAGTCCCCACCATGAAACCTTGTCTCTGCAGCTGGAGGTTGCATAGCTGGTTTCCTGCTGCTTTCCCCAATGGACATGATGCCCTGCTCTGCTAAGGCCCTTTTACCCTGTCTTCCAGGGGCCTTAATATGGTTGGAAACTCCTTGTACAATGGGCCTCCCTGGCCAGTGCATGGCTGGCTCAAGACTTCTGCACCGTCTCTATTCCCAGGCTCCAAGCAGAGAGACTGGCACAAAGTCCATGAACCACTCCAGCCCCATTCTGCTTGCTTAACTGAGACTGAAGTGGTCTCAGGCATAGCCTGTCTGCACTAGCGCTTCTGTGTCTGGGTGAAATTCCTCCTAGATGCATAGGAAATGCCCATTGGAAATGGAGCGCCAGGTTCTCCACCGCCTGGCACACCTTGCTTAGTTACTGACACCTCTGCAAAGTGGGCTGGTGTCAGTGAGTGGAAGTCTGGTCTATGGCCACTGTCTCTTTGTTAGAGATTTACACCAATATTTTTCTGAGCCAGGTGGGATTAAAACACACGGCCTGATTCTCCAACACTCTGCAATTGACATTGACTGGCACCCCTGTGCAAAGAAGTGTAGAAGTAAGTGACTAAGCAGCAGTGGAAAAATCATGCTCTGTATCTTCTTTCTCCCTTGCACTGCAAAAGGTTATGTGTGGCCAGATCCAAGTCTCACTTACATCAGCATGAATCCAATGGCTTCACTGGAGTTGCTGTGGATTTACACCAGTAACTGAGAGCAGAATCTGGCCCTGTTCCCCCTCCCCAACTCCTATGCTTATTGCCAGGAGCCAGATCTCATCTGGTGTAAACTGATGTCACTCCAGTGCTCTGTGCCTTGTGGAGTCATTTACCTTCAGTGGAACTGTGCCAGTTTACACCAGGAGAGAATTTGATGCCAAGTATTTTGTTATGTTCAATTCTTCACTTCTCTGAACTTTTTAGCTTCTGTCCCAGCTTCTAAATCAGGTGCTTTTATGCACTTTGAATCTGGCTAAGAGCACTCAAAATGGATCCAGCTGTGCCTCCTTTGCTCTTTAAAGGCTCAGTTCAAACATGGGTTTTGTGTTTAATGCTTCATTATTTTTTCCCCATTGTGTGACCATTTGTAAACTGAGGATGAATTGCACAATCTATTCTTCCTGAGCTTAAGAAGAGGACAAATCTCGGAGGATGATTTGGAAACTTCATTCTTTCAATCTGAAAATAACATTTATTTTGTTGGAGTGGCTTTTACGAATTGACATCTGACCACGTATTGCAGCTGGCTTCATGTAGCTGAGTCCTGAGCTTGTGCAGCATGGTAAATTTCATTCACTGGGTGCTCATGCTCTGAGGGAGGGAATCTATCCATACAGCATGGCACTTCATCTGTTTTCAGCCATGAATGGCCCTATGGGGGCATGGGCAGTCTGAGCATAAGTTACAGCATCCCTGAAGCTGTTATAATTTATACCAGGGGACTGAACTGATTCCTAAATAGCCCCAAAATACAGGATGGCAAAGGTGGGGTAAGGCTCCCTTAGTTTCTGCGGTCTGTGCAAGAATGCAGCAGCCAAGCCCAGTGGCTCTTGTTCTCCCATGAACTTTCATGTTTTTTTATGGTGATTTGCTTCTCTTACGGACAAATTTTGGAGTAAAAGAAAAAAAAACAGTTGTGTTGACTTTCATGAACCATAGCAGTTAAGGCACCACGTCTGTCTTGCTAGCTCACTTTAAATATTTCAGTAGTTTAGTCATCATCAATATTTAACTGTTTAGAAAAGGGACTTTCACATTAGGGAAGCATTTCTAATCTACCAGGCTTGAAAGTATAAATCATTTTCACCTTTCACACATTCTTCAGCACGTTTCCCACTGGCAATCTCTTGTTCAAACCTTTATTTTTCTTCCTGGAGATTTATGGAAGGCAAATACACAGGAAATAAACATTGTGTGGAATTATAATAAATATTTTTTTTAAAAGGTAAACTGAAATGGTTTAAGTCAGAGCTCAACATTTAAAAGCAAAATGTTCTTGCAGGCAAAGGCTTGTTTATGCATTCATACTTATGTATTGCTGTATTTATATTGTTTGTGTTTAGCTATTAATGTTTGCTACATCACTGATGTGCTCACAGCTGTACAAGAGCTGTGCCCCAATGAACTTACAATTTAGGATAGTTGGGAACTCTAGGATTGGTAAGAAGTCAGCATACTTTGCACTTCTACAAAGTAGACCAGTTCTCTGGGGGGCAAATTTCACTTTGGAGGACTCGGGATTGTATGTGGAAGTCTATTTACTTAGCTTCTTATATGGCTCCCAATACCATAGCATCTGAACAGTCTTTAATTTATTTACTCTCACATTACACCTGTGAGGTAGGGCAGTCCTTTATTGCTATTTTTCAGGTGAGAAACTGAGGCACAGGCAAACAAAATGACTTGTGCCAAGTCGCACATGAAGTCTGCAGCAGAACTAGGAATGTTGGGGGTGGAGGGTGGGGTCTCCCAAATTCCAAGCTATTCCCCTAATCACTGGTGCATTCGTCCTCTGCTGGTTTGCTGAGGCAGCATGTGCCTCAGTTTCTCCATCCAGAGGTGACATGACTTGCCTGAGGTCCCATAGTGAAGTGTTGCCAAATCTCACTATTTTCATCATGAGTCTTGTGATAATTGGTGCTCTTTTGAAAACTTCCAGCTCCTGGAGTCATATGATTGTGTGAAACTCTGAACTTTTTTTTTGGGTAAAGTACGTTTCTAGTCCTGGTGATTGCAAAGGAAAATTTGAGGAAGTGACCCCTTAAACAGGACAAATAAGAATCCAACTTTTATTTTTGATTTCAAGCCAATCTCATGAATTTTGAGCATCTGATATATAGCCTGCCTGGCTCTTGTTTTCAACACCTGGGGTTGGCAGCACTGCAGTGAGACTGTGGCCGTGCTAGGAAGGGATCTAGGAGTCTGAGTTCCTGCTGCTCTGCTATGGCCATTCTCTTTCCTTAGCACATGGAGAAGGAGTCATCAACATCTCCCTCTCCTTCATGAATTCAGCGGTCTTAAAGGACGCACTCTCTTTGTAAATGCAGTATCTGCAATGACACACTGTGTTCTTAGAAGAATGTACTAATTTGTCTCTCCTGACAAAAAGCTATTAAACTATACAGGCAAGATTCTCTTTGTCTTACCCTGGAGGCTTTGTCCACAGAGCTGAGGAGCAGGCAAAATATTTTCACTTATTAAAAACAAATGTCTGAAAACAGTGTTACCTCGCCTTCTCTCTGGGGGGATCCATACGATGCAGAGGAAAACAAACCGCTAGCCCAACTGGAAAAAATAAATACACTTTTTTTTGGTTTGTTAGTTTGTTTATTCTGTCTGCCTGCAGTTGCCTCTCTAAGAGTGTATTTAATTTGTGATACACACTCCAGCCTGGCAACATCCACTCATGTTTTCGGATGGCTGAGCCCTTATTTACTGATAAAATAGCTAAAAAGATATACACCTTTCTCCCATTGGCGGGGCAGCCTCTTTGGAAAAAGGCCTATAGACCAAATAGGCAATGACCCTTTTACACAGGCTTGGGGACTGACCAATCTGAAGTGCATTGAGAGGAAAAATGTTATGACACTGGATCATAACTTCAGGAAACCTGTGTTTGATACCTAGCTTTGCCACAAACCCCCTGTGTGACCTGAGAAAATCACTTAATCTCTATGAGCTTCGGTCCCCCACCTGTAAAATGGGACGACAATGCGTTGTCTGTCCTGGCTATTCAGATTGCAGGCGTTTGGAGCTTGGAATTGTCTTTGGTTATGTGTTAAGCCACTTAGCACTATGGGATGCTGGTTTCGGGTCTTTAGGTGCTACTGTAACACAACAAAAATTGATGCATTGGCAGGGCGTATCTGTGGGTAGAATTGTAACGTTTTGATTCAGTAGCAAATGAAAGTCATTTCTCATCTGATTCTCCTGTGGTGACTTCTGAGGTTTTGGGCTCAGTCTACTTCCGGATGGAAAGACAACAAAGCCTCACTAAGCCAGCACTTCTGGTGCAGAAAGGGAGGCAGGTATCATTAACTCCATTTCCCAGAGGCCATAGAGATGGGATGGGATTTGTCTATAGTTACCCAGCAGGCTGATGTTAGAGCAGAGGCGTGGTCTCCTGAGTCCTCATCTAGCACCCTATCTACCCAGCCCCATAGATATAGACAAAGACAGATCTCATGAAACCTGTCCCACAACTGGCTCGATGCAGCACCTGGCAGGTTCCCCCCAGTCTTCTTTTCTCAAGACTAAATATGACAAATATTTTTAACCTTTCCTTAGGTCACATCTTTTTTGTTGCTTTCCTTTGGACTTTCTCCAATTTGTCCACTTTTTCCTTCAAGTATGGCACCCAGAAATGGAAGGTACTGCAGCTGAGGCCTTACTAGTGTTGAGAAATGAGGCAATTATCGCCCATGTCTTACCGGCGACACTTCTGTTAATAGGCCCCAGACGATGTTAGCCTTTTTTCGCAATTGTGTTACATTGTTGACTCATATTCAATTTGTGATCCCGAGCCTTGTTAGCAGTACTATCACCTAGCCAGTTATTCCCATTTTGGAGCTGTGCATTTTATTTTTGTTTCCTAAGGGTAGGACTTTGCCGTAGTCTTTACTGAATTTCATCTTGTTGATTTCAGACCAAGTTCATTTTGAATTCTAATCCTACCCTCCAAAGTCCAAGCAACCCCACTCAAGTTGGTGTCATCTGCAAATTTTATAAGCATACTTGCCACTTCATTATCTAAGTCATTAATGAAAATATTGAATAGTACTGGAGTCAGGACAGACTCCTGCAGGACCCCACTAGATACATCCCCCCCATTAGACAGCTAACCATTGATAACTACACTCTGAGTACTGTCTTTCAACCACTTTTGAGTTCATTTTATAGTAATTTCATCTAGATCACATTTTCCTGGTTTGCTTATGAGGGTCTGTGTCAAAAGCCATACTAAAATCAAAATATATCATGTCTATAGTTTCCCTGCTATCCATCATTAAGTTGATTTGACAAAATTTGTTCTTGTTGACTATTCCTTATAACCTTATCATCCTCTAGGTGCTTACAAACCGGTTCTTTAATAAATTTGTTTCAGTATCTTTCCAGGTATTCAAGTTATGCTGATTGGTCTATAGTTCCCTGGGTCCTCTTTGTGCTCCTTATTAAAGACAGATACTGTGATTGGCCAGTACTCTGGGACCTCAGCTGTCCTCAAGGATAATCGCTAACTGTTTGGCGACTGCTTCATCTAGTTTCTTAAATACCTTATGGTGAATTTCATCAGGCCTTGCTGACTTGAATGCATCTAACTTATCTAATATTCTTTAACCTGTTCTTTCCCTATTTTGGTTTGTTTTCGTTCCCCTTTGTTGTTAATATTAATTGTGTTGAATATCTGGTCATCATTAACCTTTTTAGTGGAGACTGAAGTAAAATAGACATTAAACACCCTAGTCTTCTTGATGTCATCAGTTAAGCTCTCCTTTATCTTTCTCTTGCTCCTAATGTTTTAAAGGGTCTGTTTGTATTGCCTTTTCTGTCCCCTGCCAGGTGTAACTCATTTTGTGTTTTAGCCTTTCTGATTTTCTCCCTACCTGCTTGTGCTATTCTTCGGAACTCTTCCTTAGCAATCCATCCACGTGTCACTTTTTGTAGGATTCCTTTTTGATTTTCTGGTAATTAAAGAACTCCTGATGGAGCCATATTGGCCTCTTACTATCCTTTCTATCTTTCCTTTGCATCAAGATAGTTTGCAGTTGTGCCTTTAATATTACCTCCTTGAGAAACTGCCAGCTCTCCTGAACTCCTTTATCCCTTAGATTTTCCTCCCATGGGACCTTACCTACCAGTTCTCTGAGTTTGTTAAAGTCTGCTTTTTGAAGTCCATTGTCCTTATTCTGCTGCTCTCACTTCCTTTCCTTAGAATCATGAAAACTGTCATTTCAAATCACTTTCCTCCAAATGGTCTTCAACCTTCAAATTCGCAACCAGTTCCTCCCTATTATTCAAAATCAAGTGTAAAATGGCTGTTCTCATGGTTACTTCCTCCACCCTCTGAAATAAAAAGTTGTCCCCAACACATTCTGAGAACTTTTTGTAAATATTGTATTTTGCCGTCTTACTTTTGCAACAGATATCTGGATAGCAGGGCTGGCTTTAGGACATGCGGGGCCCAATTCGAAAGACCTGCCGCCGAAATGCCATTGAAGACCGCGGCAGTGATTGAGCTGCCGCCGAAGATAGAGGTGGCAATTCGGCGGCAGTTCAATTGGTTGCTGCTGTTTCCAGTGGCACTTTGGCGGAGGGTCCTTCCTCGGCAGCAGTTGTCTTCCGGGGCCTTACCTTGTGGGATCCCTCCTCCGGATGCTGCGGGGCCCTCTTAGGTGTGGGGCCCTATTCACAGGATTTGGGGCAATTGGCCTAAAGCCGGCCCCGCTGAATAGTTAAATTCCCACTTATTACCAGGTCTTAAGTTTTGGATATTGCTGTTATTTGTTCTATAAATGCCTCATCCACCTCCTCTTCCTGATCTAGTGGACTATAGTAGATCTCTGCCATGATGCCATTCCTTTATTCCCCTTTATCTTCACCAAAGACTTTCAAATGGTCTACGTCTCACCACCCATACCCCTCTATATCAATATGCTAGTCACCAGATTTGTCCCATCAAATCTCCATGACACCAATAAAGTCATAATTTAGCTTAGGTACTAATTTGATTGTGACAGTAACAGCCAGTGCTAGGCTGGTTAGTTACATACATCATCCAATCAAGGGAGAAACCCAATAGCATGTCACCGGGGCAGGTTCCCAGGGCAGCATGAATCTTTGAAAATTGAAGTTGGTCTGGACACAAGGAACTACTGGTGACGGATGCACAATTCTGAACAGCAACTAAGTTAAAGACTTGTTGGCTCAAGTTGCAAATGATCTGTGAGCAGAACATGAGGGGAAACATGTCAAATGATTCCCTGTAAATTCTTCACTTACCTCTAATAGCTAGAGGGTAGAATCACCCCTACAGAGAGGGGCTAGCACAAATAATTATGCCTCACTTAAGTCCCACTTAAGTCCTATTCTTAGGATTTAGGTGAAGCACAGCCCTTGTAGTGTCTGTCTGAAGGGGGTGAATTTCACCTCATGTGTAGGAATTTTCTGCTAGGTGGGCTGTGCATAACAGCCATTGCTGAGTCACTGAATATACATATTCAAATGTTCTCCATGCTCTGTAATGTCCCTTCATAGTCCCTCTCATAGCTCTGCCATTCTTGTGCTAGCTGCAAGCTTCTTACGTACACCTATGCGCAGGACCATCCAGAATTTGCCCCTTCTCTGTATAGAGCCGGGATGTAATCTGATGAACATTTGGCATTTTTCTCCCCATAGCAATTATGAATGTATAAAGAATGACAGTTTGCTTCAAATTGGCTTTCTTACCATCACACAATTCTCTCTTTGATGCAAGCTGTCATTCACTGTGTCTTAATAAACTATTTTGTGTATTTCCTACAGATTTTCAGCTGAATTATTTAAAACAGAATGACACACAGGAAAATGTCATTGTCTACCCTCATTGCTGTTCTTTTCTCACCTCATTTTCTTAGAGAAATGGCAGTTGGTCTTGAAAACTAAGAAAGAGACATACTTGAAAATCGCCTGTCAAAGGAGCATGCTCTGATTAAAATTATATAAATCCCTATTTGGTGCTACTGATATTATTAATTGTTTGTAATGTAGTATTGCAAGAAACCCCAGTGGGGATCAGGGCTCTGTTGTGTTCGGTGCTGTACGCACAGATAGGGGGACATGGCTCCTGCCACAGGTGGAGGATGTTATTTTCAAGTATTCACAAAGTGGCCCTGACTTCAGCAAATATAATTGGGAATTATTTGCCAAATAGTTTCAATGAATTATTTGCAGACTGTGGGATAGGACTTCTCAAAGCACCTGAATGATTGAGGAGCAGTGAAAGTTAATGGGACTTGAGTTCCTAAAGTCACACAGGTGCTTCTGAAAATCTCGCCATGTGTGTTGTTTACCGTGGCCCATATTCAGCAAAGTAATTGAGGATGTGCTTAAGTCCTTTGCCAGACCAGGGCCCGATTGTTTGCTTCAGCTGTTGGTGGGATATAGGGTGGTATCTAGTTCACATGGTATTGCCTCTGATCTCTGATGGAGAAATGAAACACTTAACAGAATAAGAAATGTCAAATAACACACTGGCTGGTATGAATGTGTACCACTCATCCACCAAACATTCAGGATTTGGGAACTCTTTTCATTAATTATCCTACAATGTCTAGTCCCTCACAGACAATGGAATGTGAATGGAAGAGTCAGAATGATCAGGACTCAGAACTTTTATTCATGAAAATATTTGTCTTTTGGTTTGGTTTTACCATCCAACCATCTCTGTTGGACAGTGGAGCCATAAAGGCCACTCTCACTTTCTGGATCTCAAGCAGGTTCATGGATGCTGTATTTGGATTCCCCTCACTGCAAGAATTCTGTTTATTTTTTTTAACAAAACTTTTTTTAATTGACAATTGAGGAAAATTGGAAACTTTTTGGGCCAGATCCTCAGCTGGTGTTAATTGTTGTAGCTATATCCATGTCAGGAGAGTAGGACCAATTTACACCAGCTGAGCAGCTGGACCAGTAGTTATTAAATTTGGTTGGATCTTGATTAAACTAAATGTTGGGCTTAAGCTCGGTTAATAATGTCCCTTTAAATACTGAAGGCCTCGTTGTTGTTTTTTTTCAGAAAGGCTGAGCACCCACAATTCTGGTTGACCTCAGTCAGTGCTGCAGACACTCAGCACTTCTGCCTGTTTTAGTACCCACAGCTATTCAGTAATGCGATCCAGGGGACATGACACTTAACCAGGACTCTAGTGACCTGAAGTAAGATCCTGTCCACTTTGAAAACAATGGCAAAGCTTCTGTTGACTTCAACAGACCAGGATTTCACCCCTGGGTTACATTCCTATTGTATGACCTGAACAAGGGATTTCATCTCTGTCTCTGATTTACCCTTTGTCTCTCTTGCCTAGTTAGATTGTAAGCCCCCGCCTTGTTCTCTGTGTTTGTATGCACCTAGCCCAATGGGGCCTCTGTTATGGATGACAGGGGCCCAGGGACGGCTCCAGGCCCCAGCACGCCAAGCGCTTGCTTGAGGTGGCATGCTTCGGGGGGTGCTCTGCCGGTCACCAGGAGGGTGGCAGGCAGCTAGGTGGACCTCCCACAGGTATGCCTGCGGAGGGTCCGCTGGTCCCGCAGCTTCGGTGGAGTCAGCAGGAGGTCCACCGAAGCCGCGGGAATGGCGACCGGCAGAGCGCCCCCCGCGGCATGCAGCCATGCTTGGGGCAGTGAAATGTCTAGAGCCGCCCCTGCAGGGGCCTGCCAATGTCATAAATAATAATAATAATAGTCTGGGCACATCTGTCACTAATCAATATGCAGCTCTAAAGTCAGATTTTAATCTGAGCCGTTTTCGTGGACGCACTAAATTGTGCACTCGATCTTTGTTCCATTTAAACAAACAGTTTTCTCACTCCATTACTTAGGAGAAAGAGTATAAATGGGGTGATACCTACCTGATGGGGAAAGGATAAATACAGCTAGGCATGGATGCCGTGGTAATGCACTGCAATTAGAAACTGCTATATACGTTTACCGTAATTTCCCAGAAATTTAAGCAAGAATTATTGGTGTTCTCTTACTGGAAGCCATGCATTTAATTGGCACCTTAATGGAGACAACTGATCACTTTGCTTCTAAAACTGATTTACCAGAAAACTGGCTTTTTTCAAGTTAAACCATCAAACCCAAACATATGGAACCAGGTAATGAACTCCCTTTCCCAAGCTCGGCTATGGATCGTGGTGCAGCATCCAAGACAATCTGGGAAAGAACTAGAGATTTCATGTTAATAATTTAGTCTTTTGTTTAAACATTTATCAGTAAAAATGAACAGCCCTATATGAACAAAAGTGATTGCTTAAGTTAATATTAGAGTCTGTCTGAGGGATGTAAAAAGAAGAGTGATAGAAAAGTAATAGGAAAATATACAGCTGGTTATTAAACTTGAGGCTATAGAGGAGAGAGACTGCATAACAAGACAAAAGAAATCATGGATCCTAGCTGCAGCCTTCAAATCCTGAGGTAGATAAGCTCAAATACTGCTGTCTTTTGTCCTGATACACCATTGTCCTTCTCCTTTTCTCTGGTGCACAGTGAGTGTCAAATGGAAAGTGCACGCCAAATTGCTGCACAATCAGAGTGTTAGTGTTTTAAACCCAATGTACACTCACTCGGCGCTGGTTTAAAAAAGGTACACACACTTGGGGCCTGTTTTTGTGTTGCCCTTGCAAAGTGAGTTTTTATTAGCTTTTGCTCCCATTTTGCATGTAAATGATGACACAGAGCAATGAGGCATCAGGCCCAAGATGGGGAACAATGGTGGATCAGGCCCCTAGATGTTTTGCGGTAGGTAAGAACTGCAAATCTTTACTCCTCCCAATCGTCTCATTGCCCTCAGTAGGACTGGGTGGCTGAGTAAGGGCTGTTTGCATGTAGAAGAGTTTGTGGGATCAGGGACTTGTCCCATGCAGAGTTTCAGAGTGGGCATGAACAGAAACCATCAGTCCAAAAGATGATCGAACCTGCTTCACCACCAGGTGGCTTCTGTCACAATTTGCACGGGTGTAAAATGGTGCCTCTCTCATTTACACCCCCCATGCCCAGCTGTAAATGAAAACTGAAGGTGCCAGGCAGTTGGAGGAAGATTTTGCATGGAATCTCTTAGGCTCTATCTACCTGAGCGAGCTTATGCCGATGCAGCCGATGGGAGAGAGCTCTTCTTTGGACATCCTAAAACCACCTAATGAGCAGTGGTAGCTATGTTGGTGGGACAGCTGTGCCCGTCACCACTGATGCCAGTGAATCTTATCCCGCTCAGGGGGTGTTTTTTTCACATAAGCAACGTACGTTTTGCTGGCATAAGTGATAGTGAATGCATGGCCTGAGAAACAGACGTGTTTTTTCCTCTAGGAGACGCATCTGCTTCCATGACTGGACTGAATTCAACTCACAATTTTAGAGGAGCAAAAAAGGCTCTAGTCAAATAATTCTTCAATTACCCACAATTTATTCCCTAAAATGAAGCAAAGGGAAGCAATGGCAGAGGAGTCATAAAAAAAGGGCTTGCATGAAGTGACCTGCCATTTACAGGATTTGGTTCCTGTGGTTAATAGAGTCATTCGTGAAATCATTCAATAAACCAGCTGCATCTTCTGCTGTGTCAGAGTGACACTGAAGCACAGAAATAAGGTACAGCAGAATACATCTTGGAACATCAATAGTATTTTATACGGTTGCGGCATTTTATTTTATTTTTTTAAACGAGAGGCTGGGGAGAAGGGAAAGATTACTGGCAATACTGGGACAGCAAGACCTCCCAGCTATGAAAGTTGTATCTAGGCAAGACCGAATGAATTGGGGCTAAGTGTTTGTTTAACATCTTCCTGTTTGTCATCTACAAAGTATTCAACTTTACAGCTCCATTTACATGACCTGCTTCAAGAAGTAAAGGCTGCCACTGTTCTTGATCAGCAGTTTTGCCAACCGTCATGATTTCATTGTAAGTTTCAGGATAGCTGTTTTTCCCTTAAAGTTCCAGCAGTTGGATTCATGAGAATCTCAACTGTCATTTTTAAAACAGGAAACTTCTATCCCAGGGATTCTCAAACTGGGGGTTGGGAGCTGTCAGCCTCCATCTCAAACCCCGTTTTGCCTCCAGCATTTATGTTATGTATGGTATTAAATACATTAAAAAGTGTTTTTAATTGATAAGGGAAGGTCACACTCAGACGCTTTCTCTGTGAAAGGGGTCACCAGTGAAAAAGTTTTGAGAATCCCTGTTCTAGTCCCATGATTGTGGAGAAGAGCTGGAAAATGTGAAGCAAGTGCAGAAAACAAAAGGCAAATAAAAAGAACACCAAATGTACCTTAAAAAAAAACCTTCATGATTTTTAAGACAGCTTCATGGTGGTAGCGGGGGTCTCAATCTTGATTTTTGAATGGCTGGTATTGGCGATATTGAATCCGTTCTGTAAGAAGTGCTCTGGAAAGCCTTACTGCTGCTATAAAATTGTTAGCTAGCACTATTAGCATTCTGTTACTAGCATTCATTGCTGACTCCAGGACCTGATCTACCAAAGTCCTGGGTTAGCAGCAAATCTTTTCAGTGCAGGCAAAACCTAGGTCACGACTGTGGGTGTGCAGGGTGATTTTCCTGGGAATTGCTTAGAACCATGTTTTTAAAAGTGCCTCTTTGTGCTGTTGCTGCTAAGCTATTCCATGAAGTCTCCTTGCACCTCGTGCTTCAGAGTCCCCTGCTGGAAAGCATGCACTGCATGGTTCTGTAATGAGCCCCCCAAGGGTGCTTCATGTCCCAGGGTTAGCCTGCCCAATTAGGGACGGCAAATGGCACACCCAACTGGGGTAATTTTACTCCGATGTTGTCCCATGTTTGAATGAGGCAGAACTTCCATAGGGTGGCCCTTTATGTGAGCTGCCCATCAGAGATCCCATTAGCGCACAACGCAGGGTGAGTTCTAAAAGTGCCTCAGGGCTCTTTAGATTTGACTTCCAATGGGTCTTGCACTCCTAACTCCCAGAGGCACTTCTGAAAATCCCCTGCTCAAATAGCAGGTGGTCGCTCTCCTCCTGTCTATTGCCGACTCCCTATCACATGCCCCAGCCATGTATCCAATCCCCTCTGAATAAGGCCAGACTCAGTGGTAACTACATCCCAGTAGATAAACATGGCTCAGGGAATGGGGAGATAATTAGTGTCTGCTTATGGAGAATGACCATCAGCCCTTGTACTGAGGTGAATTCACTGCCCGGAGACCTAAGCACCTCTTACTTCCCACTAAATACCACAAATTAGGGGTTATCTTTACACCCATGACCAGTCCCAGTGAAGGCAGTGGGATAGGGCACATTTATCAAGGTAAACGTGTACATAGGACTTTGCAGAATCAGGGCCTTGATGAGTCAAAATTATTTCTATATCACGTTTCCAACATTCACAATATTCCTGTAACCTGATATTTAGCTAAATGCTAAAATCAGACACTCAGCAAATCACCTGCTTTAGGCGCCAGTGTCGCAATCTGCTTGTAACACACCAACGCGCACCTTAGATGCTCTTTGACAGACAGCATGGAAGCCTTTTTTACCTTTGATTTCCCAGTGTGCTCAGCGCACTATCTAATCATTCCATATTTGCCCTTTTTAAAAAAGGGAACTAGAGTTTGTTCTAGCCATAACGTCTTTATTTCCTCTTCCATCTGACCGATGTTAAGTAATTAAAGAACATGGCAGAGGGACGTGTTTATACAAATGAAAGGAAGTAAGAAAAAACCTTCCGAGTATTATGTTTCACCATAAGAGGCATTCAGCAGCATGAAAATAGTGAAGGATAACAGCAACGCATAGGTATTTAGGAGTCCCTTATTCCAATAAGCAAGATCTCTTACTGAAGGAGGGAAATAACTGTGCACCCACCCCCCGAATTCTCAGCTCTGTTCTTTTCAACCAGTATAAATGAGAGCAGAGCGTACCCACATGGACGTGAACTGAATTGGAAGTGGAGTCAGCAGTGTTCTACAGAAATCAAATGAAGTGCGGTGATGTCTTACCAAAATGTGTCCTACACTGAAATAGGTCCATCCTACCCTCTGAATTTCCAGCTGGGCAAGCTGTGCTTGCATATTTTGGCAGGTACTGGGAGCCCCAAAGGTGCCCTTCTCCCTGTGTACAGCTGAAAGTGGGCACCTTTTGAGGGAGATGGGGTGCCCATCCAGATATCTATTACTACTGCATTTCTAACCCTGGCACCAAGACAGGCACATTCTGATGGGGTCCGTACCAGTCCAAATGTGCCCAGTTTTAGACCTAGCCTCCTCTTTGTACCCAACCCGCAGGCACTGAGGGTCACTCTTGGCCGTTCTCTTTAAAACACTCTGCAGACACTGGCTCTTCTTCACATCACCTTGTGAAGTCAGCATTGTCCTTATGCTACAGCTCTGTGAATGAAGACGGAGGCATTAAGTGGCTGGTACAAGGCCACATAGGGAGACTGTATCAGAGCTGGCCTCAGCACCTAAAATGTCTCTGCTCCTAGGCATGAGTTCAAACCCCTGGATCACCCTGATGCTCATCTACAGCACAATCCTCAGACTGAAAAGGGGGCAAATACTGGCTGTCGTCAAGGATGCTTTGAAACCATCTTATTTTATTCTCTCTTGCCTTTCCCAGCTGGCACCGATTTGCTGGAACCCCGCCGGAAACTGGCATTGCATGACGCCTACAGAGAGAAGGGGATTTTCTTTATTTTATTTTAAATGTTCCTATCAAGGGTAGACATTTTAGAACCAAAGTTTCTGCTCATGTATCTGAACTGGCTTCAGTGGAGAGAAGTCAGCAGAAAGCCTGGCATTTCAATTGCACGCAGCTTGAAAATCAAATGCTCCAATTCTGCGGTGGGGGCGGAGGGGACACACGACTGCTCTAAACCCAAACGTCATTAATCAGAACAGGCCGTGCTGTCTTGTCATTCCCCTCAGCTTTGCTGTTCCCCAACCTCCTGCCCCTCTGCCGTCATCCCTCACCCACACTCACTTTCTTCCCCTTTACAAGATTTGCTTAACTCACAGCTAGCACAAAATATGTAGAAGCAATAAGTCACCAGAGGCCCAGCTTTCATCACGGGAACTTTCTGTCTTATCAGCCGTGCTCCTTCTCTTCAGCTGCACAGACGGAGAAGACCCTGACAGTAAATCATTGGAGTTCATCTCCCCCATTCTGTGAGCGAGCTGATGGGTCAAAGCGATAGCATTCAAGGCCCTATCGCTGTGTGACGGTGATGGATTGCTGGCAGGCACCGATGAAGAGATGGTTACTAAATTCCTACCATTTCTAATCAAGTCAAGAAGTTGGCAAACATTTTTTTTCACTCCAGGCAACTTTACTTAAAATATAGAGAGGATTCCCTGGTCTAGAGTAGCTCCTACAATCACAGCCAGGGTCCCATTAGGCAAGGTGTTACACAGATACAGAGTCTACTCTACGCACTTACTTCGGCATAACTGCATTGCTCAAGGGTCCCTGAGCATCATAGTTGTACCAACCTTAACCCCCTGTGTAGACAGCACTGTGTCGGCGGTAGAGCATCTCCTGCCAACATAGCTACCGCCTCTCACAGAGGTGGAGTAACTAAGCCATAAGTAAGTAAGGGCTTTCTCCTATCGGCTTACAGTGTCTTCATCAAAGTGCTACAGAGGTGCAGCTGCACCGATACAGCATAGACTTGCCCTTAGTATGGGGTAGATTCACAAACCAGCTTGCTGTGAACTAAGTATTTATGTAGACAAGCCTTCAGACTTTGTATGCCCTGCAGTCAGAAGTGTGACTGGAGCACATGTAGACAGAGCTGAGTCAGCTCTGATGCAGCTAGCTTGAATAACAAGAGCCACAAAGCCGCAATAGCATGGGCTGTACAACCCAGGCCAGGACCCTGGGTATGTACTTGTGTGGCTAACTCATGCTGCCATGTGTGGTGCTCTGACTTCACTGCTGCTATCATCATTCAAGCTGGCTAGTTCAAAGCGGGCTCAGATATGTCTACATGTGCTATAGGCGCACCTCTGCTTGCAGTCTTAAACCTAGTGTCCTGGATAAACTCCAGCACAGGTAGCTCCATAAACTGTGGAACTTGTTCGCTTCTTGCTCATTCTGCAGACATGCTTCTGCTATATCTGCAGAACAGGTAGTGACCTAGAGCAAGTGGTATATAGAGTCATGGAATACAAGACATTGTGTCTTCTAGCATAACATAAACCATAGGACTTCCCCAAACTCATTCCTGATTGAACTAAAACGTATCTTTTAGAACAACATCCAATCGTGATTTAAACATTTCCAGCAACTGAGAATCCAGCATAGCTCTTGGTAAGTTTTATAAGTGGGAGAATGTTGCTATTCTCCCTCTGTTCCGGCAATGGATGGATATCAGCGTCCTAGGGGAGAAATTCCATGCATCAAGCATCTAGGGTGTCCTTTACAAACAGGTAAATGGATTGAAAGTAAATTACTTCATTAAACCACCAGTAGGAGGGGGAAAGGGGTGAAAAACCAGATAAACAAAAGTTTATATGCTTACAAAACAACCCCAAAGTCCCCTTAAATAACTTATATGTCTCTGAAAAGTTCTTACTACAGATAGAAACTAACATTTCTCCAATTTACATGGCCAAAAAATGGATGATAGATATTAAGCAGGATTAACTCTGCACATTTTCCAGCAGGACTGTCTTGTTCGTATCAGTTCCCTGAGCCTCCCTAAACCAGAGAAAGCCAAAGCAATCCAAAGCTTGCTTTCTGATGCATAGCAAATACATTTCCCCCAGGAACTGAACTCCCCCTACAGGCCCAGCCTGGTAATGTTGGGCAGCCAAGGATTTAAAAATAAGAAACACTTGATATTTTTTTTAATCATAGTCACTAAACGGCATTCCTCTCCCAAACAAAGTGCAATGAAGCGGTGGAAAACCACTCAGCTATAGAGGTTGACATATTTGAAGAGAAGGAAGTCACAATGATTATCTCTTGGGTCACTGTAAGAACATTTATTTTTGCCCATTTGGCTTTTGAAGACAATTAAACTGATCTATAACTCATGAATAAATGCTTGCATTGAGGTACCTGATGCTTGTAACTAGCATTAAGTGCACAATTTCTAATGATTCATTTTTTTCTCTTTGCAAATTGTCCAGCTGCAGATTGCAAATTCCCTGATTTCCTCATGTTTTGAAATTATAAGTGAGCTTTCTTCTGCCAGCAATTCTTCATCTCTGGAAATCATTCAGACTGTGACTGTTATAAATGAAAATACTATCAATACTGTAACACCAACTCTTATATGTGGTGCAATAGCACCAAGGGCCAACCATAAGCAAGGCCCTGTTGTGCGGGACTCTGTACCAATGTAAAGTCAAAGTCAGTCTTTGCCCTAACAACTTATAGTCTATGCAGAGACAAGATGTGTCAGGTGCATATAGAAATACAACAGAGGTTTTGGGAGAGAGAATTCAAGATTCATGGTGAGGGAAACATCCATCTTTTGGCTAACTTCTCATTTCTTTTTTCTTATTTATTATGATGTTTGTAGCTTATAAACTTAAATAAGTTGAGTCTGTGCGATTTTTGAATGGTATGTTGGGTTGGAATTTTCACAGCACCCTATTGACTATATACATAGGTGATCAATCACAGAATAGAAATTGCACCATCTGATGAACACAGAGCAAACTGAAATTTTGGAAGGCATTTGAGCTAGAAATCCAGTCTTCATACATCTTCATGTGGGGCAGGGTAACTGCTTCAGTGTTAGTGGAAAGATAACATGGAAGAATTGCAAATATGATCAGTCATGAATTTGTGTAGACCGTCTCCTGCAGTTTGCTCAGCTCTGGTGGCTACCTCTCTCCTCCCAGGAGATGTGATCTGAGCTCTAAGGTGAGAGTGGAGCACAAATTCAATGAAACACTTAATTTCTGGTGACGCCCTCTTTTTGCATAAGCATCCAGCAGAGATTAACTGAGATGCACGTTGGTAAAAGGTGACTATGCAGATGGAATTAGTTTTCATATCGACCCATTAGATACAATCTTGGGCCTCTGTTAGGGTGACCAGATGTCCCAATTTTATAGTGACAGTCCCGATTTGGAGGTCTTTTTCTTATATAGGCTCCTATTACCTCCCATCCCCTGTCCTGATTTTTCACATTTGCTGTCTGGTCAGCCTAGCCTCTGTCTCTCTTCTCTAACCCTGGGTAATAACTAATGACAATGTTCCCTATATCTCAATCACAGAGATGGATTTACCTGCAGAATCCTGTAGACAGCTTTCTTCCCTCCCCCAGTGCAATTACACGTACAGATTGATAAATACCTACTTTGTGTGTGATCTCATCCCAAGGGGCTGCCAACAGTACAATACACTTATTACCTGTGTCTATCATGGTAAGGTAGAGTGTGAAGAGGTTACTGTATAAAGCACCGCTAACAGACTGAAAGAATTAAAGGCATGGAGCACACATCCGATTTATCAACATAAATAAATGAGCTGTTTCCGATGTATAAGATTTATTGTTCACGACACTTTAAAAGGTGATAAAATTCTTGTTTTAAAATGGCTGGGGCAAGACGTGATGGAAATGACTACACAATGGACACAGGTGTAAATCAGGAGTTATTTCATTGAAATGAGTGGGGTTAACTTGGTGTAAAACCAGTCTGGGAAGTAAATAAGGCTTGATAGTGTCTAATGGGGATAGTATCTTATAATGGGGATAATGTTTTATGCAGAAACATAATTCATTGTATACACTCTCTCTGCTCCCTAAATCATTCCATTTCCCTTCTCCTGGTATAGAGGTGGTGGGCTTTGGTGAGACATGGACATGGACCCGGACCCAATCCTCCTATTTTCTCCTTATTGTTGTCCCAAAAACAGAAGCAAAAGAAAATTTTATTGCTTTATTAAAGTGACTTTTGCGTTGCAACAATCCCAATGCACTTTTTCAAAGACCAGAAAGAAGACTGACAGCTTTGGAGTGGAGCATGTCAGCTGTTTAACAGCACATAGGAACACTATATGAGGATTTAGGACAGGACCTGGTAGCAGAATCCAATTGAAACTAGCTGCAGGGGTAATTGACAGTCCTCTCCAGGTAAAACTCCTAATTTCTCATTTTAGGGTTTTCTGTCTTGTCAAATGAATTTTGCGGAATATTAGTGTGTTCCTCTAAATAAGGCATACCCTTCCTTCAGGAAGAAGGGGTTTAAGTGCATGCGGCTATATTCCAGCAGACATTAAATGCAGTACAGTTAGCTCCCGTAACTTTTGCAGAAAGTGCCTTGATTTCCTTGGTTCTGACTTCAATTTTCCATGTCATTCAAGAGGCCTCTTCTCCTTCTTAGGGCTCTGCAGTGAAGCTATCCCTAACTACAGCAACCCCTCATGATGCTTTTAGACCAGAGGGCTTTGCCAGTTGATTGCATTGCACACCCTGTCATCTGGACGCCTCTGTTCTGCTGTTGGAGTTGACACGTGGATCTCAAGATCTTTGACGTGAGAATAGTTTTGTTTTGCTTTTTTAGTTACACTGGAAAGTCAAATAGTGTTGGTGATGCAACAGCGCCCTCACTTACTAAGCAACTTCCCCAGAGGGAACCCCCAAGGATCTGGGGACAATTCAGGCCTGTTTGCTGCTCTGGTTATCACTTATGATGAATGTTGCTTTTGTTGTGACTTCTAGCACTATCCTACTGAATCCCCTAACCAGAGGGAAAAAAGTCAGCTACTGAATCATCAACAGCACACATGGGTTTTCCTTAGACGCCTCCCATTCAAACACTAACTATATTCGACCCCAGTTGACTTGTGGGCTGTGCTGAATTCGTAGCTGGGGTAGTCTGGCTCCAGGGCATATGCTTGAGAATGTAATATCATGACACTGCATTCCTGAGGGGAAATAATGACAATAGAAAAAGAAGGTAACAGAAGAATTGGGGTAAATATGAGTTTAAAGGAAGGGGTGCTTCTTGACACGCCAGGCAGGTGAGAAGTGGATGGTAGCCAAAGAGTACAAGAATGTGGCTGGGGAAGAGAGGCGAGAGAGGAGCTCTCTTCCCAGAAACTGTCAGTACCACACCAATTGTTATAAAAATCTGCTGATTGCCTTGACAAACACAATATTCCTGTCCTGCTGAGCTTTCCTCCCTAACAGGCTTTGGAGTGGGATGGGTGGCTTTGGGCCATTCCTGCATTCCCTCTCTCACTGGGGACAGCGGAGGACTGGTTCAAATCCTGGAACAAGTCAGAGCAGCCTCACTACATCAACTGGATATTGGCAAAGAGGAGAAGTGTTCTGACTATGTCTCCTCCTCATTTGACCATGCTGCCTAACCCAGTAGTTATGCCAGTGTTATTCTACATAGATTCCAGCCCATTGTTGGAATCCCCAGCTGACCAGCGGGGACATCTTTCTGGGACCATGTACCAACAACACAGCACAAAGGCGATACAATGGGGTCAAGAATCTGGACAAATGATTATGTCTGATATTAAAGTAAAACACCAAGTGTCTTTTTGTCTCCCTCTAGTGGGTAGACCATGTAATACATCTGTGAGTCTGCTACTGTCTCCAAATTAATGGACTTGATCTTTTAGATCAAAGCTTAGAGGTTCATGCTTTTAGATACACAGAGAAAAGCTTTTATCTTAGATTTTTCTCCCCCCGTTGCAGTAGCATCTAATGTCAACAACAGTATAAACTTTTTGGCCTGGCATAACCTTATTCTGCATCAGTGACAATGAGTCTGTTTTATTTTATTTTTTTAAATTGCATTTTTATACAGTAGGGAACCTTTTAATTTTCCCCTCTTAGCTACATATACAAATATAACAGATAGGCAGAAATGTGTTATTAAAGCTATCTATTTTTCTTGGCATTACAGTAATTTAATAAACTGCTTGAGCTCTGCTACTGCACTTTATGACATCACGAGAATAAAACCCATCCTTTGATTAATAGCCATTCAGTCAATCCCTCCCTCCTTCCCTACATATTCTCTTAAGTGTAAGGGATTTGGGAGCTATGCAAGCTAATTTAAAATAAGTTTGCTTTGGATAGAGGGGTTAACCATTGACTTTGCAAAATCTGCCGTGGTGGTTACATGATCCATTCAGGGCAACTACAGGTCATTAAAAGGTGAGGAGAGTGGGGGAGAAATTGCTTCAGACCAATTGGTATAGATGGTTTTCTCACCAGAGTAACATTGTAACAAATCTATGGAAACTTCAGACTTCTCAATTGTCACTATGCTGCACAGCATGGCCACTTTGACCCACACAGAGGAAACAAGGATGGATTTCAAACCCTCTGGGTGCTCCAAAAACCATAGGGACCCCCATCACAAGAGCTAATAGAAACTCACCATCAGGTAAAAGCAGTGTAAGGCATATGAAACGTAGTGGAACCATTCTGATTTCATCCAATGGCTAGAAGAACAGAACCACAGCATGGTGAGAAAGGGGGGAGAAATTCTAAAGATATATATTTAGAAATGAAACTGCATCAGTGGTAGCAATGATGGGAAATTTGAGAGGGGAGAAGGTTATTGAGGGCAAAGCTGTTAACGCAGCAACTGGACTATGGTCTGTTAAGAGATTGACTCAGGAAGTGATTTGTAGTGCATAATAATTTTATTGACTCTACAAACATGTGACCAGTAATGCTTTCTCATATGTGCCAGAAGGTAGTGTTAATTGCATTAACAATGTATATATACAGATCTACTCCTTTATATAGAACTCTTGTAACATAACGCAGGTACCAGCCATACTGTTTACTCCTCAGTAGCAGCAGTGGTGGACAAGACTGGAACAAAGGTGAATTGTACTTTGGGGTGACTGTATGCTATAGTGTTACCAGCAGGATGATATTAGCAAAGTCTTTCTTCAACTCCAGCTACAGAGTTTCCATTTCAATTGTCTTCTGTCTGTGATGAATTAGAAGTGATAAAAACCTCAGAGGAACATTAATCTTGAGAGGTTCTTGGATGAAGTCATGTAACCTCAGAGAATTACCTGAGTATGTTTTTAAGGAGACAGAGAGGGAGAATTCAGACAGCAGAGTTAGCATTCTCATCCAGACTGGCGTTTCTGTCTGGGATGAGGTTTACCAACCTTGAGATAATCAAAGGAGGATTTAATACTATAACCCACATGCTTTTATTGCAGCATTTAGTGGTGTAAATGGGGGAAAAACTGGAGAGGAGATATACTTTCTAGTTTTGTTTTGGGGGACTCTGCCTGGAGACTTGGCAGAGCCAGGCAGGGTGAAACTCTGCTGGATGGGCAAAAAACATCCAAAAATTGGATGTGGAGAGTACTAGGCATGGTCATTATCTGTTTGATGCTACTTAGGTGATTTGCATTGTGGGCAAGCAGCCTGGAAGGACTCAGAGTCACTGACCAATGGGAACTCAGAGAAGGGGAAAAGTTTATAAATAGGAAGAATGGGAGTGGGAGCTACTGGAAAATTCAATAGGGGAGCAGCACAAGGACCAGAAGGTTCTGTTGTAAAGGATTGTGTTCCAGGGGCTTTGGGAATTTTGTTGAATTACACTGCAGGTTCCCTCACCCAATGGAGAAGAAGAGGACTAGAATTTGCTTCAGGCTCTGGAGATGGCAGACTGGGATCGCTAAGGTTCACTGGGAGTTTGGAGGAGGCGGTGGGGCTAGAAGTCATTCCCCGACTTTAAAGAGCTGGCACGCCTTGCAGATGGTGTGGGCACCATTCACACAGAGACTGAGAAGGGTAAATCTTCCCAGAGAAGAGCCCAAGGGGAGGGAGTTATGTATGCACATTCTGTGGTGAGGCAGATAACCTCCCCTGCCCCTCACACACACCAGCCAATAAAGAGTTAAAGAACTTCTGTGGTCGCAATCAGCCCCCACCCGATGCACCTGTAGGCTTGTTAGGCCTGAGGCAGGCCCTTAAATGAGAGGAACTCAGCCCAGGTGTGGTGGGTGGGTCCCTGAAGCAAACAGTGCTAGAGCTCCCAGAGCAGGGCCACTTTCTGAGGAATGGCTGGAGCACACTGCCAGCTCTGGTCTTCGGAGGGAAGGTGAGGGGCTGATTTGTTTCTTTTGTCGAAGTCCCCAGAGTGAATTTTTGGCCCTAAACCCTGCTAGATGACAGGAGCCAAGACCTGTTGAAAGACCGCTTCCCTTCCTTTGGGTGAGGGAGGGGTCTGGCCATTTCCATTGTGCTTGGATTGTTTTATATCTACCCAGAGGGGAGGGTGGACTTGTGAAGAGGAACAGATGGAGGGCTATGCCACAGGACCAGACCCCAGGACTGCAGTTGCTCTGGAAATGTCTGAGGTAAGTGAGGTGCCTCCCTTTACCCCAAGGAGGCAACCTTGAAACATAACAATCAACAGAGTGTAAAGTTTATGTTGCATTTTGGCCTGTGGTAATAAGTGCAACAACTTGGGGAAGTCCGTGAACGGTTTATCTTTAAAATGTTGTTACTGACGATAGGCTCAATTATTCCAATAGTTCTAAGCAAACGGTTACACATTTATAAAGAGATTTAGTGTCACTTTTGTTCTCTCAGAGTTTTAACTCTGTGTATAACATAGAGAGATAAATTGAAGTCCCGAAAAGACTGAACTGGTCTGTAGCCCTGCAGAGAGGCAAGCTGAGATACAGGAAACAAATAACTAACATAAACAAAGTGCTGTCCCCAAGCCCGTTACGTTTCAGTAGCTCATATGCCCGTTGCTGCACATCAGCCTTTGAAAAGCTGCATAAACCTTCCCAAGGTTCCTGAAACTTCAGTGTGTGTGTTAAGAATAGACAGTGGGGAGTAACCGATCAAGATGACTGTTAAGGAGAGACTCTATTAGCCCTTCCTTGGAGACTAGCCTGTCTTTAGGAAAGTGGCTCTCTTTGGTTGAAAAAGAATGCAGCCAGGGGGTCGAAGTAGAGACGCTGGTGGTGGAATATCAGAGTTGAATTGCGCTTTTAGGCCTGGTCTATGCTACAGTTAAAACTGAGCAGGAATCCAGTTCTGATGTGGTTGGGAAAGGATCAATGTTGTAGCATGATTGATCGATTGCCTTCATGTAATTAGAACATGATTTGGTCTGTTCGGAAAAACATAGCTAGGACATGTTGATATTGGAACTAGGTTCCCTAACCTGGCTATGGTGATAGCTCAGGGGCCATGAAAGATGTGAAGGAACTGAAAGGGGTGGAGGTAGCCTTTATGGTGGTGGGGTTTTGTTTTAAAGAGGAACTTATTCTGTGGGAGCTAGGTTGGAAGCTCATCGCAACAGGGTTTATGGGGTGAGATCCTCCCTCACTGAAGTCAATGGGAGTTAATGATGTTTGACTTTAATAAGGTCAGGATTTTACCCCTTTTCTTTCTACACATTCTGTAAAAGACTGAGGCCACAGTCCAATGCAGTTAATAAAAAACAGTACCTTGTGATGATGGATTAAGGGGGAAAATCATGGCTAGAGAATTCCTCCTTAAAAAGAAATCCCTACGCCACAAACAGTAAAGTACAAAAAAAGTAAATTAAACAGACCTTTATTTAACAAGGGGGCTCTTCTCAGACTATACAATGTTTTTAGGCACTGCAAGGGAAGAGAGAAATGAAACAATACTGTGGGAATGGTGCCCTTCTCCCCAGCAAGGAAAGTCTGTGTGATTGCATATGTAATCTTACTGTGGGGCTGATTTCATGGACCCTGACCCAGAACGCTAAGGCTAAATGCTCTGAACTTTGGCTCCACAGTCAGATTTATGGCTTTGAATAATCGCTGTCTTCCTGGGCTGAATGTGTCAGATGCGTAGGAAACACTGGACTTTCGGCAAAGGAAAAGATGTGGCTTGTCAGAGCAGGGCACCAAGTGTTGGGTCTCCTGGGTTCTGGATTTGCCACTCGCTCTGCAGCCCCCACGTCATCTCCGTATTTCAGTTTCCCTGCTCAGAAAAGTGGGTGCAAGAATACTTGCCTCCCTTGCAGGGGTGCTGTGGGACTTCTTGTCTGGGCAGTGAGATTGTTGGATGAAAAGTGCACATCATTATTAGTAATAATCAGGGCCCTTTGATCTCTGGAAGAGAAACGGCTGCTAACCCCATCAAAGCTTCTTGTGTGGCACCAGTTACTGTAGTCTCTGAGCCCCTCTCCGCCTTTAATGTATTTATCCTCATAACACTCTGTAGGTCAGTGCTAATATCCCCATTTTACAGATGAGGAACTGAGGCAATGAGAGACAAAGACCCAGATCCTCAAAGGTGTTTAGGCACCTAAGTCCCATTGAAACAATCTTAATGCTAAGCACCTAAATATCTTTGAGGATCTAGGCCTAAATGACTCAGCAAAGGGCACACAGGAAGTCTGTGGCAGAGCAGGGGCATAAAGCCAGATTTTCTAGTCTCTAACCTCTAGACCAGCCATCATGTCTGGTGCCCTTTTGCCCACATGCCTCAGCTGAATGTTCATATGCCACAGAGTGCTGTAGAAAACAACTTGCAGTTTTCGTCTCTCCTTAGTCTATCCTTCAAGTTGACAGATGAGGATTTTTATTACATACTATTACTTAATGAACTCTTCTGTGGCAAATGTAATTCAATATAGCTTCTGATTCCTAGTTTGTCATCAGTTCTTTACTAAGGAAGAAAAATGTAATAGGACTTGATGATGCATTCATCTTGTTACATTAATTGTGTTAGGAATATTGGAGAAAAACCGCACAGTGGGTTGAAAGACTCAAAAACCCGACTATGTATTGTAGTTCAGGGTGGGTGAATTTGGACAGAACCTAACCAAATTCCGAACCTGTTTTCAGGCTTAGAAAAAGGTTTGGCTGGTTTTTATTTTGTTCCATTTTAAACTTTTTTGCTCATATTTTCAGTCCTTGGTTTTGGCTAGGCTAGTGGATGAGAGGGATATTCTGACTTGGGTGGGACTAGGTAGTGTTAGAAATCTCATGATTTTTTTTGTCGGCCCATTGTTGGATATAAGCACCTGGTTATTATGGGAACAGATCTCCTGAATTTTCCAAGTTATTCCCATCCTGTAATCAAAACTTAATTGCTCTAATTGTCGTATATGGAATAATCCTTTCAAATTGCAACACCAAGTGGGAGAAAATATAGTGCAATGATTATAGCAATACCCTGGGACTTGAAAGGTCTAGATTCTATTTGTTGCTTTGTCAAAGGCTTGCTTGTGTTTTTATCCTACTATTGCCCATTGGGAAACTGAGGCACTGTACAAGTAAGTTATTGACCCTCAGTTTCCCCATCTGCAAAGTGGGGGTAATAACATAAGAACATAAGAACGGCCGTATTGGGTCAGACCAAAGGTCCATCTAGCCCAGTATCTGTCTACCAACAGTGGCCAATGCCAGGTGCCCCAGAGGGAGTGAACCTAACAGGCAATGATCAAGTGATCTCTCTCCTGCCATCCATCTCTATCCTCTGACAAACAGAGGCTAGGGACACCATTCCTTACCCATCCTGGCTTATAGCCATTTATGGACATAACCATCATGAATTTATCCAGTTCTCTTTTATGTGGTGGTGAGACTTCATTATAGAGCTATCTGGGGAATTTTTTTTTTAACTAGTAAACGTTTTTGGCCTGGACAACGTTAATTCAGCTTCCTTATACAGTTGATTATGATACAGACTTTAATTACATGATCACATACTATTTTTTTCCTTGAGATCCCGCCTCATTCACTGCACAGAATGGACCTGCACTGGGGATGAATCAGGGGTGTGTAGTGAAGGAGGCTGTTGTGTGTAGGACCCTTGCCTCATTTGTTGCCAGAAGTTGGAAGGTGTGTATTGAATGTGGCAGAGGAATTGCAGGGAAAGGAAGGATCATCTCATGGTTTGCGCAGCTGATTGCTGCCCTAGAGAATCAGAGTCTATCCCTGCTTCTGCAATAGAGTTCCTGGGTGGTGCCGGGCAGGCAAACTTTTCAGAGTTGGTCGCTACTTGTGTGTTCACCGTTTCCTGGGTGCCTGACTTGATAGCCTGGGGTTTGCTTTGCATCTGAGCATTCACATCTGCAGCTGAAGTCAGTCTGAGGTGCGCTTTGAACATATAAAGTGCATATAAAGTCCCAGCAGGTCCTGGGACCTCAGACTGGGCACTCAAAATTAGTGGGTCCCCATCTGTAAAACAGAGATAATTCCACGCCCTCAGTATAAAGTGGTTTGATGAAGATAAATTCATGAATGTTTGTTAAGCAGGCAGGTACTACAGTGATAAGTGCTATTGAAAAGCCCACGAGGAAATGATTCATTCTGTCTTCAGAGCAGGGTTTGAATATTGTGCAGTAAATACATTGAACAATGAGGATAAAACAAGATATTGAATCATTAATTGAGTACTGTCCATCCTGTGCCCTGACCAAGACTGGGATGCTGTTGAAAAAGAGTATGTGATCATGAAATTGAGTACTGTATTATTGATGAATAAATGATTATTGGTTGAGGGATAAATCAGAAGTTTGGCCCACTTGTAGCGACTAATGATGCTATGCCATTTTGCTCAAGAGTATGGTAAGGGCAGTAACCTTGGTGTCCTGGCTAAATTCCAACTGGAATAACTGCATTCCTCTCACCTAAATTGCCCTTGAAGTATCAAATGGGTTCTTCCTTCCTATCCGAAACTGTTGCATAATGTTAATGGGCCTTGTTAAACAGCTGTCATGTTCCTTCCAAAAGTGGCTGAAATGATCCCTATAGATAGCCTGTATATCAATGTGTAACGTGTGCCAAGCCTTTCTGGATGAAAGGTGCTATAGGAATTGTCACTGACACCAATGAGTGCTTTTAGGGCAACATATGGCCCTCAGCTTTGGTTTTGTTTGGTTTTTCTTTTCCCCCCAGCTGCCTTGGCATTCCTTTCACAATATTTCGACTTGTGTTCTATTATCAAGCTGTCACATTACCCACAAGCCACACATAGTGAAGGACATTGATACTGCACAAAAACACTGGAGGTTCTTAATAGTTAGCCTAATTGTGTCTGGTAGAGTCCTTGCCTATGGTTTGGCTTGTGGCGCACCAACTACCCCTGGCACCGTAGCATGGATTTCTTATCATAAATTGTCCTCAGTAGAATCAATCATCTGTACAACCTGAAATAAAATGCTGACACAGTGTGGAGAAAGAGAAAACATAGGTTAATAGTATGTTTGAAATGTCACCTGAAGGATTGCTGTGAAATGAGATGTCAAGTGTAGCCAATATGGACGATGCAACTCTGAAATCACTTAGGCCTTACTCATCTGAAGCCTGTAAAATACAGCAGGGAAAAAAAAACATCCCACCGAGCACGTTATGTGGTGCACAGGGAAGGGAGGTTTGAATTTATTTCCCAAACTCGGCTCTGTGGAGTGGGTTACCCAGAAGTTACTGCAGTCTGTATTTGGAGCTTGATCTGGTAAGATACTGAGCATTCTGCCCCTGATCCGAAGCCTGTTAAATCAAGGGTGTTCAGGGCTGGTCCAAAGCACTTTGGAAGATATTGAGCATCTCTCCATTGTCTTCCAAAGTGCTTTTGGGGCTGAAAACCCTTAACTCTTGTTGAATTTAATATGGGTCGAGGGTGCTTTCCACCTTGCAGGGAACAAGTCTTGAAAACGCATGGGCAGGGATGATGTCCCTAGCTTCTGTTTGCCCGAAGCTGGGAATGAGCGACAGGGGATGGATCGCTTGATGATTCCCTGTTCTGTTCATTCCCTCTGGGGCACCTGGCATTGGCCACTGTCAGAAGACAGGCTACTGGGCTAGATGGACCTTTGGTCTGACCCAGTCTGGCTATTCTTATGTTTTTCTCTCTTGTCCCAGATGTGTGATGGCAGAGATCAACTTCCTTCTGTTTGAAAAGAATGTATTGCTTTCCCCATATGTGCAGCTCATAAAGCTGCAATATGGGGCAAGACTCTGTCTGGGAATTATACAGCCATCATGGTGTGGGCTTAATCTGATATCCCATTCCACTGTGGTTATGTTCCGGATAATCCGTTTCCTCTCTGGATCAATTTCCCCTCGTCGTTCAGCAGAACACAGTGCCTACACAGAGTCCCATTATTTTACCATTTGTATTGCAGAACCACCTAGAAGACTTTCTCATGGACCAGCACCCCATTGGGTGGGTGCTGTACAAATACAGAACAAAAAGAAGGTACTTGCCCCATGAGGTTTACAATCTAAGGCCTTATCTATCCAGGAAATTATACTGGTATAATTAATCTGGTATAGTTTGACTCCCTACGTGGACAGTCTTATTCTAGACTAGAGTGTCTTTTTTCTGGTTTAGCTTAAACTGCTTTGAAAGCAACATAAGCTAAATCAAAACGGGCACTTATAGTGGAAAGTGTTCACTTGGCGAGCTATACCAGTCCAACCATAGTTGTTTGTATTCACACTTAACCATATACCGGTATAACTCCCTATGTAGACAAGCCCTAAGTAAAGATCCACTGAAGTCAGTGGATAAGCAGACACTTACATTATCGATTGCAGGACTTTGCAATTGCAGATTGTAAACTCTTTGCAACAGAGACGTTATTAACTTTATTTTTTTTAAGGCCAGGAGGTACCATTATGATCACCTAGTGAGTCTGACCTCCAGCATAACAGGCCATATAATTCCATTCAGTCCTTTCTGCATTTAACCCAACAGCTTGTTGTTGAACTAGGGTAGAAAGACATCCATCACAGCTGTCTGTAGATTGCCTACCACCCTGAGGCTGTTTTAATGTTATGGTCCCAAGCAGGAGCTATGTTGCAAGGGCAAAAGCTCACTTTCAAATGTTAGAGCCTGAAACTCTGAATTCAATAAAAGGAACACAGTAAAATAAGTTTCCTTGTACAGACTTTCTGGTTTCCTCTTCTTTAATGCTAAAATGTAGACCAGTGTCATGGTTTCAGATACAAGACACAAGCCTTTTACCCCACAGAATCAAGCCCCGTAGCTACTGAATGCCTCTGTGTTAATCTCACTTTGAATACGCGACTCAAGTTATCACCTCTGAAATTTGTGGCCATGATCCTTTTTATATCAGCCATCTTTATTACAGCAAAATTCAATTTTAAGCAGCTCAGGCATCTGTCATAAATAAAACCATTTTTTTTTATTATTTCTCTCCATCATACCAAAAAAAAATCTCATTTGCTTCCGCTAAACAAAACTCTCCTCTTTTGGATGAATTGTTGTGTAACTGTTTCTTTACCCATAAGTCATGTAGGCTCATTCTAGACAAAAATCTTCACTATGGGAAATACAAAATAAGTCATTATTTGACCTCCGGATTCCTAACAGTGACTGAAGCTTCAGGGTCTCCAAACGGTGCATCAGAAAGTTAGATGATCTAAAAGTTTATACCACTCCCATTGGAAGAGAAATATGGATTTGTCCTCACAGATCCACCAGGTGTGGAACTAAACCTGAAAAACATTCAAATTAAATCCAGTTTCATTATGATTTCCTCCACAGGTTTCTTCTCACCCTTCCCTTTTGAGCTTGTTGTTTGTAAAAGGTTCAAAATCTTGCCGAAGGGCCAGATTTTTAAAGGTATTTAGATACCTGAAGGTGCAGCTAGGTGCTTTTGAAAATCACATCTGCATTGTTAGATGCCTAAATACCTTTACAAATCTAGCCCTAAGAGCCATAGACCTTGTATAGATAGACGTCTCTTCTCCCTAAACTGTTGTTACAAATAAGTGGTCCTCCAGCGTTTTAACCATCATGTCTAGGGGTATGTCTACATAGCAAATTAAGGTGAAATGTAGCTGGTAGACATACCCCTGCTCCAGGCCGGCTATGGAAGACAGCTCATCTCATAACATGCAGTGAAGGTCGGGGACAGGGAGCAGTTTTCCATCTGATAGTATAGTTTTGTTGAAATCGAAACACTTTGCAAGAACATGGCAACTTTCACAATGTTTTTGATGGCAAATAAATTAACTAAATTTATTTTGACTTTTTTTAGATCAGGTAAAATATTTGGTTTTGACTTTCATTCCATTTGTTTGGACTCAAATTTTCTATAATATATTATAATGTTCCAACCCTACAGTAATAAATCGGTTGAACATTATCACAACAAAACGTTTCTGTTTCTGGGTCGATGATTTTTTTTGGAAATTCTGTTCCATTGTAAATGTTGACTTTTTGTTCTGACTGGGTATTAAAAATGGTTTGAAATGTTGGAAATTTCCAGCTGGATGGAAATTCCATTTTCCAACTAGCTCAAGTCAGTAGCTCCATGTGGTTTTTACTGTAACTCACTTAAACCCTCCCATGATGTGCTATGAGAACTAGACCACACATTAGTGTGGACGTACCCATATGAATGAGAAAAATGATACTGCGGCCCATCACCCGCCATTGCTGGTGGATCACGTACGCTGCTAGATGGTTTGGAGGGGTTCCTCTGCTGGTATGAATAACCGGGCTGAACCAGAGGGATATAGTTCAATAAAGGGGTGTAAGGTGACCGGAAAATCTGCTGTGGATTGTATGGAGTTACCTATAGATGGTACAGAAACAAAGAGCAAGAAGTTAGTGAAATAAAACCGTTTACAGCCTGATCTGCAGATGCCAATTGGAACTAGAGATGGATGAAATATTTCAAATTTTGTCATTCAAAAACTATACTAAAAGGGAAAATATTCGTCACATTTTTCCACAAAAATCCCCTCCTACTTTTTTTAGTGACTGTGGGTCTGGTTGGAGTGAGTTGGTTTGTTTTATTTATTTATTTTGTTAAATCAGTGAATTTTTTAACTTTGATAAAACAGGGACATTTTGGGAGAAAAATATATATACTTCTCCTGCCCCTTCATCATTTTTTGATCAGATGAATTAAACCTTCAACTCTTACTGATATCAAAGGGGTTGAAAGTGTACTCAGCACCTCTCAAAATCTAGTTCTCAGGAAGCTTAAGACATTATGACAATCAGCTGCAACTGCAACAGGTATTTTTGCCTCCATTCCTACGGAAGCCTTGTAAATTACACACAACATGTCACGGATATCAAAGCTGACAAGGGCTCCTCATTCTATTTGCTATTCTTCATTGTACAAAGAAATGCTGGTGTCATTCAGATCTGATTCAGTTGCATTCGGCATAATAAACGTGCTTCTCAGCCATGTCTCCATTTGGCGAGAAAGTTGCAGTGATGTCTATGTGGTATGCCCAGCTCTTAAATTTTGATCCGATGGGGTTTTTCCTTCACCCCACCCTCTTATAGAACAGAAATGGAAGAGGAAAAAGCTGATGTGTCTCAGTGCTGTGTGGGTTGCATCTTGCTATAGAAGCCTCCTTATCTTGGAGAGAATGTCCAGAAGGGATTAACTAATTTACTGACTACAAGGGACCCAGCTCATGTTTACCCAGAGAGAGGCTCACAATTTGGTGACTTGGTTCCTTTTCAAACAAAAGTCCCATCCTCCTTTTTTTAAAGTCATGTCAGTTCTTCGGTAGGAAAAGATGGAAGACGCAAACAGAGTCAAAGCATCGTACAGACTGTCTAGGACAGAATTGTGTTGGCTGAAAAGTAAACTATCTCTTGGGCAACCCTCTGAGTTCCATTAGCTTGGCAGGGGAGTTTATGCAGCATGGGACACAGCATCCTGTTTTCCTCACCTATAGCAGAGCCAGCATGTGGAACAGGGAGATAGCCGCTCCAAAGGCCTTAGCTGCAGTGATGACCATGGACCCCCACTATGTGTACATGAGAATTTAGGCTATTGGAGCCATGTAGTCCTGACTCCTGGCCACCCCCAAACCACCTTCTGTGTCATCTATATTGTTATTTATTAGCAATTTTACTGCCCCAACTGAAATCGGGGCCCGCTTATGGTAGATGCTTTGCAGTTACTGAGGAAAAGACGGTCCTTGGCCAAAGAACTTGCAATGTAAATAGACAAGACAGGTGAAGGGTGGGAGGGGACACAGGAAAATTTATCCAAGGTCACAGAGCAGAATTAGGATGAGAACCCAGGTCTCCTGCTGTCAAGGCCAGGCCCTATCCACTAGATTACTGCTACACTATCTGGTAACATTTCTGTAGAATATGGTTATACTCTTTCCCCTTCATCACCCTGGGATAATACTGTGGGTATTGCAGGACACTGCAAAATTCTCCAGGGCTGCTGCCCTTTCAGAGTGATGGCCTTTCCCTAATTAATGTTTTAGCTCCCCTGCCCCAACTTGAGAAACCAATTTGGATCTGACCAGAAGCATTGCAGTGACATGCACAAGATCAGCTCTGTTGAGGCTCTCCTGGTGACATCCAAGTCACTCCAGATCTCTGTGGTGCCTCTTACTGTCATAGCTCATCTCGCTGCAGCTCATCCAGTGTTCTCCTCCTCACTCATACATTAACTCGTAATAGAAATGCACCATTTCATGATGCTGATTGTACCATTCTTCACAAAGAGAAAAAGGACTGTCCTAAGTTAACACTAAATGGAGCATATACAATTGGATATTTTGGTTAGAGGTTTGGGGCCAGGCCCTCAGCTAATGTAAACTGATGTAACGCCATAGACCTCTGCTGATTTACACCATCTGAGGATCTGGCCCCCAAATCATATTTTGCAAAGCTACCAATGTCAGTTATGCCCCATGACAAACAGCTCTGTCTAATTTTCTATGCTTAGCATCTGTGTTCTGCAAATGAAAGCATATTTATAACCATTTAGACACACCTGTCTCGAAAAGCATCCTAGAGGAGGGTGTAAAGTCTGCTGGTATGGGATCCGTGCTCTCTGCTGATACAAGCCCTGTTAAAATACAAAAGACATGACTTTAAAACAGCCTGACTAGGTTTTATTTTTATTCTGCAATATGTTCCTTTGTCTTTTCAAGGACATGTTATTTGTTCAAGGGAGTGGAGGTCAGCTGAATTTAGTTAATATCTTTCGCCAAGATTCTCCTCTCTGACTCCACAAGTCTAGCTTTCTTCTCTACATTACAGCTCTCTGCGGTAGGTTCTGAGCTCTCCATCCAACTTCCCATTGACCTCAATGAGAGAAGGATTAACTATGCATGCAGATAATCACTAACTTGTCATTGAACGTATCAAGCAGCTGACGAATGCCTATTAAATACAACTGTAGTTGATTACAGAGTTCAAAAGTGCACCCACAAAATGATTGACTGGCCTCAACTCAGCCTAAGAACTTAGTCTTAAGGATGAGATTTTCCAAGTGGTTTAAGGGAGTTCGGTGTTCAGATCTCATCGGAATTGGATAGGGTGAGCCAGTGTGAACAGGCCAGAGGGATGATAAGACTCTGCCGTGGGGCTAGGGTGGTATCTAGAGTTAAATCTAACCGAGTGAACTGGGGATAAGAAAAATGCAGAGATAAGATTGATGGAAGGTGGGACATGACTGAAGAAACTATTCCATGTGTTAGGTGAAAGGAGAAGAATAAAACTGATGAACTTTTTTCTGGTGGAACATTTTTCTCCTCACCAGAAAATATTAGTACAGATAAATCAAAATATTGCACATATGTGTTGAGCGAGGCAGGGAATTTCAGGAAGAGAAAGGAGGGTGTCATGGTTAAGGTAGTTAAATACCAACCCTGGAAAAATGGATTCCATCCTTGCCTCTTCCACAGCATTCCTATGTGATGCTACTCAAGTCACTTAAGCCAAAGTTTTCAGAGGGGGTTACCAATTGGGTTTTCCTCATTTTCCAGGTGCCTGACTTGAGATCCTGGTGTTTGACTTGTAGAAGTGCTGATTAAAGTCAATGGGAGCGGTGCTTTGAAGTGCTGTTTAGTTCTACATACTCAGAAATATCAGATCTTGGAGGTCTCAAATTGGGCACCCAAAATTAATGGATACTTTTGACCTTTATTTCTGTGCCTCAGTTTCCCATCATAACCCCTCCCAGATCTTATAGGGATATTGTGAAAATAAATTCATTCATGTTTGTGTGGCCCCTAGATAATCTAATAATGATGAGCACAATAGAAAAGCCCATGAGGAAATTAATATTTTCATCTTCAGATGTGGGCTGTAATAGTGTGCAGTGAATAAGGCCAGAGGCCATGCACAAAATGAGGAGAAAACAAAATTTTGATTTGCTGCTTATTGAGTGAGCATCATCCATTCTGTGCACTGAATGAGGCCAGGATCCTGTGGAAAAAATAGTCAGTCATCATGGAATTAAAGACTGTATCATCATGTATACACACAAGGAGAATCACAGAATCATAGAATATTAATGTTGGAAGAGACATCAGGAGGTCATCCAGTCCAACCGCCTGCTCAAAGCAGGACCAACACCAACTAAATCATCCCAGCCAGGGCTTTGTCAATCCAAGCCTTAAAAAGCTTTAAGGAAGGAGATTCCACCCCCTCCCTAGGTAACCCATTCCAGTGTTTCTCCACCCTCCTAGTGAAATAGTGTTTCCTAATATCCAACTTAGACTTTCCCCACTGCAACTTGCCAAAACTAGGGTTGCCTGTACAACCTTAATTTAATCTCATCTTCATCTGTAAACACAGCGATAGTATCAAAAATCCATTTGGGGATCCTAGCAAATGAAAACTGTAAACTGGTGCTAACCTAGTAATGAAAACGGGTACAAAGCACAGTCGGTCATAACTCACTATGCCTCAAAAATTCAGCACCCTTCCAGTGAAGCATGAACATCGCCAATGCACTGAACTACTTGTTCTCTTTGTTTTGTTTTCCACCCAAAGTTATCCCCCCTTTCCCCCCACCAAAGCGCTGAGTTGGATAGCAGTCCAGTTCCTTTCAGATCCTTCCAATGGTACAAAGCAAAAAGTAGATTTAGGAGCAGCGGTGGCTGCAACCACAGGCTTGACTCTGACAATGCCAGATTAGAACCCTGCAGGCTTATTGTTCTATTACCTGGAACTGTGGAAAGTTTGAATGGTTTGGATAGATAGGGGGTGGAGGATAGTTCAGACTGAGCCACACTGGCTGGTTTAAGGAGGTAGCCATTGAAGTGGTAGCAAAACGCGGGGTGAAAACATTCCCATTGTATTTGAGGTGGTTCTTATCCGATGCTGCTGTAGTTACTGTAAAACAAAAGATGGTTAAACATGTTATTAAACAAACTTGCTGGGCTTTTCTTTGCTCTGGTGGATCAGCCTAACTTAAAAGGGTGTGCTTTGCCCATAAACAACATTTACTTAAGATCTCAGCTACTTCCAGTGGCTACAATCTTTTAGTATTGAGACCCAAATTTAACAATTAACACTTTAAATTCTCTGATTAGTAGGACCTGTCCATCCAGTCCCTACAGGACTTGGAATTAAATGTAACTGTCTGAGTGGTAAGGATGAATGAAATGGTTCAGCTAGAATAAGACTGGAACAAGACCCTTCGCACCTCATTCAAAACCTCTTTAATGTTGCGGGGGGGAAACTGACTAGCTTTTCGTTTGCATTCATGTTATAGCATCTGCAATACACTAGACCAAGATTTTCAAAATGGATTACTGATATTGAGTGCTCATCCTGAGACATCTGATGAGGAGTTTCCGAGGATGGGTGCTCAGTACTTTCTGGCCCCTGTAAAGTGTCTCAAATTGGGCCCCGAACAAAATATGGCCCCTAAAATACTTAGGTTAATTCTGGGAAATCTTGGGCCATAGGGGCTAACTCTACCTTCACAAAATGTGAGATAATGTGTTCTTAACCTAATCAATGCCCATTGCACTCAATGGAAAAAGTCCTATTGTTTTCACTTGGCAGTGAATCAAGCTCTATCAGTGTTTATCCCGTAACCTTGATCATCTCAGGTTAGCCTACCACAAAAATGGTACCCTTGCTAATACAAGGAAAGAGAGAGGTTCAAGATTTATTTCTGACCCGGCTGGCATCAAGTGCAGCAGATAGTACGACAGTTCCATACCGACTTTCAAGTTGGCTTCTTTAAAAAGCTACCAGTCATATCTGCCAGTCCATGGGATCTCAATATTGGAGTCACCTCCCATCTTGTTACGTGGGAGAAGTGTATTGCATAGATCCCAGATGGATGACAGGGAGGATGCTGGGAGTTGGTCCTGGTATGGAACTGAGGATCCCACTATGGAAAAGGTTAAGAACCAAATTGTTTGGCCCCTATGAAATGACATCTCTGTATATAGTAGTGAATACCATACCTGTTGTCTATGGCTGCCTGCAATCGCTGACCCTACCCAAAAGGTCCCTTCCCATTCAATGTCAGCTGCGTTTTAAACATCTCTTTCTTTACTTTATTCCCCCTGCAAATCATTCCCAAATTATGCTTCCAAACACCTTGTACCTGTGTTCTGAAGTCCCTCGGGAACTGAGTCGGGATCAGTTTTTGAGCAGATCTTGGCAAACACCGGGAGCTGCTTCTTTGGCCCCGTGGTTTGGCTTTCTGCTGTCATGGAAGGCGGAGGCACCACTGCGCTCTCCTTATGGGTGGGGGAATTGAGCATGTTAGTTGGTAGGTAGTCCTTGGTCAGTCTGGTTTCCTCCGCCACCATCTGGTTATCTGGCGCTTTGGCAGCTTCTATGCGTTTCGATGGACACGGCACCAGAGACTTACTGGTCTCTTTGTTAGAAACCACTGGGTTACTGCTACCATTGTCCACCCCTCTAGCATTCTTGAAGGTGCATTTTGAAGGACGTAGAGTCCCAGCGATGGTGGATTTTGTAGAAAGCTGAGCATCACAGAGAGATCTGAGTTTCATCTCCCTTTCTTTGCTTCCCATCATTGCTCGGTACATGCTTTCTACTGCGTCTGTTTTATCTAGTAACTGGTCCCTATCCGAAAGCAGGAAAAGACTGTTGTTTGATAAAGTCTGATTTAAAGTAGAGGCAGTTTCTTTGCTTCCTTCTAAACCTTGCATTTCTGTCTCGCTAATGTTCTCCTGGGTCAGGCTCAAGTATTCCTGTTCCACCAGAAGGGAAATCTCATCTTTGACACAGTTCTGTTCCAATGATCTACATGAAAGAGAGAAATCTAACACGGTTAATGTACATTCAACAGGATAACTGCAGACAACTTGGATGAAGAACGTGGGAGCACAAAGAATTATTATGATATGGGCTTAAAGTCAGTTCTGGGGCTAGAAATATATTTCTGCAACAAAATGAAATCCAAGCCTTGTATACACTAGGAAAATGACTTACTGTTGACAATAGGGGCATATGAATTAGTTGCCAAGCCCGATATGCTTGCAGCCAATATTGAGTACAGCATCAGTTGACCTGGCCTTAGCAGTGGGTGGTTTTCTGACAATCAGTTGAAAAATTGGGGGAGAGAATTGCCACTTCCCACCTGCTTTTTAAATGAAATTTGAAATCATCACAATTTTGGGGGAGGGGCCCCCACAAAGCCCTAGTATCGATAAAGCCTACATTGTGCAACTGTACTTAAAAGGCCCTCATCTCTAGAGTTTCAGAACACTTCATAATCACTAGTGAATTTTTATCCTTCCAACACCCTTATGAGGTCGGGCTGAATTCTCTCCACGTCACAGATGAGGAAACTGAGGCACAGGTAAATTAAGTTATGAATATCACCAGGCTCAATCATCACTGGGACTGGCACTATCTTACCATCCAGTTTAAGTTCTCAGCCATTTTTGGCTTTTTTTACACAGTTTATGGATTATGCCCATGTTGCATCACAGACTAGAATTCCAGAAAGACAAGATGGCTGAGATGATATCTCCCAGCGAGACCAGTCTTTCCCTACCTTTGGCCATTTTGGGGACCAGTACATATTGACTAGCTCCTTTGCAGAGGGGGTCAAACTAATGGTAGAACAAATGTTTACTGGTAGCCTTGAGGGGTAGGTTAGAGGTCAATGAAGGCAGAGTTGAGTGTGGCCTTTTAGTGCGGCTTGCAATGAGATTGGCTTCAACGTAAGAGTCAAGCTGATGTTCTGAGAACAGGGCCCTGAATTTGATGTCTAATGGGAATACGCAATCGCCTACACATGCAATACAAATCTCTCTCTCTAAACACTCAAGTTCTTTATCCAAATTGCTCACGCTGGGTGCACAAAGCTCTTGACCTAAAAGTGGTCTTATTGCCAGAGGTGCTTAGACTCACAACTTCAGTAGCACTCAAAGATCTCAGTCCTAGAATGAGCTCCATGTGAATTCAATAAGTTGATGGAGGACAGATCCATCAATGGCTATTTGCCAGGGTGGTCAGGGATGCAACCCTATGCTTTGGGTGTCCCTAAGCCTCTTACTGCCGGATGGTGGGACTGGGCAACAGGGCATGAATCACTCAATTTAAAGATAATTTTAAAATCTATTGGGCTCAATTCACCATTGCTCTGCATCTTGAGCAGCCACTCACACCAGTGCAAACGCGAGTGTGAAATGATCCTGAATCACACTGATATTTTACACCTACTCTGCCCTAGTGTGCTGTGTTACTATTTGTTTATTTTGTGGCAGCACCTAGAAGCCCCAGTCATAGGCCAGGACCCCGAAGTGCTAGGAGCTGTATAAACACAGGACAAAAGGACAGTCCCTGTCCCACAGAGCTTGCAATCTATTGATGGCATAAAGTGCAGGACAGTGGTGAAATTGGTTTCTTTTCAAGATTTTTTTCCCCCAGTGTGGTTGCCTGCTCACAATACTCCTGCCTTCTGTTGATTACTTGTGTGATGAGGGACCCAGTTTGCTCACTTATTTCCAAATGTGATTAGTAACTTAATGCATAAACTGGTTATCCTTATTGGTTTGGGGGACAGGATGTCCAGGGTTATAAACATGTACATATAAATAGCTTGCCAAACTTTTAAATCAATTATAAATTCACCTAATTATGTCTGATTATGGATTCTCTGTGTAATTATCAGAGTTTTTAAACTGCCTGGCTCGTCTCTTCCTAAAATAAAATAACCAAGAAACTTCAGCTGCTAAATTTTTTGGGGTTTTGGGTAGGGGCAGTTTGGGAGGTGGTGAATTGCAGCCTGTTTAATATTTTTAAAAGGTATAACCTTCCTCCCCACCTCTGACTTCCATTCCAGTTCAAAGCTACCTTTGCAGTGCAGATTAGGGCCCTGATCCTGCAATCATATACACATGTGGTTTTACTGATGTGAGTAGATCCATTGATTTCAGTGGGGCTACTCATGTGAGTAAGGTAAGCATCTGTTTAAGGGTTTTGTGTGTCGAGTACCCTTAACACACCCAGTCCTGTAGTCTTGTGGTCAATCCAGTTTTCTAAGAATGCGCTGGGAGAATAGAGAAGGGTCAGTTGGCGCAATCGTCATCACAAATGGAGCCATCAGAGATTTCCAACCTGAGGCTTTTTCAGAATTTAGGTGCTACAATGTTCTGGGGAGTCTTTGATAAAGACAGGAAGCCAAATCTCAGGAAGGAAAGTAAATTTAGGAAAAAGGAGTAAAGGTCTGCTGGTGGTGAGGCTGTTCAAAGCAATTCATATTCACATAAAGGGGAAAAAAATATCTAACATGGAATCCCTGCTGGTACAGTTTACTGATGACCCACAAATTGGTGATGTGGTAAACAATGGGCTCACTCAAACCTGTGCTTTGTACTGTTAAATGTAAGGTTGAACATTCAAGGAACCAAGAATGCAAGTCACACTTACTAGGATGGGGGGTATATTTTGGGAAGCAGTGACTCAGAAATGCATTTAAGGATCCTGGTGGAGAACCAGCTGAGCCTGAGCTCCAGTGCATCGCACTGGGAGAAGAAAGCAGATGGGTTCCTTGAGTGTATTAGCAAGGGAATAAGCAGTAGAAGGAGGCAGGTGTTAAAACCATTCTGTATGTATCTTAGTGAGACTGGAATACTGGTGTCAACACTTCAAAAAGGATGTCAACAAATTAGGATTAAGAGCTACAAATATGATTCAGGGTCTGGAAATCCTGCCTTACACTGAACTTCCTTAGTCCCTTGCTGTATCTAGTTTCTCCAAGAGAAGGTTAAGAGGTGATTCGATTGTAGTCTGTAAGTACCTATGTAGGGGAAAGATTTCTGATAGCAGGGGCCCTCTTTATTATAGCAGACACAGGCATAACAAATTCCTGTGGGAAGAGCTACTGAGAGACCACTTCAGACTAGAAATAAACTTCAAATTTTTAACAGTGAGAGTAGCTGACACGGTGAACAGTTTACGTAAGGATGTGGTGGATTCTACATCATTTGAAGCCTTTAAACAAGATTGTAGTGGTCTAAAAAAGATGCTCCAGTTCAGCGTTTCTCAAACTGGGGTCACTGCTTATGTAGGGAAAGCCCCTGGCAGGCCACACCGCTTTGTTTACCTGCCCTGTCCGAAGGTCCGGCCGATCGCAGCTCCCACTGGCTGCGGTTTGTTGCTCCAGGCCAATGGGAGCTGCTGGAAGTGGCATGAGCCGAGAGACTTACTGGCCACTGCTTTCTGCAGCCCCCATTGGTCTGCAGCGGCGAACCACGGCCGGTAGGAGTCATGATCAGCTGGACCTGTTGACGGGGCAGGTAAACAAACCGGCCTGGCCCGCCCCACCAGGGGCTTTCCCTACACAAGTGGTGACCCCAGTTTGAGAAACATTGCTCCAGTTCTCCCACAACTTATGGAACTTGCTGCAGAGATGGTGAAACTTGCTTGGTGAAATTCTCTGGCCAGTGTTCTACAGGAGGTCAGATGAGTTGTTGTGGATTGGTCCTGCTTTGAGGAGGGGGTTGGACTAGATACCTCCTGAGGTCCCTTCCAACCCTGATATTCTATGATTCTATGATTCTATGAGATGATCATAACAGTCCCAACTGACATTAAAATCTACGAATCCATGTTGATCTCTGGGATGGTTTATCAGTATTGCTGCTTCCAAATAAAACTTCCCCTTCCCAGGGCCAGCGCTACCATTTAGGCAGCCTAGGCAATAGCCTAGGGTGCCAGGATTATTAAGGGGGCAGCATTTTGCCGGGGGGCAGCAGGAGGCTCCGGTTGACCTGCCACAGGCATGCCTGCAGAGAGTCCGTTGGTCCGTGACTCTGGTGGAGCTGCTGCAGTCATGCCTGCGGACGGTCAGCTGCTCCCGCGGCTCCGGTGGACCTCCTGCAGGCACCACTGCAGCAGCTTCACCGGAGCCACGGACCAACGGACCCTCCGCAGGAATGCCTGCGGCAGCTCCACCAGAGCCACAAGATCAGCGCAGGGGGCGGCGAAATGGCTGTGCGCCTAGGGCACGAGAAACCCTGGTGCCGGTCCTGCCCCTTCCTTAGAACTTTTTCAAGCAGCCTTCATGTTGCACATCAGTTCTCAGAAACAAACTAATGCAAACACAGAAGGAAAGTTTTTTTACAGCCTGATTTTAAAAGTGGGGAAGTCAGGAGGCCTGCTCTGCCACTGGGAGGATTTGTCTGAGATTTTAAGGGATTGTCTCTTACTGTGTGTCTGTGCAGCACCCAGCACAGTAGGGCCCTGATTTCTGCTGGCCCTCAAGGTGCAAAGAATAATAAGGGGGGCATGGATACAACACAAATTCTTTGCTGCAATATCATTGTAAGTCCTCATGTAGCATCTGTAAAATGGGATCAGCTTTTGTTTTTCCTGTTGTTGTACTTGACTGGCACCTATCACCACAGTGTATGAGCGCCTTGCAATCTTGTAATGTACGTATCATCACAACACCCCTGTGAGGCAGGGCAGTGCTGTTATCCCCAGTTAACAGATGGGGAACTGAAGCATAAGGACACTGGGAAGGCCCAGATCCTCAAAGATATTCAGGCCCTTTTAAGGATCTGGATCTAAGTGATTTGCCCAAGGGCAGGCAGGAAGTCTGTGGCAGAGAAGGGACTTGAAACCAGGTTTCCCAAGTCCTAAATTTAGGCCTTAATCACTGAACCATCCTTCCTGTCTACCTCATCTGTTTAGATTATAAACTGGTCAAGGTAGTGAACTGCCTGTTACTACATGTGTGAAAACACCCAGCAAAATGGGGCCCTGACCTCAGTTGGGTCTACTAGACATGGTCACAATATGAATAAAACATAATAGAAGGTCTGGATGTTTCCAGTGACTTGTCATCCTCCTATGTCTAAATATTCCAGTAACAAAGCCAGGAAGGTAAAACTGTTTGTTCAAAAGATTCCAGATGCATTTAAAATGAACTTACCTGTGATTTGCATCAGTCAATATTTTAAAATAATTAAAGTTTGCTAAATCAAGCAAGGTCACTAGGACTAATCTTGGCCGCAGTGTTGTTGCAGATGACAAATTAGGGAATACATGGACCTTTATTGGCCATCAGCATAGACTGTGAGGTTTTTATAAAATCTCTTACTGGCAATTGGATAAGGAAAATTGTACCTCCAGGATCAATCGTAAAAATATGGCCCAGGTTAGAATCCTGCTCACCATCCTCATTTGAGCAGCAGCATTGGTTTCAGAGAGATTACTCAAATGAGTAGAGCAAAGCAGGTCTTGGCATTTGGTCAATAGTAATCAAAACCAATTTGAAGGCAGTTCAGTTATTACTTGTATAGGGACCAAGATCAGGGCCGCTTAGCACTAGGAGCCTTATAGACAGAAAGTGAGAGACAACCCCTGCCCTAAACAGTCAAGACAAAGTCTGTGAGGGAATGGGAGAGGTGACTTGCCCACAGTCATCCAGCTGCTCTGTGGTAGAGGTGCCAGTAAAACCCTGGTCTCCTGATTCCTAGGCTTAGCAAGCCCTGTCCACCAGACTTTGCGCCTCTCTCATTGCTTGAAGAATGAGTTTGTTGGGTCTCAGTCCAGTTTCTGTTCCTTCAGGTGTCCCCCCTCAGAAGCTCCACCACAGCTCTGGTGCTCTTGTGGATGGTTGCTCAGCACAGATGCAAAGGAAAGAGAGAGTATGGAAGTACACTCTAGTCTCTCCCCATACCTAGGGAGAGTTTCAGGGCAGTTATGAGGCACATTGGCAAGGGATAATGTTAGGCTGGCTGCCCTTGCAGAGCCAACCAAATTCACTGCTACTAAACAAAAAATTATGGTGCTTTAAGGGTCAATTTCATTTATTAAAATAGGAGAGGACTTAAAATTCAGATTGTTAGTCGTAGTTTAATTCTCTTCTACACAGGCTCTTGTGGAGCAGTTCTCAGCGTAATATCTGAGCGTCTTCCACTAGTGCATTAACTGGTGTGATGAGTGTCTGGTTCATAAAGACTCTTGGGCCTGCATTCTCCTTTCTCTTACCCCAGCTGTGCACTGGAGACTGACTTCAATGGAGTGACTCCAGATTCGCATGGATGCGAGAGGAGAAATGAGCCTGATTGACTCTTCATGACTTCTGGAGTCTACCTTCAAGATTATAGTACACTTAGCATTGATGGGGCACTGGATTTGGAGTCAGGACTCCTGAGGTCTATTCCTGGATACATATCACCGATTCACTATGTGACCTTGGTTAAATCCCTTCCCTTCAGTTTGTTTCCCTGTCTGTATAAAGGGAGAAATGATACTAACTCACCTTTCATAAAGCAATTTGAGCTCTAATGTTACTTATTTACGGCATCAAAGCAGGCTGGACCCAGTCTGTGTAACGCTGACTGCCGTATTGCATTTTTGCTTTAAGACCAGGGAAGTTGCCAACCTCTGCTAATTAATTGCTGGGTTTGCAAATTTTAATTTTTTTGGTTTCCCTCCTGCCCTGCTTCTGGAGAATTCTATAAATACTTCACTCTTAAATTTGAAAATTGTACCTCCTTCCCTTCCTTTGACTTACCCCATGGAGAGAGACTTGGCAGAAAAAAGTTCTCTGCCATATTCAGCTTTCCTTTGTAAAGATCAACTGTTTACAGTATAACATTTTAATTTTCTGCTTTGCTCTTTTGAAGGCTTCTTTTGCTTCTTACTGTAAATATTTTGATTTTTTTTTTTAAAAAAAGCTGCTGTAGGAAACTGAATGCGGCAGCTGCTTACTGTGCTTCAGAATTACAGATGTGGCTAGGCATCACAGGGCGTTTTGCATAGGAAAATGAATGTGTGGAGGGAAAGGAGATCATTTTGCTCTCTGGGTTGGTGCTGTGAAAATAAACAACCACAGTGTCTTATCTCAGCCAGTCTGAGAGCTTACCTAGTCTGTTTGTATACACGTTCCCAAAGCTACTATAGAGAACAAAGGGCGTAAAAGAGGGATGGGGGTGAATTTCCACTTGGAGTTGGTCAGTGATCTCCTCTCTGACATTTTGAGAACACTCACTCTTTCAGGAAGTTGCTGCCTTCTCCTCTGAGAGGTTCTGATGACAAAAGTGGGTGACAGGTAGGCTGCAGGACTGGGGATGTTGACCTAGGCTGGAGCTCTTCAGAAAGACCTTGAACGCGTTTCCAGATCTCATGACAGGCTTTGTCAAAGCTGTCTTGAGGGGTGTTGTGGTGGATCCAGATGTGTCTTGGGAAAGGTCCTAGAGGAAATGGGCCATTGGGGCTTATCGTCGGATCCTGGAGCCCACTACCACCTGTGAGCATCTTTCAGTCTCTTCCCACCCAGGGAGCAAAAGACAACCTTGGTTTAAAAAAAAAGTGGTTTTGTGAGTATCAAATGGAATGAAGAGCAACAAACCATGGTAACTTGGTAACCACAGAACCCCTGGGGCCTGGCAACCAGTATGAAGGACAACAAGCGGAAACAGCTGTAGGGATGCCAACACCACCCAAAGGAGGAAGTGGAAGAAGGAGCCACATTTCTTGCCTCCCCGCCAGCAAGGCTGAGAGTAGCCTCTGGGACCAGTCTCTATGTAATTGCCACCACTTCCAGACTCCATGTATTCTCAGGTCCATATATTAACCTCCCCCTCCTCCTTCCTTTATCTGTTCTTTATATTGGATGTACCCCCGGGGCATAGAAGGAGTTACCCCCAAGGTGTCTCAACTGACGGTGAGGGGCTTCCCCTCAGCTGTGTGTCCCTTCTCCTACCCCATATCAGGTCCCCTCCTTATCCTTCTGTCACAGAAATAAACTGAAGCAAGGAGATGGGAGGACTTGTTTGGGAGAGGGAGAGGGTATGCATGTGTGGGACTGAGAGCAGGGAGATATGGATCTCTTGTGCTGCTGTTTGTCTCTATTTCTCCAATCCAAGGAACAGGAGCTCAGCTAGCCAGGTCTCCTCTTGTTCCGCAGATGAGCCCAAGAAACAAAGTTTCAGAATTTGCCAACATTTGGGGGTGTCTGGATATGGGATTTTTGCTTTGGGAACTTTTTTTTCTCTCAACGTTCCCTTTGAAGCATTGGGCACTAGCCACTAACTGATGCAGGATGCTGGGCTATATAGCACAATCTGGTCCAGCAATTCCAATTGCCGCATGCTAACTTGTGTATGTCACCACTGCCTTTTGCTGGCCCAACCTTGTGATTGCCACCCATGAGGGTATATCTACTGCACTGCATATGGGAGCACGCTTCCCCAGTGCAGGTAGTAGCTACAGCCTGACGGAGGAGACAATCCTTAATACTGCTAACCTGTCTGTTCCTGCTGATATTTAAGGCCATGAGGTGCAGGAATTATTAAATGCGGTTGTACCTGTGGACAGGTTTATCAGCTATGGTTAAAACACATTTCAGTTTGAGGAGAGCAGTGGAATCTGAATGGGAAGAAGGAAGCCAGCACAGGCCAAACTTCAGAAGCACTGGTTATATCTGCAAAAAATTGACAGTTGTGAGTCCAAAGCCCCTACTTCTGTGTATGCACCATGTGTCTGAGTGTGCAAAAAAAAAAAGTGGGGCTGGGAGGCAGGCAAGTGAAATTTTTACATATAGAAGTGCCTTTGTACATCTATGCACAAGTATTGCATCTGCAGATTTTTTTTATTACTGCAGCTGTTGCATCTTCCTTTGAAATCTCTGCTCCATGTGTAGTCTAATATAAAAAGTGGACTTTTCTATAATACGTATGCAAAGCCACAGCACCTGTAGATTCTGTATAATCAGAGAGATTATTCTGTGTATGCGGCTGTTGGCTAATACTTTATGCCCAGCTAAATGCTGCTCTTTTCACCCACAGCAATCATGTTTGGTTAACAAAGTACATGTTGGGGATTTATTTTATTTCTCCAAACACCTTTCATGTCCCCATGGAGACTTGCTAATTGTGCTGCTTTTTATCTTGGAGAGATTTTCTAAGATCACCAGCCCAGATGAATTCTAGGACTCCTCATTCATAGCCACAGTGACTGTCTATGTAGGCTGGAGTGTCGTCTAGCAGCAGTAAGGGGACGTGGTGTCAGAACTCTTAGATGATGATCCCGGTTCTGGCACTAATTCCCTTTGTGATCCTGGGAAAGTTCTTTCTCCTTCCTGTGTCTCTGTTTCCCGATCTATAAAATGGAGCAAATACTTCCTACCTCCAGACAATCATTGTGAGGACTAACTAAGCCCAGGTCTACATTAGCCCTATATTGGTCTAACTATATTGCACAGGGGGATGAAAACTCCACATTCCTGAGTGAGTTCATTATACCCACCTAGGCCCTGGTGTAGACAGCACTATGCCTCCCATTGACATCGCTACCGCCTCTTGGGTAGGTGGATTAACTACGTTGATGGGAGAAGCTCTCCTGTCAGTGTAGTAGCATCTTCACTAAAGTGCTACTCCGGTGCAGCTTCACCGCTGTATGTGAAGACAAGTCCTAACATTTGTAAATTATCCCAAGATCCATGGCACACAGAGATTTAGAAATACTGTGTTTTATTATTGTGTTTTGCAGGGGGTGTGTGTGTGTAATTAGAGTCATTTACATGGCTTTGGCTCTGTGTGGGGAAATGCTGGGATACAGCAGGTTGCATGTCAGCATCAGGCAAGGTTTTGAGCCTGGGGTCTGACTCTGGGTGGCAGTGCAGAGCAGAAGTTCCCTGCTCCTTAGTGGGTGGTTAGAATGGCAAAATCCTGTGTCTAGTCTACTGTGGAGGTAATTTAGCAAGTCGATCAGCTGTGTAGTGGAGGTTAAGATCTGAGTGAACCAGCGCACGCGCGTGCGAGCACACACACACACACTCTCTCTCTCTCTCTCTCTCTCTCACTTTCAGATGAGGGGCAGCAAAATTAACCCTCATGGTTTCTGCCACAACACAACTTGTCTTTACCAGTCATGCCAATTACCAAATATATACAAATCTTTTAAGAGAGATGGAGACCCTAAGCCCAGCATTGCTGTGAGGAAGACTGAAAAAAAGGAGGGGGGGCAGTTGATATGGAAAAACACATGATTTTACTAAGCAGGAATGAAGTGGGATTGTACCTCCACAAAGACTTTATTATGCCTGCATATTGTTCTTGATCCCTTGCTAGTCTTTGTCTCACCCTATAGCCTGTGTGCAGCAAGCAAGTCACATATTCAGCTGAATGCAAGGCCGGGGGGGTTTCTTTGAGAGAACTATCTGCATAAGAGGCAAGGGATGGATGGAGCTGCGCCGTGGAGCACCCCCCCCCGATCCTTTTATATCTGGATCTCTGCCTTTGAACAATAAGGTCTATTTGAATAGGACACTGCAGTTTAAACAGACATAAAGCGACTCTTTCATGTACCAGCCCTGGTTGCTTTGGCTCTTGGCATCCGTTCCCGGTGTAGCTAGTGGAGGGATTGAAAAGCGGAGGGGACCGAGAGAAAGTGCGTGTGAGAGAGGATTGATTCGGGGGTGGAGAGAGAGATTTACCAGCCCTGGGTATAAATTGTTTTCTAGCTGTCAGATGAGCTCATTCAAGGCAACCGTAGCAAGTCTGAAGAAAGGGGTTTTGCAGCAAGAAACTGCAGCAAATGCAAAGCAGTAACGTAGGGGGATGGGCGGCTAGTTCCAAAACACCCCCCTCCCCCTTTCCCGTCACTTCAGAGGAGAGCCAAGGGAGGCAGGGATCGCAGCTCATCCTGGAGCAGCAGCGCTCATTTGCGTCTGGCATTGCAGACCGCCCAGTGGTGCCGGTGGACCGGTCCCCCCCTGCCCTAAAGCATTGCAGCTTTGAACGTTGCAATGAGAAAATCAGCAGCAGCAGCAGCGCTTCCTCTTTCGCAGTGGTGCATGTTGTGTGTGCGTGTGTGTGTGTGTGTGTGTGTGTGTGTGTGTGTCCTCCCTTCCCTAGGCATGTCTCTCTGCCTCCGGGGGGAGGCAAACCCTGCAGTTAGGATCCCACCTCGGACCTAGTCCCATCCCTTCCACGCGGAAGGCTGCACTGAATCCCCAGATAACTGGGGGAGGGTCTCTTTCGTTTGTCCAAAGAGATTGAGCTTAAAAGTGTGACTGCAAAGGGGGCAAAGGCGTGTGGGGTTTCCAATGTGTGGTGTGTCGCGGACGAGCCCCCACGGAGCTGCACATCATTGCGAAGTGCCTGAATGTGGCTTTCACAGACTGGATTTTTTTTTTTAATTTTATTTTTTGCATACAACCGTAGGGGCAAATGTGCTAGTCCAGGCAAAAACCAAACCCTTCCTCCTGGCAGCTCTGCAAAGAGGCAGCAAAGCAGCCAGCCCCGTGAGAAGAAATATGCGATGGTTTGGGAAGGGATGACGCAAAGCCCCCCCACCATCTCCAAAACATTTCCCCCTCTCCTCCCCTACAACCAGTCCCGCTTGTCAGAACCTAATCTCTCCCCAGGAACGCATGCTACTGGGAAAAGTAACAACTGCACAGCGGGGGGGGGGGGGGCTTTCTCTGGGGGATTGCCCCCCCCTGCAAGCCCACCTGTGTTTGTAATGCAATTTCCTTGGTCATAAAAAGTGTCCATATCATCAAATTGTTTACATCGCCCCCCCCAAGACGAGAGTTGGGGGGGGAATATTGTGGATGATGCATGCAGGATTTATTCTAGCGGCTATGTGAAGGCCAAGGGGAGCTGCTGCTTGGACGTTATATCTCTGTATTAAGAGGAATCTGTGGGGAATTGCTTCTATAAAGGAGAAAAAACCTGGGGTGGGTATTAAAATGAACAAATAAATGGGATCCTACAAGCTAACGTGTGGTTTATTGTTTCTGGGAGGATGGAGGGAATGGGGGTAGTGGTGGAATACAAATCTTCAATCAGATGCTGTCTATACACACACACCCCCTCCGCCAAGATAACACAGCTGAAGTACCCCCGTTCCCACGATTTAAGGAAGAAGAGAAGAAGGATGTGGAGGTGATCAGTCACCTGGATGCTGATGATGCTGATCAAAAAGTGTAATTCCCTAGGACCCTTGCGCTGCTAATCCTGAAAAGCTTGAGCTAAGAGTCATTTTTTAAGTGGGGAAAAAAGGAAGGAAGGGAGGGAGGGGGAGAAAAAAAACGCGACAGCCCTCCTCTCCCCAAGCCAGTGCGAGAGTTGGTTCATTCCAGCTGCAGAAGCTCAGAGCCTTCCAAGCATTGGGATTTTTTTCTGAGCTAAAATAATAATCATAATCATAATCCTGACCTTCCCCACCCCCTTCCTTCCTCCTCTTCCTCCAGCCGAGCCGAGGACCATCCCAATTGTAAAGGAGAGAGGAAAACAAAACCCCACAACCCCTTGACATGCAACCTTCTTTGGGATGGGACAGGACGGGATGCAGCTGCGGCGTTAGAAGGAATTGGGGGAAATTGGGGATCTTTGCTCTCATGACGGTGGAAGTGAGCTACTGGAGCCGGATTCTGCTGCTCTCCTTGGGGCTGCTGGCTGCTTCAGCAACCGGTGAGTGTAATGGAGGAAGCTGGCAACTTTGGGAGCATTCCCCCTCCCCCCCCTGCTGCTTGATTCAGATTTAATTCTCTTGCATTTGGGGGGTTTGTGTGTGTGTGTGTGTGTGTGTGTGTGTGTGTGTGTGTGTGTGTCTGTCTGTCTTTGGGTGGGAGGAGGAGATCCTCCTTTACAGACCATTCAGGGATCACGTCTGTTGCTGTATATTTCCATAGGAAGATAAAGTTTGCAGGTACTGTATATCCTATGGGAGCAACAATTTTACAGTCTGGGGTCATAAAAAGGTGTGGTTTGGTTTTGTTATTTTCCTCCTTGTCGTCAAAGGATCAGATCAGTGTGTCCCAAATGTGAGAGGACCAAGAAAAATGTCATCTCTTTTTTTCTCTGCATCTTAGTTCATTATTTCTCTACCCAATGTTTGCCTACAGCCTATAAAATAGATTTAGGGACTTCTTACATGTAAATAGAAGCACTTTTATGATTCCTCCTTTCTCCTCAAACATTTCAGGTTGCGGTGCTTTTAAGCATTAGCTGTTTGGCCTCAGCATTATACAGATGTATATTTTAGCCAAATATGTAATTTTAAACTTAGTAAAGGTCAAAATAGAATAAAAAAAATAGGTGCAACCTTCTCCCCCCTCTCCCTGCTTCTGAAACTGCGTTTGCAGCATATCGAAAGCAAAGGATTCAGTTTGAAACTGAAGTTTATTTTTGCTGTGGTCTTGTATAGGGTCTGGCTTTGTGTAATGGGGGGCGGGCAAAGGAGGGTGAAGAAAAACATTTTGTTCTTTTCTTCCTTTAACACTGAGGGGTTCCCCAATTTCCCAGTGTTTCTAAATAAGGTTTGTTCGAATGTGCCTCATGCACCATGGCCAAAAGACGTGTGTGTGTGTACGCGTAGGGGTGGGAAGCTGCCTTTTTTTTGGTAAAACTTTGTGTTGTGTTTGAAATGCAACACTGATTTTATTATGTAAGGCAGACTTCCTCCTAAGAGACTCAAAAAGACCATCAGCACCTTATGCTCCTGAGGTATCTTACGATGGACACCAAAGAGTTTTACCAACTGAGGGCACCAATTAGGATAGGAGGAAATCAGTTCATTGGGAGTAGATAGATAGATAGATAGATAGATAGATAGATAGATAGATAGATATCTTCCTGATTTTTTTCTCCCCTCAAGCAAAAGCATTGAGTCTGTCTGAGGACAGGGACCCCCCCTCTTCCCCCCCCCCACCTCTGTGCTGTTTGGCTGGGTTGAGTGGAGTGCTGGACAAGATACCTAAATGAGTGATTTACTGTTTCAGGGGTTTACAGTTCTCCTCTTTCTTTCTTTCTCTCTCTCTCTCCTTCCCCCTTGCTGTCTTTGACTTGTTCATGCAAGATCTTGTTGGTTTTCTTTCAGTGCCCGGTTGTTCTACATTTAGTCCTCCTTGCTAGCACAGCTCCCTTTTTTTTCTCATATTTTGCTTTATTTAAAATTATACCTATCCAGGATCCTTCACTGTTGGCCTGTTAATTGATATGTACCCCATTCTTCTGTTACACAAGTGCCAGGTCTGTGAAAGCTCTCCAGAAGTTCCTCATTGTTTTAGCTGCAGTAGGACCATGAGGCAATTACCTGTGTGTGTGTGCGTGTGTTTGTTTGTTTTTGTTTTTTCCCTGCACACCACTGCTTCCTCTTGAGATTCTGAACAACCTTTTTGTCAAAACAAGGGATCAACTCTGAGATCAGTAAGATGCAGCTAGTTAACAGGGATGCTGCAACTGTGCCCACTGGGTGAAGGTGCCTACTGTTTCCTGCAGTCCTCCGATCAGATATTTTCAGGTTAGCCTAGGATTGGACATGCTGGTCCTAATAATAAGCCTCTGTGGGACCATGTCCTCAACATACTATCTCTTCAGCCTAGCCTTTTCCTGGGGATTGCGTGGCTAGTAATAACCATGTGTTCCCATAGTGTGGCACTAGAGTTGTATATATAAAACTGTCAGTTAGTAGTTCTAGCCTGTCTCGAAAAAAGAAAAAGAGCAAAAAAAAAAAAAAAATAGAGAAACCCTACTGTTACTACATTAACCTTACTCTATCTAATTATTCAGAGCTGTCAATATTCCTGCAGCCTGATACAGTTTGGAGGGGTGGGGTAGGGATGGCAGATTGCTGCAGATGATCTCTACAGTGGCAAGTGTTTCTCAGGAAATTACAAGCATGATCAGTTGTCTTAATCTTCTGCAAGGAACTGAACCAACTGTAGCTAAAGCTATTCTCTTTATAAGGTAGGGGACGTGTATTTTTCTTCAAAGAATAATACATTTCTTACGCACTTGCTGAATTTAAAAAGAGGTGCAGGAATAACCTGGCAGAGTTTGTTGTCTGTTTCGAAAAGATACTGATTTTTCTTGTGGTTGTGAACTGGTGACTAGCAATACGCAGCTAGTCAGAGAAAGGGCACGCCACGTAATAGTTTTGTAGTTTTTCTTATCCCTCAAAAGCATATACTTGTAATGATTATTTTGTATCTGTGCATTGTTAATGAAAGCTGCCTCAGAGATAGATTTGGGGTGCATATGTTTTATAATGTATACAGACAGACACATACAGCATATTTTTTTAAAAAAGCTGTTATAATGGAAGTCGTTTGTACCATTGTAGTTAAGACTATGTTTTGGTGATTAACCTCCTTTTGATGACTGGACTATGCAAAGATGCACTGGGTGGAAGATGGCCTAGACATTTTAGTTTCTTTTGTCCTGATAGAAAGTAGTTTTTGGCTCACTTATTTCTAAAAAGATGGGAGCAGGAATGGAAAGTTGAGTACTAATTTTGCGCTGCTGTATGGGCGCACAAATAATTCATTTTTATTAATCATCCCTTTATTAAAAAAAAAAGTCAGAATGTGGATTAATCCCCGGTACCTGTACTCCAGCTGAGTAGTGCTTCCTTACAGGTGGAGTAGTCCCACAGATCGCCTTGGGAAGTGAGTACTGCTCAATGTAAAGCTGGCCGGATGTTTTGACAAGGTAGGGAGGGGAATGAATAGCAACCGATATGATGAGATCTGACAGAACATTTTAAAGGGAGTTTCTTCTGTCGACTACGCCGGCACCTCGTACAGCAAAGCTTGGGATGCTGCTGCTTGCAACAGGAGTCCTGCTAACAACCGTAGTGCAATGGAGTTTAGGGCTAGACTAAGCCTGTAAACAATGTCCTATGTAACCGTGATGAATTCCCTGCTCTCCCCTTATTCCTGGGGGAGAGGAAGAAGTCATTTATTCCAGTTTATTTCCTTCTTCATGTTGGGACAACTCTGGCTAGTGTGTAGAGGGGTGGGCTGAATAAGGGTGTCAGCCAGTCTCTGTGCCTCCTTACATCCTCCCTGCCCGCCTGCTTGCCACAGGTGGCAAAACCAGGCACGCTGCCTTTGCTCTCCCTCTTTCCAGCAGTGTGGGGACCATGGCTGCAGCCTCATGGGAGTGCAATCTAAGATGTGACTCCTCCTTCCCACACTAGACACTGCCACTGTCTGGCCCTTAATGTTTGCTAGGACTGTAATAAACTTGCTTCATGCAAATGGTCGCCTTGTCTCCATCCATGCGCTGTTCATGCTCCTCAGCTTCCCATCAAATGGTCAGGTTCAGTCCTAAAATCTCACAGCAAAATTTTTTTTGCTGGGAAAAACCTCTTGGTTTGGCCCAGATTTGTGCTGGGAAGCTAAGAGCTGGGATTGAGCCTTCCGGGCATTGAACTGGGAGTATATTCGGCTGGGAGGAGTAATGTTTCCCCCGGGGCATATCTCTGTCTCATTGGCAGCATAGAAGCAGTTCCCGTTGACCAGGTAAGAACCCTTCTGAGCCAGCTCTCAGATGGAGCACAGGGGCCTAGAATCAGCCCAGCTCAGAGCAGACTCCGTATATCTGCATTTCCTCAGCCAATTGGACCAGGATGCTGGTGCAGAATTGCTTGCGGTTTTGCACAAGGGTCGCACAGATTCTCTTCAAGTATAAACTGTTAGTGAATACGCTGGGGGAAATGTTCCTTGAATGTTCACTGTACGTCCTGAAGCTTTGGCTTTCTTTGCGTTTGGGGGATCAGGATGGGAGTGGGAGAGAATAATTTACTGGAGAGGTAATGTGGTGTAATGAGTGTTTACGCCACTGCACTATGATTCGAGAGACTCAGGAGCTATTCCATGCTCTGCCACTGACTTTCTGTGCGACCTTGGGTAAGTCCCTGTTGCAAAGCGTTCACAGTGTAACTCATGCTTTCTGTTGGGCACCAGAAGGAAAGAGGGGCGTGTTCTTTGGTCTTCTAGATCAGTGGTTTTCAAACTGTGGGTCGTGACCCAGTACGGGATCGCAGAGAGGAAGGCACTGCCAACTGGGCCATTGAAAGTCCCGTTGGTGGTGCAGCCCGGCTAAGGCAGGCTAGTCCCTACCTGTTCCGACACCACCCTGGAAGCAACCAGCAGCAGATCTGACTCCTAGGTGGCGAGGGGGAGGGGGTCACGGGGCTCTGTGCACACCCTGAGTACCGGCTCCACACTCTCATTGGCGGTGCTTGCGGGTGAGAGCTTTGCAGAGCCACTTGCGCACCTCTACCTAGGAGCCAGACCTGCTGCTGGCACTTCTGGGGAGCAGCGCGGTGCCAGAACAGGCAGGCAGTCTGCCTTAGCCCCCCCCGCTGCGCCGCTGACCAGGAGCAGCCCGAGGTAAGCCCACGCCCCAACCCCATGCCCCAATCTCCTGCTTCAGCCCTGAGTCCCCCGCCTTGCAAACCCGAAGTCCTCTTCTACACCCCAAATCCTTCATCTCTGGCTCCACCCCAGAGCCTGCACCCCAGCCCAGAGCCCTGTCCCCCTCCTGCACCCCAACCCCCTGCCCCAGCCCAGATCCCCCTCCCACATCCTGAACCCCACATTCCTGGCCCCACCTCGAGCCCTCGCCCCTGCACCCCAACTCTCTGCCCTAGCCCTGAGCCCCTCCTGCACCCTAAACTCCTCATCTCCAGCTCCATTGGGTCTCGGGCATCAATAATTTTCTTCAACAGGGTTGCCAGAAAAAAAGTTTGAAAACCACTGCCCTAGATGACTGCAGCACCAGCAACTGTAAGTTAACGGTTGGAGAATAGGTGAAGGGTTACCAGGTTGGGCCATAAGTCTTGTTTGTTATTTATTGTGGTAGTACCTAGAGGTCCCACTCAGTTATTGGGATCCCAGTATGATCGGCATCATTCATGCACATCCTGAAAAGACAGTTTTGTTTTTTAATCCTCAGAAGATGGTGAGCATGTGGAGATGGGAGCAGGGGGAAGGAGAGTCTCCATAATATATGACACCCTACTGGGGTTTCTTCCATATCCCAAAGATCTTATGCTACAGGTTCTCTGGTTTCATCTCTTCTCCTCCCACCAAGGAAATATAAATTCGAAACTGCTTGCTAGGCCTAGGCGTGAAATCTGAGTCTGCTTTGCCATCTTGTTGAAATGGGCTTGACACACAGATCAGTTCTGGCTTTGTTTCCCTAATGCTTGTTTGAGAGCCCCTCTGCAAGACTGTTGGGCAACAAAAATGAGGACATTGGCCTAAATGAAGCCTCGGCTTTCTCTAAAGTAGGCAGATGGACAAAGAAAGATGTTGTGAAGAAGAGTACAGGGGCTCCCTGGCTTTTAGATGCCTCATTAGTTTTCTTGAAAAGAGAGGCTGGTCTTACAGCCCTGAAGTCAGTGAGGATGTTGTCATTGACTTCAGAGGGAGCAGGGGCAAGTCCTCTAAGACCTGGAAATTCTGTAATGGTTATCTATCAATAATTGTAACTGGAATAATACTACCGGTAGCTTGTTCTAGGCTGCTACTTATTTTCAAGTTGGTTGTCATCAAGAATATAGGCAACATCTTGCTATTTTAAGGTTTATCATGCTGCTCATTACCGTAGTATCTGTGAAGCTTCCATGTTTTAAAAAAAAAAATCAATTCCATTCTTGAATGTTTGAATTATCCACAAAGACCTTCTGTCATTAGAGCTAGAGTGTGCAAGCATCCAGGGAGGTTTATTGAGGATTGGCAGGCCTTGATAGTCAACTGTAGTGATTACTGTAAAATAAACATGAGTTTTTAGAAGGAGGATATAAAACCACCTGCTTCAAGGCCAAAACCAGCCTCCACTTCATGGCGGTCAGAGGAAACTGTCCCTGAAGGCAGGTTATCCCTTAACCGAAGGGGTTCTTGGATCTCCCTTTGCAGCAGCTGGTTGGAGATAAGATACTGGTTTAGATGATCTGTTGCAGGGTGATAATTTTTATGTTCCTATGGAGAGAGTAGATAATCGCTACACCAGTTGAGATGTTTGTTAGTCTTTTTATTTTTAAAGACAGACTTAGGCCATGTGTCTACGTCGAGCACTGCAGCGTCGCCGTTGTACTGATACAGCTGCAGTGTATCTGGTGAAGACACTATGCCGACGGGAGAGTGCTGTGCACATGGACGCTTGCGTCAGTGTAACTTATGTTGCTTGGGAGGGTGGAATGTTGGCACCCCTGAGCGACGTAAGTTTGGCTGGCAGAGGCTGTAGTGTAGATCTAGCTGTAGGAATTACATTGACTAGTTACAGAGTCTGTAGTATGCAGTGACTTTAGTACTGCACACTTTGTGACAAATAGTTGCAGAGTTGTGCTCTGCTGTGCATCACTCATTTTTAACCCTTTAGAGTGGGGTGTTGTAAGTAATCAGCACTGGTCCAGTGCTGCTGTGATCAGATTCAATGGTAACCCCTCCACCTGCCCCACAGACTTCAGTGGGAGCCAAGTTAGGGTGACACCAAGTGCTCTTGCAAATCACCCCCTCAAATGATGGTAATGTGAAATATACATCATTCTTGTCCAGAAGAAACTAATGACAATATTAATGTTCAGATGTATTCTGGGAAAAGTCAAGCAGTCTAACCTTATTTAGTATTGGTCATATAATATACACTCAGTGGAGATTCCCAGCTGTAGCTATAAAGAACTTGGTGAGAGCTGACTCAGGAATGGCCTTTGAGAGAGTGTCTTATCTCTGAGCTTCCTTCAGCTGAAGGCAAGTCCTTAACAGCGTTTTCCATGGTGGAGGCCTAGAGTGAAATAAGGAAATGCTGTCTGCTGGTCAGACAGGGACTTCCAATTCTATTCTGTTCCATCTCTGCAGATGACCGTGGGAGAGAGAATTCTCCTCTCTGACTTCCATTTATTCATCTCTACAGTGGGTGGAATAATGCCTACATGACAATGTTGTTGTGTATAAAGTGCTTTAAGAGCCTTGGAGTGAAACTGCTATACAAGTGCAGAGTTTTAGATCAACAGCATGTAAGACTTCAACAGCATCCTGCTAATCTGCTTTTGTATCAAGAATATCCCAAGACAGTGTGCCAACATCATCTTCCATTGGCTTCAGTGGCATTCTGTCAAGGCTGTATTTATTCCAGTAGGTTTAATAGGGAGGCTTTTTGTCTATCCTTCACACTGGTAGCTAGTTGGTCTGGCAATATCCTGAATGATCCAAAATGTATCCACTTGTGCAAATACAAAGCACAGAGCTCCCAAAGTGTTAGATCAAAGCTATAGCCCTTAAGAATAGGACAGCAACTGGTAAGTTAACTCACAATGTTCCTATATTCATTGAATCTGTCAGTTCAGCACTCAGTTTGCTCATCCAGTCTATAGTGATAATACTATCACTCTTCAGGCAGAAGGGGGAGGCCATCTTTTCCAAGGGCAGTCTTGTTGATGAAGATGTATGACAAGAGGTTTGCAGGGTCAACAGACAGCTAAGCATTAAAAACAGGAAAAAAATTGGTTCCACCTATTGGAACCCTGCTATAAAAAAAAAAAACAACAGATGTGACCTTATCAATCCTGCATATTAATTGAGGTTTTTCTATTCAGACTCCATAGCTTAATGAAGTCTCTGTGTTGCTATTTATAGGTACAGCGTACATACAAAATGTATTTATTGGTCTTCCCTCCCATTCAAGGAAGTGAGAAATCCAGCAATATGTGCTCAAAGCATTTGACTTCTTGCAATTACAAAGCTCTTCTAATACCATCCAACCTCTTGGGGGGCGGGGGTCTCTTTAGGAGAAGACACATATCTGGAACCAAGAGACTCCTATTTTCCTATTCTGTCCTTTCCACCCTCTGCTTCACCCTTTAATCTCAGTTAGTGAGTACACTTAGGATTTATAAAACCATGGAAGAATAGCACTGGCACCACCTCTTTAAACTGATCCAGGAGGCCCCTGCTGAAGTCCCTCTTAAAGACCTATTTCTTCCATGTTGCTTCATGTGAAATGAGCTGACTCATGTAAATGGCCTCTTCTTAGAATGAAAGGACTGGAAGGTACCTCAAGAGGTTATCTAATCCAGTCCCCTGCACTCAAGGCAGGACTAAGTATTATCTAGACCAGGGATTGGCAAACTTTGGCATGTGGCCCAACAGGATAAACCCTCTGGTGGGCCGGGCTGGTTTGTTTACTTGCCCCATCCGCAGGTTCGGCTGATCGTGGCTCCCGCTGGCTGTGGTTCGCTGCTACAGGCCAATGGGGGCGGTGGGAAGTGGCGACCAGCACATCCCTCGGCCCGTGCCACTTCCCGCAGCCCCCATTGGCTTGGAGCGGCAAACTGCGGCTAGTGGGAGCCGTGATCGGCCTAACCTGCAGGCACAGCAGGTAAACAAGCCAGTTGGACTTGGCAGAGGGTTTACCCTGGTGGACTGCATGCCAAAGGTTGCCAGTTCCTGATCTAGACCATCCCTGACAGGTTGTTCCCTTTTCCCCTAACCTTTGTCCTTAAGCTGTGAGTGCCTCACGGCAGGGACTGTCCCTTCTTGAGTGTTTGGAAAGCACTTTGTGAGTGCTGTAATTATCATCACAGCAATGGCTAGAGTCAGGCCTTCTTTGGGTGAATGGCATGCAAGTTTCCCTGTTGTACCGAAGAACCCCATGCCAACTATTCCCCTCCTGGGTTCCTGTGCAGCCCTGTTCATGGATCTTGGTCCTGACTTGCAGCACATCCAGGAGATGGAGCGAAATAAGGGCTGCATCCTGCAGAAGTGCCCTTCTGGGGAATAAGGGAGGTCCCCCTGTACTGTCTAAAGAGCACAAACATACAGAGAACATAATTCATCCCTTCAGTGTTTAAATCCTGGGGCCCCAACCAAAATCAGGGTCCTGTTGTGCGTGGTGCTGTACATTCACCTAGTAAAAGATGGTCTTCACCCCAAAAAGCTTACAATTTAAATAGACAAGACACAAAGGCTAGGAGAAAGGAAGGATGATTATTAGTATCTTACAGATGGGGAACATACACCCAGAGAGACTGGGTTGTGCATGGTGGTTTTGTCAGAGGCAGGAATTGAACGCAGGAATTGAACACAGGTCTTAAGAGTCCCAGTCTGTTGTCCTAATCACAAGATCATCCTTCTCTGATCTGTCCGTTAAAATTTTTCTCTGTGTGGAGTATGTGTAACTTATACTAGCTACAGGCCTTGGTGGTGGTTCTGTGTGCACATAGTAAGAAGGTTTTGACACCTCCCAGCAGTGTGGTATCTCAGTGCCTGTCACCTGGAGCCTTGCTCTGGCACCAGATGAACCTGCATTGTTTTTATGGAAACCAGTATACAGTATTTAAAAGATACAGTAACTATGGGGGCTACTATTACGTATTGTGATGGGGCAAGGCCAGATGGCTACAGTAAAGTACTGAGGAACAGGTATGTTAGCCCCAGGCTAAAAAAATCCCTAGTACCATGGTAACTAAATGGCAGTTGCTCCAGGTTTATCAAGGCACCTGGGGCCAATTAAGGTCTTTCTAGAAGGCAGTGGAGATTGCTACATTGATTAGAACACCTGCAGCCAATCAAGACAGGCTAATCAGGGCACTTGGGTTTAAAAAGGAGCTCACTCCAGTCAGGCTGGGAGGAGCCAGTGGAGAGGAAGTGCGTGTGAGGAGCTGGGAGCAAGAAGCTGAGACTGAGAGTGTGTGCTGCTGGAGGACTGAGGAATTATCAGACAATCAAGCATTATCAGACACCAGGAGGAAGGTCCTGTGGTGAGGATAAAGAAGATGTTTGGAAGTCCCAGGGAGGTGTAGCTGTCATGCAGCTGTCACAAGAGGCACTATAGACAGCTGCAATCCACAGGGCCCTGGGCTGGAACTCGGAGTAGAGGGTGGGCCTGGGTTCCCCCCAAACCTCCCAACTCCTGATCAGGCACAGGAGGAGTTGACCCAGACTGTGGGTTCCACCAGTGGGGAAGATCACTGAGGTGAGCAAATCCGCCAATAAGCGCAGGACCCACCAAGGTGAAGGAGGAACTTTGTCACAGTACTTACACTGTGCTGCGCTGCTTGGAGTGAAGTATGGTGCAATTATGGAAATTGGTGTACTTTGCTTACAATACACACAATGCAATGCAGTAATCTGCAAAAATATATACTCCAGACATGCAATGCAGTGGCAGACTAATTTGATAGTGGTTAATGTGTAACTGGGAAAATCCCATTGATTAAAGAAATCAAATTAACTCTGGTTCAGTCTCTTTGCTTGCTGCCATGGACACAGCCATCCAGAATGGGATATTGTACTTCAATGAGCCCAAATGTGTAACTTTTTTTTTTTTTAACACCTCCCTTGCATAGAAGCGGGACAGAAGGTTTTTAATACATCACTTCACAGTAGACTAAGTACAATGTTCTTCATCTATGTTTAGATTCAGCGACGTCCCCATTTTCCTGTCGGCAGGAATAATCGACCGTCTTTATTAAACGAAGGCATTGTTGTTGTGGTAATGAACTATTTAGTGTGTGTGCACATGCAGCAGAGGGTAGTGGTGTGGATTCAGATCTGCACAACTCTATCATAAGCCCAAATAGTGCTAACAACCAGTGGAGATGCTCCATTAGGCCATGTGCTTCTGGAGCAGGAGGATATAATTTTTATCTCTGCAGTTGGGAGGTTCTGAATGGCCAGGGCTTTACAGCATAGGGATGAGTTTTAAGTGCTAGGTAGCTGTTATGAAAAATCAGTACAATAATGGGACAGAGTAGCACAGACTTCTGGGAAGCTTGTGTTGGAGAAAGAGGTGGAGAAATGCATCTTCCCCACTCCTATAAACGCGTGCAAGGCACGCTGTTTTATTATTTATATTGTGATATTATCCAGAAGCCCAAGTTGGGATCAGATCCCCCACTGCACTGGATGCTGGATAATGTAGTAAGAGACAGTACTTGTCCTGAAGGAGCTTACAGTCTAATTGAAGATAATATGCAATAGACAGATGGCGTGTGGGAGGATGTCTGAGATGGGGTCATGTAATGACAGACAGGTTGCATGCACAGTTTGCAGGTTTTTGAGTCAATGTTTTGTAAGGGTCTAAACATTCAAGATGGATTAATGGTAACAGTAACCCCATCTGGCCACTCTCACAGGGTGGCCGTGTCTGACAGTAGAGTGCTGTTGGAGATAAGTCACAAACTAGGATTTCAACAGAGTTCCCAAAGTGGGGTATCTGGACTGGTCCATCAGTGGTGTATGGGCCACTCTGCTGGTGGTCCAGGGAGATCTAGCTGGCCACATGGTCCTGGCTGCTCCTCCTTATTTCCATCTGCCAAATTGCATGAAAAGAAGCTAACAATAACTTAAATACTTTGCTAAGGAGTCTTTTGTCCCCATGTAAAGAATCACTGTTGTTGACACTTATTACTAAATTACGCTAGTAGCTAGAGGGCCCAGCCAGGAGTGGAGTCCTGTTGTGCTCAGCAGGATACAAACATCGAGAGCCAGTCAGAGGCCTGGTCTACACTACGCGTTTAGACAGAATTTAGCAGCATTAAACCGATTTAACCCTGCACTCGTCCACAGAACGAGGCCCTTTATATTGATATAAAGGGCTCTTTAAATCATTTTCTGTACTCCTCCCCAACAAGAGGAGTAGCGCTGAAATCAGTATTGCCATGTCGGATTAGGGTTAGTGTGGCGCAAATCGACGGTATTGGCCTCCGGGCGGTATCCCACAGTGCACCATTGTGACTGCTCTGGAAAGCAATCTGAACTCGAATGCACTGGCCAGGTAGACAGGAAAAGTCCCGTGAACTTTTGAATTTCATTTCCTGTTTGCCCAGCGTGCAGCTCTGATCAGCATGGGTGGCGATGCAGTCCCAAATCCAAAAAAAGCTCCAGCATGGACTGTACAGGAGATACTGGATCTGATTGCTGTATGGGGAGACAAATCTGTTCTATCAGAGCTCCATTACAGAAGACAAAATGACAAAGTATTTGAAAAAATCTCCAGGCAATGATAGACAGAGGCCACAGCACAGTGCTGTGTGACAAGGATAACGGAAAGCCAAAGAATCAAATGAACGCTCATGGAGGGAGGGAGGAGGTACTGAGGACTCCAGCTATCCCACAGTCCTTGCAGTCTCCGAAAAGCATTTGCATTCTTGGCTGAGCTCCCAACGCCTAAAGGGTCAAAAACATTTTCCTGGGTGTTTCAGGGTATATGTCAACCCAGAATTCCAATGGGTGGGGGAGACTGCGGGAATTATGGGATAGCTATGGGATAGCTACCCACAGTGCGATGCTCTGGAAATTGACGCTAGCCTCGGTACATGGATGCACATCGCCAAATTAATGTGCTTAGTGTGGCTGCGTGCACTTGACTTTATACAATTTGTTTTACAAAACCGGTTTATGTAAAATTGGAATAATCCCATAGTGTACACATACCCAGAGTTTACATCTACATTAGCAGAAAGTCGGACAGGAAACAAAGGCAAAGGGAGTCTCCCAAAATTGAAAGAGTAAAGAATAGAACCTAGATCTTCTAACTTCTACTCCAGGATCTTATCCACTGGACTACATCATAGGGATGTTATGTAGCTGTTGATGAGAGAGATGTTCATGAGACACTCGCTATATGAAAATATTGTGTTCACGCTAGCAGATCCGGAGGCATTTACAGGAGCTATGGTTTCTCAATCCATTTATCAGAGTGCCTGCAGTCTTCACTTGATATCATTGTTGTTTTATCTGCCTTGAAGTGAAGATGTCTTTATCCAGAACATTTTTTTAAATAAAAGAAAAGGGAGACGATCCGTGCAGTTGGCTGCTGTTTGTACCTGCTCTGTGAAACGTTAATCCTTTTCTAGCCTAATAAAATTACTTTTATTTGGATTTCCCTCACCTATCTTTAAAGCCATAGATTTCTTCTAGTATAAATTGTGCAGCCGCCTCTCACACTGACAAGACAGGGATTGAGAGAGAGAGAGACAGGGTAGGTGAGGTAATATCTTTTATTGGACCAACTTCTGTTGGCGGAAGGTACAAGCTTTCAAGCTACACTGATCTCTTCATGCCAGATCGAGTCAGACCAATGGACAATTTAGTCTGCTAGCCTGTCTCTGATTGTGGTACCTTTTTTCAGAGAAAGATACAAGGAAAACTCTAAGTTGGTAACTATTGAATAAATTGCACAGGGAAGAAAGATGGTCCTGTTAGATGGCTAGTCTGGGACTTGCTACCAACTTTCTGTCTAACCTGGGGCCAGTCACTTAGTCTCATTTCACCACCTGTAAAATGAGGACAACAGTGTTAGTGAAATGCTCAAACTTATTAGGCTTTTGAAATGATTCTCAAACTTGCTCTTCTAGCTGTTCTTAAGCTGGTTTGCAAAACTTGTTGCAGATACTCACAGTTCAAAATGTGCACTGTTGATTGGTCACACCAGTTGTGCTCTTGTTTTCTGTTCCCTGAATGGACAGAGTAAATTGCAAGAGTCATAGTTCAATATACAATTTGAGCCTCGCTTTCAATGACTGTTTAGAGTAGAAGTTTTCTGTTCAAGCTCAAATGTTGGAATATTCGCTGAAAGCCAACACAAAAGGGTTGAAAATAGAATCAAGTTAAAATTTGTTTACTATCTGAAAAGAAATTTGCAGGTGAGACTTACTGCTGTTTGCCTGACTCTTTGTATGTTTGTGCACTTGTGGTAGTGGCTCTTGCTGGAATATCTCAAAACACTTCATAATTGTCCCATGCACTTTAGTATTGGTGAGAAAATAAGAAAATTGTTACAGATTAACTCAGTGCTTTTAAGACCGTGGTTCTTAACCTTTACTGCAGCCTGCACCCCTTTGGTTCTCAAAATATGTTCTTGCGCCCCTTATCAAAAGTCAAAATATGTTCTCACTCCTTAAACCTATATATATAGTGTATATTACAGTAATCGTTAACAAGTGTATAATGTTAATAAATAGGCTTGATGAAACAAGGTAGTTGTACTTATGTGCCTGTGCTTAATTTGTGTTTTCGATGATTTGCCTTCTAAAATATCTGGCATGTCTCGCACCCCCAGAAAGGGCATCTCGCACCCCCAGGGAGTGCATGCACCCCAGGTTAAGAACCACTGTTTTAAGAGATGGGATTAGAACTTGTCAAAGACAAGAATTTTAAAACATCAGGGATCTGGGTTCTGATCACTGTAGTGGTAGGATACTGATAGAGAAGATGGTCCAGTGATTAGGCTACTATCCTAGTCTGTAGGAGACTGGAATTCAATTCCCTGCAGTGCCACAAACTGTATGTGGTCCTGGGCAAGTCACTTACCATCTCTGTGCTTCAGTTTCCCATCTGTAAAATGGGGATAAGACCGCTTCCCTACATGTTGTGAGAATAAGAATGGCCAGACTGGGTCAGACCAGTGGTCCGTGTAGCCCAATATCCTGTCTTCTGACAACGAAGAATCCTGTGGCAACTTATAGACTAACAGAGGTTTTGGAGCATGAGCTTTCATAGGTGAATACCTACTTCGTCAGATGCATCTGACGAAGTAGGTATTCACCTACGAAAGCTCATGCTCCAAAACCTCTGTTAGTCTGGATCTGTAAAAGCAGCAAAGAATCCTGTGGCACCTTATAGACTAACACGGCTACCCCTCTGATACTTGTCTTCTGACAGTTGTCAATGCTAGATGCTTCAGAGGGAATGAGCAGAACAGGGCAGTTATCAAGTCATCCATCCCCTGTCATCCAGTCCCAGCATCTGGCAGTCAGAGGCTTAGGGACACCCACATCATGGGGTTGCACCTGTGACCATTCTGACCAATATCCATTGATGGACCTGTCCTTCAAGAATTTACTTAATTCTTTTTTTCCCCCAGTTATACTACAGTGATTGCGGCTAGATAGGTACCATAGATATTTATGGGAAGTTTCCCCTCATTTAGTAATGAAAACAAGAAGATTTAGAAACTCTACTTTTATTTAAGTTGGTGGTGGAAAATATAAGAATGTTTCAAAGTAAGATAGAATTAGGATTGATTGTGGATGAACCACTGCTTCTGTGGAGACAGAAACTAGTGAGTGTTGTGTTGGAGATTACTGCATAAATCCATAGCTGTGTGGAGAGGCTGCCTCTTCAAGGATTATTTTTATTTTTTTGTACCCAGATCACTGTAAAAGGTTGTATCTTTCTGGCGAGGAAAAACACTCCGTCTAAAACCATTGTGCACATTCTTAGATTTTGTTACACTTTCCCAACCTCCTCTGTTGTTAGCAGTGTGCGAATCACTGTTCCCAAACTTAAGAGATCTAATCACTTACCATAAGAATCATTTGTTAATGCTCTCCTGGTTGAAATTAAGCACTCCAGCTTGGTTTTAAGCATCACTGAGGAAAGCTAGCCCTGCATCTTCAAAATGTAAGGGGGTAGCTGAGCCTCCATCTGTTCTCTCCTGTGCCTGTTTTATGTCTCTGAAACTCCACTGGGTTCAGTGGAATTACACCTCGTTTTCATTGCTGTATATAGAGGAGAATCAGGCCCACTGTTAGAACGAAGCTTGATCTGACATTTGATGAGACATTAATGCCAAGTTGTAGGCACAGAAAAGTAGAAGCTCATTTCTACTCTAAGAAAGGCACAATTGTGTTCCTTTCCCGTTGGATATACTGAATAATACTGTCAAGAAAAAATATATTTCCTTCCAAATAGGAAACATGTTTCCTACTAAAGGTAATGAAACCCTGTGCTTTTTGAGAACCGACATTATTTTTAAAGATGTTGCTCATATCACACAGCGTATTGATCATCTCTCTATTGTTTTTTCTTGTATCCATTATATAAAGATTAGGCAGTGATTGTGGACCGTGGACATCTGTCAGCAGCCATCCAGGAATATTTTCATTAAAGTTAAGCATCAGAGAAAGATGCAACATGTTTAATAAGAAAATGGTGTCACCTTCTGAAATGCCCATCTTTGGAGACGTGTGGAAGCTGTACCTGATGACAGTGTTTTATTTTTAATCAGATGTTTAAAATGTTACGCTCAAGGGAAAGCTTCTGAAAAGCCGTAAGGCCATGAGCAGTCCCTTACTTACATGCTTAAGCCTCTGCAGAATTATGCCCCAATTTTGCAGCCAAGATGGAACATCGTATTTCCTGTTAATGGAGTATTGCAAAACTATATCACCACACAAGTAGATCAATAGTAAATAGAACTTGCTTTTAAATGTAAAATTACAGTCATCTGCAGAGTCCTTCCAGCTGGTCTGGTAAAGAAAATGACTACATAGATTTAAAAATGAAAGGAGACCAGGGATGGGGCATAGTGGTAGGAGGCTAGTTGACAGCGTAAAATAGCTGGAGAAAAGTCACTCATGGCAACTTCATTGTTCAAGTTGGTGGAAGACTGAGGGATTTTTTCACTTCTAGATCATTTGGTTCTATCCCAGGTGAATAGTGTCAGAAAACAGTTCTTGTCTTGAAGGCCGCATGAAATAAGTAAATGCTCTCGGAGCAGTTTGTAGGGATTGGTGTTCATGTCACCTTCAACACTTCAGGCTTTGTCTGGACTTTGCTGTTGTGAAATGTTACAGTGACAGCCTTTTAACCCCTTGGTCCTCTAGCTCTGCTTTGAGCTGGGTTAGGCAACAGGATGGTCCAAGTGCTAGAGGACGGTCAATGGTGCGGCAGGCAAAGAGCTGTTTAAGTTAAAGGACAATGCTGGCAAAAGAACAAATAGGTATAAACTGGCCATGAGTAAACTTAGCCTGAAAATTAGAAGGTTCCTAATCATCAGAAGAAGGAGGTTCTGGAATGTTCTTCCACTAGGAGTAATGGGAACCACCCCACCTAAATGGCCTTAAGATGGAGCTTGACAAGTTTGTAGATCGGATTATATGACAGGGTTGCCAGTGATAGCCAGAGACTGGACTTGATGATCCAGAAGGTCCTTTCCAATCCAAAGTTTCTATGATACTAAGGTAACAGGATCCTTAGCAGTACCTTAGATAGTCCAACTCCAAGTGGGCACTTGGTCGTTGATGTGTCTCTGTTGATTTAGTGGCTTTTGGATGAAGTTCTTGTGCCGTCAGCATTCGGAAAAAGAGCAGCAGTGCATTTGACAGAGAAGCCAAGAAGACTTGGATACCTTCCCTCAATCCTACTCGTGGTTCCTTTACATGGGCATGGCGTGGTACAGAATCTTGTGCAGTCCATGTGGCATAGGCTGTGTGGATGAATAGCAGAATCAGTTCCCAGTTTGCCATCTCGGTGTGAAGAACGAGTCTATATCAGAGGTTTTTAAGTGAGCAAGCAGCTAATGTTTTACGGAAGGGTCTGTCATTTTTTCCTGCTAATCACTGTGACAATCTTAAAACTAATGAATAAATTACAGCCTTTTTCACCCCTAGGAACATCAAACTGAGGGATATTATTTTTCTTTACAGGGGCACAGGTAGAAAATGAGACATATATATATATATATATAAAAAGTTCAATGTGTGTTAACTATTCAATTGGAAGCTATGTAAATTCGAGAAGATAGCTGTTGATCTTTTTTTCGGATTGAGAACTAGGATTAAATAGAATGTGTCTAAGGAGGAAAAAGAGGTTTTAAATGATAGCAGTGGAAACAGATTCCAAGACCATTTTTAGACCTACACGTAAGCCACAAACCAGCAAGCATGACACGTGTACTTACAGCTCACGCATGTGAGTAGTTCATTGAAGTGGGTGGGAATACTTGTGTGTAAACTATGCAAGATGAACACCAAAAGTGAGAAGTTTCTTTAAAAGGATCTGTTGACTCCATTGTGCTAAAATAAGTCTAATTTCAGTGCCTCAGTCGGTTAAGAAGAAATAATTTGAACAGAGGAGCACTTACGTTTAGAGCAGAGCTAATAGTTTGCAACTAAGAATTCAAATTTTACTTTGTGTGACTGATCCATGAAGGGACTGGGAATTTCCACAATCATTTCAAACATTCAATTAAATAAGGTTTTATTCTGCAAACAGTTCTTAGCTTATTCACACAAGTTTGTTGCAGATACACTCAAATGGAAAGTTTGAACTGTGTTGTTTAGCCACACAAGTCATGTGCTCTTGTTTCTGTCCCCAGATTGGACAGAGTGAGTTGTGAATTTTGCAATTTAGTATACAATTTGAGATTCACTTTCAGTGACTATTCAATGTAGATGTTTCCAATTTGCTTGTCAAGCTCCAGTGCTGGAATATTCTCAGAAAGCAAACACAAAAGAGTCCTGAATAGAATTAAGAAAAAAATTGATTCATATCTCAAATATTTGCAGGCAATATTTTCCACTGTTTGCATGTCTCTCTGTAATTCAGATGACTTTGTATTGTAATAATCAGCACTTGTGTACTTATGGTAGTGCTTTTGGTGGAAGATCTCAAAGCACTTCATAAATGTCCCATGTGCTTTTGTATAGCTGAGAAAATAAGAAAATTGCAGCAGTGAATAAGTGAGTGTTTTTTAAGAGGGTGGTATTTGAGCTTTCCAAGGACAATAATTTTATACTTTGAGAAACTGATGTAGGCTGAGACTTGAATCAGAACAATGGGTGCCACTCCACCTGAGCTCAGGTCAGACAGATTTCTAAATAAGAACGTATTCCCAAGATGATGATCTCTCTGTACGCAGTTCCCCATCTGTAAAAGGGAGATGACATTTTCCTGTTTTGCTGAGAGTAAAACATTTTTGAGACTTTCAAGCATCAAAGTGATGGAGTCTATTCCCAGCTTTGCCACTGGCCTGCTGGACGATGTTGGGCAAGTCATTCACTGCTCTGTGCCTCAATGTCCCCATCAATGAAATGGGGATAGTGACACTGAACTCCTTTGTAAAGTGTTTTGAGAACTGCTGATGGAAACAGTGACATAAGATGTAGGTATTATTTATTAATATGGAGGCCGCATACATAGCTAGCTTGATGGTAGGTGGAACTAGGTTAGAGACCTTAATAGTTCATTGATCTTTGTAGATGGAGATTTTGCTTCATAGTTAATAGAGATGAATGAAATGACAGCTTACTTTAAATCTGTCCCCTCAGGGTGACACTGTTGTTTGTTTGTTTGTTTGTTTGTTTAAAATAAGAGTACAAAAACTAAGCAAGAATGAGACTCTAACAAGCAGGAATCTGTAAACTAGCCTTTTTCTGTGATGTTAGATGGTTCAAAACTAAATCCTGTTCCCTCTCCTTTCTGTTTCTTTCTTCAGAGAAATGGACCCCCACCGCCTGAGCTGAAAGTGACATTATATATTTGAATATGGCGTGTAAGCAATTTAAATGCAAATATCCTTCTGCTGCAAAATAATTGAAACACAAATAGAAAAACTTGTTTTGGGGATAATATTTAGTGCCTTTATAAATGAGGCAGCCAAAAAATTCTGCCTCCATGAGTGGAGTCAGTTTGCGGGAGTTTGTGCAAACCTTTTCATTTTAGTTTGTATGGTGCTCAGCTCTGAGTTTTGGTTTCCCTTAGAAGTCCCCACTTAGGTCAGGGCCCTGGTATGCTTGGTGCTGCACAGACACATGAGACAGTTCCTATCCCAAAGAACTTAAATCTAAGTAGACAAAGCGTGGTATCATTGTCTCAATTTTACTGATGGAAGAGGAGTGACATTTTCAAAAGCTCCAAAGACTACCGGCGACACTTAGCCTTGTAGGCGCCAAACTGACAAGGGTATTTTGATGCCTAGCAGGAAATACAATACCACCTAAATAGGTTAGGTGCCAATCTCAGACGCTTCTGCCAGTCCTACTAGACATCTGCCTGCATCTTCTGGTTCTTAAATGCCTTTGTAAATCTGCCCCAAGTGCTAAAATAACTTAGGATTCTAATTCACTTAGGCACTTTTGAAAATGACCCTAAAGGACTCTCCCGAGATCTTACAGGGAGTGTATAGAGAGGCAGGAGTTGAACCCAAATCTCCTAAATCCCATCCTAGTGCTTTAACCACAAGATTGTCCTTCCTCTCTTGGGCCAGCTTCTGGTTTTGCATCAAAAATGTTTGAACCTATGAGTTTTTGGATTCAAAGCCATCGTGCTATCATGAGGTGGAACGTAGGAACTTTCTGCCACCTCTGGCCCAGTTCTAAATGTAAGACATGGAAGAAACGCCAAAGGAAGCTGCTGACTGTTTCATTCTATTAGAGGATAACCAGGGACATTTGAAAAACGGTGACAGGAAATCACAAAGAAAACCTAATGAGGACTGGAGTAACACGGGAGACAGCATGGGAAGAATGTGCATTAATTGGTTAATGCTTGTAAAGTGTTTTGAAGATGAAAATGGCTATATAAGTACTTGATATTATTACTATTATGCTGACAAAGGCAATGTAGGAAGGAGTCATGGAGCTAAGGGAGCAGTTGGGATTGATTAAGAGACAATTCTGAAAGAGTTTTTGAAGGGAGAAAATTGCGTCTCTTAAGAAGAGGCCATTTGTGCAGAATATTGGGATAACTGCTTTCCTGTCACTAGTTAAGCAAATAATTTGTAGTGAGTGACTTCTTTTCCCCCTGTGTGTGAATTGTCCATGCAAACTTCACAATTACATCAAAATTATTTCTTCAAATAATTACAGGGTTGTTGGTAGTTTTCGAACTGTTTGAGTGTTCGATTTGTTGCAAATATTCAGAAGCCAACTTCTGTTTGCTTGTTTTAAATGGGTATGTGGGTCACGTGGTGATATTTCTATTTCTTGGTTGGATGAAGCTAACTTTGGAAATGGAGTATTTACCAGCATGGGTAGAAAAATGTCACTTTTTCATTAGAAGTTTTTTTTGAAAGCTTTAGACAAAATGTGTAGTCCTGACCCACTTTAGTTTTTTCTTACAAAGCTTTACAATTTCATTTTCAAAAATAATTGCTTAAAATTTGCTGTCCATGGGCATTCCTGAAACATGAATATTGTAGTAAATGAGTTTATGGAAAGTAAACTCAGGAGGCACAAACAAAAAAGCTATATTTTATTTGCTGAAAGCTTTTTGAAGTCTTCACCCAGCTGTCGCTGCCCATGGTGAACCTCAGGCTCAAAGATTGGGAGCAGATGAGCATTCTCATGTTCACATGCTTTTCTGCACATTATCCAAGCTCTCTGAACTGGTTGCATCTGCAGCCTCATGAGTGCCTCCTAGTGGGCCAGAAACAGTGAGAACATCCTTTTTCATGGAGTTTTTAGTACCTGCACATGTTATGTTCTGTAATTAGGTCAGAACGTCACCACCATGCTAGCTTAATTCTGCCGTATTGTAGGAAGTTCTATCAAACATTAAGGATTTTAATGCCAAATAGTCTCATCAGTGGCATATATTTTTTTAATTCTTTAAACTTCCAACAGAGGATATCACAATGCATGAGAAACACTAATTAATCTACGCAACAGCCCTGTGAATTAGGAAAGTTGAGTATGAGCTTGTTAGCCAGTGGGAAGTCTGAGGCATGTAGAGAAGAAAAGGACCTGTCCAAGGTCATTCAGACACTCTGTGGAAGAGCCAGTTGCTGATGCGCCAGTGTCCTGACTTCTGCTTCAAGCATCAGACCAGGCTTCCTCCATTTGTAACCTTAGTGTAGTGCCTTAGTATTCTCCTGTGCCTTTCCATCAGAGAATGCTCACACAGGTATCAACACCAGAAAGGAACATCAGAAGGGCAAACAAGGTACTCCTAAGTAAATGAGGCCATGGAGATTCACCCAGTAATTTCTGCATTTAGCCCAACAACTTTTGGTCGATCAAGAGCATGAGTTTTCATCCTTGATTTTTGACCCACTGGGGGAGTTAGGGGGTTGCAACCACTCTCCTTTTGTTTATAGCTAGATGATACCCACCCTCCACTTTCTTGAAACTTGTGCCAGGAGGATACTGTAACTTGTGATCAGGATATGGATGAGGTAAAGAACCACTAGATTACATCGCATTTCTTGGAAAAGCATCCAACTGTGATTTAGACTCCAAGTGTTGGAGAATTCTTTACCTCCCTGGATGAGTTGTTTGCCTTCTTGAAGCAACTTGAATCTGCATACCATTCCCATCTTAGACCTGGAAGCAAAAATGAAAAATTATGATTGGTGGAGAGGTTGGGGATCTTAGGTCAGTGTGACCCAGGAATCTTTTGATGCCAATTGGCAGAGGGCACAGGAGGTGCATAGAGTTGCATAGGGATCCCCTTGGTCAGCTACATGCATTATAATTCACTAAAAAGTGGCATGTGCTATTAGCCCACTGGTCATCGTAATCACTGTGAAATGCATGTATGGCTTATATTTAAGGAGTTCTGTGTCTGTACTGAAAATTATGCTCATAGGGGCAGGTAACCAGGAGGTGACACATCTCGGATAGGTTCCTTTCAAGCAAGAGGTAACAGTTGCTTATCTCTATCTGGTCATGTGGGTTGGGCATTGTCTACCTCATAATGAATGCCTGTTTGTATATTGAGTCAAATGCTAATCAAGACTTTGTGAAGTCTTCAAGAAACAAATGGAAGGAGATGTTCCTGTTTAGAGGTAAAGCAATGGATTGGTGCTGTACATCGAGGGTTCTTCACTAAGGTACACTCTGGGCTCTTCATTAAGGAGGCAAGGGAATAGCTGGTTTGCCTTAAGAACAGAGGGCACAGCTAGAGTGACCAGATGTCCTGATTTTATAGGGACAGTCCTGATTTTTGGATCTTTTTCTTATATAGGCTCCTATTACCTCCCACCCCCTGTCCCGATTTTTTCACATTTGCTGTCTGGTCACCTTAGGCACAGCCAAGCCTAGCTGTAAAAAGCTGGCTGGATGTTGGGTGAGCATTGCTCTGGAAGAAATAAAACTATCTAGTTAAGTAAGTCTAGGATCTAGAACACGTGTTAGTTGTATTTTAAATGTAATCATTTGTGTCTAATACTTTCTATCACTTGACTCTTTGTACTTCATTAAATAAACTTGTATTTCTTTTCCCTATACTCATGGCCAAGTACTAAATGTTAAGCAAAGTGGTGTTCTGAGATGAAACGGGCAAGTCTGGGATGCACTGCACCTTTTGGAAGCAGTGAATCTGTGAACACTGGAAGTGTCCACACTGAGGGCACGTGGCAGCAATGGAGCTCAGAGCCCTGGGGACCCCAGGAAGCATCACAGCAAGCTCAGAGCTTCAAAAAAAAAAAAAGTATTCAGAGTTTCCAGTTGGGCTCACGTTCATTCTTATTTTACCTGGCTGGTGGTTGGAGGTTAGGCTAAAGGAGAGAACTTTTTAAAAAGTTGTCAGAACTCTTTAAAGAATGGAGAAGTCTCAGTGGCTGGAGAAAGTTGGGTGGAGGAGGAGACGTGGTGGTGGTTGTTTGGTTTGTTTTAATTCATCCATATTGGAATATTCCCTGTGTAAGGCTGGCCTGCATCAGTGCCCTGCATGGCTCATCTGCCACAGAAGATTAGCTCTGGGGGAGCATATTCACTTTGTGTGTTTGACTCTTCCAAAGAAGTTGTTTAACTTATTGGGCCTGATTCATCAGTGCTTTGCCCCCTGTGCAGTCATTCACACCTGTGCAAACTCTACCAAAGCAGAAGGTTAGTGTTTGATTCTCGTTTGCGTTCCTGTATGTGATGCATGGGAATGATGTGAAACTCTCACTTGGTGCTGATGTAAATGACTGCACAAGATATGCTGCCTGTGCACTCATTTCATCCACCACAGGGCAGTGAGAAGTGTTCAGCCATGTGGCTTAGGCATCACACTTCTCAGAGCTGAATAGTTCATGTGGAAATGACTCATGCTTCTGGAACAAGATCTAGTTAAGGAGCTTTAATGTTTTATCTGTCCTGCAGGAGGCTTCCTGCCAGGTAGGGTGAGAGTCACTGAGTTTAGTGTGTGTGTGTGTGTGTGTGTGTGTGTGTGTGTGTGTGTGTGTGTGAAAACCCAAAAATGGCTGCTTGCAACAGGACAGGTAGGAGTTTGAGGACTGCAAGTGCTATCCCTGTTGCTGCAGTCATGTGGGAAAACTTACACAACCACTAGATTTGTTATAATATTACAGATGTGCCCAAACCAAAGCCTTGGAGCAGAGTACCCCAAGATCAAAATCTAGGTCTGATTTTTGTCTCGGGCCCATTGCTGGAAGAGTCATGCCTGCTTCGTATTGGTGCTGTCTCTTTTCTTCCTCGCCCCACTCTCCTTGGCTTTCTGCAATGGCTGAGTGCCCTGCGGTGCAGCGGAAAGCAATCTGTGTTGCTGAATACTGATGGCATGCCTGCTGCAAAGGAAGAGGGGGAACAGCGTTATCTGTCACCCTCAGTAAACCTGTGTCACGTAAGGTCACTTTCAGACAAAGTAGGTTCCAACTGGTGGCTAGTTGTTTGGCTTTAAATTAATTTTTAAAAACTGTGTATCTGTATTTTTTTTAATAGCCAGCCCTGTGACGGAACTGCAGTTAAACAACTGCATGTGAGCCTTTGCCTAGCAACCATTCCTAGCAACATCACAGCATCTCGGAGAACCCAACATTGGGGACTGTGAGCTGTTGGCTGTCAAGGAGCTGGTTAGAATGGTAATTTGTGATGAAAGATACTAGGGTCTTTCTTTATGAAGCGCGCAAAGTCTTGTTTCTAGTTCCTTGACCTTCAGGCTTCCTTGAATGCCTGCAGACAGCCTTTCGACACTGCCCCTCAGCAGATGAGACAGGATGAGAACAGCCCAGGGGTTAGACCTTCATGAAACATTCCTTGGTGCTCTTTTAAAACAGGACCAAAATTTAGCAGGAGGGCTGTGTGCAAACCCCGAGGGTTGGTCATCTCGTCATTTTCTTCTGGTAGATTCCACAGAGTTTCTTCTCGGGCTTTAAAAACCCCTTGTCTCTGGATGAAAGCGCTTGTCTGTCTATTTAGATCTCTTTTGTTATCGGCTACCAAAAGTCTTTTATTAAGAGCATAACATGCCCTCATGTTAAGAGAACTTTTTGCATCCTGATGTGATTGTTCTGAAGAGAGAGAAATGTTAACATTTTGGAATGCTGGACACCAGCCAGAGGGTCTCAGGGTTTGGCTGCACTCAAAAGTTGCACTGCTATAACGATATTCTGGTATAGGTAGAGTGGTACACAGATTGCTTTCCCAGTGCAGATGTGATTATACCAGTATAAAATTGCTCATACCAGCATATCTTATTCCCACATGGTATGAGGAGTAAGTGATACCAGAATAAGATTATTATTCATATATCTGCATAACTATATCAGTAAAAAATCACACCCCTAACCATCATATTTATGCTGACATGAAAATAAGATGTGGACCAGGCTACTATAGCCAGAAACGAGGAGATCTTGATTCTGTCCTGCCTTGCACCTTGTGTTGTCATTTAAACCAGTGCAAAGTGGATGTAAAATGCTTCTAGATCATAGGACTGGAAGGGACCTCGAGAGGTCACCTAGTCCAGTCCCCTGCACTCGTGGCAGGACTAAATATTATCTAGACCATCCCTGACAGGTATCTGTCCAACCTGCTCTTAAAAATCCCCCCAATGATGGAAATTCCACAACCTCCCTAGGCAATTTATTTCGTGTGTGTGTTGCACAGCCATTTGCACCAGTGCAAAGTGAGGGTACAGTACCCATAAAATGCTGCCAAAGGAGAGAGGGAGCATTCAAAACTTGCTTCCAGGGGTGTAAATAGCTGCACAGAGTGCAGGGCAATGGAGAATTGGGCCTGGAGTTGCGTCTGCATAAGTTAACAGGCCAGGTCTACGCTACAGACTTCTGCCAGCATACCTATGTCGGTCTAGGGTATAAAGAGGTGGGCTCCTCGACTGGCATAGCTATGATGGCAGAAGTCCCTAGTGCCGATGCATCTATGCAGGCAAAGTTGCAGTTCTATTGGTATAGCTTATTTCACTTATGGAGGGTGTTTTTACTGTACTGGTACAAAGCACAGCTTAGCTGGTATAGCTGTGTCCACAGTAGGAGCATTTTGCCGGTAAAGTATACCAGTATTTCTATCCTAGTAAAGCACTGCTGGTGTGGATGTAGTCATGGTCTCATAATTGCAGGCCTAATGCAGTGGTGATGTAGGGTCAAATTCGTCAAGGTATGGAGTGCATTCTGAACTGCTGCTGTAGCTCCCTGGAGGACTGGGGCCAGTGTCTTAACTCTTGGACCCTCTCTACACTAGGAAAATTGGTGTATTTTAACACCTGCTAAGATCCTAGTATAGACAAGGCAAGTTCGAATTCTCACACATCAGCTGGTCAGAGTAATCCCTAGGGTGGGAGCTCCAGGTTTGCCTCTCCCAACTAACATGTTAAAACTATGCTTCCCCGCCCCCCTTCTAGTGGAGACAAGGCCTTGGATGCTTGTCCACAGGGATTGGAAGGTGTGAAACCTTTCACACTTCCCAGTGAACAACTTGGATTCTGCACCAGTGGAGCTGAGGGAGCCTACAGCTCTGCAAATACTGCTTCTGTCTGTGCTAGGTGTTGAGTGGTATCTTAAAGCATGTTAGCTAATATGCTAACATACTTTTACCACTCAGCACCCAGGGTAGACAGGCTTTGACACCTTTAAAAATGTGTTAACTGGTCTTGGTCTGCTCTAGAGGAGAAGCCTAAGGATGCAGTCAGAGCAGCGGAGAGTCAACTTTACGACTAACATTTAAACCCTGTCTACACTAGTTGCTCTGTGGTGTTTAAAAATACGCTAATCAACACATCTTAGCTAACACATTTTAAAGGACCACTTGTATTCCCAGCTGAGACAAGCCCATTGTGACTTGTGAAGATCAGTGTAAGAACTGATGATGCCCTGTTAGTGCAGCTACAGTTTGTACCTGACAGAGAGACTTAGCCTTTGGTATTGCAATAGCAGGAGATGTAACCTAAACACTTGAGTAGTGTGAGTGTGCGGGGAAGCAAGGAAACAGAGCAAACTAACCTGGCTGGCTTGGCCTGTATAGTGAAAGCCCTTTGCTGGCACAGAACGCTGGGTGACAGGTTATGCAGCAGATGTGTGGATCTTAAAATGGGCATGGCTCCTGGACAGATGAAAGCTCATCTCTCTTGCTCCTGCCTATCACATCTCCCTCTCTTGTCACCAATAGGGCAAGTGGGTTGAGTATAGGAGGAAGGAGCTCCTGTGGTCTAGTCCTGTTTCTGCCCTGGACTTTGTAACGAAGCCTAGGGCCACTCATGTAACCTCTGTACCCTGTCTATAAATTGGGGTTAACACTTATCCACCTCTCAGGTGGCTGTTGGTGTTTCTATACTTATGGCTGTATAACACTGTGGAAAATGTAGAGTGCTAGTGAAGTTCTGAGTCTGATTAACCCTTTGGAAGTGGCAGAAAATTGCATCCATCCTCATAGGCAGTCATTTGACTGGAAGTTTGGAAAATATTCAAAGTATGAATGTATTTCAAACGCCTTCTTGGAGGCAGCAGCTGACTTTGATTGTCTTCTGGTTTTCAACTCCCCGATGTTTCAGCTGAAATAGTTTATCCACTGAATGCACTACCAAGGTGGAATTGAATTCAGTAGGATTTTCAAGAGAGAACCACAATCCTGTTTTTGTTTTTTCCCCCTGCAATTCTCACCAAGGTTTGTGGCAGCAGAAACACATGGAAGTTAATTTTCAGAGGTGTTTGGGTGTCAAGTTGACAGGTTGTCAGTCATCCCAGGCGTGCAAATGATCTTGTGGAGCAAGCACAGGTTTGAGGCACGTCTGCACTGTGGCAGTGGGGGCGGCCCAGATTCCCCTGATTACACCCACTGGTGTTCAGGGCCCAGTGTAGACCTCTAGCATAGACACAGCTGTGCCTTTGGATATGTGTGGTAATTGTTGCATTCAGTGGGAGGTGGCACAAACCTACGATTCGTATTAGTGCAGCTAACTGCGCTTCCAGGCTGGTGCAGTGATGGAAAGCACTGGATGTTCGTGGCTTGCTTTGTTTATGCTGGGGCCTGGCTCTGGTACACCTCTGCTCTGTTCGAAGCTGGGGTGAGCTGTGGTACATATGGCCTTGCTGACAGTTGCCGAGTATCCATAAACTCTGAGTCTTTGTTCCCTTCAATGTGAAAAGATTCAGATGGTTTGTTTTTTGTTTGTTTTTTTGTTTTTTTTCCTCACTGCACGCAGCATTGTTGGAGGTGGTAATGCTTCATTACTGTCAGAGGAAGTTTTTCCTGCAGTAGACAGGCCACACACAGCTTGCGTAGCATGTTGCGTACCTGGCTGATATATACTCATTGCCTGTGTCTTAGGGTTAGGGCCTTTTTGTGGGCATCTTGCTGGCTAGCAGATATCTGCGAACGTAAACATTCAGGAGGTCGTGCACGTGCAGCCCAGCGTTGTTGCTGAAAGGCAAGGTTCCCAGGGGAGGAAGATGTATCTAGCGCTCCTCATTGGCCCAGCTTTCAGGAGATGTAAGCCAGGCTTGTCACACTCAGTGATGCTGCAGACCAGCTAAGAAAAAGGATAGGGCAGAGAAGAACCCCAAACAAGAATGGGTTTCAGGAGATGGAGAGACATTGTTACAATCAAGTCCCCACCCACTTCTGGCTCTTGCATTAGCTCCCACCAAGCAAGGTTTTCTTGTCTGGCCAAGTTCAGACCAGTAGACAATCTCTCCTTGTGCAGAATGGGCAGAACCCATTTCTTTACCTTATGGTGCAGTTTTGCGCATGCGTGTGTTAGGAACCTCCCCAAATGACATGATCAATAGGGCCTCTGTCATCCGCCACTGTGTTTTCAGGTGAAATGTAGAACTGAGTTCGGGAAAACACCTCAGGGCATATTTTGTAATGGAGAGTGGGAAAGGGTCACCCTGGTGCCCTGCAACAGAACACCTGTGGCTGGCCCAGGTCAGCTGACTCAGGTTCACGGGGCTTGGGCCCCAGCTGGAACCTGAACGTCTACACTTCAGCGTTATAGCCCTGGGAGCCTGAGTCATCTCACATAGGCCAGCCACAGGTGTTGTATTGCAGTGTAGATATACCACTAGTTTCCTGGCCAAATTCCCCTGGTGATGATTTTAGCCTGCCTCCTTACAGTCACCCTGCCACATCAGCTCAATAAAGTCACCTTCATTGCATGCTTGTTTACAGTGCAATATTCGTTGATTTGGAAATTCACTGTATAAATATACAGGGAAATAGGTATTTATTTTCTACCTCAAAGAACAAGGATTTCCTAGTGTTTTCTTTCTCTCTATTTGCATTACTGAGTTTGCATAAGCAAAAATATTCTTTTGAGCTGTCTTAGAAGTCAAACACACTCCTATTGTATTCATCAAAATATTTTTATAATCTATAAACTTCTGCAGAGTTCTCTCCTCCCAATCGGAGACACTCATGGATAGTTGGTTATTAGGGACTACTATGATGATCCTAGCCTGGCCTACACTTCACAGTGAGGGTGACCTAAGGCAGCTTATGTTGACCTAATTATGTCAGTGTACACACTACAGCCTTGCTTCTGCCGATGTAAGCGCCCTGCTACACCAACATAATAACACCACCTCCACAGGAGGCGTAGGGCTTATGTTAGTGTGTAGACCTTGTGCTACTTACATTGGCTGTTGGCTGTCTTGTCAATTTCACAACAGGAGCCATGAAATTGACAAGAAAGCTGGGAAGCTAGAGCTCCTCTGTAGAGCTGGGTGGCTGGATCCCACTCTCAGCGGGGAGTTGGCGTGAGAAGCCCTGGTCGGCTTCCCCCTGTTCCTAGAGAGGAAAGGGGAGGTGAGAAGCCCTGGGCAGCCCGCCGGGAGCCTGTGAGGAAGCCAGGCTCCCGGCAGGGAGCTACCAGCAGAGCAGAGAGACTGGGCTTTCGGCTCCCCACGTTGCCCCTCTGAGGCTGATGGAAGGCCTCCTGGTGAAGACTGTGCAGTGCCGACCCAAGGAGAGTAGTGTGGACATGCCTACTGTGGTGGCTGTAAGTCGACCTAATATAGGTTGATTTAAGTTTCTAGTGTAGACATACCCCTAATTTCACCACCTGCATAGCAGAGGGCATAGAATTTCCCCAAGTTATTCTTAATCCTAATAGAGTTAATGAATATACTGCACATACCCTGTTTGTGTAGCCATTATTAGAACAGCAGTGAAATTCTTGATAAAAGATCTATCAGATGCAGTTACGATCTTAACCCTGGAAGCAAAGCTCAGCTGTTCCCTTCCCATTCTGTTTATACTTTGCCAACATTCACGTACGTATGGGCAGAAACTCACCTCGTTTTGATGTCTGTCCCCATAACCTGAGCAATTCCTCTGCATGCTGATAGGCTGTAGCACCGAATAACCCATGTGTAACGCTTATCCCTGTTTGAAGAAAGCTGGGCACAAGAACAGGCACAAGGGTGTTGTGCATTGTCATAGCAACAGTAGCTGAGGTTCTCTTATTTTGCATTGTGTGTCCTCTTGCAAAGGCTGTTCTGTCTGCTGCAATCAGCACAAAACCTTTTTATTTGGGTGATTGTTATGTGTTGGGTGGAGGTTCCCCCCCATACCGCCCAATATCTTCTCATTGGTATGCAGAGGTGAACATGCAGTCCTGGTTGTGTGTGTCTTGTGCTGTGTGTGTGTATATACACACACACACACACACACACACACACACACACACACACACACACACACACACACAGTGGAGGGGGGATTGTGAAATTGTTGCATTCTAAAAGTGGAATTGTAGGTTTTCCCCCCTGTAAGGGCCCGGTCCTGCAGGGTGCCAGCTGCCTCTTCTCTGCAATGGGTGGGAGACACAAGCCTCAGCACCTCACAGGATTTGCCCTTGGCTCTGCACACATGGAATGTTGCTCACTCCTAAAGTTCACATTCTGTTACTGAGATGCTCTTCTCTCCCTCTCATGATGTGTCTTATGGCTGTGCCTAGACTTAGGCAGCAGCTCAGCTCAGTGTCCCGTTGTGCAAGGTGCCGTACAAATGTGGTGAGACAGCCCCGGTCCTAAAGAGCCTACTGTGTATAGACAAGACTGACAAACAGATGGGGAGTTGAGGTACAGAGAGGTTAAGTGACTCACCCAACGTGTCACAGATGTAGCAGAGCTGGGAATAGAGACTAGGTTTCTATAGTGCCACTCATATTCCCTAACCACAAGGCCATCCATCCCTGTTTTCCTTGCTTATGATATTAATTAGCTTTGTGCTTTCCATGTAGTGTATATTCCCTTCATTTTTGATTTACGTTTCTTCCCCTAGATTTTGTATTTGCAGGACAAATTCTCATCTTTTAGAGATGTCCTGTTTAATTTTCTTCTTGGCTCCATCGACACCACAAGCCTTTGCTTCAGCAGCATTAATGCAGGTGGAAGCACTCTTGTCTTTGAAACCCTCTGATAACAGATCTTCCTCCGATGGGAATCGGTCTAGTCTTTCCAGAGTAGCTTGAGGCTTCTTTGAAGTCAAGCAGTGACTTGGGTGGGGGAATAGAATCTTGACAAAAGAACAAAGTGTCAAATTATTTATCTGCTGGGCTTTGGGAGTTACAATATGTCAGAGAAATGTTGTTCTTATTTGATATGATTTTATTTTTAGTTAGTTAATGTCTAGATTTCTTCAGTTCCTGGGCATCTACAAGCATCTTCCCTCTTGAACTCAGGTCTCCCTTGCATCTAATTCCACCCTGGCATTAGAGCAGCTGAGGGGCTGCACTGATTTACATCAGTGAAAAATCAGCATAACAGAACTCCCAGTCCTCTCCAAAGAAGGCAGCAAATTCCAAAGCTTTGGACCCTCCATCTAGCCTGCTGCCAGCTTTCTCCTGTGGGTCACAGGAGAGGACTGAAGATTCTGCTATTTCTTATGTGGCAGTATTAGTGCTGGGTCCCTGGATTTGATCTGACCATCCAGAACTGACCATTCCTAGTCCCTCTTCCTCAGGCCTGTCTGAGTGCTGTGACGATGCACTAAAAAGATCTGCCTGTTTGCTGCATCTAATCTGTGCCAGGACAGAGGACTCCAAATCCCCAGCAAGGAATAACATTTGCCCAGGCCTGGTGAGCCACTTGCAGTAGGGGCAGGGGCAGCTCTAGACATTTTGCTGCCACAAGCATGGCAGAATGCCGCAGGGGGCGCTCTGCCGGTCGCCCGGAGGACAGCAGGCGGCTCCGGTGGATCTCCCGCAGGCATGCCTGCGGGAGATCCATTGGAGCTGCCTGCTGCCCTCCCGGCGACCGGCAGAGTGCCTCCCGCAGCATGCAGCCCCTGAGTAGGGGTCTGAGTTATCAGGCACTGTGCATGGGGACATAATGCTTACAAGGCAAAAGGGTATCTGCAGTGTCCAGAGTTGCAGTCTGGAGCTGGTTGTGATGCATGTGCTGGTTCCATCAGTGCTGTCTTCCTTCTGTCTGTGAGAGTTGGAAGGAAGCGGGCTTATCCCTTTTTCCAGCCTCCTGGGCACGTGTTCTCTTCCTTTCATAGGAAACACCATCGCCTCTCTGTGCCTGAGCAAAAAGTTGCCATTAGTGTAACTTATAAGTACCTGCCATATCCTGTCATGTTTCAGTGACTCCATGCATCAGGGCGCACAACCAATGTGGATAGTTACAGATATAGGACTAAATTCTAGCTTACCCCGTGTAACCATTGACTGCAGTGGAGTTACTCTGGGTTTATACCAGTTTTTCCAGTAGCAAAATTTGTCCTTTGGCCTGCTAATGATCCATCAGTTTAACATCTTAGTTACTCACTGAAATATTTTGCCTCCATTCAGTAAACTAAGAGGAGCTTTCTTCTGTAATTTCTTGCAATCTTTGGTTACGTCTCACTGAACCAATGGACGGATCTTACTATGGTTATAACGATTAGATTTGACTCACATTCCAGCTGTGCAAGAGTCATTGATGGTGGTTTTAAGAGAAGCTTTTACAGACATGTTTGGCTTTGCATGCAGTGGAACAGCCCAAAGCTTTGTCTTGCTGGTAGTTTAGACGGAAGAGCCGTTTTAGCACAGAAGATGGATGAAAGCCATTTTTCTTATGCTTCACTGCAGATCACTCTTTACTTAGAAATAGGACTAAGTAAATGTGCTGGTCCTCAAAAGCATCAGGCTAGCAGCACTGGAGAGGGAAGTCTTCTGTCACTTTACGCTTGGGTAGCAAGAGTGAAAGCTAACTCCGCTTCCCCCAGCCCTGACCTGCTGCTACTAGCCTGCCTCACTCCTTGTCCAACTAGCTGCATTCATTGCATGGAAGAGTTCATTCAGCTTCTGGTTGCCTGCTGAATCCTTGGCTTCTTTGCTGTTACTGTCAGGAAGGGAGACCAGTTAGTACCAACTGTGGTGGATGGGTCTTTTGTTTTTTTAGAAGCTGATATTTAAGGAATTTATTGAAAACCCTCCATCCCTAAACTCACTTTGTAGAGATCACCAATACATTCTCCTAGGATGACGATTTTCAGCCCATCCTCTGCAATGAATTCCACATGGGCTCCTCACAGGCAATCTCCTTTGCCTGAAATGGGGCTCGACTTTGGACTCGTTGCAGGACTGGGGCAGTGCCCTGTTGGTAGAGCCGTGCAAAGAAAGGAGGGAGGAGGGGAGAAGTCTGTGGAAGAATTAAGAAGGAAACAATTTTGTCATTTCATTTCAAATATTTTCCAGCAAATGTTTTTTCAACTGGTTGTACTGACAGCCATCTAACTGTGTGCTGCAATTCAGATGCATCACCTCATCCTGCGATACTTATTGCCTTTATGTTTTCTGTCAATGGCCAGACCTTTTTCAGAATTGCTTTTTCTAGAGCAAGAAAATGCCTCCGTCATGTAGGCAGAGTTCTACTCTTGAAACTGGTGTTCATTAAAGCCACTCAGAAGCCTTTCTGTTTGTCTGCAGATGGGTCAATTTTATCTGCTTGTTTGTGTGCCTGAGAAGATCCCAGTTTAATGCAAGGAACTCGATAGGATAATGAAATTACTGATGAATAGCTTGCTTTGGCAGTTACTTTCATAGCAGGCGGTGCTGCAAGGAATTAGTACTCTGGCGGAGAAATGCTGTCCCGACCCATTGGAGTTATGAAAAGATGAGCACCTGAATTCTTCACAGAACAACTGACCGTGAAACATTACAAACCTCATCAATTATTTGTTGTAAAATGGGGCTTACGTGCTCAAGCGTTCTGATTGGCTAATTGTGGGCTGTGCTGCTATGGTGCAGCAGTCGCTGTGGGTGACACCATTAAACCAAACCGACTTCTCTCGAGGCAGGGTTTTGGAGTGACTTTAAAAAAATGCTTAAATAACAATCCTGGTTGTTTTAGTATATCTGCAGTCAGGGACCCACTTGAGTGTGCAGAGTTAATCCACAGCAGCATTGTGTCAGCTTGGGGAATTGGGAATGGCAAAGGAGCCTTTTGCTTCTTGGTCACTAGAGTAGATATGGTCTGGACGGGTAGAGATGGAGCCTTCAAGTTCCTACCCCTTATCTACAAGGCCTTGCATAATCTCAGCCCTGCTTAGGTCTCTGCTCCCCCTTGCTCTAACTCGTTATGTTTTCCCCATTCATTATTATGATTTGTATTGTGGTAGCATCCAGGAACCCCAGTCATGGACCTGACCCTATTTTGCTAGGTGCTGTACAAATACAGAACAAAAAGATAGTCTGTGCACTGGAGATCTTACAATCTGAGGAGTTGCATCTCTCTATCTCCCCTTCTAGCTCTTGACTTGATACCTTCTATCTGGTTGATGCCATATTTTCCATATCTGGACCATTCTCGTTGGCCAACCCTGCATTCCCTCCCCCTCCATCTCTGCAGGTTTCCTCCCTTGAACCTATGGCCTGTTTTGTGTTTTGTCTTATTTAAGCAATTTCCCATGTCTAGACTAATTCAGACTGAAGACAAAGGTGCAGTTTTTTAACTGTGTGGGTAATTAATCACGAACAATTTATCAAAGATTGTGGGGGACTATCTGTCACTGGTATTTTTTAATCAAGTTTGGATGATGTTCTAAAACATATGCTGTAGTCAAACAGGAATTAATTCAGGGAAGCTCTCTGGCCCATGTCATAGAGGAGGTCAGAGAGATGAAATCTAAAGCCTATCAATAAATTATAAGGCCAGAAAGTCTGTGATCATCTAGTCTGACCTTCTGTGTAATACAGGCCATAGGACTTCACCTAGCAATTCTGATCTGAGCCCAATGACTTGTTGAACTAGACTAGAGCAGATCTTTTAGAAGGACATCCAATATTGACTTCATCTGAGAGAGGATCCCCTTTGTTCATGTGTAAACTATTCTAATGGTTACAATCAGGTATTCTGGCACTTGTGCCTCTTGATTTGCCACGATCAGAGACACTTAATGGAGAAAGAAAACTCCAAAGTCTTATCAGCCTCTGTGAAATAATTTGGTTTCAGTTGAGGCTGAAGATGTGGTACATAAGAACGTAAGAGCATCCATACTGGGTCAGACTAAAGGTCCAGCTAGCCCAGTATCCTGTCTGCCAACAGTGGCCAGTGCCAGGTACCGCAGAGAGAATGAACAGAACAGGTAATCCTCAAGTGATCCATCCCCTGCCACCCATTCCCAGCTTCTGGTGCAAGGGAGAGATCTTATTTTGCATAAACCCCTCATTTGTTCATCTTTATCAAACAATGGCAAATTATTGCCCTTTATTTTTTCATCTCCTGTGCCCTGAGTGTCTACTTGGGACGCCTTTAGAACTGAATGCTTCATCTGGCTATTGCATCAGTGTGCACGTGGGACAGGTCTCTCAGATAGTAGCAGTCTCTAAGAACATGGGTTCCATACCCAAGGTCCTGGCAGTGCTAAGTGAGACAGCATGCGATGATGCTGAATGTGAGTGAAAGACGGATGGGGTGGATGGGAAGTAATGCCTCTCTGCAGAGTTCCCCCTGAGAGCTCAGTTAACATCTGGGAGAGCTAGTTTGATTTACAATATCGCTGCATCATGGAGCTAGTTTGAAAACTCTCACTGCCACAGGTGCTACGTTGTCAGTTCTGTTGGGCCAGGCACTGGAGTGCCTCCCCTGGGATGCAGGCAAAGCAGTGTGCTCCCTGCGCAGAAACCGGTGGGCGCTGAGCATCAGAGATGGCCGTCTGCCCTTCAGTATATATTCTCCTCAGTGCTGCTGGACTTTAACAGTTCTATAGTAAATGGAATCTCTCTGCATTATTTATTACCAGACTTTGCTTATGAGGCTGTAAGCTAAGTTAAGGGCTATGGCAAGCTAAAAGTTGACTGAAAAGAGACTGAAATATGTGTATTGTATATATGCTCTGTGTGAGAATACATGTTGGCAAACGTCATAGTCACACCAGGAACCTAGCTTTCTATTTGTGTATATGTATATATTGATTCCAGTGTGTTGTGTGGAAGAAAAATTAATTCCTGATAAACTATTCAAACCAAGAATCTGTGGAAAAAGCCAGCTTGGGAAAATTTTACCTCTTTTTAGTATTTACTTGTTTAATTTGACCCTCTCAACTAAAGTAACCCAAGAGTTTTGGGTTACTTTATAAGACCCTGATCCTTCAAAACCTGCGTGTGAGTGACTGTGAGTAGTAACATGAGTAGATCCAGTGAATAAAGTTACTTGGTTTCAGTGCTGGCAGAATCTCGCCCTTCTTTGTACGTCCGAGTGGAACATGTGTGAAAGTAAAATGTGCAGAGTAGTGGCTTTAATTTTACTGTAGTATCTTGTTTGAAGTTCACACATTTTATTGACTAGTAAAGAACAATACTAGAGAAAAACATATGAGTGTAAATAACAATAGCTAAGGAAAATCAAAACATTAAACACCTGCTGCAATAAGGAAAAGAAATGGCTATGTATCCTCCATAGATTATATTGCTGAGAGGCAATGCATATGATTTGATTTTTGTCCTTTTTAAAATTGTGCTGTTGCCGTACTTCAGTGTTGTTAAATTAGTTTTTGTTTCTGCTGAGACATTAAGTGCCTTAGCTTGTGTTATGAGAAACTGCCGAAATAAATTCTGCTTTCCCCCTTCTGCCATATAGTGGGCCAGATCCTTGGCTAGTCTAAATCACTATAGTTAATAGTTACGTTGATTTACACGGGCTGTGGATCTGGCCCAGTAAATTTAAGCCCTAAGAAGAGGCTGGAAGACAATAAAATGTTGGAAATTGCATTTTGCACTTCACCCACTGGCAATATCAGGTGTGACTCTAAGATTTTAGTTTGATCCGACAGCTAGGAGAAGATTTATGATGACAGTGTTGGGACATGTAGGTTGTCTGACTCAGCTATGCTGCCTAAACACTAAGATGGGATGGGGGAGGAACCATATGCTGAAGAGTCAAGTTTATTGAAAAGGTGCTTCCAGCTGGGTTTGCCTCTCAATGTTTGTTTAAAAAAATAGTCAATTAAAAATCTTAACTTCTCTCTGGCTCTTTTTTCATTTTTAAATGTGATTTTGTTCATTTGTTTTCAGTTGATACCTTCTGCAATGACGATAATTTGACAACCCTTAGTTTGAGCGTTATTAACATGGTTCAGAACATGGGAACCTAATGGGTCGGACCTGCCGTCCATCTAGTCCAGAATACTGTCTCCAACAGTAGTTTGATATCAGATACTTCAGAGGAAGATGCTGTTATGGAATCATTTGCTTATGGGGAGGTTACCTCTTGAGTTCTGTTAGAATTTGGTTTATGCTGTGAAGCTTGGGTATTATCATTTAAAAAAATAATAATTCTGTCTAATGTAACTCTGGCTGTTCTCTGTCCATTGAAATGGCCAGTCATATTTTGAAACCTATTCAGCTCTTGGCTCTAATGCTAACTTGTGGAGTCAGTTCCATAGGGGGTGTGTGTGTGTGTGTGTGTGTGATGGTGTGTGTGTGGTAAATGGTGATGAGTAAAGGAGACTTTTCAGATTCTTTCAATTTCAGCTGAGGGTCCTAATACTAATTGAGGTTTCCCTGCACAGGTATGAATCCTGCCATCTACACTCAATTTTTCACTTAGTCCTTGCCCCAAAGAGATTAGAATCTATCTTTCCATTATACAGAGCCTAGCACAATGTGGTCCTGCTCCTTGTCTGTCGGTGTTATCATAATAAAATTAACTACATTCCTTTAATAAGATGCATGTTTTAAATCTGTGATTATCCTTAGGATAGAACACTTTCCAGAGTTCCAATACCAGTTGCCATTTTCAAGAACATGAGTGGAAGCAGCTCTTTTCTTGTTTATGTCCATCCAAATGTGTGTATGCTGATGTGATTCCTGCAGCTACAGCGCTATCATGAAGCTTTAGTCTGTGAGCTGTAGTATTAGAAGTTGGAAATAGAGTACATAAATATTTACACGGCCACATAGGGCTGGCTGGCAGATGACATCGGATTTGTTACCTTTATCTATTTACCCTTTTTCATTCACTGTTGTGGCTCTTGAATTAGGAGTGACAATGTGTAAGAGGAAGTGCTTTAAAAATACTACCCTCCTCCCCCCAAAATGCAACAGTTTTGGAAAGGATCTAATCTTTCCTGTTTCAGAGCTTAAACCAGCCTCTGACTAGTGAGGTCAGGAGAAAATTTCCTGGTATAAACTGCTCAATATCTGCAGGGTTTCTTGCACCTTTCTCTGAATCATCTGACACTGGCCACTATCAGAGGCAGGTTATAGGCCTGGATGGGTCACTGGTCTGATCCACTCTGGCATGCCCTACGTTCCCATATGTATTGCGGCAAGAGGAGTGAAGTCACATTTAGAACCTGTGGGCTGGGGAAAGCAAGTCAGAACCATCACTGAAATATTGCTCTCCATTTGGAGTTCTTTGCATGATGCATGGTTGCTCCGGACTCTCCCTAGCATGGGCTGCCGTGATGTTTGCTAGATTAAGGAAAATGCAAGCAACTGGGTTAACAAATAACAATTGAGGTCTCCGTGGTTGTACTCAGGCTTATGGAGTGGGTCTGATCCTGTAGTTATACTAGGCAGCAGTTGAACTCCAAATAGCTGCTCAGGCCATAGTGTATTTTCCAAGCAGAGTCTAGATGTTGCAAAACCTGGACAGCGTAGCTCTAGCTCAGATTCAGGATGCTGCAGGTGTTAAGGGCTGGTCCTGTATGCAGAGTACAATGAAATTGGTTACTGCGTGCATTACAATATTGTTATAAAACATGGCTTCTGCCTGAGTCTTCATGGTTATCACTGTGCTGTATTTCCTAGTGAAAGAGAGGATAGACCTCAGACCCTCTTTCTCCAAAAGCACAGACTTAATCTGGGTTTAGCTAATGGCAAATCTATTAAGTCTAGGGGGTGTGTGACACAAGAGTTAAATGATTGCAATGCCATCTAGTAGAGGGCACTGGGGAGCCCACACAGGCCATCAAGTTCATCCTGGTAGTTGGCACATTGTAGAAGAACCATCATGGCTAAGCCTACTGCAATGTCAGATCACCAGCACCCAGGGGAGCACTAGGTGGGAGAAGCCCCTGCTTTTCCCTGAGTTCAGGGACTTTCCTTTGCACTTGCATGAGACATGTGCTTCTGTTTCCCTTGAAGGTTCAAGTTGGCATGAGAAAGTGTGGATTTCTGCTTGTGCACAGTGCTGGCAGGCACACTCAAGAAGGCCCATTGACAACACAGCCCTGAGGGCTCTCAAGGTATTAGTGTGGGGTTCACTAAAACATGCATTCCTCTGTATTTATTGATGCCCTGGGGCCAAAGGGATAAAGAGAATTGTTACCATGAGTCTTCAAAGGAGAAATGCAACATTTGATAGTCTTGTAACATAGACTTTAGATCAAGTCTTGGTGATCAAACCCAAAATGAACTAACTCAGACCTTAAACCAGATTACTGGGTATGAGTAAAACCTCTTGTGGTTCCTTGATCTATTTCCCATGTCTGCCAGCTGTTCCCATCAGTTTCCAACATAAACACAGATCCTGGCTATTTCTGATGAAGGTGGATTGCCTTGTAGATTGTCAGCTCTCGAGAAATTAACTTTTTCTTCCAATAAGCAATTTCCTGTTAGCTGAGTCCATAAGAAGCATAAGCTCATCTTGGGCTGCAATCATGAATGTGGAATTATTTCAGTAGATTAGTTTGTTATAGAACCGTATCAGCTTTTTCTGTTGCCGTTTACTGCGTTTCTTCAGCTACTATCAGTTTGGGAGGATGTAGATTTTTGTAGCCATCTTTGTTTGTTCATGGCTTTAATCTCTGAGTTAGGGCTATCCTGGCATAAGCAGATTGATTACATCTTGTTTGTCCTTCCGATGACCTTTTGAAGTGTTTGGGACACAGGGTCTCTGACCTTGAATATGCTTAGTTAGCATAATAGCTAGTAGCATCAATAGTTTTTATACCAGCAACAATTATATAGCTACAGCCTTTTTAATTTACCAATTTTCCCAAATTGTTCAGATGGCATTTACTCATGATTAATATTAAGTGTTCTGTAGAGGAAAATTATGTATCCACACTTTGCCTGCTGAATAACAGCCTGTGTGAAGGAAAGGGAATATGGTCTAGTGGATAGGGAGAGGAACTGAGAGTCAGGGCAACTTATGGATCTCCCCAGTGTGGACTTATGCTCAATTTTCAATTTGTAAAATGGATTAGTGTCGCCTGTTTTACAAAGGATCACGGGTATTCACCCCTGCCTAGAATACTAGCAGCATGTTCATGCATCACATAAGCCAAGTCCACAAACAAGTGCAATTTAAGAGTGCATGGGGATGAATTTTGCTCACAGGGGTTGCACATGTGCTCTGTGATTGGAATTTGCAAAGCAAACCTAGCCACAAATGCTAAGTACTGTAAAAATGCAAAGTTATATTCTTTATCTTTGTTAATGAGTTATATGAATGGGTCACATTTACTCCACTGCTCTGGATTATAGGGCTATCCTAAATCTTATTTGTAAAATAAGCCCTGGACAAAAATATTCCCCTTCTGGTAAATCTAACTGCTGCAGTTCCATAAAGATATGAGTTTTCATCTTGCAGGGACAGAACAGGTTCTCTGAAGCATTTTGGTTCCAAGGTAGGCCAATCGAATTATAACTGGCTTTAATTAATGCTAAGATCGTTCTTTACCTGCGGCTGGTTGACACTCAGAAGGGTGAATAACTTTACTGATTTGGAAAACAGCAATGAGAAATCAAAGCCATAATTTCCAGTCTGAACAATTTCAGTTTGAAATCCTCAACAAACAGCATAAATAAGGGTAAACAAACTAGCATCAATGGAAGAAGCCAGACTTGCTTTGTAGAGCTCAGCAATCTCAACAAGCAGTGATCAGTCAAACTCAACTGGATCACAGGATAACAAGGTAGCACAGCTTTTGTTTTGCACTGCGTTTCCCTGCAGACGGTAGGGTTGCCAACTGCCTAATCGCACAAACCCAAATTCCCTTGCTGAGGCTGGAATTCAGCTCTGATGTAGACAGGAGCAATTCCACTAAGGCCAGCAGGAGTTGTACCTCTTCATAGCAGGGGTGAATTTGCCTCCGGGGCTTGTCTTCGCTGCAGCAGTTAGGTTTAGTGAGAGCGACCCCACGACAGTGGTTGAGTTGCAAATCAAGCTGCTGCATCACTGCATTTCTAGCTGGAGCATCAGCTACACTGGAGCTTCAGCCTGTGCCACTGAGGGGCCAGCTAGCTTCAGTTCAAAGTGTTAGAGGTGTAGGTGTGTGTGTGTGGGGGGTGGGGGACAGAAGTGGGGGCAAAACTCAAGTTCTACCTCAAACTAGCATTACGGTGATTACAAGTTCCATGTTTCAGAAATACAGTCTGCAAGGTTTAAAATAACACCGAAGGGAAAGTGAAGTAGACTAAGGAGAATTTCCATGTCTCTTAACTTTTTGTTTCCTCATACATTGGCCAAGGTTTCTAGGCATTAATGTTATAATACTAATAATCAAAATCACCTTTATACCTGGCTTACTCTAGGGCATGTCTACACTACAGTCGCTGTGGCTGTGCTGCTGTAGCACTGTAGTGTAGACACTTCAGTCATCAACTGAAGGATTTTTTCCATTGATATAAGTAATCACCCCACTCCTCCACCCACTCTCACCCTGTGGTGCCTCAGTGACAGGAGATAGGGTTGAAAGAAAAATTCTTCTGTTGACCTACCCGTCTGTCCGGAGGGGTTACGTTGACTTAACTGTGGCACTCAAGAATGTGAATTTTTCTACCCCAGAATGATGTAGCTAGCTTGAGCTAAATTTAAGTGTAGCCCAGGCCTCAATGAGTGCAAAACAAATCTGCCTCGTGATGACTCAGGCTTGTTTTATGATCTCTGTGATGAGTGCAGCTCTAACAGAGCAAGTATATTTCCAACCTGAACAAAAATCACCCTCCAGCAAGTTTTTGAAAATGAGCAACCTACACGTTGGCTCTGTATTAACAGCGGTGTTGGTGTAGAATTATAAGGTCTGTTACAATAACATGTTTGTCTTTTCTCTCACCAGCCCCGAACTGCAGCTACGTCTTTCAAGGCCCAAACGGGACGATACAAAGTCCAGGATTTCCGTACGGATATCCAAATTATGCAAACTGCACGTGGACAATCACTGCTGAGGAGCAGAACAGAATACAGCTTGTGTTCCAGTCCTTCGCCTTAGAGGAAGATTTTGATGTATTATCAGTCTATGACGGATTGCCTCAGCAGGGCAATCTGAGAACAAGGTACGGTGTGCGCTATAACAATTGGTGGCATTTATAAGTGTGTTCAAGATTTCTGCCACTGGGATTAAAATACTTAGGTTGGAGGATTGCACTGAATCAGCAGCTTATTTGTGAGAGAGATTCTCTTAGCTGTTTTGATTTCTTATGTTTGATAAGATCCTAAATACTGCTGAGAGTGCCTGACAAACATGGCTTATCAATATAACCTAGACATCTGGGAGAATTTAATTTAGAAAATGGAGCTAGAAAAGAGGAGTCCTGACATGAGGAAGATTTTTCCCTTAAACCCAAAGCTTTACTATCGTAGAGAGACACAGAGCAGCCTTGTGGTTAAGGCACTGGACCACGACTTAGGAGAGTTGGGGTAAATTCCCGGCTGTGCTAGATTCCCTGTGTGACTTTGGGTAAATCACTTAAGCTCTGTACACTGGGGATAATTGTCCATTGATTCTGTAATGTCTATTTAAATTGTAAACATTTTGAGGGTGAGAACTGTCACAGATAATGTGTTTGTACGATGCCTAGTGCAATGGTGCTTTTGTCTCAGCTGAGACAGTGATGTGCTGGCATAATATTATGAATAATATGTTCAATAGAGATGCTGACAATTAAAAATGCATGTGTGAGAGAGAGACAGACATATTGACTGAACTTTATGATTCAGAGACAAGACCCTAGAATTACTCCTAGTTTGTTGATTTTGATGGTAAGTTCAAAGGCTTCTTATTTCAGGTTTTAACCAATAAAACTGGATTTTGATGTTGGCATTTCACAGTGAATTCGGTGACATGAAGTGGCTGCTTTGTGTAGAACTTGGACCAAAGGCTGTGATCTTGGGTGGGGAGGGTGCTCAAAGATTTTGTTTTTATTTCATTTTAAGCCACTTGTTCTCTGTGACTGAGGACTTGTCCTCTTGGTGTCTTGGCTAACTCATCTGGAAAATCTGGATCAGAGAAACAGAAACATTAAAGAAAACACTCTGTTTATAGTGGAGTTCAGGTGGGTGGATAAATTATGTCTTCACCTTGCAGCTATGCTAGAGAATTGTCTTGATTATGGGATTTCATCATTTTATCAGTGTTGATAAATGCAAAGTAATGCACATTGGAAAACATAATCCCAACTATACATATAAAATGATAGGGTCTAAATTAGCTGAAACCACGCAAGAGATCTTGGAGTCATTGTGGATAGTTCTCTGAAAACATCCACTCAATGTGCAGCAGCAGTCAAAAAAGCAAACAGAATGTGGAGAATCATTAAGATAGAGATAGAAAAGAAGACTGAAAATATCATATTACCTCTGTATAAATCCACAGTACGCCCACATCTTGAATACTGCATGCAGATGTGGTCACCTCATCTCAAAAAAAAATATATTGGACTTGGAAAAGAGTCAGAAAAGGGCAACTTGTGGAACTCCTTGCCAGATGATGTTGTGAAGGCCAAAACTATATCAGGGTTAAAAAAATAACTAGATAAATTAATGGAGGCTAGGTCCATCAATGGCTGTTAGCCAGGATGGACAGGGATGGTGTCCCTAGCCTTTATTTGCCAGAAGCTGGGAATGGGCGACAGGGGATTGATCACTTGATGATTAGCTGTTCTGTTCATTCCCTTTGGGGCACCTGGCATTGGCCACTGTTAGAAGACAGGATATTGGGCTAGATGGACCTTTGGTCGGACCCAGTAGGACTGTTCTTATGCTCTTATTTAATCAAGAGGCAGGACATTACTTTGCTCTTGGTAATGTATAAAGGAGACCCACATATGCTCAGTCTTCTCTAGGCTCAGCTTCTTGTGAGGCAAACTTTGCAGTGGTGGAGAGTCAGTGCTGTGATTTGCCTCATCCCAAGCAGCCCCCGGGCAAATTACTGCATTCATCAGCATTGGCATAAACTATCCTTGCTCTCTGGAAATCGGTGGGAGGTTCTGCTGAGGATGCAGAATCCATAAGTGAGCTTAAATTGGAGGAAGGAGTCATGGTGGAGTGAATCAGTAAGGTTACTGTAGATAGATCACAACCAGGGATTCCTGTTCACTGCTAATTATCACTAAGCACAATATGACTCCAGACTGAGAGAATGGCAAGGAAATCGAAGTGTAAGCCATCAGTGCTAACAAACCTCTGGGATTCACAGTGCTTGGATGCTATAATGGTTAGAGTTGTAAAGGGTACCTGGACTGATGGATATCATTAGAGGGTGAACAAAAGTCCATAGTAAAAATGTGATGCATTCACATTTTAAGTTGGTTTTTTTAATTGTAATTTGAACTTACAGAAGCCTTTTTTATTAAAAAATGAGCAGACTTTCTGTGGTTTTGCTGAGCGCTAGGAATATTTTGGGTGACTGGCACATTTTTACTTAATAGTCCTGTTCTGAGTGAAAAATCTCTATTGTAAAAAAAAAAATCACAATTTAATTCGAAGGATGAAAAAAAATCTTATTAGGGAAACTAGTGAATAGTCTGACTTTCCTGTCTTTCATTGTGAACTGACTACTTCATGAGAAGCAAAATATCTGGCTTTGAAATGGCCTGGAGGATAGTTGTGTGTCTAAACAAACAAAAAAATTGTATGGAAAATAATCAGCAAATTTTGCATCGAAAATACAGACGGAGGAGATTTTCAATGGCACAAAGCACAGCAAGGTTCCCAACTCCCAGCGGCTTTCAATTGCAGTTGGTTATCTTTGGAAATCTGAGTACTACAAATGTTGGAGCACTCAGATAAGTGTGTTTGCATTCTTTCTTAGACTGTAAATTCTTTGGGACAGGGAGAGTCTCTTTTCATTCCATGTTTTGTACAGTACCTGACACAATGAGGTGCTGGTCTATGATTGACTCCTCTAGGTATTACCACAGTTCAAATCATCATCATCATCATCCTGAAATGTGACTGCAAAAATAGCTTAGGAGAGAGTTCTATGTAGATTGTCTCAGTGACCCAGATTAAATTTGCACTGTTTATAAATTTCTAGTTTACCAGCCCTCATTTTGGGTTCTGAGAAACTGATGGGGTCTTCCCTCCATCATCGCTGATTGTTCAGTCGCCAACTGTGTCGCAGGATAGCTAGGGTGTATAGCCACGTGCAAAACAAAAAATGAGTGTGAATTTCACCCTCTAATTTTTAGCTGTCATTTGTTTCCATGTGTACAATTGTGGAGCCATCCATAATAAAACTTCTGAAGTCAGCGTGGTGGGTATTTAGTGTGAGATTTTCAAAAGCATGAAAAGGGTTTAGGAGCTCAAGTTGCACTGAAAGTCCTAAATGACTTTGGTGCTTCTCAAAATTGCCCTGTAGTTAGACTGGCTCTTGACATCAGAATTCGCTGTTTCTTGGCTGTTCAACGTCTCAGTCTTTGTTCAGCTAATATTTTGTGCATCAATCTTTCCTTATTAAACTTTGCAGCTTGTTGGCAGTGCTCAGTTTTTTTCTTTTTCTAGAATATCAATTTTGTTTTTCCTCAGTCTGCTTTCCAAATGTACTCCATTCATCATCTAAGTGCTACTCTAGGAGATGGATGAACTGTACATCATTTATCAAAGTTCATCAGTAAGATGACTAAAATAAGTGATAGGCAAGTGCAATGGGAGGGAAAAAACCTGCTTCTATGAAGAGAATGTAACTGTGCCATTCGCCATGATGGTGGCCATCAGTAAAATAGTTAACAGACGGACACAAATCTTCTCTTTTGGCCTTCTGGGTCTTCATTTGATTTTCACCTTAATAAACAAGAATCCCTTTTAAATGGAAGGAGTTATAGCCTTCCTCTCAGTAGGCCAAATTCTGCGCTTGGTTAGCTGTGCATAGATTCTTTCAAATTCAACACAAATCGAATACGTGAGAATAATGGTTCAATGGAGGGATTGGATGAATGTGTTTGTATTGTATCCATGTAGGGAGACTGGCTTGTTTAGTGTGTCATTCTTCGCTCAACTTCTTGGTGCGGAAGAATGAGCTTGGTGGAAATTAATGTATTCCCTATTGGTGAAATTCACCCTTGTGCAGGAGGAATTTGACAAGGCCCTACTATTGCATTTAATCTCTATTACAAAGAATTTCCCCTGCTTTTTCTGCTGTGGGGCTTTGTGCGTCACGTGTAAGTGAATTTCGGAGAGGTAGTCAGTCATTCTATTCTTTGTGTTAGCAAACACCCTATTGTATTGCGGTTTAATGTGGTATGAAAGTTCCCTAATACAATAAGAGTAAACTTAATTCAATGAGACACTTGCTAATAAACTGGTTTATTGTACGTTGGGAAATTTGTATCGTGTGATGAGGACATGAGTATAAATGCATCTCCGAGTTTTCTTAATTTAGACCATCTAGAGCAGCTGTTGTCCTTAAATAGCAATCAAGGAAGAATAATATCAGCAGAGCTGATGCTTGGGGAGGCGTTAAGTCCTTATTTACTCCTGTAGCATCTCACGAAAGTGACCTTCTCAGATTCCTCTCTCTCCCAACACCTTGCATATCTCCAGAGCTCATCTTCAGAGGGAATGTGGAAATAGAATTGCCTTCTTCTTTGGGTCTAGGGGATGGTGATAGCAAGAGATCACTTTCTTCCCTGAACAGAGTGAGAGGGTGGCACGTTTTCAATAATTCAAATTAAACATTCCAGATCTTCCCTCAGATCTATGTGAGTAGCTCCCATCAGCTTCAGTGAGACTTTTCTATGCATCATCAGGCCAGACAAAACTCTCCTCCATTCACCAAGAGCCAAATATATTACACTGGTCTTCCTAGGTCCCAATCCTACAGCCCTCTAACTTCCTCTGAAATCATTGGGATGGGCCAGAGGAGTACTTCTGGGGTTTTCTAATTTAAAGCTGCTATTGCCCCAGTTCCCAGTCATGCTTTGGTGAATGTATTATTTTTAAAGGAATGCTCCAGTCAGCTTAGTTTGCACCGATTGATTTCTCACAGCTCTGTGCTGTGGGGCTATGCAGGAACGCAATTAATTCTGAGTAATAACTTGGAGCTATTTATGGGGCTGAAGTAATCAGAGGGAGTTGTGGGAACTTAGCACTTTCTAGGAACTGGCTGTCTGCTCATGGCATCCCCAGGGTGAGGCTTCCTCTTTTGCTGCAGTGTTTTCTGGTGCATCCATCCGTGTAACGTTTTTCTAAAGAATTTTCACTGATGCTAATAATTTCCAATCACTTTCCAAATGTAAGAGTCTAGAATTGGGCAGCAGAATTCCTTATTTTAAGTCTCAGATGGCACTCCGCTACCTAGGGCATGTAGGATACATGGAAGTGTCCCATTAGATGGCCATTTTACAAACTACACTTGGAAGCTGAGTCAACAGGGAACAATCTGCAGCTGTAAGTAGGGTTGGCAAGCTGGTTGGTTGACCGCCTGTTTGACAAAAGTCACAAATTCTCAAACATACCGGTAAGAATGCCTGTTGTAGTAATGTAGATGGAATATCTGCTAAAGGTGTTAGCATAAGTCAGTCATTAAACAAGGTTTGAAGTTTAGAATATATAGACTTTAGCTTGTTTACTCTTCTGCTGAACATACTATGAACATTATTTTAACCTTTCATTAAAGACAAAGAAGAGAAGGAAAAACAGTTAAAATATTAAGGGAGGCTTTTAACAGTTCTTTAGAGAGTTTTTAGAAAGAAAAACTCCCTTGCTTGACCATTTTTTGGACAGTGTTAAAGATGGTAATTGTTTTGGGGAGGGGTTGGGAGGGAGGGGAAGAGGAGGAAGAGAAGTTACTGGAGACAGACAGGAGTTTGTTTGGTTTGGTTTTATTTTAGATGTCTGGGATTTAGCAGTGGTGGGGTCCGTTGGGTTCCCTTTTTCCTTCTTCTTCTTCTTTTCCTGGGATGGTAAGGACACCTTTTAGGATTACACAAAGAAGGTCCAGTGCTTTAGGAGATAGTGTGCATGGCAATTGTGATGGTGAAACTTGCTTTAGGAATTGGGGGTTAGTTAAAAAAAAAAAGGGATTTTAAATGGAGAGTGATGTGTGGAATCACTTACCTGTATTATTTTGTGTACTAATTAGGCTTACTTTTTGCTATATTGGTTTAGGTTTATTGAGTTTTGGTTTTATATTTTCTTATGCATAATTTTGATATAGTTTTCCAGTTCTATTAGGTTTTATTGTTTGGAAAAAATTAGTTTGTGATTTTGTATTTTTATTATAGGTTATTGTGATATTTTATTAATTTAAATTCATTATATAAACTTTTAATGGACAAATTCTAACTAGGATTAGATATTCATAAAATTGAAGAAGAAACACCCATTTTTATTTTAGTTTAAGCATTTAGAGGAAAGGAGAAAAATATTTGGTTATATTAAGACTTGTACATTTTTTATTTTAAAGTGGGAATTTATACATTTAATTTGACTAGTGTAGAATAGATCCCATGTCTTCTAGCTCCCATTCTTGTGCCCTATGTATTGGCCATCTTGATGTTGGTGAAGAGGCATTGTATAATTCTGGAGTGAGGAATGTGGTGCCTTAAGTGTTTGGAAAGTACCTAGCATAATGTGGGTACAACTGGAACCTAGACAATGATGATGACAATAAGTGAAAACCCTGTCGTTAGAGAACATGAACTGTTTTCACTACTTCCTTTAATATTGGTTCAAGCAATCAAGAAAACATTGTTTCTGTTTAAACATTAAACATTTTTTTTAAATATTTACTCAGAAACATTTTCTTCTGATTGTTCAACCAGTAAAAGTAACCTGCCAAGAGGTCTTTTAAGGCAAGCTGCAGTGCTCATGTTAGTGTACTGTATTTTTAATAGGCTGTTGTGATAAGTACCCTTTGGATACATTTATGCATATTCAAGGATTTAAACCATGTGTTGCTGTTGTCTTTTATCAAGACTACAGTAGTGTATGGAGGCTGCAATTTAGATCAGGGCGCCATAGTGCTAGGTGCTGTATTAATTCTTTGTAAGACACAATCTCATTATACTAAATAGTACAAGATTTTACACTCTAAATAGACAAGAGACAAAGAGCATGAGGGGAAAGTCAGTCACAGAGAAGGGAGAATTCTGCTGCCAGACTTTCATGGTTCTGTGTCTGCAGAGCCCAACACAGAGACCCCATTGTGGTAGGTGCTTTATAAATACATTGTATGGAACAGTGCTTGGCTTGAATAATTTACAGTCTAGATCAAGGATGAGAGGGGAAACTGAGTTATCGAGAAGGGAAGTGACATGCCAAAGGTCACAAGGGCCAGGGCCTGATCCAGGAATAGAACCCATGTCACTGGACTCCCAATCCAGCAAACTATCTGCTACATTGTGCTTCCTCTTATAGCAAGTGAGCAGAGTTCCAAGGCACAATACCATGTGGATATATCCTTAGGTGGTAAGAGAGGAGGACAGTACTTTGTGCCTTTATAGTAACCGCCCTGAAGATCATTAAGGGCAATGCAGATATTAATGATTTGAGACTCTGACATCTGACTTGAGTATTGTGTTAAATTTAGGACCCTCTGAGTCTTCACTGCATGGTTCTCTTGAGTTAGCTCTCTCACGATAACCTAGCTCAGAGTGTTCACGCTGCAAAACGCTGGAGCAGCATGGAATTCTTGCATTAGCAGCACAGAGTACCTGAGTCCCCTCTGTGTTATCTGCTGTACTCGGGCCTCAACCCACTTCCCTGAGGAAGCAGCTAGTCTGAGTTTAAAGCACCACTTAACTCAAGCTAGAGATTTTTGATTACGGACAGGAGTTTGGTTAAGGGCAGCACTCATGTTATACCTGAAGCTAACTCTGTGTTAAGGATAAGCCCTGAGAGTGCCTTACTCACCAGATCACCTTGTCTCTCTCATGCATAATAATGGTATTTAGTTCACTGGTGGGCCAGATTTTCAAACAAAACATTTCTTTTTTTTTTTTTGTAGCATAATGCAAAATAAAACAAAAAGCTAAATAAAAGATCATTAACAATGAAAAGTCATAAGGTTTTGTTCTGACAATAGTGAAATAGGAGGATTTTTTCCCCGTTTTTCTCCTATAAGACATTTTGACAAAATTGACATGATTTCGCAGAGCGTTTCAATTTTGATCATGGAAAATGGCTCCAAAGTTTTTCTCACCAGCTTTACTTAGTACATAGCACGTCCACTGTTCTTGATGTGGGGGGAATTTTCTATTGTCCTCAATAGTGAATCCCTTTCAAAATTACACTCCACGCTATTTCCTTGTTTTCTTTTTAGCCATTTTAAACATTGTTGTCATAAAAAAGGGGGAACAAATGTATAACTTCAATACAAATACAAAGCCTGATATTTTCTCTCACCCGTACACTGAATAAATGGATAAAGTAGCACTTATGTGCAGAGGAGTCATTTAAAGATAAATATTTAAATAATTCCATATATAAATGAATGGCAAACGCCCTTTCCCTTCTATCTCTTGCCTTTTTGATCGCTTAAAGGCTTCTCTTAGGTTAATGAATACTTTGCAGCGGCTACATTATGCAGCAGTTTTTAAAAGGTTTGTTCGAATACCATCTCATTCTTGTGTGCTTTTCGAGATACCTTGCCTGGTCAGGATTCACTGTCCTATATATGAAATTCATGTCAGTCCACAAATTTTGTTGATTCTCGCCCCCTCCTCCCACCTCAATAACTGGCAGTCTGCTGGAACTATTTGATATTTTATCTGATCATGGACAACCAACCTGCAGTTGAGTATTTAGATGCTTGGCAAAGCAGGAGGACTGATCATAGAATCACAGAAATGTAGAATAGTTAGTCATAGTTGTTACCAGGTAAGTTCTGTCTTTAATGAAGTCATTTTAAAACTGGATTTCTCGTACTTTGCTCATGCATCCAAGGGGTGGTATACATACAGTTCTCATACCGCTGTAACTATATTGGATTAAGAACTGAAATAGTTAAAATGGTAATATTTCTCTCCCCACACCCCACACTGTGGATGCAGTTAAACTGGTATAAAGGTGTGTGACGGGTTTGGGACTCATCACCGTGGCGCCTCCTGCTAGTCGCTCAGGGAATTAGCTCAGTCCATGGGGAGCACCCTCTGCTGGTGGTGTCCCATCCGTCGTCTGTTCTCTGCTGGTCTCCAGACCCACATTGCTCCTCACTCAGCGACGTCCGTTTCAGGCCACTGCCCTCCGGCAGTGCCCCCTAGTCCATCCTCACCCCCTTCCTGGGGGCTGGATGGGTTAACAGCAGTCTTCTTCTGTGCCCCAGCCACAGTGGTCAACCACACTCCAAAGTCCCCAACCCCTTGTATCAGGGGTCTGGTGCAGTATGCTACTGCCACATCCAATGGCTGGGTGTAGGTGCATCTCTCTCCCTAGGCCCCTTTGCAGTGACTAGGCCCTTCCCTCAGGGCCTGGCTGGTAGCAGGCTGGAGTTCCCTTAGGCCCCCCAGAGCCTGCCCAGCACTGCGCTGTCCCAGGTGCTAGTCTCCTCACGCAGGAGACAGACCTTCACCCTTTGAAGGCCTGGGAGAGACTGCCTGCCCCTCTCTTAGGCAGCCATTATATAGCGCCTAGCCCTGATTGGCTGGCTCTAATCTCGGCCCTGATTGGCTGCCAGCCTGCGCAGCCGCTCTGGCCTACTCTAACTCACTCTCGCATGGGGGTGGGGCAGCTGCCCACCACAAGGTGCTTTATATTTCCTCCCAAGTCTGATCATTGAAACCTATGGCAAAATTCCCATTGATTTCAATGGAGAAAGATCAGGACCATGGAGAGTTCCAGTCCCTGTGACTATAACCCTTGCCTGGGTTCTCCAACCAGTTCCATTTCTAATTCTAACTCTAGGACATGAATAACCTAAACCCTAACCTTATTCTGAAGCACCAAAGTAACCCTAACTCTAGAGGGTTTCCAAGCACCAGTATCAGATGAAGAACCCAATTTTAAAATATAAATTGCCTTAATATGCTGTGCAGTTGGTCCTTTAAATCAGAACAGATGCTTACTAAGTACTGATGAGGGCCTTCAAATATAGTGTTTGGACATGTTAAGATTCCCATATTTGATAAGCATAGCCATGTCCTCTGTTAAAAAGTATCCATAAAATAGTAACTCTCCCAGGGACACTCTATCACCATTCATGCTCACAGAGATTCTGGATGCATTACAATTACTGCTAGAAAAGATCTATTCTATACTAATATAATTAGCTATGTCTGTGTTATTATAAGTCTTTGGTTCCCTGCATTTTTCTCAGTCTTCTCCCAGTATAGGTAGGTCTTCAGATGGTACTGAATTCAGTTGTTTGAGAAAATGTTTGAGTGGATGTTTCAAAGAAAGTGAACAAACCTAGATTATGAGGCTGATTGAAACAGCTATAAATGGCTGTAGATCCATGGAAGTCAACAAGATATGTGAATTTACACAGCCTTGAGAAGCTGATCTGATATTTTCACAATATTTTACTGTTTCTAATCTAGCTCAGGAATCTGTAGTGTTAGAGAAAATTGCTAAGATTTATCGCTGTAGCTTCCTACTCAAAGTACAGAGGCAATCTGTAGAGTCTCAGATACAGTGACACCGAGTAACTGTCTGACACTAGAATCAGTTTTAATGGCAACCATTGTTTATAATGCAAAATATTGATAAGGCTGCTTATAGGGAGACACCTGTTTTTTTTTCCCTGAAGAACTGTCAGGTAGCATTGAAGGGAATGATTGGTGTCAATGTACTGTGCATATGCAGTTGCAAAATGCCATATCTTTTTGGCCATATTTAATTGACTGAAATATTTAACAAAATACTTTATCTTAAGCTTGCATGGCACTGCTTAAGGGAGGTGAGTTACTTATTGGGATGATCCATTTACAGATAAATCAAAAATACCTGTTTTGTGCTGATAATCTAATTACCCTTCTGAACAATTGGATTGGGCCATTTGTACTTGAGAGCCAGTGAGGAAAGCAAAACTTCCAAGCTTGTAAGTAAGGGGAAAAATAAGATACCCCCCCCCCCCCCAAAAAAAACCCAAACCCTTGCTTAAAATAACTCTCGCTGTCAAATTAATTCAGGCTTCCTGCACTGAAAAATCCACCCATGACACATTCAGTTCTAAAGTGTTGGCAAAAATTGGTCTTTTCTCATAGATGAAGTTGTTCTCCTTTGTCAGCATCTAGGACTTTACATGCAGAATACATATGATCCCCATTTTACAAATGGGAAAGTGAGGTATGGGGAGATTACATGAATCATTCAAGGTTTTGCCACAAATCAGTGGCAGTGCTTGGGGATAAAATCCAAGTTTTCTGACTCCACATCCTTTCACCTGGCCCACGCTCTTACTGTATAAGCACTGCAGAACTAAGTGTACTGTCTTTTTCTGAAGCTGCTCAGGTTCCAAGTTGCGGAGACATACATAAATGCCAGGATGGATAGCACTGGTCATTGACCATTGGCAGACAGGACATAGGACCCTTTGTTTATCCTGGTTCTCTGTGGGATCACTCTTGGTCCCACGACACAACCCTCTGCAGTGACCTCAGATCTTCAAAGTGACCTTAGTTCATTCTGTTAAAATAGGAAAAAAATCAGCATCATCTAAATTCTTCTGTCAATGCTGGGGAACTTTTACTTCAGAATCTTACCTCCTTTTTTTTCCCTCCAGTGCAGTTTGTCATGTTGTGTTTAACTCTGCAGGAATAAAAAACACTTAAATCCATGCCCTCTAAATGGAATAAAATAAAATAAACAGTTTTATTTCTCTAAGATGATATTCACCTAAGCTGCTCCAGGAATGAGAAGATTATTAGAGACTCTGTCCTATCACTCCCAGGAAATGCTGAGTATACAAGCCTCATCTCTACCACAAGGCAGATGCCAGATGTGAAAGTCAAGGTTGCCCCAGTAAAATTAGTCAAGAACTAAAAAAAAATGACCCTCTCTGAAGAAATTCTGCCTTGGGCAAAATGTCCTTAAAGTTTGAGAGGTGTTCAGTGCTGCTGTTCTGTGTTGGGCTCACATTTAGCAGACACAAAGATCAGAAGAAGGGGAATGAGCTAACAGCAGATTCTCACGTTGATGTAACATTGACTTCTGTAGGCTTTGAATGAGTCCCTAGGTAAGGCTAATCTTGGGTGTTTCTCTGACCTCCTGCACTTTAGATGTTGACCTGCATGGGAAAACAGAGAGGTGATGTAGTCCAGAGGACTGAGCATCAGGAGGAGCTGGATTCTCTTCCTGGCTCTCTCACTTACCTGCTTTGTGACATTACTCACGTTGTAAGCTCTTTGGAGCAGGGAACTGTTTCTATAACATCTAGCACAAAGGGGTCGTAGTCCTTAGGCACTGTCACAGCACTAATAATAACAACTGGGAAAGTCGCTTCCCCTCTGTCTCCTGCCTTTTGTCTATTTAGATTGTAATCTTCAGACAGGGACTGTCTCTTGCTTTGTGTCTAGCACAATGGGACATCGGTCTGTTGGAGCCTGTAGGTGCTGCCATAATAACAACAGTAAGGCTCTTGCTTGGAATTGGTTTCTTGTTCATCTTTTCCCTCCACACTGTGAGTAATTGTTAACAAGTGTGTGTGTGGGGAGGGAAGATAAGGCTCCAAGAAAAACGCCAGCAATGGGGCTTGCCCAGTATTAAGGCATGCTGAATAAGAAAATATTTTCTTTAAGTAGATAGTACCTGAAAAATTTAGTTAAGGCTCTAAGATGGAATTTTCTTTGATTGGTCTCCTGGCTCTGAATGCCATTAGTAATGGAGTTAGATTTTAAATGTGCGGGGAAATTAAGAGTGTGTTTTGATTTCCTGTGTTCAAGCTATTGATGTGAGCCGAGAGAGACTGATCACCTGGATGTTTAGCAACGGCTCAAGGTGGGAGTTGCAGGGGATGCCCATAAATTGTTTTTGCATTGTTACTCCTTGCGCAGTAGGACCCATTTTCAGTTTCACCTTTCCAACTAAGATGATGTCAGGCTGCCATGTTTAAGGAGGTGATGAGGTCTAATGGCAGTCAGGAGACGCCCCCCCCAGGACTATTGCTGACCTGGGCTGGACAAGTCACTGCACATTTCTGGGCTTCCCTTTTCACATCCTACAGTTTCTCCCTCTTGTCTATTTGGGTAGCAAGCTCTTTGGTGCAGAGACTGCCTCTTACTACGTGTATGTACAGCACTGTGCACGGTGGGACCCTGATCTCATGTTGAGATGATTCAAAATAATAATTTAGAGTCACAAGACCAAGTTCATCCCTACAGATGGTAAAAGTGGTGGCTCACTCGAGTGTCAGGTTCATTTTTTTAATATAGTAATTACTAGCTTTTAAAAAAGATTCTAGATCCTAATGAAATTCCAATTATCATTATCTGCCTTAGCATTTCCTGTAGTGCCCAGCACCACTGTATCCAAGTCTTTCGTATGTGGTGAAATCATGAGCAGCCTCATGAGACTTGTGCTCTGCTCATTTTCCAGATTAGAAAATGCTACCCTGGTTGGGGTCGCTAACCGCTACATCATGAGTTGCCGGTCTCCATGGTGAATATTATCCCCTTATTCGATATATTTTTTTAATTTTAAAAAAGCAGCCACACATTTTTAACGATTGAGTCAGTTTCTTTTATTCCTTTAGCAGAAATGACAACTTACAAAAGCCAGTTGGTGAGTGTTTGGGGTTGTAGCAAGTGAGATTCAATTTCCAACACTAGAGGGAGAGAGATGGTACTAATAATACTTAGCACATATATAGTGCTTTTCATCAGGAGGATTTGGAAGGCTTTATGCAAGAGCAGAAATTATTGAGTACAGTAGAACCTCAGCATTACCAACTGTCGGCCACACACCTCCTTTGGAACTGGAAGTACACAAGCAGGCAGCAGCAGAGATGACAGAAAATAGAAAAGCGAATACAGGAGAGTACTGTGTTAAACATAAACTACTCAAAAAAGGGGAAATTTTAAATAAAGATTTGACAAGCTCAGGAGACTGTTTCTCTGCTTGTTTCATTTAAATTAAGATGGTTAAATGCAGCATTTTTCTTCTGCTTAGTGAAGTTTCAAAGCTGTATTAAGTCAATGTTCAGTTGTAAACTTTTGGAAGAATCACCACAATGTTTTGTTCAGCGTTACAAATAACCTCCATCCCCGAGGTGTTCATAACTCTGAGGTTCTACTTGACTACATTGTCTCTGTTTACAGATGGGGAAATGCAGCAGAGAGAGGCTGACTTGCCAAAGGTGGCACAGTGAGTCCTTAGCAGCTGAGAATAGAACCCAAGTCTTCCAATTCCCACCCTTGTGTTCTGGCTGCCAGATAAAGAGCTGGGTTGGTCAGAATTTGATCCTGGGCCTATTGGAGTCCATGGCAGAAGTTCCTTTGACTTTAGTAGTGTGGGATCTGGCCACAAAGGAAAACCCTTACATTCTCCCGCCCAGTAGTTTGTGGGTATTGGCCAGAGTCTGCACCAATTTTGACACTTCTCTCACCAAAAATTAGTGGCAGTTCGCCATAAAGAATAAATTCTGAGCAGTGCAACAAGCCATGGAAAACACCTGCCCCATAACAGAAGTATAGGCAGAATGTGCAGGTGAAACAGCGCAGCCTAGTAAGAATTAGAGCAGGAGTGGCCAACCTGAGCCTAAGAGCAATCCAGAATTTATCAATGTACATTGCCAAAGAACCACAGTAATATGTCAACAGCCCCCCGTCAGCTCCCCTGCCCCGCTCCCAATACCTGCACCAACCAGCAGCCCCGCCCATCACACCTCCCCCTTTCTCCCCACACTTCCTGATCAACTGTTTTGTGGCATGCAGGATGGTTGGTGGTGGGGAGGAACGAGGGCACTGCAGGCTCAGGGAGGGAGCAGGAAGGGGTGGAGTGGGGGCAGGGCCTGTGGCAGAGCCAGGGGTTGAGCAATGAGCACCCCACCGGCACATTAGAAAGCTAGCACCTGTAGCTCCAGCCCCAGAGTTGGTGCCTATACAAGGAGCTGCTTACTAACTTCTGAAGCCACAGGTTGGCCACTCCTGAATTAGAGCCTGAGACAGGAGTCCTGACTTCTGTTCCTAGCTCCAGAACAGATTTGCTCTCTGAACTTGGGCAAGTCACTTCACTTCAGTTTTCTGATCTGTAAAATGTCTCTGGTAATACTTAGAGGTTTGGCAGGACCTACCTGTGGTTTGCAAAGTGCTGGTAGAGAAGGTATAAGGGAGGATTATTTGCTGGGGTGTAAAAATATGTAACAAAGGTGTAAGTTAGAGAGGATTTGCAACCAGGAGTCTTAATTTCTTTTCCTAGAGGCAGGAAAAGTGTGTGTGGTCGGTGGGAGGCAACCTTCTGAACTCAGTTAATCTTTAGGCCAATGCAGTTTGTGTATCTGATTCTAAGGCATGACCTTCAAAGTTTCTGAAGCCGGGCACCGCTTCAGTCAGTGTAGTTCCCTTTTATCAGAATTAATGACCGTCTGCAAGAAGCGATACAATCTTAGTAGATCAGGGAAGATACAGTGACATTGTGGAGTGCTATTACTAGAGATATCAAATAGAAAATTGACCACTTCATTACTCCTGCTGCATTGCAGAGGGTGGTGAGTCTTCTCAATAGAATACGTAGAATTGGTATTCGTCATATGAGGGAGAGCAACTGTAAACATTTGATTCTTTTCGTAAGTAAAGAATGCCATTGTCTGGATTCAGTTTTATAAGTATTTGGAAAACAAAAAAAGTTCTACTATCTAAAAGGAGAACTGGGAGAGGGAGTGTCACTTAAATTCTCACCCTGTTGGTGGCTAGTTCTCTGTATGCCTGCATGTCATTAACGTAACTTTGAAATTAAAGACTAGGACTATCACGTCGCATATGGATGATCTGGTTTTTTCCCTTCTGCTTCGTTTAGCACCCTTGTTGTAGTCATGTGTTCCTGTGCAATGGTAAGTGTAAAATGCTGCCATTCTATTTATTAGTGATGGATGTTGATGTTATTACACTAGTACTTAGAGGCTCCAACTGAGATCAGAGCTCCATTGTGCTAGGCAGTGTACAAACACTTCTGTCCCCAAAAGCCCGTAGTCTGCACAGACCAGGCAAATAAAGGGTGAAACGGGAAAGAGAAGGGAAATGACTTGCCTAAGGTCAAACAGCAGGTGTCACAACCCAATGGCCCCCTCCCTCAGGGGGTCCCCTGGGGAGGCAGATCAGCATTGTACATTGCTAACGCTGTTGTAGGCATTGCAAGGTATTTTGGGAAGGATTAAAGGTGTGAGTGTGGAGTAAAAGGTTCCTTTGCAGGTTGAAAAAGGCTGAAGAGGGAGGGAAAGAGAAGGGAATGGGTTAACTCAATGCTCCAGCTAGGTCCGAAAATAAGAGTCTGACTTCAGCCCAAGGCCACTGCACAAAACCAACTCTCGACTACCTGCCAAGAAAGAGTGCAGCCTAGATTCCAACCCTGATCAGCCATAGAAAAGGAAAACTAAGCTAAGCAGGACTGCAGAGGCTGCAAAAACTAGTAAGACGGCGAAGGCAAGCGAGGGGAAAAACAAAGTCTCGCGTCCCTGAAGACTATGTTTTGGGAAAGCTGAGGAAGCTGCAGAAAGCTGGTTTGGACTGGCACAAAGAGCATGGAGGCAGAGGTCCCTGAATGAAATGCCCTCCAGAGACCCCAGGACTTAAAACTAAGAGCTGAAGCAAATTGGAGATCAACAGCGGACCCTGGACGGCCTGTGCACAGGACAGAGCTCTTGTCCTCCCTTCCCCATTCCCAGCACTCACCACTGTTATTTACTTAATAAAGCTTTAAAATTTAGCCACTTGGTGTGCTCTTCATCTCCTCCCCTACGATCCTGCGGCCTCAGCCTGGTCACCTGATGCCTCAGGCAAATTGGTAACTTAAATCTGTCACACAGGTCAGTGGCAGAACCTGAATAGAACATAGTTCTCTCCACTCAGTCTAGGGCTTATCTAATGGACCACACCACCGCAGGTCCAATTTGATAGCATTTTCCATCCACTGTGCACAGGTGTAAATGGCTGCACAGTGTGAAGGGCAATGGAGAATCAGGTCTGAAACGTTCAGCAATGCCAAGTTCCTGGATGTACCTGCAGAAGCAGGGACAAGATGGATGTTCAATTATCCAGTTCTCTTCAATCTCTAATTTCTCAGTCTAATTTCTCTTGCTCTAGTCTGGAAAAAAAGACTACAGATAGCAGCTTCTAGCTCACCATATTTGCGGTCTGTGGCTGTGAAGAGTCATAGTTGAGTTTAAAGATTAAAAAAATGTTTTATTTTATTAACTGCACGGGGATCTGAGAAAGGAGCTTCGGAGTTGTGAAAGGCTAACCAAGGGGAAAGGTTGCTGATGCCAGGTTCCTGAGGTCAGGCATAGAGTGAGTTGCTTTGGCTCATTTCAAATCCTTCTATGGCAATAAAGCTGGTCTTGAGACAAAGGTCTTGAGATGAACTGTAGCTCAGAACGTAAGAATTGCTGGACCTACTCAGGGTTCAGTCTAGCCCAGTATCCTGTCTCTGACGGTGGCCAGCTCAATCTGCTTCAGGGGAAGATGTAAGCATTCCAAAGTAGGGAGATTTGGGGTGATCTAACTCCCACCCTGATCTTTGATAGTTGGAGATTGGTTTATGCCCTGAAAGCATGAAGTTTAATATCCCCTTTCAAAATGTTTGCTTGGCTTTTATTTTACCTCCCTGACTAGTGTATTTGTCTACACAAGTTCCTGCCCATATTTTACCTCTTCTGTGTCTAGAAGGAGGAGCCTCGCTTTCCCGGGCTGCCAATTATGTATTTTCTGCCAGCAGTAAATTCACAACAACAACATCCAAATGAAGATGAACCTGGGTCCTCAGACTGTCTCAAAGGTTTGCTTTGCATTTGGGCTGCAGGGCTACTTCAGCTCTCATGTCAGAACGGGTTCATCTCTATGCTGGTTGTTAAGCCACAGTGGGTCAGGTGCTTGGCTTTGTGGCAAGGAGCTTTTTTTCTGCTGCAGTTCCATCCTCTCCGTGCCAGGCTCCAGCTCATGCCGACTGGTGAATTGTGACTGGGTGGAACACTTGCATTGTTTCTAGATCACAGAGAAACAGTTTTTCAGAAGCAGAGTCGCTGTCAAGTCCTAGACACTTAACTTCCAGCAATATCCACGTGAGATACCTATAGCCCTCTGCAGATCCTCTGTCTCAGGAGGGTCTGTTCTGCCAGCTGCTGTGCTGACGTAATGTTAAGGATTATGCGCAGTGATCAGCAGCAGAATATTGAACTTTATCTTTGGGGTTTATTTTAACCAATGCTTCAGAAATGCAGCACAGGCTTTACAGAACTAATGTCTAAATCCCAGTCCAAAATCCTTACTTGTGTGAGTGACATGGATGAACCTTGCCCGGTTCCTCACCATACATGTTGTAGGACAGCTGTACTTGGGCTCACTGGTGAAGTGTTTTTCTTTTGGCACTCACATGGAAAAGGGGCAAATGTATGCCCAAAAGGAGACAAATATGAAGGGTGTCCCCTAGATTGGGCCTAGTAAATCAGAGGTGGAGTCTGAATTTTACCTTGCCAACTAAAAGTACTTGGTTAACAAGTCCACAAATATATTGGACCAAGGTCCTTCTGTCCTGTAGAGCATTGAAGATGTAAAGAGTCAGCAGACATGACCTGAAGGGACTCTGCTCAGACACGTTCTAAGGAGAATTCTCAGCATAGTCTCACATATATTATTATTATTATTCCCCCGCCCCCATTCAAGCCTTGTAACCACAAGAGGCTATGACCATCACACAAGTGGACTAGAAATCAGTCCATGTTGACATCCAAATGGCAATTGATAAGACATGAACAAACTTTTGAAACAACGTTAAAGTCAGGTGACCAAAGAATCAATCATAGAAATGTAGGGCTGGAAGGGACCTCAAGAGTCATCTAGTCCAGCCCCCTGCACTTAGGCAGGACCACATGTATCTAAAACATCCCTGGCAGCTGTTTATCTATCCTGTTCTTAAAAGCCTCCAATGATGGAGATTCCACAACTTCACTTGGAACCCTATTTCAGAGTTTAACTATCTTCATAATTTTTTTTCCTAATATCTAATGTAGATCTCCCTTGTTGAAGATTAAACCCATTATTCTAGTCCTACCATCAGTGGACATGGAGAAGAATTGATCAGTCCTCTTCATAAGAGCCCTGAACATATTTGAATATTATTATCAGGTCCCCATCAGTCTTTTCTCAAGACTCAACATACCCAATTTTTTAACCTTTCCTCATAGGTCAGGTTTTCTAAACCTATTATATTTTTTGTTGTTCTCCTCTGGACTGGGAATGGATGAGGGGGATGGATCACTTGATTGTCTGTTCAGTTCCTCTGGGGCACCTGGCATTGGCCACTGTCAGAAGACAGGATACTGGACTAGATGGACCATTGGTCTGACCCAGTATGGCTATTATGTTCTTGTGACTCTCTCTCTCTCTCTCTCATTTGTCCACCTCTTTCCTAAAGTGTGGCATCCAGAATTGGACACAGAACTCCTGTTGAGGCCTCACCATTACCATGTAGAGTGGGACAATTACCTCCTGTGTCTTATGTACGTCCCTCCTGGTAATACAAGCCACAATATTTGCCTTTTTTGCAACTGCATCACATAGTTGACTCTTATTCAATTTGTGATCCACTATAACCCCCAGATCCTTTTCAGCAGTGCTACCACCTAGCCAGTTATTCCCCGTTTTGTAGTTGTGCATTTGATTTTTTTCTCTTCTTCCTAAGTGTAGTACTTTGCACTAGTCTAGTCTTTTTTACTGAATTTCATCTTGTTGATTTCAGACCAATTTGTCACGGTAATTTTGAATTCTCATTCTGTCCTCCAAAGTACTAGCCACCCCTACCATCTTAGCGTCAGCCACAGGTTTTATAAGTATACTCTCCACTCCATTATCTAAGGCACTCATTAAAATGTTGACTAGAGCCAGACCTAAGACAGGTACCTGCAGAACTTCACATCTTCTTTCTCTCCTGGCCCCCAGCAGTTTGAAAGTGAATCATTAAAAACTACTTTTGAGTACAGTCTTTCTACCAGTTTTGCACCCGTTTTATAGTAATTTAATGTAGACCACATTTCTCTAGTTTACTTATGAGAACAACATATGGTACTGTGTCAAAAGCCTCACTAAAATCAAGATATATCATATCTGCAGCTTCCCCTCTTCAGTAACCCTGACAGTAACCCTGTCAAAGAAGGAAATTAGATTGGTTGGTTTGATTTGATTTGTTCTTGATAAATCCATTCTGGCTAGTACTTATAACCCTATTATCCTCTAGGTGCTTACAAATTGTTCGGGGCTTTTTTTCATTATTTTGTTCCAATATCTTTCCAGGTATCTCAGAAATTGTATGTCACCAGAATAACCTTTGGATTTAAGATCCAGTAAGCATGTAAGTTCGAATCCCACTCATGGCAACTTTTCTTTTTCAAGCACAAGTTCTTGAGCACATTACCTTCACTTATAGAACAGAGAAGAATAATTTCTTCCACCGCAGGAATTCTGGGGTGAAATTCTAGGGTATCTGGTATGCAGAATTCAGATTAGAATTCTGCATACCAGTGGTTCCTTCTGGCTTTAAAATCTAGGGGTGAAATCCTGACCTCATTGAAGTCAGTGGGAGGAATCTTGGGAGCCGATTTATCCCTAGAGCATCAGACAAAGGGATGCCTCTTTATCAAGCAGACACAACCACCTCATTTTACTCCTATTTTTTTCTTGTGCACAAACATATTTACTGTGGCCGACACAACAGAGAGAGGGGAATTGTTTGAAAATAGAGATACTCCCACTCCAGTCAAATATTTATGGCGCAAGCCTGTAATAGCAGGCAAAATCCTCATTTGTTGTGCAGATTTGTACTGTCTATACATATTTATATCAGTTATCAGCCACTGTTTATCCCTGCTAGCTAGCATTCTTTTGTCTTAATCCCACTTCTGCAGTTAATGGCCTATGCGTTTGCTTTCTATCAAGCTCAGACACAGAGTAAACACATTTTTCAGTTGTGTTTCTAATCGCCCAAATGCCTGTATATCATGGAAAGTTGCCACATACATGAGGAGTGCAATGATCTTTTGAAATAAAACCTGTTGTGTTGAGCCATCATCTTCTGGCTGCTGATTACGATTGCCTGAGTGGGTTTCATTTCTCTTCTCCCACCTTCCATAACACATTTGTGGCACTTTGATGAAGGGGTAAATTTTACTGGCTGCACACCGCTGAGACACAAATGGAGGTAATAAAAGAGATTAGCCTTGACCATCTGCATCTCTGGTTGGCTTCGCTCTGTCTGCAAGAACCTTTTTTCTCCAGGCATCTCCTTGCCTGTCAATGGGCCAAATTGCCCATCAAAATTCATCTACTCCACCACATTGTTCTGTATTAAATCCCTCTTTAAAACTTCCTTTTTCTGCAATGGCTGCAGATCATTCCCATCTGACACTGGCTAGGCTGGCAATCTCGTCTGACCTTTCGGTCTGCTAATTTATACACACACACCCATCTTGACTGTCACTTGTCCCTCCCAATGTAACCCCATTTATCTGCTTATCCATCTATTGTGTCTCAGCATAGTCCTAGATCAGTGAGCTGTCTGAGGCAAGGGCTGGCTTTCACAGTGTTTGTACAGTGGGCATTGTGGAAAAATGTCCGTGCAGTTGGCAAGCCATCACCGAGGCACTTTGTGCGAGGGAATCTTGTCTTACTTGTTACCTAGTCATCCACTTCCTTTTGCCTTGTTCACATGTTTGCTTAGTCTACCTGTTGTATTCGAGATTGTAAAGTCCTTGCACCAGGGGCTGTCTTTTTAATAAGTGTTTGTACAGCACCTGCACATGGGAGCGCCGTGAGTCTCACTGGAGTTTTTCAGTGTTATCATAATGATAATTAATGAGTGTCTCTTGGGAGACGATGGTAGCTTAGTGAGTTGTGATTGGGATAGCTTTCAGTGCGAAGGTGGTGGCTTAGAGAAATGCATAGAGGCAGCCATGGGAGAAGGAAGCAGATGGAAGCATCAAGGCTGGCTTCCCTGGTTGAACAGAGCAGAGGAGGTGTTGTGGGCATGATCCTGACACTGGTGGAGCTGATCACTAAGCTGCCCGCTGGCTTCGTTGGTGCAGTATCAATCCCTGTGAGCCAAGGTCCAAGGCACAGTTTCTCACTGATGACATTGAGCTGTTAATTAAAAAACACTTGGGTCCTGCCTTGATTCTGCCCAGGGAATGCAAGCTTGAAGGATGCATTAAAATGTCCCTTCCCAGGTGTCTCCCAAAGAAGGCCTTCTTGTACGCGCTCAGCTGTACTTTTGTCAGAAGAGGTGGGGGGATGTGGCTGGCATGTGCTCCCCCTGCTTTGCTTCTGCTTCATCCCTGAGGGAAAAAATAATCCTGTGTCTAGTCAGAGCTCTGAGTTTGGGCTCCGCATGGTTTCTCCCCATTCTGTTCTTGAGATGCACCAAGATCCTTGGGGTGTCAAGGGGAAGGTATTTGAACATCTTTTCTTAATTGTCCTTTGCCTGCTCTTACAGCGCTGTCTGCTTTGCAGTTTAAATCACTCAGCATGCCCTCTGGGCTTTCTTCCAGATACTAGTTCACCCAGAAAGCTGTCTGTCTCCCTCGCTTCCTTCATCCCCAATCCAGCAAATTGCTTGAGCACATGCCGAACTTTAAACGCACGGGAAGTTTGACTTTGACCAAGTGATGAATGATTTCAGAGGGGCTACCCGTGTGGTTGAAATGAGGCGTGTGTGTAAGAGTGTGGCTGATCGGGGGGCCTGAATCTCTTATTTTCACTGTCATTTTCATTCCTTCTTCCAGGCTACCTGCTGCACTTGGAACTGCCTACCCTCTGTACAATTCACCCGTTCTGTGTGGTGCAAAAAAGCAAGTAAAAATATTGCTTCCCAACCTGCTGTGTGGTGGTTGTTTTTTTTTTTTTTCCGTTGGGTGGGAGGATGAGGATTTAAGCTAGAGTGTGCATCTGGGTCTCCAGTGTTAGGTGTTGGTGAAAGGACTTATCTCCTCTGGTGTGCTAGTCTTCTCTCCAGTCTGTTCTTTTTGCACTGCTGGGAAGTTAGCAGTGACCTGATGATCTGTCACGAGACACAGGTCAGCTATGAGCTCGTGCCTCAGTGATGGACAGGTCTGGCAAATAATTAAGTGCTGCTTTGGTAAATATCCAGTCCTAGGTCGTTTTGATGTTGGCATTGGCTTATGGGCAAGAGTCATGCTCTTAACAGTATGTATTGTCCTGCTGTTTTTAGAAGTGGACCGAACACTGTGGATATAAGCAAATGCAGTAGTAGGCTCTGATTCCTAAGCCAGAGACTTAAATGCACTGCCAGCAGAAAAGATATTAGGCACCAGAATTACAGACATAAGGAGTAGGAAATTATTAGTAGAAAGTTGTATGAGTAGTAGCTGGACTGACTTTTTGCGTGGAATCAGAAACAGAGTCCCTGAAATGCCTGGAGAACAGATCTTCACGTTGTTTGTACAGTATCATAACTGCTTGTGTGTATGTATGCCACTGCCTCTACTGGATGGAATCAGAACTGTGTACCTGTGTGTATGTCATAGACTCCTTATGGCTGATGAAGATTCTCCTTTAGCTCTGGTAGCAGAGGCTGCAATTTTGGAGCAGGGACGTGCCATCACTGTGAATTTACAAGTGGCCCCCACTGTGGCAGCAATGATGTTCTAGGCCCCCTTTCTGCATTCTGTTTTTTCAACCAAACAACTATCTTCCAATGCTAGTTGTGGATGATTGGTGTAGGAGGGCGTAATAGGGGCATGATGAATGTCCGCATCCTAGGAGAGCACAATTAATGCCATGGCCTGTGTGTGGTGTAAGATGGTGGTAGCTGGAGGACCGAAGGATACGTATTGCTAGGTACTAGGCTTAACTTGCTTGTGTTGTGTTTGTGTGCATGACAACCACACCTGTTTTACAACAAAGGTCTTTGTTGGTTAAGTGACACTTATTCTATTTGGGCAGCCGGGCAGCCCGTCTTTATTAAACAGGCAACCTCCATTTTAGCGACATGCCAGGTGTCAGAGGGCAGCACGTGGTAATTTGGGCAAATCAAAAATAAAGGTGCTTTTAGGACAGAAAATGGTTCTAAATGAATCCATTATAAAACCATTAAGTAGAAATGGAAGGGAAAAAAAGGCAGGCACAAAGAAGCATGTTAAATTGACACTTGCCCCAAATGGCTTTAAATTGTTGATCAGAATGATTAAAAAATATATACTGGATGTAACCAACCCAGTGTTTAAAAAAAGAGAGAGAAAGGAAAAAAATACCAACCCCAACATTTGCAGCAGTGCCCGGAAGGGAATAATATTCTCTTTTGACATTATTGATTGCACGGTGCATATTCTCCTGGCAAGAAACATAATTAACCATTCTGTCATGCCCGCTAGATGGAACAGGCTGTCAGAATCTTTTCAAACTGACATTTTGTTGCTGCAGAAAAGAAAATAGCCCCACACAGTTAAAAAAAGACCTTTTGCTTTGCGCACTATATACACTTAATTGAATACATGGTAGTTACGACATGGAGTTGCCTGGTTCTTCTGATTAGTGTGTACAGTTATTGCAGCGTGACCCCAGATCTCCTCACTCAATCTTCCACCTCAGACCACTTAACCTTTCCTGACACACGAAGGCTCAGAAATCCCTCAGCGCTCTCTCTTCTCTAGATAACGCATTGTGGAAAGGCACCTGTTTGACTTATGCTGCCTTTGCATCACTGGGCCTTTTCCTTGATTTAGTATCCCTGGGAATAGCTTGTATGTTTCTAGTAATGCCTCTTAATTCACTATTCTTTTCATAAATGCCTACCTAGTGAAAGTGGAGTCGCGTAGCTTGTTGGGTACACACTCACTCTGCAGCGTATGGAACTGGTGATGGCTCAAAGGAGCCCTCTCAACAGTTCACGTGGTGGTCATAAAGATAATGCTTCCATCTAGGGATTTGAAAGTGCTTCCCAAACATTAATAAAGTCTCCTCAAAGGCCTGGAAGGTAGTGTGGTCAGTATTGCTACCCCCATTTTACAGACAGAGGAAACTGAGGTACAGATAGGCTGAGTGGCTTGACTAAAGCCACTTAGCAAATCTGGGAATGTAACTATGGATTCCTGACTGCCAGGCCTGTGTGTTAAGCCAAACCCATGTGACCTACAGATGGGCAATCTTAAGTAATGTTGGGGACATGAAGTTTCTGTTTGCAAGGTTTGGGTTTTTGGTTTTCAAATTGTTGTTGTTTTGATGGAAACTTAAAAAATTTCAAAGCACAAAAATTGCCATTGCAAAAATTTCCATTTAATTCAAAAGTAACTTTTGTTATGGGGGAGAGTGGAAGAGTCAATGAAAAGTTTTCAACCAGTTCTAGTGATATTGGGCATCTCAACTTTTAGGAGCATAATTTGAGGCAAGCCTTAAAGAGACTTGACTTTTAGATGGGGAATGTTTTCTGAAAATCCAAGCCCTCTTTACAGAGTATCTGGTTGGGCACCTGAACACTGTTAAGCACCTAAAATCATTGGTCACGTTTGAAAATATTGGCCTGCATTACTTACAAGGTATCCATATCAATCCAATCGTCCCGTAAATCCTTGGTCTCAGCACAATCTGTATTGAATGTTGGATTTTTTTATCCACTCAATTTTTCCTAATACTTTGGTTTGCTCTACCACTAACAACATAATTTATTTTCATTCCATTTCATTTTCTTTCTTCCATTTGCAGATATTAAGTGACTTGTATAACCAGAAATAATTTTCTCCCCTACAAACATTGTCAACACAGAATTTGTTTCAATTTGGGTATTTCACTGTACATTTTACATCACTACCTGTGATTTGAAGAACATTCTTATATGCTAATTGAGTCCCTCCAATTTCTCTGCTGTTAATCATTCTGATTCATAGCTTTGGTGTTTCCCAGCCAGAATGGTTGTGACATAACTTATTTTAAGGCACTATCATACTTTAGGCACCCCAGTTACTGCATAGAACAGTTACTCCAGAAATTGTCTGTCTAAGTGGGGAACTGTGTAGAATTATACAAATTAAGGATTGGTCAGGAGATAATGTTTTGATTTTCACTTTTTAAGGTCTTAAGGCTCTGAGCTGAATTCTGTCTAAATGCTATCATCACTTCCCCCACTCTGTGTCTGTCTTGTCTATTTCGACTGTTATGTCTTTGGGCCAGGAACCGTCTACCATTCTGTGTTCGTACCATGTCTAGCATTGTGGAGCCCAGTTCTTGTTTGACTCTTAGGCACTATCGTGATAAATAGGATTAATAATAATAATAATTTTAAAAGTTAGGGGTTTTAGCTTAGAGCAAGTCTCCCCGCCTGGGTAGGCACACTCATGCTAGCTCACTAAACGTAGCAGCATGGATGTTGTTGCAGGGCCTGTGACACAGCTTGGCTGCCCAAGTCCAAGCCTACCCAACCCCCTGGGCCCAGGTTTGGATGGCTAGCCCAAGCCACTGCCCATGCTGAATGCCTGCACCAGCAGCGAAGCCAGGTTTTGAGCAGTGATGGAGACGACGGGTCATTGGAGGTGCCATCTTTCAATTATACCTATTGGCTTGAAAAGAAGCCATACATACAACCAAAGGCTTCTGGGTGGGTGGGGACTGGGTGGAGGGCTGGGAGTTGTCCCCTTCCAGCCGTGTTAGTTCCACCGCTGATCCACACTGCTGTTTTTTAGCATTCCAGCTCAAGCACAGCTAATGAGTCTATATCCAGGCCTTCCGTCACACCTGAGGCTTCAGCATAGGCATATACCCACAATAGCTTGGTGCCCACCCCATTGGTAAAGTGGGAATGATGATACTTTCCCCCCACTGTTTGTGTGGTCTATTTAAATTGTAGGCTTGCCAGGGGCTGTCTTTTACTATGTGATTGCATAGCACCTAGCTTAATGGAGTCCTGATCTCAGACGGAGTCTAGTTTAGGCATTATGGTTATATTACAGCAGTTTTCATTTACATATAGAGTCAGTGATACTTACAGTTCAATCCTGTATGGTTTTGAGTTTGCAGAGTTTTTTGTGAAAACTTTTTTCTTATTCACTTAGGCTCACGCCCCTGAAGTTCATTTTGAACAGAGCCAGAAAACAGGCAGAAACTACCACATCTGAGCTCTGCTTGATTTCCATCTGGATTGGTCTAGGTAGGCCCAAAAGTCAGCTGCAGTTCACCAAAAGGCTTCTGAAACTTGGCTTCCTTCTTAGGTTTTATTTAGGAGGGAGGGATAACTCAGTGATTTGAGCAATGGCCTGTTAAACCCAGGGTTGTGAGTTCAATCCTTAGGGGGCCACTTAGGGATCTGGGGCAAAATCAGTACTTGGTCCTGCTATTGAAGGCAGGAGGCTGGACTCAATGATCTTTCAGAGTCCCTTCCAGTTCTATGAGATAGATATATCTCCATATATTTTTATTTAGGTTTGTAACTAACACACCTTGAAAGAAAGGACACTGCTGGCACAGATCTACATCCAACTCCGCAAGAAAGTAAATGCAAAAATGAATGTAGAAGAGAAATGAGATAAAAATCTGAGTCCATGGATTTTGAAAGCATGAAAATCAGATTTAGTGAGATTTGACTCTCAGCCTCTGATGTTTATGGATGTGAGAGATGTGAAGGACTAATATGTCTGGTGTGGATGTTCAGACCTCAAGCCCTATAAATAAGACTTGACTAGCAGAGATTCACCAAAACCCATTTTAAATGAGCATGGAACTCCATCCACACTGCAATTTATGATCCCTGTGACAGTCCCTAGGTATTGTGTTAGTTAATGAAGTCTTTATGAGTGTCAGGTGAGCAAAGGACTCATTTTTGGCTTTATCAGTTATGCTCAGGAAAGAGAAGAAAAGAAAATGCAGGTGATTTCTGTGCCATATCAGCATGGGCTTGGATTGCATATTCCAATTTAGATTGAGTAGTGTTTGCAAAGCCTTAAAAAGGTATTTTCAAAATAGCCCAAGGGATTTAGATGCTCCACTCATTAAAATTCAATTCCTTGATTTTTCCTTGAAAATCTCAGCCTGCCTGCAGATAGCAGCTTACTCAGCCCCAATTCAAAAAAGCCTGCTATCACACCACCCACAGATCCAAAATGTACATTGTGTTGCCATTTTGAAATTTGCATCATGAACATTGCAAGGCAAACAATCACAGAAACCCCATCAGGTGATAATTTTTGAAGCAACTGCGCTTGTTATGTCAAAGAAATTGCACGGGTCAGCTCAATCATGGTGATTTTCTAGTAGTAGTTACAGTATCTATCAACAATACACGAAGGGCATAATCATTCCAGGGCTCGAGGAACTCATGTGTACTATGGCCTACCTAGCATTCAGGGTGGGAAAAGACATTATGGGCTAGAGCCTTAGCTAATATAATTCAGCATAGCTCCCAGTGGAGCTGTACTGGTTTGTACCAGCTGAGGATCATCTGTTCCTGTGTTCCTCAGATGTACTTAGCACTTGATCCCAAGCCCATCGAGGTCAATGGGATTCTTTTCATTTATTTCAGTGGGCTGTGGATCAGACTCATGGAATGTTTTAGTCTCTTGGAGAAGATCTTCCATGTCCTGTTGCTAAGCGAGAAAGATGCACGCACCTTACAAAACAAGCAGCCCGAGCGACCTTATTTTTCATTTCAGACAGATTTAATGAGTGCTGTAATTGCTGCTTGTCGTTTACCAAGGTTGACTCAAGAATGGTTCTGTGTGAGGAGGAGCTAATATAAAATAAGTAGGCAGCTGGTATGTTGTTGCTCAATAGAAAGTATCTTCAGCTGTAGGAGCTAACTTTGTAGTTAGCATCTGGCACCAGCACAAACTTAGGTGATAGCACTCAGGTCTAAGTTTAGTTGCTGATCAAGTATGGATCTGTGATGCAGGTTCCCCCTATAATCTCCTGGAACTTTGTCTCAACTCTCACTGGAGGTGAGAGAGGACAGCACAGCCTCCGAGGCCCAGTTAGTTCTTGGCATGGTAGGATTTTTTTAAAATGTGAATATCCATACCTCAGAAACCACAATGAATTCCACATAAACTGCTGAGGAACCATCTGCAGGTGACAACGAGAGCCAGATGAAATATTTTGGAACTTTCAAAATGTTGATGAAATTGATTTGAAAATTGAAAATGTTGATTTTTTTTTAAGACCATGTCTAATAATGTCTTTTACTCATTAACAAAAACCCTGGATGGATTCAAACCGATGGACCCCTTTGTTCGTGCTTTATTTATTATAGCTGTCCCATGAGCCATAGTGTCCCCTTGTATAGATTAATCCTTCCATTTTCTTTGCAGAGCTGATGTTTTCTACAATGGAAAAAAAAATGCTATGGTGCTGCCTGAAGAGTCCAGGTATATGGGGACACCTTATTTCTCTTGCTGACCCTTGTGTCTGATCCTTCTTGAGGACTCACTGAAATAACATTGCAATGTGATTTTGGCACTGGAAAGAACATCCCCATGTACAACACTACACAGTGATTTAAGCGGAGAGGAGCTACAATGTTATTAGTATTAACGAGAAAGCTTCATCTGCTATGGAGCCAGATTTTGGGGAAAAATCCCTATTAACAAATGGTGCCCAAGCGCAGTGAAGTCAGTGAGACTGAAGCATGTGTTTTAAAGGGTTTTCCTGAATGAGGCTGTAATAAGTTGTCCCATCTGGTGGAAACCTGATCTAGTCAGAAGTTCCCTTCCCTCCCACCCCCTGAAACCCTCCCGCCACATGATTAGCAAGAATAAGAGCAGTTTCCAGCGTTGGGAAGCTTGGATGCTATTTCTCTGGTGGAGGAGATAATTGGTTGTGGTGCTGCAAATATACTTTTGCTTTATGTAACAGCTCCATGCAGAGCTTGCTGGAGAGAAGTGATTAGCTTACAAGCCCATCCAGAATGTAACAACAAGATCTGAAAGTTGATGTAATTGCAACACTCAAAACAGACAAATTCATAGGCAGGGTACTTCTGATTTTCAAGAGCACTTTAGCCATCACATTTGGAAATTATAGCCAGGAACTCATTCATTACCATGACCACCTCTCTGCAATCTCTTGAGGTAGGAAAGTATTAAGATCGATTTACAGATAGGCAAACCGCTCTCTGCCTCAGTTTACCTAAGGTCAGTAACCAACAGAATAGAACCCAGGGTCCATACTAGCAGTTACCCACTAGACAGCACTGGTTTTCTATCTGTTGAATTTACAGTGGATATTCTGACATCAAATCCCCTTTCATCTGTTCAAATTGACCAAACGTTTGTGATGATTCAGTGTATGGACTGTTGTAGATCTAGCAGGTTTCTCTCGTATTGCTGTAAAGACAGAGTGGACACATTCTACTGGCAAAGACTGACTATGAAGGGAGTGAGTGTAAGGGACAGAGAGAGATGATGGGTTTCGTAATGCCCATTGCTGTCCTCTTAAGAAAAATATATAATAATCAAATTCAGAGCGAGCAGCAAGTGAATTGATGATTTTATTTAAAAACAACTTAATTATCAACCAGCTGGGCAGATGAAATGATTGTAAAGTGTCAAGGAATAAAATAGGATCTTTGGCTTTGGTTGGCAGCAGAGGAGACTTGAGTCGTGCTCTGAAGTATGAACAGTGAATGTACAAGGAACTGCTGGGTAGTGCTTGCTTGCAACGTGCACATGATTGAAGGTGTTTGCACAGGGATCTATTTGTAGCTTGACTGGAAAATAAAAGCAGCTTGAGTTTGATCGTAAATCATTCCAATGAGCCAAGTTATTCAGCATTCATCTCCACCCATCCCGATGATGCATTCTCTTTTGAGCTGAATGTGTGCCTTGTGCACAGAATTAAAAAATAAATAAAACTAGGGACTAAAGCCTAGGTATGTCTTCCCAGCCTGCAGAAGCGAGCCTCCCTGCCTGGGTCAACAGACTGGGGCTTATCTAGCTCTGTAAAAATAGCTGTGTAGACAGTGCTTTGAAATAGTGGCTCAGGCTGTAGCTCGACCTCTGAAGCCTAAGTTGGGGAGTGCCACAGACTGTCTATCTTAGGGTTTTATCTACTGCCTATCACTGCAGTATCTGAGCACCTTCCATGTCAAATCAATAGCAAACTCCCTAGTGGACCTCATGGACTCCCTGTGTAATTGTGTGCCAGTAACCAAATTCCTCTGCATGTCAGTTCCCCGCCTGTAAAATGGGGATATTAATTTTTCCTTTTTCTTTGTCTCTTTAGATTGTAACTTTTTGGGGACAAGGACTGTTTCTCAGGATGTATATTTACAGTGCCCAGTCCCATGAGCCTCTGACCTTGGATGGAGCCTGCAGGTGGTACTCTAGTATAATTAATGGTCATGGAGCGTGGGCTGAGCTTATGCCTTAAAAGTAGGTCCCTGTGTGCTTGAGGAGCCGCACAATGGCTGGGCAGACTTGCACTGATTCTGTTAAGGTAGATTCATGGTGGTTGGATGGAGAACTCCAGTCTTCAGAGATGTTGTTCTTAAGGGCTTGTCAACAGTATGCTCTGTGTTGTTTCATCCCTGCCACCCCACCCCTACACACCTCTCAAAACAAAACAGTGTCTTGAAAAGTCTCTGGACTTGATCTGTCAAGGTGCTGAGCACTTTGGCCCTGATCTTCCACAGTACTTAAGCACGTAAGCACGTGAGCAGCCTCACTGAAGTGTCTTGGACTGTTCGTGTGCTTAAAGCAAAGCATGAGCATAAGTCCATTGCATGATTCAGGTTCTGTATCTTCCAAGAGTGAGCTCTAAAAACACCTTCTCCAGCACTAAGTTCTCCTAAAACCCCACTGAAAACAACGTGCTAGCCGTTTAACTTGTTAAACGTCTGGTTCTTCCCATGGATTTAACTAATCTTAGTGATGAGCGGGAGGGGGATTAATTTAATCATGAGAACGTGGAACAGAAGCCATTGCACGAAGACAAATGGCCTCCAAGACCTGAACTGAAATGGTGCCTTTGTACGTCATTACAATATCATTTTAAGTTGGTTGAGTTTTCTTGGCCTGAAGCGCCATTCCTGCCTTGCAGGGACTCCAGCTTAAAGGACAGCCATCTAAGTAAGTGCTGGTGAATTTTGCCTTACAGTCAGCGCTGGCCTTTAAATATTCCAAGACATGGCACGTTGCAGCTTCGTCCTCAGTTTATACACAGCTAATTTTCTTGGCTGATTAATGAGGGCATTTAAAATATCAATTATGTTTCTCCCAATATTAAAAAAAGTCGAACTAACATTTCTCATTGTAATTCCTTGTTTTATTAAAAATTAAAGTAACAAGAGGAGGAAAAAAATAAATTTGATGGCAGAGCTGCTGAAACCCGCCCTGAAGCGAGAAAGCAGTAGGAGTATGTGTGAAATACACGCAGTGGAGCTGCTGGCTCCTTAGATAGGTACCTTCCCTCAGCCTCGGCTGAGCAGAAGGTAAAGGATCGAGCCATTGGAGGGGCCTGTTACCTAGTTATCATGCAACAAATAGAGAGGGCTTCTTAATTTCCAAATAGCTAGAAGAGGAAGCTGTATCCAGAGATCAGGGCCAGGACCCTATGTGGGAGAGAATCCAAGCAAGCGGTCTGGGAACTGGCTGCAGAAGGAAGGTCAGGAAATTGGGACTGGAAAGCAGAGGTGCACCATTTGCTGGTATTAGCTGCTGCAGGAGGATAGAGATCAGGGCTTGCCAGCGGATGGTGGTATGGAGAGGAACCCAATGAGACACAGTGGCCTCTATACCCCTGTAGCAGGCTGGCCTTAGGTGCTGGGCTAGGAACTGTTGGCTTGAACCTTATTGTAACTGTGGGAATCCTTGTGCCTTGGGAATCCTTGTGCCTATGGTATCTGTGCCCTTTATATTGCGAGCTCTAGTTAAGGACTATTTGAAATGTGGGAATGTCTGTGGGCTTAGGAGGTACACAACACATGCTACTAAACATCTAGAAGGGGGCATCTGTTCCACAGCACTGGCCACCACCGCCCAGCAGTAGGTTTGGGTGCTGGATGTGATGTATGCATTGCTAAAATTCATCTCCCTAAGGCTATCTGATGCCTGCACCTGGAGCTCACAGGCACTGTTTTGCTGGAGGTGCCAAATTTCAGGTGTGTGATACCACCCAAGGCCTCTGCTGATTGAGGTTATAACACGTTATGTATGCAAGAGTAGGGCCTGTCAGCCTAGCCAAATTCCAGTTCACAGGACTGTGTTCTCCCTGTTTCAGATTCATTGTGGAATTGAAGCAGATAGAATATTCTTCACTTCCTTTTGCATAGCACTCTATGAAGCTAAACAAATTGCTGTGTTTTGCCCAGGAGATGATTGTGTATGAGGCTTGGTAGAATACAATTTGTATTTTTTTTATAATTCTGACAGATGATAGAGTATCTGTAAGCTTTTTTTTTAAATTTGTATCTTTAAATTTTTATAGTTGCACAGAATTTATGGGTTTTAAGCATTTTTTTCAATTTTATTGATTTAAATTTTCATGGGATGGGAAATTGAGGGAGTGAGACTATTATTTAATTGCAGCAGGTGTTAGACTATAGACTATCAGGGTTGGAAGGGACCTCAGGAAGTCATTTAGTCCAACCCCTGCTCAATGTAGGACCAATCCCCAACTAAATCCCCAAATAGCCCCCTCAAGGATTGAACTTGCAACCCTGGGTTTAGCAGGCCAATGCTCAAACCACTGAGCTATCCCTCCCCCTGTGTGTTGAGTTTTAGAAAATTAATTTGTGTTTTAATAGTTATAAAACAATCAGCCTTACATGCTAAAAGATACAAAGTAAATATCCTTAAGTGGATCTCTAATAGGTTATCAAGTAGAATTTTTCTTACTTTCCCTATCTATAAATTTTGATTATTATCAATGGAAATATTTTTGTCAGATTCTGTGTATATGGTGAAAATGATGTTTATGGAGAAAAAGCTAATCCTTCCTTCTTCACTTATATAGGTCCAGATCCCAAGAGGATCTGGGATTTGGCCCATAATTTGAAAAGAGCATTCTGTTCCTTCAAAGATATTACTTTGAATGCTAAGATTTGTCATCTCCATAAAGTACATCACCCTTCAGAACACACTGGTAATAGTGTCTGTAAGGAAAACCAACCCCTAGTTATGAAATCTACTGTGAAATGGATTGACGGATAAATTTCCTTCTCTCTGTTATATCTGCTCCTCCTTTTTCTTCATGGCGTACTCCCCGAAGCAGCCTTGAGCATGACATCTGTGAGCAGTCATTGCCTTTCATATCTGGGGCTGGTTCACAGTCTCTTGAGGGTGCTTTTGTTTTTCAAACATGCTGTGATTTATTGTTGCAGGTGTCATGTGCACACCAGCCAAAGTGTGAGGATTGCATATATATACTGAAAGGAGCACGTGTGGAGGCGGCAAGAGGTGTCCCTTAGCTAGCCAAGATCCTTGTGTGTTCCTTTGTCCATTGGTAATTGGTCTTCATATTCCTTTCTGTGTGATCTTTGCACCAGGGCCGATGTGAAGAGCTGTTCTGGGGATCAGCCCCAGCTGTTTTGTTGAGGAGCCAGGCTTTGATCCAATGACTCCTTTCTCTGCCAAGGCCGTGCAACTTCTCCAAAGGCACTTTAGAAGATACCTTTAGGTTTATCAACCGTAACAGAATTGGAGATGCACCCTCATGTTTCTATCTGACCTGCCATTTGGGGACAGCACTGGATGAATGTGCTGCATTCTTGGGGGAGCCCGTATTCTAGATTTTTTTTTTCTTGCTGTGTCCTACTGTGGAAAGGGGCTTGTGGCTCATAAGAAGTCAGGAGGCTGCTGTCCCATCTTGGCCACAGATTCCTTGTATGATCTTAGGCATATCAGTTTGCCTCTCTGTGTTTCAATTTCCACTTTTGTGAATTGGGGATAACTGCACTTACCAACTTCAAAGATGGCTTGTGAGGCTAAATTAGCTTACGCTTGCAAAGCAGTTTGATATCCTTGGTTGTAAGGCATTATAGAACTGCAAAGTATTGAGGAATTATATACACACTAACCTTTCCCCTGGCTTTTTCCAGTTTGAATCTGTGCTGTCATGTCAGTAGCACTTCATCCCTTCTCTGTATCTTCATCACATTCTGCATGTATCTAAGACACCTTTTATCCCAGCGTGTTCAAACTACTCCTATGTGCTCACCACACTCTTGTGAAGTAGATTTTACCCTGGTTTCGCCAACGGGGAAACAGAAACCTGTGAAGATTGTGAGTTGCCCCAAGATCATGCATTGAGTCAACAATAGAGGTGGCAAAAAACCCAGGAATCCTGAAGCTCAGCCCCTCTGCTCTAAGGGCTGAAATCATGCTGCTGCTGGAGAAGATGAGAAATCTCATGGGCTGAAATGCCTTCTCTTAGGCACCAGCACTGAAAGGTGTGTAAGCCCACGTCGAAGTTTAAGCACATGAGTAATGCCATTGCAGTCAGTGAGACCACTCATGCACTTGAAGCTAAATACCTTGTTAAATCAGGCCTGTAAGACATGCCCTAGTGTCCGCTGACGTCTTTCCACTTATGTCAGTTGGCTCTGGATCAGTTCCATACAAGTTTCAAATACCTTTGCTTTAGGTTGACTTCTGTTCATATCAGTCGTGAGACAGCCTTGCACCTGAAGAAAGAGTTCAGATATTAATTAGTATTCAGACATTATTTTACCAAACGTTCCAAGCCACCTCTCTTGCTTCACGGTGCTGTTTTTAACAGAGCTCCTTCCAACAAGCTTAGCTTGTGTTTTGTCATAGGATAATGTGACAGACAGGAAAATCAGTTTGGCCTTCCTGGCACCAATCATATTAACTGTAGATGGTTAAAAGTAAGAGTGGTCTATTTGATGAGAAATTCTCTTTAATAGGTGCATTTAAATTGTGTGCAAGAAAAAAATCACTGAAGTACGATGTGTAATTTAAAGCTGAGTTAAATGATGCAATCCAATGGGTTTTCATTAGAGGTGTGCACGGAGGTTCTGAGGCATTTCTCTCGCATTTGTGCTATAAAGGGTGTCGGATTGCCAGCTGCAATAACGTTTTTTGATTGCAGCCCAAGATGACGTTGGGCATCTTACTAGGAAAAGGAATGTGTGCTGTTTTAATTATGGCACCTGTGTTGCAAAATGGAGCCCGTGTTGTGTTACATGACACAGTCAGATTTGATGCTCTAGAATAGCGTAGCATGCAAAGTGGGGAGACGGACACATTTAAAGGATGGAGATGAGGACTGTCGTTGACCCCTCTGGTCCTCAGGCACAATGGAGTTGACCACTGCAGGGTAAAACTTGCCTTGTGCAGATGGCAGAGATTCTTCAGGGGCCGGTGTGAGACTGTAGAATGAACTCACTCAGCAACTAAGACCCCCATCTCCTCACTTCCGCAGCATCTTTTTGCTCTCCCAAATGCACTTTTGACTTTGCTGTTGCTAACATGAAGACATAGCACAAGGTAGAGCTGATCTAAAAGTGTCCTAGTGGATAGGGCACTAGGATTGGACTCCAGAGGTCTGGGTTCTATTCCAAGCTCCACTACTGGCTAGCTGGATGACCTTGGGCAAGTCACTTTCCTTCCCTGTGCCTCAGTTTCCCTATTTGTAAAATTGGGATAATGATGCCACTTTTGTAAATCTTTGATGCTGTGCTGTGTATGACCTAGGTCCTATTATAAACAAAACGAAAGTGAGGATGAAAAATGAGCAAAAGAAAACACTCCACTGCATGTGCAATTTTGCCCATGGCGAAAGGATGAGAGAAGGAACCATATGTGACAGAAATTAGTCATTTTGTTGAAATGCCCCAGTCGAAGGCTCAGATACTCCAATGGTGAGGATGATATAAGAACTAGCATAGAATAGACTGTCCTACGTGCCTGTGGCTGTACCACTTCTGGCTGTGATCTTCTTAGATCTCACTAGCTGAGCAGGATTGGCTGGGAAGCATTCCCTCTTGGCATTATGTATTTTCTTTGTTTGCTTAGCACGTTGGGGCCCCAACGTGGTTGAAGTACTGTCTTGTAAATGTTCAGTAATGTGTTTGCCCTGCTGAGCAGCCCTAAGTGAGCAAGGAGGTGAATCTGCCCATGCTCTTTTCCTGTGCCTGGGGAAGGTGACTCGTCTCTGGCAGGGGAGGATGGGAGCAGGTCCCAGAGGTATCCAAGGAGTAGGGTACTGAAAGCAGTTGATGGAGAGCGTATTAGGACCCACCAGGAGTTAGGGCCCCATAGTAACCAAAGGATTTGCAGTGCTTGCTTAGGGCTGGCACGCTACTGGGAATTGGTGTGCATGACCCCACGAAAGGGCAGCGGGTTCAATAATGACTCATGTCAAAAATTGCTGCTGGAGTAGCTGTGTTTTGGGGCAAATTCTGCCCTTCTGTTGCACAGAGAGCCATGTGCACCTGGAACTGTTGTGCAGCATTGTGACATGTCACAGAGGAGACGCACATGCTCAGTCTATGAGCTGGAGATTTGACTTAGTTTCTTCCCTGGTGTTTGCACTTAATTTTAAAATAGACGCCTTTCAGTTGAAAGCACGTGGCTGCCCCTTGTATTTGGGGTGGGGAGACGACCCAACAACTGGGCCAAGTCCTGAGACTCTTGCTCGTTTTATATGTGGTCCTTATTCACGCAGAATCCGTGTGGAACCCCTGCACGCTTTGCCTGAATGAAAATCGAAGGAGAACCACAGTATTTGATCCACAGTGGTTTCAGTGACAGTGAACAGAAGTGGAATGAGAATCCCAAATGGTTTCATGACAGTTAGTCATTTTCCCCCCTCTGCTTATACTGAAGAATTAACCTGCCACTAGTTGCCCTTCATTATTAGACTAGGACTTTTTCAGGAACCCACTCCAAATGCAGTGTTTGTCACCTCCCAAAGCAGATATCACCTCTGCCTCTGCTCTGGTGAAGCCAAGGAGAAAAGAAGTTGCAACTGAAGGAAATTCAGGACTTCTGGCCACAGTTGATGCCGGGGGGGAGGCTGGAGAAATGCCAGTCTGATTTAATCTAGCAGTGTACACTGGAATAATTGCCTAAGGATCTCCTTGCAGCTGTCATTGCAGGTAGTGGGGAGGCTCATGGGGTGAAAAGTGGCAGGGTCTCTTACCAGCTGCACCCTCTCCTGCTATAGTGACAAGCTGCTGATAGTGGTTTAAAAAAAAAAACAACCTTCCCTCTAAGTAGGTTTTGTTATGTAAGAATGTGTGAATGGGAACGTTAATGAGGATGTGTAGGTGTTGAAAAGTGTTTCTCTGTAGTGGCTCTTACTGCAATGCCTTGCAGTTACTAGCAAATGAGTTTTATTAGCATAATAGATCTATGACTGTAGTTTCCTTCAAGTGGTGGAATGGGATATGAATGTGCATTGTGCAACAAAGAACAGTGATGGGCTGTTAAAAGTCACCTAGGAAATATTCTCACAGACAGAGAAAGGGGCAGGAAGTAGCCATTGGTGATGCAAAGTGGCAAATACGTGTGCAGACAGGTACACTACTTGTGTGCTCAAAGAAATATATTGCAGAAAGCAAACCTGTACCATATCGAAGTGGATTAGGTGACCTGAGAGGTCCTTCCTCTCTGTCCTTTGGTTCCAGGAATGAGCACAGAAATAATGGCATGGCATGTTTTTGCAGGGAGGCTGTGTTGTCTAGTGAGCAGAGCTAGGGGCTGGAAAGCAGCCGTTGAGCGTTTTGTCCCAGCTTTGTCACTGAATTGCCTTGTGAATTTGGGCACATCACTTCACCTCTTTGTTTTCTCATTTGTGAAATATAGATATTAGGCAAATATGTGGGCACCTAAATAAGTGGCATGATTTGTTTAGTGGCACTGAGAACCCATAACGCCTAGTGAGGGATTAAGTGATGTGCCCAGGTTCACACATGGAATCTGTAGCAGAGCTGGGAACAGAATCCAGGTTCTCTCAAGTCCTAGTCCAGTGCCTTATGCACAAGTCAATTCTTCCCTTCTAAGGCCCTGCTTCAGGGAAGTACTTCAGCACATGCTTAAGGTCATCCCTGTTCAGGATAGCACTTAAATCTCATTGTCTCCCGGTGGACTTAAATGCTTTCTTAAAGAAAAGCAGGTTCCGAAGTGCTGCCATGAAACGGGGCTTAAAGCTGCAAGCTGTGGTTATCTGAGCACGCTCGGATAATGTACATGAGCCCAAGCTCAAGTGTTGTAACAGCCTTTTCTCTTGCGTCTCCATCCGACAGAAACCACCAGCCAAGCGTCAGCGCCGCAATATTCCTGCATCCTGATGCTGTGAAACCAAAAAGATTCTGTGCCTATGAAAATTTAGAATGCCCCTTAGTGTCGTCGTACCCCTGAATGTGCTATGATTTTTCCATTCTTGGCCTTGTGATGTATTGGTCATTCAGTCTCAGGCCAACATTTATGCATCTGCAATCTGAAAATCCCATTTACTGCAAAACAGGAGCAAAGGGGATTTGGCGCTGTCTGGGAGCTGCTGATACTCTGCACCATTATTATCAGAAGTAATAATAGGAGAAGCTGGTTGGGGCAAGTCCAGATGTCTTTTGGTATATTGACAGGGGTTGATTGGAGATTTGCAATGCACAGTGGCAGGCTTACCTCATGCCTTTATTTGTATCAGTTAATTTTAGTGCTGAACAGATGTAAGAACAATTCTGCCTCTGGTGGCATGAGACCCAAAGTCACCCCTTTGTGCCCAGTGGTCTGTGTGAAATGAGCTGGTGATGGTCATCTCTTGCGTAATGTCTGTATTCCCTTATTCTTCTTTGATCCCAGCATAGTTGCAATCAGCTGAAGCACTTTTCTGAATGGCTCCATCCTCCCTGGGTGTAACAGGAGGGAACTGGTGAGCTGTCATGCTCAGCAAAGAGTCTTCAGCTCTGCCACCTGCCTTTGATAGTGACCTGAGTTTTTGACCCTCAGGGGACACCGTTGTTCTAAGTTTTCCCGTAGACAGTGGGGCAAAAGTTTGTGTGTGGGAAGAGGTGAGGGGGTGTCAGGGAAGAGGGAGTTTTTATCTGTTGTGGGGCTTTTTGTGGAGACTGTGTAAAATGCTCGATGGTGCCCTCTAGTTGTGGACCCATGGAGAAGATAAGACTTACTACTGCAGTGAGGTAAGGGGTGATCTTCTTTAGCTCAGGTAGTACAGATCTGTCTTGGAGATAAAGGTGCAAAGTTCTAGTCCCTGCTCCCATGGTACTATAATATCTGTCTATATAGAGGGGTGGAGAGGAGAGGTGATTATGCAATTGTCTGTCATCTGCAACGCATGGTTTCATTAAAATTGTTCCACATTTCTGTATGTGCCTTTATTGTAAAAAAATAAAGTGCTTGGAGGTTTCAGTAAGCACTTCTAATTAAATCTAAAAATAGCCACCACACTTTTCTACCCATCTATACATGGTGAAAGGATACAAACCCTTTAAAATAGAACTTGATTTTTTTCAACAGAAATATTCACATCTGTGCCCTTCAGTATTTCATAACTTACATTAAGACTTGACTATCCTATTTAGCAACTGTAAGGGTTTTGCCGGTGATAAGTAAGGAGTTTCTCTTTAATAAGGTTCTCAGGCAGACATGCCCAGTTTCATTATTCGGTGAGGGCTCAGTCCTTTTGGCACAATATTTAGACAAATCAAGAATGCGAGGGGGTTCTGTATTAGTTTTTTAGACTTGAATTTTCAAAGTAGCCTGGAGGAGTTGGTCTTACAGATTCCTTTAATAATCCTAGCCCTAATGGAGAGAGGAAGAATGGCAGGGGCTAAGGTGCTGGTGTGGTCCATGGGAAATCGGGGTCACTTCCCTGCTCTGCCACAGAGTTTCTGTGTGACCTCAGGCAAGTCATTGAAACTCTCTGTGCATCAATTCTTCATCTGTAAAATGGAGATAATATCGCTGTCCTGCCTCACAGGATGTTCTGAAGGTAAATACATTGAACAGATTGTGACGTGCTTAGGTGCTATGGGTTGAGGGTCATTTAAATACATTAGACGCTATATATGACTCTGCATCGTTAGTGTTATCTTGATGAAAGGGCTCTTAAAATAGGTATGGTTGTATATCATGAGTGTATTTAGGGGGCTGTGGTAGAATACCTGACAGAGCTTTCTATTTCAAACCTAATGCTGTACCCAGTCTCTGACCAAGGCAAGCTGCTTCAAAGAAAGGTGTAAGAAACTCTGAAGTGGGCATTTAAATTGCCCAATAAAGGAAAATTCCTTCCTATCCTCATTAATGAGAAGTTGGCTCATACTCTGAATAGCCCTTCAAAAAGTCTTAAAATACCACCTGTACTGTTATCTGTGGATGTTCTCAGGATCTGAATCGATACTGAATTCTTTTTTGAAAACTGCTCAGCTCTTGGACTTGATATCTTGTGGCAATGACTCATAGACTCATAGACTTTAAGGTCAGAAGGGACCGTTATGATCATCTAGTCTGACCTCCTGCACAATGTAGGCCACAGAATCTCATCCACCCACTCCTGTAACAAACCCCTAACCTACGTCTGAGTTATTGAAGTCCTCCAATTGTGGTTTGAAGACCTCAAGCTGCAGTGAATCCACCAGCAAGTGACCCGTGTCCCATGCTGCAGAGAATGGCAGAGGCCCTGGAGGTTTTTTGCCTATCTGCCCTGGAGGAAAATTTCTTCCTGACCCCAAATATGGCGATCAGTTAAACCCTGAGCACGTGGGCAAAACTGACCAACCAGCACCCATGAAAGAATTCTCTGTAGTAACTCAGATCCCATACCATCTAACAATGAGTTCCATAGGCTAAATTGCTCTTTCTTACATGTTTTTACAGCAGCCAGATTTTTCTGAGTGTTATCAGACGGAAGAGATTGTATTTAGATTTGTCTTTTGGGAATGGCAGGTAAAAATTTAACATGAGAGCGGTTGAAAAACATTTTTTTTTGTTCTGTAAATCTATTATGTAAATGGTCTTAGCCGAGTGCAAGGGGATGGATTATAAATTATAAAACTAATTGTTTATCAGAAATGTACATTAGCTATTCTCTGTCTGTGTCAATATTGTATCAGGGAATTAGTGCCTGGGATCCTATAATGCCAATTCAAAAACGTTGATGAACAAATTTCTATATTAAAATTAACAATTACCTTGTAACTTAGAGTCAATCTGTCAAAAAAACCCAAAGTAATTAGTCCGAGGACACAATGTCGTGGAAGATTGTTCTTGCTTTGTATATTGTACCCATGTTTTTGATACAATTGTCACCACTCTCTCTTGTGAGGAGTGTCACTTCTCTCCATGTCTCTTTCTCACTGAACTGGGGCTCAGGAGACCTGGGATCTGTCTCCAGCTTTACTGTTGATGACCTGCTGGGTGACCCTGAGCAAGTTACTGCCATGCTGTGCCTCAGTTTCCCTGTATGTAAAATGGGGATAAAATGCTTTGAGAACTACTGACAAAAAGTGCTGTATGAAAGATAGGTATTATCATTATTTAGAGGAGCACTCTGTCTCACTCCTATTTTCCCTTATAATCACACTGTAACCTCCTTCCCTTTCTTCTCTCCATCCCTCTCTCTCTCCATATATTGCATACGAGAGCTTTGCAAGAAGTCAGTCATCTAAAGATCCTGAAAGCTCTGTTCTAAGACATTTAGGGCAACCCACTGGTTCAGTTGATAGAGCACTGGACTGAAACTCACGAGTTCTGGATTCAGTCCCAGCTCTGCTCCGGTGTTCCGCATTATTTTGCGAAGCTGCTTCCCCCACGTATGAAATGGAGATAATTACACTGACTCCTTTGTAAAGCACTTTGAGATCTGCTGATGACAAGCATGAGCTAGTTATGTCTTTATTGGCTTAGTCCAGAGGAAAGTTCCTTTTGGGGTTAGCTGGCAGTTCTGTTGCCTTAAGAACACTTGGCTCCTAGCACAAGCCTCATCTCTGGTAGACATACAAAATAAATAGTCAATGTAAATCCAGGCAGCTAATTGGCAATGTCAATTTTATTGCTTCTCATCCTCTGCTCCTTTAGATTGAGAGTCCAACATAATATTATTCGTATAACACTCTAGGCGCTTATGTAGTGCCTTTACTCCACGGATCTTAAAGTGCTTTATAAATATTAATGAATGAAGCTTTGGGACTTTCAGAAGTTTGAGTCTGATTCTCATGTCACAGATGGTGGGAACAGACACAAGGAGTCTGAGTGACTTGCCGTAGGTCACAGCGCGGGTCAGAAAAGGAGCCAGGAATGAGAATTTGGGAATTTGGACTCTGTCCCTTTCTCTGGCGTCCGGACTACACTCTTTGGAGTATGTGGGAGGAAGAATATGTGACTATTACAAATCTAAGCGAGTGTGGTTAGTACTTAGATACAGCGGTGCAGGTTGCTTTTGAAAAGCTTCAGGCAGATAAATAGGCAATGGTTATATTCCCTGTAGCTTCTAGAATGTGTGAGGGTTTTTTTTGGTCATGCAGCTGTTTTGCCATGAACAAAATGGCAAATAGAAAATCTGACCAGAAGTAAACAGAACGGCTGTTAGTGTAGATAATGAAGGAATTGGTAACAGCTATTGTAAGTGGTTACAGCCACTGGTAAGTGTGTAAGAGACCCCACTTGGTGCTCAATCCACAGAGGATGTAGGTCTGTTGTAGCCCTAGTTAAATAGACATGGATGCTTGAGCTCAAGCTCATGCTTTTAGGTTTGGAAGTCCCTGGTTCAGTCTCTGGTATGTTGGCCAAGATGGCGTTTATCCCTGTGAGTACAAGTCTTCCTAGACTCGCTGGCTTGTCCTGTATTTGCCAGTATAACCTTTCTCTTGGTGTCTTTCAGGTTAACAGGTTTCCAGCTGCCTGCTCCTATCGTGAGCACTGGAGTTGTGTTATCTTTATGGCTCGTGAGCGATTACGCTGTCAGCGCTCAAGGCTTCCAGGCAAACTATGAAGGTAGGTCCACTCCATTCCGTTTGTCTTACTGCTCCATATGCTGTAGCAGGGACTAAAAACAAGAGCAGGTTGCAAAGTGTGGGAAAAACGTATGGGAAAATTTGAGGGGAAAAAAATTACAAAACAAATTTTTTTTCGGTGCAAATTTGAATTTTTTCCACCAGCTCTACTCAAAATGTTTTAAAAAGTTACTGTGTAAAGAAAGGCAGAGCGCTGCTTTGGGATTGGAAGAGAATGTAGAACATTAGCTCTGGGCTCCTCAAGGTCGCAGAGAATGTAGCTCTGTCTCACCAGCGTGACTTAGGAAGATGAGCTGATGGGGAATGCACGGCTGCAGGGAGAAGGTAACCCTCAAAAGTTCAGAGCTTCGTTTATTGTTCCATGTGCATTTTCTTAAAAAATCCAAACAATAGGTTTTCAACCTTTTGCCGTACATTCCTTTCAGGTGGGGTAAAATGTTCTGTATTATTCAAAATTGTGGAGGTAGTCTGTCCAGCTACAAAAATGCTTGGATCTCTGTAACTGGTTCTTTGTTGATGGGAGCAAAGAATAATTAACTGTGTTAATGAAAGGTCTTTACAAAGGCTAGAGCATAGTTATAATGTGAGTCGCTGTATCTAGGCACAAGAAAGCCTAAGGCCTGGGCTACACCCGCCGGGGGGGGGGTCAAACTAAGATACGCAACTTCAACTACGCTATTCACGTAGCTGAAGTCGAAGTATCTTAATTCGACTTACCTGGCCGTCCTCACGGTGGTGAGTCAACCACCGTGGCTTCCCCGTCAACTCCACTTACTCTTCCTGCCGAGATGGAATGCACGCGTCAATTCGGGGATCGATTTATTGCGTCTAGACAAGATGCGATAAATCGATCCCTGATACATCGAACACTACCCGCCGATCTGGCGGGCAGTATAGACGTACCCTAAGTCATGTTATAATGTTCAGGACATTATTGCTTTTAAGCACATTTAGCTGAGAGTGTTCTCATGATCCATATAAAGGTTGAATTCTTCTTGGAATCCTGCTGAGCTCTTATACTTAATGATACCATGTGACACTGAGTTCCACAGGTGAATCGTGCCATACAAGCCAGTAGATTGCTTAGTGCATATAGAGTTCTAGTTTATGGTCCCTTCTGCACTGAAAAATCAGTCAAGTTAGGGCATCTCAGTTAGACACTAATCTCTGGTTAAAATGTGGCTGAGCCTTGACGTGTAGATCGGACTGAGTCATTTTTAACAGCGATTCTGAGCACTGTTATAGCACTGGGGCATTGGTAGGACCATAGCCCAGTTGGGGACAGAGTTAAAACAGTTAAGCTCAGTGCAAAACCCTACCGTGTTGCACTCGTGTAGCAAATAAGTTCTGACAGAGTGGATTTGGCAGTGTAGGTGGGTCTTCTAGCCACATTTTTAGAATGTGGCCTTAATGTCTCTCTTGAGGAAGGGGACATTCCGCTTCCTTCTGCAGAAGTCACGCTAGAACCCAGCGAGCAACAACAGCATCTAATAGAGATGGTGGTAGGTAGCGTGGTTTTACTCCTGTTGAGGACAAGGCCTAATTCTGTGTGCTTCTGGTTTTGGATTCTGTTTTTAGTTTTCACTCATGTATGTGTTCAGATTGCCGTTTCTCTTACGGCTTCCTCCCTCTTACTCAGGCAGCTCCAAAGAAGGTTACTTCAGCAATTGACTCATCTCCTCCTTTTTCAGAAAAGAAGTTAACCCAAAATGCTATCTGGCTTGGTCTCCTGCTTTTTTCCTTAGTGGCATTTTTAAGCAATGTTGACCTTTCTGCTTCCCATCAGTGCACAAATGCCTCAAAGTACCAAAGCATAGAGGTAACACTCAACTGTAGAACGAATTGAAATGTGCCTTGGAAATAGACCCTCCAAAGTATTTAGACAGGGAAGCTACAGGGGTTTATGTGCCTCCAAACGTCACCTGGATCTACCATCATGTGGGCCGAAAGGAAGTGTTTGAGCAGCAGACTTTGCATGCCTGCTATTCAAATGAAAGTTTCCCAACGGAAATGACCTGCAGCAGCTCCATTGGGGGCCACTACAGTTGCACTTGGAGAGAACATGAATCATGAGAGAGGGAGTGCAGGGACCCCCTCTACCCCCAGAAACACACACACAAAACAACAAAAACCAAAACCGAGCTGGCTGTTTCTTTGCTGTTGCCAGAACCTGGGAGATATGGGAGAATTCTCCTCCAAGACTCATAACTGTGTGTAATACAGTCATGCATAGAGACTCCAACTGAGATCAAAGTCCTGCTGTGCTAGGCCAGGGGATCCCAAAGTGGGGGTCGGGACCCCTCGGGGAGTCACGAGTTTATTACATGGGGGGGGTCACGAGCTGTCAACCTCCACCCCAAATCCAGCTTTGCCTCCAGCATTTATAATAGTGTTAAATTAGAAACAATTTTTTATATATTTATGGGGGGGGTCACACTCAGAGGCTTCCTGGGTGGAAGGGGTCACCAGTAAAAAAACACTGAGAGCCACTGTTCTAGGCACTGTACAAACACACAGTAGAGAATCATAGAAATATAGGGCTGGAAGGAATCTTGAGAGATCATCTAGTCTCATCCTCGCTTGTTTTTGGAGGAACCCTGGGAAGAGCTGCTTAGAACTTTGAAAATTAGACATTGTGATACTTTTCCCCAAAATATTCAAAAAAACTTTCAATGAGAAAGTTTCACCGTTCTTCTGCAGGCTCTATTCGGAAGTAGGTCTGGGCAAAACACAATGGCTTGACTTCATAGGGGTTTGTGCAAACATGTCGCTCTCTCTGGGGTTCATGCTTCCTCTCCCAGGCTTCTTGCTTGATGTACCAGCTCTGCACATGCTCAGAATCTTAAAACAGGGATGACAGCAGTGTTTCATCTGGGAAGGATTTTTTTTTTGGCAGGGACAAAATTGTGCCAAACCACAAAATTTCAATTTTAATGCGAGAGACTATTTCTGCTGAGATTCTCTTAAATCTAACCCCTTGGGTGCACTCAGTCTAAATGTCACATGAACCTGGCCCTGGCACCAAACTTGTAGCAAGATGAGAATGAAGTGAGTCACACTCGCTTATGGTTTTTACTGCAAACATTTGTGAAAAGCCCTATCGCCTGAGTTACTTGTAGAGTCTTTCTGTGAGAATCAACATTCTGGGAATGTCAGAAGAATGAGGATCACCTTTCTGCCCCCTTTTGTGTTTGAATGTTACTCGGGATTCAGAGCTAATAATAGGTTTTTATTTTAAGGTTTAGCTGGCCACTTAAAGGGGATCAAATTTACATAATTTCCATTTTTATACAACTATCCCCTCTTTGTATTTTGTCTTCTGATACCTTTCTTCCTGATCATTAGTTTAATATTTCTTTGATATAGTAGATATAAGCTTGATCTAGGATTGGTCTGAACCTACATATATTTTAAATTATTTGAGCGATGTTTGACTGGAGGCGAGAAGGTTTTATTTTAAGCCAAACTGGTTTTCATAGTCGTTGACTTAATCAGAAATATGAAATTTCAGAGGGATACGGGGCAGGAAGGACACTGGAGCTAGTTAAAATCCCTCAGGGCTTTTCGCCTCTGGAGGCCTGGATTCAGATCTTGGCTCAGGTGACAATCAAAAATGAGTTGTAAGGTCTCACTCTAAATCTGTGCTGGTGCATATTGCAAAACTGCTGTGCAGTTTGATACATCTGGCCATCTCTGCTCGTGGGAGATTGAGGCCTCCTGCCTTAGGGGGCTGAGGGACTGTGACTTGGAAGAGTAGGCTGAGAACGAATAAAATCATGAAGGTGTTGTTATGTATCCCTTCACACAACACAGGAATTTCATCCAATGAAATTGATAGGCAGCAGATTTAAAACAAACAAAAAGAAATATTTCTTCACATAACACACAGTCAACCTGCGGAACTTGTTGTCAGGGGATGTTTGAAGAACAAAAGTATGACTGGGTTCCAAAAGAATTAGATGAACTAATGGAAGAAAGGCCCATCAGTGGCTGTTTGCCAAGATGGTCAGGGATGCAACCCTGTGCTTTGAGTGTCCGTAAATCTCTGACTGCTGGAAACTGAGGCTGGATGATGGGAGGGATCAATTGATAAATTGGCCTGTTCTGTTCATTCCCTCTGGGGCACCTGGCATTGGCTGCTATCGGAAGACAGGATACTGGGCTACATGGACCAGCAGTCTGACCCAGTATGGCCATTTTTATGATTGAAGGGCACCAGGAGAGGTCTGTGAGGCCCAGAGATAGGAACAGAGTGGGAAAGGGAGTGTAAGTGTAGTTAGGATTGATGTCCATTAGTAGAGCTGTGTGGGAGGAGCCCAGTGCTGGATAGTGTCTGATGCAGCAGATCAAGATTGAGGTGCATTTATGTATGGGCAGCACACACTATTGCCTGTCTCTAGATACGATTATTGTCACACTGCCTTTCATAACCACAATGTTCCCATTGCATATAAATTGTTTTAATTTTACGTTTGTATGGGGGGAACCCCACGAATGGATCCGCTCCCCTCTGCTGATAAATCCAGTGGGACCAGTGTATGATATTCACGTTAAGCAAGTTTAATTTTAACTTCTGTTTCTAACTAAAATTAGAAACATTTTCCTAATTGAGGTCTTTGTAGTACTGGCAACAGGAAACACAAATCTCCCCTGTCCAGTCTGCACTTTGAATTGCTTAGGGACACAGTTTTGAAAGTTAGGCCCATTAAAATGAAAGAGAATTGGCTGTCCAGTTCCCCAGGATGGCTTTGAAAATTGTTTGCCCAAGATCACAGAGAAATTCTGTGGCAGAGCTGGGAATTAAACTCGCATCTCCTGAGTCCTGAGCAAGTCGCTTAACCACAAGAGCATTCTTTCTTTCAGTGGTTGCAGCTCTGCCCCCAAACAAATTTGGAGTTCAGGAAAAGCCGAATACCTGGCCTTGGAACTTGCATTTTGCTCTGAATTGCTGGGAATGTCTTCCAGTTGATCTTAGACATAATCAAAAATTGCAGCAAGGCTACAATTCATCTGCCTGCAAATTCTTTTAGTATTGCTGTTTGTTGACTCACCAGGCAATAACATCACCATACAAGAGCTTTTCTGGGATTGAGCTGTGGGCTTTAGTTTTAAACAGGTATTTCACTATGGCCTCAACTCCATATGAAATGCATTGCTCACTCTCGCTGCTGTTTGGCTTCTGCATGAAGTCTCCATTTGCTGCCTTATGTAACGACTGAATTCATTATATATACCAGGCATGTTGTTTATCCCAGTGGTTTCAGGTTTGCAATCCTTATTCCTGTCCTGAATGCTGGATATGAATTTTTATCAAGAATAATAATGAAGTTAAAAAATATGACCAGCATTGTAAAGTAGTGTGTTACGACTGCAATACTTTTAAAATCAGAGTGGGCCTGGAGTAATATTTAAATACATTATGCACCGTTCAGTGATACAAAACATATCTTGTCTTTGCCACCAGCTGAGTGTCTTAGCCCCGGTTGTTTTATGACAACGGTGCGCTCTGTAGGTGTATGAAACATGAAACATTCCCACCCACCACACACACTTTCCTTTAAAAGCTGCATCATCTGTTCCTGAGTCATCCACTCCCAAGGATTATTTCAGTTACGAGGATGCTTGTTTTGTTGTCTATATTTCAAGGAGGAAAATATGAGGAGTTCAACACAAGAAGGTGAAACATACAAGCCAACAGCTTTTTCAATAGCTTTTATTTTTGTGGACTCATAGAGGGAAAAGGGAAAAGCTCCTATCCAGTCCCACCCAGTACATCTCGCTAGAAATAAGAGGTTATTACCATACCTGTCCCAACCCCAAAGCATTGTAGTCCCAGGATTGCTTTTTTAGGTTGCTGTCTGGTCTGTACTGTACCAACTCCCTGCAATGCAGTTTGGTCTCTTTTATAAACACTGCCTCTCCCCCGCCCCCACCCCAGCCTTTCTGGGGCAGGCTTAATAATTTTAGCAGAGACATGCAACTAAAGCCCTAAAGTGGCCATTTTGCAACTGACAGTTCCTAGTTGCCTGCCTCTCCACCGCAGCTGATAAGTTCTTGGGAGACTATTACATAGCCTTGATGATTTTAAAAATTAATTTAAAAAAAATCACATCTCATGAATGACATAGACATAAAAATACCAGGGATAAGCACCCTTTACTCTGTGTGAGGGACTTGTGAGGATTACATGGGGTTAACTGTGCAACAACCCCAAATTTTAAATCCTCCCTCCATGTTTTCAGCAATGCTGAAGTATTTAAGGGTGTCTATTTATATTACAGTGTCAACATTTTCCATATGTAATGGTAGATGGGTGGACTAGATAATCTCCAAAGCATTTTCTGTTCAGCATTTGATAGAGAGAAGCATATGGAATTGGTATGTTTTTGGAAGGTTTGGTAAAGATCCTAATCAGCCATTGGGGGGGGGGAGTTTTGAATATACAGGTACACACTGTTCCATTGCATATTTTGAAGGGGAACTAGGGTTACAGCAGAATTTTGCCTTTTCAATAAAACAGCTGAGTCTTGCTAGTGTTACTGCTACATAATAAGAGTAGGACCACATTTCTGCTCAGAGGCTACTTCAGACTCTAGGGCGTTGCCTTCACTGCTGAAAGACACCTGTTTGTGCATTGTTAGCTGTCTGAATGTAAAATCCTAGTGGAGAGAGAGTGCTGTACTTTTTATCTTTATGTGGCTAGTTGAAGTAAATCACAGGTGAGAAGGATAATGTTGAGCTTGTCTAGATAGATAAAAGCAAAAGCTGCCTATGTTTTGTCTCCATTAGGGTTTTACATTAAGATAGTTACCTTCCAGACAGGGTGGGCTTTTTTCAGTGAAGAGAGTGGGACCAAGGCATGGTGTCATTGGAAAGAAAACAACCCAAGGGCAATGAGTGGATGTTATTTTGCCGTGTCAAGGTCTTAGTCCATACGTGCTCATACCTCTGCATGTTTGAGCTGCAGTGTTGACTGTCTGTCCCATCCTGGCTGGGATTAAGGCTGCTCACATTTCTAGTTTGGAAATTGGAAAGAAAGGCCTGGGGCTTGGAAGTGAGGGAACATGAGGGATGTGGGGAACTCACCTGGCCCACTGGGTGGCAGTGTTCCTTCACAGACCTGCAGGTGAAGCAGAGTAAGAGTGGTGTGTGACAGCTGGAGGTTCGGGTGCATGGCTCTCAGATTCCCACATTGCTCACAGCTCTTCAGTTCCTCAAGCAACGGCAATTAAATAGTCTGGACTGGATTCTGTGTCACTGCTTGGAGAGGTAGCCCAGAAGCAGCTGGTGCAAAAGTGGCTTCATGCCACCTGCGCACCTCTTGGCTTCCGGTGTGCTCTGAGGGAGAAGGCAGCCCCTGACATAAACTTAGAGCAGTCCTATACTGCTTCTCTTATAGCATCCTTACCACGGAGCTGCTCTGCAGGTCAGAAGCCCTCTTGGGAGCACTGCTTTGGGGACTTACCCCCAGTCTGCCTTCTGCTGCCACTGTGCTAAGCATGTCTCCCTATGTTAATGACTTTGAGGAGGACATGGTAGAGCCAATTGATTTGCCCTACTCTGCCCCTGCACAGGGGAAATTCCACCCTTCCCCATTATAGCACCACTATAGGCACTATACAGGCCACGTCCACACTACAGAGTAAAATCGAAATTAATAAAATCGATTTTATAAAACAGATTTTATAAAATCGATTTTACGCGTCCACACTGGGGCACATTACTTCGGTGGTGTGCGTCCATGGTCCCAGGCTACCATCGATTTCCGGAGCGATGCACTCTGGGTAGCTCAGTAAAAGAATGGGACCAATAACTTCGATTTCCGTCCACACTAACCCTAAATCGATTTAGTAATATTGATTTTAGGGTTACTCCTTTCGTTTAGCTGGAGTACAGAAATCGATTTTAAGACCCCTTAAAATCGATTTTAAGTGCCTTGTAGTGTGGACGGGTACAGCGTTAAATCGATTTAACGCTGTTTAAATCGATTTAACGCTGTAGTGTGGACCTGGCCACAGTGTAGGGGAGTTGGCTTGGCAAAATCTCATGAGCTGGGTTTTTGTTTTGTAATAAACCCCAAGCCAGGGGTATTCAGGATCCAAGCAGTATTTTTATCCAGACACCCTAAAATTCATGGAGACTGGGATCAATAGTTTGATTGGGTCTGCTTCCCTACTACCAGCCCGCAGGGCCAGCTCCAGACTATGGCTATATAGAGAGAAGCGAGTATGAGTCACTAGAAGAGATCGCTGTTTGCTTTGTGAGTGAGCAGTAACATAGATTTGCTGTCTGATGCTTGGGCATGGAGCCATAGGTTTCCTGGGTTACTATGAGATCTGACATGTAGCCTAGGTCTAAGCTCTACTGTTTGAGTGGAGGTATTGCCTGAAGCTTATATAGGTATGTATAGCTTGGCTAAACTAGGGGTGGAAGGGCCAGATTTCCAAGTGCTCAGTACCCACATTTGTAGCCAAATTTACAAGAGAGCTCAGCACCCAATGCGATGAGCTGTTTGGCTGCAAGTTTTGGTGCTTTCATTGGGTGCAGAATTCCCGTGAAAAACTGGCTTCAGTGTTGAGTCCTGAGCACTTTTAAAAGGTCTGGCCTATGCTGATGTATATTTCAAAGATATGAACGCTAGAGTCGGACAGTTTTTTCATGTTGTGCTAAGTGAGGGAGAATATTATTAGTCAGTGAGTCTATTGAGTTTGGAACATTCTTTGCTGAATCAGGGACTAGATGGGTTAACATTGTTTTTTCCCCCTTCTTCTATAATGTTCTACAGTTCTGATTCTCTGTGATGCAGAACAATTTGAGATAAAGCTAATGTAGTTAAAAAAAAAAGATTTTCTATTAAATTTTCTTTCTCAAAGCAAAACCTGAAATAATTGATGGTGCTTTTAAAAAATCAAATGCAGACGCCTCTGAGCCGCTGCTGAGATAGCAAAGATCCAAAATGAGTGACTGAGTTTCTCCTAAGGGAAGAAAAATAAACCGCTCAAAACCCAGCCTGTGCCACCAAACGAGAGAACTCATGTTGTAATTAAAACTTAATCCTGAGAGGTAAGGGAGGAACGCCCACTAACACTTCATTCAGCTATACACCTTTCTCAAAGTGAGCTACTCATGTTAGTTAAGAGTAAAGAAGGAGATAACTGTTTTTGATGAAAGGGAATATGTTGTTGCTGTTGTTCTTTCAGTCCATTTGTAATCTACGACTCACTGAATAGCTTGTGGTGTGACTGTAATAACCTTATTCCCAGATTTGGACCTTAGCGTCCAAAATATGGGGGTTAGCATGAAAACCTCCAAGCTTAGTTACCAGCTTGGACCTGGTACCTGCTGCCACCACCCAAAAAATTAGAGTGTTTTGGGGCACTCTGGTCCCTCTGAAAAACCTTCCCTGGGGACCCCAAGACCCAAATCCCTTGAGTCTCACAACAAAGGGAAATAATCCTTTTTCCCTTCCCCCCTCCAGGTGCTCCTGGAGAGATACACAGACACAAGCTCTGTGAACCCAAACAGAGTGAATCTCCCTCTCTGTTCCCAATCCTGGAAACAAAAAGTACTTTCCTATTCCCCCCAGAGGGAATGCAAAAATCAGGCTAGCGATCCAACACACAAATCTCCCCTTGATTTCTTCCTCCCACCAATTCCCTGGTGAGTACAGACTCAATTTCCCAGAAGTAAAGAAAAACTCCAACAGGTCTTAAAAGAAAGCTTTATATAAAAAAGAAAGAAAAAATACAAATAGTCTCTCTGTATTAAGATGACACAATACAGGGCAATTTCTTAAAAGAATATTGAATAAACAGCCTTATTCAAAAAGAATACAAATCAAAGCACTCCAGCACTTATATTCATGCAAATACCAAAGAAAAGAAAACCATAGAACTTACTATCTGATCTCTTTGTCCTTACACTTAGAAACAGAAGACTAGAAAATAGAGCTACTTCTCCAAAGCTCAGAGAGGCAGGCAGGCAGACAAAGACTGAGACACTCAATTCCCTCCACCCAAAGTTGAAAAAATCCGGTTTCCTGATTGGTCCTCTGGTCAGGTGCTTCAGGTGAAAGAGACATTAACCCTTAGCTATCTGTTTATGACACGCCCCCCAAATTGCAGACAGTGGGGAAGCTCACTGGCGGCGATTTCCTTCTAGAACTGGAAAATAAACAGATTAATACAACACATACACCTTTACATATACTCCTAAGTATATAACTAACAGACTTCTACATTTTAAGAACACTTTTTAACTACTGAATTCTGGGAAACTCTCACGGGAGAGTGCATCAGCTACTTTGTTAGAAGCTCCTGTGATGTGTTGAATTTCAAAATCAAAATCTTGGAGAGCCAAACTCCAACGAAGAAGTTTCTTGTTGTTCCCCTTGGCAGTATGAAGCCACTTTAGTGCAGCATGGTCAGTTTGTAGTTGGAACCGCCGTCCCCAAACATATGGGCGTAGCTTTTCCAGGGCGTACACAATGGCATAGCATTCCTTTTCACTGACTGACCAGTGACTTTCCCTCTCAGACAGTTTCTTGCTGAGAAACACGACAGGATGGAAGTTGTGATCTGTTGCTTCCTGCATGAGCACTGCTCCTATACCACGCTCAGATGCATCTGTGGTTACTAGGAATGGCTTGTCAAAATCCGGGGCCCTGAGCACAGGGTCAGACATGAGCGTTGCCTTAAGTTGGGTAAAGGCCTTTTGACACTCATTAGTCCACTTAACTGCATTTGGCTGGGTCTTTTTGGTCAGGTCGGTCAGTGGGGCAGCGATTTGGCTGTAGTGGGGTACAAATCGCCTGTAGTATCCGGCCAAGCCTAAGAAGGATTGGACCTGCTTCTTGGACCGTGGGACAGGCCACTTTTGGATAGCATCCACCTTGGCCTGTAGGGGGTTTATGGTTCCTCGACCCACCTGGTGCCCCAGGTAAGTCACTCTGTTTTGGCCTATTTGACACTTTTTGGCCTTAACAGTTAGTCCTGCCTGCCTGATGCGCTCAAAGACCTTTTCCAGGTGTAGTAGGTGTTCGGGCCAGGAGTCTGAAAAAATGGCCACATCATCGAGGTAGGCAACTGCAAATTCTCCCAGTCCAGCTAGTAGACCATCTACCAGCCTCTGGAAGGTGGCGGGTGCATTTCGAAGGCCGAAAGGAAGGACATTGAATTCATACACCCCCGCATGGGTGACGAATGCTGACCTCTCCTTGGCAGGTTCATCTAGCGGTACTTGCCAGTACCCCTTGGTTAAGTCTATTGTAGAGATGAACTGGGCACGTCCCAACTTTTCCAATAGCTCATCGGTACGTGGCATTGGATAGTTGTCCGGACGAGTTACAGCATTTAGCTTACGGTAGTCCACGCAAAAGCGTATTTCCCCATCTGGTTTGGGTACCAGAACCACTGGAGATGCCCATGCACTGGTAGATGGGCGGATTATACCCATCTGTAGCATGTTCTGGATCTCCCGTTCTATAGCAGCTTGGGCATGAGGAGACACTCGGTAAGGTGGGGTTCTGATTGGGTGAGCATTACCTGTATCAATGGAGTGGTATGCCCGTTCAGTCCGTCCTGGGGTGGCTGAGAACAATGGGGCGAAGCTAGTGCACAGCTCCTTGATTTGTTGCCGCTGCAGACGTTCCAGGGTGGTTGAGAGGTTCACCTCTTCCACGCCACCGTCTTTTTTCCCGTCGTAGTAGACACCGTCAGGCCACTCAGCATCATCTCCCTGGACTGTAAACTGACAAACCTGTAAGTCTCTGGAATAGAAAGGCTTGAGAGAATTAACATGGTACACTTTAGGCTTTAGTGAGGAATTGGGAAATGCTATGAGGTAGTTTACAGCTCCCAGGCGCTCTTGGACCGTGAAGGGCCCTTCCCATGATGCTTCCATCTTATGGGCCTGTTGCGCCTTTAAGACCATAACCTGGTCTCCTACCTTGAAGGACCGATCTCTGGCATGTCTGTCATACCAGGCCTTTTGCTCTTCTTGAGCATCCTTTAGGTTCTCTCTAGCAAGGGCTAAAGAGTGTCGGAGGGTGCTTTGTAGGTTGCTTACAAAGTCCAGAATGTTAGTTCCTGGAGAAGGCGTAAACCCCTCCCATTGCTGCTTCACCAACTGTAATGGCCCCTTAACCTCGTGACCATACACAAGTTCAAATGGTGAAAACCCTAAACTGGGATGTGGTACAGCCCTGTAGGCAAACAGCAACTGCTGCAACACTAGGTCCCAATTATTGGAGAATTCGTTGATGAATTTTCGTATCATGGCCCCCAAAGTTCCATTGAACCTTTCAACCAGGCCATTGGTTTGATGGTGGTACGGGGTGGCAACCAAGTGATTCACCCCATGAGTTTCCCACAGTTTTTCCATGGTCCCTGCCAGGAAATTAGACCCTGAATCTGTAAGGATGTCGCAGGGCCAACCTACTCTGGCAAAGATGTCTGTTAGGGCCAGGCACACAGTGTTAGCCCTGGTGTTGCCTAGAGCGACTGCTTCTGGCCATCGGGTAGCAAAGTCCACTAAAGTCAGTACGTACTGCTTTCCTCTGGGCGTCTTTTTTGGGAAAGGGCCCAGAATATCCACAGCTACTCGCTGAAATGGGACCTCAATTATGGGGAGTGGCTGGAGAGGGGCCTTGACCTGGTCTTGAGGCTTACCCACTCTTTGGCATACCTCACAAGACCGGACATACTTGGCAACGTCCTTGCCCATCCCCTCCCAGTGGAAGGACTTCCCCAACCGGTCTTTGGTTCTGTTCACCCCAGCATGCCCACTGGGATGATCATGGGCTAAGCTTAAGAGCTTCCCCCGGTACTTAGTTGGAACCACCAACTGTTTTTGCGGCTGCCATTCTTCCCGGTGTCCACCAGAAAGAATTTCCTTGTATAAAAGTCCTTGGTCTATAACAAACCGGGATCGATTAGAAGAGCTGAGAGGCGGTGGGGTGCTCCGTGCCGCCGCCCAAGCTTTCTGAAGGCTGTCATCTGCTTCCTGCTCAGTCTGGAACTGTTCCCTTGAGGCTGGGGTCACCAGTTCTTCCTCAGACTGTGGACTTGGGCTTGGTCCCTCTGGAAGCGATGTAGGTGATGGGGTTGTTTCCGTTGCTGGTGAACCGCTCTCCGCTGGTGCACCTGAGGGTATTTCAGGCTCTGGCTGAGCCTTTTGGGTATGGCTGTCTTTTGCTTCTGCCAGTTCTGGCTCGCTGGCGCCCTCTGGCGTTGAGTTTGAAGATGTGGTTGCACTTGCTGGTGCTGGTTGCTGTTCCAGTTCCGGGCCTGGGACTGGAGATGCTGTGGCTGTTTCAGTGGTAGGCATGGAATCCGGGTCCACTACCTCTGTCTGGGTCTCTGGTAACACAGACGGGGCGTCTGTGGACGGCTCAGGAACAGGAATGGGTCTGGAAGCTTGCCTGGTTTGGCTACGTGTAACCATTCCCACTCTCTTGGCCCGCCTCACCTGGTTGGCCAAGTCTTCCCCCAGTAGCATGGGGATAGGATAATTGTCATAGACTGCAAAAGTCCACATTCCTGACCAGCCTTTGTACTGGACAGGCAGTTGAGCTGTAGGCAAGTCTACAGCTTGTGACATGAAGGGGTAAATTGTAACTTTGGCCTTTGGGTTGATGAATTTGGGGTCAACGAAGGATTGGTGGATAGCTGACACTTGTGCCCCCGTGTCTCTCCACGCTGTAACCTTCTTTCCGCCCACTCTCAAATTTTCCCTTCGCTCCAAGGGTATTTGAGAGGCATCCGGGCCTGGGGATCTTTGGTGTGATGGTGGTGTAATGAATTGCACTCGCATGGTGTTCTTGGGACACTTGGCCTTGATATGTCCCAGTTCATTACACTTAAAGCATCTTCCATCTGATGGGTCACTGGGCCGAGGTGAGTTACTGGAGACTGGTGAGGTTGAAGGGTAGGGTATTTGTGGCTTTACTTGGGTGGTATGTGGGGTCTTTGGCTGTCCTCGGTTGTAGGGTTTATGGTCTGTGTGCCCCCTGGGGTAATCGTTCCCCTTGACAGTAGCTTTTTTGCTTTCTGCCAGTTCCATCCATTTGGCTCCAATCTCCCCCGCCTCAGCGATATTCTTGGGGTTTCCATCTTGTATGTACCGTGTGATGTCTTCAGGAACACCATCCAAGAACTGCTCCATTTGTATGAGGAGGTTCAGTTCTTCCAAGGTTTGAATGTTGTTTCCTGTTAGCCAGGCCTCATAGTTTTTTGCAATGTAGTAGGCGTGTTTGGGAAATGACTCCTCTGGTTTCCACTTTTGGTTTCTGAAACGCCGACGGGCATGATCTGGGGTTATCCCCATCCTGTATCTGGCCTTGGTTAGAAAAAGTTTATAGTCATTCATTTGGTGCTTAGGCATTTCAGCTGCCACCTCTGCTAAAGGTCCACTGAGCTGTGACCTCAATTCTACCATGTACTGGTCTTCGGGGATGTTGTACCCAAGACAGGCTCTTTCAAAGTTTTCCAAGAAGGCCTCGGTGTCATCACCTGCCTTGTAGGTGGGAAATTTCCTGTGCTGTGGAGCAATATTTGGCGCCGGGTTGTTAGGGTTGGCTGGCACAGGCAGCCCAGCTTTTGCCATCTCCAGTTCATGTTTTCTCTGTTTTTCCTTCTCTTCATTCTCTTTTTGTTGTTTTTCCATTTCTTTTTGTTGTTTTTCCATTTCTTTTTGGTGTTTTTTCCATGTCTCGGCGGTGGGCCGCCTCCTCTTCTTCTTGCTTCCTTCTGTGGGCCAACTCATCTTCTGCTTGTTTCCTTCGGTAGGCCACCTCTTCTTCTTCTAGTTTTCTTTTGTGCGCTGCCTCTTTGGCTGCCTCTTTGATCTGTTCTTCTCTTTCTTTCATCTCCATCTGTCGCCTGTGTTCAGCTTCTTTGATTTGTTCTTCGGCCGCAATTTTTGCCTTAGAAGTCATGTTTCCTGTTTTCTTGTGTTGGGGTGCCCTCCGGTGTTTACCTTCTGAACTGCAGGTTCTCTGTTGCCTCCTGAAGTCTGCCTAGCAACAGTGCCTTTAGCTAATCTTCCTTTTCTCTCTCTAGCTAATGTTCAATGAAGGGAAACCAGAAAAACCACTTTATTTGCATGCATATAAGTGCCGGTACTTGCCTGCTAATGGGAGGGCTATTGCATGACAAAAGACCCTTAACATGCAAGCCACAAACTGCGAGAGAGAGCAGAAAAAAAATTCTCTCTGGTTCCCTTTTAAAACCAACTGCTTCTCTCTGCTAAAAAGCCCTTAGCAGAGAAAAGAAAAATACAATATTTCTACTGGCTTCTGGATTCTGTCTATCTCCCACCGCTGCTACTCATGTAATAACCTTATTCCCAGATTTGGACCTTAGCGTCCAAAATATGGGGGTTAGCATGAAAACCTCCAAGCTTAGTTACCAGCTTGGACCTGGTACCTGCTGCCACCACCCAAAAAATTAGAGTGTTTTGGGGCACTCTGGTCCCTCTGAAAAACCTTCCCTGGGGACCCCAAGACCCAAATCCCTTGAGTCTCACAACAAAGGGAAATAATCCTTTTTCCCTTCCCCCCTCCAGGTGCTCCTGGAGAGATACACAGACACAAGCTCTGTGAACCCAAACAGAGTGAATCTCCCTCTCTGTTCCCAATCCTGGAAACAAAAAGTACTTTCCTATTCCCCCCAGAGGGAATGCAAAAATCAGGCTAGCGATCCAACACACAAATCTCCCCTTGATTTCTTCCTCCCACCAATTCCCTGGTGAGTACAGACTCAATTTCCCTGAAGTAAAGAAAAACTCCAACAGGTCTTAAAAGAAAGCTTTATATAAAAAAGAAAGAAAAAATACAAATAGTCTCTCTGTATTAAGATGACACAATACAGGGCAATTTCTTAAAAGAATATTGAATAAACAGCCTTATTCAAAAAGAATACAAATCAAAGCACTCCAGCACTTATATTCATGCAAATACCAAAGAAAAGAAAACCATAGAACTTACTATCTGATCTCTTTGTCCTTACACTTAGAAACAGAAGACTAGAAAATAGAGCTACTTCTCCAAAGCTCAGAGAGGCAGGCAGGCAGACAAAGACTGAGACACTCAATTCCCTCCACCCAAAGTTGAAAAAATCCGGTTTCCTGATTGGTCCTCTGGTCAGGTGCTTCAGGTGAAAGAGACATTAACCCTTAGCTATCTGTTTATGACAGTGACAATTTGTGTTTAAAGACAGAAATGAGAGTCCTTGCTGTAAATGGCTCTTTTATGATCTGCTATCAAAGCATGTTCGGTATCCTCCTCCTCTTTTTAAACAAACTCTGGGAAATGCAAAAAAAAAATATAAAACCTCAGCAGAATGTTAACATTGGAACAAAACACTTCTCAGCAATTTTATTACTGAAAGGGGGCAATTAATTTTTATAGGAAGAGCAAGTGCAAAGATGGATGCATGAAAAACGATATAAAACATGTGCTCTTGGTATTTTAGTCCCTCTTCCTCCTCGTTCCCTTGGAAAGTGGGTGAATGAGGTCATTGTATTCAGCTTTTGATATTATTTAACATTTATATTGTAGTTACACCTAAGGGTCGTGTCAGGTTGGGCCCCATTGTATTAGGTGCTGTACAAAGAGTGTTGTCTAACATAAGATATGTTTTGTTTTATTTAATTACCATGGTATTTGTGCTAGAAAACAATAGGTTTTCATATTTGTGTGTGTAAAATCATTGTATTACCCTCTGTATCAAAATAATATTTCTATAGGGCCAAATTCTGCCACACTGACTCTTACTGAATTGTTTTTACATTGAACTCAAGGGCAATGCATGTGAGGAAAGATGGCAGACACTGGCCAGTGTCTTCCACTCTAAAAACATAAATTTGCTAATCTGTACAATAGCCCATTTTATCAATGATTTAACAATAGATCGGGAATGTGAGGTGCTGAGAGTTTGTCACTTGCTCAAAGCCACAGATGAATTTGGTGTGAGAGTGGGATTGGAAATCAGGAATACCTGACTTCCATATTGCTGAATCATGGCACGCCCCCCCCCACCCCATGCTTTTCAATCTTCTTTACTTTCACTTGCCTAATTGCTACACCTCTGTTTTTTCCTCTTTTCTCCCTTCCCATCTTCATCTGTTGTCTTTCCTTTTGCTTTGCATTTCTGGTCCTTGTCTCACCTATTTTTCATCCATTTCCACTCTTCCTTGCTTTTTTTTGTTTCCTAGTCTCTCCCCTTTTCATTGTTTTAAGCACCGTAAAATGCAAGGAAAAGCTCTTTTGCACTGTCTATTTTTTAGCTGTGTGAATGTAGAGCTGGTGAAAAGTAGAAATATTGTCCTGCCCAGAGACTAAGCCACCTTTCTGCCGCAGCACTAGTACAGCTTAGGCAGATGCAGTGAAAGGTTCCCCAGGTGTGTTTGTGCATGTGTACATGCATGTGTAAAATAGAAACTAAATTCTAGTACTGTGCAAACAGTGCATAGTTAGTTTGTTTTGTCTGGGCTGTACGGTACTGACTGCTACTACTTTTGGTCCAAAAGGATTTTCAACATCTAGTTGTGAAGATAAGCTGAACGTGCATTAGCTTTCTTTTGTATGCAGCCCGGTGTACCAATTTTGGATGTACTCTACGCCATGGGTAGTCAATTATTTTTCGTCAAGGCCCAAATGTCATGGTCAATGAATAATCAAGGTCCAGACTTTGGAAAAAAGAATAATAAAAAAGAATAACAATAATGATAATAAGTAAATTAAAAGATTTCGGGATCTGGCTGTCCGGATTTGGCCATGGTCCACCTATTGACAACTCCTTCTCTATGCCAAACTCCTTTTGTATCTTCTCTAAAGAATCCTATTTTGGAACGTTGTGCAAACTAATGCACTGAAGCTGGAAGAAAGGAAGTTTATTCTGGAATTTAAAACTTTCCAAACACACAGTGGTCCATGGCAAGGACAAAATTGACATCTGCTGTAGCTTTCACTTTACCAGTCAATATACAGAGCAGAATTTCTCACACGGTTATTACCAGGCATCCTGCTTCTTTTGTCTATTAAATGTAATGGGATTAGCCAAAATAATAACTGCAGTAGGCCTGGTTTTTCAGACCTGCTGATCACCCATAACTTCCATTGCACACTGTTGGCACTGTGCAAATAATTGCTACTGAAAATGATGCTAGCAGGACTGGCTGCTCGTTTGGCTAAAGTGCTAGATTAGGATTGCAGATCTGGCTTCAGTTCCCAGTGCTGACGCAAACATTCTCTGTGGTCTTGGGTAAATCATTCAGTGTCTCTGCTCCCAGTTTCCCATCTGTAAAATAGGACCAGTAATATTTCCCTCCTTTACAGGTATGCTGTGAAGATAAATTCATTAACATTTGTGAAGCACTCAGATACTAGGGCAATGTAGGTACGAAGCAGATCAAACCGAATACTTGCTGTACTCTAGTTTTGCATGCTCATCTCATGATAATAAAAATACAAGTGATAATAGAAATAATGCATGTTTATTTAAAGTCTGCAAAAATGTTTAGACATTAAATAAACCTCCCTCTTACCCCAGGACTAGATATTATCCCCTTTTACACTGTGCTAGGAAGCACAGTGTAAATCAATGGCAAATCCCTGGATTAGAACCCAGAACTCCTGATTCTTTGTGCTGTTCAGTAAGAGGTGTAACATGTTAGATACTTAACCACACACAGCAACACATCGGGTTAGAATTGGATGTGACAACCACTGCATCTCATTGTAACTGCAGGGAGAATTATGAAGGCACACTTATAAATAATCCAAGTTCAGATTTGGCCAGGTTATCTTCCTACTCTTGTGAAAAATGCCATGGGATCTATGAAAACCAAAAGTGGTCAGAGCTTTTGTTTGATGTCACATCTGAAAGACAGATGCTAAACTAATGTTAGGATACACTCTTGGGATGGCATGTGCCACTATTATAGGTATCTACAATATGAAATCAATTATAATCATTGCTACAGCATACCCGATGACTACATAGTAAGGTGTTATTTAAAATATATTGGGCGAGTCTTTAACAGTAAGGGGGAAATCGATAGGAATTCCACATCCTATCCTCAATAATACCAACAGTTCATCATGAGTGGATGGTGTTTTGTTTTTAAGTATATTAATGTGGGTGTAAGATGAAACTGCATTATAATTTATAAACTGCTACCTCTTGGCTGCATTGTCATTAGTTTTAAGGGCATGAAAAACAATCGAGGGACTTAACAGAATGCTATGAACACTCACTCTTCATCATACATGAATTAAGACAAAAGCTGTGCTATAAAACGCTGAGCTTAATAAAACTTTAATAGTCCTTTGCAGTTCTGAGTAGTACCTTCTGTCTGAGGCTCTCAAAGTGCTTAGCAAATGCTAACTAAGCTGTCAGGGGCTGAGTATCCTACATAAAACTTGTTTCTATCTAGACGTGTGTTAACAATTCTGTAGGAAGGGAAAAATTCTTTGATAGCTAGTAGTGATTGGACAACTTTGTAAAAGGGTCCAATACTGCAAAGTGCTGAGTGTCCAAAACTGAAATCGATCGGATTTGAGAGTGTTGAGCAAAAGAGTGGGCTCAAGATTTGAGTTTGGGGTTTTGGTTGAGGTACGTATGTTGAAGTTCAGGTGCTGTACTTGGCACTTGCATTTTCCAGCTCCTTTTTATCTGCATGAATGGGCTGAAAATCTCTCACGACTGTAAGCTTTTTAAAGGCAATGTGGTCAAATAATCTATTCTCAGGAACATGAGTCAGCCACCTTGGGTTCTACTCCTGTCTCTGCCACAAGCTAGCCCTGTGACTTTGGGCATGTCACATCACTTCTGCATCCTCCATGCTCATATTTGCACCTCTGCTTAGCTAGAATTTACTTAACTTTGCAATGTTTTCCAGTTTACTTTCCAATGCTCCCACTTTAGAGTAGCATTGTATAATTATTGCGAGGCTCCAGATGATCAGTGCCGCATCGTGCTGTACATACATATAGTAAGAGACAATATCTTCCCCAAAGAGCTTGCAATCTAAATAGAGAATGGAAAACTTGTGTCTTCCCATTTTATAGGTAGGGAATTTAGGGACACAGACATTAAAAGACCCAAGGAGTCTGTGGCAGATTGGGGAATTGAAATTGAGTTTTAAGCACTAAGCAAATGCCATAGCTGCAGGACCCACTTTCCTCCCTCTGGTGATGCATACTTAGAAGATACAATGCTGTAGTCCTACACATTAGAATTTGTTAAGAATGATTGCTTCCAGACTTGACCTACTGGGGAAACAGCACGTACAGCTCTTAATAGAAGAAAATGTCAAAATCTTTCTAGGAATATTAGCCATGTTAAGGGAAGGCAAGGTCTTCATGGAAGCAAAGTCCAGTCAACCACCAAGCGTAGGGCATGTACCATACCGTTATGAACAGTGGGGCCCTTGGCTACAGAGGCACTAGTCCATAATGCAATAGGATTTAACACTAGGTGAAGATTTCCTTTTCTCAGACATTGTGTTTGATTACAGCTGCGGCAAATTTGATAGCTGCAAACACTAAATGGCTGATTGAAAAGAAACAATTATGCCTAGAAGAACACTGCTTATTTTAAGAAATTAGAAGCATTAAAATACAGAAACAGCCCCAAGTAAATGCTACTGTTTTCCTCCTTAATAAATACCCTCCTTTTTCGCATGCACAAATATCTCATTCTTCACAGTGCTTGTTTGTAGACCTAGACGTGTGTATTTAGATGATAAAATAAAAGGTTCTAGCCCCTTCTTCCCCTATCTCTTTAACTATACCTGAACTGAGACCCCTGGATGCTATTTTCTGCTCTCCAGCTGATGGAGACATCAGCTCTCCTGCTAACGTAGCGCTGTGCACATGACCACTTATGCCAGCTAAACTTATGTCGCTCGGGTGTGTTTTTTCACACCCCTGAGTGACACAAGTAGTAGCGTAGATGTGGCTGGAGTTACTGCAAGCTACAGGTAAGAAGATCTCATTTTGCTAGTGTGGGGAAGAATAACAATTCAGCTTTTTTGGAAGGTTGATGTCATTTCCTTTGCCTTATGGTGGAATCCCTTAAAGCAGTAGTGGAATCTAGTCAAAAACAAATGCCCTGCAGTTGGATGCATAGCTCTCAGTGCATTAAATGATTGATTAGGTTCTAAATAGTTCTTTGAGCTACGTAGTGTCAGCCTAGGTGTAGAACTTTAAAGAGCTATATGCAATGCCTTTCAGGACTTCTATGCATTCAGCTCATTCAGGTGTCTGTTACTACATTTCACGAGACACCAGGTAGGTGAGGCAATATTTTCCATTGGACCAGCTTCTGTTGTGGAAGGGACAAGCTTTCGAGCTTCATAGAGCTCTTCCTCAGGTCTGGAGCAGGTAACTGGAGTGTCCAAGCTAAATACAAGGTAGGACAGATTGTTAAGCAGAAGGGGTTCACACATGCTATAGGAGACCCTTTAAAATGAAGTGGACAGTGCAATAGAGGCTTACTAAGCTGCATCATGTTATAAATTGTAATGGGCCATGAAACCAGCGTTCCTATTAAGTCTGTTTTTTAGTGTCCAGCAGATGTATGAATTTAAGATCCCAGGGCTGTCTTTTGAGGTATTGTTTAGGTTTCCTTGGAGGACAACAACAGATGACTCTGAACAGTTTTTACCAGTGGCTGATGGGGCGTTCTATTATTTTTCTGTGTGAGTTCGTTCAAGAGTGTAGTGATTGGTTGGTTTCACCCACATAGATCCCACAGTGCGTTCTTGGGGCATTGGGTGCATTGGATGAGGTACACTGCATGTTATGATAGGCATGTGTAGGACCCATGGATCTTGAAAGGTGTCTTGTGGGAGGGCTGTTGATCATTGTAGCAGTCGAGATTTGTCTGCAGGTTTTGCATTTGTTGCTATGGCAGCGTCTGGTGCCACTTTGAGTTGGTGTGTCCTGGTTCACAGGGAGCTTGTTTCTGACAATGAGCTTGGCAAGGTTGGAGCTTCTTGAAGGCCAGAAGAGGCAATTCAGGGAAGATTTCTTTCAGGATGTGGTCCCCATCGAGTATGGATTGTAATTATTTGATACCTCATTTGGGTTCCAGTGTGGGATTGTAGGTGACAATTAAGGGCTTTTTTTTTTTTCCTGTATTGAAGCAGGTTCTCCCTAGATATTTGGGTGGCCCATTCCATGATGTGATCTGCTGCTCTGGTGGAGTGTCCTGGTTTGGTGAAGGTGGCTTTGAGTGTGTTTAAAATGTGTATCCTGGACTTTCTCCTTGGAGCATATTCTGTAGTATCTGAGGGCCTGGCTCTAGATAACTGATTTCTTGGTGTGTCTGGAGCGGTTACTGGATCTGTGGAGGTAGGCGTGGTGATCTGTGGGATACCTGTATATAGTTCTTTGTAGTGTTTCATTGTTTAAGCTGAGTGTGGTGTCCAAGAAGCTGATGCTGGTGTGGGAGTGTTCTGGGGAGAGGTTGATGGTTGGGTGGTGGTAGTTGAAGTTCTGGTGGCAATCTGAGGGAGTTTAGGTTGTCTGTCCCGGGAATGAAAATATCATTCATGTATCTTAGGTATATCATTCTGTGGTGTGTTTTCCCAGAAATTCTTTATCAAGCTTGCCCATGAAGAGGCTGGCATATTGAGGTGCCATCCCAGTACCCACAGCTGTTCCCATCGTATGGACAAAGGGGGTGATTGATAAATGCAGAATTGTTAGGAGTGAGGTGAAATGGACGAGTTTGGCGATGCATTTGGGGAGGATTTCTGAGCGTTGTCCATTGTCTTGGAGATATTTGAGGCAGGCAGCACTGCCGTCACGGCATACGTTTTTTGTGTCCTTTATTCTAGGGGTCGTCATTTCATAATCATCTGCTTTGTTTAACATGTCTTGGCTTTCGTGCTAAAAATGACGAATGCTTTTATTTGCCTGCCTGCTCTGCTCTTTTGTTTACTGTGCTGCATCTGGGTGAACAAGGAGAGCTGTGGCATTGCCACCCCTAGACCGTGATCTCTTTGTATCTTACAAGCTAAGCAGGGTCGTGCCCAGCTCAGTGCTTGGAAGGGGGATCTCTGAGGGAAATCCCATGATGTTGGTGGAAGTAGTTGTAGTAATTCAGCAGATGGCACTGGGAGTCAGTGTTGAACCTGACATGACAGACGGTCTGTCTTCCCCTCTACCCCAAAGAGAAGACTATGCATACTACTAGCATGAGGAGCATGGCATAACTGCCTGGATTTTGCTGCCGTAGGTGCTTTCCTTGACTGAGGTATGCAGTCCAAGCTTCTGCCTACCTGTGGTCATTAAAGATCCCAAAACATTTTCATTAGAGTTTTGGGGGTGGTGTGTGCTAATTTCGTGGTCAACTTCCACATTTGGACAATGCCAATTCCGCTTCTCTAAATTTCTCCTGAGTTTCCAGTGGATCCAATGCTCTACCTCCTCCTGTATTACACCATTAGGGTGCTGTTGATTTGTACTGTTAAATAGTATCCCCGTTCCACTCCATAAATGGCTGCATTGTAGTGGTGGGAGAAGTCATTCCTCCATATGAATATAGTTCTGATCCCAGTGTACCCCACAGTGCCTCCAATTCGCCTCTCCCCCACCCCCCCCCCCCCACACTTTGGTGTGGAATTCTGCTCCAGGATCTAAGTTTTCATTTTAAAAAAGTTTCTTGCCTTTGTGATCATAGAGAAGAATTTGTAGAAGAAAAAAGCCTGGGAACTGACACGGTGGTGTCTCACAGTACCAACACCCTGAGATAACTCATTCAGTTGGCCCCTTTGTCCCAAGGGGGCATTAACCCTGAAGTCTAAAGATGCTAATGGTAAATATCACATTAAACAAAATGATCAGTGGTGAATTTAAGCACACGCATTCAGCTTGTGTGCGCTTCTCAGCATCCCTGACTGCCTCTCCTCCGTCCCCACATGCCAAAAGACCCAACTGTCATCTGCACAGCTGCCAAAACCTCCAGCTTCAACACTAGCCGCGTGTACGGCTGTGCGAAATCTGCTGCCCTGCAGAAAACATGGGGATATCATTAATTAAATTTAATGAAATATAGAAATGTTAACGTGGCGGTTGCTGTGCTCCATGGCATTATTCTTTTTTCTGTTTAATTCATTAAAAGCTGTAATTAAATGAATCTGAAACATTTCCCATCTGCCACACCAGAGTGCTGCAGAATCCAGGGCCTTGCTTAGGACCAGAACCTTGCTTAGAATTTAGGTCCAGCTTGCTGAAAAATATGTGGAGTCTTGTGTATATGTAAAAAGGTGATGACAGGATTGGCCAAATCTTGTGGCACCTGCCAGGCAATGGTGGCCAATCCTTGGCTAGGACAGCTGCAATTCGTTGATTGTTAGCATTTCTTACAAGTGCTGGGTTTGGCTAGTGAGCCCAAGGGGAAACTGCACAAGGACACAGCAACAGCATGGGATTAAAGCTGTTCAGGAATTTTTCAACAATATTTTTTTCATTTGGAAAATGCCAATTTGTTGAAACCAAAACTTATTATGGAAATGCGTTGGTTTCAACAAAACTTCCTCAGGGCTGAGATTAATTTTTTGTGGGGGCAGGGGAAAGAGGGGTTGAGAGAGAGAGAGACCCACCCCAGAATAGCCAGTTGGTTAGGCATTGAGCTCTGGTAACCCCAGGCTCAGTTCCTTAGCCTGCAAGATTTGTAGCAGGTTCTTGAACCTGTCTCCTCCACATCCCAGGCGAGTGATCTAACTGAATTTTTGCAATCTCTTGGTTTGATTCAGATACAGAAAGAAGTGTGTTTCCAAAACTGCAACATACATTGCAAAATGGCATTCTTGTTTTTCAACCACTCCCCCATGTGGTAATCAGACCAGGCTTTTTCCTGCTTTATATTCTGATCCACTGCCATGTAAAGGAAATAAAATATTTTGGGATGACAGGTGGAAATCATACATTAGAAAATAAATGCATGTTGTTTTTCTAGCTGTGGTGCAACATAAAATACAGTGAACCAGTACAGACCTCCCTCCAGTTCATTTCATCGTCTGCGTCTGTGTTCTCGTGTATTGGTTGCAGACTATTTTCTGTTCTTTAGCTTGGTTTCCAGCCCATTCATTCGTCCATAACTTTGATGCTAGGGGTCTGGTTCTCACTGACTGCAGTTCAAAGGCAGTATAACCATGGCTGTTCTGATGCAGTCCTGTTTCATGGTGAAATGATTGCAGAAGGTGCAGGGTGATGCCCATACCAGCCCCTGGGATTCTGATATGAAAATGTGCACATCATGCTTCTAGAGGAACCAGTGGTGATAACATCTGCTGTATTGATTCTGCCCTGGTAACCAGCTTAGAGCATTCGAACACCCAGTGAGGCACAAGTGGCTGTCCTGTCCTAAATGTGTTCTCCTGGTGCCTCTTACTTTCTCATAGTCCCTAAACTCTACTGCACCTCCACCCCTTTCTAATATCGCTACCTTAACGGGGTTATGTGGGTCTGGGCTAAATTCAAATGTGCCCCACAGCAATCCAGTTTACAAATGATAACAAGAGAATTGATGGATTTAAAACAAAGCCAGCCAAAATGATTCAACAAATGATTATTTGTGAATATAGAGATGCTTGTTCCAAAAAGCTCCTTGGGGACCCTAATGCCCATGGATTGAAAGCATAATTAATCATAATGGGCACCAGGCCCAAAATAAAGAGCAGGAGCCAGAAAGCACCATGTCCCTCCTCACTTTTATTCCTGCCCACCAGGAGGCAAAAAAACCAAGCTACATGGATTGAAAAGAAAACAAAAGAAGCTTGAATGTTGCCCGAGAGGGTGACAAATGTGTGCTGTATGCTGACAGGTAGTGAAGAGACAACATTCCTCAGCAGCGGGCCCTTCCTTTCCCCCACCTTCTGCCCAGGGGTGCTGGAACAATTTGTATAGTGGGGGGTGCTGAGAGACATTGAACCAAACTGCAAATTCTGTATATCATGGAAACCACTTCAAGCCAGAGGGTGTGGGAGCACCCCTAGTTCCAGAACCTATGCGAATGCCATGTCTGAAACAGTTTGGTGTGACTGGGGAGTCTGTTTGCAAGAGACACAGGGCTTGTCTACATCACAAAGTTGCAGCGCTGGTGAGGGGGTTACAGCGCTGCAACTTAGGAGGTGTACACATCTGCAGGGCATCACCAGCGCTGCAACTCCCTGTTTGCAGCGCTGGCCGTACTCCTGTTTTGTCTCGGGTGTAGAGGATCCAGCGCTGGTGATCCAGCGCTGATAATCAAGTGTAGACACTTACCAGCACTTTTCTTGACCTCCGTGGAATAAGCAGGTATCCCAGCATACCTGAGGAAGCCTCTCTGGTAATCAAGCAGGTATCCTTCCCCGCGGTTTGCTCCGGTGTTCTCCGAATCCCCCCCCAAGCGGGTCTCCTTCCCAGCGGTTTGCAGGGGGGTTCGGGGAACGCGAGAGCAAACCGCGGGGAAGCAGGTCTCCTTCCCCGGTTTGCTCTCGCGTCCCCCGAACCCCCGTGCAAGCAGGTCTCCTTCCCCGCACCCCCGAGCAAGCAGGTCTCCTTCCCCGCCGTTTGCAGGGGGGTTCGGGGAACGCGAGAGCAAACCGCTGGGAAGGAGACCTGCTTGCACGGGGGTTCGGGGAACGCGAGAGCAAACCGCGGGGAAGGAGACCTGCTTGCTCAGGGGTTCGGGGAACACTGGAGCAAACCGGGGAAGGAGACCTGCTTTCCCGCGGTTTGCTCTCGCGTTCCCCGAACCCCCCTTGAAGCCGCCCAACAGCGCTGCAGTGTGGCCACATCTAACACCACTTGCAGCGCTGGTTGCTGTAAGTGTGGCCACGCTGCAGCGCTGGCCCTATACAGCTGTACTAATACAGCTGTAACAACCAGCGCTGCAAAATTGTAGATGTAGACATACCCACAGTGAGAGTTGGGGTATCGCAGGGCAGGGATGAGCTAATTAGCAGAGCAGTAGGGGAAAAACACTTTCCGTTCCATCTTCATGTCCTGGCCTTAACACCAACATCTCGTTTTCCTTAGAACTAAAATTTGCTCCAATAATCTAGATTTATTACAGGTATTTTAAACATTCAGGGGATTCTCTTATTTGTAGTTCAGTTGTGGTCTTCCAGGCCTGGTTTTAAGAAATCTGATTTAGTTTATGGCTTTCTATATCCATCGCTGGCAATTTTACAACCAGGATTGGATTTTTTTTTGTAACAGACCTGCTCTAGTTCAAACAGGAATTAATTCAGGGAAGTCCCATGGCCTGTGTTAAACAGGAGATCAGACTAGATGATCACAGTGGTCCCTTCTGGGTTTATAATCTATGAAAATAGAAGGGACAAAAGTTTAACTTTGAAATGCTTAAAAATTCCCTAGCTGAAGAACAATCTTTGTCTCTATCCATGTTGGCGTAGTTTAAATTCACACAATCACCATTCAAGTCCTAGAGGATTTGCTGATCTGCTTTCCTCTTAATTTTCAGCTCCCAGGCTTTTTCAAGACTTTCCTGACCTCATTTACCCCAGTTCTGCTTTCCTCTAGACATATCCAGTGTATTCTTTATACTTTATTAAAAGAAATTGACTATGTTTATTTTGCATATTGGACACATACAACACAGCTTGTGAGTGCATGTATTATGGACACATCAGGAGCTGTTCTTCACTTGTGGGTGCATTGAGATTTTCAGTTATACTGAGGATTTAATCCCCCTTGTTTTGGTATGAGAATGAATGTGTTCATAACATTTGTTCTTAAGGGAAAGACTGAATTTCCAAGATAAATTACACGAGAACCTGTTGAGTAGCTGGAAGCAGTCAAAAATGACCCCTTTATTACATTTCAGACTCAGATTCCCTCTGGCTAACAAATGACTGTGTGCATGAGATCAGAGTACATGGGGGCTTGACTATAATGAACTCTTTTTTAGACTCATTGCCACTTAAAAGGAATGTCCACATTACTGCATTTTGGAAAAAAATGTTTTACAGATTCCTTCCTGTTTGGTTCTGTGATTTTAGCGCCCACAGTATAATTATGTAGTTCATACACATAATGCTACTGGTGCCATGCAAAGCTAGGTAACTATGCAACCAAGGACAATATATTTTAATTTATTTCTTTGTTATAAATTAACAGTGTTTTGGTTACATGAAACAGTGTTGCACAATAAGAACTATAGCAATGAAATGTTGTCAATAATATTGAGTGACAGGATTGCTTTACACAGTCTGTCAGTAAGAGAAGTCATTGTAAAATTAGGTTGAAAACGTATCAGTGGATAGATTCTGCTGTCAGTTAATTAATTTAAGTATTGTTTTCTACCTGACCTCTAAAAATGTAGTTTGGCAATATGTTTGCATACCATATGGTCTTGGTTTATCTCATCACTGCTTTTGAAATGTATCCAGAATATATCAGCTGTATAGTTCTTTCCCTTGCTATCATCAGCTGTTTACAAGATGCAACTTTTATATAATGTTTCGTGTGCATATTGGGAATAACAATGATTTCTCACAGTCAACTGTTTTGTGCACTCACATTCATGTCTGGAAACTTGACAAGAGAATTGGTAACCCATTTGGTGGGTCAAAGTCATTCAGCTGGGCCATGTATCCCAAATTGCTCTTAGTTCCTGCTAAATGTTGATGTTAAACTTTACTATTGGCCAAGTGTAGACTCAGCTGTTGGCCAGCTCTAGCACTGGAAGGCTAGGAGGACTGTTGTGTATATTGTAGTTGTCAACAGATATGTGAATAGCTGAACAATATCTGGCATATTTGTTGTCAAGTTAAAGATGCAAGAGCTACTCACTCTGATTTCAGAGAACCATATTTTGCCCTGCTGAGTCCCACAAAAACCCATTCCCTGACACACACACAGAGATTTCTCTTGCGTTTTCACTTTAGAGAGGGCACTGGTCATGGGATAAAATTGTTTTGCTCTGTGTTTGCATATGTGCATGTGCACAGTTGAACAGCTTCTGCATTTACTATTTAAAAAAAAGTATTGATGCTGTAGATTGTATTCCTCGAAATGGTTAACAGGTAAATGTCATTTACAAATATTGGATTCTCAACATGTGTATTTTCCTGTTTATGATGGGGCAGTCCAGAAAACCACGTCGGGACTTGGGTGGAAGGAAACTTACTGTAACAGGAGACTGCAGGTAATTAAAACAAGTAAACCTCTTTTGAAAAGGGAGCATGAAGTATTTAAGGTCAATTTGCAAATATTAATTTGCTATATTTCTTCATTATTGGTGAATTCGCCCATCTCCCGTATGCTTGCCTCCTCAATGAGCAGTGCTGAGTGTAAAGGTGAGTATCAGAGGAAGAAAGCCGCCCAGTTAGGAGAGGCACGTCAGTCACCAGAAGGAAATGAATGACACAGTGGTGAGTCAGTCCTATCTCTCAGCCCTGGCAAGAAACAGTAGGTACTCTGGAGTCTGATACTTGCATATAATGCCCAATAGTTTTGGTGAAGTAAAATAAAAAAAAAAAGCCAGGGTATAGGTCCTGGTGCCATTACGAGCTTGTCTGTGCTTCAAGTAGTTAGGGGCTCGTAAAGCAAAAATATCTGGATGTGGACATTTCAACGCATCGAGGAAATAACAGTAAGTATCTGCAGTGGCTGTGTTTTCCCATATTGGTATGATGCATGAATAGAGGCGCTCAACCTGTTATGAAAATATGCTTTTCTTCTTTTTCTTGTGGATGTGGGCAGCATTCAGGTGTGAGCACCTATTGATGCATAGAACTGAAATTCTCTCTCTTAAGGGATAAGATGCAGTTCTGCTGTAGCTATTGAGAGCTTCTCTTGATAATTGCAAGGTCAAATAACTTATACGGATTGCGCTGACGGTAGCATTGGCTTAACAACAGGGCCACCCAGAGGATTCAGGGGGCCTGGGGCAAAGCGGGGGAGCTGTGGCACTTGTACTCACCCGGGGGCGGTCCGGGCCTTCGGTGGCATTTCGGCGGTGGGGGGCACTTCAGTCGCTCCACGTCTTCGGCAGCACTGAAGGGCCCCCCGCCACTGAAGACCCAGGTTGCCGCTGGGTCAGGGCTCACGGGGCCCCTGCAGAGCTTGGGGCCTGGGGCAAATTGCCCCATTCCTCCCCTGCCCCCCGGCTGGCCCTGCTTACCAAACCAGGGAGCTCTGTGGCCTGGTGATTCATATAGGCTGACACTGAATAAGACAGTGTGCCCTCGAAGTTCCATGACAAGCAATCAATCATCCTGTCAACATTTACGTCTCCCATCAGACCTGTGATGTTGAAAGCAACATGTAGAATAGTAATACTGGGCCTGATCCTCAGCCGGTGTAAATCAGCACAGCTCTGTTAACGTCAGTGGCGTTGAGTTGTTCTACACCAGGTGAGGATGTGGCCTGTTACATGTTAGTTCTTGTCGATTTAATTATTATACATCTACCATTCCAAGGCATTGGAAGCGCTCACGTACTAGGCTGTGTGTGACATAAGAACCTATATCGAGGAGCCGGGAATCTCTGCATAAAACCAGTTACAATTCTAAAAATAAATAAATAAAAATCCATGCCTTATATACAACTAGCCATCCCTCTGACACACAGGCTGAGTTCCATGGCAGTCTTTGAAATAGCTTTTGGAGCTGACCATTAAGCCTGTAGGACAATGATCTTCAATCCAGGGACCATTGCACATTTGGGAGGAGGGGCAAGGCATTCTGCAGATCTGGGACTTCAGAGCCAAACACGCTTGTGGTAACCTTGCAGATAGGACATTTTACACTCTGGGCCTGTCAGCTCTTGTAAGCTAAGTAGAGTCAGCTTGGTCTGTATTTGCACAGGAGGCCTCCAGAGAAGACCTCACTAAAGCAAGTTGGGAGGATTAGAAAGGGATGCAGGCCTAGTTTTGCATCGTTCGGCTTGTCTGTTAGGGCTGTTGTGCTGCTTTACATTACATCACCGTTCCTGGGAAGCCAGTGGTGGTTAACATTGGAATGCTAATACTGTACTGGCAGAGAGACTGTGTGGTGTGACAATGCAAATAGCCCAGGGGCACCGCTCTGTAAGTGATCTGCTTTGTCTGTGATATCCGTGCAGTTGCGCTGAAAGACTGAAGCCACGAAACAGAGGGACGGAGGCTTTGTGGCTGGGCATAAATTGCTCCAGGTTCCTATTTCTATGGGTTTTCCTAGAACCCTTCAGCTGTTACCCAAATGGAGGGTGTGGAATGTTCTCATTCATTGAGTGTAGCCGTAGCTGAGCTTGGGGTAACAGAAATATACAATAAGTTTTTTTTCCCAATTATTACCACTTTTCCCCCATGCAGTCCCAGGCAGACCCCTCGCTTTCCATTAGGACTCCAGCTTGGAACAACTTCCAAGGGACCCTGGGATGAGGAGCCTCCTGCTTCTTTTTCTAAAGCTGTTCCAAAGATTTTTATTACTTAAATGAGCTCCCAGCAAGTCTGGCTTAATATGCTACTAATTGATTTTAAGACTTGAAAGCAGTGTAGCTAATTAGCATGTGCTGACTCAGCTAGAGAAAAGCAGGGTACTGGAGGAAGGAGTCTGAGATATCTTCCTCTGTTAGTTGCTACACCAAATGCCAAGGAGCGAGGACTGGGGACTATTAAGTGGATCATAGTGGAGTGTGATTTGCATATGCAGATGAAATTAATCTGACTCAGGACAGCAGGAATAATAATGCCTTGTGACTAAGAACCAGTATTAAGAATTTGAACAAACAGCAAGTGATGCTTTCTCCGCAGCAATCCATGAATGGTCTGCAGTCCAGACGGTCACCATGTTGTTTGTCCAGCTGACCTGTTCTTGGTCAGCCCCACATAAAAGGTGAACGCTAGCATGCAGACCAGAAGATGTGTGAATTTGCCTAGATTTAACGAACCAACCCTCTAGCTCTATTGCTATTTACATTACAGTAGCACCTGGAGACCCCGACTGAGATCAGTGTCCTATTGTGCTAGTAGATGGCACAAAGAGCTTGGGGCCTGTAAGGATAGGCAACTGGTTATAATGTTCCTGCTTTTCAGATGAGAACTGAGGCACCCAGATATTAAGTGTCTTGCCCAAGGTCACACAGGAAGTCTGTGTCTGAGCTGGGAATTGAACCTGTGTGTGAGGAGCCCAGGACGGGAGTAGCAGGGGGCTTGGTAGAGCTGTGTGTGGGGAGCCCAGGACTAACACAGCAGGGGGCTGCACATCAGGGTTGATGTACATTGGAAGAGGTGCATGGAGGCCCATGAGTGGAATAAGAGGTTGATTTTGTACTTGAGATGCTTTAGTTAAACCTGTGTGCAGAGGGCCGTGTTAGCTTTGTAGGGGTGTTGCAGTTCTGGACCTCAAAGTCTTTACCGAGCTGTCAAAGGAAATCATGCAAAGGACCTCTGATCTCAGTGCCTGTCTCTAGTCAGTGCTTTTGATACTCAATGATTCGCGCGCTCTCTCTCTCTCTCTCTCTCTCTCCCCTTTCTTTTCTTTCAGGTATAAGAGAGAGCTGTGCTCTTTTCAAGCAGGGAATCTATTTGCAGAACATGTAGTTGTTAGATGCGTTTGGTTTTTGTTTCAGCACTTATTTCCATAAAAAGTCAACACTAATGAGCTGTGAGAAAATTGCAGCTTCTCTGCCAAGCCAATTTGGTTGAAAGGCCTATCCATCTCTCATTGCCATTTGATCCTTATTCATGCACAATGCACTCAAACAGGTACAACCATGGTGATTAAAAAAGGAAGGTGAGATACCTATGTTGACATCTCAGATCTTTGAAAAATTCATTGCAGCTGTTACTCTTGTTTTTATTTTAATTTTATTTTAAATCTCCATATGCTGGGTTCCTGGTTTATATCTCATCAGTGGAAGCCGGGAATGAGAATTAAAAACTACTTTTCAAAGCCTGTGGAATTTCTTTTCATAGTTAGTTAGAACTGGCTGATTTTTCTTCTAATTACAGCCAGTGTTGAAAATTTTTAAAAGTCCTCTTATGATGTCACTATCTCTGAAATTGACAGAGGTTGAGAAATAAACAAAGCACGTTGTGGCTTATTCCAAAAATATCTCAGGAGATGAAAATTCTTCCATTGTGGTTTCTTTCCTCCTCTTTATATAATTAGAGCGTTTAAGGCCGTGCAGTGGTAGTGGACCTGGGGCTTGGGGGAGGGAGGAAGGTAGCCCTTTTAAAACAAACAAACTGTTCCTAAGACATGATACTTGCTTCCTGATATCTCAATGTATGTGATCCCCAAGTTCTATAAAACATGGATATTCTGGGCTATATTCTTCGCTGGTGCAAATCAATATAGCTCTATTGAAGTCAGTGGATCTCTGCCAACTTACAACAGTTGAGGATCTGTCCCTCTGTTTTTCTCCAAGATGGTGGGACCAGGAGGGGCAGGGGGGCTAGTGTCCTCTCAGTGGAAATATTGTGGGGGTTTCACCCTAGGTGGAAGGGTGCAGAGGCAAGAGCAGAACCTAGGGAGGCTGCAGCTGCTTTTGCAGAGCTCATTAGCAGGCTGGGGAACAGGGAGTGGGACCCAGAGGGGCCGGAATGCCTTCCGGACCACCTGGGATCAGTCCGGGAAGCAGGACCCTCAAGCAGGTAGGAATCCCAGGACCCTGCTTCACAGCCTGGAGCTAAGTTGAAAGCAGACCACGAAGAGTTACAACAGAATCTCACAAAAATGGGTGACTGGGCAACAAAATAGCAGATGAAATTCAGTGTCGATAAATGCAAAGTAATGCTCATTGGAAAACACAGTCCCAGCTATACATACAAAATGGGGGTCTGTATTAGCTGTTACCACTCAAGACAGAGACCTTGGAGTCATTGTGAAAACATGCACTTGGTGCGCAGTGGAGGTAAAAAAAAAGCTAAGAGAATGTTAGGAACCCTTAGGGAAAGGGATAGATGATAAAGCAGAAAATATCATAATGCCATAATATAAATCCACGGTACACCCACACCTTGAATACTGTGTGCAGTGCTGGTCATCCTATCTCAAAAAAAGATGTGTTGGAATTGGAAAAGGTACAGAAAAGGGCAACACAAATGATTAGGGGGGATGGAACAGCTTCTGTTTGAGGAAAGATTAAAGAACTGGGACTGTTCAGTTTGGAAAAGAGACGACTAAAGGGGGATATGATAGAGGTCTATAAAATCCTGAATGGTATGGAGAAAGTGAATAAGGAAGTGTTAAATACCCCCTTCACATAATTTCATTGGGTGACCCCTGGGTTCTTGTGTTAATAGGAAGCAGGTTTTAATCCAGTAAAAGTACTACTTCACGCAATGCACAGTCAACCTGTGGAACTCATTGCCAGGGGATGTTGGGAAGGCCAAAAGTATAACAGGGTTCGCAAAAGAATTAGATAAGTTCATGGAGGATAGACCCATCCATGACTATTAACCAAGGTGGTCAGGGAGGCAACTCCATGCTCTGGGTGTCCTAAACCTTTGACTGCCAGAAGCTGGGAGTGGATGACAGAGGACAGATCACTCAAATGCCTCTTCTGTTCATTCCCTCTGGGGCACCTGGCATTGGCCACTGTCAGGAGACAGGATACTGGGCCGGATGAACCCTTGGTCTGACCCAGTATGGCCATTCTTATGTTCTCCCTGCTTCCTCCTCCCAGCTGAGTTTCAGTACTTCCCTTCACTGCCTCCTACCCCACCTTGCCTCTCTCACTCACAGGGACGTTCAGGCCCCTGATTTTTATCTGTATTTATATACAAATCTGTATATAAATCTGTGCATTTATTTCTATTCCAGTGCTGTAGTATTGTTGTTGTAACCCCTGTGAGGTAGGTCTGTAGTATTATCCCGTTATATGAGGGGAAACTGAGCCACAGAGAAATTCAGGATAACATTTTCAGATGTGCCCGAGTAACTTGGAAGCCAAAGTATCATTTTCAAAAGTAAGTTAGGAGCTTCAGTCCTGTTCACCCTCATTGAAATTTGGACTATTAAGGCCCAGATCCTCAAAAGTATTTAGGAGCCTAACTCCCATGGACTTAGAGGGAGTTAGGGATCTAAGTGCCTGTGGAAAACAGGACTTGTACTCCTAAGTCACACAGGTGCTTTTGAAAATGTTACCCTAAAGGACTTGCTCAAGTTCACACAGAGTCACTGGTGGACCCAAGGACACATCACCTGTGTCCTAGTTTGCTGTCTTAACCAGTTGACCCGCCTTCCATTCCCCTAAGGAGAGTTTGTTATAAGAATGACGTCTCTTGGGTTTTCCATTTCTTACCTTTCCCCAATTTCCTCACTTTCGCTTCCTGGGCTCTCTCCAGTAGTTCACACTCTGCTTTGAATTCCAAGAGGACGTTTTGTTTAATTATATTTTAATTGGCTTTGACGATGTTGTACAGCACTCTGTGCACCTCAGCAGGGGAGCAAATTCTCCTTCATAACGACAATGTTTATTATTTAGGCCTTTTGACATGAACAGAGGTTTCAATGCGAGCTTGGTCCCAGAACTCCCTGCACAAATTCCCTGGTGTGGGAGGTGCTCCTTGCTCCACAGGACTCCCAAACACAATTTTAGAGTTTGATTTCTGATAATAAATTTTATCAACTGGCTTCTGTGATGGAGAGAAGAAGCCTAAGGGTATGTCTACACAGCTTGAGTCCCATAAGCCCAAGCCAGCTGATTCGGGCCATGTGTGGCTCTTTCTCTCCAGTGTAGAGATACTCTTAGGGTCAAGAGCCTCAGCTGGGTAAATCTGTGTAGCTGTGACTTAAATAGGGCTACAGTGATTTACAACTCCAGAGGCTCTAGCCCTGCTAGAGGGAGAATGCTCATAATTTAATTTGCTTTCAGTGGCCCGGCTTTATTTATTCATTTATTTATTAAAAACATTCTGAAAATAGGCTCCTAAATCCAGATTTGGGCACGTAACGTGGCCTGTCTCATTTTTTAAAAGTTGCTGAGTTTCTAAAGAAGGAAGTTATGAGATGCTCAGAGCTTCTGAAAATCCAGATACTTATTTGTGTGCCTAAATCCATATCTAAGAGCCAAACTCTAGGGTCCATCCAGTGTCTCTGGTGAGGAGATGATACCTGAGGGATTATGCGTCCAATGCATGTAATGCAAAGAGGGACAGATTGGAACAATAGGCATAGTTCTTAAGTGGCCTGCCCTGAAGTGGGGCTTTCATTGCTGACCAACATAAGTGCGAAGCACCTGCTAGTTTGCGGAGAGGTTGTTCAAATGGAGCCTGCAACTGTGAGTAATGAAGGGAAGAACCTACCCCACGAAATCCGCTGACCTGAGCTGATTGGATCTAAGCCCTGTGAGACATCTTGTCTCAATCTGCTCAAAACTGCCTGGTCTGTGGATGGTAATTCTTTTCCCTCTTCTTCATCCTGTGGCATTTCTTTCCTCTTATGAGATTAAAATGTCATCTGTCCAAGTAGAACCTGCCTTATGAAGAAGTAAATAACTACAAAGCAGTTTGCTGAAGCCTATCTTACAAGCAGAAGTCACAGCTCTGTTTTGTGTGTGTGTACGTGTGCTCTAGGGTGATGCACCCTTTGCTTTATTTGCATTTGTGGGGATTACTGGGGTCTTTGAATGAAGGGCAGGGGTAGAAATCCTCCAGTGATTGATTGAGACTCTGCAGAAATGAGAATTTAAGGGGTCAAGGAGCCAGAAGTGCTCTGTCATCCCTTAGCAGGCTTCATCCCTGAAAACCACTTCTGCGTAGGAAGTGATAGTCTTGTGGTTGAGGGACTGCACTCAACCTTAGGAGGTGTATGATCACTTCTCAGCTCAGCCATGACTTTCCTGAGTGACCTTGAGTGAGTCACTTCCTCCATCTGTAAAATGGGGAGAATACTTCCATTCTCCCATCTTTTGTCTGTCTTGTCTGAAGAGCTACTATAAGGTGGGTGCATAACTGGCTGGATAACCGTACTCAGAGAGTAGTTATTAATGACTCCCAATCCTGCTGGAAAGGTATAACAATTGGGGTTCCGTAGGGGTCTGTTTTGGGACCGGCTCTGTTCAATATCTTCATCAACGACTTAGATGTTGGCATAGAAAGTACGCTTATTAAGTTTGCAGATGATACCAAACCTGGGAGGGATTGCAACTGCTTTGGAGGACAGGGTCAAAATTCAAAATGATCTGAACAAATTGGAGAAATGGTCTGAGGTAAACAGGATGAAGTTTTACAAAGACAAATGCAAAGTGCTCCACTTAAGAAGGAACAATCAGTTTCACACATACAGAATGGGAAGAGACTGTCTAGGAAGGAGTATGGCAGAAAGAGATCTAGGGGTCATAGTGGACCACAAGCTAAATATGAGTCAACAGTGTGATACTGTTGCAAAAAAAGCAAACGTGATTCTGGGATGCATTAACAGGTGTGTTGTGAACAAGACACGAGAAGTCATTCTTCCACTCTACTCTGCGCTGGTTGGGCCTCAACTGGAGTATTGTGTCCAGTTCTGGGCACCGCATTTCAAGAACGATGTGGAGAAATTGGAGAGGGTCCAGAGAAGAGCAACAAGAATGATTAAAGATCTTGAGAACATGACCTATGAAGGAAGGCTGAAAGAATTGGGTTTATTTAGTTTGGAGAAGAGAAGACTGAGAGGGGACATGATAGCAGTTTTCAGGTATCTAAAAGGGTGTCATCAGGAGGAGGAGAACTTGTTCACCTTAGCCTCTAATGATAGAACAAGAAGCAATGGGCTTAAACTGCAGCAAGGGAGATTTAGGTTGGACATTAGGAAAAAGTTCCTAACTGTCAGGGTAGTTAAATACTGGAATAAATTGCCTAGGGAGGTTGTGGATTCTCCATCTCTGTAGATATTTAAGAGTAGGTTAGATAAATGTCTATCAGGGATGGTCTAGACAGTATTTGGTCCTGCCATGAGGGCAGGGGACTGGACTCGATGACCTCTCAAGGTCCCTTCCAGTCCTAGAGTCTATGAATCTATAAATAGATTGGGAGTTCTCTGGGGCAGGGACTGTCTTTTATTGTGGGTATTGTACAGTGCCTAGCACCATGGGGCTCTCATCTCAGCTGAGGTCGGCAGGTGATACTGGAATAAAAAGAATCAATGATAATAATGCTGCGGGAGCATTGGTAGTGTTGTTTACTCCTTCTCATAACACAAGAACTAGGGGTCACCAAATGAAATTACTAGGCAGCAGGTTTAAAACAAATAAAAGGAAGTATTCCTTCACACAATGCACAGTTAACCTGTGGAACTCCTTGCCAGAGGATGTTGTGAAGGCCAAGACCATAAGAGGATTAAAAAAAGAACTAGATAAGTTCATGGAGGATAGGTCCAGCAATGGCTATTAGCCATGATGGACAGGGATGGTGCCCCTAGCCTCTGTTTGCCAGAAGCTGGGAATGGGCGACGGGATGGATCACTTGATTCCCTGTTCTGTTCATACCCTCCGGGGCACCTGGCACTGGCTACTGTCAGTAGACAGGATGTGGGGCTAGATGGATCTTTGGTCTGACCCAGAGTGGCCGTTCTTATGTTGGGGAAACTTGCCCGGCCACTGCCTGTTTTGTAGATAAATTAAGAGCATCATTCTCAAGGGCCATTTGTCCAATACTTTTCATCCAGACTTAACTTTACACGCCAGTGTCCGAAAGAGGAAAGTTGTTCTGTTGTGCAGAGCTCTAACATATTTTTGTATGAATATTTACTTTTGATGAGGAAAAACATTTAGACTGTCTATTGTAATGGATGTCACCTTGGGTCCCTAACTTATGCTTGTCTGCATGCTTAAAAAAAAATTAACAGCCAGAGCCCTCTCCACCAAAAAAGCCCATTGCTCTCTGAAAACGGGTGGAAATTTGGGGGTTAAAAAAGAAGTTAATGCAGTGTACTTATCACCCCCTTCCACACTGTAGAGTGTAGGTTTTTAGGGGAGACCATATGTGCAGCACAGGTTGTTCCAGTCAGTCTGGGAGCTAAAGAACCAGAGGGAACCACCGGGTGAGTCTGCGTCCAGGAGCTTCAGTAAAGAATCTCCTTTATATTCATTACAACGGCATCCTGGCTGCTCACTGCCTCAGAGACGGGCAGAAAGTGATCTTGATTGTTAGTTTGCTGAGTCTGAGGTGGGAAGGCAGAAATATCGATTTTAAGAGCCACGTGGATCTTTCTCTGTCTCACTGGGACATTCCGTAAGAGAAAAATCACAACAGAAATACAGTGGAAATCACTGCAAAGGAGCAACAGGGAATGAGAATGGAGAAAACTTTCCTTGTTGAAAGATTGATTTTAAAACTTCAATAGATGTAATAAATGGTGGTGGTTTAAAAAAAGTTTTAAAATCTGTTGGTTTTAATGGTTAAAAAAATGTTGACCAAAAATGTGGGCTCTTAGGTACTAAACACATACCACTGCCCCGTTCTGAGCCATAAAGTCCCCAACAGGGATTGGGGCTAAGCAAACTACTAGATACATCACTTGCGGGGGTGAAAATGTGATACGCAGTTAATAATGGATAAAGGATCCTCTTGGCTTAGATTTGAGTGGTTTGGGTTCAGTTCCTGCCTCAGCCAGACTTCCTGTCTGACTGTGGGTAAGTCACTTAAAACAAGCAGTTTAAAAGAATTATGAGAGGTAAGAATTTTAGGCCTTTTTGGAAACCCTAACCTTAATCTTTCTGGGCCTATTGAATCTCGCAAAAGCCCGTTGAATCAGTGGGAATTGTTTCACTTTGGATCAGGAACTAGGACTTAGTTTCCCATCTGCGAAACAGGAATAAAATACAGGAGGATCTATTATTAGTAATGGCTGTGAGGTGCTCTGGTCCTGCGGTGACCAGGGCTGGAGAAAGGCCTGGATAAGACATAGGTGGGGGCTGTGGAAAAGCCTATAAGAAGCCTGGAAAGGTTCCAAGAGTTCCATAAGCTCCCAGAAGTTTGGATCCTCCTCCAAACTTTTTGAAGTCCACGTATAGACCATAGCGCTGTTGATTAAATGCTGTATATGTTTTTCAGGATTTCCCCACCCCCTTCCACATTGAGAAACAGGCCGTTTACACCCTTACCCTCCCAGTCCCCACAGAACCCACAGCTGTAACCTTCTGTCCTGTGTCTAGGAATGCTTTGGTCAGCAGCCGGCCGATGCCTTGGGATGATGAGTCATGAGGACGTGTTTTTTAAGTGTGCGTGGGTGCAGCGCCTTTGTTTGCTGTCAGAGCCTTGTGAGCTGTGCTGAACGGGGAGTACACATTGAGGCTGAAGGACCCTGAAGGCTGTGCAGTGTTCCCTCGAGTAACCAGATGTATTAGCACACATGCCCAGGTGAAAACACACTAGTAGCCAAGGCTGGGCACACAGAGTATCTGATTTTTTCCAGGGGCCTCCTTATTGTTTGTTTGTTTTTGTTTTTTTTTTTTAATGCCCAACTTTGAGACACTTGGCTTCTGGAGGCACTGAGCATCCACAACTCCAGCAGGAGAAAATGAGAGCCAGAGGTGCTCAGCCTCTCTCAAAATTAGGCCTAAAAATGGTTTAACTTGAGCACTCAAAAAGCAGAGTCCTCCTTTGAAAAATATGAGCTTAAGTGAGAGGCAGTGTGGGCTAGTGGGTAGGGACTTGGCTTCAAGTCCCAGCTCTGCCACTCCCCTGTTGTGTGACCTTTGAAAAGTCTCTTTCCCCTCCCATCCTTTGTCTGTATAGCCTGAGAGCTTATCTGGGTCAAGGTCAGTCTCTTATGGGGTGTTTGTACAGTGCCTACCATGATGGAGCGCTGATCTTCTTTGCAGCCTCTGGATGTTTCTGTAATATAATGAATGCTGTGCTTCGTTGATTACTCAGCAAGTTGGTACCAGAGTTGGGAACAGAACCCACTCCTCCTGATTCTCAGTCATGCACTTTTCCCCCTGTAATGCTCCTCCTTGTAGCAGAAGGGGAGAAGTTGGAAGCTACACTAGAAGATGGTGTGAAAAGGTCAGAGTGTGTACATTAGACTGTGCAATCAGTGCATTATGTACAAAATGTAAATGACAGTGAGACTACTCCTATATACAGTATACCTTCCCTTGTAGGTTTTGATCACCTTAAGTGGAATGAAACCATCTTAATTTAAATTAAATGACTGTTTAACTTTATCTCCACTTCCAGAAGTGAGTTCACATGCTGCATGTTCATCTGTGTGTCTCTCATTACCGTGCCTTCTTACCTTGAGTAATATTTTGATGAAGAATGCAGTATGATTAGGTGTCAATAATTTAAGATAAAATATTGGGCCAAACTCCCCTTCCCCCACTACCAAAAAAACAACCCTCTACACACCCTGTGTTCAACTTATACTTGTAACTATGAAATCAAAGCACATGAGACTCTGTTCCCAGTGACAGCTGTTTGCGGCTGAAAAAGGACATATGCAGCCATCAGTTCCCATGGAGGCGTTGGCTACCTTGCAGTCATGGTGGAGGTCTGAAGCAGATCATCAGAGCATGTCAAGACTTCGGCCATTCACCCCTGCCAAGTGAACGCAGGTTAAAGGAAAACGAAGTGACAGTCGTGCCCACAATCCAGGTTAAGGGATCAGAGCTGCACAAAGTCCCTCCACACGCTGCGCTGCTCTTATTTGTTCTGATTCAGTGGAATTGAATATTGTCAATGGTCTCTCACTCACACGTACACAGAATGGGAGCTAATGAAAAGAGGCAGGTCAGGTGTGTTGGGAGCACGGGCATGTATTGAGATATTGCCCTTTGGTTACTGCTAGTTCTTTGAATGCACTTGCTGATATACGAAGGATCAGAGCTCTGATCCTCCTGCTGTAGGTTGGGTGAAATTTCCCTTCTGTGCACACATCCAGCGCAAGTCTGTGCACCATTTAAGCCCTCAAAATCATGCATGAACTTCATGCTCACTCTGCCCAGGAGTGAATTTCACTTGATCTGGGTAATTCTTCATCAAATCAGTGGGAGCTGCATGTATTACTTGGGAATTGGGTCCCTCCCTCCACCCCATTGTGATCTGCCATGATTAAATTTGGTTCGAAGGCCATGCTGGCCAGCCTTTCAGTGCTGGCTAGACATGGAGCATGGTTCCACTCTTTGGGCTTCTGGTGCCCTCCACCCCCATGTTTGTGATGGTGATGAGCTGCTTTCTTTAGCTGCTAAGCCAGTGGATAGAAACACAGCCTCTGGCACCTGGCACCGCTCACCCTGACATTCTGCCTGGTTGGCTGTCATCGTCTCCAATGAGATACTGCGGTTGATGTTGCTGCTAATCCCAACTCCTGTACGGCTGGCATTTCCAGTTGTCCCTACCATATGCTGAGCGGCTAATTAGTGTTTCCCACCCTATTCTAATGAGTTAAATCAATTGCTCTGCACATCCTTACATTCAGTTTCACCCACACAGTGAGAACGTGATTCTGGTCTATATTTAGATGCTGCAGCTGGTGAATAGCATAGATTGGAAAAATAGTTGTCAAAAATAGTTATCAATGTTTGTCATATACCAAAATCCTCTGGCAAACAGAAACAACATGGACGTTTTTGTTTTGTTTGTTTGTTTTTGTTTTTTTTACTTCCAACCAACAATTCTAAAAAAGGTCTTTATTTTCCAGAAGCCAGTTGAGGCATAAGAACAGAAAAAATGAAACCAGTTTCTGACCTATATGGAGCTCTGCAAGAAAATTAAGAATGCGTAACAGGTTATATTTATTCTGCATGAATTTTCACAGATCACAGACAGGCAGCTCCAGTTTTTGTGAATAAGCACCGCTACTACTACCAGCACCTAGCTCTCTCATTGTTTGATTAGCCAGTCATTATTTTCTCCCTGACGACAGCATAAGGCGTAGATAGAAAAGTTGGAAGAGCTTAAAGCCTTTGGGTGACCTTTCACACCAGGAAACTGGATGTTAAAAAGTGTCAGTTTATAAAAATGTAGCAACTGAGAAAATTCTCTTGCCATTTTACCTCCAGTCACAACAGTGTGTAATCAGAATAACCCAAACTGATGGCAAAAAGAAGTTATGATTTTCCACCTTTTAGCCGCATTTCATCTCAACATCTCTCATACTTAAAAAAGAGAGAACCAATTTGCACGTTCCATGGTTGTTACACGCTTCGAGACTCCCCATAACGCAGATCGCCGTGTACACGCCTGACTGTGCCTGTCTCAGTGCCGAATAGCAGAACAGTTGTCCATATAAAACTGCATTTTCAGCTTGATCCTAACAGAGCTACAAAAACTGTTGAACATTAATAATCTCTTCACATATCAGCGGCTCGCAGACTGAAGCACCAGTGCATCTGCTTTGCCTAAAACGTCTATATCAGCCATTTTTCAGACACGGGGGCTGCATCTTCACGTGAATAAATGCTTTTGCATGTTTCAGAAAAAATAATCAACTCAAAGAACCCAAGAGGAAGGCTTACAGCTGCGGTTTAGTGAAATGAGTTGTCTTAAACCACTAGAAGAAAAATCATGACACACACAAACAGACATGTATATCACACACACACACACACACACACACACACACACACACACACACACAGAGAAAGACTGAAGTATGCACAACAAAAATGTGACTCTAAAGGAGATGCTGTTAGCCAGCAAGGATGGAGTTTTCAAAAGCACCTAAGTGATTGAAATCTCATTAGAAGTCATTGAGTCTTAGCAGGCACTGTTGAAAATCCCATCCTAATAAGATGTGTTACCTTCATTACGGTAGTTTGGGGTCAATTGAAGGCCTGATCCTGCAGAATTGCTGAACTTCTATTATCAGTGGGAATCAAGGATCCGCACAGGATAAAGACCTTGCTCCAGAGGAACTGTGCAGCACATTGACACAATGCGGACTGGTCTACAAAGTGACACCAGCTTAATTTAAAGATAAGATTTAATACTGATTTAGTTAACTTGGGTGCAACCCCCTGGTGTGGACACTCATAAAGCAGGTTTAAATCTACTTGAACAGGTTTAGCTTGTGCTTGTTAACATTAGGCACAAGCTGAATTCAGTATAGCCAGTCTGAAACCAATATATGTGGACCCACACAGAAGTCTGCACTGTTTTTTAAATTGATGTATGTTAAATAGCTACAACTTGTGTGTTGGCCAACCCTAAGAGAAATCATTCGTAAAGAATAGCTATATTATTCCCAAAAGCTGGCAAACCTTTATTCTGTGATTTCTGTCCCATCATGATCGACAAAGGTATCTGGAAATCACCAGCACTGTTTCTTTTCTCTATACCCATGGGGCTAGTCCCCAAATACAGACCAAAGACACTAGTTAGGGTGAGTTTTTTTCAAAACCACCATCAGTGCTGACCTAACTCTGAACCCACGGAAGCCAACAGTAAAACTCCTGCTGACTTCCATGGGACAGGCCAGCATGGAGCGGAGGAATAGCTGGGTTAGGTGGCCATAATACCCCAGCCCCCCTGTGATGGAGTAGGGGCTGTCTGCATGGGGGATGGGAGAGCCGGGGATGTCTTTAGGTGAGGGACAGGATCTTTAAGCCTGTAACCTGAGCCAGGTGGTGGGGGTGGGGGGGTTAGCATCTTGGCCTGGGAAGCTGGACAAAGGAATCGGCGGGCTGGAGGAGGGGCAGTTCAGTTTCGGTTTTGGGCTGGGTGAGGGGAATTCAGGGGATCCTATGCTGGACCCAAGCACCCTGAAACTCCAGAAGGACTCGATTTAGGGGTTCTAACTGTGCCTGCAAGCTCTGCTGTAACCTGCATTCCTGTTGTCCAATAAACCTTCTGTTTTACTGGCTGGCTGAGAGTCACTGTGGGTCCCAGGAAGAGGTGTGCAGGACTGGACCCCCCCACACACTCCGTGACACCCCCAGAAGCTACTCTTCTTTCTGCAACTCCTAGGCCAGTATAAACTGCAGGCTTCTCTTGCAGTTCAATTTGATCAAGTAACAATGCTAATATGTTCTGTTTGGTAGAGTGTCTCTTTAAGGAATAAGACAAGGAGCTGAGAGCCAAAAGACATGCGTTGCAATCCAAGCCCTTCCCCTGACTTGCTGCATTGTTTTGGGTCAGTTGCAATCTCTCTCTCACTCAAATAGAGGGAAATTCCCATTTATTCTTCCCTGGTTTGACCTCACACCCTATAACAGTTTTGATAAGAAAGGTGGAAAAGTGATTTGGAAAATGAAAACAATACAATAGTCAACAGTTTTTCATTTCATTTTTTGTTTGGAAAACAAAGCCATGTTTCTGTGGAAAAAAATGTGCAAAATGTTTTGATTGTTACTGAAAAAACAGGTTACACAGTCTCCTCTGTATTTGGGAATATTTTATGCCTCAGGTTTTCTATTGAGCAATGTTTAATTACTTAATGTTACTTAATTATTAGCCACTCTGGGCCTGAGATCAGTGCCCGCTGAAATCATCAGAGATATTCCTGTTAATTTGAATAGACATTGCACCAAGCACTAAAAACCAGTGGATATATACATTCACCAAACTTTTGGAATTAAAGCTTTAAATGAAATCAGGGAGCCCCGTTTGGGTGTGTTTCTACAACAAGAGACCAGATGTGTCCAAAGATCAAAAGGAGAAATGGGCAACTTAGACACCCAAGCAGCACATTTCTATGTATCCTGAACCCTTTCCTTGCCAGACAACTGGCAATCCAGTTAGCTTCATGTTCATGTGGTGTGATGGGATGTTAGATGGGGTGTGATCTGAGTTACTACAGAGAATTCTTTCCTGGGTGCTGGCTGGTGAGTCTTTCCCACATGCTCAGGGTTTAGGTGATCGCCATATTTGGGGTCGAGAAGGAATTTTCCTCCAGGGCAGATTTGGCAGAGGCCCTGGGAGTTTTTTGCCTTCCTCTGCAGCATGGGGCATGGGTCACTTGCTGGAAGATTCTCTGCACCTTGAAGTCTTTAAACCATGATTTGAGGACTTCAATGGCTCAGACACAGGTTTGGTACAGGAGAGGGTTGGTGAGTTTCTGTAGCCTGCATTGTACAGGAGGTCAGAATAGATGATCATAATGGTCTCTTCTGACCTTAAAGTCTATGATTCTATGAAGTCGACCCAAGTATAAAGAACACATTTGTCTTGGGTGTACTGAACGTAATGGTCCGGACACTTAGCTCGTGTGAATCGGTGAAACTCTGTTAATTTCAATTGAGCTATGGCAATTTACATCAGCTTAGGATCTGGCTTAGTGTTTTAATATATACCACAGATGCATGTGGACTGTGTCATAGGGTAGGAGTTACTTTAGTTTATATGTGTAAGTATACAACATCTTGTATGTGCAATATGTAGTATGTAGGTTCCTTGTATAGCATTTTTGTTCTAATATATTTTTCAGAGTGTTAAATTTTCATTAGCTATCCAAGAGTGTATCCCTGCTGGAATTCATTACGTGCTATCTGGTTTTTGTTTTAAATAGCATACTACAATTTCTTTGGTGTGTGAGTAAAAGGAAGTAACCTGATTTTCAGAGATGTAGAAATTCCAGCTACTTTTCAACTTTTTGCTTCACTTTCCCCATTTGTAAGATGAAGAGAACACAACCTGCCCCTCTGGGGGAACTTTGAGGGTTCACAAAGCACTTTGAGAGCCTCAGATGGAAGGTGTTATAACAGTCAGATGTTTTAACATTAATGTTTAAACATTCATTTCGGCACCACAGTAGAGAGCTGAGTGCTATTGCTTGAACAGATACTGTGCTGGGACCCATGTCAATGTATTTGCTATTTGCGAACTTGCCTGCCTTCAGTAGGATTGCAATTTGGTGAACTGGAGAATAGCTAGTTGTTTTGTAGCTGGGTAATGTGCCTGAGTTTTGACTTCATATAGGTATATGTATATAGTTATAGGCACCCAGAGAAATGTGGCTGTTGGGTATCCCCTGTGAAAATCATGGTTGGACGCCTAGGCATGGTTTAGATAAGGCTCTGAGAACATTTGGTTTGTAAGCTGAACTTTGCAGGCGGTTCCACAGAGTCTGGAAATGATCCAGGTTTGCTTAGATCTTCGAGCCTGACTAACTCTCTCAGTCGCACAAAGAGAAGCCCCCAACAGCAGCCCCCAGTTCCCCACTGTACCTATCATCCAGGAGTGACTCAAGGGTTTGTGGGGAGGGACCTTTGCTGGCTTTCCAGGTGGGCAAATGACTTTAGCCCTTATTTGCCAACTTGTTTGAATAAGTTTGAGGTTGGAGGTGGATATTTCACACAGCTCTGATCTTGTTCATTTTCAGCACTGAAGTTCTATTTTGCTGTGTCTAATTCAGAGTGTAAGTCTTTGAAAATTCTGCAGTAAACATATAAGCTTGGAAATCCATTGCCATTGCTTAAATGGTGCTGAGGTAGTAATAACCTGCCTTTAACCTTGTTAAACAGTTGCTTTTACATGTCTTTTCAGTATTGTGTCATGAACACTAGAAAACCTGGGAGTGAAAAATAGCCACTTAGCTTCCTTGGCACTCATTCTTCCTGTAGCACTGTAATTATTACATTCTTGCATCTTTTATATGTTACATGGTTAATTGTATGTTATCATGTTTAGTGACACCTGAAGGTAGAAGAAACACATTTAAGATAACTGTACTTGTGCCTTTTAATGTTTAAATGTGGGTCTGAGCTCCTGAAACAGCAAGAAGAGGAATACCTTCAAGGGAAGAGCCATTTCTTGTGCAAGAACTCAAAGGGCCTGATTACCCCATTGCCCTGCACTTTGTGCATTCGTTTACACCAGTGCACAATGTGGGTAAAAATCCACTATTCTGAAAGAGTAATGCTTTCCACACATGCTGTGTTGGTATAAATGACAATACATGGTACAGCCTTACAGAAAATTGTGCCCAAACAATCCTAGAGGAAAAGAAAATTACTCTTAAGGTTATGGTTTCCCCCAAATTATTTTTTTCAGCAGAAAGGCACTCTGAAAATTTGTAAGTGGTTTATTGCAGAGAAGTCTATCTTCTGATGTACTTGAATCTCAAGTCAAGCTGAGTTAGAAGTTTCTCAGGTTTTAGGAGAAGGAGCTGAAGCATTTGGTGTGTGGCTTGCTTGGATGCAATGGAAGATGTGGCAGAGATGAAAATACTTATTGGAATGTCTCCTCAGTAGAGCTTCTGGTTATTACCAGGAGATATTCTCATTATGTGTGTTATAGTAGCACCTAAAGACCCCAACTGAGATCAGGGTCCTATGGTGCTAGCCCATAGTTAGAGGCAGTCCTTGCTCTGGAGAACTTACAATCTAAATAGGTAAGACAGAGAGAGTATTATCTCCATTTACAGGTGGAAAACTGAGCCACAAAGACATTAAGACCCATATTTTAAGGTATTTAGGCATTGCTATGTTCAGCATTTCTCTGCCTAACTGATTTAGGAGCCTAAATGTGATTTTTCTTTTTCCAAAAGGCTTTAGAATTATTTATAGGTTACCATAACTCTTGACTTGTTGTGGGTGCCATATAAGCAATGAGTCTTCAGGAGGGATGTAACTGGGTAGTCTTCCCTTTAAGAGCCTGGGGCCAACCAGCCTTGGTCAAGGGTCAGGTGATTCACATAAAAGGTTAGTGGAGCTTAGCTGGAAGCAGCTGCAGGTGCGAGATATACTCCTGCAGGAAGCTCTGAAGCAGGGTTATTAAGGGATGGGACAGGTGGGATTGGGTGTGTGGTTTTTATTTTAGCATTGAGAGAGGCAAAGGAATGAGCCTCTAGGGGAGCTGTAGCCCATGGAGGGCAGAGGAACTGTTTTGTTTTTATGTGTTGCTTAAACTGTTGCTGTCGTCTTGTTCCACAATAAGCATTCCAGGCCATGATGATCGAGAATGAATTTGGCGACTCTTACAGGATTCTTTGTGAGATCCAAGATGTCAGAGATGAAAAGCATCACTTTCCTTACAATATTACATTCACAAGCAGGGGCAGGTGTCAAAGCCTGCTCTGGATGCAGCTCTCAGAATGGATGTATCTCAGTCCCATCTCTGTAGTGAAGACCATCCCTACCTAAAAAAAAAAATAAAAATCTCTGGCTCAAAGGGCTCTGACAATGATATTCCCACCATCGAGTTGTGGAAGAGAGTTTTTTGTATTTACAAGATAAAACTTTGCCCTGAAGAAAGGCCTGAAAAGACTGCGCATGGCATTATCATTTCTTGGCTAGATTGATGAGCTGGCAGCCTGCAGGGGGTTGACTTTGGTGGGTCAAAATTGGGTGGGGAGAAGGTGGTGATGGTGTAAGGTGAAGACATGGTTGGGAAGAAAGTAGATGGAGTGGGACAGACAGGCTGATATTTGGGGGCAAGAGGTGAAGGTGCAATGGATTGATCAGAGTGCCTGAGAGAACGTTTGGAGCGACAGCCTACAAAGCGGAGATTGTGACAGGTACAGAAAGGCCAAGTTTTACCAGCTGAAGGAGTAATGAAATGCACCCTCCAATGTCTGAAAGCTCAGTTTGGCATGATATTAGCCTGAAACTTTGCAATCAAAGGAGATAAGAAAAAAAACTATGATTTCAAAAGAGAACAAAACAACCCTCCCTGACATCTTTTGTTTAATAGCCTCATCCATTCGTTAACACAAAACCTCGTCTGCAGTTTCCCCTTGAAGGATGGCAAATGTATTTTGCATGTATTTTAGTGCCAGAAAAGATTAATTGGGTAAAAAAATAACACACACACACACAGAACCCCTTTTATAGACCAATACATTTAATGTGCGCTCCTACAAAGTGGTTAACGCAGGCAGTAATCAACAGAGGGTTGCCCCCAAAGTTCCAAATTAAATTCAGCTGTGTCTACTCTCAGAGGTTATTGTTTATTTGTAACCTGTGTTGTGGCAGAGGAATTGTATGTGAGTAGATAACACTGTGTACCTGCTTTCCACCAGGTCAGCCATTTGCTTTGATCAGCTCATGGATGTTACTTTCTTTGGGCTGCCGCGGCTGCCAAACCCTCGGTTCATTGTTCTTGTTATTTGCATGAAAATTAGAAATCGTTACTTGATAAAGTGATGGCAGCAGCCATCTCCCCCCAGGGAAGTGATTTACATGTCTTTATCTTGGAAGCTTGCAGTGAAAGATCTCATCTAGAAGGATATAGCTGAAACTACTTCCCTTTGCTTCCTTCCCTGGAGTTGTGTGCCCTTTCCCACACCTTGGCTAGAGCGGATCAACAGTATGAGTCTTTTACAATTTCTTCCTTCGCACAGGGAACTCCATGTTTAACAGGGTGAATGGCTCTGACTTAGTTTTACTTTTTGTATTACAAACTATCATAGGTCTCACCCCCACTCTGGGCTTTAGAGTACAGATATGAGGACTGCATGTGAACCCCTAAGCTGAATTACCAGCTTAGATCTGGTTTTGCTGCCATACTCCCAAGTACTAACTCCCTTCCCTAGGTAGTCTTGAGAGACTTCTTCACCCATTTCCTGGTGAACACCGATCCAACCCCTTGGATCTTAACACAAGGAAAATTTAACCATCCCCCCTTCTTTCCCCCACCCAGGGCCGTCCTTAGGCATAGGCAACATAGGCAGCTGCGTAGGGCACCTGAAAATTTGGGGCACCACTGGGTCTTAGTGTCCACCCTCTTGTTTTCCTATCCCTGTTCTGACCCTTCCTGCAGGCTCCCACAGCTGGCTGCTCTAGCCTGGTGAGTCTTCCTTGGGAGGGAATCTAGAAGTTAAAAGTGAAAAAAGCTCCAGCCTGCCAGACCTATTAGCACAACATTGAAACTGTTAAAGAGACATTCAAGGGGTAATAAAGCCATTTAACAGGCATTTGCCAACCCCAAGGTATATACTGACAGGTTTCAGAGTGGTAGTCCTGTTGTCCTTGTTTTTGCTGATACAGACTAAGGCCTTGTCTACACCACAAAGTTGCAGCGCTGGTGAGGGAGTTACAGTGCTGCAACTTTTGAGGTGTACACATCTGCAGGGCATCACCAGCACTGCAACTCCCTGGTTGCAGCGCTGGCCGTACACCCGGTTGAGCCTCAGGTGTAGAGGATCCAGCGCTGGTGATCCAGCGCTGGTCATCAGGTGTAGACACTCACCAGCGTTTTTCTTGACCTCCGTGGAATAAGCAGGTATCCCAGCATACCTGAGGAAGCCTCTCTGGTAATCAAGCAGGTCTCCTTCCCCGCGGTTTGCAGGGGGGTTTGGGGAACGCGAGAGCACACCGCGGGGAAGGAGACCTGCTTGCGGGGAGGGGGTTCGGAGAACGCGAGAGCAAACCGCGGGGAAGGAGACCTGCTTGTGGGGAGGGGGTTCGGAGAACGCGAGAGCAAACCGCGGGGAAGGAGACCTGCTTGCACGGGGGTTCGGGGAACACTGGAGCAAACCGGGGAAGGAGACCTGCTTCCCCGCGGTTTGCTCTCGCGTTCCCCGAACCCCCCTTGAAGCCGCCCAACAGCGCTGCAGTGTGGTCACATCTAACACCACTTGCAGCGCTGGTTGCTGTAAGTGTGGCCACTCTGCAGCGCTGGCCCTATACAGCTGTACTAATACAGCTGTAACAAACAGGGCTGCAAAATTGTAGATGTAGACATACCCTAAGTCCTTGTGTGACTAACAAATTATTTGGGCATAAGCTTTTGTGGACTAGAACCCATTTAATCAGATGTCCACGAAAGCTTATGCCCAAATAAATTTTTATACTGTCAGTTTCTGACTTTACTGACAAAAACAGTTGTGCATTAATGTAATATTTACACAGAACATGTCAGTCTTAGTTTAAAATTTGCTTTAAAAATATTTCATTAGTGAGCTGGTGAAGATTATAAAATCACATTTCTAAAAAATGCTTGCATAGAGTTTTAGATGCACAATCATCTTTAGCCTTAAATGTGTGGATCTTCACACATAGTTTTTTAAATAAATCCTTCAAAAGACCTCCCTTATCTAAAATACACATTTTAATTACTATAGTTAAAAAAAAAAAGTGCTTCCAAGTTTTCCTGTCCTTTCTGTCCATCCCTTCACCACCTCTCCCCCACTCCCCACTGAAGAGAGCCCTTAAAGCGACAACAGTCCTTCCCTTCCAGATAGCTGGACAAAGAGTTCCCTTTCTTTACTTCTGACTATCCGACAAACTAGTTTTAAAAGAACCCTCCAGCAAAATCAGTACCTTAGTAAGACAAAATCCTTGTTATACCTAAAATCTTTGGAAACATATATTTTTTTAAAGTTGGTGAAATTTCATAACCATGTCTCTTGTTATGGAGATCACACAAAGTAAATTACTGCTCCCTTTTTCTAAAAGCAATGAACATTGTTATGAACACACTAAATCTCTCTGATTAATTTAAAAGAATGTCTTTGTTTCAGTGAGTTAAATATGTAGTAATCTGGAATGCTGGCTTAAGATTTGAGTACATTTAAAATATAAATTCAACTTAGAAATACTGATGAAGAAAATGTAAAACAGAGAAGAGCTGCATCATGTTTTCCATTATATGTATTGTTGTATTCAGCAGGACAGCTGACTCACCCTTACTATGAAGTTTTTGCAAATAAATCTCTGACAAACTTCAGGGCATATCAAAAAACCTGTGACTGACATTTTTTATTCCCAAATTTTAGTGCTTTTAATTAGGTACTTTCTTCATGTCCATTCTGCATGAGGGAGAGTGCATGGAAGTCTCTGCGGGGAACTGTGACTCTCCGCCACCATGAGGCAGGCTGGGCATCTCATTATCCTTTGCTGTCAAGTCCCTCCTCCCCCTCCCCCACCAGGCTGTGAGTTTGGGCTGCCATCCGGCATAGGGGCACCAGTTTAATAATACTGCCTAGGGCCCCATAAATCCTAAGGACGGCCCTGCCCCCACCAATTCCTAGTGAGTTCAGATCCAATCCCCTTGGATCTTAACACAAGGAAAAATCAATCAGGTTCTTAAAAATAAGACTTTTAATTCAAGAAAAGAAAGGTAAAAGAAAAAAAACCTCTGGGAGAGATTAGCATACCAGCTACTCTCACAGACAACAGAGTCAAAACACAGAGGATGTTCCCCTGGGCAAAACTTAGTACACAAAAGAATTCCCAGTTTGATTATTCCTCTAATTGCACAAAGACAAAGTCACAAAAGAAAATAAACATAAACCTATTTATCCTTTTCTAAAACTTACTACTCTGATAAGAGGTTGGTTCCTTGATCTTTTTCACTCTGGCTGAAACTGAGACTCTAAACTAAGGAAAAACTTCCCTCCTTCCGTTTGAAACATCCTGTCCCCCCATTGGTTCCTCTGGTCAGGTGTCAGCTAGGCTAGGTGAACTTCTTAACCCTTTACAGGTAAAAGAGGCATCAACCCTTAACTATCTATTTATGACACAGACCAAAGCTAAAATCAAGGTCCCATTGTTCTAGGCACTGTACATACATAGATGTTATCAGAATCAATCCCAACCCTGAAGATTGTACATCTAAATAGACAAGACAGAAAAAAAGAGGCTTATCCCCTTGTTATAAATGGAGAATTGATGCACAGAGGGACTCTGTGATTTGGCCAAGGTTACACTGAGTGTGTTTGTCGCAGAACCAGGAACTGAACTCAGATCTGTCCCATGAGGAATAACAACATTGCAGCCATCTCCTCATCAAATGCAACCTTTTAAATTTGTTTTACAGTCCTTCCTGCAAATGGTATGAAGGCCTCTTAGGGCGAGATCACATCGGCACTGCTTGACATTGAGATGTATCCTGTTGAGTATACTGACATCAAAATATTCCAGGGGACCCAAGTGCCATTTTTTTGTTGTTATCCTTGCATCTAGATCAGTTTATGTGATCAGGAAGACATAACTGAAATCTCAGAGCTTTGCATCAAAGGGTTGGAATTCTGCAGTGAAACAGCCTTGAAATGGATCACCAGAATTCATTTTCTACTTTTTTAATAGCAGTATTTAACTGTGACTTTAGCTGCAGATGTGGATGCTGTTCTGATATGAATGTAACTTTTTTCCTGTCTTGGAGTTTAGTACCGGCACCCAGCATTGTAGTATCTGAGACTGGCCCGGGTTATAATAAAGAGTTTCCTCTTGGACTTCATTATTTGGTATATGAATTCTCAGCCTGTGCGTGCAGTGTCAGTCTGAACCTTCCTATGCTGCACTTATATTACGCCACTCATCCCAGGATTTCAAAACACACTGAAGTTCACAAAGCATGACTCCCATTTTTATAGGCAGGGAAAGTAAGGCACAGAGAAGTGAAATAACTTGTCCAAATCAAAGTAGAGAGAGTATTAGAACCTAGGTCTCTTGGATTGAGGCTCCTATATTCTGACTGCAAGACCACTTGGCCTCCTTTTCTGCTATAGCCTACTGAATGCTGCTAGCAGATTCTGCCAGACATATGTTGAATGCCTATGTGGTTACTTTGCTTCATTCATGAACAGTGTGGACAGAAGTTTAGGTATATTTTATTTTGCTAAATTTTGTATCCAGTAACCTGAAGCTCTTGATGTTCTCCATTGTGTACCTCTTGCCACCTGTGATGCCCACATTCGCTTTACACTCACTCAAATTCCTCTGTTCTCTGTTGCAGCGGGTGCTGTGATCATTTATTCTGATCTCTCACCAGTTTGAATCAGGAGAAACTCACTGGGAAAACTCTAGGGGAGTTTAGTCCTGGGATGGAGACACGGGACTTGCATCAGGTGGAGACATACTTTGTTCACTGGTGGAAGTAAGTTTTGTACCTTGGAATAAAGTTGAAGAGAGAGGAAGGACCCCAGGATTTTGTGATAACTGAATCAGCTCATTTATCAAGCCCTGCTATCTTGTGAGGGGATTATAACCATGTTCTGTTGTGTGTTGAGAAACAGCTCTGGGGAAGGCCCAGAAAGGGAAGCACTAGGCAAATGGAGACGTAAGTCTTTTTCATCAGGAGAACAGAGTAGCTCACGTGCAGTTCATATGGGACTCCTTCATCAAAGACCCAGTACTCTTTCATCGGGTTTGTTGTTTATCTAATTTATTTTGTAGCTCCATTCATTTCAGTGCTTCTCCTAGGCTCTAAATGCTTTGTTAGACTATATCAAGCAAAACACAAACTATTACAATAACATGCACTGGGCAGGTTTCTAAAAAGTCTGGTAAGGGAAATAAGACTTCTTGGGAACAAGCTTGCCAGTATGAAAGGTGCCCCCAAAATCTTCTAATCCAAAAGAGATTTTTCTTTTACTCTGCGACTTATTAGCTTTCATTCGGCTGTTTAAAAAAAATAAAGATGAATCCACTTCCTCGGTTCCTGCTCAGATCCATCTCTAAAAGGGGAGGGGGCAGAGAGAGGGAACAATGAACCTCATTCATTCAAACTACGTCTTTCTGCCAAAATGGTATAAATATGTATTATTTCTCTGATATTGTAGCCTCCATTCCAGCTAATAAGTAATTGAGTGCGTTTGGGGTGGGAAATTTGGCAGCTCTGTCATTACTTGAACAAGCAGCAGTAAGGACACATGGATATTTTCAGCTTAACACAAAAGCTCAAAGAAATGAGGTGGGGGGGGGAGGGGCAGAGAGAGAAAACACTGGTTCCAGCTAATCCATTAAAGTTAATTGCTGGGAGTGAACTTAGTTTCTGAGCATTTCTCCTTGTTACTTCAGCGGCTGATGGTTAGAAGATTAATCCTCCAAGTGATAATTTGTGCACCGTGCAGTTTCTGAGATATGGCAAATGCATTCATTCTGCTTCCACACAGAGCAGGGTCTTCTGGAAGTGTCCTCAGCGGGATTCTGATAAGAGGGAAAAGATCTTGCAAGGACACTTTTTTCTCCCTCCCTTCCCACTCCGTTTCAAAGCCAAGCTGATTTGGATTGTTCTGGCGTGCTTCCTGCTGATGTGTTTGGAGTCAGATCATTTGTAAAGCCTTTCAGGACACAGACTGATCCAGCTCTGGGTTTGGATGTGGGGTTATGGCTCAGGCCTATTTGTGTCTTTTCTGTGATTTCATTCATAGTGAATTTATTTCCCCCACCAGCCCGTGCGCTCAGTGACCTTAAAAAAAGGGACTTTGCTGACACTCCTGATGGAAACACAAGCACGTGAGAGATCTATGAAATCATGATTGAGAGCCTAATAAAAATGGTGATTGAACTATCTTGTGATGTAGAGCCCAATCATGCAAAACACAACAGAGCCAACAGGGCTACCCAGGGCAGGAAAGCACTCTGCTTGGTAGCGATTACAGGGTTGAGCCCTAAATTGGAAGATAGATCTGTTGAAGGGGAATTAAACTCTGTTTTGCATCCCAATTTCCATACTTCCTGCTGCTAGGCAGAGTTTTGGAGTTAAAGATAGGGATCAACTTATTTCAAAGTTCTGGGACCAACAGAATGTACTTAACTTCATGCTGATCTTATATATATATATAATCTGCATACAATTTATATGCATGTGTGTGACAAAATGCCCATGACATCTTTTGCATTAACAATACAGGATGTAGCCAGCCAACCTGAAATGCTGAACAAAAAAGTTTGGAAAGAACAAAAACAATTAATTTATGCCTAGCCTGTACCATTAGTCCTGACTGAGGGAGTGGTTCTTGACCTGCACTATTTAGGAATAGACCTGGAGATATTATGACACACGCCTCTTTCTGAGTCACTGTTCCTCCCCTAAGCACTTATGCTGCACCATTAAAGTGCATGGGAGTTTTGCTGTTGGCTTCAATGAGCACAGGATCAAGCTTTTCCTTTGAGGGGGAGGAAAGTTATTGCAGCCTCTTTAAGTTGTCTCAAGTTGGGCCATCCCCCTCAGACATGGAGGCACCCAAAATCACTTATTTTTGAAAAGTTGGGACATGGTTCCCCTGCAGAGCATAGAATCAGATTTGAAACAAGATCCATCAAATGAGTGTAGCAAACCATAGGAGCGAGAGGGAAAGGGAACATGAGAGTAACAGCAGTGAGCACATACATTTACTGTGGCTGGTTATGTGCATAACTTGATGAATAGGGCGGATATTTTCTTACTTCCAAAGCTGTGAGTGACCCTAGGAGTATGATCTATGGATGACAAAATTAGGTACTTGGCAGAGAGCATTTGTGTACATAATAAAACAAAAGTCTGGTACACTACTTAGTGAAAGAGTCTTTTCTGATGAAGAATGCTGCCCAGGCGGGTGTACATTGGTGGTAGATATTATTGGTTGGTGGAAGGGAATCCTCCCAAATCAGCAATCTCCTCTGGCCTGTTGGCGTAGAAAACCAGGTCTTCTCCTGAGGAGGCTGGAGCTTTGTCTTTCTGGTCGATGTACATATTCCTTGGGAATATCCCTTCTTGCAGACTTATTCTTTTAGCCTTTATGCTTCATATGCCTTTTCCAGAATCAAGGAGGGCTGAAGAACATGATTTTTTTTAATATAGAATTAGCCCAATGTGTTTTCAAATCTCATATTGATTTGTAATGGCTGACTTCAGTTTATACACATCATCCCTAATGCTAATGGAACCAGCAATCTTCACTGGACTCGGATACTCTATAGGCTCTTTCCCATGTTCCTAATCAAAATGATACAGGGATGGATCCAAGAGTTGTCTCAGAGATGTCCAGAAGAAGAGAAGCTTGTCCCAGACACTGTGCCAAGAAACTAATGTGATGGGTGCCCTCTAAAAAACAATAGACACAGATGGAGGCTCCAAACTCCAGGCATCTTTGACGTTAGCCTTCCAGCCATTGTCTTGCTTATGCCACAGAAAAGAAAAGCTATTTCTGAGAAACCTCTATGATAATTAAGGTTTCCAGTAATCATTGATCGCACTATTACCTGGTTTCTCCCACGCAACCTCTCATCCTGTAAAATTAGACCAGCTTTGGAGAAACATAGAGTGAGAGGAAAATGAGTTTGAGCTAGTGTTTTTCAAATAGTAATCTCAGTGGCAGTTATGCTCTGTTGTGATTCTACCACAAAGCTGTGTATAAATATGCCTGCATGTTTTATTCTAAAGCAGCTTCCTGCATCTCTGGCTGCTCTGCTGTTTTCTCGAGTGCATGTTCCTACGTCCTAATTAGCCATTACCCCGATAATGTGTGTGAGCAAAACCAGAGGAGTTAGAGAAATTGTGCCCATTCAGAGAGTTGGGTCTACAAACTCAAACCCATCTAGGAAGACTGTGACCAAGCCAAGAACTGGACATAAATTTCTTTGGCCTGATTGTCCCTTGCTCTGCATCTTTTGCAGTCATTTACACCGGTATATAAAGTGTGTCTTTCTCATTCGTTAGCGTTGTGCACCCCCTTTACACTGACTGCACACTGGTGTTCACAGCCCTGCATCGTGAGTGGTTATTGAGAGACAGGCCCTTGGCACAGAGTGGGAGGGTGATCTTGTGGTTAAGCCACTGGTCTGGGACTCAAGATCTGTGTTCAGTTCCTGGCTCTGGTGCAAACATCCTTTGTGACCTTGGGAAAGTCACATGATCTCTCTGGGTTTCAGTGTTTGCCATCTGTAAAATGGAGATAACCCTGATCTCTCCCAGAGCAGGGAGTGGAGGTCTTGCGAGGCTGAATTCAGATCCTTAGATGGAAAGCACTGGCAAAGGACCAAACCTATATTAAAAGAGTAATTTTATTTTATTCAATCCCAGGCTCTGGATGCTTTATAGAAAAAAAAAAGCGGACTTTTAACGAACTAGCTATAGCACACACAATGGAATACCAATGCAAGCAGCAGCATAAGATGGAACTGGTTTCGGTCTAGAAAATGCAACCCTTCAAACGGGCACCAGCTCCATGTGTCTGTCTTGCGTGATGGGAATATCTCCCTTTTGAGACCCTGATGCAGCAAGGAACGCAGCCCACTGCATTTTTACGACAAAGCAGCAAATCCAACATGCAACTGTCACACATCACCAGAAGGGGCATGTTTATGGTACAGTATATAGCCCCTGAGTGGCCAGGTTGCTTATTTTCTGAAGGTTGCATTTCCATTTACAATGCAACGTCAGTTCCCAAACTCCAGGTAGCCATAGTTCAGTTGGAACGCTGGGATTCTACCCTCTTGGATCAGCAGGGACAATGCTGCAGCTGTTCTGGCTTTGTGAAGGCCATGCTCTGACTAACGCAGACCTTTGAAGCCATCCATTCTGCAGAGTTGCCTGACATTCGTTAGCTGTGCTTACGGGAACATTAAAGTGCATTTGTAGTTAGGAGAATGACTAAAAGTTATTTACTTTCTCTCAGTGACTCCCAGATCAGCAGCTTGGTTTACACATCAAAAGATTATTTCTTAAACTGCCAGTGCTCTGCTTGACCCAGGATCTGGAAACTAAGCTAAATTAAGCTCTTTCTCCTGCCTGTAATGTCAGCACCAGTGATTAAAGATTTAGCAGTAGAAATGTTGTTAATTCTGTTGATGCACGAGATAGACTCTGGTTTGCTGTCTCTTTGCAGGAATAGCTCTGCGGGGCTAAGAGGGTTAAAAATGTTTTTGTGAGCAGAGAAGCCACACAAGGAGCATGCGTTGAGTTAGTGACATTTATAATCATTTTACTGGGTAGGATTTAACTTCAAAAGCAGAAAATATTCCTAGATAATGAGGCCAGAAGGGACCATTGTGATAATGTAATCTGACCTCCTGTATAAGACAGGCCAAAGGACTGCCCTGAAATAATTCCTGTTAGAACTAGAAAAAGTGTGTGTGTGTGTGTGTGTGTGCGCGTGTGAGAATTCAGATAATGCGTTACAGTTTGGACAGGAGACCAAAACATTCTGTTTTGCTTACTCTGGGGTCAGCATTACTTTGCCATAGACCCCTGACATATGGGGCTGCACATAGCTGTGTTGCCCCAGGAGCAGACCAGGAGTGACATGGTGACTCCAATTCCCGCTCTTCCACTCCCATTTTGAGTAGCCACAGTGCAGTACAGCCAAGCTTTATCCATCCCCCTCACTTTTCTGCCCACTCTTTGCGCACACATACTCGGGGGAGGTGGGACATAGCAGCCCTATGGGGGTCTAGGTGAGCAGTGCAGGGTTTTTGGCCCCTTATATCCCTACATGGTTGCTCAGGATGGGCCATGAACTAGCCTGTAAGCTGCATGGAGATGTGTTTACAATGTACTTAATGTGCTTAAAAATGAAAACAAAACAAGGGCCAAAAAACAGTGACCACACTTGGTAACAGAATCAGTCTCTTTCCTGTTTCTTAGGTATTCATCACAAGCATAAAACCGCTTTATGGAAATTTAAAATCCTTACTCCAAAAGTTTAATTATACATAAGCAAATTATCAGTAGTTAAAACACTTGTAGTTTTCTCTTTAGCTGATGTAGAAATCTGTATTGCTCAAAGTATGTTAACCGAAATGCCAACAAAACGTGTGTGCTGCAAATTTAGCCATTGCTTCTCAGTATACATGTTGATTCAGCCCACGCTAATAAAGGCAGGTAACTAACTTAAATAAACTAAGGACCATCATGAACTTTACTATAGAACTCAGTTTAAATGGGAAACTCTTTAGAGATTGGGGGAAAAAAATCTGTCAACATTCTGTTGAGAATCTGGGTTGTGGATGAAAGCACACATGCTGAGATACCCCAAAGTAGGTCTCTTCTTATTTCTGATTCAAGTTGAAGCACGTAGCACTCATGAGACCATTAATTCTCAAGAGAATTCCAGCTGAATTTATCAGAACTTCAGTAAATGTCTGAACAGTGTTTTGGACGTTGAAAGCATTATGTAAATACCAGGTATTTTTTATTAAATTTCCAGTAAGCATCCAAATATTGTAGTGCTTATCCAATTTGACCTGAACGTCAGAATTTTTCTAGTGCTAATAAGTTTGTCACAACTCACATTTTAATGGATCAAATCCTGCAGTCCTAATTCAGGCAGAACTCCTGTTGACTTTATTAAGGATTTGGCACAAAAAAAGTTATGGGCTCTTATTAGCACTAAAGACAGCTGAACTATGAGCTAACTGTGGCATTTAAGCTCTCATTTCCAGTCCATCCACGTGCTCTGTTTTTCATTTGCACCAAGTAAATGCCAAGACAACTGTGAGAGGGGAAATTTAGTAATCTAATAATAATAATAAGACTTTTTGGGTTAGATTGACAGCAGCTCTAAATCAATATACCTCTTGATTTCCATGGAGCTCTGCTGATTTACACCAGCAGTAGATATGACACTTTGTTTTCCCTTGGAGAATCTCAAAGTGCTTCAAGAGAAGCTAATGAACTATTTGTTCTTACTCTGGTGAGGTATGTATGTATGAACCTCACTTTGCTAATGGGCAGAGTGAGAGACACAGAGAAGGTTACTTTCCCAACATGATACAGCCAGTCTTTGAGAGAGCTGGGAACAGAGCCCAGTTGCCCTGGCCTGTGCCTTTTGATCACAAGACCCATTGCGAGTTAAGAAGTGGAATGGAAGCTATTACAATTCTGCCACAAATAGTCCCCTTTTATTTAATAGTTTTTGTCCTCCGTGCATTATTCCACATTGATTATAGCAGTTCGGATGGTGACTGGAGATCTATGTTGGAGGTTGTCACAAGGTGAGCCGGTGCTTTGAGGGAGTTGGGCTCAGCCTACCTGTGTCTAGCTATGTTATTCAGCCCCCAGGTGGTGGGTTTAGGCTTGGGCTGGCGGTTGCATTAGGTGTCCAGGCATCACATGATGGCATCTTGGGGTTGTGATTCTTATAAGAAGGGGCCTGCTCCGCCACAAAAGACCAGTGGGTAGGAAAGACTTCAGGGGAGGTCTCTCCAGAAAGGCCCAGATGTGACTGTCTGTACCTCTATGTTCATCCTTTTTACAAGACTATGTTCCTTTTTGTACAAACTATCCTCTTGTGAAGTATCATCTGAAAACTCATAATCTACGGAACATTATTGTCCTGATAAAATGTGTATCAACATTGTATGTAAAGTCATGAGATTCCATTGTATAACATTGGTCTAGCATGCTCCAAGGTTAGAAGAGTTCCTTAGAAGCAAAAGACAAGTCAACACCTAAGCCAAGTGTCAACAAGGTCAAGTGGGCTATCACCTGGGTAAGTGGCTATTCTTTGGTAGAAAGAAGTGTGTAAGTGAGAAATTTACATATTGGCAAAGACACAGCCGTAATCCTCCAAGAGAGAAGAGTGGTATAGAATAGAGAACACACACAATACAAATGACCTCTCACCTCCACTCCTCTCTGCTTAGAGCAACAGTGATGCCTGTTGAAACACTAAACTGGGGTAAGGGTTCTGGCCTGGAAGCTTCCAGCCAAATAAGACTGTAAAGAGCATGTGGTGAGAAAAAAATCTTTGTTTGACTTCATTTATCTTGCTAAGTTGGGTATTAGTTTGCATTTTATCTTTTTATTTTCTTTGTAACCGATTCTGACTTTTATGCCTCATTACTTGTCATGACTTAAAATCTATCTTTGTGTAGTTAATAAACTTGATTTATTGTTTTATCTAAACCAGAGTGTTTGGAGCAAACTGTCTGGGAGCCTCCTCTTGAGATAACGGTTTGTGCATATTATTTTCCATTGAGGAAATGATGGATTTTCTATGAGCTTATATTGTCCAGGAGAGTGCTGGGCAGTACAAGACGCACATTTCTGGGGACAAGTCTGGGACTTGGAGTTTGTTGGTGTCTGCCTGTATGTAATTCATCAGTGACTGGCCAAAGCATTCATGTAATTCAGCTGGGAGTTATTTTGCATCCTAAAGGCTGTGTTTAACTGACCAGGAGTTATTGTTCTCATAACAACACAGAGTAAAAGACACCCCAGAGCGAGAATTGAGGGGAAATAGTTGTTTGACAGTCCAGATTGTACCTCAGCTAGTGTCACACCAGAGTAGAGCTGCCGGGGATCTAGTAGATACCCAGGATCATGGAGCATCAGGGAAGAAGTCAGAGGCAAAATACTGTGCTTGATGGAACACAGTGGTTTAAGCCAGTGCAGCCAACGCTTTGTGCCTGCAACCATAGGGGGCCTGGGATGGATGAGTTGACACCTTGCCTTTTTTGGTGCGGTTTATCAGATGCTGACACTTTGAACCATGGAAATCCGAAGCTTCGAGTATTAAAGGGTACAAATCAGCTCTTTTTATTCTTTTGCTTTAACAGTGCTGACAAAAGCATTCTGCAGTATAATGTTAATAGTTGAAAAGAGACTTATATGACTTTCTTCATCCTTTATGGGGTGCATTTAACTTTCATGAAGCAAATTATGATCCTGAATCCCTTTCAAATTGTCAGTGGGGGAAGGAGAGGAGAAATAGCCCTAATCCTGCATATGCTGCGATTCAGTCCAATAGTTACTTTGTGCTTTTAGAATGGAGAGGTTTAACACACAAGAGGCTCTCTGGTTCTCTCTCTCCCGTGGCTCTGATTTTTAGCTGACTTAAGCCACAGGCAGCTGTGCTGCCTCTGAATCTATTTAATAGCTTAGTTGTTTGGACATGATTAAAAATATCATGAATGGAGGGAAGCGGTAATAAGATGAACAGCTTGTGAAAGATTCTTATTCTAAAAATATCTGCTCCCATACAGCTAGGGTAGTGAAGTCTCTGGCAACAGTCACAGTGAAGTCCATTGCAAATGTCTTTTGCAAGCCCTAGAGTATTGTTGCTGTGGACTGGACATAGTGTGTCATGTCCCCTGGATTGTTCATTTTACCAGGGCACATTTTTTTCAACAGCAAGTCATTTTTTTTGGCTTCCTACCTTTGCTCAGTCCTTGACTCCGAAGAACAAGGGATCACTTATTGCACATTGTGTGCTTTTAGAGCAAGTTCTTCATTGTACAGTACAAGAATGGTAATGGATGTGGGGGGTCAGACTTGTGTTCTGAACCTGGATGGTTTTTAAAGGTTTAGCGGTGCATGCTAAGAAAGGGGCATCAGATCTCATGCTTCCAGGCATAAACTGATCACCCCAAGGATCAGGAAGGATTCCCCTCTGCCTTTCCCTGCTGCATGTAGATAAAGAATTCTATCCCCAGAGGACCAGTTTTACATTCTTCTTGCTGCTTCTCTGTCAGAAGCTAATGCCGTTTGGAGTAAAAGAATTTTAAGAGTGATTTTTTTTCCCCTTGTAACAGGGTAGTTACCTTTGCCCAGCAGGATTTATTTTGATTAGGGGTACAGTTGGGGTCCATATAGGGTGATGTGAAAGCACGCTGATTTGAATCTGAAGTCTAGCAGTTTAGGTTTCTTTAGGAAGAGACAGAAACCGGAGAGATTTGGGCTGCTTTGTTTTGGTGGACTGGCTATTTTCCTTCTTGTAAATTGCTTTCGGGCTTATAATCTATTGGTGTTTATGCTGATATTTAGCACTTCTAGAGACCATTCTATGGCAGGATCTCAGCCTACTTTGCAAGTGGTTCACTTTTCCCCCCATTTCACAAATGGGGAAATTGAGGCACAGAGAGGGGAAGCTGCGCTCCAAATCAGTGGCAGAGGTGTGAACTGAACCCAGGATTGCTGATTCCAAGTTCATGGCTCTTCTGAAGGACTATCCTTTATAATGCAACTCCTACGTGAATCCCTTCTAGCATGAGAAAGGTCCAAAATTCTCAACTGGGGTAAATTGTTGTAGACTAGGGGACTTCAATGGAACTGGGCTGATTAACAGCGGATGCAGGTCTGCCCCTTGTTTCCTAAGCAGCTACTGGCCAGCTTTGAGATCACCAGCTCTCTTCTCTTCCAGATTTAGGCTCACTTCTTTCTCTTTCCATGAATACACATTCCTTTTTGATGGCCTTTAAGCCAGTGGTTCTCAAAGTGTGGGTCGGGACCCCAAAGTGGGTCATGACCCTGTTTTAATGGGGTCTTCAGGGCTGGTATTAGACTTGCTCGGGCTGAAGCCTGAGCCCCACCACCCAGGGCCAAACCCCAAGGGCTTCAGACCCTGGGTGGCAGGGCTCAGTTTACATGACCCCTGCCTGGGGCTGAAGCCCCTGGGCTTTGGCCTTGGTCCCCCCACACCTGGAGCGGTGGGGTGTGGACTCCTCAACCTGGGGAGGCAAGCTCAGTCTTCAGTCCCCACTCCTGAGGTTGTGTTGTAATTTTTGTTATCTGAAGGGGAGGGGGGCATCACGGTATAATGAAGTTTGAGAATGGCTGCTTTAGATAAAACTTCATTTTTTGTTTCCATGACAATGTTGATCAAATAGCCTTCTTTGTTTTTTAAAAAAAAAAAGAATGTGCATATGGATTTTTCTTCCATTGTCCCTCTTGCACCCGTTCCAGGTGGCATTAACTTTGCATTGCAGTGCTTGATCTACAATGCCATTCTAGAGAGACCTGTTAGGGATAGTCTAGAAAATACTTAGTCCTTCCTTGGTGCAGGGGACTGGACTAGAAGACCAGTCGATGTCCCTTCAAGTCTTAGGATTCTGTGATTGTGCTAGGCGCTGTACAAACACACAGGAAAGACAGAACCTGCCCCCAAAGAGTCTACAATAGCACCCAGAGGCCCCAGTCAAGATCAGGCTCCCACTGTGCCAGGAGCTGTACATGCACGTTGTAAAGAATTATGAACAATGCCAAAGTCATGCCAATGAAAAACAAAAAAAGCTTTTATACCGCACCACCGTGTATTACCTCTCCTATATGTTCACTTTCTGACTATGTAACTCTAACTGTATTTTTCTGTGATTATGTACCAACCCCCTGACAAAAAGTGGCACTATGCGAAATTCAGAATCAGTGCAATTGGCAATTTCCGAATAGGCCTCACAAATCCTAGAGATGCAATTAGAGGTTCACTGAAAATATGTCCTAATGGATGGGGAGGATGGTAGTGGACGGAATTATGTTGCATGCTATTTTCAAATATATTTATCCTCACAAGGTTTCTATATGGGAGTAACCTCTCTAAATGCCTTTGCATCAAAAGACCCAAAGCATTTACTTCATTTTCTATCTAGGCTTTTCATTTTTCTTTGTTCTGCCTTGCCTTTGGATCTGAGATGAGCAGCAAACGTGTTGTGTTCCATCATGGATCATGTGGCTTCTTCAGAGACATTCATGCTCCAGATACGGATTTCTGTTCACTGTGTGCCTAGCTTACATTGGCCCAAACACATTTCTCAATGTACGGGCATAGCCTGGCCTTACAAGTGGTATTTTTATTCTGGTAACCACATTTGCAGATTTCTGTTTTGAAATTTGCTGAGAATGAAGAGCGTGTTAGGCAGAAATAAGGTGTAAACGCTGATCAGCAGCCATTTCGGTTGCAGAAGTGTTAGGCAGTTGAATGGATGTTCCCACGTTTTATATCTTTCAATGTAAAGATCATAAAACAACTGTTATCAATCTAAACCGGCAAGCCGATTGTGGGTGCCCCAGGAAGACATGTCTTATAATATCCCACACAACTGGGCTGGCAGCTTATGAAAGATACACGGTGCTTGTTGCCTCTGCCATGTCCAAAAATCACATGAAATCATACCCACATTCTTCAGGCTGTGTGCTCAGAAGCGACAGGGAACTCACCTTCCAGCATGGAAGAACTCGAATGTGAACTCAAGTGCTCCCTCCTGCCCCCCGAAAATGGACTTAATGGAGAGAGACAGTGGCATGTGTGGTTATTTGTCAGGCTGTGCTATTGTATTGCTAGTATGTGCCCATATCCCAAAAACAGCTGTTAGCAGCAGCTAAGTCCAAATAGGATTCTCTTAAAACTCAGGCTTTGGTTTGCAAACTCCTGAAAACAGTTCCTTCACCCTGTTGCATTCTGGGTGACAGATTCATTCACATGATACAGCATGTTTTTCAGTAAGGCTCCAAATGACCAACACGTCCATCTTGTTGGCTTTCCTCAGGTACGGTCTGATAAAACCCTCAATATGAGGTTTAAATAGTCTCAGCCCAGCTGGAATACTTGTGTTTAGCCTCCTCAGTAAATAGATGGCCTAGGCCTAATTTGTCAGAAGTGCTGAGCACCTGCTGTGCTCCCATATGGTTCTACCTGGAGTTATGGTTCTCAGCACCTCTGTATAGGTATGTCCCCCATGCGTCTAGAGAAACCAGGTGGGTGAGGTAGTACTTTTACTGCACCATCTTCTGTTGGTGAAAGAGATGCGCTTTCCAGCTACCCAGAGCTCTTCTTCAGGGCTGAGACAGGGATGAAGTTTCACAGCTAAATACAAGATCAAAGAGCTAGTTTAGCATAATTTGCTAGCGCATATTCCAAGGCAACTTTCAAGGACAATCATGGGTTTCGGCATGCACGCACCATATGCATTTTTAATTTCCTTTGCTAACTTTATTTTGATCAGTAGGTTTTTAACACGTCGTTAGATCTCAGTCTGATTGTCTTCAGCAAACACAGTCATCACAGAATATATTATGGCAGACTTACATGCTGCTTTGAGACTATTTATATATTGTCCATGTGTGTGTTTTGAAATTGTTGCTCTGACTGGCACTTTCTCACCCTTAAATTCTGAGCTCCTCGGAGCAGGGACAATCTTCCTGGAATTTTTGGAAAGCTCCTAGCGTGAAGTAGAGGCTACCATTGATGAAGGAGTAATAATAATGGAATACTGTAATCCCCTTTCAATCAGCCTCCTATTTTTGGACCAGCTTTGTTGTATCTATTGTGTAACCTTCAAATCAAGTTCCTTGTCCTAGTAATCACGACCCTTTGTGGAACAGTGCTTGGTAGCTCCAAATATGTTGTCCACGTGTGGACCACTATGCATTCTGTAGCTGCCTATTAGGTAAGTAGTGAATATTTGCTGGAGATTTCCAGCTTGGAGACTCAAAGTCAGAGATCATTTACACCCAGACCGTGACTTTAATCTATCGTGATATCATGGGACTAAGGATGTCTCTCTTCACCTGAGGTGTAGATTTTTTCAGTGCTTTACTTAGTGGTTCCAAGAGATGTTTTGTTTTTTGGTCTCACTAGTGAACACTTAATGCCTTGAAGCATGAGGTTTGATTACGCCTGTCTTAGCTCACATAAATATTGTTGATGGTCCTAAGATAGCTTGGTCTGATTAAAAAATGACCATCTGAAAGGAAAGGGCAGCCCTAAAAATAACTTTATTCAGCCCCACAACCACCATGTCTGAGCAGCTGCCAGAAGAAGGTTTGAATTCGGATAGAATCACTGCCTGCTTGTGTGTAAAGACCTGCAGGGATGATGGTGAACCCATGCGAAGCTCAAACCTGTTCTTAGATGCATGATACTGCATAGCTTGCAAAATCATGCCTGTGGTCAACACAGACTGCTGTGAATGAATCCATGAAACAGGGCTAAGACCTTAGGCATTTTATGTGACATAATTTATATTGTTTTAGCTTTGTTTGTAGTGTAGTGTAATAGAATTTGTTTCTGGGTTTTTTTCTGATAATTTATGATCAAAAATTAATAATACACCTCCCCAGTGCCACGACAGAGGATGCTACATATCGCTACAAGAGGGCAGTGGAATTCTGGCCCATTTGGTGAAATGTATTTCGCCTCCTGTATCTCAGGGTCAGGTGTTTGTACTATGAGCTCAGCATTTCTGCAGGCCATTATTAATTACTTTCCTACTGTGCAGTATAATATCCACCCCTTCGAAACATACACGCTCCCTGATTTGGAATTCAGCTAATGTAGCGATTTTGTAATGCTATGGTCAAATTCTCGGTTACAATAATGCCTCCGATTTTGGCCATTGGACTGGATAAAACAGCTGTTCAGCACTTGAAAAGGTATGCAGGAGGGCAGGAAGGCTCATGGTGAAGACAGAGAAAACGAGTTATAATCTGAAGGCAGGTTGAAACAGAAAATAGGGCAGATTAAATAAATGCTGTTGTGGGATGGTATTGGCATGCCCTTCTTTGCCTTTTTAATGTAATCATTTGTTGGACTAGGTACTTGGAGTTAAAGTATCAGATGTGTAGTAGTGTGGAGGTTTCAGGCCCCACTCCTAAGAGGATAATTTATCCCCATTCCAAAAGCAGCACAGATTATGGGAAAACTCAGCTTGATTTTGTTTCTTGGTCCAGAAGCTCTGCTACCAGAGAAGGACTGCAGGTAAGGACTGAGCATGGTGCTCTGGCAGAGATATAGGCAGCCCATGACAGGAACAGCTTGGATGCTATACGCCAGTATTGAGGTGCAGTGGTTGGCAGGGCTGTATAGGAGGAAGGGGGTAGAACTGGAAAAGCAGGGGCTGCTGCGTGAAAGGATTGCAGAGCGTTTACTAAGCTGTTTGAAGGCTAATGGTTGAAATGGCAAGTGTGGCAGGTTAGCATTGAGGAGCATTGCCAGAGCTGTGTATGGGAGGAATAGCAGGGAGTATTCTGGTATTCTGGCAGAGCGATGTGGGGAAGTTTATATAACTGCTGGCTATGGGGTGCCCAGCTTTAAGCATTGTTATTGCTCTTCACTTTCTGTGACATGCACTGCTTCACCTCTCCCATCCGAAAAAAGAGAGTGAGGGTAAAAAAATCGTAGATAATCTCTCTCTCAGATTACTTTTTCATCCACTTTATTTATCAATGTACTTGGCAGTAGTTTTTATTCCTCTGCAGCCGGCAGTAGCTAGAGAAGGTCGATAAGATGACAAACTTTGTAGCCTCTACAGTTGGAACTATTTAAATCATTTCTTTACAAAATGAAAAGTGTCCCTTGTCAAAAGGGAAACTCTCTAGCATAATACTAAGTGGATCAACACTGGCACCCAGTGTCTAGATAGAATCACTTCAGATCTGGATTTCCAAGTTTCGCACCCTTTTTCCACACCAGTGTTATGCATAAAGTAGGGAAACATATTAAATGCAGAGTTGGCACCTGAAGGCTAGAGCTATGTGGTATCTGTGTAGTGGTTTGGTTCGTTTATTGATAACCTTCCCTGTACCTGCTTTTTGTTTCTGGCCTTTGATGTTATGAAGAGAACACAGGATTCGTTTTTTATCTTGAAACTTTTGGCCCTGAACAAGGATTAAAAGTAAAGAAATAATGAAAAAGCAAACTCGTTTAATTTTATTACTCTTACCATAAAAGCTGTTAGACCTCAGTTCAGCAGAGCATTTAAACCCCTGCTTAAGTGCGTTCCGACTCAGCAAAACACTTAAGCGTGTGCTTGATTGTAAGCTTGTATTTTAAGTTAGGGGCTTGTTACAGGAGTGGGTGGGTGAGATTCTGTGGCATGGTTGTGCAGGAGGTCAGACTAGATGACCATAATGGTCCCTTCTGACCTTAAATCTATGAATCATAAATCTATGAACATGTATTGAAGGCCGTGGGACTGCAGCATATACTTAAAGTTAAGTGCTTTGCTGAATAGGGTCCCAATTCCAGAACGCACCCTGGTTCAGGAAGGATACGTAAGATCCCCTTTAATCAATGGGAATTAAGCATCAGCTTAAAACTCATGCAGTGCTACTCTGCCCTGATTCATGGCCTGTGTATGGATTGCTGAATTGGAGCCTGTGTCAGAGGTTTCATCCTGGCCACATTTTCTCTTCTGAACTCAGCAAGGTAATTATATTTAAATTCAGAAGAATAAATAACAAATAGCTGGAAGTCCCAAATGTTGCAGATGCCTACTCGTCACTTATCAGGAGACCTTTCTGCGTGTGATGTTGTTATTTGTGTTTATTCCCCTAGCTATCAGTGCTCAAAACAGATGATTTTAAAAAATGTGATTCATAAAGCCACTTTCATTAATTCTGCTTGTAATGACAAACTGATTGTAGGAAATCTGTGATACATTTTCTCCTTAATTAGTTGATTAATTATAACAGGCCAGATTCAGCTATCTTGTTGTCGTGCAGCGCTGTTGATTTTTAGTGGGACTACTCGGAGTGAGAGACTGCTCTGCATGAGTAAGGTGATCACAGTGCCTCCCATGCATTGTCTTTCCTAAGCCCCTGGCAGCTACTTGAATATGGACACCTACTAGATCTCTTCTTCGATTGTTGTGCTTTGTATTTGAAGCCTATGGCCTCGTACTGCAAACGTCCATAACTCTCCTAAATCTCATAGAAATCGGTGAGTCTTACGCACTTGCCTAACGTAAAGCATGTGCTGAGGTGCGTTGTGGAAGATGAGTTGACTGATGTATTGGGACCCATGCTAGCAAAATTATGCTCATGAGAAAATAATTGGAAGCTAAAGCTCTACATTATTTTCTTTCAAGTCTGTAGTCAATGAAGCACATCGGCGGCTAATGTTTCTGAGCAAAATGGACTGTAGAAATAGGTCAGGTGTTGCATCTCTTAAGGCACGTTTCATTGTTGCGTTCAATGAAGCTTTCAGTGCCTCAGAAGCTATTAAGGAAAAGCTTTGAAGAATGGATGTTCAGAAATAAAGTCCTGATTCAGCTGATCAGTTATGTGTTAAAGTTAAGTATGCATTCCAATCCCACAGAATATGTCTCAAGCATGTGCTTAAAGTGTTTTGCTGAATGGAAGCTAAAGTCTGTAGTCTTAGGAAACCATAGCGAAGATAAACATAGTGGCCATTAAGTTCTTGGTCATTGACATACACAGTCTGTTTGTGATGTGCTCTGTACAGGTGTATACTTGCTATATATTAAAAAAGTCAACAATTGGAAAGGAAGGGCTTGTGATTAAGACATTGGACTGGAACTCTGGAGACTTGAGTTCTGTTCACAGATCTGCACAGACATCTGCAGCCTTAGGTGAGTTGTTTCCTTTCTCTGGCTCTGTTCCTCATCTGTAAAATAGAAAAGAATTATTACTTCCATCTCAGAAGGGAGTCGTGAGGATAAATCCATACATATTGGGTAGACACATGAATAGTACTATAACTGGGGTTCTATAGATGCCTAAATAGACTCAATTAACAGTGGGTCTGGAATAGAATAATCATTTCTTATTCAAAGTACAGGGAAAATGTAGTGTCTCCGATACCATTGTGTGATGATATGTTGGCATATATGCTGGTGCTTTACTAACGAACTGCTTGTCTCCAGTTGGACTGGAAGCAGAAGAGTCGCCTTTCTCATGGCAATTTGATGCCTGCTCCAGCTGGATCCAGGAAGCACAAGGGAATGCAAAGGCAACTGAAAGGCAGCCTCCAAAAGTGTTTCTAGGATGAGAAAAGGTGTCCAGGTCACTTGTTCTACCCTGACGGGTTTATCCATCCGCTCAGAGTGAAAGGGCTGAGGGAAATAAAAAATACTGAAGAACATGTAAATGGTGAGGTGATATAGGTGGGGCCCAGCTAAATCTTATTTCCTTAAGGAATGATTTCTCTTTTTTGTTAGGCTGATTTAAAGGCTCCTTATTTGCCTGCATGGTACTCTTGGAAGAAAATGGCAAATTTGCCCCACAGCGTAGCAAGTGAAATTGAAAACTGAAAGCGGATCTGCAAAAAAGCACCAAAACTACTACCACAAATAAGATGGATGATGAAGCATCCTTGTTCATTACTGTCTGAAAGTATCTGTTTTTTAGCAAACAAAGAAGTATTAGAGGGAGAAAATAGTTTTCATTTAGCTTTATCTCTTTTGGCTGTACAGACGCCCCCCGACTTATGCAGTCGTTCAGTTCCGGAAAGCCTTGTGTAACTCAAATTTTGCGTAAGTCGGAAATGTATACCCCATACGTTACGCAAAAATTTCCACAACTCGAAAATCCTATTTCTGGATTATGGAACTTTCCATAAATGCAAATTTGCATAAGTCGGGTCTTTCGTAACCCAGGGAGCATCTGTACTGGAAATGAATCATGACATAAAAAAGAATACAATTAAATGAAAAAGATACCATTTTATTTCCTTTTCTGGAGCACATGGTGAACACTTATTCTGAAGGTTAAAAATGTCCTTCTGAACTAAAATGGATCAGACTCAAACACAGATGATATACATTAAAGAACTGTAGAACATCCCCAGCACTTAGCTGAAAAGTTATGGGCAGGGAAAGGAGAAAATGGTATTTCTTCACCTCAGTCAAAATTCACCCCGGTTCCAGCAAAATGCATGCAGTACTTCCGGGCTGCATAGGCTTTTTACTGGTATTAAGCTTTCTTATCACAATTCACCCCTGCAGAAAAGGAAGAATTGTAAATTCAGTTTACTCCCTGGGTTGGCTTCTGGTGATGTTGAGTCCATCAGGAATAGGAATGCAGTTGCGAGGTTCCACTCTTGAGATTCTGCCAAAATAGATATGGACTATTTAGGTAGCCAAATAGAAAGCTTTCTTCCCTGTAAACAAAACCCATCTATCTCTAATGATTTTTAACTCTCCTCTTCCCTCCTTGTACTGTAGCGTGTACTGGTGTGGCAGAGCAGTGACATGTTATGTGCTAATTAATTAATTAATAAAATTAAGGATTTTTTTAAAAATCAGGTGTTGGCTCTTGGTTTGGGTTCTGCAACCTCTGCCTGGACACATCAGCTCTTGCAGGTTGTTTGGATCCAGGGTTTCGCTTTGTCAGCAGCAAATTGTTGAAGTATATTGATGTGAATTTAAATTAGGAAGACCCTCAGATTGCCATGGAAAAATCCACTGAAAAAGGAACTCCTGATCGGTCATGAACTCGTAAGCATGGGAAGGTTGTTCATGAGGCATGATGAGTGTCGGACGCCCTTTCTATTCTGTTTCAAGCCTGCCCCTCCTATGATCCTCCAGACGTCTGGGGAAAAGAAGGCAACCTTATACTCTAAGGAAGTGATAGGCAAATCTTAGCATGTCCTGGTCTGGGCCTGGCAGCACTTGAAGCCTGGATACTCTTGTGACTGGCATTCAGAGTTGGAAATCTCATGGGAACATGCTCTCCTGTAAGGTTTCCATCGCCTGCTTGTTTCTGGGATGGTGAAAAATACTGTGTGGATGTTTTGTTTGTTTTTCTTGGGAGATTCCTGGAACTTCCTGTTCTAGGTTGGACTGGAATTAGAAGAGTTGCCTTTTCCATGGCATTTCGGAGCTTCAACCTCTAACTGCAAATGGATCCAGGAGGCACAAGGGAATGCAAAAGCAACTGAAAGGAAACTTCTGAAAATGTTTCTAGGATACGCAGAGGTGTCTGAGTTAGTTGTATCTTGACAGTTCTGCCCATCTCACTTTATCACTCAGTTCCTTCTAACGCCTCTTGAAGATCTGTTTTGCTGCATTCATTGCATTCTGGAGCCCACATATGCACTGGCTTTGTTTTTTTGCTGGGATTTGAATGAATTGGGACAGAGGAGATTACATGAGGCCCCATATCATAAAAGTTGTGCTCCTTGTTAAGGCTTCAAGGTTAGAAAAACAATAGCGTTGAAATATCACCGTTATAAACAACCATAGATAATTCAGGCCATAAAAATGTTTCTTTTAGCCATGTAAATAGGGTAATAGAGTAGGAGAAAGTCACTAGATCTATTAAATGTTGGAGTTATTTTACACTCGAGCAATATAAAGGGAGAAAATAGGTCTGTAGATTAATCTGAATAGGAGCCAGCAAAGACATTTACTCTGAATGGCTAATAAGTAGATTGTTGTTGTTGTTAGTGTTTGAAGCTACCTGAAATGGTGCAATAGCTCAACTGTTTCACATGACGAATGGGATGGGAAGCATCTTTTTTTTTTTTTTTGAGCTGATGAAGAGAGCCGGGGCGTTTTAGGAAAGGCTGATGCAATTAGGCTGAATACGCCTTGACGGTGGGATTGTGTCCAAGGATGCACCGAGTCACATCTGATGACTTCAAAACTACTCATTAATTTCTAATGAACAGGAATGAGGAGGACAGGCAGCAAGTTGTGGCTGTTGTGACTCCCACTATCTTTTGAAATCGTCCAGCGGAGTGATGCTTAACGTAGGGATGAAATGGGGTGAGAACCAAGTGGAGCCAGTTGAGAACAATGGAGCACAAAAAGGAATGGGAGGAGAGAAGACAGTGAAGGGACTGGGGTCTCTGAAATAGAACGAGTGTGTCTCTGGGCCTGGGGTGAACTCTGGCAAGTGCTGTGCTTAGCTGGCAGTGAGGAGAGACAGTGGCAGGTGCTCAGCTCTCTTCTGGCTCCCTCCAAATCTGTAGCGCTGTTGCAGGCACAATAGGGCCTGGATCTTGGCTGAGCCGTTTAGGTGCTATTGGAATAATAATAATAATAATAATAATAATAATATATAATTATAACAATTATTATTATTAATAATACATTAAATTCTCACCCCCATCTCCCATAGCAAAAAAGGCTACAACTTGACACTGGGTTAAAACCAAGATAGATAAACCAAACTGCCATCAATTTATCATACATAGAAACAGACTTTTAGTTCAAACAAAAGCCAGGAGCTTTAATTCAGCTGTATCAATCTGGTCTATGGTGGCATTCATTTCCATGCAGTCACTGGAAAATATTATGTTGATGATTAGGAACTCTTATGGGAAGAAAAATCTATGCTGCCAATTTGCAGTGGAATTGGTGAATGGGCAGGACAAAGCTTCAGTAATACTATTCTATGTGACATCTGGGTAAATAACTCAGTTCTGTTAACCTCACAGGCAATCAAAGTGGCTGGCGGTTAGGTACAGCCAAGTATAAGTAGTGGGCCCTATCAGCCATGCACGGAACTCAAAGGCAGGCATTTGCTTGTGTTGCTGTTGGAATGAACCAGGTGGGCGATGCTGCTCAAAGGCCTCTATTGTCACCTTACAGTACAGCCCTAGTCAGAAGCAGCATGTAGCTGCCTTGGCTCAGGAGCAGGGCAGTAAGCTGATTGCGACAGTGAGAGTCACATGGTCCTTGACTTTCCCCTTGCTCCTGAAGGAAATAGTCTATGCTAGCCCTTGTCTTGGGGCAGATTTACTTCCTTCTCTGCCCCAGCGTAGCCTCAAGGATGTGGCGGACAAAGGATCCAGCCACTTGATGTGCCTGCCTACCCCCAACCCGTATGGGCCGAAGGAGGAGAAGCAGCTCTGTGGAGCCTGTTCTCCTTCTGGCACATGGTGAGAGGGTGCGTCCTTCTGCCCAGCAAAGGCATGTGGCAAGGGCTCGTGACTGAACCTGACGTGAACAATGAGCTAGCGCCGTCTTATCTCCTATGTGCCAAAGGCCTCTGGGCATCGTCTGCCCAGTAACACGACGTTAGTTAATGTAGACAAATGAAGCAGAATTTTTAAATGAGATCCCATTTTTCAAAGATGATCTCAAGATATGATGCAGGTCGGGGTTGTCCGATTTCTTAACAGTTTGTTAAATAAAGAGCAGCTAGTGTTAGAAAGTGACTTTTAAAAATGATAGATTCTTATTTATAGTGAAGTTCCAGTCATTAATTTTAAAGGGAGAAAGCACAAAAGCAGGATTGGGTACATTAAAAAATGTGACATTAGTAATTTAATTAAATTGGGTCTTTGAGTGTCATTGCAGAAAATGAAACATTAGTTCTACACCGATTCTCAACCCATTCGGCATATTTAACAACATCTCCCCCCACCTATGAATTTCCTTTTAATATGGCTAGTAACTGCATGTGTGTTTCTCAAAGTTGTGGGTGAATGCCTATTAGTGGACTCTACAGAGGCACTTTTAATGTAAAGTGCTTAATTCTAAGCACTTTCCAAAGGCTTAGCCATAAGCATTATTTTCTTTCTTTTCTGCTCTATCTGCGTATAGGTAGTATATACCAGTATAGGTAGGCATCACCATGGTATCTAAGAGGCTTTCTAGGGGAAACTGAGGCACAGGGAGGGGAAGCCATTGTTATTAGAAGTAGTATTTGTATTACAATAGCTCCAATTGAGATCAGGGTCCCATTGTGCTAGATGCTGTACAGACATCTAGTCAGAGATGGTCCCATTCCCAAAGAGCTTATAATTTAAGGAGACGAGATGGAAAAAAGGGTGGGAGGGGAAACTGAGGCAGCGCTGAGGTTTTCTAAACAGTCCAAAAAAGATTTAGATGCATCTTCCATTACAATGAATGGAACCCTTGGCAACTCAGGTTCTGTTTAACCTGGGAACTGGAGCGCTAGGGAACCACAGGGTCGGTCAGTCATTTTGTCTGTCTATCCAGCAGCCTCAATAAAAGAATCCCCCCATTACAGCCAAGTCTTGCCTCATCTTCAATGGACAGTGTCTATTTATAGATGGAGGCATAGAACTCCTTCCTGCAGTGTCTTGCCTTTTTTTAGATGCAAGGAGGTCTACAGTGATTTGATGCAGGTTCTACCAGCTGGGTCTGGCTTTCTGTGCATGGCACAGCAGAAAATTGAGTCACTGGTTTAAAATGTTTCCTTTTGGCAGGGCGGTAGCATGGTACCGTTACGCCAATTACAGTGACTAAATACATCGTTATGAATGTTCACTTCATTTCACCTGGCTGTACATAGCTCTAGCTTTATTTTCCTCTGCTACCTCCTCTGTATACTTAGCATCTCATTTTGCTGTTACTTTTGCTTTTCTCCTTAGCAGGTTCTCAAACTAAAGTTCCCTGTGCTCTCAGGAATTCAGCCTTTTTGTGCATGCCCTTGACAAAATTCCTGCATGTGCAGTAAACACTAAATCGGCTCTGAAACAGAAACTCTTCTCCATTATATTTTCTGCAGTGTTGCATTGCTGAGGAAGGGGGTTGTCTGTAAGGGCCGGATTCAAAGCCGAGTAGGCCAGTGATAGTCTTTTCAATGTCTTTATTGGGCTGTGCATCAGGCCCTAAAAACCTGAATAGACTTGATCTTTTTGGAGTGTTTTATGGGGGCCTGTAGAGTTTGCTACTAATTCTCTAGGGCTGCTGAACAGAGGCATTGGTGAAAAATTGTAGGATTTATTACAGTTTCTGCTGCTTCTGCCTACTTGACATTAAAATTGGATATTGTGGGCCAGATCCTTAGCTGATGTAAATCAGTGTAACTGTTGCCTTTATTGGAGATATGCTAATTTTATATTAGTTGAGGCTATAGCCATATATGTGAAACCTAAAGTGCTGATCTTTGGGCCTTTTTGTCTTAAGAGTAATTGCTAATTCCAGACTTTGCCATTTTATATACCATTACACAAAGACTTATAAAATTTCACCTGTATTGCAGAAGACTTTGTGCCCTGCCTGATGGATTCCATTGAATAACATTGAGTTCCTGAGTAAAACATAATTTGTTGAAATTTTCATACTGTAAATACCTAAAATGGATAGAGAAAATATCTTGATTCTGTGATGGGATCCCTGGGGTGCAGCCTGGGACTGTGGGACTGCTGTGCCCCCTGAACTCTCTCCAGCCTCAGCTCTCTCTCACAATGCCTTGCTAGTGACCAGCAGCAAACCCCTCCAGGTGCTGTGATCACTCAGCGCAACTGCATGTGAAGACCCAACACCTAGCTAGATTGCATGAATGCTCCCAGAGCCACTCATGAATCACACAGGGAAAGGCAGCAGCCAAATCTCCCCTCAGCTCCCAGGACTGTACCTCAGAAATATACCATCTTGCACTGCTCAAGATAAGCAATGCAGTTTTATTAATTGGTTCACCACTTCATCAATGGAAAGTGGATATACACCAGTCTTTGCAAAACCTGAGCAGATTTGCAACACACTTCATACAAACTCGCTGGTAAAGATAAACAGTAAAAGAAGTTTATTGGCTACAAAAGATAGATTTTAAGTGATATTAAGTGATAGCAAAAAGTCAGTTAGTTACCAAAATAAAATAAAATAAAATATAAGCACGCAGAGTAGGTGGGTGAAGGAGAAAGGCCCAGCATGTGGCCACAGGGGCTGAGGGTATAAAACAGACAATGTGCTTGGAAAGCACAAATCCAGGCATGTCTGGGTGCATTGTTGAGTTTCCAGGCAAGGTTGAGCAATTCCCCTGGTGTGGCCTCAATCAAGTGAGTCACTGCGTTGTGCCTTGCTGGACAATGGTTGTTAATGGGTTGATTGACATCCGGCCCCGGGTGTTGGTTACTTTCCTTGCTGTTGCCTCTGGGGAGCTAATATCTGGCTGATTCTCCAAGTTACAGCATGTTTTAGTGACAGCCATACAACACAATTCTCATAACTTCATATGCATTAATTATCTATAAATAAATGACTTTTAGCAGATCATAACCTTTCCTCTGATACCTTACAAGGCATGCTTTATATGTAAGATCACAATCATATATAAATGAGGAATATGGGGGGCTACAGGGCACTCTCCCAAGGTACAGAAGGTCACAGATTCCTTATAGAAGTTGAGGGTCTGCTCTCCTATGCAGAGTTTGGCACAGTTGTTCAAGTGAGTTACTGGGAGAGGTTACCCTTTTGTGAAGCATTATCACTAGGGAAGGTAACATACCAAACTTGATGGGTCATGAACTGATCAATGTGGTAAATCCTATGGTCAGTGAGCTTGCTTTTTGCATTTTAAGTGATATGTTTGCTTTGGTATTGGAATGGTGCCAAACTGACATTGCATTTATTTAATGATATCATTGGGTTCTGTATCTGATGTGATGAACCTTGTAATAATACATGGGGCAAAAATAGAAGAAGGGTGTCTTAACTGAATTGAGGCTATGGAATTTGCCATCTCTCGCTAACCGGGAACAATGTTCTCTCTGGCAGTTTTACCGAGTCATACATGTGGAAACCCGGGAAGACTCCAGAATGGAATCCAGCAAGGGACGACGTTCAGCATTGGAGACAAAGTGAGGTATAGCTGCAACCCAGGCTTCTTTCTGGAGGGACATGCCTTGCTCACTTGCCATGCCAGTTCGGAAAACAGTGCCTCCTGGGATTTTCCACTGCCCTCCTGCAGAGGTAAAGTGCTTCGTTACGTGAATCTTTAGATCAGTGAACACAAACTAATGATCATGAGAAAACTATAGCTAGAAAGATCCTCCCGCTGTAGATGGAATGAGAGATGCTGCAGAATGAGCAGTTCCATGGGACTGGCATCATTGCATTTGGTGGGATATTGGTTTCAAAACAAAACCCGGTGAAACTCAAACAAGATACACTTGAGAGCCAGGCTTCATTTTAACAGAATCCCTAAAGCTCCAGAGATGTGCAAGAACAATAATACTTTCAGTTTATATAGTGCTTTACAGTGCTTTAAATGTGTGCAACCATTCAATTAACTGATTCTCACAGTCCCTGGCCATTACCATTATCATCCCCAGATGGGGAAACTGAGACAGTGAAGTTAAATGGCTTGCCCAAGGCCACAGAGAGGCTTTGTGGTAGAGCCACAATTAGAACCTGGCACCTCTTGATCTCCCAACCTCATGCTCATTCCTCCAGTGCAGCTTTTCACATGGCCCCAGCTTTGTCCTGCATGCATGTCACTGGGTTCACTCTGTACTTAGGAGGTGAAATTCACCCCAAGGGCGAGGGTTTGCACACGACTTTGTGCACCCTTATGCCCTGGAACTATAAAGCAGACTTGCAAGGGATGGAGATCTCTGGTTGCCTCTCAAATGAGGGGTGCCTTGGTGTTCAGAGGTATGTTTCTGCAACTGATTGACTGTAAGATGTTGGAATAGTCTCCTCAGGGGAAATAGCGAAGGGTCCATAGCCCGCATTGTTTCAGACTGGGCTGGAGAATAAGCCATGGGGAACAATCCTTCCCTGGAACGGGGCACAAGCAAGGCAGTGTAATAGTTACCTTCCATCTCCACATTCTCTGACTCTGGTTGATAGGCTCCGTCATGGCATCCTCTCGTCTTCGTGTTCCCCATGTTGTGTTTTCCGATCATTTTCTCTTTCCTACTGTGCATTTTGACCGAAACAAGAGCTTCAACAGGGTCATTTAAAAAGTCCCAATACCCTTTGCTCTGCGGGGTAGGTGACCTACTGAGACAGCAGGCTGAGAGTTGTGTTGGAAACAGACAATAGAACAGCTAGTTTGTTGTGTTAAAGGAGGCTTTGAGTCTAGGGACTTCAGCTCCAGCGTGGTGACTTTTTGCTTTTTCCACGTATTTTAATAAGCAGAATGAATTGTGGCCAGTTTTAATAGGCCGGCTTTATTAACGTGGCAAATAAGCAAGGCCAGGCTGACTTAGAAAGCTTGCCCTTGAATCTAATTCTCCACTGCTTTGCAATTTGGGCCTGCTGTCTGCATCTTCTGCCGTCATTCACACCTATAACACCCTACCATTTGGATAGGGTAGGGTTTGCCACCCACTTTGCATTGGTTACAAGCTGCGCACCGTAGAAGGCAGCAGAGAAATAGGCATAAAGTCTCTGACCTGGAGAAAGTTTTATACAGGAGGTAAAAGTTGATTTAAAGCACTGCTCATGTAAAGGGCTGCAGCCTCCAGGAGCTAGTGGAATTTTAGTTTCTTATGACTTTGGAGAATTGCTTCTTGATCATCCTTTGTGGATTCAGGGAGCTTCAGGGGGCTGGATTGTCAGTAAATATACAAGTGTCTGTGTTGTTTTACCAAAATAGTTGCTGGTTCCCAACTTCATTTCTGTTCAGTTCCTTATGTACTTCAGCAGACATCTAGTATTGGTCTTTTATTGACCCTTTGCTTGTGTAATCAATTAGCAAGCCTGAGCCGGAGCGTACATCTTGAATTTTAAATACAAAAATATTGTTTGCCTGATGATTTATGTTCCTAACACTTCCCTCGATGAGTCATGCAGTCATGGTTCCTGCTGTTTATTGTGTTTGTTGCTCTATTGCTTATCCATTGTTCTTGTGTGTTACCCAGGGTCCCAATACAGGAGTGGTTGATGCGTAGGTTGGTGCTGGAGAGGGATGTTTTACCTCCTTCATTTTTCATCTCCAAGTTAGCATCCTCAGTCTTGACTTTCTAGTTTCGTGCGAAATTGGTGCTTCCATCATAAACCCTTATTCTTCGGTGTGTTTACAACTTGGCTGGAGAGGGAAAGGAAAAGAAAAAGCACCCTCAAGGCTGAAACATGGCATAAAATGTCAGATCGCTCTCAGATTAAAGGAGATGCCATGCAAGAATAGACTAATGCTCCATCTAATCTGACATCTTATCTCTGACAAGGGCCAGTGGTTGAGAGACAGGTTAAACATTGCCCCACTATTTAAAGGTATTTGTGCAATGCCATTCCATAAGGGAGGCAATGCCTCCTGACCCCAGCACGTGCTGATGCCTTGGAGCATAAGGATTAATAACCCTTGTAATTTTTATTTGATTTTGCTGCAGATGGTCTTTTTACCTGTGTGCAATCCTGTTGTTCAGGAAGCTATTAAGGTTACTAATTACCACCCATAAAATTACCATCACTTTCTTGATATTTCATATACTTGTAATTGAAAAATGTCAAAATATGCCATGATGGTCACATTGCTTTGTGGCAAGTATTAATTTGTTTCAAATCAGTTTATTTGCTCAAGCGGTATCATGTGGTGATGAGTCCAAAGGTTACCCATTCTGTGCAGCTTATAGTCAGATGTTTGCTGATTGTTTTAGTAGACTTAAAAACTTGGGTTGAATTCTGCACCATTTGATGTTAATGGTAAATGCTCACTGAATGTAGTGGCAGCAAACATCAGATTCCCTGGGGTCTAGTCCCATAATATTTACAGTTGATACAAAAATGTAGAAAGCAGAAAAAACGGACAAGAAATTGACAATATAGAGAACTGAGAACCTGCCCAACCATATGAACTGATTTTACCATACCAGGTTTTTCAGTGATCAGATTTAAAATTCATGTCTGACTGTTAGACTGGCACTACAGATTGTAATGACTGCAAGGGTCAAAAGATTTGCATAAAGGCAAAAGGGTTTTAGTGTCTTATTCTGCTGGGAAAATAATGTGTCTTCAGAGCTACTGCCTGAATAGAAATATATATTTCTTTGATTGAAATTAGACTTTCTCAATGTCTGCACATCATGTATTCAGCCTGTGGATTTCCTTGCCTTAGGAAATCAGTCAAATACTGTATCTGGATTCTTTTTTGAAATGGCTGGATAACCTTATGACCAATATTTTTAGCTGTGTGAGCTAAAATAGGTCAGTCACATGTTTCAGGGCATAAACTGATTGCTGCATGGGTCAGGAAGGAATTTGTTCACAGTGTAGAACATTGCACAATTGTCGAGTTATTTTTAGGTTTAAAAAGATAGCGTATAATTTCTGATGCCTCTGGTAGGGGCCACAGATGGGTATTTGAGACATGTGTAATGTGACCTGATGCTGCATATTTTACTGTACTATAGCACTGTGTATATTCCTTTAACTATTAAGGAACTGATGTATTTTGAAAGGAACCAGTGTCACCTAGATTGTGAGTGGTTCCAAAGAATTTGTTGCCATCCGCCAGATGAATAACACACATTTGTTTAAAAAGAATAAAGACCGTGATTGCAACTAACAAGCCAACATTTGCAAATAGAAGCCACTTTGTTGTTGTTGTTGTTGTTCGTAGTTATTTTGTATTACAATTACAGCGAAAAGCTGAAGTTATCTGAAGTATTGCTGTGTGGTATCTGCTGACAAATGTGGATTTTTTTTTGGCCATGTCTATACTAGCAGGGGGTGGTGGTGGTGGTGTTGATGTAAGATATTCAACTTCAGCTACGGGAATACTCGATTCCCAATAAATCGATCGCTACCCGCCGATATGGCGGGTAGTCTGGACGTAGCCTTTAATAGCAACCGTTGTACCTATTCATTTGATTCTAACTATGAATCAATATGATGGGCAGAAGAAAAGAAGCCATTTATCTCTGCTGAGAATCTCAACTGCCCTAGAGCTCCAAGGGCATGCTTTGTTTTTTGAGCTATTATTTATTATTATGATCGTGGAATAGTGTAAGAGACTCAGTAACACATCAGTACTACTACTACAGCTAGCCAATGCCTTTTGCTTAAGTGCTGGAGGCCTGTTCTTGCAACACAAAGCCCCATCTTCAAACCCTGCAAATGGCTCTTGGAGTATAGATGGTGACGTTAGAAATAGGCTGACTTCCTTTGTCTTTCATCAGTTTTTACATAAGCATAGCTCTATATAGACGCCAAAAGAGTTACTCCAGATGTTCACTGATGGGGGAGAGGGGGCAAAATCAGACCTGAAATCAGACTTGTCTCAGTCAGTATCACCCTCTGCTACCTCTTATCCTGCGTTTTGTTGTAAGTAGGATGCTATAAAGTGAAAGGCAGGAACAGCAGCTCACGCTGTGAATTCTAATGCTTTGCTTAGCTGGTGCTACGACCCTTTCCACGTTTTATGTAAACATTAGCATCTTGTTCAGTGGTTAAATCAAATTGAGCATAAACCGTGTAACAACACCTGCAGTTGCGTTAGGAGGCGGAATAGTCTTAAGTAACATATTTTGTTCTGGAAAATAAGGTCACATCCCTGCACAGCCAGCACTGGAAGCATGTTCTCTGAAGTCTGTGAGTTGGGTTCTGTGTTATTGACCTGATTCATTCTTTCGTCTCTCTCTGCCACATTTTTTCTTTCAGGTAGATTCACAGTGCTCTGCACCTGCTTTCCCCAACATCCAGTCTATGCTATAACATCTGAAGAAGTGGGCTTTTTACCCATAAAAACTTATGCCCAAATAAATCTGTTAGTCTTTAAGGTGCCGCCGGACTCCTCATTGTTTTACTGTAACATCATGTTGCGGTAGAAGATAAATAAAAATGTATATCGGCAGCTGTATGTACTTATTGGGGAAGGCATCACCAGGGCTGTTGGAGGGAGGAATATTTTGCATTATATCTGATGATATATTAGTCTTACATAAATGAGTGGTGTCTGGGTTTTTTGTTTTTTTTTTTAATCCTCCATCTAAGGAACACTTACTCTCTATGATGCCTCGCAGCAGTGTGGCACTAGTATTTTAACTAGAGGATCCCACAAAATTAAATTCCTTTCCCTACATCCTATGGGATAAAGCTGCTGGGGAGAATCTTTTTGTTCTTATTCCATTTAGCCAGTGCTTCCTCATAACAAAAGGGAGCAAACAATTCTCCTTGGGGGACAAACCTTTATTAAGTGAATTTTCTGGAAATATTTCTAGCTTGTTCCCTTCTATAATGGACACATTAGAGATGGGTCAGGCTGCTGAAATCAGGATTAAGTGTCATGTCATAGAATCATAGAATATTAGGGTTGGAAAAGTCCTCAGAAGGTCATCTAGTCCAATCCCCTGCTCAAAGCAGGGCCAGCACCAACTAAATCATCCCAGCCAGGGCTTTGTCAAGCCAGGCCTTAAAAACCTCTGAGGATTGAGGTCCAGATACAAGAGCGCTGTAATCATGGGAACTGCTGCTTTGAGAGCAAACTGGTCTAATGTTGCTGTCTCTATAATGTAAACAGGTGGGCCCATGCTTAAGAGAAAATATTGTTGTCCTAAAAAGCATTAAAAGGGCCTGAGGGGAGAGCAGAAGTTAGAAAGAAGGGATAAACCACCACCTATCAGGCTGACCAATGTTGTCTCATTTCATTGTTCCTCCCTCATTGATGTTGGTCCACCTGTTGTTGCTGATCTTATATTTAGATTGCGTGTCTCTTTGGCGCAGGGGCTTTTTGTCGTGTGTCTGTACAGTGCCTAGCGCAATGGGATTCTGGTCTGTTACTGGGGCTCCTAGGTGCTACTGCCATACAAATCATGACTGTACGCTCCATTTTCTTTCTGGGTGCTAGTATGGCCCTCATCACCATCTGAGCACCTCACAAGTATGTCTGTATCCTTCCTCCTAATGTCCCCGTGAGGGAGCAAAATGATGTTGTTTCCAATTTTAAAGCCTGGGAACTGACGGACAGAGAGGTTAAGTGACTTGCTTAGGCTCTCACAGGAGGCCTGTACCACAACTGGGAATTGATCCCTTTTCGTCTGACTCAGGGCTCTAACAGATCATCCTTCTCCCTTCACAAGTCCTTGTTTTAACAGTCTAACGTGTTACTGTTTTAGTAGTAGAAATAAGCAGGCATTTTCAGAAATGAATTATCCTGGCAGTATCTTGTTAAGCGGCTGTTCAAACCAGAAACCTTCGTAGTAAACATGTCATTATTTTGGCTTATTGTAGCATCATAACTTGGAGCAAGAAGTCCCATAAGTTGAGATGATCACAATTAGGCTGGAAAAACTGTATGGTAGGGAATTAATCCTGTATTAACCTGGAACTGATGGAGTAAAGGGAACTATCCTGCCCTGCCCAAGGTGGTGGACGTAGATGATCAAACATAGATCTCTTTTGTCTTTACCTTCTGAGAGGAGCCTGTTAATTGAGTTGCCAAATTCCTAAACTCTTATTTAGATAGGTCTGTATTTCTGCGCATCTCAGGAGCAAGCTGGCACCGCTGTGCACCTGAGTTGTTTAGTGAAACACATTTACTGTACCATGAATAGGAAAAAAAAATAGTGGTTGATGTGTGCAAGATACTTGGTCTGAATTCACACCAGAAGAGCAATATTTCTTAAAGTGGTCTAGATCCCAGCGATCCGTTGTCCATGTGAATGTCCTGACTTGCCTAAAAACCTCTGAATTTAGTGGGGCTGCACCTCTGAGTAAGCATTACTTCCATGAGTCAGGCTTGCAGGAGCGGACTCAAGGTGCGGGAAGAAGGGGTTGTTAAGGGATTTTTGCAGAGATGACTGGGAGTAGTTAGCACAGCAGAGGTTTTGAAAGCATGGTTATATTGAGACTGATTCTTGGAATCCACTGGAACCCACACAGGGTCTCATTGAACAATTACAACCCATACTTGATGGGGACCACATCCTGAAAGAGAGTGTTCCTGATCTCCCCCTTCTGGCCTTAAACAACACCCTCCCTTCCCCACCCCCCCCGGAACCTTGCCATGCTCATCATCAGAAGCAAGCTCCCCACAGGCCAAGACCCACCAACTTAAAGTGGGACCAGAGCCTGCCAAAGCTGACATATCTCAACTGCTGCAATGCACAAGACAGCTTTCAAGACCCATGGATCCTACTCATACCTATCACATGTGCTGTACCTCATCCAGTGCACTAAATGTCCCAATAAAAACTACAGGAAAAGCTTTGTTGTCTGGCATGTTAGGGGAATGGAGGGTGCCAGTTAGGGCTTGGCTACACTTGAGAGTCACAGCGCTGGTGGTGGCTTTACAGTGCTGTAACTTACTCCCCGTCCACACTGGCAAGGCACTTCGTGCTGTATTCCACATGGACAAGAGAAATAAAGAGAACAGCACTGGTGCTGCAGCGCTGGAGTGCCAGTGTAAACAGTGATTAATCTTACTACGCTGTAACTGACCTCCGGAATTTTCCCATAATGCTTTCAACTAAATAACTCTTTGTTTTGTTGTGAACTCAGGGCTCCCAGAGCTGTTTATCTAAAAAACAAACACAGCTACTGTTTGATCCAGCAGAGGCAGGCAGGGAATGTCCACAGCTAGTGTTTGCTTGAGGAGAGAAACAGCATGGTGGTGTTGGGGGGAGAGGGAGTCCGTTGGAGCATCTGCTTATCTGGTCTGAAGGCTATTTGCATTTAAGAGTGAATGAGAGAGAGGTGGGGGAGTGGTCGGAATTTGCAAGGCACAGAGCTGACACAGTGTGGGCTCCAAAAATCCACTCTCTCTCTCCCCCACACTCCCTGTCATGCTCCACCCCACCCACCTCTTTTGAAAAGCATGTTGCAGCCACTTGAATGCTGGGATAGCTGCCCGTAATGCACCACTCCCAACACCACTGCAAATGCTGCAAATGTGGCCACACTGCAGCGGTGGTAGCTGTCAGTGTGGCCACACTGCAGCGCTTTCCCTACACAGCTGTACAAAGACAGCTTTAACTCCCAGCTCTGTACAGCTGCAAGTGTAGCCAAACCCACTGTTAGTCAAATTCTGGTTAACTAAGATTTATACTTACCAATGGAGGGAGGGAGTTTGGGTGCGGGAAGGGGCTCGGGACAGGGGGTTGGGGTGCGGGAGGGGTTTCAGGATGCCAGATTTGGATGGCACTCACCTCAGGCAGCTCTCCAGAAGTGGGGACATATTCCTGCTGCTCCGAGGCAGCTTCCTCTGCCCACAGGTGCTGCCCCCACAGCTTCCATTGGCTGCAGCTCACAGCCAGTGGGAGCTGCAGAACCAGTGCTAGGACTTGGGTGGGGGCAGCGCATGGCGCTACTGTGGTCTTTCCTCCATCTAGGAGCAGCAGGGACATGGTGCTGCTTCCAGGAAGCCATGCAGAGCCAGATAGGGAGCCTGCTGGCCCCGCACCAACAAAACTTTTAATGGCCTGGTCAATGGTGCCAATCGGAGCCACCAGGGTACATTTTCGACCAGGCATTCCAGTCGAAAACTGGGCATCCAGCAACCCTATTAAAGGTTTATATTGAGAGAGGTCAGAAATGCTGGTTTCTAGAGCTTTCCATTTGGTAAAGTGCCAGATAACACAACTTTGACTGTATGTAGGTGAAACCAGATAATCACTGAGTGCTTGAATGAACTCGCACAGAAACACGATAAAAGACAAAAGCAACATTTCACCCTGGGTGAACACTTCTCACAAAACGATCACTCCACATCTGACCTCAGTCTTTGTCCTCAAAGGAAACCTGCATTACACTTTCAAAAGACAAGCCTGGGAGCTTAAATTCAGAACTTCAATGGACACTTAAAATCCTGTTCTTAATAAAGACACGGGGTTTATGGTTTATTACAACAATTTGGAACCCTTTTTCTGTACTATGACGGCAGGCGTGTCAATAGGCCAATTCATTTTGAATGGCCCCTTAGATAGGGTTGCTAGGTGTCCGGCTTTTGACTAGAACACCCAGTCAAAAAGGGACCCTGGTGGCTCTGCTCAGCACCTCTGATCGGGCCATTAAAAGTCCAGTTGGCGCAGGGTTGGCAGGCTCCCTACCTGGCTCTGCACAGCTCCCTGGAAGCAATGATATGTCCCATGGTTCCTAGGTGGAGGGATGGCCAGGAGGTCTCTGCATGCTGCCACTGCTCTGAGCGCCAGCTCCGCAGCTCTCATGGGATGGGCATTGCAGCCAATGGGAGCTGCAGGGGTGGCACCCATGGGTGGAGGCAGCGTGCATAGCTACCTGACCAGCCCTGTCCCTAAGTGCTGAGGGACATGTCACCACTTCTGGGGAGCCACCTACAGTAAGTGCCTGCACCTCGAACCCCCTGCCTGGAGCCTGCACCCTGAACCCCCTTCTGCACCCCAGCTCCCTGCCCTGAGCTCCTTCCCGCACTCTGAACCCCTTGGCCCCAGCTGGGAACCTCTTCCTGCACCCCAAACCCTCATCCTTGCCCCCACCCCAGAGCCCACAGCCCCAGCTGTAGCTCTCACTCCCCACACCCCAACCCTCTTCCCAGCCCAGAGCCCCTTCCCACACTCTGAACCCCTTGGCCCCATCCTGGGGCCCCCTCCTGTACCCCAAACCCCTCATCTCCAGCTGTATCCCAGAGCCCGAACCCCCTCCCAAACCCCAATCCCTGCCTGGGTGAGGAAGAGCGAACAGAAGAGGCAGAGGGGATGGAGTTAGCGGGGGCAGGGTCTCAGGGAAAGGGTGGTGCAAGGGCGTTCGGTTTTGTGCAATTATAAAGTTGGCAACCCTACCCTTAGAATATCTGTTAACTACTTATTCTAAAGATCCTGTTCCATCTTTTAGTTAACATCTTGAGCATCTCTCCCAGACTGGAAGAAGAGATCTGTGTAGCTTGAAAGTTTGTCTTTCTCACCAACAGAAGTCGGTCCAACAAAAGATATTACCTCACCTACCTTGTCTCTCTGGGTCCAATAGTGTCCCTTAGCAAGCAGCGAAGAATAATTCCCTCCATTACAGGAATCACAGAGTGAAACGTCAGAGCCAGTATTATGCACACCAGATTAGAATAAAAGGTCTTTGGGATGGGGGAGTGTTTTTTTTTCTTCTGTGTTTGTACAGCCCCTAGCACAGTGCGATTCTGGTGAATCATGAGAGCTCCAAGGCAATTCTGCAATACTATTACCAATAATGATAAATGGTCCCTTTTGGCCTTAAATGGTGGGATTTTCAAGGGAGCCTAAGGGTCAGATCTCATTGAAATTCAGTAGGAGATGAGCGCTTCACTCCTTCAGAATTTCCCTGGGATTTTCAAAGAAGCCTATAAGCTTCAGAGGAAGTGTTAACATGGAAAAAAACTAAAACTAAAACTAAATTAGTCATAACAGACTTCTTAAATTTAAACCTTTAAAACCAGGTTAGGTTGGGTTCAGATCTAATTCTGGGTGCAAACTTGGGTCAGTTAACTTTATGCCAAGTGGGATTTTCCATTTATAGCTCCAGTAGAATATTCTGAAATGTGTTTCAGTAGATTCTGTTTGCTAAAATGCCTGCATGCCTTCGGAGAGCGAAGTCTTGCCCAGCTTGTTTACTGAGCGTAAATAAAATTGATAGGTTTATGACTTTAGTAGGCAGTTAAGTAAAAAATCAGCAAGCCAACTGAAGAAGCCGGGAACATTTGTGATGCTGCATTTTAAGGATATCAAATATGCAGTAGCTCATTAAAAGTGTGCTGTCTTCTTATAATTCAAACAGCTGCTTATAGTGCGCTGGGCCCAAAACATTTACAAGAGCTGTTCAAGACCATTTTAATGTTTTAACAATAATATTAAGCTCATCAAACTGAAGAGCAAGTTGGGCAAACTACATATCTATCTAGATCTGTATACAATGAGTGTTGGAAGTTGTGAATGTGTTTTAAAAGATTTTTAATTAAAGTTTTTTTTTAAAATAGGGGGCTAGGTTTTTAGAGGGAGCTACACCAATTTCCACCAGCTGATTTTTTTAAAGAATGTTTTAAGATTGATGCAGCATCAAGAGGCAGAATTTTGTAGGATTTTCTTTTCTCCCTGAGAGAGAACATTGTCCAAGTTTTGCTTTATTCTGAATTGCAGAGAAACCTAGGAATTGGCTGACTGGATAAGCCGAGTTCATCTAGTCCACTATCCTCTCTGACAATGTGCTAGATGCTTCAGATGAATCTTCAAGACCCCACAATAGGCAGCTAGGAGATAATTTGACTATAGGAAATGCTTCTTCCAAACTGCTGTCAGTTACAGGCTGGTTTAACTTGGATGCTCTTGTTTCATTTATTATTTATGTATTAATAATGTATTTACCCTAGGGAGCCCCAGTTGTGGCCCAAAATCCCATTGTGCTAGGCACCGTATAAAGACAGTCCCTGCTCAAGAGGGCAATCCACCTCCTTTAGGTGCCTAGAGTCCCAGCATCCTGTAATCCCAGTTATTTTGGATGCTCCAATAGTGGAGGGTCCAAGTTAAGACACCTTTAAAGGGGCCTAACTTTTTCAGAGAGCAGGAGCTCAGCATTTATTGAAAATCAAGTCTCCAGCTGAGCATCCGAAAAAATGTGACTCCCCAAATCACCAATCACTTTAGAAACTGTAGGCCCCAAACTTTCATTAACCTTTTCACTACCAGTCCTCCAGGCTGCTTGCTTTTGTCTGGGTCATTCAGATGAAATTGGAGAAGGTGTAAATTAGGTGTCGGCTCTTGGGTTCCTTCACACTCGGTGCTTTCTGCCAGACTTACCTGGGTGCCTACAAAAAGTTCGTCGCTGTTGCATGTAGAATTCCTCCAGGGTATTAATATTAAAATAGCCTCATGAATGTTCCATGTTCCTGTCAGGCAATAATAATGTGTAAAAGGCAACATGTGCCATGCTGGAAGTGGCTGTCCTTCTGCTGGAAAGCCTCTCTACAATAAATTGCCTCTGCTCACACCTTTGCATGCATTATTGAAGCAGCTAACGGCCTCATCCTATCTCCGTTGTATCTTTCTGCTGGGCATGTGGCTTGCAGAGAGTTAGCTGACTGAGAGTAGCAGCATCGCTTCAATATTTATTGCCCTTTGTCATAAACAGATAGCTAAGGGTTAATGTCTCTTTCACCTGAAGCACCTGACCAGAGGACCAATCGGGAAACCGGATTTTTTCAACTCTGGGTGGAGGGAAGTTTGTGTCTGAGTCTTTGTTTTCTGTCTGCCTGCTTTCTCTGAGCTTTGGAGAAGTATTTCTGCTTTCTAATCTTCTGTTTCCAAGTTGTGAGTACCAAAGAGTTTGTTTCTTTTGTATTTACATGAATATAGTGCTGGAGTGCTTTGATTTGTATTCTTTTTGAATAAGGCTGTTTGTTAAATATTCTTTTAAGCAATTGACCCTGTATTTGTCACCTTAATGCAGAGAGACTATTTGTATGTATTTTTCTTTCTTTCTTATATAAAGCTTTCTTTTAAGACCTGTTGAAGTGTTCTTTACTGGGAAACTTCAGGGAAGTTGAGTCTGTACTCACCAGGGAATTGGTGGGAGAAAGGAGTCAGAGGGAGATCTGTGTGTGTTGGATTTGTTCGCCTGACTTTGCATACCCTCTGGGTTGGGGGGGGGGGGGAAGGGAGATTGACTCGGTGATTCTGGTTTCCAGGACTGGGAACGGAGAGGGGGAGTCACTCTGTTTGGATTCGCAGAGCTTGTGTCTGTGTATCTCTCCAGGAGCACCTGGAGGGGGGAAGGGGAAAAGGATTATTTCCCTTTGTTGTGAGACTCAAGGGATTTGGGTCTTGGGGTCCCCAGGGAAGGTTTTTCAGGGGGACCAGAGTGCCCCAAAACACTCTAATTTTTTGGGTGGTGGCAGCAGTACCAACTCCAAACTGGTAACTAAGCTTGGAGGTTTGCGTGCTAACCCCCATATTTTGGACGCTAAGGTCCAAATCTGGGACTAAAGTTATGACACCTTTCCAGCGTCCTCAAGGGGTTATTGAAGAGAATAGTTTGAAATAAGCCAGTGCGTATCTGCACATGCCAGCAAATGAGTGAATCGTGCTTATCCTTTGTGGCCAGAACCCATTAACACACCAAGAAGTAAGAAGAGCTCCTGTAGTCTCAATGTACTGGGAAAAAAAAACCATCCTTATGCTTCTCCCCTTATTCCTGATGCCATTTTAGCACCCTGACTGCCCATCTCCAGGAAGCAGAGGTAAAGCAGACTCATGCCTCTTGCATGGGCCAGAGCTGTGGAAGTGACCCCTGCTACCTTTATCTCGGATGAGTTAATATGTAGCAGAGAGGATCCTCTGGTAAAAAAGCAACAACCCAGAAGAACCAGAGCCTAACATGCAAGGTCAATGAGGATATGATACCTTGAAATAGGAGCCTGTGACAGGGTGTGCAAACCCTATGTGGGTCAGGGGGCTGCTGGGGGCCCTGTCAGCCATGCTCTGACACCAAAATCTCAGGGGTAAGGCTGTGAGGGAGGAGCTAAATCGGTGGGGCCTCGCTCAGTTATTGCCTGACGGAGAGGGAGAGCGGAGAGGGAGAGCAGGCTGTTAGCCGTCACTGTGGGAGATCAGGTTAGCTGGGCGGGGGTAGGAGCAGAGGAAGATTGGTGCCTGTCAGGGCCTCCCTGGAGTGGGGTAGAGTTGGCCTGTCATGACATGATTGTCTCCTTTGGCTGCCAAAGACTGCAGGTTTGCAAGAGCCCAGGTGGGGCACAAGCATTAGCTTTCTTGCCCAGGAGAGGCAAAGAATCTGCTGAAGATGGGTGGAATTCAGGAGGGATGGAAGAATTTGTTTCTTCGTGTTTTTATTTTGGCCTTTGGGTACCCTGGACAGGGTGGAGCTTTTACATGGCATAGCTTGGAGAGGCTAAGATGCCCCAGGCCGAAAAGTTTTGGGGGCCGGGTGGATCATCTGACGACTAGGAGGGAATATCACTTGAGTCTGGGGGGTCTAGATACTTCTAAGCTGAGTGATTGCCCTCACTCACCAGGAAGCGTGCATTTGTGCATATGCATTCGGTGTGTTCGGCTGACTGGCTGCAGTTGGGTAGCAGATGGCCATGAGAAATAAGAGTTGGCATGAGCCAGAGGTTTGTTTTTACTTTGCTTTTGCAGCTCCATCAGTCAGAGTCTGCAAGTCCCAGCCCTGCTGATAGCAGCTTGTACTGACAGCACGGCTCAGACCTGAAAAGGTTCTCATACTTCCACACTAAGAATTTCCTGTGGAGCAGTATTCCAGAATCTTCCTGTCCCACCTCCCCAGGGAAGTGCATCAACTGCTGCCTAAAACACACGAGAATCCCTGTGCTGAGTTTCAGTCTGGAAGGATTTTTTTTTAATAGTTTTATGCTGGAGTTTGAAACACTTGAAAATAGGTGTAATGTAAAGCCTGAGAGCTCCTTGACTAAAGCGTCTGAAATACCATTCTATAATGTGCATTGTAAAGTTAACAGGCTTTTCGTAGTGCATTTCATATAAATAGCAAGGCATTTGATAATGCTGTACATACAAAAGTGACACACTGCCACAATGCAAGTCAGATTAATTCGTGGTTTCCTTAATCTTCCTGCCCATGTTTTCTCTTGATCCTCCTACTTTATTTGCTCTAATAGCTTCTGCTAATAGAGTCTAATTGTAGAAGAAGATAACCTGTAGCAAACAGCAGATCCCATTTCTAACTGGTAAATGCCTTCAGCTTTAGCGACATATCAACTTTTTCCATAGGTTTTACTTTTTAAGTGGCATAAGCTCATAGCTCATTATAGAAGGGCAGCGTGCATGGGTTACTGCATAATGTTTTACTAAGCCCAAGGATGTGTTCCTATGCTGGTGGTCCCCAACGTGGTGCCCACGGGTACCATAGTGCCCACCAGGACATTAATGTGCGCCTGCCTAGTGCCTAGCAGGGGAGAGAAGCCATGGCCCGGCACCTGACGGGAACAGAGAACTCAGGCTGTGAGCATGGTGTTCTCTGTTCCCAGCAGGCACGGGACCCGCCTTGTGCCCAGCAAGGGAGACAAGCCGCAGCCCGTGACTGCTGGGGACAGAGAACTCTGGGGCTGCAGGCTGTGGACGCCAGTGTTCTTGGTCCCTGGCAGGTGTGGGGCAGTGGCATAAGCCAGAGAGAAGCCGTGGCACCGCACGTGCTGGGGACAGAGAACTCCGGTGCTGCAGGCTGTAGGTGCCAGTGTTCTCTGTCCCAGGCAGGTGCAGGGCTGTGGCGTAAGCCAGAGAGAAGCCGCAGCCCCGTGCCTGCCGGGGACAGAGAACTCCAGGGCTGCAGGCTGTGGGCACCGGTGTTCTCGGTCCCTGGCAGGGGCGGGCCGTGGTGTAAGCCAGAGAGAAACTGCAGGCTGTAGGTGCCGGTGTTCTCTGTCCTCACAGCTTCTCTCCGGTTTCTCTCTTCTCTCTGGATTCATATATTATGTTATATTAAATATGATGTTTTTCATATTATTTAATGTACAAGTGCAAAATAAGCCTTGAAAAATTGTTGGCGCCCACCACACTCTTCTGAAAACATGAATGTGCTACTGGCCACAAAAAGGTTGGGGACCACTGTCCTATCCAGTCTGTTTGATTTTAATACTGATTGGTAATGCCAAGGGGGTAAAGAATTAGGACCAAACATTCAAAGGGAATAAAATGCAGCCTCTTAAATTGCATCCCCATTTTTATGCATGTGTTTTGCTGTGCCCCTGAACTGTAGCTTGCAGTTGGCAGGGCAAATTGGGTAATCATTAAAACTGGCTTTGTCTGTGCCCTTTAGGTATGTGGGCATCTCCTTATCCCATTGCCACGTGTAAATAGTAACCTGTGCTCTGGAATGTGGGCTTTTGGATGGAGAAAATGAGAACAATGAAAAATTGCAGGTGCAGTTTTAGTTTCTGAAAAATTGACCCTTAAACGCAAAACAGTCAATGCTCTTGTATAGTATACAAGTGTCAACATCGGGAGCTTGTTGTGGGAGGGAATATGTTTGAAAACTGTAAACAAGGGAAAAACGAATAAATTTTTGCTTAATTCTCAACTCACGCATGGGTTCAGAGCTTTGATTCAGATGTGCACTTCACTGGATTTGCGTCCTGTTTAGGAGAGATCATATTGGGGAAAAGACGTGCCGATGGGGGAAAACTGAAGCAGAGGACAGGCGGAATGGGAAAGCAGAGAATGAAAATGGAAGCACAGAGATGAAGAAAGATTCTGCTGCTGAATGCACCCTTGTAGTGTATACAACACCACCTGTCTGTTCCAGCTTTTGCAGAACTCCTCTGTCCCGTGTACGTGGCACAGGCATCCCTTTGGGTTGGAAACCTTAGTGTTTAACACAGCTCTCTTTCTGAAGGAAACAATGGCTCAAAACACAGGAGGGGAAGAAAAAAGCTTTCATGCATTTTTGTGAGCCCACAAATTCTGTTTGAACCCCACTAGGTTCATCCATCCTAGCAGACAGTAAGGAGAGGGAGCTATCGAGGATGACTCAAGGGGGCTTAAGTAGGAGTAAAGCGTAAGAACTGAGAAAGAGAACTCGGACAGAATGTCAGGGGAAAATTTGATGTATTAGGCTGTGTGGAACTGCTTCCCCCAGGAAGTGGTAGAAGCTCTGTCACTTGGGATGCTAAAATTAGACTGAATAAAATCACTGGTAAGTGTACAATAGGGAATTAGCTTTCACTCACAGGCAGATGGACTGGATGACCTAATGGGTCGTTATTGTATCCTGTAACATCTATGTGTCTTAGCAGGTATAGAAAACAACAAAACAAATCCACTGCTAGCTAGTAAAATGGAGCCAATTAATATTTCTTAGCTATGATGTCACCCGAAGGCGATATTTTAATGGTTCTAACATCACAACCCTGAAATATGACTTTAAGTGTGATGAGGGAGAAGAAAAAAAGCTGCATCATTCTTATGGTATTTTAACTTCAGCTGTGCTCTGGACCAATCCCTCCACAAACAGCGGCCCCCGTCCTGCAACGAGCTCCATATTGGCAGATCCCAACATTCAAGATGAGCTACGTTAGCCTTATTTTGGGACTCCACATGGGCCCAGGGGTTTGCCTATGCAGAATTTGTGGCAGGATCAAGCTCATTGGATGGTTCTGTAACTCTGGAGTTCAAGGTGTGTCTGTATAGTTGGTGTGTGCAATATATACAGATATCGTGATAGAGTGGTAGTGAGACCACAGTTAAGCTTGTATGAAGGGTCTTAATTCCAGGGAGAGTCATTTATTCTATGTGGAGCCAAGAATTAAAACAAAACAACCCCCTGTCCCCAAAGTTAGGTTTGTAAGTCTAAATTTAGGCACCCGCCCCAGATTTTGAAAAGCTCTGAGCACCCAACATTTCCCGTTGACTTCTTTGGGTGCTGAATTTTCAATCAGGCAGATGCCTACGGTATGGATTTAGGTGGCTAAAATTAGGCATCTGTTTTCAAAACTCTTGACGTACATAAACATTTCCTGTAAATGTTTTCTTCTTGGAATGGGGCAAATATCTGCCACCAGAACCTTACAGATAATAAGCCAACATCCATTAAAGGCAAATGGGATTTTTTAAAAGGAATTAAAGAAAAGTATGTACAAGTATTTTATGAAGACTCCAAAACCTAACCAATGCAATCCTATGATTTCATATTGCCGTAACCACTGTGCTATCTTCATCTCACCCCCTTCATTGCTCTCATTTATTATGTTAAATCTTAGATTGTACGGATGGATAGAGCTTACATTCCTCAACTTCTTATCCTGCACTCATGCCCATGGTGTCCAAACGCCAATAGTTCTTTGATGCAAGAACTTTGTCTCTTGGTCTCTCAATTGCTATGCAGTCCTATGTTGTTAAATATCTTATTAATCATACCAATTCATTTTTAAAAATGTTGTGATCCACCAACTATATAAAATGCAACTCTCAGGTGCACAGATATCACCATGGGTGTCACTGCATAATAGCACTGTTTTCTCAATCACTGTTTTCCGAGGTGCTGTATACATACCTGTAATAACCATGTCACATGCTGCTTATTCTGTCTACCTATCTGAGAATTCTGTTGGCATGAGAAGGAACTTGACCTTAACTCTTATAGTTATCTTGTCGTTATCAGAACCCTTTGAACTCTCCTCTGTATAATGGACATCTACATGTCAGAAATCAGTTGTTTTGTAGAGCTACAGCGGGCATAGTTCCACTGAAATCAAGGTAGCTGTGCAGACTGAGACCTCCCTAGGGATCTGGGTGGATGTTTGCAATAACACTGGTTTCTCCGGTGGGTTTGAAGAGGGGTGAGAACCCTGTGAAATTTGGTGGGTTCCCTACTCTAACTTTCCCACCTCTGGAAAGGTTTTCTGGTTTGGGAGGAAGAGCAGGGTATGCCATTGACACATCCACTTTCTGGGCCCCATCCCCATCACATGCCAGATGATGCAGGATGTCTTCTTCCACACCATGGTGAGGAACACTGGAGTTGTAGAAGCTAGGGGTGTCAGAGGTCTGTTGGATCATGTTTATTTCACTCCTGCCCCTGGCTACTGCAGGGTCGCCCACTGCTACCGTGTGATGGAGGCTTGAGTAGCTGATTTGGGAGATGTAAACGTGTCACTTCTGTGTCTTCTGGTGAGAGGCATCTCTTCACATGCAGTGCACTTGCTGAATTTCCTAGTGCCCGTATGTGTCTGATCGATGTGCCAATAAAAAATTACAGCACTTGAAAAGAACAATAAAATTAAAAAACTCCCAACAAATACTAAATTATTTTTAAGAGCTCAGCCTTGATCTTTGCAGTGCACTCCAGTCTCCCCTAATCTGGCATTATGTTTTGTATAGTACCTTTCTGATTTATGTTACTCTCTCCAGACGAGGTTTAGTTATTTTTATGTACCATTCAATGGCCTTTTAAAATCTCCTTCCCCCGCCTTTTGAGTTTTGGAGAAATTATTGATCACGATTTCCCACCGTTGTCTCAAATGTGGCATATGAGTCATACCCCCACCCCCTCTGAAAGCTTTAACACGTTAAGGGAAGAATAAAAAAAACCCTCAGGACTGTGTTGCTCCAATGCCTTGGTGGCATATTTGCATCATGCTCCCTTCCAGCAAAACACCCATGATGTGTATTTTCTGCCTTTCAGCCGACGATGCTTGTGGAGGGACGTTACGGGGACAGAGTGGAATTATCTCCAGTCCTCATTATCCTTCAGAGTATGGCAATAATGCAGACTGTACATGGACTATCCTAGCAGAGCCTGGAGACACCATTGCTCTGGTTTTCATGGATTTTCAATTAGAAGATGGATATGACTTTTTAGAAGTCACTGGAACAGAGGGATCCTCACTCTGGTAAGTGAGTGGCTGTATTTCCTTTTACGGCTGTACATGTTTAATTATATCTGCACATATATAACTTTAGGTTTGAAATTAACTGCAGTGGGATCCAGTGTGCACGTCACCTCATACCTGAACCAGAAACTTCACGGTCAGCACCAGCAGTGGTTACAGCCACAATTCGAGATTTTAAACTACATTGTAATGAAAAATCTCTGCACATATTTTTATGGCTTTAGTTTTACAGTGATTGATGTCTGCTTTGAAGCATACTCTTTCTTAAGAGCCCTGTGGTATGTAGTTGGTTAACTAGATTAAAAACCTGTGGATGTAGAAATCTTGAACTTGCTTTTTTCTCAGTTGTTTTCTGATTACTGGTAAATCTATTGCTGACAAGTTAACTTTACTGTTAATGATCCTATGGCAAATGTGCTACTGTTTGATTTGCTCTATGTACAGCAGGCTACAGACAGAATTTAAGTACTCCTGTTCTCTCGTCCCATTAAGTCTCGTTTGATTACTCCACAAATGTGCTTGCTTTGAGAGAGCAAGGTTTATTTTGTTGGTAAGAAACTTATTTCGCTGCAGTCATTCCATTTCTTTTGCTTTCTTCAAGGTAACAATGATGTCTCCACGGTCAGGGCTGTGAATTACAAGTCGGGGTTTGCAGAATCAATTTGATAGCTGATGTATGAACTAATAGCGTCTAACAAAAAAAAGTTACAGGATACCCCACGTTGATGATTTAGGTTTGTTAATGTTTGGGTTCAGCGGTTGATGTTATAAAGATCTTGTTTGATATGGATAGTGTTTTAAATTACCTTGCTGCTTAGTTGAATTGAATGTAAAAAGGAGGAGGCCAGTGTGTTCACTGTGTGGGGTCTTGTCTACACTATGAAGACTTTATGGGTATAGTTATGCCAGCAAAGCCCCCTACTGGAAACCCAGCATGTACTGACAATGGGAATTATTTTCAGAGTGTGATTAAACTAGCACCCCAAACAATGTAAGCTGTACAGGCACAAGGACTCTGGCTGGTGTAAGCAGCAGCTACGTGTGTGTGTGTGTGTCTGCGAGTACATGTTTGAACATAGATACGTCAGTTAAAGCTGTGGAGGTTTTTGTGGTTTTTTTTAACACTCTTAACCAACATAGCTATGCTAGGAGAACATTATAGCATACAGTAGATCTCAAATGCATGCGTAACAAATGAAGAATGACCCATGTGAAAGCTCCAGATCCTCTCACCTCCTATCTGTGATGGAAGTTCAGGTCCAGAATCTAGTTCTGTAGCTGGTTCTTACATTGGATTCAGGGTGTTGGGGGAGGCCCGTTACAGAAAACCCCAAATTTTGCAGACGTGTGGACTGAGATCTGAGCTTAGTGGTTCAGGCCCATCTTTAGTGATAAGAGAATTATCTTTCATGTACTTTGAAAATAACATATAAGTTCCTGTACATATAAACTATTTGATTTTGCATTTCCCTCCAAGAATGACTGAAAGAGAAATAAGCATCATTATAGAAGAGAGAAGTGGAAGGAAGGAGATCTTCACTGTTTTCCTTCCCAATTTTGGAGAGCATCAGAATAAAAGTGATGTTTAAGGAAGATTCATTTAAGAAGTAGGGACATTAAATTACGTGGTTTGTCATAGCCCACTGGGCCACTCATAAGAGAGAGAGAGCTCCATCTATGAGGTGCAAAGGCAGGGACGCTGGAACAATTTGTATAGTGGGGGTGCTGAGAGCCTTTGAACCAGCCTGTAAATGCTGTATATCATGGAATCCGCCTCAAGCCAGAGGTGCAGTGGTTTGATTCACTGGTGACTTGAGATTTCCTCATTGGATTCCCTTGGTGATAAAGAAGTTAGCTCAATATCCTCATGCTTGCTCAGACATTGTACCTCTCTATTTGTCAAGGCCCGAATGTGGGGCACAATGTTCAGCTCCCTCCCAATGAGGAGGAGCCAAATATTACTCACGCAGGAGATTTAAAATGCTGTGGGCTTCATCTTTATAGTGCAGCTGATTCTTCCTGCAGCTGCAGATTCATGATAATGTTATTTTGGATGTTAATAATTTCTCAGCAGTAACTGTGTGTGTTGGGAGGGGACACACCAAAATATGTGTGAAGTGGAGGTCACTTTGGCACTAAAATGAGTGGAGTCCCATGAAACGAGAGGCACCTGGGAGATGCGTTAAGCTCGCTTCCGTAGGCTGTGGAGTAATCTTAGACATTGGAAATGGCAACAGGGTGGAGAATTCCTAACCGGTTCCAGGTGGAAGGAGCAGATGAGAGAATGAATCTGAGTCAGTTTCAGAGTTGTAAAATGTTTTTGCACAACCATTATTTCGTGAGCCTGAATGAAAGGCTGGTGGATTGACGGACAGAGATAGAAATCATAAGGGATACCCAGTATTGGAAACAGCTGGTAAGAGAAGAGCTGAAGCTAAGGAAGGCAGTGTTTTAAATGAGAGGTTACTGTGGAGGTTCTTAACGGCAAAAACAACTAGACTCCCAAAGAAGGTGCCTGAAGCATCACTGCAGTTGCTATAGGGGAGAACAATCTAGGGAGCATCAATTTAATATACAAAGAGTCAGACTAGATGGCCCCAAATGTCACTCAGCTCTTGTAGGCAGTCGAGTGCTCGGTGCCTGGTGGATTCATGTACTGCTTTCTGCTCACTCGACACGGAGTTAAAACTTGTAGCTACTGATTGATGGAGACGACCGTTCTTCGGAACCCCACCCTGGGGTAGGGGAAAAATTAAAAGTCTAAAATAAATAAAGAAATCACCTGGGAGTACCAGAAAAGAAGATTAACTTATGATGATTTACAAGGGTCCTGTCGCTGCTACAATACCTGAAAAAGAGTTTGGCGTAAGCTCAAAAGCTTGTCTCTTTCACCAACAAAAGTTGGTCCAATAAAAGATCTTACCTTACCCACCTTGTCTCACTAACATTCATTTATGCAATTTATACTTGCCTGGCAAATGTGGGGGAATAAGATTAATATTAGGTAGCGGCCATTTATTGTGTACCAGTTGTTTACTGTTCCCCAGGACACCTTTGAAAATTAGATATAGCTGTTTTATGAGCAAACTCTTTTTATTAGCATGCATTAATATTTTAGGGCACTGTTACTGCTTAGCTATTCAGTGCTGCAGGAAGGATCTATCGGCTGAGCGATACAGCAGGGTGGGAAGTTATCGGATGGACTCTGAAAACAAGATTTCTTCAACCTGTGCGTGTTGCTTCCTGAAAGTAAAACCACACTTATTTGAGGAAACCTGTGTTAAAACCAACTGTTAACAGGGAATCCATTCATAATCCACAGATACAGATTTTCAAAGCACCTATGTGATTTAGGCTCACAGTTACCAAAATCCCTTTTGAAAATGGGACTTCAGTGCTTTCGAAAATGTTACCCCAACATTTACTTCAAGGGTGAGACCCACCCCCATGCAGAAGGCCCACACATGGCTTGTGCGGTGCTGAGAACGTCAAAATAAGTGGTACATATTCATTGACGCTCTTCCCTCAGTGGACTGCCACTGGGGTTTAGTTTAAAGACCAACACTATTAGTTGTGTCCAGTGGATCGGCTGCTACAGCAGGACAGTCAAGACACACTGCACTGGCGAGTGAAATCACACACCTTGTGCAGGTGTGAATTTCACTCTTAAGAGTCCACAGCAAGGTTTGTTTTCCAAGGTGCATTCTGCACTCCTCCTATATATGTGAAAAATACACAGGCAAGATTTATAGGCTCCAGTCAATTTGAAGGACCCAATTTAGTATTCTCTAGAAGCAAACTCATCAGTTCCATATGCAGAATTACAGAGTCCTTTTTAAATTTCACTTTTCAAAGCTGGCCGTCGCTACCCTGAGCCTGGTAATTAAATTCAGATGACTCATTTTTTTAAATAATTTTTGCCTGTGGGGAAGAACTGAAGCTCATATCTATTCTTTAAATATGTTGATATGATTCAGCTTGAAAATATTGCTAGAAACTCCTTCTTCTTTCTTTTTTTAATTTGTTTTATGAAAACCTAGTTTTAATTATTGGTAATGTGGCAGATAAACTCCTGGCCAAATAAACCATTACATCTAAGTACCTCGCAACTACAATGTTTCATTTAATAAGTATTATAAACTGTTTTAATCAAGTCCAGAAATGCATACAAATAAACTAAATCCAGTCTAGCCCACTCTCCCACAAAATCACTCATGTCTCATTCAAGCTACAGACTATTACAATTAAAAAATATACAAGAGCACCAAGCCATGCAAATTATGGGAGTTTGGTTGGGGCCGGTGTCATTGTTACTGCTATCTTCCTCCAAGAATTGATTGAGCTACACATCTAGAGCCAGATTCTGCAGCACTCGGGCATTGATAGGCAGCACAAAGTTACTAAACCATTGTACCAGACAATAGATTTGACTGTCTGCCGGACAGACTGTCTTACAAGTTCCACCCTGGGTTGAGATTCTGACATAGAGTGGGGGACAGTGAATTTAAATTACTCAAGGGCTTCTGTGCAAGTCCGGCTTCTGCAATTTATGCTCACAGTGCATGTCTGTGGGAGATGCTCTGAAAGTGAATATGAGCTACATCTCTCTTAACAAGAATATAGTTTAGCTCAGTTGGCTAACTTGGCCTAGGAAGGATGGTCCCATGGCGAAGACACTGGGCTGGCACATGTGAGATTTAGATTCTTTGCTTTGCTGCACACTGTATGTTTGGACATGTTACTCAATCTTGCTGCTTCCATCCCTCATTTGTAAAATGGGGATACTCCTTCTTTCCCCCACCCTTTTCTCTGTAACGTCTGCTTAGATTGTAATACATAGGGCAGGGGCTGGGGGAGGGGCTGGGGCAGGTTGTATGTCTGGGCAGCGCCTCTGTGCACTGCTGAAATACAGCTAATCAGGAATAACAATGAGGAAAATCATGGAATAATACAAGTTAATAAAAGGATGCGTTGGTTTTACCACATTTTAGATGTCATGAAGGAGTGAATGGGAACTGATAATTTTCTGGGAAGGTTCTTACAAATTAATGATGACTCTTGCTGAGTTCTAACACTAAACTAATTGATTAATTTTTAATAGGCAAAGTGCTTGGACTGACTAAATATCTTGAAAGGGAGAAGAGTACTTATGCTGCCTTCCCACGCAATCAAAAAAAGTCATTTATAGGTAGAGAATCTGGAGGAAAATGCATTAGAATCAGGCTGTTCTTTGACTGGGAGAAGAATTAAATCCAAACTTCTCAGGGACAAGAATGTAAAGACAGGAGATATAAATTGCTAGTGTCTGTTGATGATATCACAGTATGCTAAGGCTGCTCAGGTGAGATCGGGACTTCATTGAGCGAAGTGGAATACAAATATATAGCAAGGAGAGAGGCCCTACATCAAAATACTTACGGACAAAATAGACAAAGTATGGGAGAAAGTAGGTAAGTATCCCCATTTTACAGGTGTGGACTGAGGCCCAGAGACAGCTTCTATTTAGATGGTAAGCTGTTTGGGGCAGAGATTGTCTTTTTGTTCAGTGTTTGTACTAGGCCTAGCACAAAGGAGTGCGATATTAATTATTTGTATTACCAACAGAATGTGCATTGTCCAATGTGTGACAATACAAACATCATCTGTGTGTCCCTCTCCTCCCCTCGCTGCTTTGTGAGAAGCACCTGTAGCAGTGAAGGAGGATGCTGCCAATTTTGTGCCTTTCTGCAAAGCCTGCTAGCAATGGTGCCATTTAGTGCCAAATTGTATCCCAAATCTAAATTCGAATGTAGATGTCCCTAGAGCAAAAGGACTTGTCACTCCATACCAATTCATTTCAGTGATGAAGCTTTATTCCCATCCCCTCAAAAATGAATTAGTGTTATTTTTAAAAACAACAACACTGATGTTCATTTGTCTGACCACAGCATGCGCTCTGGAATGCTTTGATGTTGATTCAGTGTTTCTTGATTGATTGTGTCTCTCTTATTGGTCTAATCTTCAACTGAGAATTAGCCCTGAGATGTTAGGAGTTTTGAAATGTTCATTATGAAAGACAAACTCCTTTTTAAAACTACATTAGGTAACTGGACTTCCTAGATCGTGGGAATTCAGGAAAGTGTAATAACCCACATTGAAATTCACCTGGAAGGATGTGTCCTTATTGCCCTACCTATTGCTGCAAAAACTACTGTGTGTTCTTGTAGCGCGAAACTCATCCCTGTATAGAAGCATAGCAAAAAGCATATGCACCACGCAAGTCCCATATGAGCACTCAAAATAGGATGCAAGTGGCGCATAGCCCTTGGGTTACTTTTCTGTACAGGACAAATTTAATGACAAGTCATCAGGACATTAGGGTTAGGTCCTATATGAAAATCAATCTCCATCAGCACAGCACAGCACCTCTTAGTGTCACGCCGGGGAATTGCGTAACACTGGCTCACAAGGAGGTAGGGGAGCTCTTTTTTTTAGCATATGAAACAGATTCAGGTGCTTTTACATCAAGAGGTCCAGAGTGCAGTGCTCACAAGGGCAATGTAAGAAATGGACATTCTGATACTATTGTAATGAAAACCCACTGGTGGCCTTTTATCAGAAATATTATCCAGGTAGAACTTGAGTATTTGCAATTGAGATTTTTAATCAGACATTGCCATTAGATAATGATGATTACAAGAGTAATAAATATACTATAATAATTTTTAAATACTCAGCATGCAATTGTTTAATGTAGCTGTTCTTGGCCATTTGGAAGATGAATATAGTGTTTAAAAGCATGATATGTTTTAATTGATGGGTTTTTTATATTAGCTGATCATCATTCAACATTTATATGAGGAAAAAGTTTCCTAAATCATCAATTTTTACAACTCTTTTACCCTGGAATGTGAATCTGTCCCAGTTGCTGTAGTTAATTATTGCTTTACAGCCAAATGTTGTTCCCTCTAATGGTTACAAACTGCTTTTGATTTTAGTGCTTAAAGTCCATATAGCTTGGTGAGAGAATCAGAGGTTTATACTTTCAGATGTAGGTGGGAAAAGAGTCTTTTATTCTGTTGCAAAGTTAAAAATAAATCTATCTTTTCTTTGAACTTTTGAGAGCAGCTTTGTATTTGGGAAGATGATGAGGTCAGTAAACTCAACAGAAAAAACAAACCTGAAACTGCTTTGAGACTTAAAAAATGTTTGTTAAATTTAATTATTTTGTTTAAAATGATATATTGTAGTAATACATTAATTAGCATATACTTTTAAACAAAACTATAAACTGTATTATATTAATTGATCATGCGTTAATAAATTTGTTTAGAATTATATATTAATTTTGGCCAGGTTTTGAACATATTTTACTGGCTTGAGAGAGGGGTCCAGTGACTAGGCTTTGTCACCCATTTGCTGTGTCACTTCACCTCTCTGTACCTTTCTTTCCCTTTCCACCCTCTAGTATGTAAACTTTTCAGGGCAGGGATTCTCTCTTACCATATGTATGTACAGTGCCCTGCGCAATGAGATCCTGATCACTCCTAGAAGGCAGGAGGTACTGTATAACCATACTGTTATCGGCTTTCATTTAGAGAGGTACGTAATAGACACTGAGCATGTATAGTGCTTTTCATGTGTGGATCCCGGAGCATTGTACAAATCTGTGGGTAAGTATCATATTTAGGTTTACTATAGATTCATAGCTTATAAAGTCAGAAGCATTGTGATAACCTAGTGTGACCTCTTGTATAAGAGAAGCCCTGGGACTTCTCTGAATTAATTCCTGTCTGAACTAGAACAGATCTTTTTTAGGGGAAAAAAACTCCAATCTTGATTTTAAAATTGCCAGTGATGGAGAATCCACCGCAAACCTTGGGAAGTTGTTCCAGTGGTTAATTACCCTCACTGATTAAAAAACAAAAAGTGCCTTATTTTTTGGCTGAATTTATAGATGAAAGAGTCTTGTGATGAAACCACTGGACTAGGTCATGAATGCTGGCGGGTTCAACTCCTGGCTCTGCCAATCTCTCCCTCAACCAGTCTGTGCTTCAGTTTTGTGCCTGCAAACTGGGGATTGTAATGTTTCTGTGCCAACAGGGAAGTTGTGAGATGTCACTCATTAATGCTGTAAACAAAAAACCATGTGAACTTACAAACATACCTGAATCTGTACGAAATGTTCTGTAATTTAAACACTCAACTCCAGCAGTGACACGAAAGAGCTATAGGGGAAACTAGCAACTGGGCCATGTGGGGCCGGAGGGCACAGGGCGAGCCTTGCTTGTATTAACCCAGTGCAGGGAGCACCCTGGATATCTTCTTCTTCCACAGAGCAGCATGCAGAAGGTCTGGTGCACTGAAATAACACACACATCTAGGATCAGAGGGGTAGCCGTGTTAGTCTGGATCTGTAAAAGCAGCAAAGAATCCTGTGGCACCTTATAGACTAGCAGACGTTTTGGAGCATGCTCCAAAACGTCTGTTAGTCTATAAGATGCCACAGGATTCTTTGCTGCTTTTACACACATCTAGGTAACATCAGGGCCCTGATGGGGTGCAGCGACACGATACGGCATAATGGCTTCCCAAAGAATTGCCATGATATGTCTGCTAATAGGCTGAATATATAAGTAATTGTGTTACATGACATAGCATAAGTTATGCCAGCTAGAGAATATGTAACCTGCACCATATTGCTGTGCGATGCCAGCATTGAAAGGAGGGTGGTGACAGCTTTTAATTCTGATTTGTCTGTCCCATGTGAGTCAGGGTAGCTGAAAAGGCTAAAAATAAATCCTGTAAGGCAAAACATCAGACTTACTGTCTGTAGCTCCTCTCTTCTAAGGGAGTCTATGTTGTACAAGCATGGATGCTCACAAAACCCCAGTCGATTGTTATGGTCACCAGGTGATAGGCAAACTGAGGTGCAGAAATTTAATTCACTTGTGCAATTGTACATGAGCCAGTGGTGTACCTGGGAAGACAATCCAGAAGTTCTGAACCCTCGGCTTCTTCTCTAACAACGACACCATTCGCCCCCCTCGGAGCTCGGCATGGAGCCCACCAGTCCTGATTCTCAGTGCCCAACTCAAACTACAAATAAATTTGTTAGTCTCTAAGGTGCCACAAATACTCTTGTACATTTTACAGATACAGACTAACACAGCTGCTACTCTGAAACCAGAGAAAACATAACACAAAAGTGTTTGAATGTCCTTTCTTCAGTCCCCCACCTCCCTTCAGAGAGTTGGGGGAATTGGAGTTCTTTTTGAATCCCATAATGGCTGCAGCCATGACAAAACCAGAATGGGATGTTGAATCCCTGCTGTGTTTCAGGTGTTCAGGATGAGGAAGATGGGCATCTCAGGTACCTTGCAGCCCCTAGGTATATAAGAATCTTCTGCTTAGTTTGAGTTTGTTAAAATCTTGTCACATGATCCTTCTCTTCTTCCCACTCCCTGAATTGTCCTGTGGACAGTGGGTGGAATACATGTCTTTTCTCTGCCCTAGCCCCACCTCCTATTTATCATATTGCCTTTATATAAATGCATGGTATGCCCACATCATGAATGCTGCATGCAGATGTAGTTGCCTCATCTCAAAAAAGATATTTTGGAATTGGAAAAGGTACAGAAAAGGCCAACAAAAATGAGTAGGGGTATGGAACAACTTCCATATGAGGAGAGAGAAATAAGACTGGGACTCTTGAGCTTGGAAATGAGACAACTAAGGCGGGATGTGATAGAGGTCTATAAAATTGTGACTGGTGTGGAGAAAGTAAATCAGGAAGTGTTATTTACTCCTTCTCATAACACAAGAACTAGGGGTCACCAAATGAAATTAATAGGCAGCAGGTTTAAAACAAACAAAAGGAAGTATTTCTTCACACAATGCACAGTCAGCCTGTGGAACTCTTTGCCAGAGGATGTTAGGGTTCAAAAAAGAACTAGATAAGTTCATGGGGGACGGGTCCATCAATGGCTATTAGCCATGACAGGCAGAGATGCAAAACCATGTTAACTGACATCTAATATTATCTGTCTGATTCTCCAGTATCAAATCTGCTTTTTGCTCATCTTTGATGTGAGATATTCAGAACCACTGAGTGGGCTTGTTCAATAATACGTGTCAAGGTCTACCCAGCAAACTGAGCAGAGCAGAGTACTTGTTCTTCAGAGGATGGATGGTTACAGTTTCATATCATGATGATGCTTTGATTGCAAGCTCTTTGGGTCAGGCACACTCCTTGCTGTTGTTGTTTGTTGTTGTTCTGTGTTTGTACATTGCCTAGCACAATGAGGGCCTAGTGTCCCTGAGTAGAGCTCCTGGTGATGATGATGATTCATAGCAATTAGCATTGCTGTTTTACATAGCTACTTGTAATGAATTGCATGGAATGAGTTTATTTTCTTATGTCTGTAAGTGCTTTCTGATCCCCGACTTCCAGCTTCAGGGCTTTCTAGAGACAGCTTGTGTTTGAGAGCTCTCTCAGGACTTGATCCAAATTCTGTTGAAGCCAATGGAATGACGTTCGGCTTCACTGGACTTTGGATCAGCTCCTTAGTTAAGCAGATAACCTACTGCCTGTTGAAGTGTTTCTCTCTTTTCTACCACTGCTGCAGCTCAACCACCCTAATCCTCCATCACCCTGCACCTTGTGCAGTTGTTTGACACCAGAGGAGAGTGGGTCTAAGAATGCTTCCAATTGACAGTGGTTTGCCCCGACTTTGCATTCACTGCATTAGTGTGAATGATTACACAAAGTGAGGGTCAGCAGAGGATTAGGCCTCCCTGGTGTATTTTCATTTCAGATCCCTAGCTAGCTGCCAGTTGCAACAGAGAGGCTGTAAACCAATCACCCCTATAGCTGGGTAAAAATGGCTTACATCTCTCTGCTGTCCTTTTCTTTGGGATTTGTCCTACCAGTGATTACTTTTATTTGAAAGTTGACAAGCATTCTGTCGTCCCGCTGCACGCAAGACGCAGAAAACTAGAGAAGATTAGTTATTGTGCTCCTTGAAATAACCTATTTCATTATCAGTTGAAGCCCAGATAATGCAAGTATGAAAGTTTCCCTTTTTTGTGCAGTGAATTAGGTTTAAGAGTCAGTTAAATAAGATACTTTTATCTGTAATATTTGGATGCTTTTCTTCCCTGGTTCTATTTTTCAGAGGACTGGGAATGAATAAAAAGTATATGTGCAGTGGCTTTTTTTAATCCACTGTTTAAATGTCAGCTACATCTTCATCAGGATGTGGAAACAGATTTTCTTATTCAGTTTGTGCACTTTTTAATTTTTTTTTTGAGAGCTCAGTAATGCTTAAAACTGGAGACAAATACTCTACAGATGGCTTTTTATTTTAGCAGCGATCGATAAGTTGTTTCTTGCATGGCAAATCAGTGTCTCCTAGCAAGCCCCCCCTCCCTTTTTTTAATCTTAGAACCTATATTCTGTAGAGATACCGCGCCTTTCATTTAAGGATCTGAGCACCTTATAGATATTAAAAAACTGGTCAGTAAAATTGGATATGTTTGAAATTCCTCCCTCCCCCCACAACACACTCATCTTTTTACCACCCACTAACTTACAGCTCCTTTGTGAACTGAGTAAATATTATTATACCCAGCTCACAAGTGGGTAAATTGAGCAGTGGAGAGAGGCTGTGATTGCTGGGTAACACTTCCTATGATCCTGCACTCAAGACAACTGATTCTCCATTGCTTTGCACCTCGTTCACACCAGTGCAAAGCAGCTATAAAATAGGCTGTCCAATCAGAATGGTAACATTTTACATCCTCATTGCCCTGGCATAAATAACCACAAATGGTACAAGTTGTAACACACTAACTATACTGTTATAGATGGTACAACCTCCCTAGTGTGGACACAGTTATACTGGGAAGGGGAATAAGCTATACAGTTGTATACGATATCTTTATACCAGTGTTACTTTGTCTACACTACGCTTGTACTGGTACAACTATATTGGTAGAAAAATTACATCCCAACTGACATTGTTATCCCAGTACAAAAACCTTGTGTAGATCAGGCATCTCCTGGGGCACATCTGGGGTCAGTCTTGAGGGGCAGAGTTTTATCCCTTTGATTTCAGGTATATAGGTAATGTTTACCACATTGGTATGCTTGTCTCTTGGTACCCCTAGGGTGCCTTAAATGAATGTTCCTCACTGCAGCATTCACAGATAAATCAGTGCTTTGAAATGGAAAATTTAGTGTCATTTGCTGTAGTGGCCATGACAATGCATCTCTTTCCAGCCACCTTAGTCTCATGTTATACAGTCCCTTTCTTTCCCGTCTGTCTCAGATATTTTGACGTGCATGCAGTTTCCAGTGGTATAAGCTCCAAATCCATTAGTTGTGCCCCATATTCTAGGCTTCATTGGTTAATGTTTGTTTAGCACCTTGGAAGTCTAGAGCTGTATCTGATTGTATGCTTTTGCCTTCTTTGTGTTAAGTACCATGCGCACTCATGCTGGCAGAGATGGGTCCTGGGGGACAGTGTTTCTCTCATCAAGAAGAAGAGGCAGATCCCTCAATTTGTGTGCACAGGTCTGGGGAGAAATCCACTCTATGCAGAGATACTGTGCTCCATTTAAGTACTACTTAAGCCCAAACTCATAGGCTTCATGCTGGTTCTGTTTGTGCCAGCGTGACTTTCACTAGTTAGTGTATCTTTCATGTTGAATTTCACCAGGTGGGGGCGCTGTCTGTTAAGAGTTCAAAAAACTCAGGAAGACAGACTGGAAATGGAAATGTTATTGTACTGTTTTAATTTTCTTCAATCTCATGATTTTCACTAATTTTTGGGGGGTGGGGTCTGTGTTGTGATTTTTGGACTCTAGGTCCATGAAACTGCAGCTACCTGGAGAGACAGTCAGGAGGCCTGTCTGAAGTGAAGGCCGTCTCCGATCCGGCAGCCAGCTTTGGAAATGCTAGTAACTTACCTCGCAGGCAGGGCTGAGCTATTGTGTGATGTTCCCTGTTTGCTTCTGGCAGGCATGCGCCAGCTCGCTGGGATGATCCGGCTTCAGCAACTTGCTGGGTTGTGCTTTGGCCCTTGTTCTTCAAATTGCAGATTCATGTTAAAATAGGAATTTCAGGTCAGTGAGCTGAACCCTCCCCAATGGGAGGTAGCTGGCACAGCTCTTGTGTGTGTTCATTTTAGTTGCTGAGGTTTAGAGTTGAAGTTCATCTAAAACGCTCCCCTGGGGGATGTGAAGATCTCATGCAATTGAGCTTTCTCAACTCAATACAGAAGCAAAGTTGGGGGGATGGAGAGCATGATAACTTAGGGTATTTGACGGGCTGGGTTTAATATTGTATTTCTTCATGGCGGCCTACTGTACTATATAAATAATAATAATAATAATAAAACATGGAACTCTTCAGGAGTTTTGCCCAAGTAAGCATTGCAGGATCAAGTTTGATTAGAGAGCGGGTGGAGGCTTCACAATGATCCCTTTGAGTGTAGGTCCACAGAGGCGCAGGAGGTATAAAGCCCAAATCCTGCAAAGATTTAAGCATGTGCTTAATTCTAAGCCAATGAGCAGTGTCCCATGGGACTGCTCCAAGTGCTTAAAATGAAGCATATGGCTTAATCTTTGCAGGATCAGGACCTAAGTGGTTTGCCCAGGGTCACATGGTGAGATTGATGCATGGTTATTAATAGAATTTGGGAACGTTATCTCCTGGCCCTATTCCCACTGCTAGAGCAATTGCATTCTGATATTGCTACTGTGCTGCTTAAACTTGTCAATAGCAAAACGGGCCAGATTCGCTCAGCTACACCCATAAGTTTGGTCAAACTTCATTTGACTCCTTGGTAACATAGAGTCACTTCCCTTCTGTGAATGCTGCTGTTGGAAACCCATTCCTTCCCTGACTAGCTTCTAGACTCTGATTTGCTTTTGTTGTTCCATAGTTGTTGAATACAGGGTGTCCAGTGCTTCTGAAAACCCAGCCCTGCACAACTCCTTTGCCAGCAGCATGGCAGAGCGAGAGAGACTTTTTGTAACAAATTACAATGAAAGGGCCCCTTGACCTCTTCTGCTTTGTTTCATGAAATAAAACATGATTAGATTTCTTATACCATTTCCTGACCTATCTTATTTTTCCATGCATTAATATGATTAATTCTATTTGCCGGATGGTAGAGGGCATTTCTATGAATATTCAGGCAATTTTCATGGTCTAAAAACATCATCTCTGATGGTTTACAAGCTGCACTCATCATCTTTTAATTGTCTTTATCATCCTACTTTGTCCCTCTTTCATTTCACTGACACAATGCTCACCTCCCCTGAGCACAGAGAACCCTGAGTAAGTAAGGCAGCTGATCAGTGGACAGTGTCCGTGTGGGAAAGAGACTGCAGGACGTGGAGAGTCACCTGCAGGCTTTGCAACAAGCAGAAATCAGCTTTCAGAAATGCCTGTCAGATACCTGGAATGGAGGACAAGCTAAAGCTTGCTTCTAAAAATGCTGTTTACTCACAGGCTAAAGGGAGGTCTCAGCAAGATTTCTCTTGTGTGCAAACTTGGCTAAGACAAAATTTTGGATGGAAATGGGGCTACAAAGCGAGCAGTGGGTTAGTGATGAAGGGAAGACATTGTGGATAGGATTCTCCGCTGCCTGGTACCTTGTGCAGGAATTTACGTTTGGGCAAAATGGGCGTAAGGTTGAGGCTAGTTCGTGTCATCTGTACATGGGACTCATAGAAGGGAACACTGTGATAATCTCGTCTGGCCCTGCTATATAACACAGGCCATAAAACTTCCCCAAAACAATTCCTGTTTGGACAAGAGTAGATTGCGACCATTTTACAGTATATATATTTAATGAATTTTGCATGTTTAGTTTTGTTTTCCCCTCTTGGTTCGTTACAGCTTTTCCTCTTATGAAAGGATGGGAGAATGCTGCTTTACATGTGTTCTATCCCTGTAGCTTTTCTTCCCAGGCCTTAGTTGGAAGTCACAACTAATTGATTCAGTTTGGGGCTAATTCGCATTACTATTGTTGTTTAAATTCATTTTAGATGTCAAATGCTAATGTATATCGTGTACCATGATTAAGTCCAAACTCCTGACTCCCCTCTAATTTCCATAGCATGTTAATTCATGAGGGGGAGAAGAATTGCATTTACCATGCCATGCACAGGCTTGAATTATGGAAACGTGCCATTAATTTTCTGGCAGAATCTCTCAAGTCTCATTTCTTATTCATATACATCTGTCCCATCTGAGCTTCACAAGTGCATGGAAGCCAAGGAGGACATAGCTGCAGAGTGTATGCGGGAGAGCTTTATTTATCGTTGTCGCAGTAATCACAGGGCGGTGCACGAGCGTATTATTTTGAGCACTTTAAACAGAACCCCACGATGATGTCCAGGGCATTTGTGCGGCTCTGGAAGACCGTGGTCTTTACAGACAGTTGGGTCGCTCATCGAAAGACGATTACACAAACTAATAAAGAGGTCTTCAGAGGTTCCCAAACAACACTGACTTGAGGTCAGCTGTCCACTGAAGTCTCTTTTATATTAGTGGTAGTTGGATCAGCGTCATAAAAAGCAGCAAGTTGACAGCAGATTAGTATCTAGATAAGGGAGATCTTGTGCTTAAGACATTAGCCTGAGCCTCAGGAGACATAGGTTCAATTCCGGGCTCTGCCTAGATATTCCCTGTGATGGTGGGATGTCACTTAATTTCTCTCCTTCTGCTTGTATCTATGTAAATCAATGCAGGGGGCTGGACTTGATGACTTCTTGATGTCCCTTCCAGCCTTACTTTTGTATTCTGCGTTCTAGCCCTTTAACACCCCTTTGTCTGTCTTGTCTATTCAGGATGTAATCAAATGGGATTTGCCTGACTGGAGGGCATATCAGAAGCCAGTAGTGCCAGAAGGGTCAGAGCAAAAGATGCCCTTCTGCCTCCATGTGCCTCTGATATAGCTACGCGGTTGTGCATATAACAGGGATAGGCAAAGCAGTGCAGAATAGAATAAGAGCACGTTCTTTCTGTTCATTTCTCACGCTCCTACAACAAACCTTTTCTCTCTGTAATATTCAGAGAACTATTTTGGCTGCTCATTCTGCTTCTGCTGGGACTTAGAAATTCCAAAGTATTAATGGCATTGTTGGGTTCAGTTGGGAGACCTCCCAATTCTTGGCTCTACCACTGACCTGTGTGAGCCTGTGGACAAGTCCTTGCATCCCTCTGTGCCTCAGTTTCCCCTCCCACTTCGCTTAGTTTGTAAGCTCTTTGGGGGCAAGGGCTGTCTCTTACTTGATGTTTGCACAATATCTAGCACAATGGAGCCCTGATCTCAGCTGAGCTTTCTCAGGCAATACCATAATATAAATAGTAAGACCAAGAGAGAGTCTATTCTTATTGTGATTTTGCTCAATATCAGTAGAACATTTGGTCATGATATCCAATCTTCCTCCCACTGAACTATTGTTTTCTGAGGGTCTCCCAATGCTAGTGTAGGCTGCATTTCTTTAATCCTGTTGAGCTGCTTTCCCAGTTGAGTGTCTTTCCTTATATAGCCTCCATCTGAAATGGAAAGAGATTTTTTTAGATTTTGTTTTAGGTTTCAGAGGAAAACAGGATCAGAAATTACTCATAAATTAAGTATCCTCAAGGAAGCAGGAAGGGGGATGAGATGGGAGGACAGAAAAGGAACATTTCGGTGTTGAAAGAACAAGAAACATTTAATTAAATGTATCAGTTGCAAAGCCTTCTGCTGTAGAAGCAGTGAAACAAAGGCGCGTGTTATCATAGTCATCTCTGCAACAGCACAGAGAGAGAAAGAGAGGGGCACTTTTGAGATTAAGCATTAGAAAGTGTGTTTGGAGCCAGTCCATTGTACTTGTTTCAAGATATTTTTAATAGGTTTGTGTTTTCTCTAGCTAGTCTTTTGAAGTTTAACTTGACAAATACGCTGTAAATTAGAGAGGACTTTTGTCCTTGAGTAACAACCTTTCAGCTCGAGTGAAAAATTATGCATCTACTGCGGCTGTTGATTTATTTCAGGCCCGAACTATTATTTCTTTTAAAATGAATAAATTCTGCTAACAATCAACCTGTTTGGAGGGTGGGGCTGTGCTCCACTGTATGTCTGAGTGATGGCTCTGGAAATCAGCGGTTCATAAGAGAAAAGTCCCAGTCATATAAACAGGAGAAATAAAGCACAGATACTCAGGGTGAGAGAACGGATTGATATCTGTACAGCCCTGATGGAATTGTTAGTTTATTATTATGGTGGCACTTAGAAGACCCCACATGGCAAGAGACCATGAAGAGCCTGCACTCTAAGATGACAAGATAGTCAAAGGATGGGACTGGAGGAAGAATGCAAGATCACACATGAACTTTGTCAGATACAAGAACTGAACCCTGGTCTATGGAGTCATAACCCAGTTCCCTCACCACAAAGCATCCTTCCTCTCTTAGCTGAAAGGCTATGGAGCTGGCTTGCAATTGGATGACTTTGGCCACACTTGTTTTCTGTTCTTCCTTTGTTGACCCCACTTGGTACGTGATCAGTTCATGCTTCCTTTTTCTCGACAGTCACATGGTGACCTATTGCTGATTCAAACAAATGTCTTCACCATTTCAATATCTAGAAGCAGTTTCCCCCCTCCTCCCTCATCTAGAAATGGGCACTGAAGCAAATTGCCAGACTGGAAAAACCTACATGCTTTGTGGGACTGTGAATCCATTTCAAAGGGTTGAGTCTAATCCCTTTCTCTACAGTGAGCCGATCCAAACATTTCCCAAAATTATACCACCAAGCAGCAGGACAATGAAAGGTGGGTTGGCAAGGTGGAGGACCAGGTGTGTTTAATACATTTCAATCTTATTGCAGCGGGTGACAAATGGACGCTGATATGCTTCAGTGATGGGAGGTATTTCCCATCTCTCCCTCGTACTCACATCCCTCTTGACCAAAACGTATACAGTCTTATCAACGCTCTTAGTGGTTATTTGCTCCTTAATGTAAACCTCTCAACTCCAGATCTCTAAGTCCCTCTCAAATGCTCAGTTGTAATGTGACCTCTCAGCACTGCGGGCAGTGATGGGAGAAGCTGATTTTTTAGTTCATATGGGCCAGTCTGTTTGCTGCCTTTTTCTGGTGGTTTTTCTGGTGATGATTGATCTCTCTAATGCCATGTAGTTTACGGTCTTCATTCTAATAGGCAGCATTGGTCTTTAAAGAGCTCCTTGAATACCATACTTCACTGGGACACGAATGTCCTCTCATTTTGTGGCTTTCATATTGAACTTTTCTGTTGCAGGCAGGGCTCTCCCCGTGGATGGTTCTGTTGGGAGGTAAATAATTTCTTTTTCCCCAGTGGATTCTGGCATCCAGAAAAAGAGCAGGAGCTAACAGTATGAGACTTCAGAGGTTATATCCAGAAATAATAAGCAGCTGGTGTTAGAACAGGCATTTTGATTCCACTTTCACAGGTGTCACGTCAGGTCAGGGTAAGGCAGGCCGCATTCTGCACTGAGTATTTGTAGGATGGACACTCATCACGAAAGGTGGACATGGTGGCTGGGGCCATCTTTGTGTGTCTAAGCTGGGTCAAGCATCACAGCAAATCTCTGGTACTGTTGTCATGGCAGTGCCCAAGGTGAAAAAATGATTCTGGTTCTGAATAAATACCAGAAGGTTGAGGCAAAGTCAGGGAAACCATGGGAAATGAAGCTCAGCTGGACAGTCTGTCCTTAACTCAACGTTTCCCAAAGAGTGGGGCCCCTTGAACAGTGTGGGGCTGAAGGATTTGCTGAGTGGGATGTGGCTAGGCCTTTTACTTGCTCTTCAGAACCTCAGCTTTCATTACAAGGAGGAAATCAACAGTCACTAGGCGTGTGATGGAAACCTTGAAAACATGAGCTAAGTGTACCTAGGGCAGCAATGCCTGCCTCGGGTTGCAGAGAGTCTGAAACAATGGGTCTGCCGTGTGAACTTCCCCATTCATCTCGGTGAGTGCTGCCTTGGATGCCGGGGATGACGCGTTAAATGTCAACATAGTTTGCTGATTCACTGCATAGCGCAAACAAGAAAGGAGAGGAGGCGTATCGTATTGTGAAGATGTACTCAATCTCACCTCCGTGACTGCTCATGTTGGGCAGACCTTTAACAAGAGGCAGTGTCGTTGTGAGGGGCCGTGTGAGGATGATTGGCTTCAGTTTCCTGAAGAAGGCTTCAGTTTAATATGTTTGGGAATCACTGCCCGACCTCTATCTAGTATGCTTGCTTCAACATCGGCTTGACTGTGCCCTGCCTGCCTGCGTTTGTTTCACAGACCACATTGCTAGAAGCCCTTTGCTAAGAATGGTCCCCAGCTCCAGGCTGCATGCTCTCACTGTCACCACTGCAGGTACCCTCAACCTCCTTGGTCTCGCCAAAGCTGGCTACGGCGTTAACCTTTTTCAGTCGTGGTCTCTATTCTGAATGTTGATGCTGCACAGGTACGCTGGCCTATCATCTGGTTGAGGATGCATTTTATTACCATCAGAGGTTTATAAATTAACCCAGATTTCAGACTGTCACTGGAATGTGTCCTTAAAAATAAAATCTCCCTCCCCAGCAATGGTTTGTGGCAATTCAAAGTTAAAGAGAGGCTGATTTGCCAGGTTGAAGAACTCTTGTCAGTTGAAATACCTCAAAAAATAAAGGATCCCTCAGCCGGGTTGGCAATTCTGAACACATCACCAACTTCTTCTCATTAATCCTGTCTATTGCAGTATTGCCTAAGGACCACTCCGGAGCAGGGCCGCACTGTGCTAGGCACTGTACAAACACAGAGTAGCAGATAGAGACCCTGCCCTGAAGAGTTTACAATCTAAATAGACTATAAGAAAGAGGCAGGTTAAGGGGACGGAGCCTAACCCACAAGCAGAGTTAGCAATGGGGTGGTAGCAACCATCATGTTAGTTCCATGATTTTCTAACATAGTGCTGCAGTCTGTTAGACACAAATAAACAAACAAGGACAAATAGCCTGGAGATGACTGAGAACAGGTGGAGTCCCTTTAAACCAATATGAGCTATACTTTTTTTAATGTTTCAACTGTGCTCTGGTCTTATTCTGCATTGGAGACTGGCACAGGCTGGGGTGATCTGAAAGCCTTTAAAAGTCAGCAAGGTATGCCACCTCCAACGCCGTCATAAAAACGAAGACAAAGTGGGCAAGGTAATATCTTTTATTGCTGAGAGAGACAGAAGTTGGTCCAATAAATATTACCTTACTCACCTTGTTGTGCTAATATCCAGGGACCAGCACTGCATTCCTTCATAAATAATCGGGTTGTGCACTGTGCACAAAACAAAAAACCCACCGGGCTCTTTATGTGTATTGAATATGCTTTTGCATGATATTATTTACCCTCAGGAACCTTTGTTAATATGTGGCAGGCTGGCTTGTTAAATATAAATGATTCAACATACAAATACAATAAAATTTTCCATGGCTTAGACAACCTAGATTCCATTAGAAAATACTCCAGATTAGCAATACTATTTACAATATAAAACTACCTATTTAGATAGGTCACAATTGAAGATCATATGATCACTTTCCTATTCCCTGCATCCTTTTCCCCACCCCCTCTTTATTTAATATGTGTTTTCTAAATTAATTTTGATAATTATCTTCTATGTGATGGAACGATTCAAATTAGCACTTTTAGCCAGAATTACCTGCATTAAGAATCTCTCTTTTCTTTTCTTTTTTAAAAAAAAGCATAAATGTAATTAATTGCATCAATTATAATAATGTGGCTTAGCTTGTGTTAGTTTTCTCATTATAAAATCTGGTTTTGATAAGTCAGCTCTTTTAAAAGGGAGAAAAGTGCTCCGGGCAGGGAGCTGGTGTTGAAATGGTTTTGATCTAGGAACCTTTGAAGGGAAAAGATTTGTATATATAATATATAGACAAGCTGACTCAGGGGTTGGTGCTGGGATGTGGAGCCTTCCCCTTGGCAGCGACAGGCTAGAGAGGAAGAATGGGCTTGTGATCTGAGTGCTGGCTCGGTATGCAGAAAACCTGCTTCAAGTCTTGGCTTTGCTGCAGACTCCTGCCATGAATCATTGAAGCGTTGGAGGAGCATTTCAAAGGTGTTTGGGTACCCAACACCCAGTGACTTTAAGGGCCTTGTTTAAAATAACAATTAATTAAATAGTAATTTTAAAAAAATGTGTAAAATTCTAGCCACTCTGATGCGTAATTCCCCATACAACAAAATCCCAGCAGCATGAAAACAGTCATTCAAACAGGAGCATGGCAGTGAGCCACTGCGGGGAAAAGAAATCCCCTTTCTACCCCTCCACTGTCTCCCAAGCACCCTGTAAAACAGTGGGTCCTTTGCAACTTGCCCAGAAGGTCCTCAAATTCAGACTGTCTCAGACCTGGAGGACAAGTTTCAGAGTACGCCGTGGGTGTCCTCCTAGCTGTCCCTGCTCCTTTATAATGGGGGAGCTCCTCCAGCTAACCTGCCATTACTGACCTCAGCAGTAGCAGTATAGCAATGGAGGAGAGGCAGGTGCCCAGATAGGGATGAAATGGGGATGATGGTGCTGGTTTACATTGCAGAGAGGGCTGTGAGAATGCATTCAGTATTGCTTGTGGACACTAGAATACTATAGTGATGAGTGGACATACAATTAGATATGCAGCCAGTGTTTCAAACTCCAACCAACTGCATGGAAGTCACTGCTCTCCGATAGTGGATGGGGAAAAACGTTGTTGAAAGTCAGTTAGTTCCCTAGTAGGTGGTTTCTCAAGCTGGGAGTTGTTTTCGCGCAGAGGGGAGGTGGGGTCCTGAACTTTTATTTCTGTTGTAATATGGGGTCTCGTTGTGAGAAAGATTGGGATCCCTGGCACTAAAATCACACACTCATCCTCTTTGCCCAGCTGCTGTCATTGAAGTATTTAGTGAATTTGTATCAAATTCACCACATGGTTTGTTGGGCGGAAAAAAATCAAAACATTACTTTCAAAATGTCCCTCAATTTTTGAAAAAACGTGCAAGTATTTTTTTTTAAAAAGCTCAATTCAAATGTTCCATTCAACCCAAAATGATTTTTTACTTTTCCCTGAATCTATTTCAGGTTGACCCAAAACAGAGTTATTGATTGTCTGTTTTTTTTAATCGCTAGCAAACCAAAAAGTCAGTTATTTGCACAGCTTTTCTCACCACTACAGGGCGTGCATGCATGTGTGTGTATGTGCATGCACGAGCATGTGCTTTTGCTATTGCTCTTTGTGGTTTTCTTCCTGTTGTCAGGAGTAACCAGAGTCCTGCACTCTCCCAAGTGGTCGGTACAGAACCATCCACTGGCACAAAATTTACTCCTCACACTCTGAACGCATATGATGTGGTAAAAAAATAAGAAAATAGTAATAAATAAAAAGAACCAAACCCTGCCAGCAAACTGTGGTGAGTTTGTGCTTGCAAAATTATCAAATAAAAATCTTTTAATTGCTTAAATGAAAGTTGGCAAGTGATCAATTCACAATTCAAACAAATCAAGGTGTTTTACAGTGCATTCTACCAGAAGGGCCAGAGAACAAAGGTGCATGGTGCTCAGTTCCTTGGCTCACCAGCTTGTGCCTAGAAATTGTAGTTTGTGTGCAGAGGGAGATCAGGTCTCCCCTTGGCCAGAGGGCTGCTCTGCCACTCATCTGGATTTCTTTGCTTTTGTGCCTTTAGACTTTAGGCTTTTTGTTGTTGTTGTTATTCAAACAGCACATTTGTGTTTGGAATCACTTTGGTATCCCCTTCTTGTGTGTGTAGGACCTGTGTCATGTCAATGAAAGTGAGCTGGCACTCCCCAGGGAAGTTCTTAGAAGCAGGCTATGATCCAAAGGGAATTCCATAGGGCAGTGCACAATCTATCAGTCTCTCTCTTCTCTGTACCAAGAGCCTTCTGTTTGGCAGCCTGCAACGCACTGGGGTCTCTGCTGCTCCCTGTGGAAGGAGGGCTGTGAGCAGAGTCTTCGGTGAGGGAATCGGTGAGGCATTCTGCAGTGCTCGGTGGGATGCTGGGAAGGCTGCACAAAGGGGGACCTAAACATTCCTCCTCCAACACAATCCATGTGGAGGTTTAATTTTTGGTGTTTCAGAACATAGCAAAAACAACCCTGCCTAGCTGACTTTTGATTAGCCCAGGCTGCCAGTTCTCTCAGTATATCTGAGCACCTCACAGACATTAATGAATTCATCTTCTCCATGTATGTAAGGCAGGGCAGTACAGTTATTCCCCTTATAGTTGGCACACAGAGTAAGGGCCTGATCTTGTGAAGTCACCTGATGCCGGTGTCCCAGTGGGTGTGAGCCACTGCCATTCCAAAATGGGAGCATTTATACCAGTGGGAAAGACGGCAGAGCAGGCAGCGCAACGGAGAACCAGCCCATAAGTAACTTACCAAGGTCAAATACGCACAGTCTGAATAACAGCCAGCAATTAAGCCCAGTTTCCCACACTAATGCCTTAACCCCAAGACCATGATAGAAACCTCAGCATGATTTTAGCCAACAGATCCTGGTCAGGCCATACTGATGGTACATTAAATGATTATTTATGCAATACAGCAATGAAAGTGTCCACGATGTTCTATAACGGGTCCAACATCTCCCTCAAAATATCCAGTCTAAATTTAGTCCTAACCTGGGTACCATGGATGTAAGACAATATGGGCACACAACACACCTGGGAGGTGACAGAATGGCAGGGGATATGTTAGCTGCCCTCAAAGAAGTTAAATAGAAGTAAATTAATACATGGGCACTTTCATGTATTTTACGTGTATTGGATCTTATGTGGACTCTGGTGTAAGCATCCTCTTTAATACACTCCTGTCCACACACATCAATAACACACATGCATACTTCATGGAGAGTGTGGTTGCCCTCTGCATCAGTGGAATTCTTCACCATTAATCGTCTAGGCTTGGTGGTAGGGTTGCCAATTTTGGTTGGATGTATTCCTGAAGATTTCGACACATGACAGATGTGACGAACTGGGAAAGTTCTTAATGTTTTCTCTGAATACTGTGTTGGTGCCTCAGTGTCCCCATGGCAGTTCTTAAGTATCTGGCAGAGCAAAGGGCCAGAGCACCTAAATGCCTGACACTCTGTCTCCTGGCAACTGATGGCCTGGGCCCCTCCTCTGCAAAGGTGCCAGCTGAAGGTGTTGGAGACAAAGGGATCAGGTGACCTCCTGGCCTGGGAAAGGGGCTGAGGAGAGAGGAGGGGCTGGGAGGGGTTGTTAGTCTGGAGCTGGCTGGGGTCAAGGGTGGAGGGCAGACCTGGGGGTCTGGCTCACTGCCCCCCAGAATGGACCCAGCCGAGGGGTCCGGTTCGCTGTATCTACAAGCTCTGGGTTAGACCCTGTTTCTGTCAGCGAATAAACCTCTGTTTTACTGGCTGGCTGAGAGTCACGCCTGACTGCAAAGTGGGGGTGCAGAACCCGGTGGCTTCCCCAGGACCCCGCTGGGGTGGACTCGCTGTGGGAAGCGCACGGAGGGGCAGAGGATGCTGAATGCTCCAAGGAGAGACCCAGGAGGTGAAGCCGTGTGAGCTTCTTGCCCTGAACAAGTCTGCTCCAAGGGAGAGGAGGCTCCCCAAAGTCCTGAATGGCTTGGTGGGGAGCAGTTCCAGAGCATCGCCCGGAGACTCCGTGACAACATAATCTTTAGTTAAAGATTAATCTTTAGTTCCTGGAGACTCCCGGCCAATCCTGGAGGGTTGGCAACCCTACTTGGTGGACTCATCCCTGCCCGTGTCAAGCCAGGGGAATCGAGGCTGGCTGTGTTCTTGCTTCCCATGGTTCTATCTGAATTGGGCTGTGTCCGAACCTCCTTCAGTTCAGAGGTCTGTTGAATGGAGCTTGCTCACCAGGGATGCCCACCAAAGCTGCCTTATAGCTGCCTTGGGTCACTGTTGAGACTTTTTAAATTTGGGGTCCCCTCACCTTTTGTGCTCGCTTTGCCTTTTGGCTTATTTAGTGCTGGAAACAGCATGGCCCAGAGGATGTGGGATCTGACTGAGAGTCGAGAGACCTGGATTCTGTTCTTGGCTGCAGGACCATGGGCAAGTCTCTTAATGTCCGTGCCTCAGTTTCCTCAATCTGTGCAAAGAGCAAAATCCAGCCACAATACTCACCTTGATGAAGTGCTTTGAAATCTGTCAGTGCTGATTCTTAGGTGTTGCGTTCACTTTTTATCCTAAACGACTTGTTATGTTGTTTGGCATATTGTCTCTAGTTCTCTGGGCCATTTGACCCAGTTTTATTTAATTAATGTTGCTCTTTTTTTTGTAAAGCATCCCAGATACTGTGCTGCTGCTGAAGATAACTGATTTTTTTTAAAACATATTAATTACTTTGAGCAAAAGGCTCAACTGGATGTGAGTTAAATCACTGGATAGGCGGCCCCTCCACTGATCAAAACAACTGCACAAGCAAGGCGTTAATGGAAACACAGCTGTGCTTGCCATTGTAACAATAACAGCAAAACAAGAGTTTATCTGCACTGCATATTAATACTACTTGGGCCTTAATGACATTTGGAATTTGCAAAGCACTTTGCCAACATTCACTAAATAATTCACACAACCTTCTATCCTCTCGGAGGGATGCAGGGCTGAACGTGCATTGTGCAGATGCAGAAAGGACTGGCCCAAGACCACAGAGGGGAGTCAGTATCAGAGCTGTGCTTAAAAGTCGAAAGCTCCTAGCTCCAAGTCCAGTGGTTAAACCATACTGCTCCTCTCCTGTTGTTGGATGTGCACCATAGTAGTGCTTGATCAATGTCCATAGCAGGTCCTTTGTCCTGAGAGATGAAGCATAGGGGTGGGCGGATTCAAAACATTTCTGCTTTATTTTGGGGGGAGGGCAGAGTTATTCTCAATATAGAGTAAACCCATAACACAAGGGTGCTGACACTGATGTTGCAGTATCATCATGCCAAACCAGCCTGACAGCATTCATGTTTTCGGGAGGGAGTGCAGGGTACCAGGAGTGGGCAGGCTGCAGTTCTCTCCTTTGAGAGTGCAGGGCTCTTCCTGTAAGAACACTTTCCATGCTGCCAGTACCTGCTATAAATGGTGTCTGTGTGGAACCGTTGCACCATTAGAATCTGCTACATTGAGCCTGGCTAGCTCAGTTGGGGCTGGGTTGGAGTAGCTTTGTCTTGTTTTCCTGACCCCTGAGACTTAATGTGAAATGCTGCGTTCCATCTATTCTGTTGCCCATTAGCTGAGGTTAGGTCAACCTAGACATTACTTAGACTGTTAGCTCTTTGGGGTAAGGACTGTGTTGTTCTTTGTATCGCTCCTAGCCCAGTGGGATCCTGATCTATGACCTGGACTCCTAGGCATTACTTCAGTGCGAATAATTGATAATAACTGGAGATGGAATAATGACAGGTGTAGGGAGTTGCCATTTAATTTGCTGGACTTTTGGCATGGAAGATTACCAATATTAAAAAAATAAAAAACCTTTAAAGGGCAAACACAGAGCAGCAAAAGCAGATGAAGGAGAAAAGAAATGAAACGCACAAGGATACTTCTCAGAGTGAGAAATAAGGGAGACCTCCTGTTGCCAAAATCTAAAGGGCCATGGCAGGTGGAAAGACAAGTACTAGCACCTAATAAAAGCAGAATCAAAATGCATGGAACCAGAATGAAGGCAGCTTTAAAAAGCCTCACTGGAATTGCTGGATCCTGGAATAAAAATTCAAAGAAAGGGCAAGGGAGGGGTATACCCTGACATGGTTACATTGCAAGGTCTGAAAGTGTATTCATGCCCCCCCACAAGTATCTTTTAGGAGACTAACAATGGTGCTAATAGTACTTAACATCCAGTGTGAGATGCAGCTTAAGGATTGAGAGCAAATGGTGAAAAGATGTAGAGACAGATAACAAGACTATCTTTAAGTACATCAGAGGAAGGAAGCCTGTACAAGAATCCCTGAGTCAGCCAGACCACCACAGGGATTGAAGAGGGTAGGGAGATTGCAAAGGAGTAAAGGCATTAATACCTGTATTTAGCACTATTGTGCTTTACTACTTCAAAGCACTGTAAAGACCGTCATTAATCATGAAGCAGTGTAATGGGATTTTTGCACCACCTGCACCGGCTCCATAGAGGATAATGGAGAAGGCCTTACCCTGAGGTTACTGTGAATGGCCTGCAGCTAAATCACCTGGTGCTATGAAGCTGGTAGCCCTCAGGAGCAAAGCTGAAACCTCCACAAGAGAATGGTCTAATGGACATTAGATGGGGAGGTAGGAGACTTGGGTTCTGTGCCCATCTTTAGCACGGACCTCTGGTGCGAAGTTGGGCAAGTCACTTGCCTTCTCTGTTCCTCTGCTTCCCCTCCTGCCCTTTGCCATGTCTGTTTAGATTGCAAGCTGTTTACTGTGTGTGTTTTCACAGTGCCTCACCCAGTGGGACACGGATCTTGGCTGAAGCTTTAGGGCACTCATTCTATAAAATAAATAAAGGTAATGGTGTTGGCAATCCCGGTACTCGTGTCCTGGTATGAAAACAGGCATTGCTAATGCCTTAGTCCATCCAGCGAGGCCTCCAAATGGTTGGAGCTCATTATTTAAGTGGTGCCGTGGGTGCACGTGGCATTTATCCCTACCAAATGTAGGGCCTTGAAGGCATTTGTGTGACAGATAAGGCAATTTCCTGTAATATCTTTGCGATATTATTGAATTATGTTTAAGTATCTTCGGAGTCCATTGTATTAAATGCACAGGTTCTGTATTATTGTGGTCCTGGAGGATCAAAGGACTCTACTGGACTATGTGGCAGACAAGAGTGAACTTTTGGGACCATGCATGTGAAGTGCATTTCCTGGGAAATTTCTAGGGGGAAGGATATTTGTTCCCTATACCCTGTCTCTGGTCATGCAAAACACCAGCCCCCTTTGAAACTATGTCTTGAGAAATGTGCCAGTGTCTGCTGCTGACCTGTCCCCAGGGTACCAAGATCAAAACCCTAAACTATATGAGGAATGACTGACAGATTCATGGGGGAGCTCTGAGGTAACAGCTGTTTTCAACTTAGAACTACAGGAAACCCCCATTGGTGGAGTTTGAAGGACTGATCACCTGCCAAAGCCTTTGTTAGAGTTGGGGGTGATCTCTGGTAAGCTTATTAGCATGAGTGTAGGTTCTTTTATTGTTCTAATATGTTTTCTTAAGTTATTCAACTTTGTTTTATGTACACAATTGCTTTGAATTAAAATTAAGTTGGGATCAAAGTCAGGTGGCTTTTAGATGTGGGGTTTCTGATCTGGAGGGTCCTCTGTAATTAAAATAGAACATATGCATATACATTATTTATTTATGCCTGTTCCAAAGCCCGTTGAAATCAATGGAATGACTGCAAATAACTTCAGTGGGTTTTGGATTAAATAGCCAGGCAGCATGAAGGCATGTTTTAGTTTATGAAAACCTCAGGTTTCCAGTGTGATGCAAGATGTTAGGAGATCGTGGCCCAAGTTTGAACTTTGGGATTTCATTTGTTGTTATACAAACCTGTGTGAAATGTGAGTAACTGAAGAAGTTTTGCATAAGATCCTGTATTTACTGAAGTTGTGCTCTTTCCCCCATAAACCCAAGTTGTCTGGCTACTCTATGAACCGGTGAAAATATGGAAAATCTCTTCTATTAAAAAGGCTTAATCCTGCAGGAACCATGGACGGAAACAGATCTGCAAAGTGTTCTCTTCGGGAAGATGGTCTTGTGGTTAAAGCACTTGGTATGGATCCAGGAAATTTTAATTCAATTCCTAGCTCTACCACAGACTTTCTGGTGACCTTGGGAAAGTCACTTGATCTCTCTGTGCCTCAGTTCTTCTATATAATGGTAGGGGGCTGGGACAGAACCCCCCATTCCTTTTTTTTTTTTGCCTTGTCTGTTCAAGTTGCAAGTTCTCTGGTGCAGGGACCATCTCTTGTTGTGTGTGTACGGACAGGCCACCAATGGAACCTTTGTGTTCTAATCAAACCAAAAAAAAAAAAAAAGGACCATTGTTTTCCTTGGCCATCACTCTATCCACCATCACTCCCTTTCTTGAATTCCTCCAGTGGAGCTCCATTTTTCTTGGCCTCAAGTTCAAAGGGTCTACATGGACTGTACAAATGAAAAGCATGGAAATATCTTCAAATCTGAAGCAAACTTAACCCTTCAGAAACCAGAGACTTACCTCAGCAGACCTGCTGAACATTCATTTGGCCAGCAGGCTGGAAAACGCCAGAGCATGGTGGGTTAACTCTGCACATAAACACCGACAGACTATCTGCAGCAAAAAGTGCGCTGTGTTCCAGTTTAATGCAATTTGAGTGGGAATATCTTTAATTCACTGCAGGCAATAATATGGCTGTGTCGAATCTCTAACCATAAACACAAGGCAGGACTTGGAGTGGATTTTTAAAGGCTTTTTATTGATTGAAAAAGGGGGAAAGTTCATCTAAATTGTGGCTAATTTTGGTCATTTTCTTGCAAATTTGACTGCAGTGTAGCAGTAATCACTGCTTCAAGCTTAGAAATGACTTATAAGTAGTGATGCTAATAAACGGATTAACATATGTTGTTCCTTTGTATTGCAAAGCCAGAAAGCTTCTTTTTTAGAGCCACTTGACATGGTCATCATTACCGCTAATTGGCTCACGGATAACATGGGTTTCCTGCTAGGTAGATGCTCAAAATTCCACCTGTCCTGTGTGGCTTTAACATACTAGGGCCAAGCTATGGGGGTACCTTATACTGCTCTATTGGCTTTTTCCATCTTTGTTCTTTTAACCCTTCCAAAATACGGTTGGGATTCCCAAAGGGACCTAAGGAGGTACCTACAGCTCCCATTGACTTTCAGTGGGAATTGGGCACTCAGCTCCCTTAAATTTGAAAATTCTGACCTAGATAGATGGAGAAGGGAAAGGCCAAACTCCCAGAATTCAGATTTTGAACACTTCAAATTTAGGGTGCGTTTGCCTCTGGGATTTTCGTTCTTTCTTTCCATTATACAATAGAAGTCAGATTGCAAAACTTGCTTCCAAATCTGGGACCGGAGGCGGGATGTGGTTAGGTCTGGTGTTTTGTTATGAACTCATCTCCTCAAACAAACAAACCAACAAAGTGATTATTATTCAAAAGCAGAATTTTGAAACTCTAAATAGAACCCAAGAGTTCACCTCCTTCTGCCAAATAGTGTCATTGTCAGTTTATTTCAGTTCACAGTATGGCTTGTGATTAATTCCTTCCTACCAGATCAACCTGTTGGAACAATAAGGTGCTGTATAAGTGTTAAGCATTATTATTGTCCGTTAACGCCTCGGATGAGAGTCAGGTGGCTGAAATAAGGCAGGCGTTCACAAACTTTTTCTTTCTGAGGACCCCCCTAACATGCTATAAAAGCTCCCAGGAGCGGCGCCAGGGTTTTTGGCACCCTAGGCGGGGGTCTTTCTGCACTCCCGGTTGGTGGCAATTCTGCGGCGGGGGGGGGCGGGGGGGTCCTTCCGCGCTCCCGGTCTTCGGAGCACTTCAGCGGCGGGTCCCGGAGTGAGTGAAGGACCCGTCTCAGAATTGCCACCGAAGACCCAGAATGCGGAAGGATGCCGCCGAGAGTGGCAAAATTCTGACCCCCAAATTCTGGCACCCTAGGCAACTGCCTAGGTCACCTAAATGGAAGTGCCGGCCCTGAAAGCTCCATGGCCCAGCTGTGCCACACTGTTTTTCTGCATATAAAAGCCAGGGTTGGCGTTAAGGGGTAGCAAGCAGAACAATTGCTCTGGGATCCCATGCCACAGGGGCACCGCAAAACTCAGATGCTCATGCTTCAGTTCAGTCCCGGGTGGTGGAGCTTGGTAGCCCAGGCTGCAGTCCTGTGCTGCAGGGCTTTCTGCCCTGGCATGTAGCAAGTCTAATGCCAGCCATGCTTGGCGGACCTCCTGAAACCTGCTTGCGATCCCCCAACCCTCTCCCAGGGAGTCCCTGACACCTGGTTGAGAACCACTGAAATAAGGTCTGTCTTGCAGGCCTCTCAATGCACAGAGCAATCTCTTTCCAGGAATTCCAACTGAGCCGATGGTAATTGATCCATGTGGAGAACTTAGACTACGGAGGGAAAGATGCTGGGGAAGTGAGGAACTGCTGACATTTTCTCAGGGAAGGTGGCAGCAGACTTTGATGGGGTAGTAATACCTTCAGGGAAACTATACAAGAGGCAACAGGTATGCTTGTAGAAGCCTTCATGGAGCGGCTAAAAATCATCCCAAACGATTCCCTGTCTAGAAATAAGACAGCTGTAATGTTAGTTTTGTTCTTATGGAGACTTTCATCCAAGGATCTCAGCAAGTCTGTTAATATATGCCCAGCCCATACATATGTTAGTTAAACCTCATAACCTTCCCAGGGAGGCAGACCCATCATAATATCCTCAGATGAGTGAAATGAGGCACAGGGAGGTTAAGTGACTTGCCCAAGGTCACGCAGCAATGAGTGGCTGCTTAGCCAGGAGTTCTGACTCTTAGTTCCCTGCTCTGACTGCTGGCAGAGCTAGCTGTAATCTGATAAAGCTCTCCTCCAGTGCAGCAAGGAAGGATTAATATGTTTGCTTTGTTTTAGGGGATGCTTGATGCAGGGCTGTGTTTCAGCTACCTGATGTTTCATCCAGCATTGGAATTAAGCCAGGCAGTGAACTCTATTGATTTTCTGGAGAAACAAGGTCATCATAAACTCTCCTTCTGCCTTTTAAAACTGAAGCGTGGTTGAAACAAGGTGTGTGTGTGTGTGTGTATCGATTATATTGTTCTCTTGATGCACATACATAACATCCTTTAATATTAGTGATTGTCATAGACATATACCAAGAGGCAGATTCATATTCCCTGCAACCCAGGATTTAGCCAATAAGGTAAATCATCCAAACCAGTTAGTCTGCAGTAGAGGATATTTGTTAGATTACTGTGCTAGCATGAACACTGTCCCATCCTTATGAGCAACCAGTGGGATTCTGTAGCAAGTATTTCATTTCAGATTGTTGCTGACTGATTTCTCCTATGTTTTGTAAATTTTATGAATTAGTATTAATTCAGTTAATCCTCTGTGAATGCACTTTGTGCTGTTTGCTGTTCTTATAAGGAAAAAAATCCTTTAAATTAAAAAAAGAGTTCAAGAGAAAAAATATTTTATTAGATTGGAAATGATTACTATGACTTATTAACAATATGTAATGTACCTGTCCTTAATTAACTGTTAGTGGGGTCTATTTTAAATGCAGAATTTATTTCCCTTTTTTATGAGAGAAGATAGCAAAAGATAGCCATATACATTATTACATATTTAATATGTACATATTTATATTTCACTTGGTGTCTTAGTCATAATTCCATTCCACTATAGATAAGAAAGTTAGCCTCATATACCCAAGTTAATAATGTCTCTAATGATCTACCATACCTTGCATAGTTTTAATTTAGGCTGGAAGGAACAAAAACAAATATTAATTTTTATCAATCTAGTTGGTAATGTCTTGAAACATCTGAGGGCGGGGGGAGAGAATCAGATCAGTTTAAAAAAAGCAAAACCAAACCTCTCCCCTAACTGCACTTTTAATAACATGGCATCTGCCTTTTTGTTGCTGTCGTTGTCAAATAAAGGAAACAGATGGTTTCATGGTCAGGTTATAATAATGCACTCATGAAGATCTGTGTTTCATTAACCAAACTCCAGTTTACAGAGAGGATGCTTTTGCATTAAGAACTGCAAGGCTGATAGAAGGAATGGATGGTGAACAACTCACCATGTTGAACGGTGATGCTTTAGGGCAGCACTCGATAAATCAGGTCTCCATTGTGCTCGGTACCGTACAGCCATCCCTGTTCCAGTGATTTTCAGTTTAAGCTGGAGACAGACACAGCAGGAGTACAGGGATACTGTTACATTTACCACTATTTATCTGTTATATACATCTATGGAGATAAATAAACATACAGGGAGAGTGTCAATGTTTGGTGGAAGATGCACAGCTGGATCTATTTGAAATAGGCCAATTACTGCTCTTCCTTCTGCAAGGAGTGCTGGCAGCGTTGTTATGTATTAAATACATAAATAAATACATAAATAAATAGAGATACCTGGTGGCCAAATTACGATCATGTTGCCAGCACATTGGGATACTGATCTTTTCCAACAAAATGGCTGGTGATTTGCCAGGCAGCCTATGCGCATAAGGTACATAAGCAACCTCTTGTATCTTCTTTTTAAGTAGGAAAAATGTTTCTCTGATTGCCACAGATGCGAATTAGCTTGTGAGCAGTTATTTCCTAAAAGGGCTGTGCAGGGTGAATATTAATTTGAAGGTTCTGGAGAGCTTAATCTCAGTTGTTTGTTGTTTTTTGTTTTTTTTTAAAGATATGCTCCAACTGTCTAAAAGTTTTGGGTTTTTTTCCTTTTACATAAACCTCTCTAGTTTCTCACATTCTGCATACTATATCATTGTCGGTTTTTCTGGATGCCGTCATTTTCTTCAGTAGAACTAAAGATTGTGGTTCTGTGCTTTGCTGAGTTGGAGCTCAGGAGAGGTAGAATAGCGTCCCTAAGCTCTTGCACTGAATCACTAGAAGGACCAGAGTAGAGCAAGGATCTAAGACTCCAGGGTTCTAAATGGAGCAATTTTTCTGCAAGATCTCAGCCTGGATGGAACTTTTGCAAACTATGTTCGTAAAACCCTCAGGGTGATGGTGGTGTGCTGGCCAGGGTGGGGTGAAGGAGTGAGAGGCTTATGATGGAAACTGTTGACACAGCTCTAGCTCCCATGTTGGCTAGATGCAATCTCCATTAGAAGGGACTTTCTGGAAAGAGTGCGTAAAGCTGGCAGAAGTTTGCTCATTTCTCCTGCCGAAGTAATTCACCTTCTGCCCAAGCGGTGGGAAAACAAACCCAGCCAACAGATTACTTCAATTGCAGGGTTGTTGGGTTTTCGTTATAATCTTTTTAATGTTTTTCTCCCATTTAATACTTACTATAATTTTCTGAAATGCCAATAAGATTAATAATAGTGTTTATTTAATCAGTCTGCGAGGGGAATCCTAATCTATTTAATGTCATAGCAGGATTGTTTTGACCTTCAAAAAATAAAACAAGTGCTTTCAAAAACATGCTCTCACATCAGTTTTGCAACATCCACCAGGAATCAGAATGTATGTTCCTGGAAGACTTTTTCTTTCTTCCTTTCTTTCTTCCTTTCTTTCTTTCTTTCTTTCTTTCTTTCTTTCTTTCTTTAAAATACAACAATGCTGGATGCAATGTTTCAAAAAGCTTCTGTGGACTTGAGTTTTCTTCTTCCTACTTTATTGACTCAGGAAAGATAAGGAGCATGTCTGAAAGCATTAAAGTAGAGAGGGAACCCCACTAACTTAATCTGTTTTGGGAAAATTCCAGTGCTGAAAGGAATTTACGTTCCCTTTTGTTGTCAGTATTATGATAGCATCAACGGGCCCCAACCAAGATTGAGGGGTGTCATGGAGTTACCGGGCGATGCTCTGGAACTGCTCCCCACCAGGCCAGTCAGGACTTTGGGGAGCCTCCTTTCCCTTGGAGCAGACTTGTTCAGGGCAAGAAGCTCACACGTCTTCACCTCCTGGGTCTCTCCTTGGAGCATTCAGCATCCTCTGCCCATCAGTGCACTTCCCGGGCCAGGAGGTCACCTGATCCCTTTGTCTCCAACACCTTCAGCTGGCACCTTTGCAGAGGAGGGGCCCAGGCCATCAGTTGCTAGGAAACAGAGTGCCAGGCATTTAGGTGCACTGGCCCTTTGCTCTGCAGCAATCACACACCCTTATCCCACCACCTAGATATTAAGAACTGCCATGGGGACACTGAGGCACCAACACAGTATTCAGAGCAACATTAAGAACATTCCCAGTTCATCACAGGGGGGTCCCTTGTGCCTGGCATCATACAACCACCTGGTAAGAGTTCCTACCCTGAAGAGTTTGAGACTGGACAAAGAGTGAGAGAAAAGTGTCCTTGTTCCTGTTTTATAGCTGGGGAAATTGACACACAGAGAGGTTATGTGAATTGCAAGAGGCCAGGTAGAAAGTCACAAGAAGAGCTGGAATTAGAATTCAGGTCTCTCACTGTATATTTAGGCATCTTCATTTCTGTCCAGAGCAGCAATTTGCAACCTTATTTTATTTGCGGACTCTTAACAACTTTTGAATTGCGGTGCAGACTCCTTTGGAAATCTTAGAGTCTGCGGACCCCCAGGGCTCCGCGGACCCCAGGTTGAAAACCACTGGTGTAGAGCATTCCAGAAAAGCACTTGAAACTTGTTTTGTTCTTTTATGGTTTGAACTTTAGCCAAATTTTTAAGGCTCTGAAATTTTCAGATAAGAGAAGTAATGAATCTGACATCTGAAGTGCAGAAGTACCACCAGAGAAGTGGCAGTAGTTCTGTATTTCTGCCTGTAATTAGAACTGGAAGTGTGGGAAACTGCCAAGGAAAGCAGATTTCTGCAGACTTGATGTTTGGATAAGCAACTAAAACTTCTGGTTGCTTCTCCAAGCTGAACCCTAAACCTTTGATATCCATGCATCAAGATGACAAGAAAACTAAACACTTGTCTGGTTTTGTACTGCTGCCAAGGATCCAGATTAATCCATTTAGTTGGCTCGCTAAAGGAAAGTGGCATTCCAGCTGATTTTCTTCTGCAAAATTTAAAAGGTATTCTTTACCCATCTTCCCCTTAGCAACGGAAACAAAGGCTGCATTAAGCTGTGTAAAAATGTTATTACGAGATCTATTATAATGTCATTATCATTAGTTTTGAGTATGTGAAAAGCATGTGGAACAGCTTTCATGCTAAGGCTTATAACGAGCCACGGCTGAGCTGGATTGTTTCAATATTGAAAGAGTCCATGGACTTCAGATACAATTTAATCGCCTGTTTTTACTGGTGCATAGAAACTGGATGAAGGGGGAAACTGTCCATGGTCTTCAAGGTGATGAGCACTAGCTGGAGAGGGCTCTGAGTTACTACAGAGAATTCTTTCCCAGGTATCTGCCCGATGGGTCTTGCCCAAATGCTCAGGGTCTAACTAATCACCATATTTGAGACTGGGAAGGAATTTCCCCATAGATCAGATTGGCGGAGACCCTGGGGCTTTTTTTTCCCCTTCCTCTGCAGCTTGGGGCACGGGTCACTTGCAGGTTTAAACTAGTGTAAAAGGTGAATTCTGTGTAACTTGAAGTCTTTAAACCATGATTTGAGGATGTCAGTAACTCAGCCAGAGATTCTAGGCCTACTGCAGGAGTGGCTGGGGGAGGTTCTGTGACCTGCGATGTGCTGGAGGTCAGACTAGATGATCACGATGGTCCCTTCTGGCCGGAAGGTCTATATGCCTTCATTCAAGAAAGTCTAACAATGTAGAGCTCCGTCCAACTTCAGATTTCAACAGTTCCTGAGAAATAACTGCTTCCTTCAATAATGCTAAATGACAACTGAGGCAGTGTTGGAGGGGTTGTTTTTTTTGTTAATAACTCTTATAAAGTGCATTTAATCTGTAGCTCTCAAAGCAGTTAACAAAGGAAGGTAAGAAGCATTCTCCCCACTGATAGAAGTGGAAATAGAAGCCCAGAAGTGTGAAATGACTCTCCCAAGGTCATATAGCAAATGCACGTCAGAGTTAGAATTAGAGCTGGGCCGTGTCAGGTCCAATTTGGCAAAGAGTTTTGGCCAAAAACGGAGGCGGGGTGGGAGATTCCAAGAAAGTCCTAATGTATGATTTGACATTTTCAGAACGAAATGTTTCAGCATTTCATTTTGAAACACATTTCCTTTGAAAATGTAGCAGGATTTAACAGTTTAAAAAGATCACCTGGAAATTAAACAAAAATATTTAGTTTTGGATCAAACAAAATGTTTCATTCAACCCAAAACAATTTTGGGGATTGGGAGTGGGAGCATTTTCTTGTTTGGCCACGGAGCTTAAAAATCACTTATTCACCCTGTTCTAATTAAAACACACTTCCCTTAGTCCAGAGACCTACTCATCAGATCACACTGCTTCCCTTAATAATGACTGCTGGGAAGGGAAGCTGTTTAACAGAGAGATGAATGCTATCTGCTAATGCCAACCAGCTAGTGTGTTCACTGATGCTCAGTGGAACTCTGAAACATTCCGAATTGTAAAATTACTTATGGTCACTTCTTCTTTTGCCCAGTTCCCCCTAATAGTCTTTTCTGGCTTGCACTTTTAGTGCTACAATTTCATTGAGATGTGTGTTTCCCAGTGCCCTGAGCAAAAAGTTTGGGAAGCCAAAAACTCAATGAGTTCAAAACCCAGGATTCTTTTATTAATCTCTTTGACTTTGGCCAAATCAATTAGGCAACTCAACTTTGGCATCTAAATAAAGGTGGTCTGACTTCCAGAGATTCTGAGTGCTGGTAGCTCCCCCTGAAAATCAGGACAACTTCTATTTAGGTACCCAACCATGGATTTAGTTGCTTTACTTTCAGAACTCAAGTTTGAAAATGTTGGCCTGCACCTCTGTGCCTCAGTTTCCCCATTTGCACAGTGCGGATAATACCTAACTTTTGTAAAGTCCTTTTCCCCCCAGGAGGTATTCATATATGCAGTAAACATTGAGCTGCTCTTCTTCTTCATCCTTTGAGTGACATTCTAGAAAACCAGCTGGAATGGCTAAAAAATAAATCCTCTTCTGTTGATCACAAATTCCCTGAGCTTGGAGACAGCTGACAATCAAGGGGGAGGAAGGATGCGTTTCAGTGGTAGAGGATTGGTAACAACAGCCATATTGAGACTTGGTTGGAGTGTGTGTGCGTTTGCAAAAAGGTGTGTGTGTGGAGGCCAGGCTGCAGGAATTTAGAGACATTACTCATGACCAGACTCCGATGCATTAAATTGAGTGGAACCTATGTGGCATCTTTACAGAGCATGATTTTGTCTGCATACAAGTCATGCCCTGGCGTATTTTGAAGTACGTGACTCAAAGAACCAGAGACTCAAAAAAAAAATTTATTTTTAAAAGTTTGGTTGGATGGATGATACCTTGTGCATTTTTGAGTGTGCGTATTAACCTCTTTATATTTGCTGTATGTAACAAAAATAGCTAGACAGCCTGGAGTCACCCTCACTAGTGCAGCTGGAAATAGATTTTAACTGATGGGGCCTGTCAAGCTGTTAGTGACCGTGCAGTGGTGAGAACCACTAATGTGATATTTTCTTGTCTCTGCTCAGTTAAACATTCTGCCACTGAGTCAGAGAAATTATAGTCGAGAATTATTTTTTACTTAATATGTCAGCAGTGTCTTTACTGACTATTTAGTGGGCCATGTGTCTGAGTTTTTCCTCTGCCTGCAGTGAAAGCGGTTGGCCCCGGTGACATGTTCTCCTGGTATTACAGCAGATGGTGCTAAGACTCCAAAGAAGTCTGGTTGGTGGAATATGGGACAAAGATCCAATCACCACTAGGGCCAGTTCTGTTTGGAGTTTGCGGAACTGAAATGATTTTCCGGATGAGTCTGGAAGGAAGGTGAGGATGGGATTTGACTGAGCTTATAACAAACACAGACCTACCAAAACAAAACACCACACTGCACATGCAATTCTTCCCCTGGAGTGAGGATGCAGGAGGGTGAGCTATGTGTGACAGTGGTTAGGCTCATTGTATAAGATATGTCTGCACTGCAGCTGAGAGATGTGATTCCGGGCTGTGTGGGTGTTGCCGCATGGGTTGTGGCTTGGGCTAGCTGCCTGAGCTCAGACCCAGGGCTTGGACTTGTGTGGCTCGCCTGACGTGTTGCACATGCTGCAATGTCCACACTACTATTTTTGGCATGCTAGCCTGGGCTGAGCTAGCATGAGTCTGTCTACCCCCACCAGGAATTACACCCCCCCCCCCGCCCGCTGCAGTGTAGATATACCCTCGATACACTAATGAAAGGCAGTCAGAACTGTGGAGATGCAGGTGGCTTAAGAGCCAATATAGGATATAATAAAGTGTTTGGGTACCAAGCAAAATGCCACCTTCCCACCTCTCTGCCAGCTCAACCTCAATCCCTGACAGCAGCGCCTCTTGCTCTTCTGAGGCCTGATCCAAAGCCTGCTGAAGTCGATGGAGAGACTCCCATTGTCTTTAAGGAGCTTTGGACTGGGCCACCTCATTCCTGCCCTCTAACATGTTCTGTATCTAGGTTCTCCTGCTGTTTTCAGGAGCATAGTCCCCGTGCTGCTCTCACACAGCTCCCCTCCTTTTCCTCTAACAGTCTCAACCTGCAAACACCCACTGTTAGTTCTTCTTCCCTCCAGAACGGAAATTGACAGCCCTTCCAAATGATGCTGTGATTCCAGGATGTTGAAAAATGGAGTCTGGAGTAAAATAATCAAACTTGGTTTCACTTGGGGAGCTGAGCTGGGATTAGATCTTTGGTTTCAGACGTCTCCAGAGTTTTAAAAGGTGGTTTATTATCCCAGGGCCTCACTGAACTTGCACTCACAAATGAGTTTTTCCACCTTAATCAAACAGTGGATTGGCTTTTTTTAAATCATAAAGGGAGGAACAGCTTCCTTGCTTTGCCACAGTGTTGTTAGTCACCTTAGCCTTGGGAAATGGTGAATAGTTTTGCAAAACCATCCTTCCTCCACCAGACCAAAGAAATGTTCAGTCCCATTCCGATCTGCCCTGTGGAGCTGAACCCAGTACTTATAAAAACTACAGAGCTAGGACAACAAACATTTAACAAGGGGAAGGGTGCACTTTCCCTCCTAACAGGCAGCAACCTTGGAATATGGGGACTGGGAATCGAGACCTCCACGTTCAAATCCTGGATATGCCCCTGGCTTGTTGTGCCATCGTTAAGGCATTTAACCTCGCTGTGCTTTAATTTCTGCCCTTGTAACATGGGGCCAAAAATAGTTTGCTCTGCCACATAGGGACATTGTGAGGATCAATTAATATTTAGTTTTTTGAGATATTCAGGTAAGCTACTTAGAGTTGTGGAAAGTGTGTGTGTGTGTGTGTGTGTGTGTGAGTGTGTGAGAGAGAGAAAGTTAGAGATGGTGTTCCTGCCCACTTCCTTTATTTGAGGCATCTATTGTTTCATTGTAACCGTTTTAATAGAAACACACTCCCTTTATCTATTTCCTGATCAAGCTGATCCCTGCCCACATTTCATATGTATTTGGAAAATGTGAGTTTAAAAGCCAAGCAAAAAATTGCTTTTCTGTTTTTATTTGGGGGGTGGGGGTTGCGTTTGTAGGCACATGTGTGGATATGGTGTGCGTATGTTGGTAGCCTGTTGAAAATGATGGTGCCAGAGCAGCTCATGCCTTGGTTTTCTATAGATCCAAACCAATGTGCTAACAGAGGTTTTGAAAGGAAAATGCACCTAGGTGCTATTCTCTCTATCAGTGGGAACGAGTGAGTGGTGCAAAAGGACGTTTTGTTGTTATGATTCATTTGGGTTTGTGAGGGAGGGGGGTTGTGTTGTGGTGTTTTGTTATGTTTTGGGGTTGTTGTTTTTTTTGTAATAATGGGGATATCTTTGATTCAGGAATTTGGAAGGGAACCATCCTGCGGTTTCCAGAGCTATAGCCCAATGAGCTTTGAATCTGAACTAGTTGGATCTCTCCTCTGTTTTTCTGTGACAATGGCTGACTGAATAAGTATCAAGATCCTGTTTGGATCTTAGGATCCTTTCTTTGCATAAAGTTTACCAATCAGATCATTGGAATAAAGCTTTTTGACATGCATCTCATCTAGTTTTAGCACTTTCATTTTTAATTTCCTCATAACTTTTTTTTTTTTACATGACTCTTTCCCATACTGTGTCCCAAGCTAGTTGGGATGGATGCCTGCCATATGCTTTCTAGCGCTTTGTCCGGTTGAGTTTTTATAGGTCAGATTTTCACAACAGTCTCCCAAAATGTGCATGTGTAATATTGCAGGCCTGCACCATTACGCAGTGCTCAGTCTGGGAGTAGATGCACAAAAAGTTACATTCAAATGCAGTTTATGCAAACACTTCTGAGATGTTGCACATAGGGGAGGAGGGGAAATCCAGGAACCAAAAAATGTAGATTCAGCCACAGTTTTAGAGGCTGAGCTGAGTGAGGTTCCTTTGAAAATCCAGCCCTAAACATCCCTTGTTATTACTGGATTATTAAAACCAGTGGCTTGGTCTTGGATGATGGTACGGCTGTGAAGTGCAGCCTATTGTCAGTGTCACAGCTTATGCTTGTGGATGTGACTTTCTCACGTCTTGCTAGTGAATTAGAGCCTGAGAGGTGTGAAGACACCGAACGTAAAATCTGCTTCTCTGTATTTTAGATTATACTTTGTTCCAGTGTTGGGCTCTCATTACTACTGAAATGCAGTTGCTCCTCAATCAGTTAGTAACGCTGAAGTATAATGTGCCATTACAGCCTCCTTATGTCATACTCTGTTTTTAACTCATACTGTGTATTAATATAATGATCGCCACATACTGTTCTTAACATAAAGATCACATAAGATCTAATGGTAAAACCACTGCAGCAACTTAATCCTTGATGTAACATTGTGACCTGGGGCCCTCTTGGTGTCAGCTGCCAGAGGGAGTGCATAGGGTTTTACAGGGTTGGATATGTACATAATAGGTCATGAAGGGGTAGAATGTGATGTTTCTATCGTGAGCCAGTAGCCCACTGGCCACATCTGGAGCATTGCGTCCAATTTGGGCCCCCCCACTACAGTTTGGGGAGAGTCCAGAGAAAGGCAACAAAAATGATTAGGGGGCTGGGGCACACGACTTATGAGGAGAGACTGAGAGAACTGGGCTTATTTAGTCTGCAAAAGAGAAGAGTGGTGGGAGGAGGAGGGGAAGATTTGATAGCAGCCATCAGCTATGTGAAAGGGAGTTCCAAAGAGGATGGAGCTCGGCTGTTCTCAGTGGTGGCAGATGACAGAACAAGGAGCAAAGGTCTCAAGTTACAGTGGGGGAGGTTTAGGTTGGATATTAGGAAAAACTATTTTGCTAGGAGGGTGGTGAAGCACTGGAATGGGTTCCCTAGGGAGGTGGTGGAATCTCCTTCCTTAGAGGTTTTTAAGGCCTGGCTTAACAAAGCCCTGGCTGGGATGATTTAGTTGGCGTTAGTCCTGCTTTGAGCAGGGGGTTGGACTAGATGACCTCCTGAGGTCTCTTCCAACCCTATTCTTCTATGATTCTATGATCATACTCATGGCAGAATGTATGTGCAGATAATGTTTGAGGAGTTATGTATCTATACTGAAAAAATATATTCTTAATGTTTTGGAGTTAAGGCAGATTACCAGGCAGTGACAGACCTCAAAGGTGTTCCTTTCAGGCAGGCAGGCACTAACACCTATGTCCCTGTCTGGGGCCTGATGTGTGCCTCCCATTTGCATACTGAGCCAGATGCAAATTGAGATTGCATAAGATACAAGAGAGGAAACCTACAGGAAGAAACAAACAACGGAGTGTGTTCTGTTCATAAATAACGAGAAAAGATTTGTTTGGAAATGCAGAGGGACACACAGAATCCTTCACCGAAGAGACAAGCTGACAGCAGGCTGGTCTTCAGTGTGGCTTGGGAATGAGCAAAACTCTGGAAGATGTGAGTGTCTCGTGAATTAAGTCAAGGCTATAGAATGCATTTTATGATTTTATTTGATAGCTTAACTATTTGTCTCCCGCATGTCTACTGGCTGTTACTGGAATCTCTGTGCTATTTTAAATCAACTTATACTTGTTTTCACATAGCATATCTGAGTGCTGTGTGTGAAGCATGCTGTCATCTAAAGTGGAACTGGTCAGCGGGAGTAGTGCATCTGTGAATACTGCGAATGTCCAGGGGTCAGGGGCTGGACCACTCAGACATCTTGAGGATTGGGGCATGTCATATACTAGCATGTAGAGTAACAGCAGGGCCTGCAAGGCTGAGAGGGGAATGCTTGTATTGCCCATTGGCCGGTGGAGCTGGGAGCTGACCTAAGGCTGGCATGCTAAAGGCAGGTGATAGCGAGGTACCCCCAAGAAATGGCATAGACACCAATGACCTCATTGGAATTATTCCAAGGATAAATCTTCCCTGCTATTTGCCACTCAGGCCGGTTCTGCTAAAGTTGTTACCAATGGATAGCCTCGGCGAAGCAAATTGCTGAGTCTGCTCTAAGGAGCAAGAGTTCACATCATAAAAATCATTCTCTCTGTGGGTGTGAATTGGCACCTCTGCCAAGGGGGCCAGAGTCCTTTTCCTCTTATGGAAGGACCTCATTCCAAGCTGTGGTAAGGGGGAGCCTGCACTGCCATTCTCCACGCTGTACTTGTGCTGCATGTAAACAGAGGACTTCTGTCTCTGGTCAGTGTGAACTCCTTGCTTTTCACCAGGACAGGTTTCACTCTATTAATGCTGAATTGTTTCCTGTGAAGAATGACACTTAACATAAGTTTGTTCTAATTTTTACTGAAGTTCACAAGGAGAGGTGCTCAAGATTCCCATTCAACTGCACCGACATTAATGAGGAGCTGAACTTGATGAGTTTTATCAGCTTAGCAACAAATAACACAATCCAAGTCATCAGCTGCTTCCCTCCTCTTGGATCCTCTGCGCTGTGAGCCTCCTCTCTTTCTCGATTGCCCATGGCTTCTGCCCTGACCTGCTGCTTTGCCCTTTTGTTTTTTCTGCCTCAGCTGAGCTGCCTTCTGTTTGTACATCTCTTTGTCTTTGTCAGGCTGCTGGTGCCACATTGTTCCCAGCTTCTTGGCGATTTCCACCATGGTCCAGCCCGGATTTGACCTCTCAAGTGCCGGGCGATGCGCAGCCATGAAGAGGAAGAAAGCAGACAGTGGCCTCTTCCTCTTGGTCTGATTACCTCTCTTCCCACGCCTCTTTCTCTGCGATCTCCTCACTCCCCGCAGAGGATCTGCTGTTTTCTTCTTCACACACCGGGCATTATGCACCCTTGCCAGTTCTTCATACTTCTTTTTCTCCTCCTCAGAGATGGTTTTCCACTTTTCCGAGCACTTCTTGGATAATTCTATGCAGTTCAAAGCGGGGTCTGTTTGGTTTGCCTTGTACTGCTCTTTGAAAGATATGAAGAAGAGCAAATAGGAGGATAACTTCCCCTTTGGTTTTATTTCAGCATGCCCGACCATTGTTTCAAATGTTTGATCTTACATAATGATCAAGTTTGTCCAGTGATCTGTTCTGAGCTCCTTTGGCGCAAATCAAATTAATAAACATGATTTTAAATACTAGACAGACCGTCCCCTCCTCCTTGTGGCATAATGATCATGGGGGAGAGGGTCCTTCCTTGTCCGGTGTTGCAGAAGGCAAACTTGATGCTGTACTCAGGTTTCTTGACATTGTTTGGTAGGTATTCTGATTGTGACATCAAATGAAACCTCTCCAGTCAACCTAAGAGCTGAATTTGGTTATTTGCATACTACAGTCCGATTGGCTAAAGGGTTGAGCTGAAGTCATAATTGTAGTTATGCAATGTAGTCCTCTACAGAGCTCATGGCTAGGATAGGATTATTCCAGCTGCCTGTGAGATTCCCATGTGTTTAATGTGCAGTATGTTATAAATGTAGGTAATATCCAGAGAGAGAGCTGGATGACTCTGATTTTTTGTCATGATAAAATGTGAAGCCATTGTGAGCCTCTGAGAGGTGGTGGCTCATAATGTGAGAATGGTTTAGTAGCAGCCCTAAAAATCATTGTATGTGACAGCTGTTTCTTGGTCCCTGTCAGGATAACGACCATAATTTAAATCTGCAGCACTTGGCCTACCAGTCTAATTTACTTGGGTGGACTTTTCTTGAATTTGAAAGGTTCTGAGGGTTTAAAAGCCTTCATTAATTACATTTTTGTAAATGAAACTGTGATAAGGTTCTGCAGTTTTGGGTGGGATCACAACTAGCTGGTTTCCCAGGTTGGTTGGTTTGTTTAAGGTTAAAAAATCCCACACAGAAAAAACAGACCTCAGTTCTGGTTCCATCAGAACTTTCTTTTGTGAGTCTGACTGCTGCCGAGAGCAAACTTATGAATAGTTGTAATGAAGCCGACTGAAATTTTGGCCGTGCGGTTCGTGTGCAGGGGCACTTCTTTTTATTTGATAATCATAAGAGAGAGTTCCTGGCTTCAAAGAGCTTATAATCAAAGGGGAGAATATGCCTGCATGGGAGAATAGCCCGGAAAGTGGATCAGGCTAAACTGCAAAAAGGCACTAAATGCAGAATAAGATTGTCCGTGTGGGGAGCTGTTCCAGATTGGCTAGTGTGCTCTCAATACACGCCGTAGCTTATTTTGAAACATGTAGGCAAGTCGTAATTACACAAGACAAAGGAAGGAGAAAGGGAAGTGACATTATCTCTCTTTGAAGGTGGATAACTGAGGCACAAGAGCCTTGGCTCATTTACGCACCTGCTTAATTCCTATTAAAATCAGTGGGATTTAAGCCTGTGCTTAAAGTAAAACCCAGGCTTAAGTGCTGTGCTAAATCAGGTTTAGAGAAATTGAGTGACTTGCCATTGGTTATATGGGGAGAATGTGGCAGAGCCTGGAACTGAACCCAAATTTCCATCAAGTGCCTGAAACACAAGAGGAGCCTTCAGCCCATTGAAGTGTTGAGCCGTTTTGGGTGTGCAGTGCTGAGCAGTTTTTTTTCAGTCAGTTTTGTGGGTTGTGAAGCAAAACAGAAACATGTCAGGTGATCTATAGCATATTCCATTACTGTGCTTACCTTTTAGCAGTGACCTTGCAGTCAGAAATAAAAATTGAATAAACTCCCAATCTGTTTGGTATTAGCATAAGGCTCACTTCTTGTATGTCATTTTAACTTACTGTGTGCCCCGTGAGGGAGGTTTGAATTCCATTTATCTATCCTGCTTCTCCTTCTGTTGACTCTTTCTTCTGAAAAGAGAACCCACATTTGTGATTATTCTGGGGCAATGAAATAATTTGATTACTGCACTTGGAGGTCTCTTCAACAGGTGCTTTATTATCTCACTAATTCAACCTGGGGGACTTTCCGTATTCCCCAGTTCCCAGAGTTTGAGAGCTGCAAATAAAGCTCTTCTGCTCCTTTCCTGATTTCATTTATTTGGCCTCATTTATCTAAGTCCTTTCCAGATCTTCCCCAGGAATTTCATTTAAATGTGGAATTGATTATATTCAATGTGATTATCTTAAGGAGCGTGTGATGTTAAAATGCACTTGAGATGGACCAACTCACATTTGGCTTAGGTCATTTATAAAAATCACTTTGAGTTGAGGCTGTTAATCTAATCCCAATAGAACGTTTGCTCAAATCCCCAAATTACCTACCTAATTTAGCACAATAGGCAGCTTCTACTCAAGAGGGACCCAGGGCAGAGCTATCAGGGAGTAATGCAGGTCAGGGTTGGGACACATGGGCAGAGCTGTGTGAAAGGCTCATTACTAGAATGGCTGAGATTGTAGGCAGTGGATGAAGGATAGTTTCAGTGGTTAGGAAGCTCTTTTGGGACTAGGAATAAGATGGTTCAATTTTCTTCTCTGACACAGACTTCCAGAGTGCCCATGGGCAAGTCATTTAGCCTCTTTGTGTCTGTTCCCCATCTGTAAAAGGGGATAATAGTGTTGCTTGGCATTATGGGGATAAATCAGGGTGACCAGAGAGCAAGTGTGGAAAATCGGGATAGGGGGTGGGGGATAATAGGGGCCTGTATAAGAAAAAGACCCCAAAATCGGGACTGTCCCTATAAAATCAGGACATCTGGTCACCCTAGAATAAGTACAGCCAAGATTGTGAAGTGCTTTGAGATCTACTGATGAAAAGCACTGTACACAAGAGAAGTGTTACTATTATTATTCTTAACTGAGCTGGCTGGCAGAACCTGAGGAAGGGCTTTGCAACTGGAGCAGCAGATGGCCAGAATGGTGATGTATGGCACAAAATGTGTTGGACCCAGGGAGTAAAAGGCTAATCTTGCCCAGACGCCAGCTACATCTCTTTATCCTCACAAGCAGACTGCCCTAGAACCTGTCCCTGTGTCAAGCATGCAGCTCCCAACCGTCTCTTGGCTAACGTGGGTGTAAATATAAGAACACTTGGAGGCCATCGTATTAGTCATACACCCTCTAGAAATTTAGTTTCTAAAGAGCCATTTTATGGTGGTGAAACTGACTTGACCTGAAAGGTGACATAAGATCTTCTTTAAGGGCTAATCTAGACATTAAAGCTGTACTGATATAATCCAGGTGCTGCAACCCCCCACACTCTCTGCTTGTGCTTGTGTGAAATTAGACCGGAATAGATGTGCTTATACTAGTATAGCTTATTCCTTTATGGGAAGGGAAATAAGAAATACGGGTATAAGGTGCCTTTATGTTGGTATAATTATGTCTACACTAGGGCTGTACCCATATAACTCTAATGGTAAAAGAAAACAATGACACCTCTAACCACTTAGGGTGAGCAGATGTCCCGGTTTTATTGGGACAGTCCTGATTTTTGGGTCTTTTTCTTATATAGGCTCCTATTACCTCCCTCTCTCATCCTGATTTTTCACACTTGCTGTCTGGTCACCTTATAACCACCAGAGTTATGCCAGCACAAGGACTATGTGTTGACCAGACCTAAGTAAAGATTAAACAAGCTTAAAATGCTTATGTATAATTGACTTGCTCCCTTTTGGATTGATTCTCCAAATTTAGAGCATGTTTTTGTGGGGCATCTGGGTGATGGTTGGGTTTACTTGCATTATTAACATTGCATCCTCTATTTTTGTACAGATACAGGGCTGATTAACAGTCATCTGTAACCAATCTTACAGTTTTGAAGGAATTTCTCCTAGGTAACCAAAGAGTACTTTCCCCTTTAGAATGTAGCTTTTTAATGTGCGTTCCACTTTGTGTTAGTTGAATAAAAAAAAAATACTTGTTTATGAGTTCGTCATTGAACTAGAAACTTGGTTTTGATTTGCATGTTTTATTCACTGCTCATGGACATTTGTATGAGCAATTTTTTTTCATTCAAATATTTATGGGCTGTTAATTCTGGGCCTGTAGCCGAGCTCTGTTTAGTCAAAAAATGAAAGCAGTCAAGGCTGGTGTTCACCTATATGCAATGGGGCCAGCACAATGACTGTGAAGTACCTAAGTTCCACTTAATCTTCATTTGGAGGGTTTTAGTGCATAGACTGTGTGCTGGCCCTCTGCATAGGAGTGAATCTCACCTGTCTGATGAATGAAATTCAATTGGAATGGAAATGTGAGTAGTTTATAAAGGTTGGGATTATCCAATAGGGAAAGAGAAGCAATGCCATGTGAGTTTGACAGTAGGTGACCTGTCACAAAGCACCAACTGTGCTTCCAAATAAGAATGAATACTTGATGCAAACCACTCATGCAGAATCTGTGTGTTCGAATACATGAATTGAAAACTATTTGCCTAATGATTTCAAGCAACAAATGTGTAAAAACCATGATCTTTTTGCTGGTAATTTGGTGCGCAGGAAAAAAATGGATGAAATCATTGCATAAGCTATTGACAATGAATAGTTTGACCATCATTAAATTCCCTGGAATGGCTCATTTGTTTCACAGTCAAGCAGCTCATCTGCTGAGTGATGACAGTGATCTTGACATCCCCATGGTATGTTTGCTCATGTACACACCATATCTTTGTGTCTGGAGCTCAGCTTCTCTTTCATCTCAGCAGAACGCTTAATACTTGTCTTAGTGCTTCTAGAGCTGGCTGAGGCTAGGAATGGTTTCAGTGTTGTTTTTCCCCATCCGTCATATATGATAAGTCAGTAACACCACAATAAAATAGAACAAGAGTTATCTGATAGCAGCTTATAGGGAGCTATAATTTAAAAACAACTGTCCCTGCCTGATAACAAAATAAGGTACATCGAGTCTGCTTTGTGTTCTGTTATAGGGAAACTGATGGTGTTGAAGACACAGAAAACTTGGTGCTTTAATATGTTCCCATTCACTTTTTCATCTTACCTTGTTGAACTTAAAAGCTGACCTCTATCTCTGTTAAGAATCCAGCATCTTATTCACAAAATGAATGTCTTTCTGTGCACTGGGACTTGGTTCCTTCCCATCTTTCTTTCCGTTGTATTGCTGATGGGGTCAATTCTTGCCTCGGCGGTCCCCTGTATTAGTATCATACAAACGAGGCTGTTGAAGTTTCTAAGTGTAGGCAGATTGAAAGCAAAGGATATAAAGAGTTGTAGCAGGAGAACAACTATGGGTTGAAAAACAGAAGCCATAATTATGGTTTTTGAGGGGGTTTTGCACAGAGTAATCACTTGAACAGAAAGGACCGCTGTTTTCTATCCCAGGTAATTTTTCAGGGCTGTAGTTCTTTGCTGCTAATTATGTCTAACAGGAAGAACCGTTCTGATCTCCATATTTTACCTGTGCTTATAATGGGACTTGGTTGGCACATAGTTCTGATCACTGTCTTACACCCCATTTCGGAAGGGAGATTCCATTGAGTAACATTAGGCTCCTGTATGACAATCACACATTTTTTTCCTGCAGGACAGGTAGGATATTAAATCTTTGGGATTGTTCTACATTCTTTAGCTTCAGAAGTGAAGTGGCAAGTGAGTGAACTACATTCGGATGGTTTGTTCTTCCAGGCCCCATAGTGCTGTTGAACCCAGGTCATCTTACTTGGTTTCTGCCCTTCAGAGTTAGAACGGGATGTTGTTTCTGCGAGCAGGTGGGAGAAGACTAGTCCGGTTTGCAGTGTCCTCAAACTTATTTTGTAGTGTGTGCACCCTGAACATGAACAGAGCTGGCTTTCAAATGAGACATCAAGGTAGATGCTAGAGAAGCCTCTCTCCTGGGCTGAGTTATTAGGAGCTGTTGCAATAACTGGGGCCTTGTAGGCCTGCGCCAGTTAGGAATCTAACTGGGGGAAAGTGGGTAAAGGTTTATAAAATGTTCCAGTCACCAGTTAACACAACAGAGTCATACTAAGTGCATCTCCAGGGGAAGAGTCTCAAAATTGGGGAAGAATCATCATCCCTGTTTTACAGACAGGGAAACTGCTGTTCAGAAAGGGGAGGGGACCATTCCAGGGTCACTCAGTGAGTACATGGAAGATGGGGACTAGTCTGGCCTTTAACACCCAGTCCCCCGATCCAAGTACTTGGCATGTTTCCTCCCTGGGAAACAATGGCTTTCAGAAGCAGGCATTGGACAGCAAAAACCTTTTTATTTCAGTGGATGTGCATGCTGAGGTGGTTCAGTGTAAAAAAAAAAAAAAAAAAAAAAAGTTTCAAAACCCCCGAATCTTTGTCAATTTCCAAAACTGAGCCTGAGCAAAAGCCTTGGGAGGTTCTAAAATGTCATCTTAATGTCTTTATCTAGCCACTTGCATATTTACAGGTTCCTTGCAGGACCACAAATGCCAAAACACCATAACCACAGCTTTGCCAGCCAGGACCTGTAGCAGGAAACGTTTGTTGTGGACACAGCTTGTTCTTGTTAGATTCCTAGCTAAATGTTTTAGAATTGAGAGATTCGTATCATGCATGTAATAAACAGATATCCTTGAGAGAAACCGATAAGTATCCAGACTTCAGCCCTTGACCTGCTTGATCCTGGAGTCCTAACCTTTTGATCTCCACCAAGCTGTGAAATTTGAGCTGATCTGCCATGGAAGATAGCAATTCTTGACAGAAGGGAAAGAATTGCAAGGCTGTGTGGGGAAAGTAACAAAAGAAAAAAACAGAAGACTGTGCCCTGGTTTGTTGCCCCAATAAAGGTGAATCTTCAGCTGCATTCACCTGTGGCCTGAATGATTTTTAAAGGTCAGTGTAACCAGTGATGGAAAATTAATTCTGAGCCACCTTCGCCACATACATTAGCTGTTAATTTGAAAGCATGGTTTTGGACTATTTCTTTTTTTTAAAGAAAAACAGCTCCCTGACAGAAGTAATCAAGAAACGAAAAAGCAGGAGGATGATGAGAAAAATATGTCTGCTGATAATGATGTTAATTATAAGGAAAATGAATGTTGACATTTGAGAGTTCAGTTGAAAAGATCAGACACCCACTTGGGCATACAGGATCCATATAAAGTATGATGTAGTGAGAAGCAGAGCTGTGGAATGTCTGAAACATTCTGTGCTTATATAAGAGTGGTAAAATGTTAAAAGTTCTGTGCTGTGTATTTTAATGTTGCCAGGTCTCGTGATTTAACCATGATTCATGCAATACTTGATGTGTTTTTTTAAATAACTTCAGCTCCTGGAGTCGTGGGATTGCTTTCAATTAAAAAGAAAAGTGAATTTTTAGCCCTGGCAGTTGCAGAGAAAATATTGAAAACCTGACCTGCATGCACCTCAAGTCTCAGAAACCAGAAGCAAAATAAAAAGAACCCCACATTTGTTATTTTTATAATGTCTTGATATTTTGGTGCCTGTCTCATGGTTTGTGAGTATTTTCATAACATCACAAAAATTAGAGGCCTGGCTGTTCAGCTGGTCTAAATCAGAAACACTTCCTTGACTTGAGGGAAGCTATGCTCATGTACAGCTTAGGATCTGCCTGGGGCTGAAAAGACAATAAACTAAGCTGTGCTTTGACACACACGCTTGTTTAATTTTAGACGAAATTCGCCGGTGTGCTGGGGACCACCGTGAGACCGCTGCACCGCTTAATTCTCACTTAACCCTGGAGGTGCTGTGTCTCAGATGAGGATTTAAGAGCTGTGTAGGCCTCTTGTGGGCCCTCTGCCCCTGAGTGAATCCCATCCTTTTGGGCCCAGTTGTGGGAAGTGCTCTTCAAATGTGGAGCTCAGCCCCTCTGAAGATCAGGTGTTAATGAGTCAGGAACCAGGAGAAGATGCTGCCTGGAGCATTTACCACAAAGCCTGAAACATGGATGCAGTTTACTTGATCATCTGCTTCTCCATTCTGCTTCATTTAGCATTCAATGGCAGAACCTCCACTGACTCCCCTAGGTTGGACATTTGGCCCTTTCATCTCAGAGTGGGCAGGTGGGTCTATTTCACTGAGACACGCAGAGCCAGGCTCACTTAAGAGCTCGCGGGTCCATTTGTGCAGGAATGTTCACTTTCCGCTGGCGTTCACCATCTCTGAGTGGCTTTGGCATGGTGCTCTGCAAGCTGCATTGGGTTTCACAGTTTGCACCTTGGTTCATCTGAAAGTATATAGCAAAGCTTGGAGGTGAGAACAGCTGGGCACCAGGGTCAAAGGGAAAGTTCTTGCCCAGCCCTGTGCAGAGAGACCATTGAGTTCAGCAGAGCTCCATCTCCAGTAAGCTGGAAAGTTGGAGGATCTTAAATTTACCATGGAGATCACATACTTTTTGGGAAAGGAAGATGATTTTGATCACTCATTATCTCTCTTCAGAGGACTTGAGCTGTTCTGATGAGGTAGACCAAAAGGAGATTTGAGAACCCCCTAGATTATTGACCTCTGATGGTCATTCAGAAGCCCTTCCAAAATTCCCTCCCCTCTCTTCTGTTCCTAGTTCCAGTTCAGAAAAAGGCAAGAAGATAGTTACAACTTCCTCCGAGCCACTAGCTAGCACCCTCCTGTGTAGATGGAAGGCCCTTGCATGTTTGAAAAGTATTACTGCTTTATCTCCTGTGTAGTGGTTAGAGTAGGGAATATGAGGCTGGGATATATTCCTACATCTTCCACTGGCTATCTATGCAACCCTGGAGAAATCAATTTGGGCCAGATTTTCTTTTAAAAGAGCACTGTGCACTGTTATCCTCACATGACTTGCGAGTCTGCACCCTCTCACACATTAGGCAGGTGTGCCCTCAATTCACAGACTGCACACACGCACCAAAGCTTGCGAACGTGCAAGTTGAGGCATGCAGAAATACACAGTCACTTTCCAAAATATGGCCGTTCACCTCTGTGTCTTGGTTTAGTCATCTATCAAATTAAGACAGTAATAAGGACTATTGTCTCGTGCAGTAGGGTTGCAAAGCTTAATGAATGTGCCGCAGAACCTGAAGACCCTTGGATGGCATGCTATCTAAATGATGATGATGTTATAATTAATAATACAAGGTGTTGCATATTTAAGTGGACACTGATGCTGCAAAGCACCATCTCTGTGATTATTCGTCAGGAAAGTTGTATCTCCTGGAGCATCTTGTCCTTGATCTACTAACTGCATAAGGGAGATCAGTTTAACAAATTTCATTGAGTTCCCATGAAGAACGTACAGTTAATTTTTATTCATTCCTTTCTTGGTTCCCTTTTATTTTCCATTATGTAATAAACCCATGCAGCTAAGAGAGGAACAATCCCTGAAGTGCTGAATTCGTTTTTCAGAGGCTGCTAAAACATGTCAGATCTTTCAGCTGTGTGTAATAAAGTATTTATTTTCTCTCTCTGATGCACACTGTGTTGCCTTTTTATTTCTGATTCTTTTTTATATTATTTCGCTAGTGTTTTCTGCTTTAATACCATATTTAACTTTTCACAATTTCAGGTTGCTGACTAGTTTGCTCCACCATTACACAATATTAAATGAAGTAATTGCAATATAAAGTTCCGTTTAAGGCGTGATACCACCTACAGACCTGTGCAACACATGTACCTATAGATCAGATGCTCAAGTGAGGCCATGAATTACTCCAGGCTCTGTGTGGGTGGGTGTGTATGGATGTGGATGTGGGTAATGTGGGGCTGTGCTGATTTCATGACCTTCAAAAGGCTGACCTCTGATAAGGGAATCAACACAGATATTTATTCCAGCGCCCTCCTTACTATGTACTTGTTACAAAGACAGGGACAAATTTATCAGTTGCTCTGTGCATCCTGCACCTTTGGTTGACTTCAATGGGTGCTAAAGTTGCTCAGCACCTCTGGAAATCAGCCCCCCCACCATTTTAAACTGTAAACATATGTAACCGGGCATCTGACTAATCCCTGGATGTAGAGTCATGAAAGGGGATTTCTCCCCTGTGCCCAGGGGCCAACTCGATGAGGAGTTTACCCTATTCTGCTGTACTGAGTGGGATCACTTGTTGTGGTTAAGTAGGTATATCCCACATAACCAGCTTCAGAGTGTGGAGATAGATGGCAGGAGAGAGATCACTTAGGTTCACTCCCTCTGGGGCACTTGGCATTGGCCACAGTCGGTAGACAGGATACTGGGCTGGATAGACCTTTGGTCTGACCCGGTATGGCCATTCTTATGTTCTTCTTATGGTATCAAGGCTCTGGGCCTTTTCAAACTCTATTTCCAGGAGCTAAGATGTCCATTTCACATGGTGGTGCATGTTGCTATGGGGCTGTTATTTTCTTGCCTGTGGTCTGCACCTTGAGATGCCCAGGAGGAATTGTTGGCAGCCGTAGGCTGCCTTTTTGAGAGGCAGAGTTGAGTTTCAGCATAGAGCATTGTAGAGGAATCTCACACACATACATTGCTCAAAGGGAGAATGTACTTATGTCCTTGTTTGTTTAACCTAAAAGATGGGTGATTTGTATGTAAAGTATAGTGGTGACTCTTTGTGGATAGCAGAACATAAGACATTGTCACCTGTCCAGAAAGCAAAGGAGAATCAGACATTGGTGAAATGGGCAGCCATTTTAATTGAGAAGAGGCTGGCTAAATGACATGGCGTTGAAAGGCTCTGATAAACATCAGCTAAATTGTTGAGTCGTCCCATTCTGGGCAAGCAGTCTGGTTTCCTGGGAGCCTGTTCTTGAGTCTCTACACCATTTTGCTTGAGTCGGAGTATTGCCTGTTTGCTCCTACTATTAAGAACATTTCCCACTAGCAGCTTGCCTCACTGTGCCTCTTTGTCTTTTATACTGTGCAAAATGATTGTGGTGGTTCTCTTTTGTGTCTAGTCTTGTTAGAGGGGTTCTGTTAAAGGAGTTGGAGTTTTGTTTCTTTTCCCACCAGCAGTCTGCTCTGGGAAACAGGGATGCGAGGAGTGGAATGAGTGGGATGTGGTAGCTGTGAATGAATGAATGTTGTAGCTGTGAAAATTCATTCCTGGCTGTATTTGTTAATGGTTTAACAGTGACACAGCAAATATTGAATGACCCAACTCAGATTTAATGAAGTCAGCGTAATACATTAAATGTATAACACTGGCTAGAGTAAGTTATTTATGAACAATTACAGCAATAGTTTGTTTCCAAATATTTTACTGTATTGATTTTTCAAATATTAAAAAGCTTTAGCCAGCCTGTAATGATACTCACCTCTTATACAGCACCTTGTACCCATACATCTCAAAGTGCTTTATAAAGGAGATGAGGATCTTTCTCTCCATTGTATATATAGGGAGTAGAAGCAACTTTCCCAAGGCTACCAACAGAGCTGGGGCTAGAACTCTGATCTCCTGAGTCCAATCTAGGGGCCATTCCACTGGGTGACACTGCCTCCTGTAGCATTTGCTCTTCCACTTGATGCTACAGGTGGTTAGATTCTAGGATGATACATTATAGAGAACTAATGAATAGATTAGGACGATAGGTAGGGTTAGGTTGGATACCCTGCTTCATGGCCCCTGTGGATTGCTGGGACCTCTACCTGTTTGTGGTTAGGGATGCAGTTAAATGTGGTCAACATTAATACCTCCCTAGCAATATTTTGGGGAATAACATGTCCCAAGGAATGTTTCTGTAGTGGGTTTTTTGAGGCAAGGCACCACTGAATGGCAATATGGGTTGGTTTCATATGCAGTTTGGAAGATCAAACATGTGGGTATTTTGGCTTCTGAGCGTAGACAGCGTTAGCCATCTCAAGTAAAGACTCCTGCGTCCTCACCTGTCATGACAGGGGTGTCCTGCAATATTATTGCCCATTCCATCTGCAAGGAGTGTAAAGAATCCTCTGGATTTGTGGATCATTAGAGAGTTTTAAGGGTTGTGGATGTGACTTCAGAAGTGCTCCGCGCCCACAGCTGCCAGGACAATCTACAGGAGCTGGAAGTGCTCATTGCCTCTGAAAATCAGGCTTTGTATAAGTGATGTGTGTAAGGGTGTGACAGAGAGTAAAGATGGGCCGTGGTCCAGGTGCTGTTCTGGGTCTCGGGAGGTCTGTGTTTGAGTCCCAGCTGTGCCATAAACTACCTGTAAGAGACCTGGGGGGAGTCTTTCAGTGTTTCCTTTCTGTAAAATGTGGGTAATACTTCTTTCTTTGTCTTATCTGTTTGATTTGTCAGCTCTTCAGTGCTAGGATTGTCTCTTGCTATGTGCATGCACTGGGGCCCCATTCTCAGTTGCTGTTATGTGCTACTGTAATGCACATAATAATAAACATTAATCTACTGCTGCTTCCTTCCACAATGGCAAAGGGGCTATTTTTGTCCCCTTGCAGGACATTTTTCCCAGCATCTTAGGGAATACAAGTCCCTGCCCAATACAATTCAAGGACATATTTGATCTCACAGCTATGACTAAAGGTAACAAAGCCCTGGTTTGTTAGCATCTCCTCCACAGTGGCCAGTTTCAGTAGTGGCCCACGGGGCTGTGGCAGATCCTTCTCCCACCCCACCAAAAAATCCCATTGTGGAGGCTCATTCAAAAGTGGTGAATTTGGGGGTCTTAGAGTAGGAGAGAGAGAGAGAGAGAGCACAGAGAAATCAATGCTGTGAAGGCCTGAAGCACAGGGAGGAGAGAAAGGGTCTAGTCTGCAATCATAAAGGGTATATTTCTCCAGGGAATCTCTAGGGCAAATCTAGCCCTTCTGTAAATTGTTCCTAAGTGCTTTCATATTCCAGGCATTCGTTCGGTCATGGGCTGATTTGGAAAGTGTAATTATAACTTTTAGGGATTGGAGATGAATCTGGTTTTATTTTCTTTGTTTTCAAGAAAGTTGTGAGGTGGTGTCATGGAGAAGGGCTGCTTGGTTTCAGATCTCACCCCTCTTATGGTGATCAGGGCCGGCGCTTCCATTTAGGCGACCTAGGCGGTCGCCTTGGGCACCAGGATTTGGGAGGGCGGCAGACTGCTCCGGTGGACCTCCCGCAGGCATGCCTGCGGACGGTCCGCTGGTCCCGCGGCTCCGGTGTAGCATCTGCAGGCACGCCTGCGGCAGGTCCACCGGAGGCGCGGGTCCAGCGGACCGTCCGCAGGAACGCCTGCAGGAGGTCCACCAGAGGCGCGGGACCGGCAAACTGGCCCTGTGCCTAGGGCGCCAAAAATCCTAGTGCCGCTCCTGATGGTGATAGCTGGTAATGTGGCAAAACTGCTGCCCTAGGAGCACCCGTGAGCCAACGTGCAGGGCGGCAGGATGTTCGGTATGATGGGGTGATCTAAAAGGGAGTGAGAGATACTTTAGCCTGTGTGAATGTTGCCCATTTAAAAGTCCTGGCTGGAGTCTCTCTGGTTGGTCTGTGAGGTGTAATAATACCACCTAGTTCATACAGAGCATTTTTCATCCATGGATCTCAAAGTGCTTTACAAAGGAGGGAAGTGTCACTAGCCCCGTTTAACAGATAGAAAAATGAAGGCATGGAAAGGAGAAGTAACTTGTCCAAGGACACCCTGCAGGCCAGTGGCAAATAGCTGGCTGGAAATGTGGGATTCTTGGTATCTTCATCTTTGCAGATCGTGACTAATTACAAAGGGGCAAATCCTCATTGCAGTCAATTCAGTGTCTTGCTATCCTCAACAGGACCTGTGGGTGGTCACATGACACTTGTGGAATGATTCCTGTTTCTCTCTCTCTTTTTTTAAAGATACACAAACTGCTTGTCCTCTCCCACCCCCCTTCCCTTCCATGAAGCCCCCAGCATCACGGTTGCCAGAGGTGCTGTGCATGCAGCGTGCGGATTCTGTGGGCTACGCTGCCTGAGACTTGCATTACATTGTGTCTAAAACTGCCGTGTCAGGCTTTGCAGTCATCAGCAGGGCCAGAAGTGACAGAGAATTTCCATTGGCTGCAACAATACTCAAGCTGAGAGGTGCTCGAGTGCCGCCTCTGACACACAGACACTGAGGAGGGATGACTTGCCAACCAGTATAGGGAACAGCAATGCTGCCCATTGCACCTGGAGGAGGGGTTTTCTAAGCATTCTGTGAGGCCCATCAGCACCACTACCACCTTCCCCCCAAGTCTGTCTGTTAGTCTGAGGGATATTATACATGCCATTTGCCATAATATCTAGGTGCCAGAACTGTGCAGTCTGCCTCAGGGTTGCACCCAGCCATTTTTTGCCTGCCTGTCTCAGAACTCTGCTTCCCACATGGAATGACGCTGAGCAGCTCTGAGACAGTCTAGAATTAATTATCTTTAATTATTGTTATGGATGATGCAGTTAATTTAAATGGAGAGCAACATTTAGTCAACCTTGACACAACCCGTGAACTTCTCATAGTTTCAGGAGTTTGCCTGTCTTGAGTTCTACAAAACTTCCATGCTTACCTGTCAGTCTCTGATAATGGTCAGAGGAGCAAGTGTTACACTGCGAGGAGGGATAGCTGAGTGGTTTGAGCTTTGGTCTGGTAAACCCAGAGATGTGAGCTCAACCCTTGAGGTAGCCAATTAGGGATGTGGGGCAAAAATTGGATTGATGATTTAATTGGAGATTGGTCCTGCTTTGAGCAGGGAGATGGATTAGATCTCCTGAGGTCCCTTCCAACTGTGATATTCTATGATACCTGGTCACTGGACAGCTCCTGCCCTAACCAAATACATCTGAGCTCAGATCTGTGTAGCTTGCTATTGTCAGAGCTGATAGTCAGTTGTGAACAGTCAAATGTTCTGACCTTAATTGGTTCCAGCTGTGTGTTTGCATGTACAGATCAGACAGTCAGCCGAATAACTACTCTACTGCAGTTTGCACCCAGGCTGTTTGCATGCACAGCTATTTTATTTGTGGAAGAACTCAGGTGAGAAGAATGGTGGCTGCAGTTTTAGAAGATGTGCCCACCCTCTACTGTACTCTGGTATCTGTGATGTAGGTCGTTTGTGCATTAAAAAGGGCTTGATGCAGTCCAGCAAATGTGAGCATTGTATGTATAAACACAGGGTGATGATAAGCAATGAGCAGCATGGCAGAGCAGAGCCCAGTAATGAGACACTGCACAACCCATGAGGCTCACCTCCCACCCATCCAGGAGAGATGCTTGAGAGGGGAGTGCCTCGCACCTCCTTAGCAGGATGGGGATTGATATGAGCACATTTCCACAGACATGCCCAATCTCTCAGCCTATCACAGGCAAAGATATAATATTTATGGCCCCCATTACTATAATAACGGAGCACCTTGCGGTGTTTAATGAGGCAGAGGAGTGCTATTATCCTTACGCTGCAGATGGGGAACTGAGGCTCAGAGATACTCGCCCAAGGTCTGGTGGTGTAATCTGGGTCTCCAGAGTCCCATGCTAGTGCCCTCACCACCATTCCCTGCCTTGGGCTCACCCCTTTTATACCTTGGGCAGTGAAGAGTAAAGGAGCGGGCACTCAAGGTGCTTGAGACATACAGACATTACACACTGTAATGGACTCCTACTGTTTAGCCTTCTTGTGCCCATGTGTAGCCGCTGCATATTTTCATCCTGGAATGCAACAGCTTTTCATTCCTTGCTATGTGCCAGGCAGTGACACGCATTTTTCAATCTCTTCCTGTTTGTGTTTATTAACCTAAACCTTAGGCAGCCCATTCGATAGCAGTGCGCTGTGCCCAGCCATGGTGCCTTCTCTGGCCTGACATTACAGGACTTTTTTTTTTTTTTTTTAAAGATCTTGCCCAGACAGAAGGCAGCTGTTTCTGGCAGGCCCTGCCTTGGGATTCAAACCAATTAAATCTACATTGCTCTCTCTGTCCGGCTCTAGCTCACAGACAACTTAAATCCATTGATATTGAGCAGACAGCATGAAACAGCCCTTATGTAAATAGTAGCCTGAATTAAAATTAAAACAAAACAGCAAAAGGGAAAGAATGCAAAGTAAGTTACTTTATAAATACCAGGCTGATAGCACAGGAGTGTTGTGTTTCTGTATTTCACACTCCGTACATGCTAAAACATATCTTGTTGGGTTGATCCTGGCCCTGACTTTACCACTGACCTGCTGTGTGACCTTGGCCAAATGACTTCCCCTTTCTGTGCCTTGATTTCTCTTCCCACCCTTTGTCTGGTCTGTTTAAATTGTAAGCTCTCTAGAGCAGTGTGTATGTACAGCCCCTAGCACAGTGGGGTCCTGACCTTGGGTCTTTGGATGCAGCTAATGCCAGTGGCACCAACTGTTGTTATTTTTATCATGATTCGTGGGTTTTTTGTTTTATTTTTTGATATTTTTCTTAAAGCCTCAGTATGCAGCATCAAGTGACTATGGGAGAAACTAAATTATTATTTGGGGGGGGGGTTAACTCTTATGAGTGCATGAAAATGAGACCCTAAAGGCTTGTAAACTAGAATTCAAATAAAAAGAACCCCAAATCTGTCATTTATTTTTTAACTGCATGATTTTAAGTGAAGTGCAATGATTTATTTGCTGCCCGATGCTCATTTTTTCAGTGCTTGGGCAATACTGCAGTAACAGTACTCAGCTTTCTGCTCTCCATGGAAGAAATGCAGAGATGCCTTTGGCAGCCAGCAGTGGTACAGGCTGAAAAGCATTTTCTTTCTTAAAGTGAATGCTCATGTATGGTGCCAGATTGGAGCTCTGGAGACTGAAGTCCCCTGCGTATCCACAGAGCCAGGACTGCACAGACAATGTTAGAGCAAAGCTTCCCCATGTTATCCCCAGCTAGTGGACATTGAGCACACGGACCCGCTTTCTAGGATCAGAGGAAAAATCTGTTTCCGTGGCTCATTCAGTCCTGAGAGTCTTGTGAACAGCTTTATTTATACATAAAATATGGGGCGAGTTCGCCCCTCGTCTGCACTGTTCTCCTGGCTGTAATCCAGGGCCAATGCAAGGCTTAGCAAAGAACTTTGAGATCCTTGCATCAATAAAAAATGGAATGTGAGATGTATCCTTTGAGGAAAGGAGGGCTGGAGTGTGGAAAGAGGCAAAGGGAATGTGAGTGGGCTGGAAAGCCCAAGAGACAGGATAAGGGACAAAATTTCCAGAAGTGGTCACCGATGCATCAATTTTTGGGTGTTCAAGCTGGCACCTCTACAGCTTGATTTTCAGAGGTGCCGAGCATCAATAGCTCCCACTGTCTTCAGGTGGGTGCTCAGCACTTTTGGAAATTAGGCTTAAGGTGTCTTGAGGTGGACCTGGAAACTCCAAAACCCCTGAAATGAGTGGCCATCTTTGAATATTTGGATGATAGAATCTTGCTGGATAGGTCCCCAGGGCTCCAATTCATCCAAGTGGCTAAACAGGTGGTTAACTCCATCCCCTCTTTGGCAAAGCACTTAAGTACATTCTTACTTTAGGCACAAGCTTACATCCTATTAGGTCACCAGCAGAAGCAGAAGGGTTGGAAAAGGGAAGGCTCTTCAACAGCATCAATTGCCAAGAAGTTATGGAAAAAATGACCTGCCTTTCTTTGCTCAGTCTTCCTATTGGCTCCCTGCCCTACCCACCATTAATGGATTCGGCAGTTCGGAGTGAGAGAGACATTTCAAACAGGCACTTGCGAGATCCCATGTATTTACTTAGCAAGAGCCGAATAATTAGAGCAGAACAGCATAAAACAAGCCTGACTCCAAACTCTTTGGTGAATTATTTAGAGAGTTCATTTTCAAAGGGATGGTGTGACAAAATGGTTTGTTGTTGACAGAGCACTCTGAGCATTCGATCTGAGTAAATAAATCATCGCTTCCTAGAAATGGGCAGCGTGTTCTGTTCAGTGAAATGGGGACTCTGGAGTCTCTCCCTTAATATGTTTGTGTGCCCAATAACTCCCTGGCAATTTTAAGTTGGAGCGTTTCTTGCTGAAAGTTTTCAAAGAAAAACTAAATTGCAATGAGACGTGACAATTTCCTCCTGTTTCTCCAAGTGAGCAAGAGACTTATTTCGGGTTTGATTGTACCACTGAGTCAAGATGGGACTCCCAGCCCACCCAGCGAGGGCCTAGCATGCTCTCCTGGCCTCAGGCGGTCACATCTCACGGGCTGATGCAGAGGGATTGTGGGAGCATGGCATTACTTCCTCCCAATCTCCTTTGGAGAGGTTAATAGAGTTCAAGGGTTGTGTTTATGGCCACTGGGAGAAGGTTCAAGGGGGATGGAGGAGCCTCTATAGGCTGGATTCTACTGGACATGGCAGTTGGGGCAAGTGTAAACTACAGTTAGAAATGCACAGGTGGCCACAGACCTTTCTGGACATGTCCTGCCTCCCTTTCCAGTGGACAACTTCCCCCAAAGGGAAGTGTGGGGCTGCCCTGTGTCACAGTCACCACTCTGTTCTTTGCTAAGCCTTGCAGCAGCCCTCTAGATAGGTAGATAATTATTGTCACCATTATACAGAGGGGTAAACTGAGACAGCAAAGCAACTGTCCAAAGGCTGCTCGGTGGTTGAGCTGAGCATGGAGCCCAAGGATTCTTTGCTTTAACCTCTAGACTGCACCTCCTATGCTTATTTTAATATCCTGACAAAATAAAATATTTGATGGCACTCGCTTTAAGAATTAGCTTAAAATGATCATATCCAACTGAGTGGAGAACCGGCTTCATTCTCAAAGAGTTGCTGGCAACAATCCTGTGTGTTAAAACTCTCTAGTCCCTGTAGAAACTACCCTGGGGCCCACTCTGTACCCACTCCTGCTTCCTCAACATCATCACTACTGTGTTGTTACTCCCTTGTTAACATTCCTCTCGGGCATCCCACAGATAATTTTTTGTTACCTATCTTGTATTTATTATCCTACTCGAATGACCTTAGTAGTGGTATTGAAGAGAAGGAAAAGCTCTGGAAATAACTTACTTTTGTAAGAATTGGATCAATATATTTGTCTAAAGGGGTTAGGAGTTGAGAATCCCTGGAGTCTGATGTCCTCCTCCAGGGCTGCCCGGGGTGGGGTGGGGGGGACAAGTGGGGCCATTTGCCCCAGGTCCCGGGTCCTGCAGGGGCCCCCACAAGAATATACTATTCTATAGTACTGCAACTTTTTTTTATGAAAGGGGCCCCCAAAATTGCTTTGCTCCAGGCCCCCGAATCCTATGGCCCTGCCATCCTCTTTTCTTGGGGCAGTCACTGTACAGTAAGCAAGAGACAGTGTGGCTCAGAGATAAGGCCAGTCTAGTTCAAGGGCTTTACAATTTAATGAGGAAATCCTTAACGATCTGTGGCTAATGTGTTGGAGTGGCTGCTTCTCCCACTCAAGTCCCTCTGGGGTAGTTGAAGGATATCTGCTGTGCTGGCCCTCAGAGCTGTAATCCCCATGTGTATTGTGTCTTTGAGTTCAGGCATCCCATATATATGGTGCTGCCTGCTAGAGTATGTCCCCTCAGATTTGTTTGGTCTAAGGCAGCATGACCCTATTGGAAATTGACAGATTGGATAATTGGTCTGAATTGAACAAGATGAAAGTCAATAAAGATAAATGCAAAATACTTCACTTTGGAAGGAGAAGTGAAATGCACAGCTACAAAACAAGGAATAACTGAGTAGGTAACGGTACTGCTGACAAAGATCTAGGTGACATAGCAAATCACAAATGGAATAAAAGTCAACCATGTGATGCAGTTGCAGAAAAAGGCTAATATCGTTCTGAGGTGTATTAACAGAAGTGTTGTGTGTAAGACATGGATGGTAATTGTCCCACTCTACTCAGTACGGGTAAGGACACAACTGGAATACTGTGTCCAGTTCTGGGTGCTATATTTTAGGAAAGAGGGGAACAAATTGGAGAGAGTCCAGAGGAAAGCAACAAAAATGATAAAAGGTTTAGCAAACCTGACCTGTGAGGAAAGATGACATGAGTGACCTTGAGCAAGTCACTTCCCCTCTCTGTGCCTCAGTTCCTCCATCGGTAAAATGGGAACAAGAATACTTCCCTCCTTTGTAGAGTGCTTTGAGATCTACTGGTGGAAATTGCTGCATATTAGCTCATTGTCGTCTTTACTAAGGCAGCTTTCTCAAGCCATGGGACATATACCGCTGATGGTAGGTGGGCCTCAATCTGGCTGGTTTAAAGTATAGCATCGGAATAAGAACGCATTATGACCACAGCAATTAAAATTAAAATTCCCAAAGGTGATTGATTGCATGAATGGTAGACAGGGAAGCAAAGAATTATTTTGTATGTTGTTGAGATTGTTAAATGCTATTTTAAAGAGATTCACCAAGTTCCTTTGAGTTCTCAGTTTGGTACAATAGGTCTCAAACCTGAGAACCATTAGTCTTAGGCTTTCATATTTGGATCACTGCCTATTTTCCTCCCCCTGCTTCTTTTTCGCCAGTTCTTCCTTCTCAGCCTCTCATTTGATTTTGCCCATTTTTCTGGGAATCGTGCCCAGCTGTTTAATTTTGTGCACAATCCCAGATAACTCATCTGGAGAATAGAAGCTTTGTAAATTAATAAACTAAACAAATGTTCATAAACTGAAACAATCTTTACCTGTATCTCTCTCCCCAACTCTCTTTTGAATCAGATCCAGAGATTCAGGCTTAACTCTGGATTTCCAGCCTTTTATGGCTTTCATTCAGAGGCTTAATAACATTTGATTTTTTTAATGTTTTAATGTACAGGGCATATATATTTCAGTTTTATGAATCCACAGAGAGGCCTCATTTGCTGAGAGCCTGTCACAGTGACCTTGGATGCTGATATAGTTCTTTTTTTCCTGCTACCTGCTTACAGGCATAAAAGATTAGGATGGTTCATACTGGAGATGGGAAGCTGTTTTGCCCCTTATTAAAAGTGAAGGGAATGTCTATAAACCAAAGGTATTTATTGATGAGAGTTTTGAAGCGACTGAGATTTTGCTGATGCTGCATCTACAATTATACAAAGCTGCTGTGTGAGCTTTGGTTTCCTTTTTGTCTGCTTCGTCGGTCTGACCATGTCAGATACTTCAGCCTTGCTTGAGTCCTAAAGTTTAGGTATGTCCGCACTGCAAAGGACAGTGTGATTGTATCATGGATAGGCTTTAACCTAGCTGGTGCAGGTAACAGTAGGGGGGTAGATGTCATAGCACATACTAGTGAGTTTAAACTCCAGTTATCAGTTCACATGGAAGCCTGTGTTGTCACCTGCACACTAGGTAGATTAAAGCTAGCATGGATATTCCTGCCTGTGCTAGAGACACAGGTTCACTTGCAGTGTAGACATATCCTTTGAGGAAAGTGGGGTGGAGTGTGGAAGAGGCAAAGGGATAACATATGGTGCTGGGGAACAACTCTAGGAAGGTGGAGAAGGATAGAGGAGGCAGAGCTAATAGGGGAGGGGAGAGAGGTGAATGGGGGCTTTGGGTACTTAACATCTCTGAGAATCCAGGCGATTAGTTAGGTGTCTAAATACAGATTTAGGTCAGGGTGGATTGTTTTGAATCACTGAGTTTAATCTTGTTTTGCATTTGTACTTCTTAATGATTTTCCTAGAGAAAGGTTGATTCTTATTGGTTGGTAACCATTATTTAAATAAAAACATCTGATTTAAAGAAAAATAACTGATTTTTTTAATATCAATTTTTATCTGCCCCAAGGTAGGTGCCTAACTTTAGGTGCCTAAATTGGAAGATGTTGGTCTTGGGTTCTGATTCCCCTCTCAGCCGATATGTGCATTGGTGTAACTCCATTGGCCTTGGAGGGGGCCCTGATTTGCAAATCTATTTGTGAGGGACCTTTTAGTGCTTCCACTACCTTAGCATAGCAGGAGACTGGAGATTAGGAAACTGGTGATCCTAATGGTTTTGGACCCAGGAGGGTTTGTGGTCATAGCTTTGCATGGACAGTGGTTTCTGTCAACTTTTGGCATCTGGAATCTCCCACATGGTGAACGTCAGTGGAATTACACCAGCACCTCTTGTTTGCATGACATGTCAGAACAGTGGTGTTAGATGAGTGAGGCTGATGCGGACGTTAAGACCAGATCTTCAGCAGGAGGATCACAGGAGCTCCCTTGACTTCAGTGGAGCGATATTAATTTGCACCAGCTGAGGGAGCTGGCTTTTAGTCTTAGCTTTTTTCTTAAGCGTTTCAATCCTTGAATGAAAATGAAACTTGGAAAACCCCAGAGTAACTGGCTTCCCTTCAGTAACTCATGCCGAGGGAATAGAAGCCCTCCTGATTTGCTTTCAACTCACTTTCATTACACCACCCAAACCCAGGCTCCTTTTTCCGATTACTCTGTCCTGCTGCTCATTCCTTTGATTTTCTCGTTCCCTTGTTACCTATCCTTCTGTCTACCTTGCTCTTTGAATGCCCCCCTCCCTAGGCTTGAGTCTCCATTGCCCAGCATCTTCTATGGTCATTTACACCAGGGCACCGTGGTCATTAAGCACTACTCAAATCAGAATGATCTCAGTTTGCACTGACATAAATGACTGCATGAGGTGCAAGGCAATGGAAAACCAGGCCTCCAGTCTATATTTCTCGCCCTCTTCCACACACCCTACCCTGTTCTCTGCCTTCCATAACTTTCTTCATTAATTTTATTTGCTTCTCCCCTTTCTGTCTGCTCATCACCTCTCTTGCTTTTTTTTATTATTATATGGATATATACCTATCTCACAGAGCTGGAAGGGACCTTGAAATAAAAGGTCATGGAGTCCAGTCCCCTGCTTTCACAGCAGGACCAAGTATCGCCCCCGACAGGTTTTTGTCCCAATCCCTAAATGGCCCCCTCAAGGATTGAATTCACCACCTTGGGTTTAGCAGGCCAATGCTCAAACCACTGAGCTATCTCTCCCTCTTGCTGATGGTTTTCTGCACCTTACACAGTAGCAGATGTTCCATCCACTCAGCACAGCACCTATTATGCGGAAACATGAGAACTAGCTGCCCAAATATTTGCCTCTCTCTAGCCATAACTATGTTCAAGCCGTAAGCTGCTCTCACATGTGCCTTTTGGGGAGAGTGGTTTTGCTCGTCCCTTCTCTTGGTTGCAAAAAATCATCACTTTGCTTGTCTTTATCCTGTTTGTTTCCATTGTAGAAAAGTTGAGTTCTATCTGCTCACAGTGCACCTCTTGGCGCACTTAAATTATTTCTGATGACACAGGTCATAATCCTCTTTTTTTCCCTTAACAAGAGCCATCTGAGCAGCCGCCTCTGTTGCTGCGCGTGTCATCTCGGCTGTAGTGAACCAATGCATGAAAATGAGGCAGGATACGCTGTGCATACCAGCCAAGTACCGAAAGAAGATTGATATTCAAGAAGTTCACGGGAGGATAGGGAACAGGTGTTCTGTGTGGGACTGTGGTTGTTGAAGACGCTCCTCATTGAAGCTTTATCCCTGATTTGCTTCTGAGGCCAGGATTCCCAGGAAGAGAAGAGACTTTTTTGTCTATCTGCATCCTTAGATGGTCCCTCTTGCCATAGTTTCTGAACATCATACAGCTATTAATGTGTTTATCCTCACAGTACCCCTGTTGAGGAAGCATCGTTATCCCATTTTACGGATTAAGTGAGTTGCACAGGGTCAGACAGGGTCTGTGGCAGAGTAGAGAAATGAACCCAGACATCCTGAGTGACAGCATACTGTCTGACCCATGAGACCATCCTAAAATGGTGGAGCATGCATTGTGTTGTGTGTAGGTTAGTGGTGGCCTTAGAGATAAGACTATAATTGCCATAATGGATCCATCCCTCTAATCCGGGGTCCTGTCTCTGACAGCGGCCTATGCCGGTTGGTTCAGAGGCCAGTGTGGAAAAGCTTAGCAGTAGGCCATGATGGATGTCTGTCCTTCCTAACTCACAGGCTGGCTGTTGTGCTGAGGGTCCGTTTCCTTTCCAAACTTAAACAACCAAAAACCTAAATAATAAAACTCTGGAGGCTTGTGCTTAAATTTTCTCAAGTATGTTTTTATTGCTGCAAAACCAGCATGTCTCATTTCCAGCTGCTGCAGCCAGCCGCATTGCTCCTCCATCTGCTGGGAGAGCGAGCAAAACCTCACCTTGTCACGTGCCTGACATCCATTTTCTAATAACCACAGCAGAGACTCGGCAGTGGATATTTAATATATCTGATGCCGTTAATGTACAAAAACAGCCTTAACCTTGAAGAAATTGTGGCCGCAATGAGTTTTTGTTGAAACCCAATATTTAGGAAAGCATTATTTTGCCTTGTTTCCTATGGTAGGATATTACAACTGACAGATACCAAGCTAAGAATTTCGAAAACATTCCTGTGGCAGCTGCTAGCAGAGAAGCGAGTGTTGTGATTCAGTAAGCCATTACTGGAGGCTAATGTCTAAGGACAAGCTTTAAGTGCTGCTATTAGAAAAGAGCAGACTGCAATTGGTTTGCATGCAATGCAGCGTTCTCTGAGAGATGGAAGGTTAGGGCCTGATTCTCAGAAATGCGTGTGAGAATCTTAAAGCCACCCTTGTTAGTTATGTAAAACTAAGATGGCATGTTTAAAACTATCCAACCCAACCAAACATCTGGATATAATGGGGAGAGGGGAAGAATCCCCTCCCCGTACCAAGATTAGAGCTGAACTTTAGCTGCAAAGCTCGGATCTGAATCCAAACTATCCTATATATTCTGGGGAGTTTAGATCCATCTTTGCAGGAAACTGTAATATTGGAGCGAATTGTCTGCTGGTATAAATTGGCTTCAGTGAAGCCATGCCACTTTATACCAGCAAAGGAGATGGCCAATGCCCTGCAATTATCCCTCTGTGTTCTGTGGTTTCAGTAAACCTCACAAGCCAAGCAGGCTTGGGCCTGGATAATATCCAAGTGGGGCACCCCATACAATGAAAATCATGGCCTTGCAAGAAGTGGTAATGGTTCTTCAGTAGGAGGAGGTCTTCTCTCTTTCAATACTAAACAAACACCTCTGGGTGATGCTAGGGAATATGTGCTGCTGGAGTTGCTGTGTTCTGGATGAAATGAAAAATGGACAGTCCTTTAAAAATAAAGATCCCATGTTTCTTACTGGAAAAGCACACAGGTTCACCCTAGTAAGCTGGGTAAATGCCAGTTTTAGTAACTACATTTACTTTTCCAGAATTCCCTATGATTCCAGCTGGATACAGTATTCTTGATTAGGGTGTATAGCATTGCTGTGCACTGCAAAACAGCTGTCGTGTTCTGCCCCAGAAGTGGCTGAGTGATGACAGTATCATATATACAGTAGAGTTACTTTAAAAGCTTTTAACGTTTTTTGGTTTTTTGTTTTTGTGTTCCTGGTTCCTGGTTAGATGCACTGTAAAATTTCTACTGTCTTTAAAGGTTTTTGTTTTATTCTCTCCCCCTCCCCCACCCCGAGTTTAAGTGCAAAAACAAACAAACTTGAGCTGCTATGAACTTTCATGCTGGGAGAAACATTTAAAGTGCAACCCATTTTCTACAGCCTGTGAAGTGTTTGAGGCTGAAAGGTGCATAAGAATAAGGGATTATTCCAGTACAGAAGAATCTGGGATAGACTCTTCTTAGCTCTTGCTAGTTGCTCTGATGCACAGTGCAGTGGAAATGTGATAATTAATAAAGAATTATGATTATACCTACTCCAGAAAACAACCTGTCTCTGTAAATTGGTGGATGTCTGACTATCAAAAAGCACAATAATGCTTAAGGATGTTGGGTGTTTTTCAAGTCCGTTTAATAGGATTTCTTATTGCAATGTCTGTGGTAAGTTAAAAGGAATGCACTTTCTTTCACACTGCTAAGCAAAACAGCTCCTTGCTCCTGCATGAAATCGTAGTTTCCGTCCAAGGGATGTTCTCTCTTTCTGTAGGGTTTGAAATGCTTTCCCAGTTCCTTGCCTCATGTTCAGGGATATATGTTTTATTGAGGGTTTGTTACCTTCTGAAGAAGAGCTCAGAATTGCATGTGTCTCAGGCAGACCACTCTTCATCAGTGAATCACTAAGAGATCATTCTTAGAGAAATTAGAGTAGCAAAATGGATTGCGTTTGGGTTGGGTCTGTGTGTATCAGTTGGAGATGTTGCAGATCCAAAGTAAGGGATTTCTCTCCTTTTTATTCACATAAAGGCAGTACTCAAAGCACAGTAATGGATAATCCTTTTCCCACCAGGATTATGAGCATCAGACTCTAATTCCAGATGATGTTCTACGCTTTCCTCTGTTTATAAGAAGTTCTAGGGTTGTTTCCCGAACTTCCACCATTCCAAGGCATTCACATCTGTATTTACCTGATTTATTGAATGCTAATTCCCTCAGGCTAACAATTAGGTAAAATATTAGCCCTGTTAATTTGCTCGCCCTTTTGAGTTTTTGGTCAAGCGAGTTTGCGTGCACTGATTGAGTGTGTTCTGCATGCTATTGCGTTTTCAGTGCCTTGGTAGATCTTTCTATCACTGGTGAAGTTCCGTAGCCGAAGTAAACACTGTTGGCATTAACAGTGACAGGCTATGTCACAGTGGTGAATGGGGAAAGATGACGAAAGGGGAGTGGCTAACTACATGCCATGCTGCCTTGAATTGGGGCAGTCCCTGTTCACACTGCGGAGAGGACTTAGCAATATCCAGGAGGAGGGGGCTCCAAAGTGGAGGGATCATAAAACTGAGTACAAGATACAATACTGCACATCTCTCCCTACCCCACAGAACACCTATTTTGCTCTGTCATAGCTGTGAATCCCAGGGTGCAAGCAGATTCCCCTCACGCGGTCCATGCTCAACACTTCAAAATTCCCATGCTGACAGAGGGATTAGCATCTGGAACCACAAAGCATCTTTGCTACTGACTTCTTGGCTTTGTTTTCAGTTCCCCGGACCCAGTGTGAGCCTGGATAGATGAATGCCTCATTAAGCTTGATGAGAGAGCACAGGTTTTTTTAAAAAAAGAGTTTTTCGAAAATCAAATAAGTGTTCCCATTGAAGCTGGGTTGTACACAGTGACTGATTACAATTAGAGGCATTTTTGTACCTAGAGCTCTGTCATTTAACCGTTTCTCTGGCTTTTTAGACAGGGAGGCATTGTGCACAGAGGCAAATCAGACGTCTCTAAGCTACATGTGGCTCAGCAGCTCACCCTGCTGGCCTCTGGGTCAAGCTTTTCAAGAGTGGCTAGTAATTTTTGAGTACCTCAAATACTGGGTGCCCAGCTTGAAACTCGTAAGAAAGGGACCTGATTATCAGAGGGCAGGTTCTGAAAATTGACGTTTCAAGTTAGCGACCCAAACAATTCTTGGGGCACCCAACGTTGCCAGTTGCTTTTGAAAATCTCGGCTTTGGTCTGCATTGGGTGCATGTGTGTGTACAATTTTTTGACCCTTTGGGAATTTAAGGAGGCAACAGCAAACTTCCATGTAAAGCAAGAGCTTCTCCTCCTCATTAAAACTATTTCCTCCAGGAGATTGGCAGCTCATCAGACAGGACCAGAAAGACCACATATATATTTATTTAGTGCATGGAGAATGAATACCCAGCAAAGGACTGCTGGTAAAATGAACTCAAGACAAATACTAATAACCTGATCCAAAGCCAATAGAAGGACTCCGTTTGACTTCAGTGAGATTTGCATTAGGCCCTAAATAGAACCCTGATAATGTGTCTGGTGGCTGGAGGTCTAGAAAGAGCTGATAAGTGCTGCCAGTAATGCACACAGCTAATGGGCAATCCTGTTTAGTACAAAGTAGCAGAGAGCAGTGTTGGTTTTAATCTGAAGGGCCTGCGTTCTCTTTGCCATTCTGTGTATTTTAGCAAATGACCACAATATCTGAATGTGTTTATTGACTTAGCATGTTTTATTCAAACATTGAGTCATTACAGGTGATTGCTTCAATCTGTCAGCCCTTTGCAATCAGTGCATTCAAAGGCAAAATTTCCACCTTTTATTTCTGTGTGTCAGTTAAACCAAAATGCTTTGTTCTGAGATGATGGTTAGGTCAAAATCCACCATTGCTTTCCCCATTTGCCTGTTGGAAAGAGAATTTGCTGCAGTCACATAGGCAACATAAGATCGGCCATACTGGGTCAGACCAAAGGTCCATCTAGCCCATTATCCTGTCTTCCAACCAATGCCAGGTGCCTCAGAGGGAATGAACAGAACAGGTAATCATCAAGTGATCCATCCCGTCACCCATTCCCAGCTTCTGGCAAACAGAGGCTAGGGACGCCATCCCTGCCAATCCTGACCTATCTTCCATGAATTTATCTAGTTCTTTTCGAACCCTGTTATAGTCTTGGCCTTCACAACATCCTCTGGCAAGGAGTTCCACAGGTTGCCTGTGTGGTGTGTGAAAAAATACTTCCTTTTGTTTGGTTTAAACCTGCTGCCTATTAATTTCATTTGATGACTCCTAGTTCTTGTGTTATGAGACGGATTAAATAACACTTCCTTATTTACTTTCTCCACACCAGTCATAATTTTATAGACCTCTATCATATCCCCCTTTAGTCATCTTTTTTCCAGGCTGCAGAGTCCCAGTCTTCTTAATTTCTCCTCATATGGAAACTGTTCCATACCCCTAATCATTTTGTTGCCCGTTTCTGAACTTTTTCCAATTCCAATATATCTTTGTTGAGATGAGCCGACCACATCTGCATGCAGTATTCAAGATGCAGGCGTACCATGGATTTATAAAGAGGCAACATGATATTTTCTGTCCCATTATCTATCCCTTTCTTAATGATTCCCTGTTGAGCTAGGAAGAAGACTGCAAAATATGCTTATGTTGTAATTGTCACCAAGAGAATAAGGCAGTCTTGTCCCAGTACCAGTTCTGTTTTGTGCTGTAATGTCCATCGAGGGCAAGCACTATTTACTATATGTAAATACTGTGTAGAGCAGGGTTCCTGATCTCACCGAGGAACTACTGTACAATAATAAAAACATTTAAACTTTGTGGCCATGACAGTGACCAGAGTCCAATCACTGGTGGTGGAAAATAAGAGCAACAATGCACAGTGTAACTAAGAGAAGGAAGCTGGGATGTGAAAGGGGTAGTCAATGAAGGGTGGAATAGTGGAACAGTGCATAGCATCTTCCCTTGCCCCCTAGAGTTTCATCATTTCATTTGCTGAAGTAGCCCTCCAAGATACAGTCTTCAGAAGAGCCCTTTCCCCACATCCAGTCTCTCTCTTTATGCAGGTCTCTGGAGAGTTGAATGTCCAATAAACCTGGAACCCCAATATCAGCAAACCTCTTCAAGCTCTTATATATACATTTTCGGGTTTATTTTGTTGGTTGCTAGAAGGACACATTTTGTTCCCCTGGGAGCTGTTGCAAGGGGTGATGCCTGTTCTGGATAAACAATCGTTTGGAAAGGAATTCCCAGAAAGGCGACCAAAAGCGGTTTGGAAAACGAGGTCTCCACAGAGAGGCATGTAAAAGATGATGGAGGAAGACACAATAACTATATAATAACTATAAAACCATGTGTGAATATACCAAAGAGGAAGGGGGAAGGCTTATTCTCTGTAGTAGTCGAAGATAGAACAAGAAATAATTTTACAGTTGTCAGGACAATTATTAGGCAGTGGCACAAGCTGCCAGAGGGCCATGTTGAATCAGCATCAGCTGGAGACATTAAAGCCAAAAAGGCTGTGCAGTGGGAAAGAAGGGAAAGAAGCTATGAAAACTTTCCATCTCTAGCCTTCACTGTAGGTGCCCCTGTGTAAGCGAGGGCCAGAATTTGGCTCTGTAGCGAGTTAGGATTGTCAACGTAGCTGCTCTAGAAGGCAGACTAGAATCCAATCAGCTCTCAACCAACTGCATTGGCTCTGCAGGGGTAGTGGGAGAGCAAAGGAGCAAACACTTATTTTCCATCACTAAAGCAAGCACGTAAAATGTGGAATACCTGCAGAGAGCAGCTCTGAGGCGTGATCAAAAACCCACTGAAGCCAATGGAAAGACTCGCGTTAATCTATTCATGTTACAGTAGCCCTTTTTGGAACCCCAGTCAAGCTGGTGCTCAACAAACCCCATTGTTCTTGGTGCTGTGAAGAAAAATAACAAAGAAAACAGTGCTGAGTGCTCATATGCATCATCCCTTTAGAGTGTAGAGTAGCTCGGGTTAGTCTGAGTAACTATCATGATAACTATCATTCTTTAAGTAGAATGCATTAGCACTGTATAAGCAATCTGGACAGTCTCTAGTTTTAGACTAAGAAGGACATTGTAATAGTACCAAGATTCATCAGACCATTTATTTAAAAAATTAAAGATGTCTTCCCAGCCTCTGTTTGCTGATGTGATGGGAAAGGTGAGCAGTTTGTCGTATCTCCTACCTTTGCTGTATTGTTTCCATCAGTCAGCGTCTCACTGCAGAAACAAGTGAAGATAATTCAAAGGATGGGCTGCTCCAGACTCCCCTCACCAGAGGAGCCGTTTGTCACTTGATTAGTTAAGAGTTCTGCTTTGAGGCAGAAGCCATTAGGCCAGGCTTGTGCCTTCCTTGGGAGGTTTCAGCACCTCTCCCGGCACAGCCCATCAGTCCCTTTCATCCTCAAGGTGTTGATGGAAGCACCGTGCCTGCAGAGAGACACTCCTGCTCCTGGTCCACTTGTGATCAGCTCTCCCATGCCTGAGGCCAGTTAGTGGGCCTTGTGACTGCAATGTCTGTGGCTATTTTATTGTTCTTGCAGTGTGTTTGCATGGGACTGCCTATATGCAAGGGTCAATTGGTGAATGTTTTGGAGCTTAATTTACCTCTGTGGCATAGCTGAGAAGTTGCAGGAAAGTCGAGAACCGCATCAAATGCTGCTTCAGATGCTGCAGGAAAGCCACTTGCAGCCAGTCCTAAATAGTGCATGAGCTGGTTGAGTGGCAGCCCCTGGTATGTGGGTCACTAACAGTGTCTTACTTCCTGGGGCTAGCATCTTTGCACATCCAGGCAAGCCTTGGGGAGTATCCTTTGCAACTTCAAGGAGACGACTAAACCTTCACGTAAGTGAGAGCCTCCTCCCCTATCTTATTGTTGAAACCATTTCCTTCCAGGTTTTGGCAGCTTGTCAGATTGGGCCTGAATGTCTATAAATAGTCAATGAACAGCGGCTGGTAAAATGATTTAGTCAGTTATTAATGGCCTGACCCAAAACCCATAGAAGTCAATGGAAAGACTCCCAGGGACTTCAGTTGAATTTGGATCAGGCCCTCCGCAGGACCCTAAGAATGTGTTGACCCCGGGTTTTGAGCATTCCAGTTGTGGATATGACAGTTAGAAGTAGGGTGAAGGTTAATGATCCTTTGGACCTGAGCATTTTCCAGTGAATTGCTACCCCAGCAAATGCTCAGAAGGATCTAAGTAAGTCAGTCATTGTGGATTTGAAAGCAGTAGTGGCTGAAATTGAATGTTCAAGGTCCAGTTCCCAAAGAAACCACCATCATAAAAACCCAGGGGGAGACTCCCAGCAGAGAGGCCAGCCGAGGACTCATGGAGACTGAATTGTCTTCCTCCTCCTTGGGGTTGGTCTTTGAAGTTCAGGGCTGACCATTGTGTAAATACATGCCGTGCTGTCATGCATTCTCTGCCTAATCTATGGTTAAAGAGAGAGCTTCTGATTCCTGGGTTATCAGTCCAGCACCACTGCCTCTCACCCAGCAAAGCACTTAAGCTTGTGCTTAACTTTAAGCATAGAACTAGGTCCTGTGGAAATCACAATTAAATTCACTCTCTCACTCACACACATGCATGCACACGTGTGTGGACGCATGCGCACACACAGCATTTATTATTTAAAACAATAACTAATAAAACTGTAGTGGCTCTTTGCTGTCACCATACTAGCTGTGTGAGTCCTGAGAAAAATCACTCTCTGTAGCATTGGTAATAAGGTGGAAAGAAGTTACAGGAATGTGTAATAGAACTGTAGCAAATTTCTTTGGGGGATATGCACAGGGCATTAGCAGCTTTCAAATGCATTAACCATTTCACCTGGGGTTAAATTAGTGTTTGTTTTCTCCTGAATACAATAAATATAATCATATTAGTTACCTTTCTTTTTCTATGGCTTGAACCTAATGTTATTAAAGTAATAGAAATACCATGGCAAGCACTTTTTTATATATATAATTTGATCTATCCGTCCTACTAGGCTAAACCTTCTTTTGTAACCATTCTTATGGCTGTTTATTGTGTCTATGCATTGTACGGGCTTCCCATTCTTTTCTGTTGTTAAGGCCATGTCATGTTGACATGTGTTGTCTTGTATCAAGTCACTGTAAGAACATTTGCATTAAGACTAGCTCAGCCAATTGGTGAAGGGGATGTGAAGTGTTCATTTCTAGTTCTCAGGTCACAGTCCAGTGCAGCTCAATTGTGAGTGAAAGCCATTTCCATCGGATGTCTGTCCAAGAGTCATAAGTTATTGTACATGTGACCACATCACAAAACCATCCCCCCATAATGGACAGTATTTGGCTCCTGGTTTGGGTGTGTGACCAGGAAGTCCATGGACTGCTCACTGAACATCACTTCTCATGCCTGAGGATATGTCTACAATGCAGTAATTTATGACGGCAGTATTTTCAGATATACCTATGCTAGCTTTGATCCAGGTAGCTCAAATAACAATAGCAGTGAAGTCACAGCAATACAGGCCTGCCCGGTACCCTGGCCCCACTCTCGAGTGGCTAGCCCATGCTGCCATGGCTTCACTGCATTGTTATTCCAGCTAGCTGGAGCAAAGTAGATATGGACAGGGCAGGCAGGGCTGGCTTTAGGCCGATTCCCCAGAATCAGGCCCTGTGCCTTAGGCACCTTTTTAATTTAAAAAAAAAATTTACCCAGCAGGGGTCCGGGTCTTTGGCGGCACTTGAGCAGCGGGGAGTCTGGAGCGAGTGAAGGACCCCTTGTCACCAAAGTGCCACCAAAGACCTGGAAGGCCTCCAAGTATTTGAATTGGGCCCCGCAGTTCCTAAAGCCAGCCCTGAGGGCAGGCTATTGAGTGGCTAGGGATCTGAGTCTCAGCAGACGTAGGTTCTGTTCCCAGCTCCTTGTGTGGCCATCAGTAATTCACTCCAACTCCATTGTGTAAATGGGTGTAATGATACTTTCCCTCCTTTGTAAAGGGCTCTGAGACCTAGGAATGAAAAGAGCTATATAAACACCAAGTTTTGCTACATATAAAAAAAAATTGCCAAAGGCCAGGGCCTGGAATATCTATTTTTAATATCTGAGGGTACTGGGCACAACTCTTATTTTGAAGTCACCAGTACAAATCTTTTTGCAAAATGATGAGCAGGGTCATAGGAGGCTGTGTATCTGGCTAATAGCTAGAATAACGCCAGACATCTTTTAAAACATATTCTTCTCCGGGAGTAAGAGTCTTTCTTTTTTCTCCTGTATGGGTCTGAGTGGGGATCCATCCCTGCTGGGTCCATTTCGGAAGTAATATTGCAGCAGGATTTTTTCCTCTTAGTTATACATATAACTTCCCCACCTGTTGGTACCCAGGCAGGCATTAAGAATATTACCAGCAGATGCCTTGTTTTCACCTTCGTCACTGGTATGCATTTCTCCTGCACCAGAATGCGATAATGCTCTTTGAAGGACTGTGCCACTGGATATGTAGAGTGTTTGTGTATTAAGAGAGATTTTAGAGTTATCCAAAATTGTTGAACTTCAAAGTTTAGGGTCAGGATAAGTTTTGAGTAAAGTTTCTTGGTTGATTTATAACTGGGCTATAGCACCACTATACTCAAGGCTGAGGTTCGCTTACTGTTTAACAGCTGATTTCTGTAAGTGCTCTAAATCTATATACAATCCCAAATCTTTCATACATCACAGCAGAAAATCCTTGTGTAGAGAATAGTTGCATCTTTCGAGTTCTTGTCTATGAATGGAGTTAAGAGTTGCATTTATGGGAGCAAAATCCTCCTTGAGAATGAAGTAATAGAAGTAAACTGGACCGTTTGCTTTAACACGTATGTGTGGGGAGGGAGGGGGTGTGTACACAAAGGGTGTTAAATTAAACGAGAAATCTTTAGCATCCAGACTTCTCCTTATTACTGTGAAGCCATTTAATAATTTCAAAAATGCCAGTGGCATGTAAATAAATTAATTAGATTCATTTTAATGAACCAGTTTGGTATGAGGAGTCCAATAATGATAGGCTGTGGGGGAGTGAACTAATTTTGAAACATTTTGTAAGTCAGGAAAATAAATTGCAGAGAAAATAGGTAAGGCCAGATCCTTAGCTAAGGTAACTGGTGTATCTCCTTTACACCGATATATACCAGCTAAAACTCTGGTTTATAATTTTATTTTCAATGAGCTAGGGAGATCAAATCTGTGTCACTTTAAAAATAAAAAATTAACAACAACGTCATTCTCTTGCAAAAAGTATTGATTGTTTTTAGCCAGCAAATTTATCTGGGAGCAGACCGTAATTAAAGTCGACAGCCATGGCTGATTTTTTTGCTGCTGTGTGGAAGTAGTGTCATCTTTCAAGGGAATACAACCAGAAAAGGAGTGCAAACCTAATGATAAAAGAACTTAGTGTCACTTCCAGCATCAGCTGTTGTGAGGGATACCAGCAGATGTACTCAAAGGCTGCAAACTGTCTAGGAAGGACTCAGCACTCAAGTATTGGAAAGTAGAGGCTGGCTCCTCAGATGGTGAAGCTCTATTTATGTAAACAGGGAGATGGTGAGAGCTTGAAGTCAGCAGAGTTATGACCAATTTACAGCAATGGAGGGTCTGGCCCTAGAGGTGGGTCTAGGATGCAAAATTCAGAGAAGAAATTGAAATCAATGGAAGATCTGCCATTGACTTCAGTGGGACCAGGATTCACCTGAGATCTGTAAGGCTGGAATCGGAAAACAGCTGCCTGCCTCTGCCTCAGTGAATGCCCTAGAGCAAGTCACATATGGGCTGTTTTCTCTAAAGATGTTGAGCTCCTGTTAGCTTCATTTGGATTTGTGGGTGCTTAGCACCTCTGAAGATCAGGCCAGTAACCTCTTGGTGCTTCTGTTTCCCTGTCTATAAAAGGAGAACATAATTTAATTCCTTTCTTTTGCAGGGCGGTGGGATGAGGGAGCCAGAAGACACTGTTCATGTGTGTAAAATGCTTTGTGGTCCTTGGATAGATGGTGCTATTGAAAGGCATTGCTGTTAGTCTTATCGGTGTATTTTTTTCCTTAGTGCTGCAACGGGCAGGAGTTCCGTGCCCAATGGCAGTTCAAGTGTTAATATCCAGGGACTGTCAAAGACTTAAGCTCAGTCTGAGCACCCAGCATTACATCAAGCTCCATAGGAGAACTCCAGGTTGATTCATTTCTCTTTCAGAATTATGGAGTTATACTTAGGGATGCTTGTTTTGTCCTCCCCCACTTCCTGGCTTTTACTCTTGAACAACTTGCCCTAATTATCTGTTATCTTTGTGGAAGTCCGTCCAATATCACAGGTGAATGAGGTGTTAGAGATTCTCACTTCATGCTTAACCATAAGAGGGTGAATATCCTAAAGTACAGTGTTCAAAATTAATGCCAGTTCACCTCTCAAGATGATTTGAGTAGAAATTTGGCTGAAAAGGTAAAAGTACAGATGAAGTGAATAATAATAAATAATGCATTAGGATAGGAAGAAGCATCAGAAATATGGCCTTTTGCCTACAGAAAGGATAGATTAATGTGCAGGTAGAGATACTGTATCCAACCTAATGCTATCCTTCCTTGCACTGTGTCTGTCATGTTTCATAAATTAAGCATGGTCCATCTGGGCCAAAATTTGCCTGGGAGACTGGAAGCTGGCTGGCAGTCTGACCAGCCCAGCACATTGCAGTGATGTGCTCACCTCTGATTTGCTCCATGACTCTGGGCATGAGTTATGGGTTAAACAGAAAACTTGCAACACCAAAGCAAAGCAGTTCCCTTGCTCTCCAGGGCACACCCTACTGTTAAACCCCTTGCTGGGTTACATGACAGGCAGGTACCTGTAACCCTTTATTGGCTGCTTCACAGAGGCCTTTAAGGAAGACCATCTGGTGCTTCAGAAAGTAGTATTGAATATTTAAAGAGCAGGTGCTCTTCTTTCTGAGCCAGTGATTAACCCACTGTGGAGCAAGGGAGTGCTGTGCTGTAGGAATCTTGCAGAAAAGACAAGTCCTCCTGACTGTTCATAGTAGTTTGAGATCTGATGGTACTCCTCACAAGAGGAAGAGGTGTTAGTTAAATCCCAGCTGCAGTAAGTACAGTCGGCCAGCCTCAGTTTGCCTGCAATTTCAACTGTCTGCGGGGCCCAGGGTAGCAAAAAGACTAACTAAAACTCTGAGATGGAGACCACGGTCAACAGCTTTGCTCCTCTGGCACAGTGAAACTCTACAATAAGGCTAATACTCACCTGTGCAGGATGCAGGGCTTTCTAGGGTGTGACCTAAGACTGGAAAGAACTCGCCCAGGGGCCATCACCAATCTCACCACCTTCTGCTCAAAGTGGAGGCACATTTCTTTGACCTTGCCTTCTCTAACAAACTGTGTGTGTGTGTGTGTGTGTGTGTGTACACACATGCGCGTGCCTCACTACACAGACGTTGTCCCCTGGGGGAAGGATAAGAGAACAATTAGAGAACAAGCAGATTTTAATCATGTTGCTTAATGCACTACTAGTAGGCATCTCAAATGCTACGATGAGAACCTCTATAGAATAGAATAGACATTTTTCACTGCCTGTTAAATGCAGCAGCTTTCTCTTGCACTAGTCAAACATCTGCCACAATCCATAGCAGGTACACAAGGGGCTAAAAGGCATTGCGCTCCTAGGCTGTGAGGCAAGGAGTGGAAATCCACACTGAAGAATGCTGGATTGAAAGTTCACATGCCAGCCACCACTAGTAAATTGACTGCAGAGTGGAACCACAGGAACATTGTGTAACATCAACAGACCCTGGTAGTTGGCGGGCAGGATCGAAACTGGGGCCACTGGATCTAAATGCATGAGCTAAAAAGCTATATAGCCCTTAGCCATGGCTGTAGAGCAGACTCATTAATCTCCAAGTGGTTTCAGTGCCACTAGAGGGGACAGAGCTCCACACCCAGGAGGTGAGTTACAATAGCATGGTGACTTTGCAAACCAGATCACGCAAGCCCTTTGTCAATGTTCTTTTTCCAAGGGTGCGGGAGAAATTTTGACTTTAATGTACAAGAGTAACGCAAGAATTTCTTTAGGAGCTCTCTCACTCTGGACATGCCCATTTAAATGAAGGATTCAGAATCCCCAAGGGACCCTAAGTGAGAGCAGTGGCTATAAACGGAAGTCCATTAAAGGCCTCATCCTGAAGATACAAACCTGTTAGAAAAGGAGCGGCTTTGTTAAGAGGTTCATTATGGCCCTTGCGTGAAGGAAAGCTTTGCACAATTCCTATCGAATTTGCAATTAACCAAATGAAATGGAGTTTCTTGTGTTTAATTTATTCAGCACAAAGGCTGGCAGCTCAGATGATCTCTTCTTTGATTGCCAGCTTCTAATTACATATGTTGCAGCCCTGCTTGAATGGGATACTAAGCATGAGGAGGCATTAATTCTAGGTGTGCCTGTGTAAAATGCAGGGGTCTGGGATCGCCAGGGCTCGTGCATGTAGGAACATGGGGAAAGACAGCTTGACTGCTGGTCTGCCTCAGAGGAAGGTGCAAGAAACCCCAGAGAGGCCAGTTATATAATAACCTGTCTGCAGGGAACATTTCTTTGTAGTCCCCATTAGTTCTTAAGAGATACGGGTTCAATTCCCAGCTCCGTCACAGACATATTTTGTGACCGTAAGCAAGTCATTTCAGCTCCCAATGCCTCAGTTCCCAGTCTGTAAAACAGGGACAAAGATCTGCCTTTGTCCGCTCCTTTATCTGTCTTCCCTATTTGGAGCCCAAGTCGCTAAAGGGTTTCAACTTGGGTTAGTTCTTCCTATACAGAACATCACTTAAGCATATGCTTGAAGTTGAGCATGTGCTTAAGTCCCTTTGATTTACAACAAAACACTTGCTTACGTGCTGTCCTAAATAGGGTTGCTTTCTTGAATTGGAGTCTTTAGGGCAGGGTCTTTCTCACCATCTGTTTGCACAGCACCTACACAATGTTTTCATGATCTCATCAGAGGCCTTTGGGAGCTACCATAATGCAAATTAATAATAATGCCAGTAATTTGGGGGTGCTTGTGCATAAATTGGCATTTATCTGGAAATACTCTCCTTCTCGTATTCTACTGCTTCTGTGTCACATTTTGACATTTTATTGATTTAGAGGGAAAAATGGAAACTAAGTAAAACGGGAATGGGGTATTATAAATGGATAATGGTGCCTGAGAACCAGAGATTAATCAATGTAGTATGCATACAGTAATACTGATCATGCTGAGGAAGGAATGGCTGAGTGAACGGTATAAATATGTAATGACTAAATCCAATGTAAAATACAAGAATGGAAGAAAAAAACAAGTAAAATAGTTTAGAGCAGGGGACCACACTTCATTGAGTTTGCTTAAAAGGCAAATGTTTGGGGGCATTAACCTTTCTGTAGTATGTAAGAAAGGATGCCGATGAGCTGTATTTAACTTGGAGAATTCCATTCCAGTTAAGGGAAATTGCTTTAATGGTGTGGTTATTAACAATGCTAGAAGGTTTCTGGGATGAAATCTGTGAAAGTCTTTGCCCCTCTTCTGACTTTAACAGATTTTTCACAGGCAGTTTTGTAAGCCGCTGAGTAGTTCCTGGAAAACACTGGGGTCCTAATTCTCTTCTTACTCACACCAGTGTAAATCTGGAATAAACACATTCAAGTTAAGAGTCTTATGCCGGTTGTGATTCCATTAACTTCAAAGGAGTAGTTGCCTGTTGTTTATACTAGCATCACAGTAGCAGTTAAGTGCTCCAGCTGAGATCAGCAACTGCTTCTGCTAAGTGTTCTACATACATGTAATCTGAGGCACATCCTGCCTCTCTAAATAGACAAGACATTAAACAGTAAAGGAGGTATGATTATCTTCACTTTGCAGATGGGAAACTGAGACACAAAGATTAAGTGACTTGCTGAAGGTCATATAAGGAGTGGAACAGAACCCAGTGTCAAAGGCTATTGCTGTTAACCACAAGAGCAACCAGGACGGGACTCCTGATTCACCTCATTAGGAGTGAGAATAGAATCAGATCCTGAGTGTCCTTTACTTTGGTTATGGGAGTTGAGAGTGCTCAACACCTGACAGGATGTGCTCAGCACTGGGATGGCTCTGGTACATGCTAACAGGTTGTTTTGCAGGAGCAGCACCTAGTATTGCATTCTAAATAGTGGTTTGCATTTTCTGGGTCTCTTGTCTTAGGCACTTTTCTTTAGGTATGACATAAATTGCAATGTCTGAAAATACGGCCCTCACAGCACTAGAGTGAAGCATTGTCTTAGGAAATCAGTGATGATCAAGCTGACTTGGGGTTGGTTTTTTCCCCCTCCCACCCGGAATCATTGAACATGAGGGCAAAAAAATAACAGGTGTGAAAACCCACTGCTGCTCAAACCAAAACCATCATGTGGCTTTGCCCCCCCACCTCCATTTCACCTTGCTTCCCAAAAAAGTATTCAGTCTTTTCTAAGCCTCAGCACTTTGTACATCATCTTCTTATCCGCACCCTGGTCTGAATGCTCCCTGTATTAAAAAGGGGGCTAAATTTAGAATGAACACTGTACCTCCATGAGTGAGTAATGCTGGGTTTTTTTAAAGTAGGTAGCCAGCTAGTCATCCAAAAACCTTAGAATTTCCAGTTAACATGCACCATATTCAGGAAGCTGAATACTTAATCAGGTGATTCATGTCTCCTGATGATGCTGGCAAGAAAAACTTGGGAATAGTTAAAAAGGCTTCAAAATTGCTAGTAGTCTTCTTCTTTTTCAGATATGATCCAGAAAGGCACAGTAGCAAGTATCCAAAATAGACTTTCATTTATTCCAGTGACTCACTGAGCTATTAGAAATGCAATCATTTACTGGGCTAATGGCAGGGGTTGAAAATTCATTGTGCATCATATAGTAGAAATGTGTCTTTGGGAACGCAGAAGGGAGAAAAGTCATAATTTATTGTCTGGATAGCTCCATGTGGTTAAGCCTCTAGAATTCGCTTTCCCCTTTATTAATAGACAATAGAGCTGAGTTGTGTGTCATATAAGGGTGCTCTATGGGTTATATACCAAACACAACCCTGAAAAGTTAAGGGATGAAAATCTAAGGCTAATCATAGTACAACCCCTCATGTCCCCATCTAGCCCAACACTGTACACTGCAGAATATGTGTCACAGCCTTAAACTCTGCCCTGTGCAAGTGTAGCAGCATCTCTGCTCCCAAATTCCATCTACCAGAAAGAGAACTGGCTTCCTTCTGCGCAGTTCAGTGAAATGTCACGCACTCTACTTTGGAGAAGGAATTGCTAGATGGCCTAGCATCCTCGCCGGGGCGTCTAGATGCTTCCTCAATACAAATGCTAAACCATAGAATTATTGAAAGACGTTTTGGGTCCAGATCCTCCCCTGGTGTAAAGTGGCATAGGTCTAGTGAAATCTATGGAGCTATGCTGATTCACACGCGCTGAGCAATCTGGCCTTTTTGCATCCGAGATTTTGTGTCTGTAATCCAAGGCATTTACAGCTGCTTCTGTTCAATACGTGTTTAATTTTAATTAATTATTCCAATATCAATTAACCATTAATGCTTCCTAGTGATTATTTGAAACCTGTGGGATCCCATCCTCAGGGTGAAAAATGAGTTATTAACTGCTGACGAAGAACATGTTTCCCATAAATACAAGGCTCCAGTTAGTCATTTTCTTTTCAGAGGATTCTCCCCCCTCCTTTCTTGTTAATATTATTTGTCCAGTCCAGTGCCGCAGTTCTAAGTATTTGCTTGTAATTTGACACCTCCTCCCGCCCTGGTATTATCAGCCACCAGTGTCAGTAGTGGCTAGTGTTTGAGGTGTGCGGGGGAAGGACGTTGTTGTAGCCTTACTGGTCTCAGGATATTAGTCCAGCTTCTGTTGGTGAGAGAGACAACATTCCTGTGTCCTAAACTGTAATCTCAGATCTCTGTATCTCCAAGTTATGGGGAAGTTCAGATCCAGATTCAAGTTCACTGCTAGCACCAACCTTTGTTACAATGAACCGAATCAGAACCATGCTTCCAGGATCACCCAGAACGTAACACAGTGGATCGGACCTTAGTCTGGTACAAACAAAAATTTCTTTGGTGATACAAAGACATGAAAGGCTTGATCCAAAACCCAGGGAAGCCAGTGGAAAGATTCTTGTCAATTTAGGCTTTGGATCAGGCCTGAAGTTTGTACAAAAACACTTCATGCCATGTAAGCTTTAACACCCAGGAAGGTTATAATTAACAACAACACCCATAGACAAAATGTCCCTGTATATCCTGTAGAGATTTCTCTTCGTTGGGTCAAATGTGAAGCACAGTGCACATGTATAACTTCAAGTTATATTTTTTTATGCAATTAAAGTAATTATAGGATGAGGCCTTCAGGTTCCTGAGCCAGTTTCCATTAGTGAATCCCTGTTTAACTGGAACCAATTAAAAAACTTACTTTAATTGCTTAACTACACTTTTTGTGGTGTTGAAAAAGCAGTTTGGTGGTGGGGTTTGAAATGCTCCTCACCTGTTGGGAAGTTAATGTGGTCAGAAACCCTAGCGAGGGTGGGGATTGTTATTCTTTTGGCTTTAAAGAAGAGAGACAAATTAGGAAGAATTCTTCTCCAAATGTGCAGAATCCAGCTATAATGCTACCAGCTTTTCCTTACCACAGCTTAATAAAGTGGATCAGCTGACTCGTTAGAAAAAAAAATTGTGGGCGGGAGAGGGTAGGAAGCAATGGCTTTGTGATGCTCACACTTCATTAATTGCATGTCTTTGTATGTACACGTGCACACATGTGGACACATGCTTATCCCCACACAAGCAGTACCCAGCCCACTGTGCAACTCACTCACATTGAATGGTACCTTGATGCACAACCAGCCTTAGTGATCTCAGTGCACTATTCATGTAGCAAAGTGACAGCAATCCAGTGGCTGTGGATAGCCAGAGCTGTGGGTTCAATTCTTGTTCTGTCACAAACATCTTATGTCATCTTGAGCAAGTCACTTAGCCTTTCTGTGCCTCGGTTCCTCATCTGTAAAATGGGGACAGCAGCACTGACCAACTGTTCAGGGTCTTGTGAGGATAAATTCACTAAAGATTGGGAGGTGCTCAGATCCTACAGTGTCTATATAAGCACATTAAATAGACAGACAGGCACTTCTGGATGTCCTTAAATTCTAGCTCTAGATGTATACGCTTTTTGAGGAAGGCTGTCTCTTCACTGTGTGTGGGAATGGTGCCTTGCACTAGGATCCCTTAATCTCTGATTGGTGCTCCTGCAGTACAAATCCTGGGGGATGTTAATGACCAACAATAGCTGTGATAGGGCATAATGCTGCCGGAGGCCATCCCGCTGTGATTCAACATTTTAAATTAAAAGTCTAATTCAGTTTAGAAAATAAAAATGAAGTTGATGGGGGGGGCAGATGGAGGAGGAAGTTTTGAGAAGTGGCAGATTGTTGCGCTGGTGCCTCAGGGAATACAAAGGATTTAAGCAGGTGCTTAACCCGTTGAAGCCAGGGTTTGGTGCTCAGGTTCAGATGAGTCCTCTCTACAGCCATAGTTAAGGGCTGTATGGCTTTTAGCCATGCAGTAGAGGCTTGTGCATTTAGATCCAGTGGCCCCGCCAGGTTCGATCCCACCTGCCAACTGCTAGGGTCTGTTGGTGTTGCTCTACGTTCCTGTGGTTCCAACTCTGCAGTCAATTTAGCAGTGATGGCTGGCATGTGAACTTCCAGTCCCTCTCCAAACATGCTCAGTTCTTGGTCACCTGCACTCCTTGTCCTAAAAATAAGAGAGAGGGCGACATAGTCAGTTATTAATATAACCCTTCTAACTGAGAGAGAGAAAAAATCCCTAGGACTTTTCACAGGAAAGGCAGATGGGTTTTTTTAAATTATTTTTTACAGTGGGATCAAAAAGCAGCCCTGAGAGGTTTAATGACCTTCCTCTTTCGTTTCACACTATATTATCCTGCGTTCAGCAGAAGTTGAAAGGCCCAGAAAGGAGAGCAAGTGATAACTCACCGGTGGGTGGCTCTAGATCAGGATTCAAGATGGGTCTCGGCATTTCTTCTGGCTCATTCATCAACTAAGAATGCCTCTTGGAAGCGTTCCAGCTCACTTTTCTGCTGTGTCTCCTGGGCTGTTCCTTTGAAATGGGGATGCTTTTCCTTTGACTCCCCTTCTGGAAGGCATATTGACCTGTTTGGGGTGCTGCCCCTGCACAAGTCCTTGAGGTGGAAGATGGTAACACTATGCAGGAAAATGCTGTTTATGTATTTTTGTTCCATTTTCTTCAGAGTGGCAACACCTGCATGGGTGACCTCTGAAGGGCAGCTTTCTGGTTAAGTTCCAGCCACATGCATTTGACTATCACTGGTTGATTTTCTTACAGGTTTACTGGAATGAATCTGCCCGCCCCAGTAATCAGCAGTAAAAACTGGCTGCGACTTCACTTTACATCGGACGGGAACCACAGGCAGAAGGGGTTCAGTGCCCAGTATCAAGGTAACTGCTTATTGACCATTTTGAATCATTAACCAGTGGTTTTTAACATCCTTCCTTTCAGCTCGAGGGAGAGATGCTTTAGCTTCAAAACTACACTCAGCAGGCTAACTCAGGTACTTCCTTCCTCTTCCATGTTTTTCAGCCTAGAGCAGTAGTCCCCAACACTGTGCTTGTGGGCACCATGGCACCCGCCAGGGCATCTATGTGCACCCACATACTGTCCGGCGGACAAGTATCCACCAAAATGTTGCAGAGAAGCAGCGTCATCCACAGGCATTGCTGCTGAAATGCCGCTGATTTTCCGCGGCATTTCGGCAGTGATGCCTCTGGATGACGCTGCTTATCGGCAGCATTTTGGCGGCAACGCCTCTGGATGATGCTGCTTGTTGGTGGCAACGCCTATTGACATTGCTGCTTCTCGGCGGCATTTCGGCGGATGCTCACCCGCCAGCCACAGTCCTCGGTGGCTCATCGTCTGGTGCCCGCCAGACGAAAAATGTTGGGGACCACTGGCATAGAGGGCCACCCTAGCAGCTTGCTAGGAGCATGGGGGCTGCATCTCCTTGGAAAATAAATGTGCATATGTATTAAAAAAAAATAGAAACACATCCGTTTGCTCTGTTTGCACTTGCCCCTGGCCTGGGCTCATTCTCTTTTTGTCAATAGAAAACAGCAAGTTAATCAGTTGTTTTCTCACCTTTGAAGATGTGGGGAGAGAATGTCTGCAGGATGCGTTTGGGTAGCTAATTTACCTCGATAAGTGTCCATCTAAGTGAGTCTTTCTATAATGATCCTATCGATTGCTTTCTGCTTGACTTGGGGTGAATCTCCGCTACTGTGTTACATCGGCGCAGCTGCATCAGTGCAGCTGGGCCACTGTGGCCTGTCTGGTGAAGTTGCACTATGCCAACGGGAGAGTGCACTCCCATCGGTATAATTACTCCATCTCAGTAAGAGGCAGAAGCTATGTCAGCAGCAGATGCTCTCCCGCTGATGTGGACAGAACTTAGGTCGATGTAACTTGCATCGCTCAGGGGTGTGTCTTTTTCATACCCTAGAGCGATGTAAGTTACATCGACTCAACTGTAATGTAGACCAGCCCTCAGTCAGAATGTCAGAGCCCAGATTTATTTTGACTGATCCTGATTTAGATCTCACACTGGTTAAATCAAAAGTACCTGCATTGAAGGCGGTGGAGTTGCAAATTGGTATAATGGAGAAGAGAATTAAAACCTTTGTGTTGAAGGCCTGATTTAAATTGTGTTGGTGGTAAGTCTCTCTGCCTGCTGCAGAGCTACTAAGCTCCATTGGAGGGTATGATGGACAACTCACTCATCCAGCCAAAGCAACGTGAGTTTTGTGGACATGATGTCCAGCTCTCTTTGGCTAGTGCACTGAGTGTGTGGGACTATGTCTAGCAGCATGTGGAGGCTGTGGGGAGCTTTTCAAGTGTGTAGGGGATGTCAAATGTGTGTCATGTCCCCTTCTAGCAGCTGATCCACATAGAGGATATCAGCCTGCTACCTCTGCCGATTCAGTGCATGTGGCAGAGGTTGATGCTGAAGGTCCTGGGTTCAAATTCTGATAATGAGCGAGAGTTGGGGATTGTTACAGGAGGCCAACATGGACTGAAGTTTGGAAGTGGGATGTAAAGAACACTGTCCACTTGTGCTTTGGAAGAAGATGGTGTTTTATCTTCTTTACAAAGAGATGCCAGATGAGTTCAGCTTTTTTGTTTTGTTTAAATCATAGCACAGAGCAGGGATCTGTATGAAAAATAGTCCTCGGGGGTGCAGTGTTCAGCCCTGTTCAGAGGAACAGCTCAAGGCCCCTATGCCACTTGTGTCCCACTTAAACTTTATTTTGAAGGCGTACGTGGGATTTAAGTGACATGCAGGGTTTCTGTAGAGGGCTGAATTTCATCTGGGGTTTCTTAGGGTGTTACTGAGTGGGAATAGGTTGGGTCCAGTGGTTAGGGGTGTAGCCTGGGATTTCAGATCCAATTCCAAGTCCCCTCTTTGCCACGGACTTCCTGTGTGACCTTTGGCAAATCACTTAGTCTCTGCCTTAATTCCCTGATCAGTAAAATGGGGATAAGAGCACTGCCCTGCCTCAGGGAGGTGTGGTGAGGGTAAATTAAAGATTGGGATGTGCTCCGATACTACGGTGTTGGGCCCAGATAAGTACCCAAGATAAACAGAGTAAAACTGAGCACTATAGCAGCAGCCTAACAGGATCACCTAAGGAGTTGCAGCGAAAGGGCAGAATTAATAGGTAAGAACATGCTATTATTACTTTGCACTGCAAGGTGCTTTATGGTTATTACTATGCAAGAATATGAACAATATAAAAAAATCAGTGAGAGAGGCGGTTCCCACTCTGAAACATCTCCGAGGCATAGGCACGCAGTAAGCAGGAAGCTTGCTGAGATGTATCCAAACGGCACTCTCTCAAATCTTCTGAGGTTTTCCCATTGCTGCTAAGCAAGTGACATGCCATGCTCTCGGTGATGAAGGGCTTGCCTGACGTAGGGAGCAAAGAAGTGGTTATACAACTCTACCCATTTGTCTCTAAGGCATTGATCATCTCCAACAGACCACCTGTGACCTTGGCTTAAACCAAGGGGAGCTGTTTGTGATGGGATCCCCAGGGTTCAACGTGGATCTATGGGACTGCTGTGCCCCCTTAACTCTCCAGCCTGGGCTGTCTCTCACCCTAATAGATGTTACGGGCAGCTCATAGTTCTTAATACATAGGCTGGCTTTCCCTCTCAGCCTGGGACCAATCTCCCCAGTTCCAAGTCTTTGTCTTCCAGGCGACCTTCCAGAGGTTGAGATGGGGGAGGGGAGAGGCCAAGTGGTGATGTCATTGACCCTCACTTATACTTTCTCTCCACGTGCTAGAAAGATCCTTGCTGTGACATGGGTGTTAGGCATCCTCCATGGGGAGTCTCTGGGAGAGTGGATTCTTCTTGATGGGCCATCAACACCTGTCTGGCTAGGGATAGTTGCTCCTCTGTTGCCACTGGCTGTGAGGGTCCCCACTTACCATATATTTCAGTGACAATCCTATAGCAATACTTCATAATGTCACACGCAATGATGGTACGTGCAATTCAACAGGATGTTCATGTTCAACAGATCAAGACATTTGAAATGATACCTCACAAGGCATGCGTTGTACAGAACATATCATAATCATCTCACAGTGGTGAATAGGGGAGTGCTACTTTGAGGTACTGAGTATCACATTGCTCACTTCGCCCCCCGGGGACTTACTCCTGTTAGGCCTCAATTCAGAAATCATCTATATTTAGGAAATCACTTGCTTAACTATAAACGTGCTTAATTCCTCTTGAAGCGAACTGGACTTGTATACATGCTTAAAGTATTTAAGGATTTTCTTGAATATGAGTGGATTTAAGCATGTGCCTTCTAGTATCAGGGCCTTTGTTACAACCTCAGTCTGAGGTTTTCAAAGTACTGAATGGACATGAATGTGTCAAACCCCACAATCCCGCCTTGTTACTATCTCCTTTTGTACAGAAGGGAAACTGAGGCACGGAGTGGTTAAGATCTGTGCTTAAGGCCACAGAGGGGCAATAGATCCCAAATGCCCTGATTCCCAGTCCCATTATACAGATACATGAAAACTCCTTCTCTTTGTATAGCTCCAGAAATTACTCTAGTGGCCTTAATTTGGGTCTTGTTTTATAAATCATTTTTCAGTCCCCCCCCCCCCCCCGCTGCATAGTCACAGTTTTAAATCAAAAAGCTTTGCTGTAGCTTCTTGTTTCTAACATAGACTATTGCACACCATTGATGGCTCTTGATCTGACATTTTCCTTCCGCAGTCATGATTGCTGCTTTTTATTAAAACACCTGTCTGGATCATGCCTTTTTTTCTTAAATAGAGAAGTAACGATTAATGTTATAATTTCCTCTGATTAGATAAATGTCAGGGGGTTCTAATCTAGTGAGCTCTTCGGAAAACGTTTTGTTGGATATAATGAGCTCTGCATTTGTGTGTCAAGCGCTTAAAAGATTAACTTAAAAAAACCTTCACAAAATGGCAATGAGGCAGGACCTCAGTTGAGGTGGTGGAGCACATCCCATCTGCTGCACGTGTCATGCTCTAAAAGTGCATTTGTGCCACAAATTCAGTGCAGGAGCAATTAGTATTAATGGGGCTTGGTGAGTGGGCATTTTTATCCTCTGTGTGGAACCTGGAGATTTTGCTATGGGTGCTTCAGTGAACTGAGAAATCAATGTGTGGAATATGTGACCAAAATTACAGCCAGGTAAATGTGCTCTGGGAACCCAGAGCACACATCAGGATTGCTTGGGTTCGGTTTTTGCTACAAACTCTACACTAGCTGTGATGGCACCTTTAGATTCCTTTGGAAGGTTTGTGTTGCAGGTGGGACTGCTCCATAGCGCTCCCTGCAGGGCCGCACATGGTACTGCAGGCACTCCCCGCTTTAGACCACAAGTTCTGGCTACCTGCCACAAGCTTGGCATCAGTCTCTACGCAGTTAAATAAAAATAACAAACTCAAAATTTGTCCCTTTGCACTTTTTTAAATAAACAAAATCTCAAAGCTTAAGTGCTTTGTTTGCAGCACTTGAAGACAAGGCCTGAGCTGGCCCTATGGTTTTGGGCTAGCCATGAGGTGCTGTTTCTCTAGCCAAAGCTCACCCAGAACTCTCCCTGAGAAAAAAGAGGCAAGCCCTTTTAACTGGCCTGCTGGTGCTCAATTGGTCAGTGTCTCCTCCTGGCCCTTCTCGGCCTCTGGAGGATTAAGTTGTTGGTAGCCTGGCCTGAGCAGGTGAGTGTCAGGACCCCAGTATTTCCAGCAGGGGGCAAAGAAGGTCTCTGTCAGTTTGTGATCTAATTCTCTCTCTAGTCAGATAATCTCTCTTGAGATAATCTTTCAATGTGTCTATGGGTTGGTTCTACACATTTTTTGAACCAGTATAATTATTATTTGTTTAGAAACTGAAATAGTTAAAATGAAGTGTTACATTCTCCTAGTCTAGATGCAGCTGTACCAGAATAAAGGTGCTTATATCACTACACATCTATCCAATCTGTCATACATAGCTTCAGTTTCTAAACCAATTTAGTTATAGGGGCACAGAACTGTGTACAGACCAGCCCTCGACATGGAAAGAGAGAGTTTGTCTAGCTATGTAGCCAGAGAGAGAGTGTTATATTTAATTCCCTTGAAATAGTTCTGAATGTTGGGTGGAAGCTAGTTTAGAGTTTGTAGTTAGAGCTGGTTGGGAAAACAGTATTCCGGTCCACAGTGGGATGAAACCAAAACTTTTCCATATTTCTTTATTTGCCAGGGATTCCCACCCCCAGCTAGCCAAGAGCCCAGTGATGATGGCACCTGGGATGCACAAGACATGGGCAAACCAGGTTCAAGTCTGTTCTCTAAAACAGCGAGTTGGACCCAGATCTCCCTTATCCTAACAGAGTGCCCTTACCACTGGGCTATTGGCTATTCTGGGGTAGATCTTTCTCTCTCTCTCTCTCACTGCTTTGGAGCAGTAATTCTCTCAATCTGAGAAACCTTCCCATTGTAAGTGACCCTTTTGTGGGAAACGTTTGGGTTTTGATGAATTGGTATTTTTCGATTGAAAAACCGTTTTGTAAAAAAAAAAAATTCCAAGCAACTCTATTTGTAACTCTTTCTCTCGATAAAATCTATTTCTACGTAGCTAGCTAACCCAGCTAGTTTTTTCTTCCAAGCTCATCATCTGAGCTCCATACAAATAATAAAAGAAACATAGGAAGTCTGTTCCTCCTTGTAGTTTTGCATTAATAGCACATGGGATTCACAGGCCCAACATCTGATGACAGTTTTACCTGAACTTCACCTTGGAGTTATTGAGTTCATTGCAACATGAACCCCACACATGGTCAGAACTGAAGAAATCATTGATTTGTGAACCTCTTGTGAAGGGAATTTGAGGATTTTCACACATCTCTTGTTGTCTGAAACGTGCAAATTTTCATACTTTGGATCATAGAGAATTTAGTTTTAATAATGTCCAGTCCTTTCATGTGACTGTCCCACACAAATTCCTGCTACCCACTCTTGTCCTTCCACAATCTTATCAACCTCAAGCATTCAGAATCACGAATCCGGCCCCCAAAATCATGAGATTGGCTTAGTAGTCCTGAGAATTAGGAAAAAAAAATTGTACATTTTGCGATCTCTTTATTTACTTTCGATTTGCAGTGTTGTTGTAGTTGTGTAACTCCCAGGATATTAGAGAGACAAGCTGAGTGAGGTAATGTCTTTTATTGGCCCAACTTCTGTTGGTGAAAGAGACAAGCTTTGAGCTTACACAGAGCTCTGCTTCAGGTCCTGAAAGCTCGAAAGCTTGGCTCTTCCACAAACAGAAGTTCCTCCAATAAAATAAATTACCTCACTCATCTTGTCCCTCTTATTTACTTTCTGATTTTTGTGCCTTTTAGGGTCACATTTTCAATTTTTTTTCTGCAATTGTGCGAGCTGGAAACTTACTTTATTTTTTCAAACAAAAATGGAGATTCCCACATATTCACATGACTCCAGGAGCTAAGGCTCTAAGAAAAAAACACAGAATATCCTGAGACTCATAGTAAGGTCATGATAGCTGGCCACTCTGTTTCCAGCCTGCTTTCATTGTAGACTTAGTTCCATCCTATTAATAAAGACTTGAAACTGTGCAAAGATCTCATCTTTGTCCTTTTTTTAATGAGTTAGTGAAACCATCTTCCACCCTAGTGGGGCCTCAGAAGACTGTACCTCATCCTCTTAAAAAAAAACACCTTATACTTTTTTTAACACGTATATTAAAGATACATAAATGTGTGCAAAATAGGACATGTCATCAACCCACATGAAGCGCCCAGCAAATAGTTTTAATCACCAGAGATGCAAACTGAGTGGGGGATTGCTGTAGTGCCAGGCTCGGGTTTTGAAATGCATAGATTTTATTTGTTGTCTGTTTTCCAAGGGTAGGGATGTAACTTATTAGCATCTGAGATGCCCCCTCTCTGTGACTGTCATCTGCATTTTCAGATTATCTATGACAGTGTTCCCCAACTTGAGACACCACTTGAGTGGGGAAAGCCTCTGGTGGGCCGGGCTGGTTTGTTTACCTGCCGCATCCACAGGTCCAGCTGATCGCGGCTCCCACTGGCTGCGGTTCGCTGCTCCAGGCCAATGGTGGCTGCTGGAAGCGGTGACCAGTAGGTCCCTCAGCCCGCACTGCTTCCAGCAGCCCCCATTGGCCTGGAGCAGCGAACCGCTGCCAGTGGGAGCCACGATTGGCTGGACCTGCAGATGCAGCAGGTAAACAAACTGGCCCAGCCCACCAGGGGTTTTCCCTCCACAAGCGGCGTCCCGAGTTTGGGAAACACTGATTTATGAGAAGCCTTTTCCCATTCCAATGTCTAAACTTGATTTTAACTTTTACCAGAATGTTTTCCTTGTATACTTCTGTTCCAATGTTCATAATCCAAGCCTTAGCTTTGAGATCTTGCTTTCTATGTCTGTAAAAGCAAAGCTGAATACAATTAGGCCATAAATTAGTGCTCTTTCTATTGACGCAGACATGTATAGGAAATTCATTCCTTTCGGTAGTAGTAATCAGGCTTTGCTCTTCTCCAGCATCTTTCAACATGGTCTCCCCAGATGCTTTGCAAAAATTAATTATATCTTCAAACACCCCAGCAAGAAAGGAAAATGAAGCAAAGAGAAGTCAGCGGCTTGACTTGCAGAGGTGCCAAGCGCCTGCCGCTCTGAAAATCAGCCCATAAGTACTCGTCCGAGGTCAGTGGCAGCTCAGTGGTTAGAACCCATGAGTCCTGACTCTCAGTCCTTTGCTCACTGACAAAGTGTTGAAAGTGAGCTAATGAAAAAACTGCTGAGTTTAAAACAATGCTAAATGGATCTAACTAATGATCTGGCTCCTGGAGCCTTCTCACCAGCACATATTTTAGGATCCCAAATTGTTTTTTAGCTGATTGTTACCAGCACATTATTGCTTCCTATATTATTTTTTATTTCCCCCCAAGTCAGGAAATAAATATGGGTCTAGTCTTGGCCCAAATAAAGCTGTTGCAGTGCTCTGAAGGGCAGATGAACTGTGGTCTTCAGTAATGCGTTGATAAACTGTTCAGAGAAGCCCTGAAAATATGACACCACATTAACACAAAGTGCCTCAGATATTCTTATTCTGTCTTCATCAGATCTGTCCATCTGAATCCCAGATAACTGGCTTGAACTGCAAAGGAATACAGCATGCATTGTATCAACCTGCCAAATCCACTTTGGAGGGACAGCCCTGGGAGTTTAAAATAGAGGACCGGAATAATAGGAACCATTAAATCCTACGGGAGAATCATTTTGCACTAGCTTTTCGAGTCCCCACTGGAGGACAGAGTTCCACTATGGTAGGAGCTGTACAAACACATAGCGAGAGCACTCCCTGCTCCAAAGAAGTTACAGTCTTAAAGAGATAAAAGAAGGGGTGGGAGAAAGGAAGGATTATTGTCCCCATATTAAGGAGGGAAACTGAGGCACAAAGAGATGTGTCTTGCCTGAGGTCACACTTGGGGTTCATAGTGGGGTCAGGAATTGAACCCTGAGCTTCTGAGTTCCACTCTAGTGCCGTAAACTCACAAAATCCTTCCTCTCAGTGTCAGACCCACTACAAACCTGACTTTGAGGTGCTGAAATGTCAGAATCCTAACTGCTTGTAATGGGGATTTTGGATGCTCAGCAGCTCTGAAAAACAGACATGCACATACTCAACTTAGCTATAAATGACAGCTACAATCTTTGAATACAGCTTTTGAATCCTCAACCCTACAGAAAAGATACAGGTTTGAATTTGGCTGTTTGTTGCGATAGTCAGGAAATTTACATATTGATTTCATCTTGGATTCCGAAACCTTTAATGTTTGAGGATGGAGCTTATACAGATTGATTTCTCTTGCAGATTGGTGAATTGCAGGCAGAAATGCATGCAGGTGGAAAGCATGTCTGCATAATCTGCTCTGCGTGCACAATTTCCAGTTTAGCCAATGAGTGCCCAAACCAGCAAATAATCTGCTCCAGCCATCTGAATAGTGCAGATTGCAGCCGTAGTACGACAGCCCTGCTCCTCGGGACTGCAGTCAAGGGGCAGCGTGGAGCCGCAGTGGCTTGCCATCTGTGGGACAGAGGGAGTGAGTCATCCCTGCTCACAGGGATTCCTACAATCGCTCGCGCTTAAGGTTTCTTGCAAGCCACCTGTGTCTGCGTGCAGATCATGATCTGGCATTGATCTGAGATTGTTGAGTTCTAAAGAGAGGCGGTGGATGGTTTTGTCCCCAAGGCAAAGGAACCTCCCCTGTAGCTGGAAGAGCTGTGATGTATTTATTTAATTATTTATTTAATTTTGGTTTTTGTTTGTTTTTTGGTTAAAAAATAAGTCAAGGTGAGGAGAGGGGAAATGAGTTTAAATTACAGGTGAAACAACAATCCTAAAACACAAGTTAGTTTGTGCAGGCCCGCAAAATGGTTCAGAGAGTTATCAAATCAAATCAAATCCCTTAGCATCCCCCCCCCACACACACACCTCCCCAAAATTCCTCCCACCTTTTAAGCAACACATCGTAATAGAGCAAATGCAGGATTGGACTTGTTAGCCGGAAGAATCAATGGAAAGGAAAGAAGAAAACAATCTCCAATTCCGACATAGAGCTCTTCAATAGCTCCCACAGCAAGGGGAATCAGGGATAGTACCGACACAAGGAATAGATTTCTGCTTAAACGCTCTCTTTCTTTTATTAAAAGTTTTCCCCATGAGAAATTCCTATTCAAAAGGCAACATGAAACCGCGTTTAATACACCAGATTGTCTGCTCACCACAACCGCTTTGTAATGTCACACTTCAATTTGACAAGAAATTGAATATTCTGTCAGATCTATCAGTTGTTTATGTACAGCAAAACCCTCCAGAAAACAGTACAAGTTTTGTTTGGCCAATTATCTTGACATGATTCTTTGAGGTACTGTCCTGCATCTGAATCTGGAAGAACATTGGGCGTTCCACAATCTGATTTTGTATTTTGGGGGAAGAGGGTGGTGTTCTTGCTTTTAAGTTATCCTAGTCATTTAAAAAAAAAGAGAGAGAGAAAATGTATCTCTTGAATTGTGCTCTTTTAAATTGACGCCTTTATTACTGGTTACCCCTTAAGATGTTGCCAAAGTCTCCTGTCAAGCTTGACTTCCATATTTTTTTCCATGTATTGAGCAAAATAAAGAACTAACTGGAAAACATCTAAGAATCTCTCTCCAGTTATTATTCCTAGAGGCTGAATGCAATTAGTATAATATGGGGCACTTAAATCATGGGAGAGAGACTCTGGCTTACTAGTTAGAACATGAGACCAGGCCTCTGTAAGAGTGATGTGGTTCTGCCCACTTTGTGATGTACTTTGTGATCTTAAGTGAGTCATTTAGGCCTAAATTTTCAACAGCACGCACTAATTTGGGGTGGCTCTGTTTTTAAGGCCCTAAAGCACTAAGCACGCTCTTAAAGTTAAGCTTATAGCGGATGTTCCGTGAGCTTCAGTAGGACTTACACATAACTTAATTGCTTTCCTGAATCGGGGTCTAACTAAATGCCCAACTCGAAACAGCCGAGGACCTGATTTGCGGAGGCCATGACCACCTACAGCAGCCACTGACTTCAGTTGTAGTTATGTGTGTGCATTGCTTCTTTGAAGCCATTGGGCGCTGCAGCTGGTCAGCACTTCAGTAATGTACTGCAATCAAAGCACTGTCAATCCTTTGTAAAGCGTTAGGTGGGTTGGGTTAAACTTATCTAAACTGTTGTGACCTTCATCCCTCGTGTACGCTAGCTGTGAGAGACAGCTAAGCAGTCCCGCCTCAGACAAAGGGGTTCTGTCAACTTGCCCAGTAATTTGGACTTTGTGGGCAGGAAGCTCCACAGGGCATTGTTTTTGTCTGTGTCTTTCTGTGTGTGGTGGGACGGAGGCAGCAGAAGCAGAGGGATACACAGGAACAAAAGAGACAGAAGCAGAGAGAGAAAAGTAAGCCAAGCAGCCACAGGGTGGAAGTACAACCTGGCCCTAAAACAAAGCTAAGAGAAAAGTCTATCAGGGTACAAAGCGTTGGCTGGAAAGGCAGGCTTGGAACAGTGAACAAATAAACTGTCTCCTGCAGTTTGATTCCTACTGTGTTCAGAGAAACAGGACTTTGTACATTTCTTGTAAATAAACAAGACTGCATCAAAAGACTCCATTATCCATTTCTGTTGCCATCTGGAACACCCGCAAGGCCCTGAACTTTGATGAGCTGCTTGGGTCAAAAGGAGCTAACGACAGAATATCCCAGCCAGTCCCACAGAGGCAGCCATAAAGGCTATTTGCCTCACTGATGTCAATTAAGTGTGCAGTGGTGGATGGAAAGCATTAAATGCCTTTATAAAATTAGAAATTTATTTTCAAAGCCAGGACAGAAAAAGATTGGTTTTGATCAATTGATCAATTCCCTGTGAACATATGACAGGCAAAAGATTCATTTTTATCTGTGTGCATTTCAGAGCTACCAAAAAAAAAAAAATCCCCAAATGTCACCCTGTAGCAGGGTGAGCACCCGCTCTGGCCCTGGAGGGGTTGGAAAAGCCCTGCAAAGGACTGGGGCTGGGTAAGGTAAAACCCTGGCTGATTGGGGGAAGTGGCTGCAGCTGGGGCCACTCCCCAAACTGCACCGCAGGGCCTTATAAGGCAGCCTGGGAATCCAGAAGGATCAATCTCCCTCTGCCTGTAGAGGGAGAAGGACCTGGCTGCAGGGAGCTGGACACAGGGTACCTGAGTGGAGCAGGCCTGGGGAAAGGCAGAGGAGCTGGGGAGCTCCAGCCTGGAAAGCCCCAGGCTGTGACCTAGCACAAGGCCAATAGGTACTGGGGGTTGCAGGGGGCAGCCCAAGGAGTAGGCAAAGGCAGCCAGTCAAACCCCTTCCCCTGTGATGAGTGGCTGATACTGCAGTCTGCCCAAGTGAACGGGGGCTACATGGAGACTGGGCAGTAGCGAAAATTGAGGTGAAGTGGAGATAGTGGGTTGGGGGTTCCCCAGGGAGGGGAGACCCAGATTGGTGGGGTACTGCCAGGGGGGGACACAGGGGCCAGAGGACAGGCAGATCACTGGCCTGCAGAGGGTGCTCCGTAGCTGGGGTGAGTCCGCACACCTCCCTGCACGCCCACACAATAAGATAGGCTATGAAGCCATGCAGGGAGTAGAGTAGAATTTGGTTTTGTATCGCTCCTTTCATATTTAAGGTGCCTCCAAGCATTTTACAAAGAAATGAGTTAGATCTCGTAAAGTCAGGAGCCATTATGCATCCTGCAATAGCTCAAATGGCACTTTAGACATTTGGACTTGACTCTATTTTATTGACAGAGAGGGAACGTTGCCCAGGACTATGGGGTTGTCCCTTAGTTGCCTCGTAAGTGCCAGAAGATCGTTAACTTCTGCCTGCAGAGTCAGCTGGGGCAGGTAGAATGGAACCTCGATTTCAACATTTCGGCCAAATTACAGCACTTCTAGCCATGCGTCAGCCCTTCATTACTGCACTGCGGTGTCAGCCTTTGAGCTGAGAGCTCCAGTTCTGTTGTGATGCTACAGACTTGTGTAGGAATTTCTCCTGCAGTAGAGATGGGAAAGGCCTCCGTTGTAATGTATATGAAAGATTCTTCATTGAGGCTGCAGGTTGCAGATAGAGCCTGCCTTTTTCTCTGGTTCTCTAGCTCAATGCAGTATAGTGCCACCCCAAAGGGTTCCCCTAAATCCTGACCTGGTTTAAAGGATTATGGGAAGGACTGCTGACTAGTGTACAGGGTGCATCTATACAGAGGGCACAGGTATTCTTTGTAGCCCAATGTCATATATTTTATAGAGGTATATTCCATCCATGAGGAGATTTTAAAGATTGGATCTAAGGTACCAGTATTTGCATACTCCTTAGCCAGTCAAGGTTCTGACATGGGTTTCAGTGTGGGGCAAAGGTCCATCACATGGGACACAAGAAAACAACTCTTTCAGGAATCTTGAGATGATATGGGATTAATTCTTTCAGTATAAACAGCATCCGGTTAAATGGATCTGCATTTCTGTTGTGAATACTTTACGCTGATAGGAATTACCTCCAATTTTTGTGGAATGAAGGTAAATCTGGATCTATAAAGAGGAACCTCATGAATGGGTTACTGGCTACTGTAAATAACAAATGCTTTCGAATTACTAAGCTTGCTTCCTAGCAATTTGTGAAGGTGTCCACTCGACACTTTGCAGGCTTCACACATACTGTTTACTCCAAGTATAGTTTCCAAAGAGATTCTTCCCTCCAGCACCATCATGGTGTGTTTAAAAGAGAGCTGGATAAATTCTTGGTGGTTAAGTCCATAAATGGCTATTAGCCAGGATGGGTAAAGAATGGTGTCCCTAGCCTCTGTTCGTCAGAGGATGGAGATGGATGGCAGGAAAGAGATCACTTGATCATTGCCTGTTAGGTTCACTCCCTCTGGGGCACCTGGCTTTGGCCACTGTCAGTAGACAGGATCCTGGGCTGGATGGACCTTTGGTCTGACCAGGTACGGCCGTTCTTATGTTCTTATGTTATGTTCTTATGGTCCTCTGAGCCTCGTAATAGAACCCTTTTGACCTGCTTCTTTATGAAAAGGTTTTATGGGAAAAACCCAGACCAAATGCAACAGGATTTCAATCATTTCCTTCCATCAGAACTAAATTTGCCCTGTGCCTTTAACAGTGTATCTGTATACCACTGCCCTCTAGTGTCTGGAATGTGTCAAATCAGCTCATGCTTTTTATGTTCTCATTAGCTGGAAATTTTCATTTAGTTTCAGTTTTTGAAAACCACAACAACTCAAGGTTTCCAGTTTTCATGTTTCTCATTCTTTCCTTTTTGACACTGATGGCAATCAAATGAGGTTGGTTTTTATTTATTTGGGGGAGGGGGAGTCGGGGGTTCCTGTCACTTTTATTTCCCCTCCCACCATCCTCCTTCCCCTTTTTCTTCTGTTTCTTTCCCAAGTTTCTCCAATGTTGTAAAATTTACAAAGTGGTCAAAGAACAAACGAAACATGAACTTTGACACTGTGATTTTTCCAAAGTTGAGGAAATTTTGGAAAGTTACCGATTCACTGAGCTAGAAATTGCTCCCTGGCTTCCCAAAACAGTGTGGATTTTTGCAGCCAAAGTTAACATTTCGGTGTGCAGCAGGTTTGCTGTTAACTAATGATTCAGGAGGCACTGGATTGCCTATAGTCAGGGGTCATTATGCTATATGACCCTAGAGGAGTATTGCCAGTTAAGGTATTCTGAGACAGGCGTATTCCTTAGCATTTCTGCAACTGGTTTATGTTTAAACAAGACTTGCGTGTCTCAGGTTTTCCTTTCCAATCAGCATACAATTCATTAATTTGCCCTACCCAAAAGATGAAAGCCATTAATGCTTGTAGGAAAGACAAGAGTTGCGTAAGCCAACATACATATATATTTACGACTATGGACCTGATCTCAGCTTGACATTTTGACTGCTTTATTTAAAGATAAGGGGAAAAAACCTCAAAATGCTAGAGCCACATGATAAATTGAAAAGGTGCCAAAAAACATGTAGATCAGAGAATGTGTTACTTGGGGTAAGCTTCAAGAAAGGGTCTTTGACATCTCCCTGCCTGAAGTTCTTGCCCACAAATGCTATTAACAGATTTTGTTTTAACACACATGCACACAAAAGTTGATTAAAATCCCCACCAGTTTTAGTGGTAATTTTTCTTGACAATGTTGTCTTAGAAATTGCTGATGAAACAATAAAGTACACAGAGGGAACCACTTGAAATGAAATATAAACGAGCTGAACAGATGAAAATAAAACTACACTGGAGGGAATCATGTAAAATGACGATGGGCCCTTTGTTTTCAGAGGCAAGATTACTCTTTTCCCATAGTAGAAACAAAATCCCGCAAAAGTCTTCTCTCCTAGCCCCCAAACATGGCACTGCTGCTAGTGAAAAAGCCACCCCGTGAGCGACAATAGTAACACTGACCTGAGCACCAGTGGAGACAGTGCTATTTCCGCAGGAGAAGTTCTCCCACCGACATAGTTGAGGGTGGATTAATTAAGTTGACAGGAGACTTCTCTCCTTTGGTCTTAGAGCAGCTCTACTAGAGAGCTTACAATGGAGCCGCTTTATTCCTTTGGATCCCTCTGCATCCATTTACTGGCACATGGAATATTCACTGTTTGGTTGTTCATACTGTCTGTTGTTCATCTAAGTCACAAGTTATTGACTTTGCTTCCAGACTGGCCAATTAAACAGGGGAATAATAAATAGGCCACATAAAACTTTTTGCTATGGAAGTTGATATAAATAATCATGCTCAGGTTATTGTGAATTCTGAGACCTAGGGACATTTTATTATTTTATTTGGTTTTACCCAGGATCAGGGCCTCATTGTGCAAGGTGCTGTACAAACACTGTGTTTAGCAGGGGATGCCTAAAAAACTTGCTGCTTCGAAGTCTCTGAATCAAATCAATAATCCTTAAAATCTAGCTAAACCTCGTGTTTTTGTTTGTTTTTCTTTTGATTAAAATCTCTTTCCAGTCAAGAAGCAAATTGAACTGAAATCCAGAGGAGTGAAGCTGATGCCCAGCAAGGACAATAATCAGAAGACATCAGTGTGTAAGTTTTGCTGCTCCTAGATACGCACTCTTTACAAGATCTCCCTGAACATTTCACATGACAATAATCTCTAAAATTTTGTCACTCTTAAAAGGTTTAATGTGTATCCCTCCTCCTTCCCCCTGGCATTACCACATCACCTCCTTCTAGGGCTCTGTTCACAACCATGTACTAACTCCTTAAACTGGGACTGCAGGGGAGCTGGCGCACATGTGTATATGTGTATATATACTGGATACATATATCTGTTGTTAAACACTGGGTAGGAGTTCCTTACTTTTGTGTTTTCTTTTAGTCTTATGAGTATCCAAATGCAAATGAATTTGAAAACTAATGCATTTTTCTAGTGTAAAAGTAAGAGGAGTCAGAGCTGCAATGAGGAAACTATAGACAGAAAGTTTAGTGAAGTAACAATAACTGTGGCAGTTATAGCATCTTTGCTCTCTTTGCATGTTGTTTGGCTTAATCATACCTCCCTGTAGAAAAATCATACCACTTTGCTATGAAAGGGCTAGTCACTGAAATGCAAACTTCAGCTGCATCCCAAATCTCTGTCAGTTTCTTATGTAAAATGCGTTTGGCGGGTGAAATCTATTAGAGAGGTGCCGAGGATGTCATTTTGTCCCCAGGATGTTTCCTTGCTCCAGTAAGTGAACTCATTTGGACTTTCTAATTTTGTAAATCAGAAGTGACATTCAGAACTTCTTTAGGCTTATGTGTTTAGACAGATGACTGTGTTCTTAAAGGGCCTCCCTCTCTACCTTTTGTGAGATTAAGTAGGAAAGGTTTGAGTCAGAGTTGAGCTGAATTTTGGATAAATTTGGATCTTGACAAAGTTTAGCCCTTTTGGATTGAAATAATCATGTGTGAGAAAAAATAGTTGCTCATCCATTGCATAATACATGATGCCCATCCAAGATGTACCATTTTGATATATTGTATCTGTAATTCCAGCAGGGAAAATTCAGTTAAGAGAAATGGACACAATGAAAAAAAAAATATAACGTGTCACTGAGCATCTATCTGAAATGAAGTTCTGCTCCTTGGCTCATGTTCTAGTTCTAGTTTTAACACAGGTGTGTTGATACCCTCTGGTTACTCTGGGAGGATGAGAAATTGGCTAGTTGGGCATGGTTAGAGAAAACAAGTGGGATTTTATTGGGGTGGAAAATCCACATGCCCTAGATACTTCTGGCCATATGAAAGATTCTAGCCAAGAGGAGTTTGCCTGATGCAAGAAGCTACCATCAACATTTCAGTCTATGCACTGATGGCTAACGTACGTTGAAAGGTACCATTCACTCTGGTGTTGATTTGGACACTGGAACTCTTAGAGAGGTGGGCATTGAGGGGGGTGTGGGGATGGGGATACATTTTGTTTTGGACCCCTCAAAGGCAGTGGGGGTCTTTATCTAAAGAAAAAGCCTTGGCCTGGATTGGAATCATAATTTGCTCACGTGGAGGTGTTCCAGACAAAGAATTTGTTTTCTTAAAGGAAGGATGCAGGACTTCCCCAATTTAACATGGTCAGGAGCACTGGGTTTCTTCCACTCCCTAACTCCACCAGTTGTCATTGATCATTACGGTGATTCAAAAAACCTAGAGTACCAAAATAATGATGCATCCAGGCACAGGCTATGAATTGAATGTTGTGGTTGGCTGCTCAGCGATCGGGTGACGGTTGGTTCTGACTCTGGTTTCCATAATACAAGGCCATTCCCGCCATTGGCCCTTGAAGTGGCCATCTCAGCAGAAGCGCTGAGAAATAAGTGGGAAATAAGAGTTATGCAGGCTCGGCTCAGACTGTCCCCATCTGGTGGATACGTGACTCGTCACCAGGGCTGTCAGTCCAGCACCTTACATGGTGCCAATTTTGCACAGGGCACAGCTACCCCCTGAAGCTGTGGGAGGCAGATGAGCTTTCAAGCAGTTGATCTAAAAATACATGTGTGAGAAACTATGACCCAAATTCCTTTCTGTTACTAGCTTGGAGCCTGCCACAGGCATTGGGTATTCAGCCCATTCAGGGTAAATCACTCTCAACTGTACCTTGTTCATAGCCTCAGATTTACTTGGTCTAGTACAGCCTGCTGCTACCACGCATTCGGTTTTAGCAAATTCTCAACTTCCAAAATGCTGACTCAAGAGGCTGTGGCACCAGGAAATGTTATTTACCTTCAGGAAATGGATTCCAAACAGTTACAATCTCCTTACATGTCAGTTTTCCTTGTGTATCTAACCATGTCTCTCCCACCTTCCCCTCATATATATAATTAGCTTAAAGACAGTAGACAGTTGAGAGGGATGATTAAAGAACCACCAAGCTTCTTTCCGCTGCCCCTACCATTTCTCATGGCTTCCTTCTCAGATGTTTCTAATAATGTGTCTGTATAAAGGCTAATGCTAAACCCTTTCCTACAGTTAATATTTTCTGCTGTATGTTGCACCTCTTCAAAAATTCCACCTTACAGAAGCCCCTGCCAAGGTATAAGGCAGACTATGGCTGTGTTCTTAATATCCTGTAGGTCTTTCAGAGAACTGTAGCCATGGATGGCTGCCAGTTTCCAACCGGATAGATTAAAGTCTGCAAGTTTCACATGACCCATTGGAGGCAAAATGTATTTCGCATCTTTAAACATGTCTCTTGTGTGCCTAGAAATAAAAATGGGAAATAATTTTATTTATAAGTCCTGGTGCAAACTGTATTGCATTGAATGATGATGGAACATTTTAATGTGAATTTTTACATCTACTGCATATTGCCCACTTGCCCTAAAATTAATTGGACATCTTTCTTTTAAACATGCTTTTAAAAATTGCTTTGGAGAATAAGCAGAAGAAATGTAGCTTAAAACTGAGCCTTCACTTAGGGGATTATGTTTTAGGAGTCGCTTTTCTGTCACCGATAATAATTGAGAGAGAGACTTTTTTCAACATCGGCAGCATGCCCGAAGCCGTGGAGTAGCGTGGATATTGTGTACAATATGAATATTTTGCCCTTATGTCACTAACATGGAAAGCATCTTTTCTAGAGCAGCTTTCTTTTCTCTGCTGCCTAAATATAAAAATAACAGAAGTAAGTTTCTCTGATCTTTCACCAGGATATTCCTAAACTTTTGCTGCTGAATCTTGTTGGAAAGAGTTGTGCGCAGTAAGGGCATTTTCCAACTTGCTTATATCCAAATTAAAAGAATTTCAGAGACGCTGAGTAGAACCTAGATTCCAGCCAAGTCAGTGGTAGTTCTTCACGTGTGAAAAACAGCTCACCTAATTAGGTGCTTAACTATCAATTTTGAGGTCTGGTTCTCCATTACCCTGTACCTTGTGCAGTCATTTACACAAATACAAAGTGAGTGCCATACAAATGTACATCACCACCATTCTGGGTTGGAAGCATTCTACAGATGCATTGCACTGGGGTAAGTGAGTGCAGAAGCAACAGAGCTTCAGCCTCTGGATTTCTAGCAGTCGGCATCCAACTTTGAAAATAAAGGTTGAAGGGAGGAATACTATAAATGCGTCTTTTGTAAATTGCGAGTAAATTCAGTTTCTCATAAAGTCTGAGATAGTTAGAAGCTGGAAACATTTGTGATGCTGGATTTCTGGATCCCTGGCGTTCAGAAGAGGTGCCTGGATCCATGCATTTACTTTGATCTATTTTAGACAGAGAGTGGATAGCAGTGACATGTGGGTTTGGAAGACCCTCGTGTTCTCGGATAACCAGATATGGCATGTAGCACACGGACATCCGTTCACATAAACACAGACTAAAATTGTAGGCTCCATTTGGAGATTAGCAACAAAACAGACATAGTTTGAAACCATCCAGACAGTGGGTGCCAGAAAAGACATGAAGCTGAAAGTTTCCAGAACCTTGGTGGAAGTGGCCAGCACCTCACAATATCAAATCCTCGTGTCCTAGATCCTTCAAACCTACTAGCACCTGCATAGCTTGAAGCATATGAATAGTTCCATGCCTGATCCTAAACCACTGATTTCAGTGGGATCCACTCACGTCCTTAAAGATACCTAGGTGCCGAAGTGCTTTCTTGGATCGGGACCTCAGTAAGCATTTGCTGTTTTGCTATCAGGGGATCATCTCTTTATATTTGAGAAGTAAATTCTTCTCCCTGTTACCAGACAGAGGTTTGCTTGGGAGTAACTAGAAGCAGAGTTTACCTCTTAGGGTATTTCTGGTCTGGGGAAAAAAGTATTCTTAACATGGGTTAGTTAGCTCGGGTTAAACTAGCAAGGAAGCCACTGCAGTGTGGCTTTTAATGCAGGCTAGCAGCTCAAATCAGAGCCTGTAGATGTGTCTACACAGCAGCTAGGAGACAAACTTATGCTGATGGGCCAAGGTTGGGACTCAGGCTCTCAAGCCTAACTCCAGCCTGAATGGCAGCAGCTGCATAGCTATTTTCAGCACGCTAGCATGAGCCCTGCTGCCACAAGTCTGTCTGCCTAGACTTGATTCTCACTCCCAGCTGCAGTGTGGACATAGGCTAGAAGAGCCTGGGTTTGAACTCAGGCTAACCCGAGTTAAAAGCTGAGCTGCTTTGTCTTCACTGCGATTTTAACCCAAGTTAATTAACCCCAAGTTAAGAATATCCCCCCACCTTTTTTTTTCACTGTAGTCATACCTTAGAAATCATCCAGCTTAATTTTTACCTCTTCAGAACATATGAAGGCTACTGAAATCCTGTTTTTAAATAGAAGAGATTGCTTGCATCTTTTCTCTGCTTTCCTTGCACTGAGAAACTTTTGCGGGGGGATGAAGGGTGTTGTACCACTCTATTAAATACTTCTCTTTTATCTTGTAGCTCATATTAAACAATCCTAAATTCATAGAAAGCTGCCCCCAGGAGAGGCATCAACGAAATTCCTTTATTAATGTGAGAAAAACAAAATTGAGGATCATCCTCTTTAGCTGTCTTTCAGTAGGAGTAAATTACTTTGGCAAACAATGCAATCACAATTGGCTGCTTCTGAATAGGGGTTGGAAAGAAATTAGAGTTGGTAAAGGGAGAAGAGGAGGGAAGGAGGGGGAGAAGAAACCCCCCACAACCCTTTAGGGAAGAAAACTCTCAAATCTGTAATTTATAAAGTCAGCAGTTCATTAAGATTGAGGCTTATTGTTTCCCCAGTTACCTTGAAGAATTCATTGACAACGCCAGAGCCCGGAGCTCAGCTCAGTCAAACCTCTTGTAAAATGAAAGCAGACCTGCCAACAAATTGTCAGCATGGCAAATATGGTTTATAGCCTTGTGCAGGGTTAAATCAAGGCATTTCTCTCTATTTAAAAATAAATAAATAACAGAAGAGGGAAGGTTTTTGCATTATAGTCAGAGGCAAGAGTTGTGGGTGAGCCATCCAATGCATCCTCTCCCCTCCTTCTCTCTCACTCCCACGCTTACATTTATAATATCCCAACTACCAGGACATCCGAGTGACTTTTCTCTCTCCTCCTGCTCCCTATTTTATCACCCTACCTGCTGGCTTATCTGTCCTTTACTAAGTGGATATTAATAACATGCTAGTGTATGGGGAAATAACCATTTCCGGTAGTCACAGAGGTGATGGATAGTTGACTGTTGCTCCTCTGGTGCCTTTGGGTGACTCTGTTTGGTGCCCCACTTCCTCGTGTCGATTCTGATGGGCCACTGGGCTCCAGTTGCACCGCCATCTCGTATGGGGCTTAGTAAGTTCAGTGGAATGGATTTGAAATCCACTTGGGATAAGTAACTTTGGAGGATACGTGGATAATGTTGTTCTCTTTTTAGAGAGCTGCAAGGAAGACGATGGGGTAGGGCAGTACGTGTTGTCTATGTTGTTTGGAATCTGCTCTGCAAGATGCTTCGACAACTCGAGTGCTTAAATGCCAACCCAGTCCCAGTACAAGTATTGGAAAGCCCATGACATATACACTGTGTGCATATCTGCACGACAATGCATTTTGGTCTGGGAAAAGGCGTAGGAATGAAAGAAGAAATTGTAGCGTTTATCACCCTGAACACTTATGATTTCTAAACTGCAAATATGGTCAATACCCAGTTTCCCCCCACCCCCGGCCTTAGACCATTTATTTTTCATTGCCGTGACATCTCTGCACATACGTGAACGTTAGGCCCAGCACAAATGTGCTTTGAGTTGGTAATTCATATCACATGGGTACAGGGAGGTGGAATAGCATTAAGAAACCCCAAGGACCTACCCTACAGACCTCTCCTTTCCCAGAAATGATTCGTTATTTCCAACACTTGCATCACCCCACTAGGTAACACTGATGGATGATGTCATTCCCACAAGTACCTCCTCCATTTTTAAAGAGCTGGTTTCGTGCTCAAGCCTCCTTGTGGGAGATAGATATTTGTTACTGGTTTTGCTGTTTGTGAAATGTTTCCAGTGAAAGTAACTCCTTTCCTAAAACATGCTCCCTTGTTCCTGGATTCTGGAGGACATTTTACCCTGACCTTTCTGTTTGTTTGCTTTGGCAGAGGCCATCCAACCCCTTCATTGCTGGAACCCCATATCCACCTTTCCTTGCTGCTGTTTCCAGTTGATTTTCCAAGGACACACAAAGCACTTCCAAGGTGCGCTGCATCACAGCAGATCAGCAGCCCAGGAATGCATCTCGTTTAGCAGCACATGGTACATTTAGCAGCCTGATTTTCAATATAACATAAGGAGCGCTTGCATGGTATTAAGACCGAAAGAGCACGTCTGGCTGGATTGCCTCTGTCTCAGCCACTATGCTGGGTTGCATTTTAGTGCATCCCTCAGTTGGCTTCAGGGCTCAAAGAAATTACCTTTGTCATTCAGCTGGTTTTCCAGGTTGCGTATGTGTTCTAATCGAAAGCTTCTGTTCCCTGTTTCAGACTATCAGAGCTGTGCAAAATGTTTGCACCAAAATGCAAAGTGCTTTCCTAGTTTGGGGTTTGCTTAAGACTGTGACATTCAGGCCAGTTGCCTTGATATCTTTCTTGAAACTGGCAGACCCCTCCAGCAACTCTGGGCCTTCTTTATGGTTTCAATTCCAAGTTACACCACATTTGTTTCCGTTGAAATCCAGGTACAACATGGAGCTTTCATCTGTTTTGCTTTGAGGATCTGTGTGTGTTTGAGCATGATGTTCAGAGGGGGAGTGGAAGATTGGTGGTACAAATTCTCACATCTCATAACCAAAGGAAATATTTTCACAAATCTCTGCAAAGGAAAAACCACTGAGTATCTGGCAGCTCTGTTAACTAATGGAGGTGCCCATTCAGGAAACAGGTGGTTTTTTTTAATGGCTGCCTACATTATCAGATTCCTGTCTAATCTGACGCTGTATTGCAAATACATATGGCATGATGTTCTTCTCTAAGGAGGCGTTCCCTCCCAACATCTCCACACATTCAGAGTCCCCAGGATATATAAAAGGTGGCAGCAAATTTTGTTATAAAACGTAGCGAACAGGAAATAAAGCGTGGATCCCTGTATTGCTGCTATTTCTTTTGCTTGTTTCTCTGGCTGCTCTGACATCCCTGAGCCTGTGTGTACGAATTAATCAGAGTTCTGAGGATGCCCTGGTGCCCACACGGTTGGAAAGATGCTTCTAAGAGAGATTGCTCCTAAAGCCACATCTTCCCCATGAAACATGGCACTTGGAGACGGCAGGACGCCACATCTCCCCTTGTGGTTGCGTAGCTCCTGCAGTGTTTCAGAGGAGTTGGGTGATGCAGCCCTGTATTAAGATCGTAGCAAGCATCTGGGTCCTGAAGATAGACAGGCAGATGCCATGTTAGGATGAAGGGGGCAGTTTAGTGAAAGGATTGGGTCTGAGGCAGAAGGTGAAGTATCTGTCTTATACATATTTAAGCTCGTGGTAGAGCAGCAGTGGCGAGGAGTATAAGATGTCAGGATTAAGGAGAGGGAAGAGAAGGGCCTTGTTCTTCATGCCTTTCAGTGAAAGCGTGGCATTCAGATACTATGGGGATGAGCTGTGTAGAAAATCCTTTAGAAAGAGAGATGTCTTGTTTGCCTCAGCATGCAGCTGAGGACCTCCACCCCGCAAAGTCACGCTCTTGTAGCACTGGAACCAAAGGGGAACCTGTATTTGCTCTAACAATATTAAGACTTCCAGCATGTGTCAGCCGCAGCTCCTTGTAAGGCATTGGGATTGAAGCTTTGAACCCCTGGGAGCAAATGGCTCTTTCCATCCATCTGAGAGCAGCGGTATCTCACACACTTGGCAAGCGCAGTACCTAACGACAAAGCGGGGTTTAACTGTACAGTGACAAATTGTTTAATGGAGCTTTCTTGTCTTTAGTGTTCCCGCTCCTCCACACACACCTTTTGCAGCGTGTGCGATGTCCCGTGGCACTGACTCTGTGGGTACACTCGTGCTGTGTGAAAGGCATGATTTCCATCGTATTGCCATCCAATCTCGAGTGCTCTGAGGGCCCCTACAATAAATCCTGGCGTGTAACTGAGGGGATGGTTTGGCTTCCTTTCACTTAGTGAGCTAGTCCGAGGCAGGATGGAAGCATGCTCATTTATGTTTCATGCTTCATCGCTTCAACATTATTGCTGAGAAATGCCACATTTTTCCCTGCGTCTTTTCCTCTGCGATGTGAGAAAATTGAATCATATAGATTTTAGCCACTCCATGACAACACTGTCCCTTTTCTGATATTAGTGTGCATGAAAAAAATGGTGGTGGTGGTTATCAAAATGTAAAATTGAAATCAACATATTGCCAGACCTCATTTCATCCTCATTGGGAACCATCCGTGTTTTATCCATTCTCTGAGTCTACGCTCGTTTGCGCCATTTAACAGATTTGTGTGAGGAAATGGGAAAGGAGTCAAACGTACAGATGTGTTTATTCAGTGCTGCTGCCTCTTTATAAATCTCTGCTTTATAAGCAGCTATATCAGGTTGCTCCATAAAAGTTTTCATATTCAAACTTAATGACTTGCTTTAAAACTTTAGACTGGCTTTTATTTTGAGCAGTTTGAATCACATCCACCTTTTATTGAGTTGTTTTTTCACCCGCACCAGTCAGATGGGAGTTTGATGGGCACTAGGGACAGACTTTGTCATGCTGCAGGTGGCCTTTTTAACAACGGTCTTTGGAAACAGTCTCTTTAATTGGTATAATTTTGCAAAATGCAAGACTTCTTTTACAATGATGCGTCTGTAGTGTAACAAAGGGAAAAAACCATGTCGCTCAGTGGCACTGAGCAGAAAAAAATGGTGCATAAATTGAGTGGAAATGACTTCAGTTACACTTGTTTCCAAATTAAAACAAAACAAAAAGCTAATGCTTTCCAACTAGCAATTATCCATTTTCTCTTCACATCCACCTACCCCAATACAGTTGATATAAGATGTTTCCCTGTGCTATTCTATCTCTGTATGTGCTGTTTTTGCTTTGTAGTAACTCAGGTTGGTGTGTCCCAGGGACATAATATGTGTCCAGACCCTGGGATTCCAGAGAGAGGCAAAAGAATAGGCAACGATTTTAGGTAAGAACCTTGTATGTGTTTCTTCTGCATGCAACAAAGCTACTGTTCATAACTACCATGTGTGTTACATACGCTTTCTTTAGAGACCCACTGTACATCTATAAATGGTTTGTGTCTGAAAATCTTGCAATGATAAGTGACATAGAAAAAGTGTGTGTGTGAGAGAGAGTGTATATGTGATAATATGATAAGCAGAGATTATAATGAATCCCCCTCCTCAGGAATGTGTTCTCTTGTCAAAATCAGCCTTGTAACCAAGATTTTGCAATCAGGATTCTTTGTAATTCATTTTTTTTCTTTTGGTTAAGTGCAACAAGAAATGTTTTAAACAAACAAACAAACAAAAGGCCCTGTTTTACATTAGCATGAGTCACCGCAGGGCTCTGTCCATAGAGGCTTCTGAGACGGCTTCCCAGAACACTGTGTCGACCCTTTGTCAATAAGCATATGTACTGTTGGATAATTGTTCTCGTCTAATGGTTAAAACAATGCCTTTGTCCTACTTTAGTAGCTGGCCTTCATGTGAAGTGTGCAGGAATAAATCAGCCAGCTGTTAGCAATGACAGATCAATAGTTAATCTTATTTCTCTGTTGATTGCTATTCTGTTCACTAAAAATGTCTAACCTGAAACCATCAAATCTCCCTGAAATCCACAAAATGGATTTCTGAGCGAGGGAAGGAAAGGGGCTGCAAACAGAGTCCTTAAATACTTTGTGCCATTTCTCAGCCTGTGTAAATCATCATCACTCCATTTTTGTGAATTGGGCTGTACTGTTTTACCTCAGCTGAGTTTCTGGAACTAAAACGGTGGAATTAACAAGTGTTTCCGGAACTAGATGATTTTTTTTCTTATTTATTTTGTCATTTATAAAAATGCTGAGCATGTAACGAACCTATGCTTCTGCATTGAGCAAATGTCTCCTGAAGTCATGTTGAAAGCTCTGGCCTCCTATTAGACTATAATTGCCTTAGGAAATGAGCTCCCAACACGAGCAAATGCATGAGAAAAGAGACTGACCTTTGTTCATCCCATCCTATGCCCTGGAAGCCAGAGATTTATTGTTATTCACATTATGGCGAATCACTGAGGAGTCAAAGAAGGCGAAAGACAAGACTGTTGCTTTGTTAGTTTCTCCAATGCTAATTAGCTCCCTTTGGTTCTGTCTACTAGGTTAGGATCCAGCGTCCAGTTCGCCTGTAATGAAGGCTATGATTTACAGGGCTCCAAAAGCATCACCTGTAAGAGACTGAGTGACATGATCGCTGCCTGGAGTGACCAGAGGCCGGCATGCAGAGGTGAGGGAGGATTAGGAGTTAACCTAGTGTCATAAACAGATAGCTAAGGGTTAATGTCTCTTTCTTGGAAAGGAGTAACCTGAAACACCTAACCAGAGGACCAATCAGAAAACAAGACTTTTTCAAATCTGGGTGGAGGGAAGTTTGTGTCTGAGTCCTTTGTGTTCTGTCTGTCCCTCTCGGCTATGGGAAAGATTTTTCTGTCTCCTGCTTTCTAATCTTCTGTTTCAAAGTTGTAAGTACAAAGATAGGGGGTTTTTTTGTATTTACATGTGTGTAGTTGCTGGAGTGTTTTGAATTTTATTCTTTTTAAATAAGGCTGTTTATTCATATTTCTTTTAAGCAATTGACCCTGTATTTGTCACTTTAATACAGAGAGACCATTTTTATGTATTTTTCTTTCTTTTTATATAAAGCTTTCTTTTTAAGACCTGTTGGAGTTTTTCTTTGGTGGGGAACTCCAGGGAATTGAGTCTGTTGCTCACCAGGGAATTGGTGGGAGGAAGAAGTCAGGGGAAAATCTGTGTGTGTTAGATTTACTAGCCTGACTTTGCATACCCTCTGGGTGAAGAGGGAAGTACTTCTGTTTCCAGGACTGGAAATAGGGAGGGTGGAGTCCCTCTGTTTAAGATTCACGGAGCTTGCTTCTGTGTATCTCTCCAGGAACCCAGGGAGGGAACACCTGGAGGGGGGAAGGGAAATGGTTTATTCCCCTTTGTTGTGAGACTCAAGGAATTTGGGTCTTGGGGTCCCCAGGGAAGGTTTTTGGGGGGACCAGAGTGCCCCAAAACACTCTAATTTTTTGGGTGGTGGCAGCTTTACCAGGTCCAAGCTGGTAACTAAGCTTGGAGGTTTTCATGCTAACCCCCATATTTTGGACGCTAAGGTCCAAATCTGGGAATAGGTTATGACACCTAGCTATGGTGATTGATGAATCCAGTCTCTTAGCCCTCCATTCTATCCTTATGTTGGTGTTTGATAAGGCCTTGGTCTTTCCACTTTCTCCTTTCCTTACATCGGAATTCTTTATCCACTCTCAGGAGTGCTGTTGGTAATGGCCTTTAAAGGGATGCTCTCACGTTGCTAGGACCCAAAGGAGCCGTGCTCTTTGTCATGTATCTTTTGGCAAAGCCAATGCAACTCTTGTCTGTGGGGTCTTGCAGTCTCTTCACTCTCTCCTTTTTTTGGCTCATTGCTCGTTCACCCTGCAAAGAGCAGCTGTTGCCAAGCAAAGAGGGCCCTGGAGTGGGTGCCAGAACTCCTGGTTCTACTGTCTAGCTCCAGAGCAATTTGGCAGATACCAGGGACAGTGAAAACTCCCTAAAACTGGTGGGGGACCTTGGGCACCCAAACCATGGCCCCACCCCCTGCACGGCCCCTTCCCCCAAGGCCCTGCCCCTGTGCTGCCTCTTCCATCCAGGAGCTCACCCCCCCGACTCAGTCCTCCTCCCTCTGTCGCTCCCCTTGCGCCAGGTAAAACATGGGAGGGCATAACCCTCCCACTTTTAAAAGTGAATGGCCCATGGACCCCTGCCCCCCTGTTCTGGCACCCCTGACAGCTGCCTTCCTGCCAAGTGTGGGTCATAGTGCCTGTCTAGCTCGTGGAGTGGCTGTTATTAGGCTTTATTATTTCAGACCTGCCAAGTACAGTGAGATCTTTGGTTGCAAGGCTTTAGGGGAGAGCAAAGTATTGTTGTTAAGGGGAGAGGCCAATGCCATCCGCTCAGCCCAATGGTGGAAAACCCAGTTTGGTCACAGAAGTTGGTTACACTTTCCCAGGGGATCACTATACACAGCAAGTAAAAAAAAAAAAAAATCAAAAAGATGGAAGCTGTGCACAGTCCCCTGGTGGATGTTGCTTTCAGGATAGCACCCCTGATACCTGGGCAGCCTAGCACTGCTGAGGCTGGCCGTTAGCTGAGCAGTTTGTGCTGCCTCCATTGTACCGGGGTCACTCTGATTGCTTCCCTCTGGTGCATGTGGTTTTCTCTAGGGGAGGTTGTATCCTTAGAATGGTTTCCCTCTAAGTTATCAGGTTCAGTGATGATGATGATAAAGACATCTTGTTAGGTCTCTAGCAGAAAAGAACCATCAGCGCATAAGTATGCACCGTGGGAGAAGGTCACTGATCTTGCTTCCTCCTGCAGGCTATTTCCGCAAGGTCTCACTGAATACACAGAATTCCCTCCACCTCCCCTTTCATAGGAGCCTATTGCAGAGAGATGACTAGGAAATGGCATTGTTTAAATAGGTCCCCTCCTCATCGCTGGAAGAAATACAAGCCCAGGGTTTGGTTTGCCATTGCATTGAGCCTGGGCCGCCATTTATACTAGTGCAAAGTGGGGACATACCACCAGCAAATCAGAACAGCTGTGTTTTGCACTCCCTTCGCATGGGTGCGAACGGCAGCAGGAAATGCTGAGCAGTGGGGAATCAGGACCCAAAGTCAGTAGCTAATACAGTTTAGGATAGGATGAGCCCACTCTATGGGGAAAGTCTGATGGCGGGGGGAAGAGAGGGGTAAATGACAGCCCCACATAGCCCAGTCGTGAAAGGTCTCTTAAGAAGTGCTGAACGAGTACCGCTGACAGTGATAGGAGCTGAGCTTGCTCAGCACTTAGCAGGATTAGGTCTTTGAGATCAGCATTGTAAGCGGCTTTTGCCTCATGCACTCACTGTTGCACTTCGTGGGGCAGTGATGTGTACATACCCAGGCCCATTTCCCTGCTAGATGCTTAGTCGTGACTGGGTAAAGTTACCTTTTCCCCCTCCACACATACATCCTTTTACATATATATATGTCATTGGGAGCAGGTGACAACCATGCAAAAATCACATGCCTGTCTCTAGTGTGACAGCGATCTATCAATACTGCACTCAGAGCTGGCTGGAACATGGAAAGGATTTTCCATGAAAAATATCTTAAAAAAAACCAAAAACTGACTAAACAAAACAAAAAACACCCCAAAACTTTTTTTTGTTTCAATTAAAAACTGAAACCAGAAAAGAATTCTGCTTCGTTTTGGATTTTGAAAATTGAGACATTTTTGTTGCTATACCAGAACATTTTCAAAGAAGCAAAACATGTTCATTTGGAAAAATAGCTGTTTTTGTCAGCAATTTTTAACCAACAATAATTTCAACAAACTTGCTAGCGTGCATGTGTACTGCTGCCATTCACTGGTGAGAATGGGAATGGCTCAACTGTGTTTCATAGGCCCTCTACTGCTGTATGTACTGAGATACCACCTTGTTGCATGTGTTATAAACATTTAGAGACAGTAAAGGCTAGTCTCCTTTAGCTCAGGAAGGAGGGTCTTGGACTTTTGGAGCAAGAGGATCCAAGTTCTATCCCCACTGTTCCTGAATATTTTCTAAATCTGCAACATGTTGACAGCTGTGAAGATGTAGATGGACACAGATTTGTTGCAATACCATTAACAGGGCTGCAGATATTACATGTTTGTTAATTAATATGGGAGGGACAGCTCAGTGGTTTGAGCACTGGCCTGATTAACCCAGGGTTGTAAGCTCAGTCCTTGAGGGGGCCACTTAGGGGTCTGGGGCAAAATCAGTACTTGGTCCTGCTAGTGAAGGCAGGGGGCTGGACTCAATGACCTTTCAGGGTCCCTTCCAGTTCTATGAGATAGGTACATCTCCATTTATTATAGAGACTGATTTTGAGTAAAGTCAACCCGATAGTTTAGATCTTTATTGATTGCTATGCCTGGAAGGACTGGAGAATGGCTTGTCTATTTTGCTGTCTTTAGTAGCTTCAGAACAGTTAATAAATGATGACTTGACTTGACTTTCATCCAAGAAGAATGTCCGGTATTTTGTCTGAACCACCAGCTTCTGTGCCTGAGACTCTTTCCTCCCATAACTGATTGCTGTCTGCACACTGCTCTTTACGCTTGCCATTTCGAAAGTAATGGACCGTACTGTAGTATCTTTGAAGGCTGTTAAACGCTCATAGGCTACAGAATTGTCCCCCTTTCGCACTAAGTAATGTCAGCTGACTCACAGAATATGGTTGGTTGAGTTCATCCAATGTTATTGCAGTGGGTAATGTCTGCTTCTTTTACACTTGGGATAGTTAACCCATGGAACTCCCTGCTAGAGCATAACATTAGAGCCAAGAGTTTAGCAGCATTTTAAAAAGAATTAAGTAGTTATATGAACAATAAAACATCCATAGTTACATTAGATGAAATATTTATAAGGGATATATAAACTCTCATGGTTTCAGGACATAAGCTAGCCACTAACTGCCTATTGTTGGAGGGGAAAATCTTCCTTATAGGCAGGTTATGCCATAATTTTTCATTACTCTGGGCCTTCCTACACATATAAATTATACCACTTTAGATATACTGGTATAATTAAAGTCGTACAACCTCCCACACACACAGTGTGAGCACAGTAATATCCGTCTACAAGTACTTACACCAGTATAGTTAAATCTTGTATCAGAAGGGGAGTGAGTGATATCGGTATAAGCACTTTTAAACCATTAGAACTGAGTCCTCATTAAGGCTTTTGTTGGTATAAAACTAAATTTTGAAAAAGTCACTCCCCTAACTGAAATAGTTCTATTGACAAAACTTCTAGGTATAGACTAGGTCTAAGTCTCAGAGATCATATCTGGTACTAGACATAGTTGGAAACAGACTATTGAGCTAGATGGACCATTGTTCAGATCCAGTTTGGCAATTCTGATGTGACTTGAGCCTGTATTTCTAAGGGTATGTCTACGCTGGAGCTAGAGGCGTAAATTCCAGCTTGAGGAGACATACCCCCACTAGCTATGATTAAGCTAGCACACTAAAAACAGCAGCGTTTTTACGCTACCATTTTTTGCATGCTCGCTTAATGAGAGCTAGGGCAGGTATGTCTACACCTCCAGCTCCAGTGTACACATACCATAACGGATGAGACAGGAAAATATCCACACGCTGGGGAAGTTAGGATTTGGATCAGAGTCTTAACTTCATGATTCAGACTTATTTTCAACAATAGAACACTGACCCTGACAAAAAATGGACCCGAGTAATAAAGACTGTCCTGCAATTAGTGATGCCATACATGCTGATGAACTAGCTCGTTGTCCTTCTGTGATCCGCCCCACAGAGTATTCATTCCAAACAGAGGTAAAGGAAAATGAGGCTGTTTGTATTTTTAAGCAGTAGTCTCCATTGTTGTTTCTTCTCCTGCATGGAAGTGAATGCCTCTAATATGTGTTATTATTTTAGGAGATTTGATTGAACGGCAGGTCTCTGATGAGCAGTATTTTCCCAGCAATGCTCATAAGTACTCCATTGTCTAACCATCAGGAAAAAATTGACTATTGTGCTGTGCCCGGGGATGCTTCAACAAGACGCATAACCTCCACCCAGTTATTATTCCCTTTATGTACGTAAACTCCTTTGTAAGTGTCCACTGTCTAGATTCAAACCACCAGGGGACACATTCAGCAGAGGTGCATGGATGGGGGCTGTGTTGAGAGGCCTCTCTGTGGGCTGTGACCAAAAGAGCTGTTTCCATTGCTTAGCTCAGCATGCAGCAGCATTGGGGCTGGCCTACAGGGACAGCCAAGGTGACCAGATGAGATGAGGAAAATATTGGGACACATGGGGGGGGGAGAGTCCATCGTCAGAGCAAAAAAATAAAAACAAACATTGCTGCCAGCGGAGCGAAATATCGAGACAACCACCCAAATATCAGGACAGTCCCGATTTTATTGGGACGTCTAGTCACCCTAGGGACAGCTCCTCCGAGCTGCCCGAAGCGGTGCTAGCTCTTGACCTTCGCAGCCATCTGTTCTGTGTCACTTTGGGACACAGGATGCGTGTTCAAAAACTGCTAAAAGACCTGCACCAGGGACTGGGCTCTGATAGAAAAGTAGGAGAAGGCTGCTCAGCTCAGAGTGCAGAGTCCAAAAGAGTCCAGTGGGGCCATTACGATTCTAGCTCAGCCATTGTTAGCAGCTCTGTCTGCATGTGCATATATTTTGTGGACAGGGATGGGCTAGAGAGAGAGTGTGCGCACTAAGGATTCCTGATCACTGGAGGTGAATTTCACAGTGTTGTCAACCTCCAGCATTAGAAAATAAGTCAAAAAATATTTATTTTTTTTTAGCTGGGTTCTTTTTATTTGCTTTCTGAGACTTTAGGGTGCACTTGAGTCATGTTTTCATTCTTTTCTCTGCAACCATAAAAGCTAGACGCTTTTTTTTTTTTCTTCAATGAAAGCTGAGATTTTAATGCAATCTCTTCATCCTAGTAGCTGGGTTTTTTATTTCAGGAAACTCATGATAAATTCGTGAAAGTTGGCAATACTGAATTTTCATCCCTCTGACGAGGGACCAGCACAAAGCCTGCGTGTCACTTAAATTCCATCTGAATCCTAGCCAAAGGATTCAGTGGGATGTTAAGTTATTCATAAATTTTGTGCTGATCTTCTGCCGCAATGGATAAAGGAGAGGTTTTTCACCACAGTGCTGATTTTTCACCTTTATGTCGCTCTCCCTCAATTCCCATCCATTCCTCCCACAATAACGGGGCTTCACCCAGGCCCTGCTTAATATGGTTTACATTGCAAGCCCTTCTATATTACAGCTTCAACAGAGACATGAACGGCTGGGACATTTGTGCCAATCTGGGACAATGCAGATCACAAAGCCCAGAACAAAGTACATGAGAGTTAGTGTCAAGACATTCTTAGCTGAACTTCCAGGGGAGACTCAATGAACCCAGAGCCTGATCCATCTCTTGTGGAACAGTGCAAATATTTTGTTTGAGAAATCTTTTTCAAACACAACCTGAATGACGTTCACAGCATCAACTGCTCCCCTCTTCCTTACCCTTAACGAAATACAGAAAACCCGATCTACCTACCCGTAGCAGAGCTGGTGTAACCTGAAAAGAAAGAAGAGCTAGAGATGCTATGAAGTCAAAGCACAGAACTATTAATGCATGATAACAGGGTCCATATAGCTGGTTAATGCCCGACCAGTAGAGTGCAATAGAGTTATACCTTGGCTTGCTGTTGTGTGCCAAAAGGTTGTGTGGACAAGTCTGTAGTTACAGTTGTAGTATACGCAGGGCCTTTAGAACAAAACAGTCATACTGGGTCAGGCCAATGGTGCATCTAGCCCATATGCTGTCTCTGATAGTGACCAGTGCCAGAGCTTCAGGGAGAGTGTACAGAACAGGAAAGTTGGAGTGATCCGCTCCTGTCTTCCCCTCCCAGCATCTGGTAATCAAAAGCGTGTTAAATGAAGGCCAGTGATCCTGCTCATTATGACTTATGGCTTTCACTGGGAAATGAGCAAGTAGCCAGCAACTGGCAAAATATGGATGTCCATGTGACCCAGCACCGGGGAATGTATGAACGGAGTTTTACTTAAGAGGGCAACATATACGGATGCCCATCTAGGTCTCGGCTGTTTTGGTTATGTTTTCTTTTTAACCAGCATGTATAATTGTGATGTTTCTAATGCTAATAATGAACAACATGTAATACTTTTAATTAAATCCCTCTGAAGCCCTTAAAGTCATGAATTGTTATTGCTTCAGTTCTGCTTTCCCTCCCACTTTTAATTTCCTCTGCAGATTTTTGCAAGGCTTTAGAATACCACCAGATTATTTGAAACAAGTATAGAATAAATTGAATCAGCATAAGAGGATATTTGGCATTTGAGATAAGAAAGGATTTGCCTGTGTTGTTATGACTCTGTGAATCAACCTGATATTTTTTCGTTCCTACCCTCAGTTTTTTTTTTTATTATATGGTTTTGTTTTGGTTTGCTGCATTTTATTCCGGTTCCAAACCATTTTTAGCATTGTTGCTGTTTTTATATTTTTAGTTTTTAAATGACAAATTCCTATGAAATATAAAGGTCATTCTGTAACGGGAGGCCACTTTGTATCTAACTCCTGGTAGGCCAGCTGGTAGGCCACTAACCTGTGACTTGGGAGGCCCAGGTTTAATTCCCTGTTCTGTCACAGGCCCCTGTGTAGCCTTTAACAAGTCGCATAGCCTCTTTGTGACTCATTTTCCCATCTGTGCAATGGGGATAACACCATTTCCTTGCTTCAGAGGGGTGTTCTGAGGATAAATCCATTAAAAGATTGTGAGGTGCTCAGATACAATGGCGGTGGGGTCAGATAAATATGTAGATGGATTTTCTCAGCTCCTCTACAAATGACTCTTCAGTTCTTCTCCATTTCATCCATGCTGCCTATGAAGTCTAAAGGCCCATGTGAAATTTCCTATGCATTGCCCGTGTTTATGAGCAAACGGAACCTACCCTTGGCTAGTGAAACCCTTGGAGTTACTCGCAGCCTGATCTAAACCCTATGACAGCCAATGGAAAGACTCCTGTTGACTTCAGTGGGTTCAGAGAACTCCCACTTTGGACCTCACCCCCATATCCTTGCATAACTATTTACTGTCTTCTCCGCTATCTAAATGGTGCCCCCCTGGTGACGTCTTTCTGCTGACCGCAACCAGCATGATCCCTTCCAACTTCACTGACCACAGCCACTGAGCCTGCTGATTGGGTCCAGTCTACCGGGGCTTCCACCCAAAGGTGTTTCCCTCCTCGTTGCCACTTACCAGTCACAAGGGAGCAGCCTTTGGTAAGGCGAGTACAAAGGGTCCCCACTGATCTCAGTTCTCATCAGGAGACTGACCACAGGGGGGCTCATTTGGAATAAGAGAGGAGCCCTGTTGTGAACCCATCCTGTTCACAGGAGTTCCATTTGTCCCCATCGGTGGCAGGATGCAGCATCGCAGTGTCAATCACTGACCGGGGGAGCCATAGGGAAGAAATGAGGAGGTGAGACTTAGATTGGGAAGCAGAATGCCCCGCAAATATATGTCAACGTGAAATGAAACCAATGAGGCGAAGTAGGAGGGACCTGCTTTATTTTATACCACATTCTGGTTATTTCACTTGCTGTGTTCCCCAGTTTTCTGGCCCTTGGATTGTAAGTTACGTCCTTTAACACCACCATTTACAGTAAATTTGGTCTAGAGTTGGTTGCTCTGGGCTTAGACTCTGGATAGCTGTACTGAAAGGGCAACTGGTTAACTCAGGAAGCGGGGGTGGTTGTTTGTGTTTTCCATATGGCATAGCCCTTAATCAACAGCTCCGTGGAGCTGTATTTGTTCTGTCTAGTGATGGACTCAAAGCAGAACTTTGGATCTGAACGCAGGCACATGCACATACACCAGCCCACTCACCCAGAACACGTATACACGCAGCCTCTTCTAACATCGGGAAGGTACAACTCCCGGATCTGATGTTTGTGGGCCAGGCCCCCCTGACATTCAGCTCGGTAGCAAATGCCGATACAGAGCCAGGATTCTGCACTTCGCAGTTGCCAGTGGAGAGGGAGTTGGGAGATAATTCTCCACGGGCCTTTTCCTTTCTGTTACCCTTATGCACTTTACCATTTCTGCTTCACTTCAACTGTTAAGATGCTCAGCAGAGCTGCCAGCTGCACTCTTCCCCAGCCCGTGGAGAAATCGGACTTAACTCAGCCTCTCCTCATTAACCATGTGCTGTGTTGGTTTTTGCTCAGGCTCACAAAAGGAGCCTGGAGAAAGGAAAATGTGGCCTGCCTGTTGGAAAGAAGCAGGGCTTCCTAGCTGGATTCTGCAGCATGGGCTGCACTGCCCTTCGTGAACCAGGGCTTAGAGAAGCCCCTGTGCGGTGGCCTTTGGGATAGCACAGGCTCTGTTAAATCAGTCTGACCCCCAGGGTCTGTCTCTGTTCAGCAGTCTTAATCAAGAATCCCCTTTCTATTCATCATAGCCGAGTCCTGTGTCTTCTGTACTACAAGGGACGTAACAGCCTCTACCTGTTGAAGACAATGTGAAGTGATCTGTTTCCCTCCTAATTTTATGCAAGCACTCCTTCCCCTCCTGAAATCAGGAGCTAAATATACCTCCCAGGGCTGATGAACCTCTCCCAGACACTGTCTTATTTTCTTCTTCACAGCTAGGATGTGCGATACATATCTCCGGGGCCCCAGCGGAGTGATCACCTCTCCCAACTACCCTGTTCAGTATGATAACAATGCCTACTGCGTGTGGGTGATCACCGCCCTCAATCCAGCCAAGGTAGGTCTCCAAGAGAGGTTGCCATGTTAGTATCTTTGTTTGTTTGTTGGTTTGAAGTCATCGTTCATCTTTCTTTCTCTCTTTCTTTCAAAGCTGCTCAGGTTTTTGGTGCTGTGGTTTCCACCTACCACGTGTGTCTCAACTACTTAGAGAGGCTGTGACACATCACGTACCTCCCGTTTAAAATATCTTTCTTTAAAGGATGTAATTAAAAGTCAATGTAATTATTTTTAATCAAAGCCTTTTTGATATCTCGATGTGAACGGTGCTGAAATGCCGAACAGCTTAGCAAAGCATTTCATTAAAACTGGCTTTCAGTTAGGGCATGGAATGTCCGTGACGCGACTGCTGATGTTCACTGATCTTGACTGATACCTGGCCCCCAGCCAACTGAGATTTACAGTCTGAAGGGCAGAGGGAAAGCCAGAGAGGAGGAGGAACTGGTTCTCTCCACTGCTGATACCAGCCAGTCCTTCCTGTGCTTTTGGGATTTGGAGCTGGGAAAGAAAACATTGAGTTTTCTCTGCCAACCCCTCTTGGCGTGTGCTGGGGGAGAATTTTAGATTGTTGCCTCTGCACCCTAAACTAGTGATGCTTGATAACGCAGAGAGTTCCAGGCTATAGTGCTTTGGTCTTGCTGTGGGTCCACGAGGTACTGGAGAATTGTGGAGAGTCCCCAAAACTTCAAGAGGCTCTGTTAGACAGGCTAGAACATACTGCTAAAGTCCTGAATTCCCAAAGAAGTAAATTCAGGTATCTCTCACATTTGTTCCTTTCTCAGCCTTTTTTCCTTTTTCTTTCTTTCCCTCCTTCCCAAGTTCTCCGAAACCTTCCCTGGCTGATTTTGCTCTGCACTTTCCCCTTAGCCCTCATCATGCCCACGTTTGTCAGCTTTTGCTAGTTGATCAGTTTGGTCACTTGACAAATGTGAACAAGTTACAAGCAGGTTTCTTGAAATAATCTTAAACGTAAGAATAATCTGCCCCAGTCCAGAACTATTTGGGGCAAAGTGTGGCGTATGTTATGTTTTTTGTTGTTTTTGTTTAATTGATTCCCTAGTAAATGTCTTGCAAATTAACTTATTTTATCAACTGAAGATTTAAAAACAGATTTCAGGCAAACAAAAATTGCACACCGTGTGGCCCTGGAGCAAGGGCAGAAGCTAGGATGAGGACTGATGGGAGGCTCTGTGTCCTTGCTGGGTGCAGCACTGGTTTTGTCTGTGACCTGGGGGCCCACGAGCCTCTGAAGCTTCCCTGTGAACTGTTGTTGCCGCTTCAGGAAAGTTTTTGGGCAGCTGAATCTACTGTTAGAAAACAAACCTATGTTCCACGTGTCAGCTTGTGGGATCTCAGTCTTGGAGCTGTGACATGGGAATGTAGAGGGGGTGATGTGAATGAAGAGAAAAGATCTAAAGTATAACCATGGTTGGCTTCTAAGCAACTTCGCTGGCGATCAGCAGCTGCAAAGGGCACAGCTGAAAAGCTGTCAGTACAAGTGAGCAGCTAGTGCTAGTGTCTGGCTACGTCTACACTACAGCATAAAATCGAAATTACTAAAACCGGTTTTATAAAACCGATATTATAAAATCGATTTTATGCATCCACACTAGGGCACATTAATTCGGTGGTGTGCGTCCATGGTCCTAGGCTACCATCGATTTCCGGAGCGGTGCACTCTGGGTAGCTACATTAAAGGAATGAGACCAATAACTTCGATTTCTGTCCACACTAACCCTAAATCGATATAGTAATATCGATTTTAGGGTTACTCCTCTCGTTGGGGAGGAGTACAGAAATCGATTTTAAGAGCCCTTAAAATCGATTTAAAGTGCCTTGTAGTGTGGACGGGTACAGAGTTAAATCGATTTAACGCTGTTTAAATCGATTTAACTGTGTAGTGTGGACCAGGCCTCTGTTTCTCCAGGGGACTGAGGGTTGTGCTTCCTCAGTGAACATAGTGAAAACCCATGAGCAAGTCTTTCCATGCACCTGCTCCACTGCTGCACCCTGTGCGACATGAGCCAGGTGAAACACACAAAAAGTGTCAT